>NW_026019936.1:0-1467875 GCF_900185275.1 Solanum verrucosum | reverse complement strand
TAGAAAATCACACCTTCCCCCGAAAATCTTTCTAAACTTTTTCATTGCTATATTTCAAGGAAACATAAACAGCTAAGCAAGCAAAAGATGTTGCAGAACTAATGAAACAATAAATAACACTCTGATTAGACAGATTGAGTAGCAGAAGGGAGAAAGGGAGGACAACAGAGAGATATAGGCGAATGAGAAAAAAGTATAAAAAAGCAACAACATACCTAGTGAAATCCCACTAGTAGGGTCTGGGGAGGGTGGTGTGGACACATACCTTACCCCTACCTTGTGCAGAGGCTATTCTGATAGACCCTCAGCTCAAGTAAAACATATCAAAACCGGTTTGAAAAAGAAATACAGTAGCAAAGAGGTCATGTCGAAAATAATGGGGAAAAGAACAGTAGCAACAACAAATAATACAAAAACCCGAAGGAACGGGTAATAGAAAATTCAAAGAATAAGATAATAGAATAGTAATTATGATATTAATACAAGGAGTGTTGACAAAGTACATAAGGGTTCCATTCACGGAACAAGAACTCTGACTAGTTGGAATGCCTAAAACAAATAAAGCTCGATTTGTAACTAAAAGATAAGGCTACACCAAATAGCTCCATATAACATTTTCTTACATTCTTCTGTCAGTTTAGGTGCATAGTGATCATAGAGAACTTAAATCTTCTTTTTGTTTTGTGAGTAAACTTGTAGCAATTAGCACCATGATTACGTTGAACTGGAGACCTTTACACAACGTTAACCATGTTTAATTAATGTAGCTATCATTTTTCCTAAAGTTGTATGATTTTCTAATCACAAATTATTTTTCTTGTTACATACAAATCTACCATAAACAAAGAGGGAATGAATGGACTAGTGTTGTAGAAGCTGGTCTTGTTATTAGTTGTCCAAATTCTAAAGGGCATAATACATAAACAAACACTCAAACTTGGCTTCAGAGGGCAAGTAAGTTCTCCAACTTTGAGTATGCACATCTAGACACCTCAACTCATCTCCACTGTGTCAATTGAACACTCCTACTTACAAAATGATCATCTAGACACCTCGTCCACAAGACATAGTGGAGACGAGTTGGAGTGTTTGGTTGCCAGTTGAGATCAAGTTGAGGTGTGTAGATGTGCACTCTCAAAGTTAGAGTACTTACTTGCCAGCTGAGGTCAAGTTTGGGGTATGTTTATGTATTATGCCAATTCTAAAGTTTTTGCATGGCAACTATCTCATTTCGGGCTGTTTCTCTCAATAAGTTTGCATTATGAATTGGGGTATTTGATATGTTACTTTTTCATGTAATTTTCTTTGTTAATTTTAAATCTATAATCTATATTATTGTTTGTTAAAGTCACGCTTTGTAAATGAAAGCTCGTCAAACCCTGGGACTGATTTTTGTTCTGAAGTTCAAAACTTACATAAATGTTATTCGAGTTTTATTATAATTTGTATAATTTTTTCAAAACAGGCATCAAAGAAGTTCGAATTGTCCAATGTGTTGGCAGCCCTTAAGTCTGAAAGATCCTACAAGGTTCATTTGGCTTCTTTTTCCCTTTCGATTTTCACAAATTCATATCATTTTCATGCTACGTGTTACCTTTGATATTCGACTTTGATCGTCTCCCCTGATTCGAATGATATTGCAGTCAAGAATTGCTTGAGGCAGTGGAACAAGAGAGGAATATTAGGTTTAATCAGGCAAGAAATGCTACATTGTTTCGTCGTCCTACTCTGGTAAATTTTGAATTTCACAAGCTATAATGTTCCTTCTCCTATCTGATTAATGAAATTCCACAAGCTATAATGTTGTGTTGTCTCATTTTCCTTTTTGATTGCTCTCTAGTTGACCACAGGGATGAGTGAGTCTGAACTCGAAGAGCGCATTATTCAGCATTTGGCTGCTGCTGCAGCAATGGGACGGGGACGCCACTTTGGTCAACGAGAGGGATCAAGAAATCAGTCATCTTCCCATGGTCGTCCACATTTTTTAGTGTTTTCATCTCATCCTGATCCATCTCCTACTGCTGCTGCTGAATCGGATTCTCGTCAAGCTATAGCTGATCCTTCTGTTCCTATAACACCTGTCCGCCGTGAGACCACACAGTTCTTGCCTCACCTCTCATCTGGTCAAAGTAATCAACTTTCTGCTTCATCATCTCGATATGCTCGCCCACAAACCGTTAAACAAGAAATATCTGTTGGCGATAGGTATTGATGATTTTCAATCTCTTGGCTAAACATCAATGGTACACATGTTTCTCATATCAAAATTTTTCATTTTCTTTTGTTTGTTTGTTTTTCGTTTTAGAAGCTCTTCTAGTCCATCTTTGACAGAAAACCAGGATACAGAAGGACCATCAGACCTTCATTCACTATCGGAATCCTGGAAATCTCGATTTAATTCAATGTCAATGAAGTATGAATTGCTAAACTTGCTCTTTTGAGTGTGTCATTTTAGAAGCTATAAGCAATGTTGAATGTGGTTTTTGCTTTCCAGATATAGAGAATCAATCACAAAGAGTACACGAGGGTGGAAGGAGAGATTGTTTTCTCGAAGTACTTCTATGGCAGATATTGGTTCCGAAGTTAGGAGGGAGGATAATGCTGGAACAGGTAATGTATCTCGCATAATGGAACACCTCGAGACACAGGAAAATCAAACGGACAACAACATACCTTCAAACGCGGAGCAGAGACACAATGATAATATGGTTGCTCATAACGAAAGCAGATTGAACGGAAATAATCCTACGACTTCCTCCGCAAGTTCAGCTCGGAATGAAGTCACTATTTAATCAGTTGCATGGCAATAGTCCTCAGCATTTCATCTTTGAAAGTAAGCAATTCTTTTCTTTCTATTATCTCTTTTATTCTTATTGTGTCTTTAAAGATGCTTTTTTTTATGAAACATTGGCATAACCGAAATCGGTAGTATCTTGGTTCTTGTCAAGAGTGGCGGATCTAGGCTAGACGCAACGGGGTCTGCAAGACCCATATGCGTCTAGCTCGGACTAGATTGTATGTATGTGAGGAAAGATTAGAACTCATTGACTCGAAATCCTGAATGTGAGTCATGTGACCCTCTTTTTGGTTAACGTCCATGTTCGGAGAGTATAATTGGATAATACAAGCAAAATCATATCGTTGTTCTTGCTATTATCGATCTTATAGACGAAAAAAAATCTAGCATCTTTATTGGTGTTTGTGTAAACTTGGATGAATTATTGCTCAAAAGAGATTGAACTAGACCATCTCTTTTTTATATAAAGGATAGCTCAGTGCACAAAGCATTCTACGTTCGTGAGGGTCCGGGGAATGGTCAAAAACCAAAGGGTGTGTACCTTGATGCAATCATTAGTGACTGATTTCACAACTTGAACCTGTGACCGATTGGGATTGATTCTCAGGATCGAGCCCTTATCAGAGGCGTGCCTACCGACACCTGTCAAAGTCTTCGGCTTGCACGACGTCTCCTTCCATAAATCACACAGATTACAACCTTCGAGATTATTGCTTTTATGATGAGATTTATTCCGTTTTCCAGGTTTTTCAGCTCATCAACCTTCCAAAAATGATATGCAAGGACGATAACAACAACAACAATTACGTCTCAATCCCAAACAAGGAGAACAATGTACTATATTTTCGCGCTGAATATTCGATGTCTGATCAGAACAAAGAAATGAATAGCCAGAGAAAGATAATGTTTATAGTGTGTACACATAAGTTAAATGTTGAACATTCACTAAAATTTGGCTCTAAGGAGTTTGTCTTGGATTTTCACTTTATATACAACTTGAAAATTTGACATAATTTCTGCAATTAGAGTTTAATAAACCAATTTTTTTTCTATTTTAAAAAATAATAATTCAAAAGATGCTCTCGAATGTTTTTTTTTTTCCGGAAGGTCTCACACCATTAAGAGTATTTTTACATCGTTATGTTGTTTCCTTATCTTGTCAATTTGAATGTAGATTTTGTTCACACGCCATAAAAATTCCCCCTCAAAACAAATTTTCATGTGACCAATAACTACGATCCACGAGTTTTTTTTTTCTTAGAGCTCCTCTCCTTATAGACTACAGTCAAGTGGCTTTTACTCCTCAACAAAAATAAAGCCTGAATTCTAGTGTAACTTTTCGTCTTTGATCGGTGTCTCTTTCAAGCTCGAGAACTAAGTTTAACATGACCAACTATGAGGATCTACACGTCAATTTTCAAGATCCATTATGTGTTACTCATGTGATCAAGCATTTATCGCCTCCAAAGTTCAAAACTAGCTTCTTCTTGTATATGTGCATCTCTATCTCCATCTCCGAGCTATTTTTGACATGTAAAGGTAATAAATTGAGCGGAATGTCATAATTACTTTTTTCTCTCTCTCTCTTCATATTCGTCTCATCAAATTATTCATCTCTAATGTCAGTCGTTGGAATAGGTCAGCCTAGCTAAAAATACTTTTGATATCATATGATATTTTATACTTTAGACATGTCACTCACAATTTTCATCAATAAGCCTTGTATATCGTATCATAAACAATATTATTACACCTTATACATAACTCACAAATTTTCAACTATCAATTTAGATTTTTATCTTCGGACCCAACAATGTATACCTCTCAAGTGACCCGCCCTGCTAAAGAAGATCGATGCAAAGGTTAAATTTCACCACCTCTATCTACCCAACTAGTACTATTTGATCTACAAAAATCCAACCTGAAACTTTCTCTCCCCCCAGAAAACCCTCTATCCCCAAGCCCCTTTACTAGGTTGGGCAAGCTTTGATTCCCTACTCCCAAGAAGTTGTTGGTCAGGGATCGTGGAACTGTCGTTCGAGAAGTAAGAAGTTGTGTTTTGGTCACAAGGATAATAGTTCTTCTTAGGTCAGGGGCGGCCGGACTATAATGCAGCTGATTGTGTAAATATTTTTTATTTTTACTATATTTATTATTATTGTTATTATTGTAATATTATGCAATAATAAAAAATTGAACAAAAAGATTACTAATATTACTTGAAAGTAATAATAAATGGCCTTAGTACTATAATGTCAATCATTATTATCCTTATTCAAATAAGGGTATCAAACCTACCCAAAAAAAAACAAAAAACTGCCGACAGAGTTCAAGGGTAGAATAGTCAATTAAATATTGTAATCATTAAGTTTCGATTTACGTGATGGTGTTCGATTGACTACAAAATTTAAGAAAATAAATGAAATTTCTAATAGAGTTGTCAATATTTATGTAATTATAAATTATCTTAAATAGAAACATATCAGTTTTTACTAGATAAACTAAAAAGAAAATATCGTCAAATAAATTAAGATGATGAAATAACACTCAAGATTAAAAGTTTAAAATATTTGATTCATTATAAAATTTAGTGTCGGTCAATAGTTTCTGATCACATGCATTGTGTACGTGTACCCTTAAGTACAAATAGAATTATAAAATAGAATTGAAGAGAAAAACGATATTTTTATTATAATTTGAGTGCAAAACTTTATGACAATCCAATTCAACCTCTTGTTATATGATGTGAAGTGAACAAAAGATTGAATTAATCAACAAAAAAAAAGTACTATAAGTCCTTTGTGTTACATATTTTGCCCCACGCATCTAACCACCTCGTGTGATTTATTGGTTCCACCAATTAAATATCTAAATTAATAATGTACCTAACACTGTAGAAAGTCTTTTATGGGACTTCATTGCGAGAATATAAGTTTTTTTTTGGAGATAAAAAGAAAATATATAAAATATAGAAGTTGGAATTATTAAAAGAAATAATGACTAACAACAAAAAAATAGATTTATTTTTCTTGCTATTATTCGGTGACTTGAGTTGAGAAATTCAGTATTTCACTGTGATTTTGAATAGCGATTCTGATTCAAAGTTAATTTTATTTTGACTATTTTTGGAGAAAGACGTCAAATAACTATTTATGATTTTTTTTCTTTTCTAAGAAAAAATAAAGATTAAGCTTTTTAATTATATTGTAGGATAGTAGATAATCACAATTTATAAACAAAAAGATTACCAAGAAAATAGACAAAAAAAAGTGTGTTAGTTGTATTTATCGTTCTTGAAAACATAATGATCCTCAATTTAAGCTTATTGATCAATAGGTGGATCAAAAAATAGAAAGTAAATACTTTCTCCAAATTAATTGTTATGTTTTCATTTTTGAAAGTTAATATGACTCTTTTAATTGAATTAGATCAACCCAACATTTAATACTTTAAATTAAAATATTCAAAATTGTACGATAAATACTACAAGTTGAAACTTTTCTGATGTTAACTTGATGAAAATATATATTTTAATTGACATGTTTTCTTTATTGTCGTATTTTTTTTTTCATAGCTATTTTGATTTGTTGCACTTGAATCGAAAATCTTTTGGAAACAGTCTATATATCTCCCACTAGGTACGGATAAAATTTGCATATAGTCTATCTTCCCAATTTTTACTTGTGCGATTATATTAAATATATTATTATTATTAATCAAAAGTCACATAATTTAACTCTCAAAAAATCTAACATTAGTAAATCTAATATTAAAACTAATATGAGACTATTTAAGTAGCAATTAAAGCTTATTAATCATCACATAATACAAAAAGGAATTCCCTCCCAATATGTCATGGTAGATAAAAGAAAAGAACATAAAAGACAAAATTCTCCTAACTCAATAATTTAGTATAATCTTTTTTTCTCTTTCAATAAAGATGCTTGTATTTTATTTTTAAAAAGTTTCAAAAGATTGGAAAAGATTATTAAGTCTTTGATATAGCATACTATCTTTGAACACCAAATTTCTAAATAAAAAAATTAATTAAGGGTCCAATCTATCATGAAACTCTCATCACCATCATCATTATTATTAGTTTGAGATGAATTATGCAATAATGCTAAAGCTTCTATAAAATCTTGTTAAATAGAAAAATATATGGCCTTCATTTTTATATTTAGGGGTGATTGCACTTTTAATCTCTCGTAACCTCAATACAGCTATCAAATATCAGGAATATCATGTGAAAAAACTAAAAAGAAACTTTTTTTTGGCTTTGATCCTCATAATATTTGATTAAATACATTTATTCTTTAATTAACTAAAAGTATGTTTAGCTATTATGCCTCACATAAATATTGATTATACTATATCTATGATTTATTTTACACTTATGATGATATTAAAAAAAATAAAAAATTGCGTCAATTACCAATTGTATTGTACCACATAAACAATATTATGATTAAGCAATAATAAGATTGTACAAGAGGATCTAAATCTTACTTAACAAGAATAATAGAGGGCCTTAAATCTTAATACTAGGGCCAACAATTATTCTCCTTATTCAAAACTCAACAAAATAAATAAAATAAAATGAACACCACCGACAGAGTTGAAAATTATAATTTTATTGATATTTGAGGATTAAAAGTGCTAATATTCTTTAGATTTATTACTTTATTTTAATTTTATGTGATGTTTTTCTTTTTAGCTGGTCCACAAAGAATGATATTATTTTATATTTATAAATAATTTAATTTTAATATTAATAAGATAATTTATAATTACACAAATAAAAAATTTCCACTAAATAAATGTAGAGGCATATTCTTTCTTGTATAGTTAATTAACTCTAGTTATCATATTATACCAAAAAAAAAAGAAAAAGACATCGTTCTTCCAACACCCATATTAATTTACCAATTTTAAAAAATCAAAAGATTGTTCCAAAAAGATCTAAATATTACTTAAAAATAAATTAGAGGGCCATCAATTATTCACTTTATTATTCAATATTATAAGATAGTTCATTTGATATGCGGAATAAGATACAATATCTCCATATAAAGCTTGAAATAAAATGACATAATATATAAATACGTTTTTTTAAACGTAATTTCAGTTGACATCTATATATGTACTTCAACATTGACGAAGTTGGAAATTTTGACTAGCCACCATGTGTTATATGTGGTTACACCACTGTCCTTCAACTTTGAGTATGTATAAATAAACATTTAAATTTATATAAAATTAAATAAATAGACAGATATAAACACAATAACGTATGTATCGATTTGATTATTTACTTATATAGACCTAAAATTAAAAGACAGTAATAATAATCAAATAAGACTAAATTAAAAATTAAAAAATATATTTATTATTACAACAAATAAAATTATATTGTTTTTAATTGTCGGTATAAATGTATCGTCTGATATTCTTTATTTTATTGTTCAATATATTTTATTTAAAAAATAAATAAATTGAACACCGCCGACAGAATTAAAGGGGTATTATAGTCATTTTCATAAGCCATAGAAAAACAGCGGCAAAGCTGTGGCTTGTCATTCATAATCATGACAATGACAGCTGTCCTTTTTGGTCATCGGCTGCGATATTTTTCTGTGGCTAATATTATCTTTTTTCAGCTCGGCTTCAAATTATTTTTCATATTTCTTTAGTTGAGCCGTTTGTTAAAAAGTAAAATATTTTGGTCGTATTAATAACAACTTTATATATGGTACACTTTTTTTTTTATTCGATAAAAAATATAGGGGAAAAAAGATAAATATACCCCCGAACTATCAAAAATGATATGCAAATATTTTCCGTCATACTAGAGCATATATACCCTTTATACTAACGGACACACACGTGTCATAATCTTATCCATCGATCTGACATTTATCGACGGATAAGATTGCGTACGTGTCCCTATTTAGTCTTCCGTTAGCGTGAAGGGCATATATGCTCTAGTTTTTTGACGACAGGGGCATCAATGTCCAAAAAGTATGACGGAGGAAATCTGTATACCATTTACAATAGTTCGGGGGTATATTTGTCATTTTTCCCAAAAATATATATGATGCAACCTCTTTATATTTAAAAAGTAATTTAGTTTTAGAACTTTTATTTTACATCAATGTAGTTATGGTAGATGAAGGTTTAGAAACAGAAGAGTTTAGAAATGATTGAGATTGAGTACTTGGAATGCAAGTTAAGTGACATGTCTTACGAATCAGACGTGGATGTGAAGTTCGATATTTTGGATTGATAATTTAAGGAAATAGAGATATTGATGATGATGTTATATATCGTATTAAAGCGATCAAGGTAGACTAAATAGAGGCTCACATATGGTGTTTTGTTAGACCTAATATGTTGTGTAGGGACAAACATTGGAAAGTCAAGAAGTTACGCGCTCAAAAGATTAAAGTTGTGGAAATGACGATGTCGAGATTAATGTATGGGCATTTTGGGAGAGATAAAATTAGAAACAAAGATATTTGGGATAAGTTATGGGTACCTACCATGGTGGGTAAGATCATGAAAGTCAGACTGAGATGGTTTAGACATGTGAAGATGAGATATACATAAGTCTCAATAAGAAGATATATACATATGTCTCAATAAGAAGATGTGAGAGGTTGGCCACAATGGATCTGAAGAGATATAGAGGTAGGTCGAAGAAAGATCTACATATGTGATTAGATAAGATATGTCACACATGTAGCTATTGAGGACATATAAAAGATGTAGTATTAGCGTAGAAGGTATGTAGATAGTCGATCGATATATAGTTTCCTTATCAGACACCTTATTGATGGTAGATTTTTGTTGTGTTTTACTCCTTCCATTTCAATTTAATAGTCATGTTTACTTATTAAGAGTCAAATTGACTAATTTTTAAAGTTGAAGTGAATTGCATCAATTCAATATAATGAAAAAATTACATTAAAAAAATTATACGAAAAGTACTACAAATTACAATTTTTGTCATGCTAGTTTAATTTAATGAAAAAAATACATTTTAAAATATTGATCAAATTTAACATATTTAATTCTTCAAAAGAGAAATATGACGACTAATTCGAGACAGAGGAAGTACGTACCTAATTATATTTGTTGCCTTGGTTCTAAAAGTAAAAAGAAATGCTCTCTCCATCCACTTTTTTTTTTTTTTAATGATAAGGGAAATCCGTAGCCGCTACCCTTTGGGTGCGCACAGGGTAAAACTCCCGCTCCTATGCAATAGCTCGCAAACCACATAGGAGAGGTAACCCACACTAGGCATGCCCGGTGCGACGAGCTCGACCCAGAAGGCAAACCCCTTGCTTTCGCTGGCAAAGGGTTTCAAACTTGAGACCTCCAACATGGAAGTCCCAAACCCAAACCACTGGGCCACCCGAAGGGTCTCTCTCCATCCACTTTTATTAGTCCATTATACTAAAAATAGATATATACTTTAATTATATTCCAATTTAAAAAATTAAAATGTAATTTATTACTTAATTTCTAATATATTCTGATTACATACTAATTATTTCTCAATGCATGTTTTAATTAAATTTATATTTAAAAAGTGATATAATAAAATTATTTTTCTATTTATTACTCTTTAAAAAACGTGTCACGTTAATTCTTGACAACTAAAATTAAACGAAAGAGGCTTATGATTGGCTTTTCTGTATTCCACAAGCATTGGATTAAATTTCTTTATGTACTAAAGAAGCTATAAATACAATTTTTGGGTAATATTTATGTCCAAACAAAATCCTATTTTTAATTTTGTTGCAAAAAATCGTCAAACTAGGAAACGCCAAAAAAAACTCGAAAGAGCATGCATATATCCTTAATTAGAAATCTCAAATTCAACCCTCTTTAAATTTTAAAAAATATCCTATAAAAAGTGTTGTCAAAAGAAATGAATGCTTATAACTTATATTTATAAAATTGTGATTTAAATTATTTTCAAACTTTGGAAATGAATTCTGATCTAAATAATCCAAATTTGGTCAATTATCTAGAGCAATATTAAAAAGGTTAAAAAATAATAATCTTTACCTATCAAAATTAGTTAGTGACCAAAGATATATTTATTTCACAGGTCTAATCTATATTGACAACTCTATTATTAGTTTTTTTTCTCTGACACATAATGTCACTATTAAAACACAGATACTAGTAATTTAAATAGAAGGAACTATTTTTAAATGTTAACCAATGTTCCCTCCAAAAACAGGTGATTTTTGTTGTATTTTTCATTCAAACCTTGAAAAAAAGAAAAAAAAAATAGTAAATGTATTTTGTCCAATCATTTAAAAGTTGGTGGTTTTCATTATATTCCACATTCAATGAATTCCACTCCAATGTTCCTACTAAAATTCATTTATTACCTTTAAAAATAAAAATAAAAATAAAGGACAACTACTAATAGTATATTAGAATTATGAAGAGATTGATTATCTTATCTAAATTTTATTTATCAGATTGAAATTTAAAATTTGATACTCCCTCCATTTCAAAAAGGATGATCTAATTTGATTTGGAATGACGTTTAAGAAAAAAAAGATTTTTTAATTTTATGGTTCTAAATTAAAGTTCTATCAAATGTATCAAAATGTTTTGTGTAAATATGTCATGTGAAAAATTGAAGTTAAAGTGTTGCCAAAAAAGGAAAGAGGTCATTCTTTTTTAAACAGACTAAAAAGGAAATTGAGTCATTCTTTTTTAAACAGAGGGAGTATCTAATATCTACTTTCAATTACTAATTATAAAATTATCGAAATCGAACTTTGAAAATACTGAACATCTCATACTAATAAGTATTCATTCATTTTTAATAAAAAAAATTAAATTCAAACCTTGAATATAAGATCACTATTATTAGAGAATACTTTATTTTGTTTTAAAACCTTTTGATGAAATTTCAAATTTTATGAATTTGAGTAAAGTTTTGAAATACTCCGAACTATTGACTGCCTTAAAAACACATCTCTACTTGCCTAACTAAATTTAGATACACCTTTGATCTACCACATGACATAGTAAGTAATCTTAAACTCTTGTAAGAGCATGAACTCTTAATAAAAAGCCGATATAAACGTTGAAAACACCCTTAAACTTGACGAGAATTCAAGGTTGTATTCCACTCATGTTGCAAGATTAGAAGTGTATTTAAAGTTCAGTTAGTCAAGTAAAAATGATTTTTTAAGGTTATCAATAATTCAAAAATGAAACTAATAATTCACATTAAATTTTGGGGTGTTTTTATTACTTTTTTCTATAAATTTCAATACAAATATCGAACCCCGACAAAAAACATAAAACCACAAGAAAATTGGAGAAAGCACCAAAAAAAGAAAAAAGTGTTGGAAGACAACACGCAAAAAACTACAAAAAGGAATCGGCTTGGCCTATATGCGCCGCTAAGCCACCGTTCACAGCTCATTGATTATGCCACTTAACCGTGTGGACCCCATTTACAGCCTGTTCCAACTAAATTTAAAATAAAATAAAATAAAATAAAACAAAAATAAAAATATTCCTAAACCACACATTTTTTTTTGAAGGGAAACAAAATCTTGACAAAACTAAACTTAGGTCCCCCTATATTTTCATTGAGTTTTCTTTGTCTATTAATGATGATAATCGTTCGATCAGTTTATGTGTATCTCGATTGTATTATTAAGTACTTGTTACTTTTCATTGGTGGAGATTGGAGGAAACAAAAATCTTGGCAAAATTCAACTTAGGTTCCCACCAAAAAGGATTTTTATTGAGTTTTCAATTTTTTAAAATCAATAACAATAGTGTTCGATCGAATTGTGTACGTCTTAGTTATATTATCGAATTCTTGTTGTTTCTTACTTGTGGATGAAATCAAATACTTGACAAAACTCAACTTAGGTCCCCCAAGAAGAAGGAGAAGTCACCTTTTCATTGAGTTTTTATTTGTCTATTAATGTCGGTTGTGTTCGATCAAGTTATGCTTATATTAATTATATTATTGAATACTTGCTATCTTTCATCGGTAGAGGGAATAAGAAGAACACTTGGCAAAATTCAACTTAGGTCCCCTGAGAGTGAAGAATTCAAATTTTTATTTTTAATTAATGCACATCTTAATTATATTTAATGATTTTTCTAGTGGTGGAAAGAACCCAACAACTTAGCAAAACTTAAATGTAGTTTTTGAGTAAATAACTTATATATATATTTAATGATTTATTTTTTTTTATAAATATATAGTTTTGAGCACAACTATTGGATTCGATCAAACTCATAAGTTATCCTCTAGCACAACCTCTAGTGGGGTAAGTATCCCTTTCATCATAACTCGTAAAAATCAATTTCGAGCTCTAAAAATGAAATTGTTTCCCATAAAAGTGAAACTTTTGATCACAAAATTATATTAGTTTATTCTCAAAACGGGTATATGATTGAGAAGAGTACTATTGAAAATACCCCTAAATTTGATATGAATTATATTTTTCATCCCTAAAGTATTAACAACCTTAAAAGCACCGTGAAATAGTGCTTGGTTAATTTGCGCTTGTCTCAATTATTATATCAAATATTTTTTACTTTTCACTAGGGAATCAAAATCTTGCCAAAACTTAATTTAGGGCCCCCAAAAAAGAAGAAATCAACATTTAACTTTCCTTTTTTAAAAAAAAAATTAATAATAGTGTACGATTAATTTATGCACACTTTAACTATTTCACTAGGTATTTACATTTTCTACTTACGTAAATATTTGGTAACTCTATATATTACGGATAAGCAAATAAGTAGTATTTTCTTGCCTTCTCTCAAGAAAGAATCAAATGGTACACCGAATGGAATAAATAAAAATATTTCATTTTTTATATGAGATAGTAATCTTTAGATTAATTAATATTTTAAATCAAGTATGATATAATGTTAATCTCAAATTTATATCGAGATTATTTTTCTTACGCCACGTATTAATGATCCATCTCTTTACTTCAACCCTCATATCATTCTCCCCATTTCTTTTTCTTTAAAATAATGCCTACTTTATTTAGTGGATACAACAAAGTTACCAATTATTAGAACAAGAATGAAAACTTAAGGTCTAATCAATTAGTGTCTAATATGCTTTACATAGTTTTTCATACTTTTAGCTAATATGTGCTTGATAAAGGATTAAACATTGTGTTTTAGTTTGAACAAAAATAGTCAAAAAAATCTTCATATTTTAAACCCTTTTCTCAATAAATTTTATAAATTGATACTCTAATAAACACAATTGTACAATAAATCATAATAATTCTATTTTTTTATGCTAATTGTATCTTGTTTATCAACATTATTATCAAGGAAAAAGTAAAATCTAGGGTCACATGTCATACTTAAAGCTTAATAATTAACTAAACTTCATTATCCACATGTCACTTTTCTTTGGGTAAGAACTTTAACCCAAAGTTTCCCTAATTCCAAATATTTTAATTAAACTTCATTTTCCACATGTCACTAGTTTTCTCTTAAGGGTAATAAGAACTTTATCCCAAAGTTTCCCCAATTCCAAAGGCCAAAAAAAAAGGAAAGTTTGTGTTTACTAAAGTTTTCACTTGAAGCCAAAGTTTCCCCCTTTCACCATCAAAAGTTGTGGGATGGTTTGAAGTTTATAGTTTTAGAAGTTTGTTTTTTCAAAGTTTTTGAGTTAATAACTTATACTATATATTTAATGATTTTCTTTTGACAAATACATAGTTTTGAGCATAGTTATTGAATTCGATCAAACTCCTACGTTATTCTCTAGCTTTAACTTCTAGTGGTAAGCACCCCTTTCATCTTAACTGGAAATCTATTCGAGCTCTAAAAATGAAATCATAAAAAACATTTCCTTTAAAAGTGAGACTTTCAATCACAAATTGTATTAGTCGGTCCTCAAAACGAGTACAAAACCGAGAGAAGAATAGAAAACACTTTAAAACTTGGCATAAATTATTAGTTTCATCTCAGAACTATTGACATCCTGAAAAAACACCCATCTACTTAATTAACTAAACGTAAATACACCATTAATCTTGCCACATGGGTGAAATACACCCCTCAATTCTCGCCAAGTTTAGGGGTACTTTCAAAACTTATCTTGACTTTTTATAAAGAACTTCACATTCCTACAAGAGTTTGAGATCACTTGTTATGTCATGCAACAGATCAAAAATATATTTAAATTCAACTAGTCAAGTAAACTGATATTTTTAAAGTCATCAATAACTCGAAAATGACACAAACAATTCACATCAAATTGAGAGGAGTTTTCTGATACAAAATTCAACCCAAAAAAAGATACAAAGAGTGATAGAACACTAACAAAATATTTAAGAAAATAACCCTTGACCCTCCATTACCACTATACTTTATTTTTCCACCAAACAATGACAACTATATACCCCACGCCCTACTCCCACACCCCACCCCACCCCTTCTTCTCTCTTTCCCCTCTTTACTACCAAAACCAAAGCCAACCCACAAACTCACTCCATCATCACCCCACACAACACACATTGTCTTAAAGACATCACTAACTATAGAAGAATCAAGAAACCAAGAGCAAATTTCAAGAAAGTTGAAGAAAAAAATCAAGTCTTTCTCCTCTTCCTTCTTTTTCTTCAAGTGCCATGGATTTACAGATCTATGGTTTCTTGTTCACTTTGTTTCTCACATTCGCCATTAATGGTGCTACATTACAAGAAAAAGCCCAAATAACACCTCCTCAAATCAACTCAAACTCAGTTCTTGTAGCCCTTTTGGATTCACACTACACTGAGCTCTCCGAGCTAGTTGAAAAAGCTCTCCTTCTTCAACCACTCGAAGAAGCTGTAACTAAGCACAATATCACCATTTTCGCACCAAGAAATGAAGCTCTGGAGCGTGATTTAGATCCCGAGTTCAAGCGTTTCTTGCTTGAACCCGGAAACATTAAATCCCTCCAGAACCTCCTCTTATTCCACATGGTGCCAACCCGACTCACGAGCTGGCACAAGAAGAATCACACAACTCTATGCCCCGGAGAGGCTGAACGCCTCTCCGGGAACATGGTGAATATCATTCACCCGAATGATATAATCAAATCAGACGGAATCATTCACGGAATCAAAAAGGTCTTAATCCCTAAATCCGTACAACAATCCTTCAACAACCGAAGAAATCTCCGGTCGATTTCAGCTGTGCTCCCTGAGGGAGCACCAGAAATCGACCCGAGAACAAATCGATTGAAGAAAAAACCCAATCCAGTCCCCGCCGGAGCTCCACCGGTGCTACCAATTTACTCCGCAATGGCACCAGGTCCATCACTAGCTCCGGCACCAGCACCAGGTCCCGGCGGACATCACCACCACTTCGACGGTGAAACTCAGGTGAAGGATTTCATCCAAACCCTATTACATTACGGTGGATACAACGAATTAGCCGACATTTTAGTAAATTTAACATCGTTGGCTACTGAAATGGGGAGATTAGTTTCAGAAGGATACGTATTAACTGTTTTAGCTCCAAATGATGAGGCAATGGCAAAATTAACAACCGATCAGTTATCGGAACCCGGTGCACCGGAACAGATAATGTATTATCATCTGATACCGGAGTATCAAACAGAGGAGAGTATGTATAATTCAGTACGAAGATTTGGGAAAGTGAAATATGATACATTGAGATTGCCACATAAAGTTGTTGCTGAAGAAGCTGATGGGTCTGTGAAATTCGGGTTTGAAGAAGGATCGGCGTATTTGATTGATCCCGATATTTATACCGACGGGAGGATTTCCGTTCAGGGGATTGACGGAGTTCTTTTTCCGGTGGAGGATATTAAGGTGGCTCCAAAATCTGCTCCTGTTGTTGCTGCTGGTGATGCTAAAGTTGTTGCTAAACAAAGAAGAGGTAATACTAATTATAGTTTTGAATCTTAATTGTTGGTGTTTATGTGTTTTAATTATCTCTAATTATGTGAGTAATAACGATATATTCAGTGTAATTTCATAAATGGAGGTCTGGGAGCGTGGTGTGTGTTGTATGTAGGATTGTTTTCGATAGACTTCGGCTCAAGTGGGGTCCGGAGAATGTGGTGTGTATGTTATATGTAGCCTTGGTTTAAGGTAGATGTATTATTTTCGATAGACTTTGGCTTAAGTGGGGTTCGGAGAGCGTGGTGTGTGTGGTATGTAGCCTTAGTTCAAGGCAGAGACATTGTTTTCGATAGACTTCGTCTTAGGTGGAGTCTGGAGAGCGTGGTGTGTATGTTATATGTAGCCATGATCTAAGGTAAGGATATTGTTTTCCATAGACTTCAGCTTGGGGGGTCTGAAGAGCGTGATGTGTACATTGTATCTAGCATTGGTCTAAGTTAGAGATATTGTTTTTGATAGACTTCGGCTCAAGTGGGGTCTGGGGAACGTGGTGTGTATGCTATATATGGAGCCTTATTGTTACCTTGTGAAGGTAAAAATGTTGTTTTTGAATGACCTCGGGTCAAGTAAAACATCATCAACAACAACATATCTAGTGTCATTAAGTGAGGTCTAGAAAGGATAGAATGATTAAGTGAGGTCTGGAAAGGATAGAATGATTAAGTGAGGTCTGGAAAGGATAGAATGTATACCGTTTTCGATAGGGTCCGACTTAAGAAAGAACATATTAAAGCAAGGCTTGAGTAAAACATATTATCAAAAAAATTGTTAAAAATTAGTTTTTTTCCTTACAAGTTAATGTTATTAGCTCATAATTTGTCAAAAATTAATTTCTTTTGTACAAAATTTGGCGGTGGGTATAATGAGAATAATGGAATTATGGCTTTTTGTGATTCCAGTTGTTGCCAACTCTTTTTGTGGTGGAATTCTTGGACTTGACATCTAAGCTATGTTTTTTTTAATAAAATAAAAATAAAAATAATTCTAAGCTATGTGTGTCCAACTTTTGGAAATTGTTAAAAATTGCACAAATTGACAATTCATCTTTTCCCACATCAATAAATTTCCTCAAAATTTGATGGACAGAGTTATTCGATATCTATTGTGAACGAGGTAGTAAATTAGTCGCGATATGCAAACTGGTCCGGACACCACATAGTGGTAGACTTGTTTGTTTGCTTGTTTTGCTATGTTTTTTTTTGTGAGTTAAGATATCATTGTCATTATTTTTGAGTGATTAGTTAGTTTTTGTTTAATTTCTTTTATTAAATGCCATAAATTGTTAGGTATAAATATGCCCTGCACGTTTTTGTAGAAAGTGACAATTATTTTAAGTAATTAGTAGTTGAGAAATTTTGTCGGTGAGCCATATATATAATAATTATATAATAAGATTAAAAAAAAAGAATTAATTCTTTGCTTGATATATAGAACTATTCTAAAACCATTTGATGGAGTTAGTATTTTCTTTTTTTTTTTAGTAGTTGAATTATTAAAAGATGAAAAAAGTTGGCTTGGTCATACCTAACCATAAAGCATTCATAGTAAAAGGTTAACCACCAAACGAAGGGCGGTTATCCCTCTTTATCTTTAATCAGAAGTCTCGAGTACCTCAAGTGAGACTTTCCGGCAAAGATAGGACTTCTTAGTTAAGTTATAGAGGGTTGAGTGTGGAGAAGGATAGAGAGACAAAAAATCACCCTCGAGTTTCAAAAGCCTCCCTTAGTCTAAAAGGTTAGCTGAGATAGAGCCTTTCGGTTCAAGACTTGGTGAATGTCCGGTTTTAACCTTATTACGTGTCTAATGTGTGTCTAATGTGTATATCACGTGTTTTGCTCTTACCACTAGACCAAAAACCGAGCGCTATCAAGTCAATTGTTTTGGTGTCTAATATGCATTGATTTTTCAACAATTTGGATGTTTAGTCCTTTGGAGACCAGCCAGCCTAGCCTATTTGTTGACAAATTCTTTGCCCCCACTTGTTCTCTAAATAGTATATTTCATTTCAATTATCAGTTGTCATGATCATGTCAATTTCATTTTGCTATTATGAGTTGGCATCAAAGGTAGTCAAGTGACACCCCTTCGTCGTAAGATAACACTGACATTGATAGGTTCATTCTTTTTTATGTATATATACTATGTATACCATCTTCGTGGAGGATGCTATGTTATTCGAACTCCCAACATAGGTTTCGAATGCAACCTTTCGTTTTCTACTGACGTTGGCTCACGTTAGGGGGGTAGCCATGTGGGAGGAAGGGGTTATTACACTGTATATACAAGGTTAAAATTATCTTCTATGTATATATATACATGGTAGATGTTCAATCTCTTACCTTGGTGAAAATTCTGACTCTGCTACTGAATCAAGTTACCACGCAATCTAACGAAAGCGAAACTGTCCCCTCTCCTATATCACTTTTGACTTCTTCACGTGTTTTACTTTTTTATACGTTAATTCTTCTTAGTGAAAATTCCGACTCTGCCAACACGTTTGCTAAATTATTTGTGTTTTTATTTGCAGGAAAGTTGATGGAAGTAGCATGTAGTATGATGGGGTCATTTTGTCATTAAAATTCAAGATCAAGAAATTGAATTATGAAGATGGTAATTCAGTTAGGATTTGGGGAGAAGAGGAAAAAAAATAAAAAGCTACAAAATTTTCTGAATAAATGGCAAATTTTTAATATTTTTTTTCTAGGAGAGCCTTGTAAAATTTAGGGAAGGAGAAAAAAAAATGCTTGAATTGAAGTAAAAATTCAGAAAAAGGGATTTTTCTCCTTTTTTTTTTTTTTTTTTGGTTTTGTTATATAAAGTGTAATTACTACATATCAATTTTTTATTTGTATTTAAGGTTTGTTGGTACCAAACACTTTGTATGCAGAAATATACAGTCTTTTTTGTCCTTTTATTTATTCACGGGTGATTATTATTATTATTATTATTTCTTTTTTAATGTTATTTTTACCATTGTGATGTGATACTTTAATAACTTGTAATGCAACTTTTTCCAATTCTTTTATTTGATGTGATGTAATTTGTATTTTAGTCTTTGTGGAATTGGAAACATTTTTTTATCCTTTAAAAAAAGTTTATTAGATATTTGTGCTAGTGAAAAATAGTAAATAGTGTAACACAAATGTATTTTTGCTATTTTGAGTTCTTGTTGGGAAAAATTGATATAGAGCTTTGTTAGATTCAGGTGAAATGTAGAGTGTAAGCGAAGAAAATGAAAAAGATGAAATTATGCCCCTTAATCAAAGTTTATATCAATAACTAACGCAACTTCATACCAATTGTTTCATACTATTAACCATCTGACCTTATTTTGTAACCTTACCCTCCCTCTCTTTAAATAATTTTTTATAACAATTTAGATTTTACTAATAATGTTAAAAAAATAAAAATCATTACACTATCTATCAATATATATGTAATTTAAATCCTATTTGAAAATGGTGGTTGGATGTACATCTTTTAGGGTGAAAACAAAAAGTAGGATGACTATGTTATTTCATGGAAGTTGCTCAATGCCCCCCCCCCCCAACCCCCCCCCCCCCCACAACCCAAAAAAGAAGAAGAAGAAAAACTAGTAGTTATACTAAAACCCCCCAAAGTTGTAGAAAATTGTCTTAAGTTCCATGTACTCTTTATCTCAAAATATACATTTCTAAAAATTAATTGTGCTAAATTTTGATTGCAATTTTAAGTTGTAGAAAATTGTCTTAAGTTCCTTCTCACTTCACTACTAAAAATAGAAGGAAAGAAGCGACGGCTAATAAATTTTGTAGCCAAATAAAAACATTTATTGGTAATCCTCTTTAGCGATAAACTATCAAAAAAATCTGATAGATACACATGCGTGTTTAGAAATAGATGAGCAATAAAATTTGTAGTTAATTTTAATTTTTTTGTTGTAATATTTTAAAACTCAATGCTTTTGATATAACACACACACACATGCATGATTTTTTTTTTAAAAGTTTAGTTCTTTCGCTCCTTGCTTGCGAAGCAACAAAAAAAAATAGACTTCATCGAGTAATGAGAAACTGAGAACCTAAATATGTAAATTTGCTAGTCGAAAATAGATCTCCACCTTTAAATATTCGTAAATAAAAGTGTCGCGATTCTCTCCATCAAATTGATTGTAAAAGCTAATACCTTCATGTGTTTGGTTGAAGCATGACAATAGAAGGATGCTTTGAACGAAAACTGGAATAAAATCCGTTACTAGCGAATAATCAAGATGCACGTAAGTTAACAATTGGTGAAACAATGAGGGATATATTAGCAACTTGTGTAATTTATCAAACAATTAGTAATATAAATAGACATTTCACAAAAGAAAAGAGGACAAATGTTCAATATAATTATTTAGAAACATATAAATAGTGGTTCCACTTATTTATTAATTATTATCAAGAATTTGGCATTGCTTTTTTTTTTGTTTGGTTTTATTAGGTTAATGATTAATCACATCAAAGTAGGAAAAAGCAAATGAGCTGGCCTTCACATGGAACTATTAATTATAAAAAGTTACTAATAAATAATTGATGTGGGGACTAAAGAAAATTGGACAAATTCATTGACTTTATTTATTCATTTTATTCTTTAATTTTTCATGCAAGAAGAAAAAGTCCAAACCATAGCCTTCACAAGTAGAATATATAAGAATCCAAAGTTATATAAAATAAAATAAATAATTGTCATTTCTATACTTTTCATGTGGCCATGGAACGTTCCACGGATCTTAGAGGTGCAAAAAATACAACATGTTTGTGCGGATCAGTAGAATTTAAAGTTTATGAATTTTTGTACGCTGGCAGATTCAACGAATTTTATATAAATTTCAGAAATTTAATTAATAGTTTGTGCTCATTAACTGTATTTTTAGTAATTGTGAACTCAATTATTATTGTATATTACTTGAGATCGTTGTATAAAAATTCATAAACATCAGATTTTGAATATATCTCAGGTGTTGGATTTATTATTGTAAATATCGTCGGTATAAGAAATTTTTATATTATTAGGAGGTAACTAAATGATATTTATAAGTAAGTCTCGTTAAAATATAAGATTCAACCTGATGATATAAAAATATTTTTTTCCTAATAGTATATATATATATATATAATTTAATAAAATATATGAGTTTCATATATATAATTCTTTCAAAGATAGAAAAATAGGAAGATAGATCCACCTTTGTAGCCATAACTTCAAGTTTCCTCTTAAATAAATCTCATTGTCATATTTTCATTTTTTTCTCTTTTGATATGATGTTATTAATTTTAATATTTTACTTGTCAATATCAACTTAGTCTTCTAATTGTAATAATTTAATGGGAAATATGACAAATAGAGTTATTATATATTTTTTTTTATCTAATTTAAATTATTAAATATGTTGTAAAAGAACTGGATAAAAGATTGATATTATTGACTCTATCATAAACACTTAGTGAGAATTTTGTTTATCTGATGATCTACAGTTTGAAGTTTATAATTTCTTATATTAATTACAAATGAAGATATTGAAAACATAAAAGTATGTTATTTTTAGCCGTTTATATTTTTAGATGAGATAATATATATAATTTAACATGATATCAGATCTTGACAAATTAAAGGTCATATATAACGTTAAAAAAATAGAATTAATAATTTTGAGTTTCAATTAAGAAAACATTGAGATTTTCTGAACTAAGAGTAAGTTTAAAGTTTAAAAATACTTGAAATTGGCAAACGTATTTTACATGTGTTTTTTTTAAAAAAAAAATAGTAATAGTTAGTAATTAATGTGATATATTACTTTATCTTACACGTTATTCTTACACTATGAATTTGCTTTTTTATATCTTAATTTTTTTTACATGATTATTGAAGACATAATTAGGTATATAAAAAAACGTCATTCTTTCTAACCGTTTAAAATGTATAGATAAAATAGTGATAATACAATGGACGAAGTGATATAATTTTTTTATTTTGAGATCACCATTTAAGCTTTATCTATAGCGCTTAAAATTTTGCAAATCTATCATACTCGACTTTAGAATAACTTCAGACATATGACTGAATTCAATCATTTTTGCTAGAAGTTCATGCTCATAGGACTGGTGTTCGTTCATTTTTGCTTAACTTCAAATAAAAATACCTTAACTTTTAGCCCTATGTAACTTCAAACATTTTATTTGAAGTTATTCCGAAGTCGATAGAAATGGAATTTTTTAAAAGTAAATACATGTTGCTTATTTGTCCTCCTACATTTTGCCCATTCCTTGAGTTGTTCATTTGGGTTGATGATTGTTAGCTTGTATGAAGGCCCATAAAAAAAGTATGAAGTACAAAATTCATACCTTAGGAAGTTTTTCCAATTACAAAAAAATCGATTTTTTCATTGCTCTCGAATATATTCTTTGATTGTCCATTACATTGCAAATGATACATTACTTAATGAGAGGAATGTATCCGAGAGGGGATGGATGTATCCGAGTGGGTATAAGAATGATCCAAGAGGGGATAGGGATGCATCCGAGATGGGGTATGAATGATCCAAAAGGGGATAGGGATGTAATCGAGATAGGGAGTTTTAGGTATTTATGTAATATTTCCTCCCACTAACGTCCAACTCATGATGATCCATCATGAGTTGTGGGCAAGTCTTATATGGCGATCCTCTAGACATCGACTCCAACTTCTAGTTCAAAGGTAGAGAGGTTGTTTTCGACAACGTAAAATTTAAGAACATACTATATGTTTAGAAAAGGAAAAACAGATGTTGTAACTCAGAGTGACACATTCATTTAAAGATGGAAAAGAACATATATATCAAATAAATTTTGAACCAACATATACAACTTATAAACACAAAACATACAACAATGTATTCACAACTTAAAATGAAGCATAAAATTTCCACAGATTCCAAAAAAGAAACCTATATATATAGAGAGAGAGATATATGAATACAACGCGCGTTAGAACTTCCTTAAATTCGTTAACCTTCAACAGTGACTTGGGCTGATGGCATAACAATAGCGTTTGGCGGTTTCTCTGCATTGTTGTCTGCTGGATTCATCTCGAACTTTTCATCAGGTTGTTCGAGCATTTCTTTTGATTTCTCTTCACAAATGTTCTCGTCCAACGCCTTTGCTTCAGCAGGTTTTGATTTTGTTACAACAGCTTTCCCTTTAGTTTTGGTAGTTGAGGAACTTTTCATTGGCTTCTTGGTTTCAATAGGCTTCCCCCCTTTTGAAGCACCAGTGACTTTATTGCTAGTTGACAGCATAGCCCGGGGTGACTTTACCTGTTCTTTGTTGACTACTCTTGGACTGAAACATGATCCTCCACTTTCGGAGCTGTTGGTTGTAGATGTGGAGTTCTTGTTTCTTCCGAGCTTAGGAGATACAGCACGTGTTGTCGGTATCTGTACATGAAAGCATGAAATTTCAACATGTAACACGGAAAGTTAATATAGTAGCCTCGAACTCTGTAAGCATATGTTTTACTCCGAGACAAGAATTAGATGAATACTTGGTGTATTAAGAGACAATCACAAACACACTTAAGAATTGCTCAGTAATGAAATCAGAATCTTTTTTTTAGTTCTGCTCATTGTGGTCAAGAATTTGTATCATCGAAAGCCTACTGATCATACGTATTACGTACATTAGATGGAGGCACATCGTTTCCCTATTTCAAATCCCTGATCTCACCAGGTTTGCCCTCAAGTATCGATTAAAAAGACATGACAATTGGGAAACGTAATGAGGAATTTGAACATGTAGAATTCCTAGTATAAATGACCAGTTATGCTAAAAATCCTACGCATGCCGGGCTTTCCATCATTTAGAGCTCCTAATGCCCTGTCCTGTCGGGGCAGTGGGGTGATCCCCAAGGTGGCCACAATGCCTATGCCATCACTAGAGGGCATCCTGTCGGGCGGCAGCGGGGTTGATCCTTTCAGCCAATGTCTACGCCATCACTGTGATCTACTATCTCGAAAGAATTTTCTAAAGTAAAAAAAATTCTACTAGAAATGACTTCTTGTTAAATTCTGAAGCTCACACTATAATTTTGACATGTCAAGTCATGCAGAAGATGAAGGTTTTTCCCGTGCGAGGATGTCAAAGACAACACATTAATGTGTTCTCCGAAAGTAATGAACCAGTGTGTCAACAGGGGAGATCTAAGATCAATATATTACCTTCCTAAGTTCAACTTTTTGAGGGGGTTCCTTGTAGAAGTTTGGCATTGGTGTAGCTTTAAATGTCAAGCTCTTCCTCAATTGCTTTATCTCCGCCTCTTGGTTTTCCTGTATCAAATCCCAAATTCCGAGGAAAAAAAAGGGTTAAGGCGAGAGTAGATCTTAAATAATTAACCGGGAAAACTTAATATTTTTCGAACCAACCTTGGATTTTGCTTGCAAGTTATTCTTTTCCTCTTCCTTTGCCTGTATCTTCTCTTCTATCTTCGCCAAGAACTAACGAAGAAACAAATCTTGCACTACTTAGCTTTGCATATAAAGTTACATTTCCTCATTGGTAAACAAGAAACAAGTGCAGAACTACAAACCTCCTTCCGCTTTTCTGCACGTTCTTCCAACCTGAAGGAAAATCCAGCAATACTGGCCCTTCGTTGCCCACGAGGAGTGGTACTCCTGGTAACAACAGAAACAAAAGGAGTAGATTTAGTTGGCCTGGAACATGAAAGATGACGAACAAACCAATGGAACAACAGAATGAAAGTAGTTGCAAGAACAAAAGCAGTACGAGGAAGTAGTAGAACGAGCATCCTCGTCCTCTTTAACAGGCAATTCAGATTTAGTAGGTTTCTTGTTTTCGTCATTCGATCTGCAGTACACAAAGAAATAACTTAACTGAAGAAAAATTCTTTGCAAATGAAACATAATATAAAGTAAAAAAAATTGATGCTATACACAAGTATAGTACAAAAAAAAAAGCTTTATAAAAAATGCAAACAACAAATTCACTTACACTTCAGATGTAGCTTTCTTTGCGTTTCCATTGGCTGTAAGAGACTTCCCGGACTGATAAAGAAAAGCCAGGTTAGAGACACAGTGATATAAACCATCTATCAAACAAGGTAAATGCAAATATATAACGAGGGTCGATACCATAGACTGTCGGAGACTCGGGCCAGCTGCAATAGTTGTCCTCCTGTTGGTTGCAACACCTCCATTTATGTTTGCATTCTTCAAGACTCCACCAGATACACCCCTGTTAGCCGGATTCGAACTAGAAGCCGATGATCCCTTCGAATGTGAAGTCTCATTCTTAACCCCTTTTGTTTTAAGTTCCTTGGCATCCGATTTCTTCGGATACACATCGATGCTCTTCCTCATTACATCGGAACTAACACCTCGTGAAGGGAACGACAGGCTTTGCGATTGACTCGCCTTATTCGAACGAGTCAATGCAGCTGTCGCTCTTAAACTAGCCTGATCTTTCACCATCTTATTGTTCTTTGTAGTTCCACCGGTAGCAAGCTTTTTTTGACTCAACCCTTTGCTCTTCGGAACATTTCGAGACAGTTCAGTTTTGACCACTGATACATTAGGTGCTTCATCAGCCTTTTCCTCATTTGCATTTGCCTTTTTTTCACTCACATTCTCCTCCTCCTTACTCATATCCAAATTCTTTTCAACCACAACAATCTTTTCCTCTTCAACTGGAACCCCATTTTCAGACTCCATTTATCCAAAATATCTAAGTAACACAGAGACAAAATCCACAAGAAAAATCAAAACTTTATGTAGAATCAACAACTATAAGAAGAAACTACACAAACCAACACTTCACAAATAAGTCACTTTCTTCTATAAAAATCTTCAAAGAAAATGACAAAACACATAAATGTAAGGAAAAAGAAACACAGCCCAAATGACAATTTTCAACCTTTGTTCACAAATAACCACAAGTTTCAACCATCAAAGACAATTCAAGAACCAACCAAACAAGGCATAAAGGGTAACCAAATCTAACTTCAACGGACTAACTGAAAACCTAGAAGTCAGTCGTGGACTCCAAACACCCAACCTACTATATAACACCAGAAGAGGGACAAGCTTCAAGGCATGGGCAGAGCCACATTGCTTATTCGGGTTCAGCAGAACCCACTAACTTTGGCTTAAACCCTATGTTTTGAGTTAAAAAAATTCATTTAATACGTTTAGATAATCTATTCAGAACTCCAATAAGCAAAATGAATTGTAATTCAGAACACATAAACTAAAAATCCTGAACCCGCCTAATAAATCAAGGGCATTCAACTTTCAACAAACATATTCAACACTTGTAACACAGGAAATAACCAGAATTTTCAACAATCAAGAAACTGGACAGTGTAAACTCAACAAACAATTCAAGAACCAACCAAAAAATGCCTAAAAGCTAACCAAATCCCACTTCCTAGATGCAAAAAATGGAATACACACCTCATAAAATTCCACAAAAGTAATAAACTTCACACTGTAAATTCAACAAACAGTTCAAAAACCAACCAAACATGCCTAAAAGCTAACCAAATCCCACTTCACAGAGGCAAAAACTGGGATATCCACCTCATAAAATCCCATAAAGTAAGAAACTTGACACTGTAATTCAACAAACAATTCAAGAACCAACCAAACAATGCCTAAAAGGGTAACCAAATCCCACTTCCCAAAACCAAAAAATGGAATACTCACTTGACACTGTAAATTCAAGAACCAACCAAACAGTGCCTAAAAAAACTAACCAAATCTCACTTCCCAGAAGCAAAAACTGGAATACCCACCTCATTAAATCCCATAAAGTAAGAAACTTGACACTGTAATTTCAACAAACAATTCAAGAACCAACCAAACAATGCCAAAAAGCTAACCAATCCCACTTCCCAGAAGCAAAAACTGGAATACCCACCTCATAAAAATCCCATAAAAGTAAGAAACGTGGCACTGTAAATTCAACAAACAATTCAAGAACCAACCAAACAGTACCTAAAGGGTAACCAAATCCCACTTCCTAGAAGCAAAAAATGGAACACCCTAATCATAAAATCCCATAAAAAGTAAGAAAAACACAAAGATCCAACAGAATTGAGTAAAAAAACAGTGAAAGGTAGTCTTGAAAAACCAAAATAGCAAACGAATGTGTTGAGAAGAAAGGAGTGAATAGTACCTTTTTGTCTATAAGGATTTTGAGTACTGATTGGTGGCAATTTTTTTTTGCTTTGTTGAATTGTACAAATCAATTATGACTCAAAGAATTCAAAATGCTTACTTTGGAATGTAAAGTTGTGTGTTAGAAATAGTAGAAGAAAAAAAAAGAGGACAGACAGAGAGGATGGTTGTGTTCAATAGGAGTTGAAAAAAAAAAAGGTAAATGGGAAGTTAATTTTTTTCCTTTTCCATTTTGGGAAAATCTTAGATCGACGGAAGGAATGTTTCTGAGATTTCGATTATATTCTAGAGGTATTTGTATTTATCCCTTCCGCTTTTGTTTTAAGCTCTCGTTTGGTGGTAAATTTTGAATTCAACATTTTGAAACTTGAAATTTTGAGTTTTTTGAAATTGTGTTTGAACGTGCATTTTACTCGATATCTAATTATTTTGTTATTGTTTTGGTGTGTTGATATTGTTTCTTTTTCATTGTTTGTTCAGCCGAGTGTAGTTCGGAAATAATCTATCTATCTTCTTAAAGGTAAGGGTAAGATCTAATAAACTCTATTTCTCCACACCCCACTTATTATATTACGGAGAATTTATTGTTGTTTGTAAGTGGAAGTAAAATTTCTCCTAAAAAGTGGTAGTGGATTCGATTTTGAAAATCTTATCAAAATTTCATGGTCAAATAGTTATTTGAAGATAAATTATCAAATATGATCCAAAATCTATGTATGACAAAGCGCTAGCTTAGTGTTAATTCAATTTTTCGGTCTGATTTTGCATTATTCAATTTTGGTTTATGTTCTTTTTTTTTAATGTCATCCAATTCGAATTAAAATAAATTGATTTGATTTGATTTCTCTTTCCAATTTGATCTTTTCCGATTTGAATTTTTAGTTATTCAAATATATCGTATAAGATAACATGGAGTTAAAATAGCTTTTAAACACTTTTATAATAGAATTTTTATCTTTAATAACCTAAATTATCTTATTCAACATAAATTTGGTCCAATTTACTCACAAAATAGTAAAAGTAGTATATAAGTCATCAATAATTAACAGCAACATCTGATTATTATCTTCCATTAATGGATAATTTTTGTAATTGTAGTTAATTTTGCTCCAAAAGTCAGCATGTGGAGAACACGTTAGTGATAATCTAATATCCTTTTCAAGAGTAGTATAAAAAATTTGACATTTTTTTGTTTCCAATCTTGTGTTCGATATCTGTATTTTCGAGTACGATTAAAATTTGAATTTGCACATCGCTAAGCTCATTTTTTAAAACAATGGGCTATCAACATAATTATTTTCTATTTCGAGGGACTTAAATTCAAAATCTCTAATTAAAATTAAAGAAATCTCAAACCATCCCACCACAACTCATATTAACATTTAACTAGTCATTGTTTTCATTTGATTGGAGAAGGTCTTACAAATTTTCTAATAATTATTGTAATATCTTGAAATGGTCTAACTATTTGATGACAAAAGAATCCTATGAAAACAAGGAATCCTACCAATATAATATATCTTATTATAATAAATTAAATATATGATTTGTATAGTTGTATATTTTAAAGAGGGTTAATTAACTATTTTACTTTTTCTTACTATTCAATAACATGCTTACAACAATCAAGAGATATATCACAATGATTTATATTCCTCCGTCCTTAATTTAGAGGTTTCTGGTTCAAGTTTTTGCAATAGATCTTTTTTTAATTAATTTATGCAAATGTTCTTTTTTAGGCCACTGTTTAGATTTTATCTCTGGTTTTTTTAAATGTGAAAATATAGTAATGAAAAATTATCTTTCTATATCACATTGAATTCGGATCTAATATTTGTTCATATATTCATCAACCTCATACACAAAATATTAAATCTGAGTCTAATATTTATAATAACTTACAAATTTTTGATTTGTCATCAAATGTTTTCTCATAAAATCTTCATTTTTACTCAAAAGAACATGATATAAAAGGTTCGTTAATTGCCAGTGAAGTAAAACGAGAACTATTTACTAAGCAGATGATGCAAAAAGGGACAATTGACAAAAAATCTGAAAAATCTCAGTAGGGGGTGCTTTTCTTTTTCTAATGAATCCCTAAGTGACACGAATTCAAATTAATCGACCCAATAAATATCGGAAATATGATTATTATTATTATTTTTTTAAAAATAAAATCAAACAAGAATGTTGTCAACTATGTAATTATATCTCTTTGAAGACTTGCACACATGATAAAACTTTCTATATGAAATAATAATAATAATAATAATAATAATGCCAATAATAATAATAATAATAATAATAATAATAATGTCAAACCTCATCACAATCTTATCTACTAAAGAAGTTAGTAATTGTATGTTTTCTATTTGGAATAAATGGAGCAAAAATGTTGGACACCAACATTTTATTGAGTTGATATTTTTCTTTTTTTGGAATATTGTAAAAGTCAATTAATAGATGACAAAATTTTGGACCACAATTCCATTTATTAGCAATTAATATCCTTAATTTTGACCTATTAATTATCATGAAATATAGTAACAAATGAGTGATTTGAGTACAATAATCCATTTCCCCCCATATATGTTGATCCTCTTAAAATATTTAGCCTTCTCTTACCACTTTTTTCGTGGTAAAGGACATTATACCGTGATGATAACTAGTAAGTAATTTCATTTTTAACCAGTGATTTCAATTTCGAGCCTTAAAAATGAAGTCGGCAGATCGCGTTTGATAGAAAGTGGTTATTTTCTAAGGTGAAGCTTTTCGACACAAATCTAAATTAATCGAGTCTCAAAGTGAATATTGGATGCCCTTTTAATTTTGGAAAAATCAAAAGCAAAATTTACAGACATAAACAATTCCAAAAAGAGCTTATGTTGCTTTCTTTTCTTATCAAATAAAAAATTGACTAATATTTAACAAATATGCATTTTATTTTATTTTTCGTATAATTTGAAAATCCATTTTTCCCTTAATTCTATTGTGAGTAAAATGGGCAATTTGGATAAGTAAAGGGTCAAAATGATCAATTCATCAACTTCATGGATCAAAAATAACAAAAGTCAAGGTCGTGGTAGGATGGTTAGTACTCGCATCTCTATTCTTAACTAGATTTTCAAATTCAAATCCTAAAATTACATTCGTCGAGTGATAAAGAAGGTTTACCCCTAAAATAATTTTTTCCACGGAATCTAGATTACTCGAGTTCTATAGCAGGTATCAGATATCGGATAAAAAATACAATCAAACTTCTCCATAACAATATTGATTATCTCGATACTCTTTAGCGTATATAGCAAAATATTGTTATAGAAAACATATAATATAATATGAATGACCATCGATTCAACATAAATCATGACCGTTATTGTAAAATATTGTCATAGAGCAATCTGATTGTGCAATAGAAAAGAATCGAATTTTAGAATTATCTATGATAGGAGAGGGATTTCAATCTATTAACTAAGACTTTCCGACATGAATCCGAAATAATCGAGCTAACCGAACACCGAACCGGGAAAAAAGTAATTTTTTTTTTTGAAAGTGCCAACGTGGCGCTACTTAGAACGTGAGTGGGTCCCACATTTCTCTAATGGGCCCCAAAATCAACGTGTCTCAACAACCGTTTCGGCGTGAGCTGTCAGAACGTGCCGGGACTTTGATCCAACGGTGGATCTGTTGAGTTTGAATGAATCTCAGCCGTTGATTGTTTATTTAAATTATTTTTCTCCGTTTTGGAAGAATTTACAAAAGTATGGGATTTTGTGTGTAATACGTTGTATTCAATTAATTAATTTTTTTATTTTTCTTATAATAGTAGAAAGTTTTTAATATTTTGAAATTTTAAATTGTTTTATTTTATATCAAAAGAGGAGCAAAGATTTTAATATATATCAGAAACAATTTTTCTACCTTTTCACGATAAAATAAGACTATATACTCGTTCAATCTTTCTAAACTTCACATGTGGATTATATTAGGAATGTTATTGTTGTTGTTATCGCTTATGTTTCTTTTTAGTTACGAAACTTATCATAAATATAGCTTGTAGCTAAATAAGATTTCTTATAATTCATTGAAAATCGGTAATTATATTAAATAAGATTAGCGATAGATTTTTATTGTTTGGAGATAATAATATATTATTGATTCTTGTTTTTTTAGTGATTTTATGAGAATTGATTAAACTAAATTATTTTTAGTTTAAAATCATAAAAACTTAAATATATTTAGATTAAAAAAAGTTATCGTTTGCCATCTAAAGTTGGATTTTAGAATGACGATAAAAATATTAACAAGTGTTTACTTATGTGATAAAATGCTATATTTACTCTCTATATTACTACTAATTCTTATAAAATTATCGATGCTCGGAGTAAAAGTTTAAATTGATTCTGATGATTGATTGCGTGAATTATGTTCGAATCTTATTTTTAATATTTGTATATATGGAGTCAAAATTGTTAATAATCGTTGATATATCTTTTTCTGAATTTTATACATACCGTTTGTCACACTATGAGAGCTGATAATGTCCAAAATCATTGTGAAAATAACCATATTGTAAAATAACCATTGAGAAAGGCCAAATGTGTTAAAAGCCACATGATATATTGTCTCCATTAATAACAATACTTTCCAAAATGACAACTGGAAGAACTTTGACATCCCTCATGCTATTGAATTGTTGTTTCTTTTTTGTACTAATGATACTTTTTTGTTTTCGTTCAATGTTTGATATTTGATTTTAAATTTTGATTAGATTGGATTCATATCGTATAAGATTTATTAAAAAAAAAGTTCATTCTCAAAACTTTGATCTGAAACTGTGATTAAAGATGGAGAGATCTATTCATTTCATCACAACTCTTGATGATTTGTTTTACGTGTACTTCAACTAATAGATATTATCAGATAATTTTGTCCACCAAAAGTAGGATAGATGAGAAGAAATTATCTAGTGTTTTTGTCTCATTTGAAATTTGAACTCGAGACCTCAGGATTCTGAACTCACATTATTGACTATTAAGTCACACCCTTGAGTGTTTCTTGGTGGTATTTGTATCTACATTTTTTTTTACTTGGCGTTTGATATGAGTTTTGAAGTTTTGACTAATTCGAGTTCATATCACGTAAGATCTATTAAAAGAAATGATATATGCTAATATATTATTACTCATAAAACTCAAATTCGAAATTTCAGATTAAAAATAAAATGAATTTTATATGTCCTGCCACAATTATTTGGACCTGTGTTATTTGCTGTAGTTGGTTATAACATAATCTTTGCAGCATTGGATTCATTTCAATTATTGATTTTTATGTGTCTTTTCTTCTTTTATCGTCCATAGTTTTCATCTATTGTCTCTTGTCCTCACATTTTTAGAGTCAATTATTTTACACTCACATTATTTTTCAACACATTTATAATTTTAAATAAAATACTTTTATCACGTGTTCAATTGAAATAATTGATAGCTTTGAGCGTTCTAGTTTAATCTACTAGCAAGTTTAAGGGACCGCTAATCTATTAAGTTATCTATTTATCATTATGATAAATACTTACTCGCACTCAATATTTATATCAAATCAAGTAATTTAACTTCATCAGTTGAAATTTAAAGTAAGAATACAAATCCCTTAACAATGATTAAATTATATATATGCGTATGTACAAGACACTTGTCTTATATTTACTGATTTGATTTAAATATCGAGTTCAAATAAACTTTTACCAGTCAACAATAATATAATGAAGGTTGTTACTTGCAATTACTATAAATTTTGTTAATAGTAGAAAATAAATTTAACCTTTTCAAAAGATAATGACTTCCCTTTTCTCCTTAATCAATTAATTAAGGATGGACCCAACTTTATTAGTACAATTTCTTTAAGTTAATTACTTTGATTAGACAGATTGTGGGCCAACTAAGAGATAAATAGGTTTGAAAGTGCAATTAAAGCAGGATTTGTACACCCCACTAGGATTTGCATTATCAAAGTTGATTAGTTTGCAATAATTTTTATTCTCTAATTTTCTCCAACATGATATTAACTTGTTATAAATTATAATACATTGAAATATTAGTGATAATTTCAATAATTTGGTCATATCAATTTAAGTATAATAATGATTAACATACTATTCTTGATTTATTAATAATTAATCAGGTGAGTCCAATAAGTGGTTAAATAACTTAGTTTAATTAGAAGCAAATTATCTAGTTATAATTGACATAAAAGGGGCTCCACAAATATGGGGAATAAAGGTGTAAACTAGACTGTTGAAGATAATTAGTAATGGATAGTCCGGTGCATTAAACATTTTATGTTGTTGCATGATCGGGGAAATGATTGTATCCTAAAAATGGTTTAAAATAGACAAGTCTATCTGATGATTCCAATGTTTCGAGTCTAGCATTGACTTGTAGGTCACATGGATACAACTGTATCGTTGCTCGAAGGTTCCCCTTCATAATCAGTACAACAAGGATAGCCCAATACATAAAGCATCTCATGTTCAGGTAGGTCCGAGGAAGGGGTTGTACTTGTATCCCAAAAGGGTGTAATATGTGTAAACTACCTTGACATAAGTGTTACTTGTTGATTCCATAGCTCGAGCGTATGACCTATAGGTTACGAGGATATTAATTTACCGTTGCTTCAAAACCCCCTTAGTAATCTTTACTTCCTTGAAAAATAATACAAAAGAGTACATCCTCTCGGAAAACCAAATGCACATAGCATCTAGTATTCACACAGGGTCTGAAGAAGGGCATACTCCCCCCCCCCCCCCCCCCCACACACACACCAAAGGATGTAATAAACCTACCATGACACAAGCGTGACTGACTGATTACACAACTCGAATCTATGACCTATAAATCACATGAAGACAACTTTACCATTGCTTCGAGGCTTTGATTGATAATCTATACAACAACAAATTAAAAAAAAAAAGATAAAGGAGAATTGATGACAACCAATATCATTACTTCCTTGAAATATAATACAAAAGAGTACAACCTATCTTTTTTATTAGTTGTATATATCTTTAGGACTAAACATTGAACTGGCAAAACAAATAAGCCATAACTCAAGACTATATGAAAAAAGAGCTGGCATTTGCTATGAGCCAGCATCATATGTTATGTTTAAACCTACTACACTTCTATACATCTTGAAAACATGTATCGACAAACAGAGGCGGATTCAAGATTTGACCTTTATGAGTTCAGGATTCTAGGACGACAAAGACCTCAAGTGCTAGTAATCGGGTTCTGAATTTAACTTTTGTACATATTCAATGAGTTTCTTAACGCATGTATAGGATCTTGATCAAACCTACGTTACACCCTATATCCTCCCTTGTCAACAAGCCACCATCGGTTCTCTATATCCGATGCTGAAATTATTTGGCAGGCGTTTCTTACCCAAATCTGCATTTCCTTTGTGCATCATGGCCACAAACTCGTTATAATCTATCCGTCCATCCTGAAAGATTAAAAGGGCATAAGTAACAATGTACACTCAGTCAGAGGCGGATTTAGAATTTAAACGTACTGGATTGTTATACATAGAGAACAACCCCGAAACACTAGCTAAGTTATGGAAGACACATGAATGATAAGAAACTTGCAATCTTAACGTTGTGTGATGCATGAACACTCCAAAATATTAATCTATAACTTGTGTTGTTGAACAAATGCACATGTTTGATGAACGTTGAACACAGACTAATGTTCGTTTTCATCAGCTGACATTTCAACACTAGTGGCCTAATATGTCTAAATGTATCTGTACATGAATGTATATATGTATAGTGACACTTTTCTCCGGGCCACCAAACTCTACAACTGATGAGATGGCCCTATGTTGCTGGTATCTTGTCACATTGTATGTCTTCAAAACAGAATTATCATACATTGTCATCATTGAAGACTACTCTCTATAAGCACTTTTCGAAAAATACATTTCCTTTGTCTATCAAGCTATGAGTTTCTCAAAGAAATCGTTTACTATTCCTTCTGTTTCAATCTGTTTGTCTTACTTTCCTTTTTAGTCCGTTTCAGAAAGAATGTCTTCCTTTTCTGAAAACTCTTTCATGTCAACGTTCCAAGTAGCATGTTTAAGATCACCAGATTAAAAGACATTTTGATACATTCTACGTATCTTTAGTATAAAAACACAAGATCTGTGCCAAGTCAAAACCATGCTACTGGTTTTATGCAATCGATATCAAAGTTTCATGTGTTGTTAAGCATATTTGGAGTAAAGAAATGCCAGAGGACTTACATTGTCTTGATCAGCTTCTTGTATTATTTCTTCCAAGTGAACATCTTCGATACCGAATTCCTCACAAGCCTTTTGAAGTTCATCAGCTGTAATATATCCACTTCCATCTTTGTCGAAATATGAGAAAGCTGCAAACAAATAATCTTCCTTCTCGATTTTGTTGGCGTGTAACATTGCAGCAACGAATTCCCCATAGTCGATTGTTCCACTATTATCAATGTCCGCCTATAATGTTGCATAGTTTCTTAGATATTAGCTGAATCTAAACTGCTCATAACAAGCGTGGCGTAACTTTTGAAGAAAAAATCAGGAAGGAAATGCATGTTATAACATGTCTATTACTTACAGCTTTCATCAAATCACGTATCTCTGATTCGTTAAGATTAGTTCCGAATTTCTTTAATCCTATCTTTAGTTCATCGAACGTAATTTGGCCACTGTTATCTGTGTCAATCATTTTGAACATCTCTTTCAAGCCAGCGATTTCCTCTTCGGAAAGTCTCTCTGCAATAACCTGAATAGTAAAACAAGCAGTTGCTAAACCACATGTATCGTTGGAAAATTACACTATATAGATAGGTAAAAACGAATTATGTATATTTACTATATGTATTGAATCCCCGTGACTTTTTTTTCGTATTTTGGTACATTGTGTACAAGTTAAAGCATTTATAGGATAACCTACCCTGATAGCCATTTTCTTCAACTTGTTCATAGCAGAAAACTGCGTTAAGCGCGTAAAGATTGCAGAATCGAGAGGCTTATCTGGGGCCACGCCATCAATTTGCACCCACGGATGACCTACAAAAGTAAATATATATAACAGCGAAAAAGAAACTTTAAAACAGTTCACGGACCCTGCTAACACGGGATGCTTTGTGCACCAGGGTGCCAACACTACTGCATTTTAACTCTTTACAGTTTATTGTTTCACTTTCAGACGAGTAAACTCGTATAATGTAACCAACTGGAATAACAAACTACTCAACACAGAGAGTTGTTTATCATTCTTCAATCAGAAACTTATGTCTTTAGTATTGTTAACTATATACTGAAAGACGCGTAATACTATAAGGGGCTCACGATTACCAAACAAAAAGAATGAAAACTCTAAATGTTATGTTCTCCCGACTCACGAAACAATATTAGTTACAGATATATGATGACTCACATAAAACTTCATGTGCTGTTAGTCGCTTTTTGGGGTCTCGGATGAGCATTCTTCTGACCAAGTCTTTCGCACCTTGAGAGATTTTAGGCCAAGGATCTAACTCGAAGTCAATATCACCATGTAAAACCTCATCAAATATTTCCTCTTCACTTTCTGTCCAAATATAATAAGTTGTTCATTTCTGTACTTTTTACAGAACATAATGGCAAAACTACGAAAAATGTGGCATCTCACGAGACGTTAAAAGATCAACTTACCACCCCAGAATGGAGGAACGCCGCTTAGAAGAATGTAAATTATAACACCTGCACTCCAGATATCAGCCTCAGGACCATAACGCTTACGAAGAACTTCTGGAGCAACATAATAAGGACTTCCAACAACGTCATCGAATATTTGTCCTGTTGTTCATATGTCATAACTCAAATTAATCATCTTCAACTTATTGAAAAGTTCATTTTTGATGGACGGAATCTATTACTCCCTCCATCTCAATTTATGTATCGATAAAAGCAAAGAATATGAAGGGAAATGGACAGATACCTGGCTTGAAGAACATTGAAAGCCCGAAATCTATAGTCTTAAGAGGTGAATCCTCTTCCTCATTGACAAAGAGAAAATTTTCAGGCTTAAGGTCACGATGCATCACTCCGAGAGAGTGACAAGCTTCTACCACCCCGAGTATTGTTCTTGCAAGCTCAGCAGCCTGTCTCTCCGAGTAATGCCCTCGTTTAATAATCCGATCAAAGAGCTCACCACCAGTACATAACTCCATCACAACATGAACTGCAACAGCATCCTCATAAGCCCCTTTGATTGAAATGACATTTGGATTCCCTGATAAGTGATGCATGATCTGAATTTCTCTCCGTACATCATCCACATCTTCGTCTGTCAACAACTTCCTTTTCGCAATAGACTTACAAGCATACTTCTTCCCCGTTCCCTTTTCTATACAAAGAAACGTCGTACCAAATTGTCCATGCCCGAGTTTTTCCCCTAGATTATAATGCTCCTTTAGATGACCTGTTCTGGTTTTCAAAACAGAATCAACTTGGAGCCCTGCACTAGCCATTCTCTTCACATTATGAGGCTTCTTCGGTTTTGCATTGTCCGTCTTTTCATGTTTCAAATCAACAGTTATCGTGATCATTTCTTCCTGTTTCATCATCCATGCATCTTTCTTCTCATCTGTCACTATAATCATAACCTGATCAGTCCCTTGTACATCCGATTTCCTACTCTCTATCTTCGCCAATTCAGGCGGATTACTCTGAACAACATCAAGACCTTCTTGAAAACAACTTTCCTTTTTCTCATACGTGATCATTTCAGGTGATCGCGACCACCAAGACGAGCTAAAGAATCCATCCTTTGATATCTTTGCATGAACACAATTGTTCCCCATCTATATCTACAAATTAATTGCTATTCACACATCAAAAACCAAACTCATCTCTCAAAAGGAGGTGACCTTATAGTATTTGAAGAAGTAAACCATGCCTTGTTCAAAAGTATGACCTACTCAATAAATCAAGAAAATGATAATCCGACATCAGTGGCAGAGCCAGGATTTTAAATATAAACAACTAAACGTTCAACATCAACTTACAACAACAACAACAACATGTTCAATGTAATCTAGCAGAAGATCTTACTCATATCTACTTAATATAAATACAATTTTAACATGATATATACAGTATAATTTTTTTCCGATAAAAGGAGTACATAGTCAACATCAAACATCACCACATAGTTCACATACTTTAGAACTAAAAATCCTTGACCTAAATTTTCAACTCTGGCAATTTGTAGGTACCAATTAAAGGTCAACATCAAACACACATTTCAAGAAAAGAAAAAAAAACTTGACCTAGTAAAGTTCCAACTTTATAAACTTAAAAATTCCAAATAAATTACTTCACAAAACATGAACAATTCAATAGATTCTAGCTTTAACTTAACAACAACATCAACAACATATCCAGTGAAATTTCACGAGTAGGGTCTGGAGAGGATGATATGTACGCAACTTTACACCTACCTTAAAATTCAAATCTTCAAGCCACCCTTAATAACAAAAGGTCTTTTTTTTTTACAAGTTCATTCGAACATAGTAACTTTGACTCAGACTCACTCGAACTCATAAAGTTCAAATCTTGGACGTGTCTCTAAATTAAAAATCAAACAAAATGAATAATGTAGAACATACCATATGAAATTCTGAGCTTATTGAGCCAAAAAGATGAGATTTTTTAGAACAACCCTTTTGAGAGAAAATATAATATAATGTATTTTGAAGAATTCAATGATAAAATTCACCAACCTTTTTTGAGTAATAAAGAAGAAAACTTCAACAAAACTCAGTCTTTGTAAAAAAAAAAAGGGACTTTTTTTAATTTGAAAATAAATACTACGTAAAAAATATTTTTTTAAAATATTTTTTGAGCGGAAATGAAAAGGGTTTTTGGATTTATAAATTTCTTGGTTTTTTTTTTTGTTTGTAAATAATTATTGTAGGAGAAATTTTCGAGGAACAAAGATAATAACAAGGAGAGAAAAAGTGGCAGTTTTTTCTGTTTGGATGAATGGAAATAATTTTTAATTCAAACCCCTAAAGTTTTCAATAATTGATAATATTATTCCCTCTAGTTTTAGTTATTATAAAGTTATGTAGTTTTGTTTCAATGATCATATGAAACGTCTTGTTTATGATTCGATCAGTCAGATGAAAATCATTTTTTGAAACTTCTGAAATCAACATGAAATGAAATATCAAACTAATCGAACAATATATCGATAAAGTTCAAAAATCTTAACATTTCGTGTGTTACATTTGACATCTCTATTACACTCGACTTTTAATTTGAGTTATCTAATACAAGTCAATTTTCTTTATAACTTGCGTAATTATGGACAAAACCTATAATTAAAGTACAAAAAGAAAAATATTTAAGGAATACTTAAGTAAAATGACGATGGTGTGTCACAACTTTGAATATTTTGTTTACGTAATTAATTGATTTTGTTGTCTTTTACAAATTTGAACGACTCAAAGACTGATCCTAAAAAATTGGAGGGTATGCTTGAACATGTCAACAAAGTTGTAGGGGTCTAAGAAAAAATATCCAAATAAATAAAAGGATAATTATTAAAAGTCTTCTATTGCTATATAAATAAATAAAATAGAAAAATAGAATGACAAGTCTTATGAGAAGTGGTAAGCCACTAAGAGATTGAATTTTGGATTATTTTGTTTGGTTTTTGTATTCTATTAATTTAATTTTGTTTGGATTTTTTATTCAATTAATTAATTTAATGCCATAGATTTTTTTGACTATTTAAAACAAAATTGTTACCGCCGGCCGCCGGCCTCCGTCGGAGGGCTAAGAGGGAAATTGATCCGTCAAATCGTAATAGTTATAGTTATCGTCGATAGAGTTATTATTTATTATGATTTTTTATGAGGTTTGTTAAGCTATTGCGTAGTGTGAAAAAATTATAATTTTCACATTGTAATTATTAATCGGAGTGTAACTAGTTAAAAAAATGATTTAATTCCTTTTGTTGACATCTGAATTATTGAATTTTCTTGACATAAAGAAACATTTAATATAAAATGAAATTTTTAGGTTACATCTCAACTATTGAATTTCAATGACATAGAGAAACATTTTAATATAGTGATAATAAATAAAAAATAAAAAAGATGTTTAAAAATTGTTTTAAGTCAGAATAAATCTCAACTATGACATTTTCAACAACAAAAGAAAAAAAACCTATGACCTATTTGTATATTTTTTACCCCAACATTTCAACGATGAATTGTTAAAAAAAAAACAATTGGGAATTAGAGAAATTGTCCCAAAAGAAACAATTAAATTTTAATGTTTATTTATTTACTTCACGCCAAGCTAATCCAAATATTATAGTAAAATGGAAAGTAGGTAATTTATATTTGACCATATTCGATTAATTATTAGTTACATACATTTAATTGAGTAAACAAAATCAGGTATGTACATTGTATATCTTTTATATCTCCCTTTTTTTTTGCCTAAAAGCTGACATCATTTTGAGACTCGATTAATCTTAATTCACATTAAAGAATTTGTAAAAAAGCTCAAATCCAATACAACAATAACCACTTTTCAAATATATTAATAGGACTAAATTTCAATTAAAATTCCCAAAAGTAAACATGACAATTAAAATTGTAAAAGCCCCAAACAAACATATAGAAATATCGAAAGTAAGACTATGGATTGATAGACCGAGGAAGGGAGATGAGAAGAGAAAATATAGACACTTCGGAAGGGAGATGGGGAGAACCAAACTTTCACACAACGATAAGCATAACCTCTCTTTCTAACTTCTCTTCCTTTTAAACTAGTTGCTAATTGGGTCTGAATCTCAAATCAACCTTTTGGGTCCAATAGCTGATTCCGTGACGTTAAAATTTATGTTGGGCTGCAGTTGATTTATAACAAAATTTCACTTTACAAGATAAATCGTTCTTTATTAAAGACGACTGTATATCTCAAGCTTTTAGTTTCCTTTTCTTTTTGTTCCGTTTCAAAACAAATCAATTTGAATCCATATTTACTCTCTTTTTCATTTTTTTTCCCCCTCTTCTCATTTTTGAATGAAATTATTAACGGAGAAAAACAGACTATTAATAAGTACCATCAAAGGGAGAAATGCTTTAAATCTTCTATTTTTAAAGCTCGAACTCGAAATGTTATTAAGAATTAGATGAATTTGGTTAATCACATCACACCCTTAGAAAACTACAAATCATGTTGCATATAGAAGCACAATATGTTATTTCATAGTCTACTATTAAAAAGAATTGAATATACATTAAAGTCCGACTAAATTTGAATTCGAGCCGAAAAATCTCATATTAAGATACACTGTAAAGTGCTCCCTAACAAAGGCGATTTCGCATTCAAGGGAACCTAAATTCAGGACCTCTAATTAAGGATGAATGAGTACTTACCACTCTATCACAATCCTTATCAGTAACTTTTGTGCATGTTGTTAAGTGTCTATTAAGTGGTCAACTTATTAACACAATGAACTCTTGAAAACACGCATATGAACTTATTAAAATTTTTGGTCGTAAGTATCTAACAAGAACACATTATTATGTATTCAATCAAAAATAGACTAGAGTAGGCACACACATCTTACGTGTCATAATATGTGTCCTACGCAAACATAATATAAATCAATTCGAGTGTATCTTATACAAATTGTCATGTAGAACGATTCTATTTATTTATTATTCAACTTTATACACATTTATAAAAGTCTACTTGTCCAAACCAAAGTTGAAATACATACATACACGTGAATCCAAGTTAAAAAACACGTTTACGTATTCGAGAAATAAGGTCCTATATATATACAAAAACATCCTTGGCGCCACTATCAAACAATGTTCCAAAGTAGAATGATTTTGAAAAATCTATGCAAACAAAAGCTTCAAATTTCTGGGAATAATCTGTTGAATTCAAGATTCAAGATTTGTTCTTCTTCTTCTTCAATCTCCACCAAGTCATCTAAGCTTCACAAATTGAAGAAAACTGAAAACCCAAATTCGAAAAACAAGAAAGAACCCCAGAATTTTACTTCACTCTTCAATGAAATCAGAGAGATTTTAGGAACAGGGAGTGTAATGCCATATGAATCCGCAAATTTAAAGGACACCCAATTCGTGAATTCATGGTCTTGCCCGGAAAGTGTTTGTGAAAATGCCAAGAAGAGTACAGAGCTGGAGGATTCATTATCTTGCACAGAACTTGTTTGTGAAAATGCCAAGCTGGAGGATTCATCGTCTTGCACGGAACGTGTTCGTGGAAATGCTGAGCTGAGGATAGAGCTGAAGGATTCATCATGTGTTGGTGGAAATGTGAAGCAGAGTGTAGAGCTGGAAATGATGAATTTACACAAAGATAATCGGGTTGAGGATTCGGTGAAAAGGGATGTTAGTTCTATAGTTCACAACATTACGGGGATTTTGAGGAGTGAATGTGATGTGATCGCCATGGAGGAACGGTTGGAAAGTGCAGGTTTTGAGTATAACGAGGAGGTCGTTGAGAAGGTTTTGAAGAGGTGTTTTAAAGTTCCTCATTTAGCTTTGAGGTTTTTCGATTGGTTGAAAACAAGAGAAGGGTTTAGTCATACTACGGAGACTTATAACACGATGATTTACATGGCTGTGGACTGTAAAGAGTTTCGTTTGGTTGATGAATTGGTGGAAGGAATGGAGAGGAGTTCTTGTCAGAAAAACCTTAAGACGTGGAGCATTTTGCTATCGCATTATGGGAATGGAAAGTTGATTGGCAAAGCGTTGTCAATGTTTGAACAGTTGAAGAAGTTAGGTTATGAGCCCGATTTAAGGGCTTATACGATCATGTTGAGTTCACTTTGTAATGCTGGAAAAGCTGACATAGCTTTGGAGTACTTCAACGAGATGATCCATAAAGGCTTGATGCTGGATGCAGCTATGTCTGGACAGTTACTCAAATGCTTGGCTAACTCCGGAAATATTGCTGCAGTTCACAAAGTTGGCGACGACATGATAAGGGTTTGTAGTATTCCAGAAAACCGCGTCTACAGCCTTATGCTTAAGAGTTTCTGCATTGCGGGGAGGATTACAGAAGCTTTGGAATTGATTCGTGATCTGAAAAGTAAAAACATAAACCTTGACTCTGAAATTTTTACAACATTGGTGAAAGGACTGTGCAAGGCTGAGAGGATCAATGATGCATTAGAGATTGTTGAAATTTTGAAGAAAAGAAACGGTGCTGATGAGAAGGTTTATGCAGTCCTTATAAGTGCATACTTGAGGAGAAATGAAATTTCAAAGGCACTTAATCTGTTTCAGAGCATGAAAGATTCGGGAAGTTTGCTCAACGTTTCGACTTATACCAATCTGATGCAGCACCTTTTCAGGGTTAAAGAGTTTCAAGAAGCGTTGAACCTCTATAATGAGATGACAGAGATGGGAGTTAAATTGGATGCTGTTGCAGCTACTGCTGTAGTTGCAGGTTATATCATCCAAAACCGTATTTCTGAAATGTGGGAAGTGTTCGAGAATATGAAGGATAAAGGAATTGTCTTTACTCGGAAATCGTACCTCATATTTGTCAAGGAACTTACCAAGGTGTCAGGGACAACGGATATTTTCAAGGTTCTGAATGAAATGAAAGCCTCTAAGATGTTTATTGGAAACGATATATTCCAGTATGTTATTTCGTACCTGGAGAGAAAAGGAGATATGAAGAACATCAACATGATCAAGCTGCTACAGGGGGGTTGTGAAGTTCACAATCAAGAAAATGAAACACGTGATGTGAGCAGTCAACGAGAACAATACTTGGAGTTAAATTCAGAAAACCTAGAACAAGTGTCCTCAGCTCATGACATGCCAGAGGCAATTTCAAAATCCTCTATTGAATGTGATGTACATGAGGTTTGCCAAATTTTGATTTCATCGAGGGATTGGTACTTAATACAAGAACAATTGGAGAAATGCAACATACAGTTCACCCCAGAAATCGTCATGGAAGTTTTGCGTAATTTCAGGCTGCAAGGTCGGTTAGCATTGCAATTTTTCTCTTGGGTTGAGAAGCAAAGTAGTTACAGACATACAATGGAATCCTACAATACAGCTATTAAAATAGCAGGACAGGGCAAGGACTTCACTCAGATGAGAAATCTATTCTCCGATATGAGGAGAAACGGTTGCTTAGTAACAGCTCATACTTGGACAATCATGATAATGCAGTATGGGAGAACAGGACTCACCGATATTGCTGTTCGTACTTTTAAAGAAATGAAAGACAGCAGTTGTAAACCGACAGAAAGTACGTACAAAGCTTTGATTACATCTCTTTGTCAGAAAAAAGGTAGGAGAGTTGATGAAGCAGTAAAAATATTCCAGGAGATGATTCAAGTTGGACACAGTCCTGATAAAGAACTAATCGAAGATTATCTTGGTTGTCTGTGTGAACTTGGTAAATTAAGGGATGCCAGAAACTGTACTGAATCTTTACTAAAGCTCGGTTTCAGTACCCCTTTAGCATACTCATTGTACATTAGATCACTTTGTCGAGCATGGAGGCTGGAAGAGGCTTTAGCATTGATCAACGAAGTTGATGACGAGCAACATGTCTTGAGCCAGTACGTCTACGGAAGTTTAGTCCACGGACTACTACAAAAAGGGCAGTTAGAAGAAGCATTGGCAAGAATCGAATCCATGAAGCAGGCAGGCATTCATCCAACAGTCCATGTATATACTTCCTTGATTGGCTACTTCTTCAAAGTGAAACAGGCCGGAAAGGCTCTTGAAACTTTCAAAGAAATGAAAGATTCAGGCTGCCAACCAACTATAGTTACCTACTCAGCGTTAATACGAGGGTACATGAACGTGGGAAAAGTTTCCGAGGCTCGGGATGTGTTTCATCAGATGAAAAAGAATGGACCATATCCTGATTTCAAGGCATACTCCATGTTCATCTCTTGTCTATGTAGGATTGGTTATTCTGAAGAAGCTCTTCAACTTATATCTGAAATGTTGGATGTTGGGATTGTTCCTAGTACAGTTAATTATAGAACTGTCTTCTATGGGCTCAATAGAGAAGGTAAACAAGATTTAGCAAAGACTGTATTACATATGAAGTTAGATGTGAAAAGGAGGAGAAAGTTTCTAACTTGATATTATTTTTTTGTTCATAATTGTATGATGATCCATCTTATTTAGTTGTTGCCTTTTTTTTCATTTTATTTTTTTTGGTTTTCCACTCGGTATCCCGTACCTGCATTGGGGTCTGACTAAATCTAGATTTGCACCAACAAGTCCCACATTGAGGGGTATAGCAAATCCCGTTATTACCTAATTAATTGTATTATAATCTCAATATAACTTGTTCACCAACCAAAACAACCCCTTAATGTGATTAAGACCGTTAGGATAATAATGTCAACAAAATATCACTCCTTTTGGGGCTTGACTAAATCTGGATTTGCACCAGTAAGTCTCACATTGAAGTGTATAGAAACTCCCGTTAGTACCTAATTAATTGTATTATAATCTCAATATAACTTGTTCACCAACCAAAACAACGATCAAGACCGTTAAGATAATAATGTCAACAAAATATCACTCCTTTTGTTTCATTGTATGTAAACTCCTTTCACTGAGCATAAAGTTTAAGATAGAAAGATAGAAAGATGTACTTTAAAACTTGTGGTCTTAAACATGCCAAAGAGATTTGTGTGACTATCTATAATCATGCCCTTTAGCGTAAAATAGAAAGTTTAAAATTACTTCCTCCGTTTCTTTTTAGTTGTCATAGTTTCCTTTTTGAGATTCAAACGATATGAATTTTGACTAACATTTTAAGATGTATTTTTTCATCATATTGATTTGAAAAAAATTGCAATTTATAGTATTTTCTATATAGTTTTTGAATATCTAAAATTTTATTTTAAAATATCAAATGAATATAATCTAATTTATATTTGAAAAGAAACTTGAAGGGAGTAGTATTTTTTTTTTCCTTGGAAGAAAACTAACAGAAGCAAGCTTATAAGTCCTGGAAATGGAGTTGCAACAAATCCTGAACTCAACTCAAACTCCAGTAACTTAAAGGAACATCCCTTTCCATTCAAATGCAACATTTCGAATCGTCGAAATCGATGTATTCTTATTCTGTTTTCACCATTTCATATAAATAGTAACTACAGGATCAAATCTACCAGGATCATTCACCAATGAGTGAGAGAGATCATGTATTCATACTGCTATCGACTTTCTTGGCAATTATTTTGTGGATCAACAGTGTGTAGTGTGTACATCTTCGGGGTCGTGTTGGAAAGTATGGTAGGTGACTAGATCCACCGGAGCAAGCGAACACCCAACTTCATCAGATCAACTGATTGTCGTATTCTGTGCATGCGCTGCTGGTGGTTCGGGTCTGTCCGGTTGTGCCTAGTTGCATTTCACTCCCAAACCACAGCTTCATGTTTCTATACAAGTTCACAAGCAAATACAATAAGAAGACAAGTAAATCCCACAGTATTTGAAGTTTGAACCAACAATTACTAATGCTGAACCAACATAATACATAGATAGACGCCTTAACTTGGCCTCAACTAGCAACTGAATGCTCCAACTTTAAGGATGCACATCTAGACACCTCAACTTGTCTCCACTATGACAGTTAAACACTCCCAACTTACAAAATGATCACATAGATACCAACAAAATTTATGTGTCGCGTCAACGTTGGGTGTCCACGAGACACAGTAGGGACAAATTGAGGTGTCTACATGTGCATTCTTAAAGTTGGAGGTTAAGGTGCCTATCTATATATAATGCCTTTCACAAATATGCTCTAGAGAACTCTAGCAACCACAATGAGTATTTTACAATAAAAGTTATAGGTCAAGTGAAGCCAAGCCCCGGACATTTTCACAATGAAAAATATTAAGTCCCAGGGTAGCTAGTTCAATACCCTCACATAACACCAAGTTGGTGACTGGAAAACCATCAGCTCGATGGATGTTTGCCAAACGAGAATAAATCAAAGATGAAAGTTCAAGGTTCCATACCCATAAACTAGAGCTTTCTCACTATCTCTTCATTTGCACGCTTGTAGTAAGTCATCCTTCGGATTGCAGCCAGAGCTTCTTCATACTTTCTACTTTGGAAGGCGTCTGTAAAAGAGATGGATGATTGTTCGAACTTTCCTTGTATCTGCAAAACAATGATGAGCGCCCACAGATAGAATTAACAAAACAAAAAAATTAAACTATCAGCAATTGACTTTGTTAAGCCTTGTGACTACTGTAAAGTTACACATATGCCATAAATACAAACAATAGAAGTGTTCAATCAGTTCTTTCTTATTATGATTACACATGTGAAACTTGTAGAAGCCTTTGCAGTAGTTCATTTCACACAGTAAAAGTTTGAGATGGCTTTACACGAAAGTTCGTCTAGCAGAGGGGGAATAATTACAGAACTGATATACCATGCTCTCAAGGTAATGTCAATCAGCATCAATTGCTTGATAACACTGTGGAGGCGGCATCCGATAAAAAGCTATTACGCACCGGAATTTGCCCACTCAGCTGACCCCCAGATTGCACCCAGCACAGAAAAAACACGGAGGAGAAATGCAAGGGGAAAGCAAGAAAATAATTTCTCTAACAGCTAGTAGAACAGTTGGGTAATCTGCGCAAAATTCAAACAGGTTTGTTGTAAATGCTTATACTACTGGTGTCCTTTTATACCTGCCCCTGAATTTGTTTAAGTGCCTGTGAGTCATCAGCTTCGTCAACAGTTTCTCTGATTTCCAGCATCTGCAAGTGAAATATTTGATGACTAATAGTCGGAGAAGATGAATTTAGGCAAGCCACTGAGGAGGAGCAAAGTTAGCACCTTTACAAAGATCACACAAAATAACATACCATTTTTCTATAGTAAATATTACATCTAAATGCTAATATTGTTAAACCCTACAAAGGAAGACCTCCAAATCATAGATAGTGTAACAAACTCATACCAAGACAGCATAACCAAAACTTTTATGATTAAGACGGAAGGAGCAAAAAAAAGTGTAAGTCAATTGGTTGAATGTGTGGTCAAATCATTTTTCATATTACTTTTGAGCCGAGGGTCTATCGGAAACAATCTCTCTACCCCACAAAGATAGGAGTAAGGTTCGCGTACATCCTACGGGTATGTGTTGTTATCATCATATTTCATATTACAGGCATCGACTGTCAATTTCTATCTTACATAAAAGGCCAACATGTCCAAGAAACAATTGGCAGCAGCGCTTATTAAAAAGCAATTCCAGAACAACAAATTTTACCTCAGTCAGCAGCTCTACATCATCAATCTTCTCCTCTTCATCCACATGCACGCCTTCCAACTTCAGCTGGAAGCCAGGACAAAACGTTAAGAAGAAAAATGACAGGACTTAGTAGACCACAATCTGAAACTTCTATAACTTTACAGCACTTCTTTCCTTGAGTTGCAATTATATTATTGAGTTTTTCTTTATATTAAACATTTCAGTGCAGATATTTCAGATCTTCACTCTGAAGGAAAAGGGAAGAAAAAAACACGGAGGAAACCAAATGCAATGGGCCAAAGTAGTCAACTTTTCATCTCTTGCAGTTCTCTAGAGGAAACAAGAACTCATATGTCGGAATATGAAATATGTGTGTAAAACATTTGCCTTTATAGTTTATACTATCTTTTTGTCCTTATAGTTTGTTAAGCACATTTCAGCCTAAAAAGGGGGGAAAATAGGAGTTATCTTCTGTCAAATGTCTCTTGCACATATAAATCATTGCCGAGTTACAGAATATGTTCGTGATGATCACCAATGAAAAAATGGAACTACAATAGCAATAAGTATGTATTAAGTAATGGTAACCTACAATGTATATTGCCCTTGACAATGGATCAGTTAGTGTGCGGTACGCATCAATGACACGAGCAGATTGTTCAGCAGCATACTCCCTTTCTTTCTAGCAGAAACAGCAAGAAGCCATAGTAAAACAATATCAAAATTTTGGCGGAAGGGAATCCCCAAAAGAATAATCAGAAGGAAGATTTTGTATTTATGTGTACAATGCAATTTTATGAACCTGAGATTTCGTGTGAACCAAGTCTGGATGTAGCTTCCTCTGCCAGTCTTTATACTTTCGTTCTAGATTCTCCCCCTCAATTTCATACTTCTTCTCCCTGAAAAAATGCAGAGAATCTTTAGCAAGTCAATTCGCTAAAGATGAAAGATAAATAAGAACTGACATAAATATATTTACATGCATATGTTTCGCGAGATATTACTATAACCTTATATTCCAACAATGGGTATGAATTAATATACTTATTCGTGCAGATCCTTCGAGTACACTGCTAATGATCCAAATAAGTGATATCTGATACTTATCCCTACCTTATTTGTTGCAAAGCTAAGAACACAATCAATTATCATGTACTATTTTGAAGTCCAAATCAATTACACTAAACTCTAGAACCTCCAAGTCAGGGGCGAATGAACAGTAGAAGCTACAGGGCCGAACCCAGTAGGTTTGCTTCAGATCAAGTATATACTAAACATGTACAAATTTTGAAACCAGTAACTCAAATGGTCAGTAGCTTCAGTGGTATACTGAACCCATAAAGTTCAAATCTTGGATTCGCCTTTGCTCCAAATACTAAAAAGGAAAAAGAATCTGAGCATAAACTAACAATATACCCAGTACAGACACATTCACTTCACTGTACCACCATTTATACAAGCTAAGAACAGGAGCGGAGCTAGCAAGGGCCAAGGGGTTCATCTGAACCCCCTTCAGCGGAAAATTACACCATTTATACATGGCTAAAATTATTTTTTATGTATATATGTTGAACCTCCTTTGCCCTCTTCGTGTGTTTAGTTTTTATATTTTGTTCTCCTTAATGAAAATTTTGGCTTCGCCACTCTAAGAACCTCCAAGTCATGGGAGAAAGCACAGTAGAAGCTACGGGTTCAGCCCAACACAATAGCTTTGATTCAAATGATGTACAAATATCAATAATTCTACTAAATATGTACAAATATTAACTTTCAAACCCCACTAACTAAAACGGTTAGTGGGTTACCCCGAACACATAATGTTCAAATCTTGGATCCGCCTTTCCTCCAAATACTAAAAAAAGAACAAAGTATCCTACCATGAACTAATTATATACCCAATACAAACTACATTCACAGTACCACCATTACACAGGGTTCAGCCGAACACAATAGCTTTAATTCAAATCATATATATATATGTTAATAATTCTACTACAAATATCAAAATTCGAACTCAGTAACACAACTTACAGTCCAAAAATCTGGAAAAAATCAACAGATTGATCTACAGGTTGCACACAGCCACAAGCAGTGCAAACAAGAAACGGCATCGTATTTGAAGAAACCCCATTACAACAATTCCAGCAAGAATTTTTTTTAGCAGCTTCAGTGCTAAAAAGGGTTCTTCCAGAAAAACCCAAATCGTTTCTAAGAAAATTAAGCTTTCTAGATTGTATAAATTGAGGAAATTGCTCTACTTTTGGAGAAATTGATGGAAAATCGAATTGGGTCTTAGAAGAAGAAATCACTATTTCCCTTCTTCCCAATAATAATCTTTGTGAAAAGGGTGTTGAAATTCTCAGCTTCTTCATCAACATTTTTTTTTTTCTTGGAGAAATTGATAGAAGAAGTTTCTCTAATCTTCAAGCTATATATAAGCTTGTGTAGTATGTAATTTGTAATAAGTAAATAAGCTCGGTAGGAACTAAGTTATGTTGGTTATATGATGATGGAGTGGTAAGGTGATTTTGGATTCGAACACTGAATATGATTACGGGGTAAATAGACTTTTTGGTCTAAAGTTAAGCTATGAATGTCCAATCCTTTTAAAAACTTACTTGAGTTAAGATGGACGAATCAAAATAGGTTAGATGATGGATTATAATCTAATATGACTAATTTCATTTCACTTTTTAGAGATGTTAATGAATTTTTCCTTCATCAAATATTCACAAAAAGTTTCACCAATATTACATATTATTAGGATATGGTAGAGGTTAGGGGTTGAGTCGAGGTTTGAATTTTAGGTCAAAGTTGGGTTGAGTTCGTGGTTGGGGTTGGGTCTAGGGTCGAGTCACAGGTAGATGTTAGGGGTTGAGTCCCGTATTGGGGTCATCGGCAAGTCTACATCGAGGTAATGATTGAGTCTTGAATTAAGATCGAGTTAAGGTCGGGGCTATAAGTTCTCGAGTCGAGGTCGAGCCGAGGTTTAGATTCTATGTCGAGGCTAGGTCGGGGTCCTGGGTTAAGGTCGGGTCTTTGATCATGTGGCTGGGGTCGAGTTTCGTGTTGGTGACATGGGTCGGGTCCCAAGTCAATGTCGGGCCAAAAATCGAGATCGAGATCGATCCCAAAAAATCAAGGTTGAGTCCCAAATTAGAGTCAGGGTGAGGTTAAGGTTTAAATTACATGTTGATGTTGATTTGGGGATCGAGACTTGGGTCCAATTCAAAAGTCGGGGTTGGATCCATTGTTGGGGTCAAGTCGAGGGTCAAGGTCGGGATTGAGTCCCAATTAGGGATTGTGGTTGAGTCTCGTGTCAATATCGAGTTGAGGATCCAGGTCTAGATCAAGTTCGGAATCGAGATGGGTTGAGTTTGGGCCAAAATAGCACTATTTTCTTCAATTTATGGGATTGAGTTTGGGCTGATTAATGAGTTGACTTTAGATTATTTTTGCCATGAATTAAGATGGATTGTGCCCAAATTTAGCCCATTTGTAATAGTCCAAAGCCTAATCCATTAAAACCTATATTATTTTCTCAATTTTTTTTATTAATATGAAATGTGGTTAAATTAATATAGAAAAAATTATATAAAGTATCAAACTATTAATTCAAAATGCTATAACCATTTATGTTTATTTTTAACAATAGAATTTCATCTAATATATTAAAATTTTGAATTAGACTACTCAAATTTTCATATTGATTAATAAGATTTTTGACAATAATAAACAAGGTAACGCATTAGAACAAACGTTAACATTTTGTTAACTTGAAATAACCATTATCAATAATAAATGTTACTAGTAGATAATTGTTGTGAAGCTATTAAACATTTCATCTCGTATAAAAATTACTATAGCTATAAACTAAAAATATCAACTTGAAAAGATTATACTAACCTTACTTATAACTTAAGCAGATAATACCAAATGAAGAGAAAAAGTTCAAATTAACTATATTAAATGGTCTAAATTTAAACTTGAGCAAGTATCATATACAATACTTCTATTATGGAAACGATCAATAAGTAAGGATCTTTTGACACTTATATATGACTATTTCTTACATAATTTGGAAATAATTTTGTAACATTTCAGATATATTTGTTAGATTTGCAAACAAATAAGAATGAAAATAAATTGGGCATTATTCTCCGACAGCAATCCACAGAAAATTCAGCTGAAAAATGATTTGAGAGAAGTATCATAGAAAACTTTTCATGAAAGAAGGATATTTTTATAAGTTATTTACTTTTTGTTTGTCTTTTCTATTATTAAAAAAAATTACGTTTTAAAATAATGTATTAGGTTTTGCAATTTATTCCTCGACATCTCTTTCAACCACCTAAAATAATGTATTTAAGTTTTGCAATTTATTCATCAGACATCTCTTTCAACAAATTTAAGATTTTATTTCTTTAATTAAGTTATATCTCAATAATAATTATTTTCTCAAAACTATATTTGTTATTTTGTACATTTCAGTTTTTAATTTCATGCTTCCATTAAGTTGTTATATATATATGGTGCTTTATCCATACACGTTTCTCCAGTTCTCATAAAAATTATTCGGGGTAGAACTTTTTAAACTTGAAAGAAGTAAAAAAAATATTGATAACGTAGGCTCAATATATGTCATATACCTTTAAAACTAAATATTTCACTCATATATACGATATAATTTTTTAAAGAAGAAAGATCATTTGACAAATGACAATATTTAGAATAATGTAATTTCGCCACATGCTTTCAAAATCTAATAGATCTAGGTTAAAACAACAAATATCAAGATAAATATGCATATTTACTTTTTATTCAAATAAAAATGAATACTATCAATGTCCTAATTAAAATCTAAACTCTCAATTATTTTAGGAGTATAGCAAGAGGAAGATATTTTTCAACCTCATCATTGAAAAACAATTGAACTTCTTATCTTTTTCATTTAATTTTATATGATATTATGTTTTCATTTTTTTAAATAAAAAATCATTATATATGTTTCAAAATAATTTAACTTCTTTGTTTTAAAAAAAAATAACTTTAAAGATTTCATTTTATCAAGATCGTGTGCTTTAAAACATATAGTTATCAATCCAAATATGTTAATGCATAACTTTTCTTTTTTCATTAAAATTTTCTTAACATATGAAAAAGTGATCAAATGTATATCAACATTTAGTCAAACTATATCATATAAATTTAAATTAAAAAAAAAAAATCAAAGTACACCACATAAATCAAAATAAAAGGAGTATATTTTTAATTAAATACACCACATAAATCAAAATGAAAGAAGTATATTTTTTAATTTTTTTTATAATCCAAATGTCTTACAAAACAATCAGCTACTTCCTCTAACACAAAACTTCAAATTAAAGTCTCTTCCAACCCAAAACTAATAAAAAAAAACTAATCAAAACCACAAGATCCTATTATTTTGTTGCTTCTAAAACAGTCCCATTGAGAAAATGCTCATAAAAAATTACAAAAGAACATATTATTTCGTATGTTCAATTTTACTTGTCATGTTTCATTTTGTGAGAGTAAATTTATTAACTAATCTCCAGAGCTATACTAAGTTCGATTATCAATAGTTTAAATTTAAATTTTAGATATTCTAAAATTATATGAAAAATACTATAAGTTGCAACTATTTTCATATTAATTTAATATAATAAAAAAATACATCTTCAAATACTAATTATAAATTTTACATTTTAACATTTAAAAAATAAAATACAACAAATAAAATAAACGAAGAATAACTCAATTGATAAACATGAATCTTGAACTATTAAAAATTAAAATAAAGAATGTTATTAATAAAAAAAAATAACAGCCATGTTGAAACTCTCAAACTCTCCTTTCAGATATACAGAGAGAGAAAAAATGTAATTTAGTTATTTTACGTATATAAATTCAATTTTGATGAAATTGCTTATTTCCTAATCTATTTTCCAATATAATCACTTTCTAAACAATCTAATTACTATGACTATCAATTACTTCAAGTTTAACCAAACTAAACAAATTGAATTTATTTGTCAAAGTTATAAATATTATAAAGTTAAAGTCATAAATAAAAATTTAAGTCCCTTTATTATTATTATTATTATTATTAGAGTATTTCCTATCAGTCTTGCTAATTACTCATAAATAAGTAAAAATTAAAAATTGTCTAACTATGTGATTTATAAACTTTAATCATGATATGTAATGTAGTAAGAGGTTATTCAAAACAACTAAATACTTTCATCCACAATTTTTAACGGCAATAAATATACATATTAATAAAAAATGCTAAAATTCCTACCGACATTAATTAACTATCATTAGAACTAATGTAGAGTCCATCACCAAAAAGGGCAAATATGCTCTATTTATTAGACAGAAAAGATATACATAAGCCACTTTTTTAATGAAGAATATATTAACTCAGGTACTTGTGGTATTGTCACCATCATATTACATTACTATAAATATGGGCATGCTTAGTTACACTATGTTGTACAAAACTATATTGCTCAGACTCTTACGAAAAAAGATGTCACGTGTGTGTCTGATCCTGCAAAAGCTATTGCAATTTGGAGGATTCACCACAGATGCAGTAACATTTTTGGAAGGTTCGAGCAACATAGGTACAGAACACTCTGGTTTTGACCCTTAATTACATAAGAACTATACATATGTAGTAACAGGTAAACTATAGCTGCTTTCTCCTATGAACAAAATTGCTCTTTTTAACTCATGACTTGTTCTGGTTTAAAAGACAAGCAACAGTAAAATGGTAGCTTTCGTCTTCTTATACCGTGTTTTTTTCCATGGACAGACGCGACATTTTCTTCCTTCATTTGGTCTACATGTACAGCAATGTGTTGTGTGTCGCCTAAGATTTCAACATAATCATCCGGTGATGCAGGAGCAATCTTCGTGTTGTGGTTAGCTTCCCTCGTGCACAAACTAGAACTTGTACGCCTGGAGAAAAAAGTTACGCCAATTTTGAGAGAAACTCATCTAGCATATCAACAAAGATGTTATCATAGGAAATACATTGTCACAAAGATTAAGTGTTCTCGGAATCTATGTTGCTTGGACACTCCAGAAATGTAGGTGCACCCATGTCGTATCCTCCAAAAAGGATAGGTTTTGGAGGATCGACACAAATACTGTAGACACAAACCCGACAATACTTATGAAGAGTCCGAACAACATAGCTCAGAACAACCTTTTTTATCATATATAAGTCAAACTTTCAGATTTTCTATGGTAAAGAAGTTGTAGAAGTCTTTAAATGGCTAGCATGTTTTGCAAATACGATATGCCGGTTTGGAAAATAAATACTCCCTCTGTTTCAATTTGTTTGTCTTACTTACCTTTTTGGCCTGTTTAAAAAAAGAATGTCTCTTTCCCTTTTTGGCAATTCTTCTATTCTAATTTTCTATGTGAAATGTTTAATACTACAAGATTAAAGCGTATTTTAGTACATTCTACATATTTTTTTAGTTTAGAACCAAAAGATTCAAAAGTCTCCTCACTTTCTTAAATTCCGTGTCAAGTCAAAATCAGACAAAAAAGTTGAAACGGAGAGAGTATTTAATTTCTCCGGAACCGATGTAACACAAATGATGTAGAATAAGTAAGCTTGGCATAGTTCATATTTCAATGAAGCCTCTTGCAATTAAGCAAACAAAATTTTACCTGGAACCATGACTAGCAGAGCTGTTCCTGTGTTCGTTGCGTGTCGCCTCTGATAATTCTTTTCCGGGTGATTCAGCGCAAGCTATGCGAGTTCCATGAATTCGATCAGTTTCTGATGATTTTGAGTCTCTCCGTCCATCCTCCTCTACACCTAAAGACTTAACAGTAGCATTTCCGGAAACAGATCTAATTTCCAAATTATATCCAAAATCCCTTATGATAGAAATAGCCTTCTCCAAAGTTCCCAGAGCTTGTCGAACCTCAGATCTAATCACGACCATCTTGTTGTTGGAAGGCACATCTACGAGTTGATTAGCTGGAGAATCCCCGACTTTCTCTTCATTCTCATCTAAACTTTCAATCATTTCACTTGTATCTTCATTAATTTCCTCAATTTCATGAACTTTATTATCTTCAACATTTGTTCCTGTTGCTTGATCCGGATGAGCATAGGCGTCATTTATCGGGTCTTGTGACTCTAAAGCACCATTTCCATCTCCTGTCCGTTCATCAACTCCAAAACATGCATCTTTCTTGAAGTCCTTTTGCAGTCCCGAAGCCCCATTGCTATCTCTTGCCCCTTCATCGAGACTAGCACGTGCTTCTTCCTTGAGGTCTTGTAATTCTAAAGCCTCATTGTCATTAGGTACATTATCTGAATAAAGTGCTTTTCGTATTCGATCATATAGTGGATCTTTTAGAGCATTGCTGAAATCTTCGTCACCTTTGGTAACCGAAGCTACTTCCTGCAAGAAAAAAAGAACAGTATATTACTATCCAGAGAACTAAAATATTGGTTTGATCAGAATCGTTGTTCCAACGAATAAACAATATCAGAAACAGAAGTGATAATTGAATTGGCATTAACCTTTTTATACAGCTTGAAGCCAGCACCTACGAGCTGCCTTGAAAGGAAATTGATGAATGAAGGAGGAACAAAGTCCAGTTTGATATCCATGTTTGCTATAGTCCTGTAAAATTTGATAAACACAAAAAGAGAGAAAATTTACATGGAAAAAGCTAGCATGAAAATGCAACAGGAAGCGTTTGAAGCTGATAATATGTCGTCTATTTGCTTTTAAGTGTTTGAGTTTTTAAGAGGTGTGAATGATGAAATGAAGTGTTCTCCCAAAAAGACTCCAAGAGAAAGGATGCAATTTGAATAGCACATTTTCACATTGAATGGGTTGTCATATGTCGTCTATTTGCTTTAAGTGTTGAGTTTTTAAGAGGTGTGAATGATGAAATGAAGCATTCTCCCAAAAAGATTCCAAGAGAAAGGATGCAATTTGAATAGCACATTTTCACATTAAATGGGTTGTGACTTTTTCGATAAGGCAAAATAGCACTTGTTCACAATACCCTTCGTTGGCTATAAAATCAGAGGACTAACCTCCGTTTTCTAGGGAAAAAAACCTGAACTTCTACTGCATATTTTCTAACAAATTGTGTGATTTGTTACCGTCTTTGTGTTCGATGAAGTTGTTGGCATTTGAGGTACTACTACTCTAGCGACAGGTATATCTGTTTTATTCTGGGAGGAAGTAATCCAAAACCTCTGGTAACAAATTCCTTAATGACACACGGTGAATTTTGTGGTCTTAAAGTTTCTATTTTCTGTTCCAGTTTATTTCGAAAATTCTGGTTTACTGGTTTGATAACAGGATACCAACAATAAGTACTTTTAATACATAAGAAATCCAAAGATACCTGAAGTAGCTACGATTATCAGTAACTTTCTGGATAGCAAAACCTCCCACCACGTCAATTCGTACTACATCCTGCGGTGGTGGTATTCCGTCTTTCGAGTACCCGTGAGTGCTTCTATCAACGGTATCTACATCAGAGATCTGGAAACATTCACAAAACAATCAGTTACTCTAATGATAACGCGAACAAATATGTTAACGGAAAAATGTCGTGGACTTTCACAAGCTTACCGAATTTAGAAGCACTACTATCAGACCATCTTGAATGTACTCAAATACAAAGAAATGTACAAGGGCCTCCCTTGTTGACAATGGCCATGAAAGCTTCATCCTAACTTACAAGTAGTTAAACATATATCAGCATATTAAAGATATAAGAAGAACAAAATAAGCATCTATGAACTACTACTCCCGCAATTTCAATTTGTTTATTTGGTTTTGACATGGCATGGAATTTAAGAAAATAAAGATGACTTTTGAATCTCGTGATGTTAAACTAAAGATATATGTAGAATGTACCAAAACGCCCTTTAATCTTGTGGTCTTAAACATGCCATGTGGAAAGTTAGAAATAAAGAGTTGCGTGAAAAGGAAAGAGACACTCTTTTTTAAACGGACTAAAACGGAAAGTAAGACAAACAAATGACAACGGAGGGAGTATAAGATGACAGACCTTACTAGACATATTTGTTCACCCTCTCTGACCTTCTGCAGGCACTCGGAGGCTGCAATCTTAAATGTTGGAATTGTGGTTTGCGGCCACCTGATGTGAAAATGAGGTGTATTAACACAAGTTGTTGAGACTATCCCTTGAACCAGTATTCAAGGAAAATAGCATATCATTCAATGCACGTTAAGATAATTTGAAACTTTACTGACATTTTATTTAGCATTAAGTTTCTTTTTTTCTTCACATTTACTGCATTAAATCTACCAGCGGCTTTAATGTACATCACCACCTTGATAAAATATGAGAGCAATCACTCCCCAACAGAGACAAAACCAAGAAATTTTGGTTGTGCTCGCATTATAAAATGTATTTGTTTTATCAACTACTTGGATTGTGGTGATAAAAAAAATTAATGGGAGGATGCTGTGATACAAATTTCATTTGATTCACAATCTCTCCCCCTAAAGAATTCACCATGATTGGTGTTCACAGTGAATTGCCTGAAATGACATCTATCCAACGGACATGGCCAGCTCCCACAGCTCCAACTTACTGAGGACATGACCATATATCGGAAGGTTTAGGGGTCGAGAATTAGGGTTGAAGGCTAGCGAGTAGCCGGGTGCTGTCACACTTTATGTGCAAGAGGTAGGGTGATATTTAGTAGGCGTGTAGTTTCTTATTCTTCAGTGAGTATTACTACTTGTTGTCTCATTTGCTTTGTATCTTTCTATCTTATTATTGTCATTCTATTCTTGCAATTCTGCTTCGGAAATACATCTTTTGAGCAAAAGGGTCTATCACTAGTACCCCTTTCTTTTATCAAAGTCTAATCAGGGAGAACAATCGGAAAAAAATTGGCAATATACTAGGTAAGTTGTTGTTGACATCTATCCACCAGTTCTACTAGCCTCATATCTGCCAAACTTATAGTGCTATTTTTCTTAACCTAATGCTTGCTGTCGAACTAAATAGTATCACAATAATATGCTGATACAAATACAATTCCATCATTACAACTAAAAGTTTGTAGTTCAAAAGCTCTCTCCACCTACTCCAGTCACTTTGTTCAGCAGACAATGCGAACATCTGTATTAAGTATTTATCCAAACAGCTCCCTAAATAATTTTTATTGCATTCTAAACATCACACGATACTAAAATAATGCAAGAGTCTTTAGCATATGGGATCCTCACCATTTCTTGTAGAACTCTGCCCCCCATGAGATGCATAAACCTGAAACAGACAGTTGTTATCACAAAAGTTGTCCAATAATAACGCAACACGGACTTTCTGGAGGTGACCTTGATTAATATCCACCCCAACAGTGAATATAAGGCGAAATAGTAGAGATTTTAATCTATCTTACAAACATCTGATGGGCCATCTACATAGCCTTCAACAAGGAGGGTATGGAAGGGAGTGCCTTCTGGTCCCTCTCGATACATAACACGGTAATCTTCAGTATCTTGTTTTACCTGCAAAAGAAGGAGAATCGGCATTACTCTCATAGTAAATAACAGATGGGGAGAAGTCTTTTGCAATACATGCATGGTAAGACTAAAATATCACATTCCAAGAAAGCAGCAGACTTTGGTGCCGCTAAAGACAACCAACATGTAAAAGAAAAGGGCAGCCCAGTGCACTAAGCTCCTGCTCTGCGCAGGAGTCCCGGGAGGAGCCGGAACCAACAAGGATCTATTCTACGCAACCTTACCCTGCATTTCTGCAAGAGGTTGTTTCCACAGCTCGAGCCTCTGACCTCTTGGTCACATGGCAGCAACTTTACCAGTTACGAATAGGTTCCCCTTCAAAGACAACCAACACGTGATGCTTCAAATAAGTTTCAGAGTCACAATGACATTGGTATGCGGAGAGTTTCGAGAATTAGGAAAAGATAATCTACAATGTGATAGATAGCCTACTTTCCAAACAGGATGAGCTGCTTCAGAAGATTTTGCCTTCTCATTATCAGTTACAGATGTACTCCTTAACATGCTCAGGAAGTTTGCCACTTCCTTGGTTCTTCGCTCTACTAGGTTGTCACTACATTCTGCAAAAAAAAAGAAAAGAGGGTGGATGGAGGGTTGTGGAATGCATCGTTGCTTAGTATATGTTGGATGATAAAGGTGACTGCCTATTTAAGTAAAATCCACATTTAGTGACATAGAACAAACCTTGAAGATCACATTCTGACGAGCGTAGCATTTGATTCTTGACAAGGTTTTTAAGTAAATCATCATTTACAAGATCATGAGACGACAATGTCTGATCTAACTTAGCTCGGTACTGAGAGATGTTACCAGTGTCCCTCATATTGCATATCCTAGGAAAACAGAACTGTTTTCTCTCAAATTTTTTAAAAGCCGCAACAGCTATACAAGAATTAAGTGTTTTTGGTGTTCCAAGTATGAATGGACCTACAAAATTATGAAAATGATGTTTCAGAAAAGCTGCATAGATGTGTTTGTATGAGTTAGTCGCAGCAGAAATTTGAAGTTCTGAAAAACAAAAATTATTATTCAAGGGATATGTATCTATGCATGCATTATTACACATAAAATGGATTAAATGCTCTGAAATTTATCGGAGAGGAATTCAGTCAAACAAGGGAAAGAGCACTCAAATCTTGAGTGTTCGAATAAGGTGCATATGATATACATATAATACATGTTGCGCGATTCAAACAATTCTTAAGACTTTGTGTACAATGAAGACATAAAGTCAGCCAATATGTTAATCTTTAGGGATTTTTCCACATAGCATAACTACGACAACAACAATATATGTCCGATGTAGTCCCACAAGTGGGGTCTTGGGAGTGTAGGATGTACGCAGACCTTAACCCTACCTTTGTGAGGTAGAGAGGTTGTTTCCGATAGACCCTCGGCTCACAAGAAGTGTAATCAAAACAGGATTGAAAGGAAAATAACGGCAGCAAAATAGCAAGATACATTGAGCAAATGAAGCAACAAGTTACTACTTTACTCTGCCCAAATCCACTAACAAATACTACTAAATTAAGAGAAAATGAGATTGGCCCCCTCCCTCTCCCACATAGCATAACTAAGTAGGGAAAAGATAACAGATGCTACAGGTCCAATTTACTCTGCCCAAATCCACGAAAAGGGGGAAAACGTCAACTCGGCTTCTAACAAGTAACATCTACTAGTCCATAGATGAACAAAACCAGAAAGGCAGAAACAGTCACCAAACTAACCAGGAAATAAAAACATCCAACCCAAAGCAAACGAATACTCAATCCGACTGACAATGATTAACCAATCAACACAAACCAAACAATTCAACTTACTTAGCGGATGGTATTAGTTCAATCAAACACATAACTTAAATCAACAAAAATCAAGATTCACTTGCTAGTATTCCCATCTTTCCTCAAACAAACAAAGTAGAAATGATCACTAAAAGACCACAAACCACAAATACATGAACTTTAACAATCAAATTCAAGCAATCCTCCAATCAACAAAAATCAAGCTAACAGCTGAAGCAAAGAATCCAAATTTCACCCAAGTTTCAACCTTTCAACTCGTTCAGAAGCTGTTCTGAAAGAAACCAAGCTGGAATCTTGAAGGTTTGAGAATGACTCTAAGGGGAATGAAAGAACCCGCAAACAAATACAACAACAACTACGCCTCAGCCCCAACTACCAAACAAGTCGGGGTCGGCTATATAAATGCTCACTTCTTCATTTAAACTCATTTCATATCATTATCATACTATAAAATCAAACTCAACCAATCATCCAATCAACAAAAATCAAACCAACAGTTGAAGCATAGAATCAAAAATTCATCCAAGATTCAACCTTTACTTCACTCAACAACTGTTCGGAGGAAACCAAGCTGGAATCTTTAATTTTTAAGCATGACCCAGTAAAGGGAAAGAGAAAATTCATAATAATCAAACTCAAGCAAAACCATTATTCATAAGAATTCACATACTGCTATTCCCATCTTTCCTCAAACAAACAAAACAGAAATGACCACAAAATTGTCACTAACCACAAAGACATGAACTTTAACAATCAAACTCAAGCAATCATCCAATTAACAAAAGTCAATTATTTATTCTTTTACCCCTCCCCAGTAAGCTCCCACCTTTTTTTGTTCCCTAGCTTACTCGAACCCACAACCTCACAGTGTTGGAGGCGAAGGGTGCTTACCGTTCGAGCAACCCCTCTTATCAATCAATCAATAAAACTCAATCTAACAGCTGAAGCAAAGAATCAAAACTTAATCCAAGTTCCACCTTTAACTCACCTCAGCAGCTGTTCTTAAGGAAACCAAGCTGGAATCTTGAATTTCTAAGCGTGATCCAGTAAAGGGGAGAGAATTCATAATAATCAAACTCAAGCAAAACCATTATTCATAACAAGGCTCACAACAAATGGTATTAGTTCAACCAAAATCATAATTCAAATAAAAAGTTGACATACTGCTACTTCCATCTTTCCTCAAACAAACAAAACATAAATGACCATCAAAAGGTCACAGACCACAAAGACATGAACTTTAACAATCAAACTCATGCAATCATCTAATCAACAAAAATCAAATCATTTAAAAAAAAAAAAAATTAAGCTCCCACACTTTTTGCTCCCTAGCTGACTCGAACTCACAACCTCATATTGGAGGCAAAGGGTGTTTACCATTCAAGCAACCCTCTTATCAATCAACCAACAAAACTCAAACTAACAGCTGAAGCAAAGAATCAAACTTTTTTTCAAGATTCAACCTTTAACTCACCTCAGCAGCTATTCTGAAGGAATCTTAAATTTTTAAGCATGACCCAACAAAGGGAAAGACTGAACTTTTATTTCCTCAAAAGTCACAGATCTCAAGGAAATTGATTAAAGCAAAAGGGACAAAGTCAGGTGATATGAGACCACCAAGGTGGATTATCTAACATGGGTTTTCCTTGAGAATAACAAATATGCAGACAACAAATGCAGAAAAATACACAGCTAAGAATCAGAATATGAACAATTCCAAAGAATTTTTCAAAGCTAGCAAAAAGTTACAATAAAATGGAGGTTCCAATGAACACTTGTACTAGTAGTAAGAAAAATTAGAAGAGTCAAGAAAATGGAAAGAAGCTTTGTCTTTAGTTTTTAGTTTGTTTTTTTTTTTCATATCCAGAACTCGTATTTTATGCCGATTAAATTTGAATCGCTCACAACAAGACTCATTTGAGAGTGACACTCCCGATGATTGTCTTTTAGTTAATATTTTTAGTATTTGTACAATGTTGAACACTTCTAATTATTTGTATTCCATTTTTGACCATTTATGCAATATTTTTGAAATAAGATTAGTTAAATTTTATTTTTAAATAAATTAATAATTTATTATAAAAAGATAAAGTAAAAAAGAAATTATGATTTTCTATGTAAAAGAAAAATATAACAACTAATATAGAAAGGATGAAATGTTTTTTAATATTATGTTGTTTTCAAATATTGGGCACTCACCTGCCATCATAAATATGAAATGTTTTTTCAACTCAATAAAAAATCTTTTTTTAATAAAATATTATTCAAGTTAGCTTGTATATGTATTTTATTTATTTTATTAAATAATATTTTCTTCAACAAATATATTTGTTGTGATGATGTTTTGTTAAATTGTAAGAAATATTAAAGTTGAAGTTAAAAGATATATATGAAAATTAAATTGTGTTTGGATATTAATTTTACTTCGAAGGAAATTGAACTTTTGTGAATAAAAATATTAGTTTAAATGAAAATTCTTCAAAAATATTTTTCTCAAAATAATTTTAATGAGAAGTTTCAAGAGAATTAGTTGGAGAATTAATGATCTCAATGTTCACTTTTTTTCAGCATTTATTTCCCCCAACAAATTTTTTCACACCTAATTGATAGGTGAGGTTAGTGGACCTATTCTGTTTCCTTTTCTTTTCTTTAAAATTAAAATAAAGTCACCTAAAATAGAATGACTAAAATAAAATAGAGTCACATAAAATAGAATGACTAAAATGATATATAACTTCTCTGATGGTGTCAAAAGTGAAATTATACATCTGGCATTAATAGTAGTCTCATTTCTAATTATGTAATGATACATCAAGAAAAATATAGAAAAGTATAAATTTGTAAATTTCAACTTATTTTACAATATTACGAGTGCTTATTAAGTCTTTTTGCATTATATAGTATGTTTGATATCAATCTTATTTGGTACGTCATTTTTAAAATGGACTCTGTAATACAAAATTTGATCAGATTTGAATACAAATTTGAATATCATAAAAATTAAAATAAATAAAAATTATACGATAAGTACTTCATAATTACACAAAGGATTGCTACCAACTTATTTCTATTTATTTTTAAAAAAAATGGTGTTCAACTATAAAAAATAAAAATAAATAAAAAATCTACTTTTTGGGTGAGTTCCGATCCCACCAAAGAAAGTTCTTCAAAATTAATAATTTAAGATGAATATTTAATAAAGTTTATTGAAAGTAGGTAAGTTAATTATTTGTTATTATTATAGATCATTAAACTTGTTATGGAATGAATTTCATTTTAATTCTTAATTAAAAATCTTAGATTTAAATCATGAAATTCTTTTTTGGTAAGAAGCTTTCTTTTAAAGTGAAATCACCCTATGATAATTCAAATTAATCAAATTTAGAATGAATATTAACATCGAATGAAAAAAAAAAAATCTAATAAATGATGTTTTATTTTAAAGCTGACGCAACTATGTTTTGAACTTTATGTCATAATCACATTCACTGACATAGTTTTTTTTTTTTTTAAATTAGCATTCACTTACATAGTCAGAGTTCATCAATTATCAAAAAATAAAAATAAACCACTCACCTCCATCAAAAGCTAATAGTCACATCATCAATATATACAAGTCAATATTAGTTACTCTCACAATAAATTGACAATTTAGCACGTCAAATAGGAATAATTCAATCCAAAATATTCATGGGTTATTATAAAATAACCTTCCAATGTATTATAAAAAAGTAGGGAAAATTACGCGGTTAAGCAAACTTATACTATTTAATTACTCATCATAGCTATAATTTGCTATAATTTTCACTCGCGACTAACATTATACATTAATTACGTGGGCTGACTTCGAATTTGTATAATTAGTCACGTTTGTATACGTATAATTCGACAGAATATACAAATACATATATATATATATATATTACAATTATCTAACCGATATACATATACAATTCACCTCTCTCCCACTCTCTCTCCTCTCTCACTCGCCTCTATCCTCCCTCTCCTAATCTCGCTTGTCATATATACAAATGCATAAGTATAATATACAATTATCTAACCAATATACATATACAATTCACCTCTCTCCCACTCTCTGCCCTCTCTCACTCGCCTCTCTCCTCCCTTTCCCAATCTCGCCGCCTCTCTCCTCCCTTTCCCAATCTCGCTTCCTCTCTCCTCCCTCTCCCAATCTCGCTTGCCATATATACAGATACATATGTATAATATACAATTATCTAACCAATATACATATACAATTCACCTCTCTCCCACTCTCTCCCCTCTCTCGCTCACCTCTCTCCCCCTCTCATAATCTCGCTCGCCTCTCTACTCCCTCTCCTAATCTTGCTTGCCATATATACAAATGCATAAGCATAATATACAATTATCTAACCAATATACATATACAGTTCACCTCTCTCCCACTCTCTGCCCTCTCTCGCTCGCCTCTCTCCTCCGTCTCCCAATCTCACTTGCCTCTCTCCTCCCTCTCCCAATCTCGCTTTCCATATATACAAATACATATGTATAATATACAATTATCTAACCGATATACATATACAATTCACCTCTCTCCCTCTCTCTCCCTCTCTCTCGCCTCTCTCTTCCCTATAACATGTAGTTACAAATTGTAATTATCAAACTATAGCTATAAAGAGTAATTAGGCTATTTTTGAGTGGCTATATGTGAAAGTTTCTCTAAAAAGTAACATCGAAATTTTTGGAATATGAAATAATATAAAATAAAGATATTTCACTGAGTTAAAAAATTTAGACTATAAGCTATCTCAATTTTTAACAATTAATTCCATCATTTTTCATACAAATAGTGAAATTGAATAATTTTAAAATTAATTAATAATACTCATTTTCAAATGTGGAATAGCATAATTATGAATTTTATCCTTTTTGCACCGCTCGATTCTCCTTAGAGTTGTCAAAAAGGGTTGGCTTAGCCCTACTCGGGCCAAGCCTCGCGGGACAAGGAATTTGATGAGCTAGGGAGGACGACCCTTCATTTGGAAGGGCCTGAAAATGCTCAACCCAACCCAACCCTAGAAGGGCTGAGGGCTGGGGTGGGCTAGCCTTTTTTTTTTTTCAAACTTAAAATTATATAATATTAAGGAAATGAGAAGATTTTCAAACCAAATATTGCAAATAATGGTGTTGTTTTTACTAACAATAGTAAAAAAAATATAGTGTGATTAACATGTATCTAGGATACTAGATACGCGAGATACATGTATCTGGTGTGATGCATCCGAGATACACGAGCGAGATAAGAAAGTGGCGAGCGAGATGGGAGGGAGGCGAGAGCGAGAGATTTGTCTATGTATCCTACATACATGCGAATCCACTTGAAGAGTGTATGAGTATCTAGAAAAAATTAACCTAATTTTGAGTTCATATATCCCGAGATACATGTATCTAGACATACCAAAATTTGGTAAGATTCGTTATATATAACATAACATGCATTTAAGTAATTATCTCATATATTAGTGAGATTGTTGTAAGTTATCCTCAAATAAAGGAAAAGGTTCAAAAATGTCCTCAACCTATTGAAAATGGTTCAAAAATGCCCTTTAGTTAACATAAATATGATATTGAATTTAACTAAACAAATGGCCGATTTTCATTGGTCAACATAATTATTTTATCAAATATAAAAAAACCCCACCCAAACCCATTTCAAACCCGACACTCAAACCTATTTCAAATTAATCTAACCCAACTTTTGTCTCTCTTCTTTCTTTCGTCCCCTTCCCCTTTTCCTCACTACCCTTTTTATTTAATTTGTGTTTTCTTTCTTCCTATTTAATGTATAAAAGATTAGTTTCTTAGTCAAGGTTAATCGTGTAATAGTTCTTGAAGATTGATTGTAAATCATTTCACAATGTGGATGCGAATGAATTTTGTATGTAAATTCCCACCTTGCGGCATCAATGATTAATATTACTATGCATTTTAGTTGCTATTTATTGGGTTAAAATGTTGTTTTGGGGGTTTACAATCTACATTTAGCTGTTATTTTTTGGGTTTCAAGCTTTCATTTTAATTGTTGTTTGTTGGGTTGAAAGTTACTCTTTTTTGGGCTTAAAAGCTGCAGTTTACTACATGCTGCAATTTAGTTGTTTTTTTTATCAAGTTAATTAATGCAACTTAGCTACTTTGGGAATGAAAATTGTTGTTTTTTAAAGAAATAAAAGAGGCTGAAGAAAGAACAGAGAAAGGAATAGAGGAAGAAGAAAGAACAGAGGTCGCATGAAGTGCCAGTTGAAAACGGGTTTGGGTGAAATTTTTTTATTTGATAAAATAATTTTGTTGACCAATGAAAATTGGCCATTTGCTTAGTTAAATTTCATGTCATATTTTTGTTAGCTAAATGACATTTTTGAACCTAAAAAAAACATTAAGGGCATTTTTAAATCAATAGGTGGAAGGAGGACATTTTTGAATCATTTTTAATAGGTTAAGGGCATTTTTAAGCCTTTTCCCTCAAATAAATAGTTTGGTCCATGACCCGACCCCAATCAAGCCTTAAGGGCCGAATGCTTATATGGATTGGGCTTGAAAAACTCTATCCCAACCCTACCCTAATAACGGGTTGGGTTGGACCTGCCCCATGGGCTAAGCACATTTTGACGACTCTAATTCTCCCTATACTTTTGGAAGTCAATTGGAACCAGTTTGTTCACAAAAATTATTTATTTGTTTACGATTTTTTTTACTTTATTTGAAAATTGATATTTGATTATTAAAAAAATTAGATATAACGTAATTGTATTTAAAATTTGGAGAACACTCAAAAAATTGTTTTTCCTTTATTCATTTAGTTATATTTGGTGTTTCTTTTTAAAGAAAAGTATATTCAAACAACTAAATATTCTTTGCAAAAATATAATCACACAAATTCATCTTTAACTTTGACTTTTAAAATTTTCAACAGTGGAAAATAAATGGTAATAATATGTAGTAGCTCGTACATGAATCTAATACTAACATTATGTATCTATCTATTTTGAGATGTTACTCTCTTGTAGTAGACTTGATTACATATTTCAAGATAAATTAGTCAAATTTGATGATTTTGCTAGTTTTTAAAAACAGAACGCATAAATAGTAATTACGAAAATACATTTAAATTTTAAACATTATATTATAAAAAGTACCTTCAAACAATTTCTACTCCAACTCTTACTTTAAGAATTCCAAATAGAGTAAAATAGTATTTAATTCTCATTTATGCTTATGCATATATTTTTTTGGTAAGTGAAATATTTTTTATATAGAGTTAAACTGGTGCAGAAGTTAGGTTCTGACTTTGTTCTAATACAATATTTATGGCCATATACTCCTCACTGTTGTTCATGTTACACAGAGAAATTTTCCAATGAACTATAATTCACTCATTTGATAATAGTATATAAAAATGAAAAAAAAATAAAATTCACAATTTATGAATTTTCATATTATAACAAAAAATACAATTTAAAAAATTGAAGTTATACGTCCAATCATGAATTCAGATTCATATAATCTAATCTCATATAGTATGTTCAAACGGGCCATAAGCCGTTCACTTAACATATTCGATTTTTGATCTTGTAATTTCCACATCCATTTCCCCTTTTCGTACCTCAATTTATTAAAAAAAAATAAAATCTCTTAGTATTTGCTTTTCTTCTTTTTATTTTACTCTTACCTTAAGTTCTTCACCCCCTTTTGCCCTCCTCTCTCACTGCTTCTTTACCAATCCTTCACAGACAAATTCACACAAAATCTTTGTTTTTCCCTAAAAGGGTTACTTCTATATGCAATTTTATCAATACCTAGAAGAAATTCTTGTTCTACACATCCAAGATTTGCTCTGTAGGGTTATCGCAGTGGTATCCTTTGGATTTTTTCGGTTTTCATTGACCCCATATCAGCAAAAGTTATAATAGGTTGGTTTTCTTCATACCCATCTCGATTTTTGTTCCAATTTGCGATGTATGTTTGGAATTATTCAATTTTAGATTGTGGGGTTGAATTTGTGTAAAAAAGATTGCATTTTTTTCAGGGTTGGTGATTTTTTGTTGTTGAAAGTTATGGTGTCTTCGATGTTTTGCTATGAATCCAGTGAAACAGAGATGGATTATCCTCCGTTTTACTCACGAAAGAGATTAAAGTCTTTAGATTTGATGGGAATGGATGTAACTTCAATGGATACTATTGAGGATGAAAAACATGATGATGTAGTGTCTACAATGGAGTTAACTGTTGGGTATTGTCTATTTTCGATGAAGTTTGTATTTTTTAGTTTTGTGTTCACACACCAAATTATTTATAGAGTGAAGGGTGTAAACACAGCTAAAATATCCTTTTTTTAGTTTCATACATGAACTACTAGGTGGGTGAGTTTCCTATGTGTACTATCACTAAATTTTTATCTCAACACACCTCATAGCTCAGGTATGATACTCAAAAAATCGAAATACTTTAGGTGTGTTTTTGACCCTTTTAACTCTTATTTTATACTTTTATTAATTCTTATGTTTTTTTTTGGTTTGGTGTGATATTATCAGTTGCTTGCAAAATTTTGGTTCACCATTGTGTGTTGAGATGAGTTGCCAGTCTAATGGAGAGAGTGAGAACGTTTCAACGTCTCGTGATGTCGGTGGCAGTTCAACGATTGACAAGAGTAGCGTGGTGTATCCACAAGGTGTACTTGCAACTGGATGGATGTATGTCAATGAACAGGGTCAAATGTGTGGTCCTTACATAAAGGAACAGTTATATGAGGGTCTGTCTACTGGTTTTTTGCCGGAAGAACTTCACGTTTATCCCGTCTTAAACGGGACCATTTCGAATGCAGTGCCCTTAAAGTATTTCAATCAATTTCCTGACCATGTTGCGACCGGCTTTGCTTATGTAATGGTTTCGTCCTCTGGTGCAAGTGGACCGACGGATAAGTCCATGGGAGTTGCCAAAGATTCAGGAGGAAATGGAGTGGAGTTGCCAACAACATCCCCCTATTCTAACTCGGTGGCTGAACATGGAACTCATTACTCGAACCAACAGATGGTGACCGCTGGCTCTGCCGGAACATTTGCTCCGTCTACCTCTTCGGTACTTTCTCTTTTACATTTAAGGATTTGTGTTGTTCTGTGGTGATACTTTTTTAATTACTTGCTTCTTCAAGCCGTTGTGTGTAACTTTGTCTCTACTCTCTCTTAGAGGTGTCACCTTTCTCCAAAAAAAGAAAAAGAAAAAGAAAAAGAAATTGACTCTCGTAGAGACCAAAAATATAATTACTTGCTATTCACAAATTGCAACAAATGTAATTATGTAATCTGGAGGAGACAAACAGACTTTTATTGTTTTGATGGAGGACAAATAGACTTCTTGTATTTTCTGCAATTTCGATTCCCTTCTTATGACTTTCTTTGCTTAATTGTGTGTGAAATAGGTCAACGAAGAATCGTGTTGGTTCTTTGAAGATCATGAAGGGACGAAACATGGGCCGCACTCTCTTATGGAGCTTTATTCATGGTGTCATTATGGATACATTGTGGATTCAGTGATGGTGAGTGTGTGTTTCCGTAGCATTTTTCTAGGTCCTATATTTAGCTCTGTAGTACATGGTGCAGCTGTTTCTCCTACTATCCCAGCCTTTCTGTTGGAAGATGTTTGTTTTATTATGTTGGATGTACAATTGGATTTTCTGAGCTATAGGCTATATGTAAACTGAACATATGTAAAACAGTTTACCCGGTTTTGATGGGTGGAATCCCTCGATTGAGCTGCTACACTGCTACTGATCACTTAACTTTTTTAAATTAGATATGGCTGGGTTTTAGTCGAAGTATAAAAACTGAGAGAACTCTTTTGTCTGAATATAAGTATTTTTATGAGTGCATATAATTTTTTTACTATAGAAGCAAACTTGGGGAGGTGGGGAGTGGCTGTATATATTATTTTTATGAACAACCTAGGAAATGGAGCCTTTTTGTTTGTGATAACGTTGTTCATACAGTGGGAACTTAATAGGATTCATTTCTGTAAAGGTGAATTCTCAGAATTTCTGTTGTGCTAAGTTCTATTACCATACTTTCTTGCATATTCCAAAAAGCATCCTGTTCTTGTTTCTGTATGGGCTCGTCGGATCTCTATTGTTCTTGTTGTCTTTTTCTTCCTCCCGGCTTGTGTCAATTTGGCCTTACTTAACCCGTAGTCTCTTCCCATTTTATCTGTAGGATTATATTCTCACTCATCTTCCGATATCCTCCAAACTTGCCATTTTGAATTTGGCATAATTTTCCTACATTCTTTGTGCTTGTCGCTTGGTTAATGGTCTTGTCAAAACTTGGAAAGGTCTATCTACAAACTGTTAGTCTATTGTACTTTTATATAAATTGTTCCACGCTGCACTCTCCGAACTGAACCCAAAATTAACTAAGCAATTCTGTGAAGTAGTTTCCTCTTTTCTTCACCAATCTTCACATCAGTTTAACTTTATTTCCCCTTTTTTAATTATACCATGAGTTTCAACTTGCTTCCCTTTGTTTAAGCCTCATATAGTTTAACTATTAATTTAGGTTCTAGACCGTTGGAAAGACAGTTCATGGTACCAATTATTAATGAGTTTAAAATCGAAGAGTTCGGTCATTTGCAACCATAGAGATAATCACCAGAGAATTCTACTCTTTTAAGTAGTTGCTTTTAATTTTTACTTAGGTTTCTGAACTAATTGCTTCAGTGTTTATTAGGGCTTCTACTTGATTTTTTTGGGTACATTTACTTCTCTATGAATACCTATTTGCCTCATTTAGTAGGTTATTTTAAGTTTTACAAGTTTCTTCAAGTTTTTGTTCCCATAGAAGAGCCATGGTAACTAAGCACCAATTAAGTTTTCTTTTAACTGGTTTTGTGTTGATTTGAGGATTTTGACCTTTTTTTCCCTCGTTGCTTGTTTTCATTGGAGATTGTCCAACTCTTTCAAGCTATGTGATACTACACCTAAGTGGTATGTGCTTATTGCTTGCTCATTGATGTTGACTTTTGCAGATACATCATGTTGCTGATAAGTATAGACCCTTTAGTTTGAAATCTTTGATTAGTAGTTGGACTACGGCTACCCCTGGAGCTCTCTTTTTGTCTAATCCCGATGGGCATGAGACTGCATCTTTACAAGATTTTGTATCCGAAATTTCTCAAGAAGTATGCTCCCAGCTACATATGGTTATTATGAAAGCAGCCCGTAGGACTCTACTTGATGAGATTGTTAGCCATGCAATTTCAGAGTGCATCTCTGAAAAGAAAGATCTCAAGAAAGCCACTAATCAAAAGAAAGTCACTAATCAGTCTGTCAAGATGTCATCTCCTGGTACCAGAATGGTAAATAACGTTCAAGCATGAAATAGAAGTGAGTGGAATTGAAATTTCGAATCTTGCATGCTACTTATCATTTATGTGAACAGTCTGCAGGTTTTGGTGGCAGTAAGGCCTTAATTGATCCTGAGAGGAGTGCAGAAGCTCCTAATCTTCTTAACCGGAAATCTCCTGCTGCTGAAATCCCTTTGAAGTCTTCAGGAAGCTCAAAATCTGTTGGAAGCTTTGAGAACTATTGTGATTCTTATACAGTTGTTTGCAGGAAATTATTTGACTCTTGCATGCAAAATATCTGGAATGCTGTCTTCTATGACCATGTTTCAGAGTATTCATCTGCGTGGAGGAAGAGAAAACGATGGTCACCTCCTTGTCTGATGGTTGAATCGAACATTCCAGCAATATCATATGCTAATTGCACCACAAAGCTTTCTACTGAAGTTGTAAGCTTTTTATGCTGATTTTTGGGGTCATTTTGCAGTGCTTGCGTATCCTGTCTTACTGACAGACCTATAACTTTATAGTTGCAAGTGGAGGAAGAATCCTTTCCCCCAGGGTTTGAGAAAAAGAATGTGACAGTGGATTTGCCTTCAGTTTCGTCATCAAAAGATTGCACCGTGGAGCTTTCTACTGAAGTTGTAAGGTTTTCTATGCTGTTGTTTTTCCTGTCAATTTGCAGTGGCTGTCGCTGCTGCCTTACAGATTGACTTATGACTTTGCAGCTGCATGTGGAGGAAGAATCTTTTGGCTGTGATCCTGATTTTCCCCCAGGGTTTGAGGAGAAGAGTATGACAGCAGATATTCCTTCAGTTTCGTCATCAAAAGATCGCACCGCGGAGCTCTCTACTGAAGTTGTAAGCTTTTTTATGCTGTTGTTTTTCCTGTCAATTTGTAGTGGTTGTGTGTGCTTCCTTACAGACTGACTTGTGACTTTGCAGTTGCAAGTGGAGCAAGAATCTTTTGGCTGTGATCTTGATTTCCCCCCAGGGTTTGAGGAGAAGAACTTGACAGCGGATTTGCCTTCAGTTTTGTCATCAAAAGATTGCACCGTGGAGCTCTCTACTGAAGTTGTAAGTTTTTTTATGCTGTTGTTTTTCCTGTCAATTTGCAGTGGTTGTGTGTGCTTCCTTACAGACGGACTTATGACGTTGCAGTTGCAAGTGGAGCAAGAATCTTTCGGCTGTGATCTTGATTTCCCTCCAGGGTTTGAGGAGAAGAATATGACAGTGGATTTGCCTTCAGTTTCATCACCTTTTAATGATGAAAAGGTGTTGTCGAGATCCAGTCATGCAACGGACCCTGAAGCTGATGATTGTATGCAACCTATCCTTGAGAGTGTATTTGATGAACTCCACTTGTCTGCAAAGATGTCCTTGGAAGATTATTTCACTAGCCTTTTGCATGAAGAGGTGATGGGAAAAGTTGATTCGCTTAAAGATGGCGTGATAATCAAGGTGAATATTTGAACTTGCTGTGATCTGTGTAAACTTTGTCCCTCCCCTAGAAGTGCATAGGTGGTGGAGAGATTTTGTTGAAGTAATCCTTTACCTGATAAAGTTTCCCCTGTATAATTCGAGATGCCAATGCTTACCGCAATATAATGAACTTCAGCATCTCAAGGAACAGTTTTATTCTGCAGGTTGCTGAGGACCCAAAGATTTTTAATGGCGGTGCAAGTCAAAATGACTCTTCTGAGGCCATTTTGGTGTCAGAAAATTTAACTCATGTTGATATTCAGAATACTTCCTCGCGCAAAAAATCATTGCACCAGAACTCTCTTGATCCATATGTGATTCCTGTGTCAGATTGGTTTTCAAGGGCATTTCAGAAGTCTGCTGGTTTAGACAATGCCTCCAGTAATGAAATGACTGATGAGCTGCAACCACCTGAATGCGAAGCTGTTCCTGTACAAACTTCTAAAGTTCGACTTGCTACGTCTGATGATTCTATTTTGAGAATAATATGGTATGCGACCCTGTCAAATTGCCGGCAGAGGGTACATGAGAAAGCACTGAGAGAGTTGAAAAGTTTTCTTGTTGATGATATAATTAGAAACTTTTTGACAACTTCGTCTTCTGCGAGGAGATGTAGTAAATCAGAGGATTCTCCGGTAAGTGCAATTGTTGGTTTTCTAAAACTGTCAGTTCAAAGAGTTAATTTTTTTTCATTTCACTGAGTTAATTTTTTCCCCTCAGTTCAGAGAGTCGATTCTTCCCCTAAATTTAGAGATTAAATTTCCTCAGTGTAAAGAGTTAAGCTCTTCTGAATGCTACTTTTGCTTTGTCAGGTTACAAGAAGCAAAGCGGGTGATGAGACACGTGATAAATCTCCAGATGCATTAAGCAAAAGTGGGGATGGTTTTCCTAAGGTACCTACAGCAGTGGGGAAATATACATATTACAGAAAGAAAAAGATGGTTAAAAGAAAGTCAGGCTCTTCATCGCAGCCTCTCCCTGGTGGAGACATTGGCTATGAAAAGAGTTCTCTAAACAAGTCAAAGAAAAAAGATCTCTCGGGAGAGGCAACAGAGAACACTAAAGGTGACAGTGCAACTTCAAGTGAGAAGGAAATTGGGCAGAAAGATTGTCGCAGAGAGTTGTTCACTAATGCCTCTTTAGTTGTTCCTCCATCATCGGTTATTAGTTGTAACACTAGCTCGGAGAAAGTTGCTTCTGTCTCCAAAGGTATTTCAGTTTTCCTGAGTTTTCTCAAATGTTACCAGAATGGACATTATATTTATTAGACATGTTTGCCATACTGTACTAAATTATGCAGCGGGGAAAAGTAATGCAAGCCGCAAAAAACTGAAGACCATTTTTGTTGCTGAGGTCTGCAGTGATAATGGAAAGGTTGATGGAGACGTTGTCTTCAGAAAGAGATCTATTAGCAAGAAGTCAAGGAAACAAGATCTCTTGGGGGAGGCAACGGGGAGCACTAAAGTTGACAATGCAGATTTAAATGGCATTGCAATTGGGCCGAAAGATTGTCTCAGAGAGTTGTTCGCTAATGCTTCTTTAGTTGTTCCTCCATCATCTGTTACTAATTGTAACACTATCTCAGAGAAAATTGCATCTGTTTCCAAAGGTATTTCAGTTTTCTTGAGTTAGATTTTTTAAATGTTCCCAGAAAGGACATTATATTATAGATGATGTTTATCATACTGTTGTAAATTTTTCAGCGAGGGGAAGTAGTGCAAGCCGCAAAAAACTGAAGGATGCTTTTGTCGCTGAGGTCTCCAGTGATAATGGGAAGGTTGGTGAAGATGTTGGCTTCAAAAAGAGATCTATTGACAAGTCAAGGAAACAAGATCTCTTGGGGGAGGCAACAGAAAGCACTAAAGGTGACAATGCAGCTTTAAATGTTAAGGAAATTGGGCTGAAAGATTGTCGCAGAGAGTTGTTAACTAATGTGTCTTTAATTGTTCCTCCATCATCTGTTATTAATTCTGACATTATCTCAGAGAAAGTCGCATCTGTTTCCCAAGGTATTTCAGTTTTCCCGAGTTAGTTTTTTCATATTTTATTAGAAAAGGACATTTATTTATTGATCATGTTTATCATACTGTTTAAAATTTTGCAGCGAGAAGAAGAAATGCAAGCCGCAAAAAACTGAAGGCTGCTAATGTCACTGAGGTCTCCAGTGATAATGGGATGGTTGATGGAAACATTGGCTTCAAAAAAAGAACTATTAACAAGTCAACGAAGCAAGATCACTTAGGGGAGGAAACAGAGATCAATAAAGGTGACAATGCAGCTTTATGTGTTGAGGAAATTGGGCTGAAAGATTGTCACAAAGAGTTATTCACTAATGCGTCTTTAGTTGTTCCTCCATCATCGGTTATTAATTTTAACACCATCTCAGAGAAAGTTGCATCTGTTTCCCGAGGTCTTTCAATTTTCTTGAGTTAGTTTTCTCAGATGTTACCAGAATAAGACATTATATTAATTAGTCATGTTTGTCATACTGTACTGAATTGTGTTGCAGGGAGAAGTAATACAGGCCACAGTAAACTGAAGGCTACTTTAGTTGCTGCGGACTCCAGTGGTGATGGAAAGGTGGCTGAGGTTGCAAACAGGGAATTGGGCACTCAAGAAATGCAACCACCCTCTTGTTCGAAGAAGACTCCTAAATGTTAGTGTTTACATTTCATCTAAATTGATGCTCTATTTTTCCTTTTTCTATGTTATCAGTGTTCACATGATCTCTCATGTTTATTGCCTCATTAATATGTGTCTTGGTTGGGCTATTGAAGCAGCAGCCAAATTACCGGATTTGAAAAAGAGAAAACTAGAGGATAATCTGACAGCATCTCGTTCAAGAAAATTTCAGAGACAATCAAGTGGTGTTGGCAACCAAGCTGCAACAAAGGTGGCTACTCCAGAGAAGAACCAGAAGGGTAAATCCCGGATAGCAAAACATTGTTCACAATCAGTTGGCTGTGCTCGAACTTCGATCAATGGTTGGGAGTGGCGTAAATGGTCGTTGAGGGCAAGTCCTGCCGAAAGGGCTCGTGTTAGGGGAACTAAGGTTGTTCATATACAATCTGTTAGTTCAGATGCTAATGGTTCTCAAATGTTAAATGTTAAGGGACTTTCTGCAAGAACAAATAGGGTTAAGTTGCGCAACCTCCTTGCTGCTGCCGAGGGTGCTGACCTCTTGAAAGCTACTCAATTGAAGGTAACATGAGAATTTGCCTTGTTATATGTGTTTCTTTAACTTTACTACAATTAATAAGGGAGAAAGAGAGGAGCTTCCCGTCAACGTGATTTGACGGGAAAGCCTTCAGATACTGGGTTATGATGTAACTCAATAAACTAAAATAATTCTATTGGCTTTCAAATGGATTTACTGTAGCTTACTTGAAAGAATTCATCCTCTTTAATAAATATGCCCTTTGACTTTTGTCAAAGACTAATGGTTCTGTGTGGGCTGATTAACTGTGAACTACGTGGGACTTTATTCTTTTTCTTTTCTTGCTGAAAAGAGAGGGTACATAGGCAGCTCTCCTAAAAAAGAGTGAAGTTCCGCCCACATTTGAATGCTAGCTCCTGCTTTGGACCTTCATCTCCACATCTAACATATTGGAAAAACACAAACTAAAAAGGGGAACTCAGTCAATAGACAAAGAAAATCCGGATATGTTACACGAGAGCAATTCAATGTTTGTCTTTTTAAGGATTGATTTTCCTTGTCGTAGTTCATATTCATATTCAAGTTGGCAAAATTCTTCTTTTTCTTCTTATTGTGGAAATGGATCCCACCTGCAGCTTTTGAAATGCATTTAACTGTTAAGCCTTCTTACCTCTTTTATAATACCTTGTTTTACCCCTCTTTTTCACTTCATTTAATAACAATAAAGTCTCCTGTGCACTTTGATAAATTTAGCAATGTTTGGGTTCATTTTTTTTGCCCCAAAAGCATTCAAGGCAGTGACATCATATGCACTATGACAGTGACATTTGTATATTCATTATTGTTTTAAAAAGGGACAAGTATGTATATAAATTTAGTTTGAGGGGCTTATGGTCATGCAACTTATTTTAATTAGTTTTTTTGTAACTTAGATACTTCATCTCTAATTCAAATGATGACATATATTACTCCATTTGTCATTTTACATTCATTTCAAATGATGACAGATATTACTCCATTTATTATTTTACATTCTTTTGACAGATCATGTACAATTTTTTTCCCCATTAATTTTTTTTATAAATCTTTAACTTTTTTAAAAATATCCTTTTAAAGTTATGTCTATTAAGCATCTGAGTTGCTCCTTTTACTTCTTTTTTTTCCATAGATACTTCTTTAAATTTTGAATGTCATTAATGAATATGTATGTATTGAGGTACTATACATCACTTCCATATTTCAACTTTAATCTTTCAGTGAAGAGCTCTTTGGACTTTTTAAACTTAGCGAACAGTAACATCTTAGTAGCTATAAAGGAAAGGAAATCTTATTGAAGTTTGAAAGATAATGGAAGGATAAGTTTTTCCTTTTTAACTATTATGCACCAAAAAGATTACTAAAAAGGAGAACTGATAAAGGAAGAATCACCAAGAATATAACAAAAGCCAATTATTTAATAGAGAGCATCATATTAGTCCTCTCTTATTTTGTAAAACAGGAGTGGAAAATTTATGCGGCTTCAAAGCCTTGCTTTTTTATTTTAAAAATAACTTAATTTTTAAAAAGAACCTCTTACGATACTACAAATCGTTTAATTAATAATAACCCTACTGTTGATTTTTTTTTTTGAATTGTGTCCAATAATGTTTTATCGTTGTTTGTTTTTTGAATTGTTAACATTGCTGAAATAATTTATAATGCCCATTATTAAAAGGATATTGATAAAACTTATGTACTTTGTGCATTGATTGTTGATTAACTATCTGAAACAAAAAAATAAGTCAAGAGTTTGATTAGTAAATTGTGTTCAAAGTAATGCTTGGGCTTGTGCTCAGCACGGGCGATTTGTATATGTTAGTTTTTTTTTTTTTTTTGGTTATATACAAGTTACATATTCATCTACGTCTTTTGTAGGCTAGGAAGAAGCGCCTTCGCTTCCAACAAAGTAAGATACATGACTGGGGTCTTGTTGCCCTTGAGCCTATTGATGCTGAAGACTTTGTCATTGAATATGTTGGAGAGCTTATACGTCGTCGTGTAAGAGCATTGCTTCCAAACCTGAAGTACATTCCAGCTTGCTGCTTTTGCCGCAAGTTTTCTTCATGCATTTTGGTGTCTTAGCTTTGTTTATTTGTGTACTAGTGATTTTGTTTGATTGTCTGAAACACTGATCTCAAGTGTTCATTATTTGAAATCTTACTCCTCTCCTTTTTGAGATTCTCAGGTATCTGACATACGAGAGCACTATTATGAGAAGATAGGAATTGGGAGCAGTTACCTTTTCAGACTGGATGATGATTATGTGGTGAGCAAGTAGTTGGAGAATTCAGTTTCTTATAGAATTTACTTGATGAAGTAGATTCCTCTCATGTTTCTATTTTGGATAGAATTATTTTTTTATACAAATTCTGAAAAGAAAGAGTCACAGGTTAGGATGAAATGCCTTTTAACCTTAAGTCGGCCAAAACCAAAATGAAGTAGAAATTCTATTCTAGCTGTGCTCTGTCTGTCTATATCTATCCTAAAAGCCATTACTCTTGGATCAAACTGATGCTAGGATAACTTGTTATCCCAATTTGATTGCCATTTATTGTTGTTGAAATGTTCTTGCTGTACTGTGTGTTTGAGAAGATCATGTTATAGAAGCAAGAAGGCATTATTTTCTTCTTAATGGCCCAAAATCTGTTTGTAAGAAGCTCATTGATAAGTCTTTCCAGTACTCCCAACAAAATCTCATTGCAGTAGAGCAATGCAAAAATAGGTGATCAGATCCTATTCATTTTTTTTCTTTGGAACGGTAGATCCTATCAATTTTAATGCTAGGATAAATAGCTTTTTGGCTTTTCTACTTGTAAGAGTCAGGTTTAAGTTTTCCATGAACCAATGGCCACGTTGAAGGTCCAATATTTCTTTGGTGATTTCTAATTGCTTATATCCTTAAAAAGATTGGATGTGGGATTGAAAAAAGGGGCAGCCTGGTACAAAAAGTATCCCGTGTTGACGCAGGGACGTACCCAAGGGGTGGGATATCAAGGAGAATTTTAACTTCTCATAATGTTCTCCATGCATGTGTACCTCAAGGAGCTTAGTTTTAAATAGGTTGTAATTTAAGGGGTTGTTTGGTTCACATGCGAGGATTATTTATGCGGTGATTAATATTGATGGACTTTTATGCAATGACTAATAATGTTGAATCTTTTGGAAACAACCTCTCTATCCAGCTGTCTAAAAAAAACCTCTTTATCCAGAGGTAGGGGTAAGGTTTGCGTACACTCTACCATCCCTAGACTCCACTTGTAGGAATACAGTAGGTATGTTTAATAATGTCGAGAAATGAAATTGTGTGTTGATGTTCTCCAAAACCACCCGGAGAAAAGATACAAGGAGTAGCGCAAGCTTTTTTTTTTTTTTTTTTTTTTTTTACCGTGGTTTCCGGGCGTCGCTTTGCGAACCCGACTAGCTGTACCCACCGGGTCCCGCTGTTTCAAGGCGGGTCCACCACGGTTAGTTCCACGGGGCCCTGGAGACGCGGCCGGTTTGTAATGCCTCCAGTGGCCCTGCTGGGGCTCGAACCGGCGACCTGAAGGACTTTGTCCCAGGCCTTTACCAGCTGAGCTACCCCTCAGGGTTAGGAGTAGCGCAAGCTGAGTGTGAATAATAAGACAAGGAATGGTATTTAGGAAATACTTGCTTTTTAAGAGTACCTTTGTCTTTAAATATTTGTCTTTAAATACTTTATCCCCATTTACACATTCTATCCCGCATAAAATGATACATAGATTCCTGCATAGCTAGTGCGGTAATTATTTAAATACCGTTGAACAAACTTTGCATTATTTTTGAGATTATTTTTCTTATATGGCCAACCAAACACTGCATAATTCTGTGCGAGGTTTGATGATGAGATTAGTTTTTCTAATCCCTCTCACCAAACAACCCTAAGGATTTAGGTGTTTTACTTGCTGAATCTGAAAGCCATTGCTTAATCTTGTAATCAAAATCGCTGTTGTGTGTTTCTGGAATAGTGGATGCAATTCTCACATTACCAGGGGTTGCAAGTGAATTGTGATAGCTTTTTGTGTAATGCTAAAGCTAAAGGAATGCTTTTCCAGTTTATGCAATTTTGCTGGGAATCTAGTCTAAGAGCCTGTTTGGATTGGCTTTTAGTTTGACTTATAAGCCATAAGTTAGAAATTCTAACTTATGACTTATTTTTATCATTTTAGCTTTAAACCAAGTGCTTATAAGCACTTTTTTAATTTATCCAAACACTCCAAAAGTGCTTAAAAGCTATTTTGGCTTAAAAACACTTAAAATAAACCAAATCCAAACAGGCTCTAATTAATCCGATCTTGAACCAATAGTCATAATGTGCTGCATATTATGAAAAATTGTTAATTTCATAAAGATTGAGCAGGCATTTCTTAATAACTGACTGTGTTTTATGAAGGTTGATGCAACAAAACGTGGTGGTATTGCCAGATTCGTAAACCATTCTTGTGAGGTGATTTTCTTACTATTGGAATTTACGACTGTGTGACATGAAGTGTCATAGGATTTCAACTCGATAATGTCATCTGCTTGATCTTAACATATGTTGCAGCCAAATTGCTATACAAAAGTTATAAGTGTTGAGGGTCAGAAAAAGATCTTCATATATGCTAAGCGGCATATTGCAGCTGGTGAAGAGATAACTTACAACTACAAGTTTCCCTTGGAGGAAAAGAAGATCCCGTGTAATTGTGGTTCTAAGAGGTATAAGACTATTGTTGATGATTGAATTTTTATCTATATTTTATTGTGTGCGCGATATAACACAGTATTGCACAGGGGAAGAAATTGATTGCTAGCTTTATCCTTTGTGTGCTAGTTAAAATAGCGAAAGACAATCTCTCTATAACAAGATGATAGTTTATAGACTATTATACCCTTTGATTCTTTTCCAAGACATTTGTTTCTCCGGTGATGTCTTAGTACACTGCTATTTCAGTTAAGCTTTCGTTGTTTAGGTTTGTTAAGGATCAGCAAAGGCCTTAACCTTATTTTGTTATTATATGCATTGTCTCATCAGGTGTCGTGGCTCGATGAATTGAAATGCAAAAGAGATGCCAGATCTGATGTGTTAGGTATTTTAATTTGCTTCTGAAATTTCTTTGAGTTTATTCTGTTTGCTGTCTCTTTGTTTTCCAGTACTAACTCCTTTTTCTTCTTCTTAGGGGTCTGTTCTTGACCTGTGGTTTCCAAGGACACCCATGCTGCAGTTTGCACAGAGTACGTCATCGTGTACATCTTGTAAGCAATGGTATTGTCGATAGCAGTTCCTATTTTTATGTTTCTAGAAGCAGAAACCAATTTATACATTGTAGTGGAACTATTGGTTTTTGAATATAGCCATCTTTCACTACTAGTGTTTGATATGCATTTTATTAGTTGTCACTATTTGCAATGTATCTCAACAGAATATGTTGCCTTTGAATTGTCGTGGATGACTCCTCCCTAGACGCAAATCTTCATGCCTTTGTAGTTCAGACAATCTAGCGCTTCTCCAATGGATAGCTACCTGGATTAAGATGCAATATATGTATTGTCTATAGGTCAGGAAAATATGAAGTTTTTTTTGGTCATTCTTTGTACACATCAGGGATCATACTATAAGGAATAGAGGCGTGTAAGAGTTGGGAGAAATTCTTTCGAAAAATAGTAATTGGTGTAAATGTTAAGGTACTTCATCTTTATTCTAAAAGGCTTCAGCTCCTCCCTAGATGCAAATCTTCGTGCCTTTGTAGTTCAGACAATCTAGCGCTTCTCCAATGGATAGCTACCTTGATTAAGATGCAATATATGTATTGTCTATAGGTCAGGAAAATATGAAGTTTTTTTTTTTTGTCATTCTCTGTACACATCAGGGATCATACTATAAGGAATAGAGGCGTGTAAGAGTTGGGAGAAATTCTTTCAAAAAATAGTAATTGGTGTAAATGTTAAGGTACTTCATCTTTATTCTAAAAGGCTCCAGCTCCTCCCTAGATGCAAATCTTCATGCCTTTGTAGTTCAGACAATCTAGCGCTTCTCCAATGGATAGCTACCTGGATTAAGATGCAATATATGTATTGTCTATAGGTCAGGAAAATATGAAGTTTTTTTTTTTGGTCATTCTTTGTACACATCAGGGATCATACTATAAGGAATAGAGGCGTGTAAGAGTTGGGAGAAATTCTTTCGAAAAATAGTAATTGGTGTAAATGTTAAGGTACTTCATCTTTATTCTAAAAGGCTCCAGGGCCAGTCTAGCACTAAAAATACAGATTGTGATGTGTGCGCGCGCTTCATGAGTTTGAATCCTGTCGCAGACAAAAAGCCCGGTACTTAAGTTGAAAAAGGATATAAGGATGAACCCATTATCAATTGTCTTGAATTTTGCTCCCACTAATCCTCGAGTATTTCTCCAGTATAACAAAAGGAGAAGAAACATGTTTGAGTCGCTCTTTGTATGTAATTTCTTTTTTTCTTGCCAGCCAGCTAGTGAAACCTTCATTTAGTGGGTGCAAGCTCTTTAGTAGATAGTCTTGCGGTAGTGAAAGCAAAAGAAATATACAGAAGCACACTAAGAAAGAATAAAGGATATGGTGAATTTAAATTATACATATTAGAATAACAACTCGAAGTGTTTGACCTAACAAATATGAAACAACTTTACTAATTAATATTCCAAACAAGATTCAATACAAAGGAAATACATAAAATCAATCCAAGAGAAAAGAAGGTAAGAGATGAACTTATACACTCCCTGCGTCACAAGTATTATAGTAATGAGTAATTGTTAAATAGACCGAAGATCTTTAAAATAGAAGTTCTAGGATAGATGGGGGAACCTATGTTGCTTTGATTCTCCAACAATGCTGCCACCGCCTACATCTATGTTAGATCCTCTTAAAAAGAACTCTTGAAGGATTCAATGCCCACCCGACAACATTTTTGAAGGATTCGAGCCACATATGTCTGCGTACACTTTATTCGCCCTACACGGTATTTGTGGGATTACACTGGGTATGTTGTTGTGTGTGTGTGTCTCTCTGCTTTCTGCACTCTCTTTCTCTCTTCCCTGCTTTGTTGAGGCAATTGATTTGGTTGTGTTCACCTTTACTTTTAGCAATATAACAAGTGGGGTCTAACGAGGGTAGGATGTACACACACCTTATCTACCTTTGTGGGGTAGAGAGGCTTTACTTTTAGAATTATGTAAAGTAATTATCTACTTGAGCTACTTTGAAGGTGATTGTATATGGATCTGTATAAATCCCAAAAGATGTAATACAATGCACGTATAAGACATAGGACCCAAATCCCTATTGATGTTAATTTGAAAATGGATGTGAGGATTGCAAATTTTAATAATAGCATTTTAGGCCAATATACTTTGTAACTTCGTTTTGCTACTTTGATGCCATTTCAGGGTTTGCCCTTGCAACTCCTGGTCGGGCGGTACCAGATGCATACACGTACTTCCGGGTTTACGCATTCTTGTGAAAAAAGGACGACGAGTGTGTGCCCCTTGCATATTTTCTTGTAGATATCACAGTTGCAGATGAGTTCCTCCTCTTAAGAATTCAAAATCGGTTGTTCTTTTATTATGCAATTTCAAGGCACTCTTTTGGAACTATATCTCGTGTACAGACATACATTACAATATACCTTCACATTTCAAGTATAATATAATACCATATTTAATTTCACGGAATTCAAAGTACCTTTTAGTTATTTGGTTGTTATGTTGAGATATCTCGTGTTGCGAGGGTCTATCGGAAATAGTCTCTCTTCCTCTCAAAGGTAGGGGTAAGGTCTGTGTACATCTTACTCTCCCCAGTCTCCACTTGTTGGAAGATTACATTGGGGATGTTGTTGTTGAGATATCTTGTCTCTGTGTGTGTGAATGCGCTATTTATTTTCGTCAATCTTTACATCTACGGGTTAACATGCTGTGTTATTTGTGAATTATTACTCTCGATAATCTTTCCATCGATACATATTGCCATAATCTGCTGTCTAGCATGTTAGGAGAGTTTGACCCGAAACTCGATTTAAGATCTAAGAGGTTAAGTTGGTACCCTGACTATATGTTGATGTCCCTGGGGTAAGAGTAATTTTAGCAATGAATGCGGGAATCATATTGTTTGGACTCTTCAAAAATGTTGTCAGATCCTCCAACACACACCCGTCGATATTTTTGAAGAGTCCGAGCTTACATAAGCCATGTGTATGCTCAAAATGCTAGAGTGCCTTTACAGGTTTTTCTACATGGATATAATTTTTCTTATTTTAGAATTTTTTTGATCACTTTGCAGTCAAGTTGATAAATCTAATTAGTATGCCAAAATCCCATTTTTGATCATAGGTTATAATGTTGTACTTGCATTATCACAAAGAAACTTTTTTTTTGTTCTTTTATACCAATCTTTAGTTATTATTTGACGCAGGGACAATCAGGTATTGCCTGTTCATTCAAAATTGCTAGTAGATGATGATGTGGGTCGATTGACGCCTTTCTGGTACGCGTCTTTTATCCTCTATTTAGTTTTTCTGCCCTCGACTGTGGCTAGAGGCACTCTACGTCGATGGTAATACACTATATGATAGTTTAGAGTGAAGCTCGTGAAGTGAAAAATACGTGAGTTAAGGGATTGGGTTGAGAGGGATAAAAGTCCAGCTATATACAATAGCTAATGACATATATTCTCCATGCTGAAGGTTTTTGAGTAAATCATTCCTCCAAAAAATACGATTTAAAAACCGACTAAAAATTAAATACGTGTATTGGATTCATACTCGAATCCAATACTACGTTTCATCAGGTGAAGTTCGCGTGTTTTTACTCTTCCTCCAGGTACTCTTCGAGACATTTTCCAAATGCATCATATACAAGTACAGAAAATAACAATAGAAGAAAGAAAAAAGAACAAAATTGGTACAAATATAAGTACATAAATATCTGTGCTACTAATTTTTTGTGTTACAATTTATGTACTTTCATTTTAAGAATGCTATTTTTTTTTTACATTTAGTAATATATTTAATTCCAAACATACTATATGGTATATTTTAGTAGTTAGGATCACACATGATTCATAGTATATTTTGGTAACTTCTCTATAGTTTAACTATACAAGGTTCAACCGTTTTTCTTATTTTCTTAAATTTCGTGTACAGTCAAACATAAAATGTAATTGAGATCGTAATCAAACTAGGTGTAAAAACTAGAAGGTAAAAAAACTCAAGGCTTAGTTGTAGTTGCAAATGTTGATGGACTTGTGACCTTAGCCATGCGAAATACGTCTGGTATTTGAGTGGAGAAGGATAGAAGATCGGATTTATTATCCTAGAGTTTCGAAGACTATGTTTGGTCTTTAGCGGTTGGCTTCAAAAGAATTTCTCGATTATAAAAAAAAAGCGAGTTTTCGAGTAGTTTGAATTAATATTGACATAATATTGGCCATTTATGTTGAAATTTTCGTTATACTAATTGTAATTTGATTATGTTAGCAGCACTAAATTTATATATGTTTGGTATTTCTTATCTTTTTGGTTAAATTATAGTTTTCATTTTATGGCCCATGGACCTTTTTTTTTTTTTTTTTTTTTTTTTGGCCATGTATATAAGCAGATATTGATTAATTATTAAAATTTTGATGTATTCTACCTTTAAGATCTTATTTGCACTTTTGGAATAATAATTTTGTAGTTTATTGTTTGTTGAAAATTTAGTATGTATCCAGCAACATAACTTATTTCTATTTTGTATATACTTTTGCCATAATGATTTATTCAGCGTATTCGATAGCACGAATCGTAAATTGCAGCACAATTTAAGCCGTATTTGCAATGCGTAAAATTTTGCAAGGCATTTCTTTTCGGAATAATTCTAGACATGTGGTGTCTGAAGTTTCATAAGACTGAAGATAAGTCGTTTTTGTTTGAAGTTCATGTATGCATATACAATTGGTGGCCATTACTTAAAAAGACCACTTTAAAAAGTGTCTATGGATACATCATACATGTGAATGACCTTTCTAGAACATATTTTCCCCAAAAAATATATAAAAAAAGCGAAATAAATTGAGGCGAGCGTAAGCTGATCTAGATATCAGATTGATCTAGTTGTTAATGTATGGATTTGTCTATTTGTACATCTTAAGAGTATTAGAAAACAATTTGAAAAGTTTCTTTTTAGAGGATAAAGTACTCAATTTATGAAAAATTGGAAGAAATTAGCCCCTTTTTTCCACTTTAGGTTTATAAAATGCAAATTGTGTATATCATCACAACAACCCCTATGGGCTTTAGTAAAACATAATAAAATTAGTATGAAAAGAAAATACAGTAATGAAGAAGTTATTTTGAAATAAATAAAGAAAAGAACAATAGCAACAATTTATAATATGTTAATCGGGGTAAAAGAAATCGTGTAATGATAAAATTGAAGTAATAATATCGATAAGGAAAATTAGATAACGCTTGACTACCTATTAATTTTTTATCCTAATTTTTGACTTTCATATCTTTTTACCTAGGGTCAGTCCTTGGTAAACTGCAAATATTTCATGTCTAATCTAATTACTCTCTCGCCAATACCTCTTCAATTTATCTCTACCTCTCTTCATACCTATCATAGTTAACTCCAATGGTGGAGCTAGGAATTACACGGAGTGTGTAAAAAAAAGTGAAAAATAAAATAAAAATTGTTGCTAGTGAGGTTCAAACACGTGAGCACCCTAAGCACCGACTCTTTCAAGACATCTAAAATCATTGGACTACAACACCTTGTTCTGTCAAGACTGTTCAGAATATGCTATTTAATCACTTTGTATATCCTTTTACTAATATACACGATATTATTTTCGGACAAAGGGTGTCCAATTGGAGATCCTGACTATAACGTAGTTATGCCCCTGGTTGACTCTCACATTTCTTCATTGGGGACATTTGTGCATCTCTTATTCACATGTTCGAACCATTTCAGTGACGTCATTCTCATTTTGCCTATTATATAGGTTACTCTCACCTTGTTTTGAATATCTTCGTTTCTAATTCTATCTCCCCTGGTATACTCACATATTTATTTCATTATCTTTATTTTCGCTATTTTCATCTACTGAACGTACGAGAAATTATGCATACCATTGGGCTAATATGCTCTTTTTCTCCCCCCCCCCCCCACCAACCCCCCAAACAAAAAAAAGTAAAAAAAGGTAAGGTGAGTGGGTGAAGAGTGGAGTGTAGTAAAAAGAAAAAAAAAATTGGTAGTTAGTGTTATTTAGTCAAGATTTTGTGATAAAATTCCAATTTTAAGGTCCACTTTTTTCCATAGCCAGTGTTACATTTGTCATTTTCTAAACAGAATTTGTTTTCTGGCATACACCTTTGTTTTTATCTTGTTTGTGTTCTTTTCAATGTCCAATATTTTCATCAACTATTAAAAAAATAAAATTACTATAATATATATACTAAATAAAAGGAAAAAAGATCCCTTTTTAAAGAAGGGATAGGAAAAATAGGAGAAGGATTAAAAAGAGAACAAGTTGGTACATATAGGATCATTATTATTACTATGTTGAGTACATCCAAATTCGAAAATTTTGGTTAAAAATGAAAGAATACTGGTGACTTAACCACATGTATGTTAAAGAGGACGGGATAGAGAAAGAAGAGCCATCAATTATGAATAATTTGCAAAAAAAGGCGAAATATATTGACTACCTCTTAAATATATGATTCAAACTTTGAAAAAAATATTTTCATATTTTCAAGTGTCCGTTATGTAATCATCATTTTTAAACACCTCCTTTAATTTTACATATTAGTGTAAATAAATCGTAAAACCTTAGACGATCGAGCTTATTCGAGTTGATATGTATTATGTGTTCAAGTATTTAATTGAAATATATTATAATTTGAGTGTCTAAATAAAATATACAGGTAAATTCCAAAGGTTCAACAATTTTGTCTTTTATATAGCCAAAATGTTCAAAGGCAAAGATAGTATATTAATATCACTAATTTACAAAAAAAAGTGCATTTTTCTAATGGAAGCATATGGTAATGGCCAGCTGTTCATTTGATATTTTCATGATAAAAGATTAGCATAAAAATATTAAACTATGAAATGCATATCAATTTTGGTATAATAAAAAATAATAATTTTGTTGATGTGTTTGGCCTAAGATTCCAGCAGAACCCAATGCAGAAGCATGGATAGTGACATGCACACGAATTCATATTTAATTAATAATATTTTTGTATATATTAGTAGGTAATTCATATAATATATTAATTAATCTAATATTGTATTGATAAAATATATATTTTTAAAAAATTATATGGTAATTGATGGTAGAGATGTGTAATGGTTGTGATTATCGGACGAGGAATGGTAGACTAGTGCTGGTGTTGACTGATGATGATAATTATAAATTATACGTTGTAAATAGTGGTGATAGTAATTAGAGTCGTTAACAATAGTGGTTGTGGTGGTGCAATTAGTGATATCAACGGATAACTAAAGGTGGATGATATGGTTTGCGATCTTAGTAATTTGTTACAAATAAGTTTTGGTAGCTAGCCGTGTGTGTTTGATTATTTATTTAAAAACTAGTTTTTGTAAATATTAGAGCAATAATAATAATACATTTTTCAACTTTCAAAAAATACTCATGTCTTTTTTTTGGAAGCTGACCAAACACTTAAACTTCCTAAAATTGGCATTTTTTAAAAACTTTTCACTTTTCAAAAACTTGGTCAAACAAATTATTAAAGAGAAAAAACAAACTGCCCACCTTTTAAGGACAAATTTTATTGCAAATTATAGCAAGTAACCATATATTTTTTAAAAAAACAAAAAACTGTTTAGTATACAAAGTATCTTGTATTAATGTAGAATTCGTAATAGGGTTACATCTCAAAAAATATAATATAGATAATCTATCCTCAAACTCGTACTATAAAGATAACATGAAAAAGATTTTACTGTTATTCTAAGAGTTCAATTTCGAACCATATATTTTGCCTCACATGAATTTTTTTTTTTCTCTTTTTAAAGGGTGTGAATAGGGTAAGGTGTAAAGTCAAATTTTATACAATCATTTCATTAATATATATTGATTTCAACCCACAATTTTAAGCAAAATCAACGGATATCGTGTGCAAGAAACAGCACATGAAAAAGTCAATGGTTTATCTTCAAAGTTTTTGACTACAATAAAATAAAATAAATTAGAAGTAAAATATAACTTAGGTAATTTAATAAAATATGATTAGCTTATATATAAATAATGATATAATATACGTATATGCTATGATGTCTATTGAAATAGTTGAAAAGATTGAGAAGTTACGTTAGGTATGAGATATTTTGTGGAAAAAATTATCTGAATTTAATATGTATATGAGAGAATACTTAATTTAATTATGACATGACACGTAGATAGATAGCGGAGTGATAAAATAGTGCAGTTGGTTTACTATATCTATTAAAAGTCGTTTGAAGATGCATGTGCTTAAGAAAAAGCTAGCTAGGTTTAGGTTTCAATGATCGTAAATGCTTGATCACGTAGGTAAATTAAAACATAGTATATATATATATGTATCTATATTATTATTATTATTATTATTATTGTGTGAGTTCAACTGAATTTATGAAAAAAAAAAAAAGGTCTCATATTTATTTAGTATTTTGAGTTAAATTATTTTTTTATTCCAGAGAAAATAAATTATATAGGTAGTAAGTATAATAATTATATATGTTTTGTAGTGTTATACTCTTGTTTGTTACTTAACTTAGGAAATACTCATGCATAATGTTTGTAATTATCTCGTGATATCTCCTACTTCTTTTAATATTTATCATTTAAGATCGTACTAGAGTGATAAATACATTTTTATTTTAAAAAAATAATATTCAGGTTCAAACTTTAGAAATAAATCGTGTTTAGTAACATTGTTAAAGTTTGAGCAATTTATTTTTACCTCTTAAATTGATATTCTCTGACGCATGTGAGTTTGAATTAATTGAGCTTCAAAAAACATATCTTAAATCTCCTATTTTATGTTAATTAAAGAATCAATGTTCACAGTATTTATCTGAGACTTGACTAAATTCAGATCGTGTCGAAGAGTTTTAAGAGGATTCAAATTCGAGATATTCAATTAAGGATGAAAAATGATATCGTTATTTAGCATGACTCAAAATCGAAACTGTTTTGATTAAAGATGAAACAAATACTTATCATTTCACCACGTCCTTATTGAAATCGGAGTAGGATTTCCATGATAAATTGAACAAGATTATGTCTTAATTAATTCCACCAATTATTATATTATATAGTAGTAGTTTATTAATAAAAATAAAATAAGATAAAATGGTGCTTCATGCATTTCCCATTCCTTATGTCATGCAAGTGGTTTACGTACCATGTTCTTCTTTGAATTAGTCAATTTTTCAATTTTTTTTAAAAATGTCAAAAACAAGATGATTAATTTTTTAAATCAAAAATTGAAAATAAAATATATTTTATGGTCTAGAAACCAAATAATACTTTATGAATTCGAGTTTGAAATTTTATTATATATAATAATTTTAATTTATTGAGTTCAAAATTTATTATTTAACTACTTTTTAAGTTAAATTATATATATATTATATTCGCCTCTAATAACTACTAGTTATATATTTTAGAATATAAAAAAAAAAACTAGATTACACATTGATATTTGCAAGTCATATCGAAAATAGTATTTCTTACGTAGTAATTATTGACAAGTAAGCTTAAATTGATTTTCTTAAACACTACTAGATAATTATTTATGCGCTTACAATACAATAAAACCTCTATAAATTAATATAGACGGGACCATGAAATATTATTATTTTGTAGAGGTATTATTTAATCAATAAATTAATATTTATTAATTTAAAGACTGTTTGACACCAAAAAAATTATCCAGGGATGAAATCTCAAAAAATTTGAAAGAATCCACTTGTGAAAATATCATTCATGAACTTGAGGTCATGATTAATGATCTCGGTTACCGCGATAAAATGGATGTTAATAACCTATTGGATAGGTGAAAATGATACATGTTTAGAGGTCCAAAATTTAGAACAAATTGTGGATATCATTGGAAAAATAGTGTTGATGATAAAGTTGAGGATGATACAATACCTTTGGAACTAGTTATGCGTAAGAAAACACTTACATTTAGAACTCTTCACAATTTTATGGTGCAATTAGAAAAGACAATACCAAAACTTTTGAATACAATAAGAAAAGTTAGAGATGAGCTTCAACTAGATTTAAATTTTAACAAAAAAACAGAACATAATTGAATCATATTTCACTAATTTTCTTAGATATATTTGTACTTTTAAGGAATTATTAATTTGTAATATTAATGGGACCATATATTTATATAGGAGTCTCCTGATAATATATTATCTTATTATCATATCGAAATGGGTGATTTTTTCCATTGGCCCAAGTCGGGACCGAAGGGAATTATTATCTTAGAGAGATTATTAATTAATCGAATATTAATTTAGTGAGGTTTTACTGTAGTTAATTAGTTATTAATACACGTTGACTTGACACACCATATCAAGCATATAATAGTTATTTCTTTGTATGTACGTAAAATACTTATCAATTAAGTAATCTTTAATTTTCTAATTAAATACTAATTGCAAGTTAAGTTTTTCCCCTACAACTATTAATTATTTCTAAAAAAACACCAAAAAAGTATATTACAAATTAATTTTCACAACCCTAACATAGTTATTTTCTTTGCATGTAAGTAACATGCATTAATTAAGTAAGCTCTAATTTTTCTCTTTATGTACACTAACTTATAGATTTCAAAAATGTGTTTAAACCACTAATAATCTAGTCATTTATATAAATTATAACAATTAATATACGTTGTGTTCACGTAAGTTTTATTACCAAACAAAATATCACTATATCCTTTTTTTTTTCTCTTAGTTTCACACTCGTTGGTCATAAAATCGAAAATTTTTATTTCTAAAAGTAAAGTACTCCATATAAAAAACAACTCTATTTTATATGTTTGAATTTAAAATTTCTGATTAAGAACATAAAGATAATTAGGATTGGACGTAAGTTTCCAAAAATTTAATTATTAAATCGAATCAAAATTTATTGTGTCAAAGTTTGATTTACCATATCTGAATGGATTTTGGAAATTTGGTATTCGATATCTACTTTCAATTACTAATTATTGAAATCGATCTTTGAAAATACATTGATATCGATCTTTGAAAATAATGATATGAATATCGAGTGGTTATTATGTCAAAGAAAAAAGTTGGTCATAAAATCGAAAATTTTCACTTTAAAAGTAAAGTATTCCATATCAAAAGCAACTCCATTTTACGTGTTCGAATTCAAAATTTCTGATTAAAAACATAACGATAATTAGGATAGGACGTAAATCACCAAAAATCAAATTATCAAATCAAATATTACCGTTTCGAAAATGGATTTATTGTATCTAAATGAACTTTGAAGGTTCGCTATTCAATATCCAATTATTAAAATTAAAATTTTAAAAATACTGATCTAAATATCGAACGTCCAAACCGTAGAGATTATTACTATCCAACCAACTACTATACAAACTTTGGTGGTTTCTAATTAAGTTGTGTTTTAATATGAGACAAAATATCAATAATTTTCCAAGGTTTCAACTAACCTAATGTTTGATAATTATGATAAAGAAAACTACAATACAAGTCAACTCCATTGTTCACACGCCGTTTTATATGCAAAATCACAATCAACACTTACACCGACCCACTATATATCCCCTTCTAACCACCCACCCCCACAAGTATATCCATGGTGGGTGGACCCCGCGATGAAATCGGATTTATATATACCGTATAATTTTTTGAAGATGAATATCGATAAGACGATCAAAGGTTATGAAGTGACGAGCGATATATAAAACATAATCCTCATTCATAATCGATAGTAATTTTGATAAGATCGTTAAAGATTGTAATGAATGATAATTCGGCGATAATTTATCTAGATAGTTAAATATAGTTTGAAAGATCGTGAAAAAATATGACGGATTTTTTCATTCATTTTTCAAGAGTTTTTTTTAAGAAAATGAATTATTAGAGATTACGACGAATAATAAGAAATTCTATATTCAAAATTATAAACGTTTTTCACAAAATTATTAAAAGATTGTGGACCTAACTGTGATGGATGATAAGTAATTTTTCATTCATTTATCAAAATTATTTTTTCTAAAGAATTATTAAAGATTATAATGATTAATAAGTAATCCTATATTTATAATTATAATATTTTTTTTCACAAAATCATTAAAGATTGTATGGTCGATAGATAACTCTCTCCATTCATAATCACAAATATTTCTCACAAATTCATAATCATATCTAAGTATTTTTTTTCTTATAAGATTATTAAAAATTATAGTTAGTGTAAGTATTCCATTTTCCACAATTGAAAAAAAATCTAGTTTGAGCTTTATAAGTAAAATATAATCCTTTAGTTCTTTTTTATTTGTCATGTTTTATTTCTCAAGTATTAAATCGTATGAATTTTGATTAGCATTTTAAGATACATTCTTTTAGTTTTTCAATACCTAAAATCTGCATTTAGTTTAAAAAATTAGTTAGTTAACTCTCATGAAGCGAAATATGACAAACATAAATAAACAAAATGAGTAAAAAATAACAATAATCTACTCAATATAATTTCGTAAAATGTTAGTGTCATAAATTTATTGTAATTCAACGAAAAAAACAAACCACCAAAGAAATTCCTCACAAGAACCCAAAAAACACATACATCACACACTTGATAACCTTGGTTTAACCTCCCCTGGCTTTTGCTCTCTCTCTCTCTCTCTTTCAATATATTTATGCAAAAAACAAATATACAAAGCACATATTTTGTACATTCTTCTCTCTCTAGCTGTGTTTGTTTTCTTGGAAAATCCTTTGAGAAAATTTGAAAAAATATCAGTTTTTTGCCCTTTCAAGCCAACCCCATTTCCCTAAAAACTGAAAAAATCCATGTAGTCCTCACGGATCTTTCAATTCCAGCACAAAATCCAAGATTCTTGAAAAAGGGTGTTGAAAAAATCTGATTTTTCTGGCATTTTTGGTGTGAGAAATGGTGGTGAAGATGATGAAATGGCGTCCATGGCCACCTCTCATTTCTAAGAAATTTGAGGTTAAGATTTTTGTAGGAAAGGTTGAGAATTTGGTGTGTGAGGTGTCTTCTAGCGGTGGTGTTGCGGTGGAGATCAGGTGGAAAGGGCCACCAAAAATAGCTTTGAGTTCTTTTAGAAAGACAGTGAAGAGGAACTGTACTAGAGAAGAAATGGTGAAAAATGGACCAAACGGTGGCGTTTTGGTGGAATGGGATGAAGAATTTCAGAGTTTATGTAATTTGTCTGGTTATAAAGACAATGTGTTTCATCCATGGGAGATTGCCTTCACTGTATTGAATGTGAGATTCTTCAGTTTCTCTTTAGATTTTAGAAATTTTTTTATTCAGATTCATATTTAATGTTTTTACCTTATATTTACTTAGATCTTTTATGGAGTAGTAACTTTGACCTTAACTCTTTATGGTTTGATTAGGATTGGTTGAAATTATGTTTAATTGTTTTTAGGGGTAGATGTAAGTGATGTGATCTATTGAAAATGAGTTTTCTTGATGTACTTGGATGGATATGTTGAAAAAATACCTCAATTTGTTTTTATGGTTTGATTTTAGATGGATTGATAACATTGTAGAAAAAGATGTCACTATATGTCTCAGTTGGTTGGCTACGACTCTCACCTTGTTGGTGAAGGTTCGATTCCCTACATTGTAATCCCGCCACATTGCTCCTTTCCCTACTCCCAATTTTAAAAAAGAATAATCATTTTTGTGGTGATTGTTTGTAGAAAACTATGCCTAAAGCTACTTTTTTTTTTGTTCAAAATCTGTTTAGAAGGCTCTACCATCTGATATCTTGATAATTTTTGGGGAAATGTTTTATTTTTTATACGACTTTGAGGTTTGAACTAACTCGAGTGGTTATTGTGTTTGTTTGCTGTCTAAAAGAAAGATTCTGGTAGTTATGCTTACATGGCCTAAGATGATGGAAGTCGGTAAGATAAGGAACATTTTCATAGAATTTTGTTGTTATGAAGCCACTGCACACTGAGATTTATGCTGCTGTTTCCACTTAGGTAGTTAGTGCTATGAGATTCATATTTGTCGCGTTGCATCCATTGCGTAAGCTAAAAGTTCCTCCTCCTCTTGATTATCTTAATGATTTGTTGGTGAAACTTTTGTCGTCTTGCATCTGTCGGTTGCCTTGTTTCAGTGCTAATACCTGCCTATTTTGTTACTTTCTTACTGTATGGATGTCGTAGATAGTAAATTTTGTTTGCTTGGATTCTCTAGTGCCTTCCTTTAAACGTGATAGTAAGTTTATGTCGGAAGGCTGGAAACGAGATGTAATTCTTTCTATTTGTGTAGTCTAATAGATGGCTTGTCTTTTCTTTAGTGGTTCAAGAAAATCTAAAGGACCGTTTTTGTTTGTAATGCGGTTCGTTTTGTCATTGACATCTCCTAGATCTAGAACAAACTTGTGGGCTTAAACAGTAATCCATTAAATGAAACTGAGATTTAGAGATTGAACTAAGAAGAAGATAGATGACTTATTTTGTTTCTTCCGGATCGCTTGCTACTTATAAATGAATACTAAACTTTGGATGGTTGTAAGTACATGCATCCAATATGGCTTATTAGGTTAAAAGGGCGGTGCTCCGATTCTTTCACATTACATCATAGCCAACTTTATAAAACTTAGTCCTCCGAATCCGCACTCATAACACTCATGATCCCCGTAACTTGGTAACACATGGGAACATCAACAACAATAACAACAAACCTAGTCTAATTCCACAAGTGGGGTCTAGGGAGGGTAGGATGTACGTTGAGACCTTACCCTTACCTTTGTGCGGTAGAGAGACTGTTTACGAAAGACCCTTGACTCAAAAGAAGTGAAATCAAAGCAATATTGAATAAGAAAATAATGAAAACAAAATATCAAGATGAACAAAGCAAAAGAAGCAACAAGTAGTATTAAAAATTAAAGAATAAGCTACTATACTAACTAATACTACATAGGGAGAAGATAGGCCGATGGAAATTGTTGAAAAATTTAATGTCGATTATTAGCTATATTATCTTCCAGATTATTTTTTTTCAAATCTACACAAGCATCTCAGTTTCTATATCTGTGAACTGATTTATGGTTTCTGCCAGTTTTAATGTTTGCTCAAGGTTCAATTTTTGGAGTTCAGTTTCGTTTAAGATTCACCTTCCTTATCTAGTTCTTCAATTTATATGATTTGATTTCAATGGTATAATTTCTCATTAAAGATATAGATGCTATTTTGTTTATTTAGATTCTTATAGCTGACATTTCTTAACCATCTGTTGATTCTTTTTCTGCTCCAGGGTATGAATGGGAAGAATAAGGCACCTATTGTTGGTTCAGCTGTCTTAAATGTTGCTGAATTTGCTGCCAAGATAGAGGAGAGAGAATTTAAACTGAACATTCCACTGGTTGTTCCAGGGGGTGCTTCCGATACTCGGCCCATGCTTTGTGTATGCTCCTTTTATTTCATGAGTTAATTTCTTACAATAACATGTTATTTGTACTGCTACCCTCCTCAAAGACCTATTCCCCCTTGTTATTATTTTTACTTGACTTGATCTCGACATGTCATGCAGATATCGCTTAGCTTGTTCGAACTAAGAGCTACCCAAGAGTCGACAGAGTTGGTTCAGAGGCCACTAGCTCCTGTCCAATCTCCAGCACGGTCCGTAGAAACTCCACCAGTAGAAAAGGATGAGCTTTCTGCGCTCAAAGCTGGCCTCAGAAAGGTTAAAATATTTACGGAGTATGTATCAACTCGGAGAGCAAAGAAAGCTTGTCGAGAAGAGGAGGGTAGTGAAGAAAGAAGCTCAGCGAGGAGCGAAGAGGGGGAATATGCATATCCTTTTGATTCTGAGTCCAATGATGAGTATGAAGAAGGAGAGTCAGATGAGGCAAAGGAGGATCCTACTGTTAGGAAGTCATTTAGTTATGGTCCATTGGCTTATGCGAATTGTGCAGGAGTTTCTTTTCATTCTAGTACAAGGGTCAACGGTGAGGGTGAGGATTGGGTTTACTTTAGCAACCGTAGATCAGATGTGGGCTGCTCACAAATGGATGACCAGGTCACCTGTGCTTCTGATCTTGTAGTTTTGCAGAATTCAAAGCGCAGTATCCTTCCTTGGAGGAAGAGGAAGCTGAGCTTTAGATCTCCTAAATCGAAGGGGGAACCGTTGTTGAAGAAGGATAATGGGGAAGAAGGTGGAGATGATATTGACTTCGATCGTCGGCAGCTCAGTTCTGATGAAGCTCTTTCATTTGGGGTAAGATCTATCGCCTCTCTTTTATCTGACGTTCTACTTCGTAGTTTTATCTGTACTGGCTATCCAAAAACCAAAATTTGGATTAGGATTATGCTTTAATCTTGTTGCCCATACTACTTGGACATCTGCATAAAGCATCCTTGCCTAGTAATTATATGTAAAGTTCACAAAGTGCACTTTAGCAAACCACGTTTCCTTTTCTAGAGTATGTTGAGTCAAATGAGAGTAGTTAAAATTTAGATCGTATTGCTTAGGCAGTAATTTTCTAACCTTATACATCTAATGAGTCCATATTGGTGCTTGGCGCTATCTCAAATTATCTAATAAATCTGCTACTTTGAGGCCACTCCATTTTTTTTTACATGTAAATTTGATGTTGTCTAGCAGGTACACAAGGTGGAGGAAGACTCGACTGCTAATCGATCTTCAGTATCTGAGTTTGGTGATGACAATTTTGCTGTTGGCTGTTGGGAACAGAAAGAGATAGTAAGTCGGGATGGACACATGAAGCTTCAAACTCAGGTGTTCTTTGCTTCCATTGACCAGCGCAGTGAACGAGCTGCTGGAGAAAGTGCATGCACAGCCCTTGTGGCTGTGGTTGCTGATTGGTTGCAGAACAATCGCGATCTCATGCCAATTAAATCACAGTTTGATAGCTTAATTAGAGAAGGTTCATTAGAATGGAGGAAACTTTGTGAAAATGAGAAATACAGGGAACGGTTCCCTGACAAACACTTTGATCTGGAGACGGTCCTTCAAGCCAAAATTCGCTCCATATCTGTCGTGCCAGAGAATTCCTTTGTCGGTTTTTTCCACCCTGATGGGATGGATGAAGGAGGATTTGATTTCTTGCATGGTGCCATGTCATTCGACAATATCTGGGATGAAATTAGCCGCGCTGGATTACAGTATGCTTCTGTGCGTGAACCACAAATCTATATCGTCAGCTGGAACGATCATTTTTTTGTCCTGAAGGTTGAAGCTGAAGCTTACTACATCATCGATACCTTAGGTGAAAGACTCTATGAAGGCTGCAATCAAGCTTACATTCTGAAGTTTGATAAGGAAACAACCATCTATAAACAGCCGGACACTACACAGTCGACAGAAGAAAAACCTGCTGTGGATCAGCAAACTATTTCTACCACAGCGGAGACAAAACTTAGCGATGGTCCTCATGCAAATGCAACGCATGGTTCTCTAGAGAGTGAAGCTGTGAACGAATCAGATGAACCATTGAAGGCTGAGAGCGCAGAAGAAATTATCTGTCAAGGCAAAGAGTCATGCAAAGACTACATCAAGAGTTTTTTGGCTGCCATACCAATCAGGGAACTGCAGGCAGATATCAAGAAGGGTTTGAAAACATCAACCCCTCTTCATCAGCGGCTTCAGATTGAACTTCATTTCACTCATTTACAACAACAACCACTCATAACTACTCCGGCAATAGAGATAGCAACGGCTGCACAAGAACCGCCTGCAGTTGCAATGACTGAGATCTCGGCGTAAGAGTCTTTTCAACTGTAAATTTTAAGAAGTGTGTGATAGTTTCTAACTAGTTTTCGTTCTGTCGTTAGTGATGTTTTGTGTTGCATTAGAGTAAAGATAGTGTTAAGCCTTTTAGGGAAGTAAAAGTTTGTAAATCAACCTTCTGTCTTGGACTTATAATAGATGGTTTCTAACTTCTGTTTTTGTACTATCATTGCATACCTTTTTTTTTAAAAAAAAAATGTTTACATAATTGGCATACATTAATTAGAGCTCTTGTTTTGAAGATGATTTGTTCCATAGATGTTAAGAAAGTTGAATAGAATGTTCAAAAGTTGATTTATCTGATTTATGTTGTGTGCATAGTAAGTTGAAGGGGAGATCTTGGAGCAACGATAAGTTGTATTTGTCTGACCTATTGGTTATAGGTTCGAACTGTGTAGTATTTGTGTGACCTATAGGTTACAGCTTTGAACTGTGGATATCACATCGCCTTGGGGTTCAACCCTTCCTCAGATCTTGTGACCTATAGGCTACATGTTCGAGTTGTACAATCAGTCACCATTGCTTGCATTAAAATAGACTGTTGACATTACATTTCTTTGTGTTTTGAGCCTTCCTCAAATCCTGTAACCGTTCTAGTCATTGAATCAGTCACTGATACTTGTGTTAGAGTAAGTTGTTAACATCGCATCCCATTGTGGTCCAATCCTTTTGTGTGAACGTGAGATATTTCGTGCACTGCATTTTTCAGTTTCTAGTTTTGCAATGGTGCTCATGTGATATGATGTTCCATGTTACTTTTGTTAGCTGTAAAGTTGAGATCCTTTCTTCCAAGTTAGTTCCTCGTGCACATGAAGAGATTCTTTCTTCAATGTTCAACTTTTAAATGATAACCCCCCACCCCACCCCCACCCCCACCCCCACCCCCACTTCACCACACACACACAAAATCACTTTTCAAAGATTTGCACTTTGCCATCAATATTCTTAAAAGATGTGACGTGATTCACGAAAATTCAATAATTTTTTTCTTCTCAAATTAAACTGTTTACTAAATATTTGAAATTTATAAGCTTTAAATTGTGACTCGATTTTTCCTTGTTTCACAACAAAGTTCCAAAATTAGTGGTTTTCTATTGATTTCCTAAAGTGAAGCAATGATCACTACAAGTTGAGAAAAATCATAACTTTATCTGAAATATTCCCATCATATTAGGGTCCTATTAGAATATACCTAACTTTAAGAAATATGCTTGAATTACCAATGCACTTGGACTTGACTCATTTTTTTATGTATTTTTTTTTTAAAATTGAAAAAAAAATATGATAATGTATTTAAAGTGAATGAAAAGGACTGTTTTGGTTTTTAGTTTGGTGTATGCAAATAACATTCTAGCAATTTAGATATATTTAAAGAACTTTCTTAATCTATAGGATCCATTCAAATCAATGGCGGAATCAAATAGGGTTAAGGAGTTTATTTGGAAAATTACACTATTTATACGTGATTAAAACTGTTGTATGTATATATAATAGATGTTGAGCCCATTACAGTTTCTTCGTGTATTTACTTTTCATATTTTGAACCCCATATTAAAATTTTTGACTTGCCTCTGATTCGAGCTCGTAAGAAATACTCTTTTCCCTTGCTTGTAGAAGTTTCGAACTCCAACACATTGTGTTTTCTTATTTTTTCTAGTGTTTTAGCTATGAATATTTTTTATTTAGTTTTATTTTTGCATTAAAAATAATTATTTTTTATATGCACACGTGGCAAAGGTTTTGACAAGAATTATTCTCACATTAACTATTCATTAAGCCCATTAAGTTCATAAATTTTGGATTGGGCCTATTTTCTTGAAGTGTCCACTGGACTTTGAATGGTCTCTTAAATCCATTGTTCATTAGGTTACACATGATGATTTACAAGAATGACCTTAGAAGTGGACAGTCTTGAACTTTCGACCCCGCTTGTTTCATGGATAAAATTTAAGTTTAACAAATTTTAACGTTTGGCCTTTTTTGCTCATGGGTCAAGCGGGGGCCAAAAAGTCCAACACCGTTAATTTTCGAGGTCATTGGGTGTAATTTCCTAGTTGTATCCATATTTCATTTTGGTTATACACATGAGCATTTAAGCTATGTCTTAATTTTATAGTTTATTTTTTGCATGTTTACTCTCTTTCGAACAACTTCAAATGTTCTGAAGTTTCATATGATTGATGATGAGACATTTTCGTCTAAAGTTTACTTAAATTTAACAATTTTTGCCCTACTTCAATCGTTTATGTTTGTACTTACTTTTGACTAACATCGATCCTATGTTATTCAAATAAGGTACCCCGTGAAATTTTTATGCCATAACTAGGAAGATAATTGTTCCATTATTTTTATTTTTTTTAATAATAAGATGCAAAAGCTCTTTCAAATTTGCATCATATTGGGCCAAATCAGTTCAGATTGTAGCCCACTAGCCCACCTCGTTGATTCTTAGTGGGCTGATTTTAATCAAACAGCTAGTTGTTAAGCCCAATCATTTTGCCAATATTTCCTATGTCTGGTAGAATGATCGAGGTACGTGTAAGTTGGCTCAAACATTACTGTTACAAAAGGTAATTAAAAAGTACAATGCCACAAGAAATGTTTAGTCTTAAATTAGCTAAAGGATTTATATATCTCTTGTACTGATTCTAAGTCAATCATAAGCATTAGTTACATGTAGTCTAACATAAATAAATGACATCTCAATGCACGAAGCATTTCACGTTTGTGTAGATCTCTAAGGACCACACTCCCAAAAGGTGTAATGCAAATAGTTTACCCTAACGCAAACAAACATCATTGGCTCCACGGCTCGAACCTTATGACTTAGTAATACTGAAACAACTTTACCGAAGCTTCAAGATGATACTATATTTACAAGAAGATGGCACCTAACTACAAACAGGACACTTGATCAATCCATTTTCGTTACATTTTGGACATCGAATTCGATATCCATTAGTATCTTTACCTTGATCTTGATCTATGATCTTGCAACATCCATGACAACTCAAACACAAAACAAATCTAATCCCACAACAACCATTACATGGAAAATTTGAAGAAATTAAAGGAATGTCATGTAATAGTTTCTTTAAAATCCCTTGTTCATGAAGTCCAACAACTTCATTAGCTCTACCAATGTCTCTACCTTTAATAAACAATCTTGGAGGGACAATTCTTCCTCCAAGAATCCTCCACAACTCCTCTCTATACTCGATGTGTATGGATACATCTCGTTCATAGTAGACAACACGAAAGCTTTCTAGTAGGAATCGAATCATGTTGCAATCCTCAAACGTCTTCCTTATCCCTCTTAGGCTTGTTGTGTAGAGAATGATCGCGTCTTTTCCTCCTGGTGGACACTTGTATTCGAAATCACACAAGAGTTTGTTTTCCTCCATAGTGTTTGATTCTTGAAAAAAATGATGAGTTTCATATTCACATGTAGTCTCTTGATGATCAACATCATTTGCAAGATCATTAAAGCTAATGTTTTGACAAAACATCTCATTGTCATGTTGTGTGTTTGTTGTTAGTTGACTTTGGAGATGTTTGGTTGGATGATTTACTTGGAAAACTAATGTTGGAAGGGATTTGATTTTCCTTAGAATTCCTCCATTGATGTTTTTCATCTCCTCTTTTCCTTTCTTTGTTTGTTTCTACAAAGAAAAGAGTTGAGTAACACTTTTGTCTACAACCAAAATTTGAAGGTATTAATGAAAGGGGGGTTGATAGGGACTTTGAAAAAGCAATGTACAAAAAAGGCTATTTGTTACTAACTTTTTGAACCTTTTAATGATGATAACTAAATTGACAAACATATGTAAGAAAAAAAAAAGAACATGTTCAAAAGTTGGTTTAAATTGACCACATCCATATGCCAAGGACTTATTAGTAATTTTACCAAGTACAAATGGCTGAGGTGGACCTCTATGGTTGGTTTATGTGTAGATAATTTTACCATGAAGATCGGGACAATTCATCTGAATCAAGTGTTTTTGAAGTGGAAGGTAATATATATGTGAAAATTTACTACCATTTCAACAAATTAGTACTAGATCTAAGCTCACAATTTTCAAGATTCAATGAGTATAGCGTCAAGAACCTTAGATGTCAAACGTAAAGTCCTGAAATCACATCCATATGGGGAGGACCTTTCAGTAATTTCACCCGCGTACAATGTCTAACGTGGACCTTTATGATTGGTTTAAACCAAGGAAAGATGTAAAGTATAACTAACTAACTATAACGTTCATCCAAATCCACTATCTTTAGTTCTGACCTTATATATGTGTTAACAAGTTCATTAAATAAGTAAATACTTGATTCAGAACCAAGTTAACCAAACTATCTTAGCATCCAAAACTTTAACTCATGTAATTCAAATCCTGAACTCATTAACTCAAGCATTTTGATGATTTCACCATGAAAAATGGGCGCAAATCTAATTCTTCAACGGCATGTCTATCTGAACTCAATATATTTTTGAAGCTAAGCATAGTATATACATGCGAAAATCCACTAAAAATTATGTTGGATCTTCACCCATGATTCTTAAGTTATAATAAATTGAATGCTAAGAAACTTAAAGATTGGATTGATCATTATGTTAAAATTCTGAATCCGCCGCATGACAGACAAAGTAGAAGGTGTCAATGGGACCAAATTGGGTATAGGGGACAAGGTGTGCCACAAGCAATAATACAATCACAAGGGATGCAAAGCAATTTCTTTTTATCAGTTAGAAAGTTTGGAGGATATAAAACAATAATAGTGACTCAAACATCTTTTTGCTTGTTGAGCATGGCCTGTTCTCAATAAGTCAAAAAGCCATAATGCTAAACCCCTTATATGATGTTGATTTGACAAGTTAACTAGAAGCATAATCAATAGTTTCTTTTGGATATATTCTTCTCTTCTCATAAAGAAAACTAATTTATAGTGGGGGCACTTTAGTCTCAAAAACTACACAACCCCCCTCCAAACAAGCATCCAGTGGAATCTAGGTATCCACGACGTTGGAGTGATAAGAGCACAACACGTGATGTTTCAATAAGGGGAAAACACATCAATGATTCAAACTTTGGCGTGTGTTCTATGGCTTTCCACATGGTGTCAGGTAACCCACATTAGGACCTTGACTAGTTGGGATTTGCACCACATAAGATAACTTAACAGAGTTTTGTTTTTTCATACATAAGACTCGAACTCGAGACCTCTGGTAAATGGAGGAGAGATCCTATCCATCCAGAAGCCTCTTATTCAGACTCTTAATAGTGCCACATAACCTCAAGGATGCAACATAAAACACTTCCTTCAGGCTTATTAGCAAAAGATAAGCAGTATCACTTGGGGACAAAGAAACACAGTTCTCTTGAGTTTCTGAGTAAACCAGTACTAATTAAGAGGTACAAGAAAAAGCCACAGAACACATAATACTTCACAAAATACAAGTACTACACATTAAGCAGAAACAGTTCTGGAGAACAGAACCATTATTTGTCACTAGGTTCTCGGACCACCTAGCTAGATGCTGATAAGGCCTGCGATTCGTCAAACAAACTGATGCTGAAGCTAAAAGTTATGCATGACAGTTGCTTATTCTTTTCATCCATCATCTTCATTGTCAGAGTGTATGATCCCTGAATTTTAAAAATAAAACATTTCAGTATGCTTAATGTTCGAGACTGAGGCGTAGTTGTTGTATGGTTAAAGGCAGCAGTGGAAGCTTTTCTTCCAATTTAAACAGGGAACACCAAACATAGACAACTAATCATGATACATAAATCAGAATCTGAACAATCAATAAATATGAAGTAGATGCAATTGGAAAAGGCATCTTCATACAATATATTGGATGGTTTTTATCAACAAAAAAAATAAGTATTGCACTGGCTTGAATGTGGTTTAATTTCTAGAAGGCTTCCTGCTGAAAACGATGAAGGGCAATAACAGAAGCAAAAAGGCAACAAAATCTACAAAAATGGCAAGCAAAATGACAACAAATCTAAAGGCTGTATTCCCTGTATTCCTCAAACTAGCTTTTTTTTTTCTTTTGAGATAACTTTACTCCCCGAGGACCATAGCGCACGATTCTTAACTTTTGGTGGATAATGCCCCCCCTGATGGGTGTGGCCTCGTGGCCAACGAAGTGGGTTGAGAACCATGAAGTCTCAGATTCAGAGAATCTCTCAACAGAGACAAAAACCACTAGGTGATTTCTTCCTCTCTGTCCTGGCCTTAGTGGACAGAGTTACCTGGTACATATTGGAGGGAGGTGGCAGGTGGCAGGTATCCCATCGGATTAATTGAGGTGCATAAAAGTTGGCCCCGACACCAAGGTAATTAAAAAAAAATGCCCACCCTGCCCTTCAACCTTTCTCCACTTAAATACCAAGATTTTGCTCGTCGCAAGGTCAAAACTATGACGTAGACCCAACTCACATCCTCTGCTGCACTGTTTCCACAACACCAAAGCCCCAGGGCCCCATAGCTTTACATTATACCAGAACTAGACCCCACTTCTTTCCCAAAGACGCACAGAGGATTAGGGTCTGAAGACTTGTAAGAACTAAGCAGCTCAAGAAATGGATAGATGATTATGTTGTTTTAAAATTTTTATGTAGAACGAAATTAGCAAGGGATTATAACAAGGATAGATCAAAATTGAATCAGAAAGTTGACTCACAGGTGGAGTAAATCCAGGCAACTCTTGTGAGTGGGAAATGACGAAATCACCGGATGCTGGGCAAGATGTCTCTTTACAAAGATCGATGGTCTCTTGGTGGACATGAAAGAACAAATAGTTGACATCAATCACCAGCTTTCCTCCAGTGAGATTCTTACCTGCAAGGACAATTAATACTTCTAGTCAACAAATACTTTCTACCATATTTTTAAACTTCCATTTTCCTGTCCAGAAAGGGCACAGAAAAAATAGTATACTATGTCGGGGCCCATTGGTCATATGAAAACAAAAGCTACTTCTAAAGGAATTGCAGAGACATTTACTCCACGAAAATGAAAAAATTCATAAATGGTCACTGATGCCCGTGCCTCAAGCAAGATCCTTAGATATAATGAACAAACCATAGGCTAGACAAAATTTCCCACCAAACAACAGATTGATAACACATAAATGTGATCAGTTCTCATCACAACAATGAGAGTTTTACTGCTTGCTCAAGATAAAAATAGAATATGACAATACTATGCATGGGTGCGAAAATCCAATCAAGAAACAAGCATGCCGTTGCCTTGTACTTTAGTCTTTATAGCACAAGTTTAACTGTCTTAAGACTCTTAGGAGTTGGATTTATGATGGATACATCCTAAGATGGGTTGAACTTCAAAGTGTTACTTTGATAGAGCGAAAATAAGGAGAAATCTATTAATCCGGTTAATCTAGAAAACCTAGAGGTTTTGCGGGAAAACCATAAAAGCCAAAGATATATGAACCAAAATGTTAACTTAAGAAAAAGGAACCTTAAAGTTAACTGAATACTTGCTGAGGTAGTCAAACTGCTTACAAGAAAAAGACTCCTAAAAAAGCTGAGTCCTTAACAAACTGCAACCACTGATTCTTCTCAATCAGCAAATTAAAAATATAAGAGAGCTCCTAAGAAAGCTGAGAAACAAACACCTAGATTGATAAAGTAGTAATGTAACAGCAACAGGGAGTTGCATTATGAAGCTTGGTAAGCTAATAAAAATAAAGAACCAAATGAAAATCAGATTTACTGTGGTATGATCAGCTTACCCTTGGGTTAAAAAACATGTGTCTTCATGTTGTTGATTGGCTGGATCAATAGAAACTCTATCCAAGCCTCTCCACCTTTTCTTTCCCTTTTTTTATTTTTTCTACGCCTACTGAAGTTTCTTTTACATGCAACTCCCTAAGCACTGATTACATTCGGAGAACACTTCTGCTGCCTAGAGAATCCAATCAACCCCAGTATATTGGCTAAATGCGAGGATTGTGTTCTTTTTTCCCTCTCATTCTTCACAGAAAACTAGGATTAAATCCAAAACTTCTTTATCTTTCTCGTACAGTGTTTAATTTTTGGAAATTCTCAGTTATAGCCTGTTTAACCAAGCTTCAAAAGACTGTTTATTTTGGGAAGTGCAAGTGTTTATTTTGGAGAAGTACTGTTGGAGAGTAACAATATGTGTATGGCTATAATTAATTTAAAAGCATTTTGGCAAACATTAGAGTATCAATTTGGGCTTTGCTAAAGCCCTTTTCCCCCTAAAAGCTTGGACAAACACCACGACACTCTAAAATTAAGAACTTAAAAGAAACTCTTTCAGCTATCCAAAAGCTAGGCCAAACAGCCTATTAGTCATCCATTGTATAATCGTCAAAATCCTACAAAAATAACTTTCTTCAAGACTATTTACTATTATGCCAAAAGTTCCAAAAGAATTATCTGGATCATATTCACAAATTTTTCGTTCTTGCTCATAAACTAGTGTATTCTTTGCTCTTCGAAGGAGCTTTGATTATGAATTCCCACAACCTCGCTGGAGATGTCTTTAGCCCTATGGTGACTTGATAAAGGGAGCACGAGGAAGGGATTTCATCTCAAATCAATTTCAAGGCCTATGTTCAGTAAGAGGGAAAATAACATGTTGAGTGCTATAGACAAGTGTACTCCACGTAAGTTCTTCTCCAGGAATATCATGAAATTGTGTTCCCTACTTTTATTGCCTTCTCGGCTTCTCCAATTTTAAGTATATAAAATACAATAATCTCAACCAAACTAGGCATGACACCACTCCATTCCACACAAACACAAACACCCTATTGTAAGCAAGACATTCCAATCATTAAACATATGATTAACCAATAAAACCGGCATAATTTTGGACCTATAATTCTAACGATTTTTAATGATAAGAACTTAAATATCGAACTGGTCAAATCTTTAGCTTTATCTTTCTCGTACAGTGTTTTCTCATGTTATACCCTGTTTAACCAAGCTTCAAAAGACTGTTTATTTTGGGAAGTGCTTATTGTCAGAAGTTTTTATTTTGGAGAAGTACTGTTGGAGAGTAACAATTTGTGTATGGCTATAATTAATTTAAAAGCATTTTAGCCAATATTAGGGCATCAATTTGGGCTTAGCTAAAGCCCTTTTTCCCCTAAAAGCTTGGACAAACACTAAAATAAGAACTTAAAAGAAACACTTTCAGCTTCCCAAAAGCTTGGCCAAACAGCCTATTAGTCATCCAATGTATAATCGTCAAAATCCTACAAAACTAACTTTCTTCAAGACTAATTACGATTATGCCAAAAGTTTCAAAAGAATTATCTCGATAATATTCACAAAATTTTCATCCTTGCTCATAAACTAGTGAATTCTTTGCTCGAAGGAGCTTTGATTATGAATTCCCCACAACCTCACTGGAGATGTCTTTAGCTCTATGGTGACTTGATAAAGGGAGCACAAGGAGGGATTTCATCTCAAATCAATTTCAAGGCCTATGTTCAGTAAGAGGGAAGACAACATGTTGAGGACAAGGTACTCCACGTAAGTTCTTCTCCAGGAATATCATGAAATTGTGTTCCCTACTTTTATTACCTTCTCCAATTTTAAGTATATACAATACAATAATCTCAACCAAGCTAGGCATGACACCACTCAATTTCACACAAGCACAAATGCCCAATTGTAAGCAAGACATTCCAATCATTCAACACATTATATGAGATTAACCAATAAAACCGGCATATTATTTATAAGCAAGTGAACTAGTTTATCAAATTAAGTACTCAATCATCAAAGTTCACTAAAATCAACCTATTGTGTTTACGTGAATATAATAAAGGAGAAAATAAGGAAGAGATATGCATGTCATTCATTACCTGTGTCTGCAATAATACTGAATGTTGTTGTTCTACCTCCCTTAACAGGATAGGGTGTTATATTTATTTGACTGACCTTAACATCATAATTGGCCTTTTTATCTGCAAACCCAAAAAGCAATTCCATCAGCTGGCATATCATCAGATATATCTATAATAAACTTCCCTCAATGTTCCCCAAAAGAAATTTTTTCGCTCAATACCGTAGTAGAAGAAACGCTATAATGCTCAATTTCAGTGGAAAAGTTGTCTTCTAAATACAAAGATACCATATTTAACTATCAAAACTAATTTCATACTCCTCCCCAGAGTTGGTGTTCTTTTTGCTTCACGAGAGTAAAAAAATACCACTCTTATAGCACAGAATGATTTTTGTGATCATTTAGAAGTATGAAAAAAAATCACTACCACTTATAGCACTTTCTTCAGGAAGTACAACTTATAGCTTATCATGTATAGTATGTAAATATCTAACAAATTATATTTCCAAAAACAGAATGAATTTATAGCAAAAAAACTTGTACAAGCTTCCAACATCAGCAAAGGAGATAATTTCAACACGGTACAAGAACAATTTCAGAGAAAAATCATCAGCTGCAACAGAAACAAACACAATAAATCACCAAAAATCAGATAGCACAAAATACTAAAAGAAAAAACCCAAAATGGGTATCTACCAAACAGATTCATTCAACAAACAATCAAGAACGAAAAACGACCAAAAAAGTGATAATGGTCAAAAACACACTAAATATAACTTTTTCGCAAGTTTTACATGATAACTGTTCCCTTTTTCTACTTGAAATACAACCATGTATGTAACAAAACACACCTACTTGAGTAGACGGTGATAGTCTAGGCACAAAAAGGAAACAACTGATAATTGGCCTAATCAGCTTCGCTTCGAGGGGTGATAGTTCAGGTATAAAAAAGAAAACAACTCACAGTCGGGGCCTAAAACTGGTGATAAAGTGATAGTTCATATGTGTTTTTTGACCATTTGACTCTAAAAAAAAAACTAAACTTGTGCAAGCTTCCAACCTTAGCAAAGGAGATAATTTCGAGACGATACAAACACAATATCATAAAAAAACAGTCAGCTGAAACAGACACAAACACAACAAATCACCAAAAAATCAGAGAACACAAAATACTAAAAGTACAAAAAAAAAAAAGGGAAAAAAATCACTAAAATTCAAAAACCCAAAATGGGTATCTACTAAACAGATAATCAAACAAAATCTGCATCAAAACCCAGCAAATTTCGGTTCGCATACTGTAAAGTCAACGAACCAATGGCAAAAAAAAAAAAAAACACAGCAATACTCGAAAAAATCACTAAAATTCTAAACCCCATATTGGTATCTACCAAACAGATAATCAAACAAAAAGGATCCAACAAAATCTGCATCAAAACCCCAAAAATAAACAAATTTCGGTTCGCATACTGTAGAGTCAAACAAAAAAAAAACTCACTGCAATACTCGAAAAAATCACTAAAATTCAAAAAACCCAAATGGGTATCTACCAAACAGATTCAACAAACAATCAAACAAAGCAATCCAACAAAATCTGCATTAAAACCCCAAAAAATCAAACAAATTTTGCATCGCATACTGTAAAGTAAAAAAAAAAAAAAACTCACTGCAATACTGGAAATCGGTGGATTCAGCTGAAGTGAGTGGAGAGACAAGACATAGTAAGAAGATAAGAGTGACGAAGAGTTTCATAGCTGCCATTGCCATTGATTGAAGCAAAGCACAAAAAACGGAAGAGATAATGAAGGAAACAGTTAAAAAAAACAAAAACACAAGTCTTCTACTATTTATTACTGGACTTCCAATTATCATTCTAAAATATTACGGACTCGATATTTATATCAAATCAATAAATTTATCAAAATCTATATTTTCTTCGTTTATTTTTTATATGTTTATCATTTATAATTTATTAAGTAGGTTTTAATCGTTTTTAACATATCAAGAAAAGGAATCGTAGTAGCTGAGTGTTTATATGAACTTTTACCTTATTGATAAGAACTAGATTCTTCATCTTTTAACGCTATAAGTTAATTAATATGAATATTATAATTTTTATTAAGAAACGTACAAAATTTAAAATGAACAAGTAAGAGTGAATGAATAGAGTATTTACTTATATGTAATGAATGTCGTTTAGTATGTGGAATAATTTTATTTCATGTTTAATTTAACGTGTCAACTGATTTTGAAATTATTTTATCCACTATTTATACTAAAATATTAATATTTCATTTTAAAAAAAGAGATAAAATACTTTGACATGATAATAAATAAACATTTAAATTTGACTTTATTTGACGACTAAACTCACTAATTCATCCTCGTTATTTTTCAAGAACACTCAATATTGATATAACACATAAATTTTGAAGTCTTTTAAGTAAGTCGGAGTACTATTTAATTGACACAATAAAATGAATTAAGGTATTTAGATACGCATATTCAAAATCAAAATGATTATTTATCAATTAAAGCTAAATTCTATATCAATCGTCTTTGTTAATCTCATTCCGTTAATCAAACAATCCTTATTAGTAATATCACGATGATTTGATATAAATATCGAATATGGATAAAATATTACTGGGGTGCTAGAGCAGACCAGAGAGGACTGTTTGGTGAGCAACGGGTGTGTATCAATATAACACCCAAAAAAATAGGGAAAATGAATATTATTTTCTTAGCTAGGTTGTATTACTAACTTTATAATAACCTATTTGTTTTATTGTTAGGTTAAATTAAATAGTTTTTGCTTTCGATATAATTTTATTCAAATGTGACTCAAAATTGATGTTAAGATTAATTATTTCAAGAGAATGAAATAATAAAATGAAGATGTTAATAGTAGAATTGAAGTAATATAGTAAAATTCGTAGTGTTTAATTTAACATATTAACTTAATTTGATATTATTTTATCTCACTATATAAAATTATCATTTCATATAAAAAGTGAAGAAAATAGTCTTGACATAATACATATACATATACTCAAATTTGATTTTAATTAATAACTAAACATCTCAACTTATTTTTATTATGTCTCATGAATACACGACTTTAATGTGACACGTATATTTTAGAGGTGTTTAAATAATTACTTTATAAGTTAAAATATTCAACAGACGCATTGAAGATAATTCGAAAGTCCGATATACCTTCCTAAAATTAGAGTGATTACTTCAAGATTTAAATGTATATTTATCTATTATATTATTTCATCCCGCTAAACAATTTCTATTAATAATATTATGATTTGATATAAATATCGAATACCAACAAAATTTTATTGAAATGTGTGACATTTGAACTGCTAATTAGGAAGCAGAGAGCAGACATAGAGGACTGTTAGGTGAGCAACGTGTATATGTAATTCAATAACATCCAACAAAATAGGGAAAAAAACAAAAGAGAAAATCACGATTCGATTTCGCGAAAGAGAAAATCACAGAGTAATTTGGAAGAGAAAATTGAAAAGTACGACGACGAAGAAGAAGAAGATTCTGTGAAGACGATGAATTGCCTTCTATCTACATTATACATGGAAAAAGAAAAAATACCAAAAGTTCCGCGTTCGAGTCCTAAGAATGGTAATCACCTTTGATAGGAGGGATTTTTCGGCTCCAATTCAGATAAAATCCACAAAATAGCTACTTTTCAGTCCTTATAATTGAAAACTAGTTATTATTATAAAATTTCAAACTCCACTAGTGAAACTCGATAATAATGTCCTAAAGTTTCACTCGTGAACTTGAAACCACATGACATTAACTATTTTTCAAAAGCAAGGCCGAATAGTGACAAGCAAATGTTATTTCACCCCAAATCCAGACTAATCAAGCTCAAAAGTGAATACAAGACCTTGAAATCGTCGAATTTTCCTAGAGTTTCACATGTGAACTTGAAACCCCATGACATTAACTATATTTTGAAAACAAGTCAAAAAGTGGTTAGTAAACGCTATTTCACCTCAAATCCAGATTAATCGAGCCCAAAAGCAGATAACATTGAATTTGAATAGCACTTTATCCAATAGGTCTAGTTGCCAAAGGAACAACTTCAGCTAGAGGAGTAGATAGTGGTGATTGCAATGGAGAAGTTCTACAAATAGGACAAGTTGGATGTAACCTCAACCATGGATCAACACATTTCAAGTGAAACAAATGGCCACAATCTGGCAATTGCCTTAACATGTCACTATTCTTGTAATCACCTAAACATATTGAACAACAAGAACTCACGGTTGAATCCTTGTGAATATTCTTATAAGTATCTGAATACAACAACTTTGGAAAACTCGATAGGGTTTCCTCATCAAGCCCTACGTCCACATCCACGTCCACGACCACAACCACATCGTTATTATTATTAGTATTATTCCTATGTCTCCTTTGTGGTGGCTCCACCGTTGTTTGATGCCTCGTACAAAAATAGGACGTTAGGGTGATTGTTGTTATCAATAACAATATCCCTGCAGAGACTCCGATACCATATGCGAATCCACCAAAGTTTTGTGACCCGAGGAACCCGTCATCGGAGGAATTCGGATCCGGGGCGGAAGCTGTGGCATTCATGATGATCTTGAGGGTGTTGTTGTGTTTGTTGTTTTGGTTTTGGTTTTGGTCATGATGTTTTTAGAACAAAGAGAAATGGTCTAAAAGAGTTTGAAAGTCAACTATTTACATATTTTGTGATAATAAAAGGGAAGTTTGATTGGGGAGGGTATATTTGGACTTCAACTAATAATGAACTTTAAAAGTTATGTCAATGATGAAAAGATATATATAAAGCAAAAAAGTAAAGTGTATTTGAAGAGGCTTCTTGTGAATATATATAGTGTATTTTTGGTAAGCTGTCATTTCTCATTTGATATTCAATATTCGATATTTGCTTTGAGATTTGACTAATTTAAATTTACATCAGAGAATTTTATCGTCTAAGACGCTCAATGGCTAAGTCAGAAATTTCACTAAAAATGTTTAAGATTTAATATTTATAGACAAAAAGTAGTATTTAACTTACGTAACAATATGATTTTTCGAATGTCAAACTAATCATCCTTCGCTAGTTGTAGCTTCACCATGAAGTGCTCCCTACTACCAAAGGTGGAGGCGGAATTCAAATATAAGGGGCTACTGAATTATAGGATAGCGTCATCAAATTTTAATGATTGAATTCTGAATTTAATTTTTGTACTTATTTAATGAATTTCTAAATACAAATTTAGAATTTTGACTAGGCCACAGGTTGAACCCATAGGTAATCTTCCAATAAGATGACTTTATTTTTTAAATTCGTATCTCGAGATTTCTGATTAAAGATAGGAGAGTATTTATATATTGTTTTCTAATAAGTAGTTCATTTCATGTTAGGGGTGTTAGGTTTGAGATGTCAACGGTTAGCCCATCTTTTTCTTCAATGTTTTGATTCATGTGAGTAACGTCTTTCTTTCTAGCTAGCTAGAAAATTATTCAACTTTATCCACTCATATATTATCAGTATTTTTATGAATATATTAAATTATATTATTGTTTTCCTCTATTATTCCCCACCCCTACTTTAGGTTTGACTAATCTGAATTTTCGAGGGTATATTAAATTTACATGATATTCCCTATTTTGGGAATGTCCAGTGCCAAAGTCATTGAATATGTAAGTCGTTAATTCTGGATTAAATAATTAATGTACTTTGTTTGCTGAGTTATGGGCGAACTATTTTAAAGAAGACTCCTCATTCATTACATAGAGAAGATCACCAAGATTTCGCGATCCGTTATCGAATTTATTCTAATTCCAAGAGCTCGGATTGGATTGATATATTTAAAATAAAGTTCAATGACTCTATATGTAAAACTCCAATATGATATCTTCGATATCTCATTATAATACAAATTGATTTTATTTGGTTCATGAGATTCATTTAAAAAGACGTAATTAAGTATGTAGATATATGTAATTAAAAATATTTTTTCTTTAATAGCTCGAGTGTTTAAATGAAATAAGCAATTTATGATGTGGAAATGTGAAAGTTGCTACACATTTTATTTTACACGTTTGATCCCCTTCCTAATTCTAAACAGTTTTTTTACTCAAACATTTTGTTTTCAATAAGACCATTTCTGTATAGATTTTTTAAAAAAAATTAAATTCTAAACATAAATGGTCCTATTGACAACAAAATATTGACTAAAAAATTGTCTAAGAATAACTCAGTATGACTTTGAAGACTTGGTTTTGATGTCCACATCAATCATGCAATAAATTGTTAAGAATTCAAACTTTTAATCTAACTACTCTAATGGTTGAATAGTTGCACCATTAACTAATTATAGAGTATTCATCAATCAGAATTGTGATGAGATATTTGAATTTGCTTCATTTTTATTCAAAGATTTCGATTGAGATCGCTGAGAAAGAAAAAAGTCATGTTAAGTGCAATTTCCTAAAAAATGAGTCATGCAATAATTCTTAAAGCAATGATAAAGTTATTTTTATGGAAAATAATGATACATATAATTATCTCCGTGTAATTTAGAAGTTACTGATTCTAATCATGAAAACAATCGATAGTACTTATATTAAGATAGCATGCTCTTATTCGAACCTTACTAACACGGTTTGCTTTGTGTACCTGTTTGCCATTCCCATTTTGAAAATTTTACAAATGCTTATTTCAACTTATTTGTATGCTTGTTATGTATTGTGTATTGTATAGTTTAAATATAATATTTGTCACTTAAATCTTAGGGGTCGTTTGGTAGAGTGTATAAGAATAATGCTGAATATGATGTATTAGTAATGCATGCATTAGTAATGCTTGCATTAGCTATGCTTGCATTATTTCTTATACATTGTTTGGTTTGATGTATTGGAAATAGCAAGCCTTGTATAAAGACTATTAAAAAAATATTTGTTTACAAAAATACCCCCACATTCTTTTACAAAAATAATAATAATTATTATTATAATAATAATAATTATAATTATAATAATAATTATAATTATTATTATAATTATTATTAATAGAGGGTAGTTTTGTCATTAGTTAATCTAATGCATGCATTAAAACCATTGCATTGCTAATACCTAGAAATCCATGGTATTAACAATACACACTTTAATACACAATAGAGTGTATAACTAATGCAAGCATTAGTTATACATAGGTTGGAAAAGAGTACCAAACAAGGTACTAGTAATACACAGTGCTAATGCATGCGTTATTTTTCCTAATACACTCTACCAAACGACCCCTTATTGTATTGTATCCTTAAATTCATAGTTTATGAACAATGAAAAGTCTCATTCTATATAATAATCTATTTGATGTAATTCCATCACTACCTTATATTTACTTTTCATTTTATTTTATTTATTATTTAATCATCCTATTTTATCGTTTTATAGCTACTCTATACCAAATTCAATTTTTTAAAATTTATCATTCAAATTATTTATATATGCGGTTACATAATGATGAAAAACTATACAATATATATTCAAATGGTATATTTAATAAATTCAAATGTTATACTCTCAATTTCAGCACAAAACTCTAAGACCGTTGTATTCCGCCCTAAAATGCATATTTTGTATAAGAGATAATGCTTAAAAACACATTTAAAGTATGAATTGATTGCGAGTTTTCATTCCTAGCTAACCTATATCTAAGGATGCGTGGTGTGCACTCTCTTTTTCCATTTAGAAATGGTGTCAAATGACACTCTTAAGGGGATAATTATAGAAATTAAATGGATTTTTTAAATTATTGAGTTAGGTTTCACGTGGATGAAATTTTATGGGCAAATACGTTATCTCGTACTTTTTGACGATTGCATTCAAACACCTGATCTAGTTATATGGACAAAATATGTTAATCAAAAGGAAGGTGTTAAGCACCTTTCGAGTCTCGTGTTCTAACATGATTGTTATGAATAACTATTTAAATGAAAACTTATACTATGTTTCCTTGACATCCCAAAATTTTGTCCAAAAACGACCTCCGTTTTGGCATTGATACTTTGGGACACGAAAAAAAGATACATTTATTTAAAATGAGTAAACAAATAAAAGAAATTGCCTTCCCGCCCTAATCATAATGCTAAAGGTCTTTTAACAAATAAATAAAAGTGATTATAATAGCTCTATAAAAAAACTATATTGTAAAAATAAAATATCAAAAAACGAATATTTGAGTATCACCCACTCTAATACTATTTTAAATCTCATCATAAATTTCCAACTCCGTCACTCCTAACAATAAACTTAACCATTCCTTATGAGAATTCGTAACTGAAATCTCTGTTTGCTGGTTTTCTGAAGATCCCGCCATTGATTTCCAGTTTTCGAAGATCAAATCAAAATTCCAGTTCGTAATCACATCTTCGATATTCGAAATCTCATCTTCAACAAGCTTCTCTTCTTCTTCCGCAGAAACAAAATTTCTTTTCGAAATCACAACTTCTTCTTCTTCTTCATCGTACTTTTTCTTCTTTTCTATTTTCTCTCCAAAGCTAATCAGTGATTTTCTCTTTCGCGAGATCGAATCGTGATTTTCTGGTGATTGTTGAAGATCCATTGTTGGTTGATTTTGAAGAAGAAGGGGAAAAACAGAGCATAAGGAGAATTAATTTGTTTCAGGTACCTTTTTATAGAAATTAAATTATAGGTTTTTTTTCGTTTCCTATATTGAATCGGAGAATTCCATTTCCGATTCCGATTCATATTATCTACTTGCAATATTAGGGGCTCTCAATTTTATCGGAAAGCTTTAAGTTCGAACTTTAAATAAATATCTTTTTAAGTTAACTATAACACTTGACTAACATTTCCGAATCTAATTTAACCGTTTCAGACTCGACTATGAAGTTTCAAGAAGTTTCAAGCAATACAAGTTTGAAGTTGTGCTTGCCAAAGCCCGACTTCAAATTTGCATAAGTTCGAACTTTAGATAAATATCTTTTTAAGTTAACTATAACACTTGACTAACATTTCCGAATCTAATTTAACCGTTTCAGAATCAACTTCAGACTCGACTATGAAGTTTCAAGAAGTTTCAAGCAATACAAGTTTGAAGTTGTGCTTGCCAAAGCCCGAAATCAAATTTGCATAACTTCGAACTTTAGATAAATATCTTTTTAAGTTAAACTATAACACTTGACTAACATTTCCGAATCTAATTTAACCGTTTCAGACTCAACTTTAGACTCGACTATGAAGTTTCAAGAAGTTTCAAGCAATACGAGTTTGAAGTTGTGCTTGCCAAAGAATAACAAATTTGAATAAGTTCGAACTTTAGATAAATATCTTTTTAAGTTAAACTATAACACTTGATTAACATTTCTGAATCTAATTTAACCGTTTTAGAATTAACTTCAGACTCGACTATAAAGTTCCAAAAAGTTTTAAGCAATACAAGTTTGAAGTTGTGCTTGCCAAAGCATACCAAATTTGCATAAGTTCGAACTTTAGATAAATATCTTTTTAAATTAAACTATAACACTTGACTAACATTTCCGAACCTAATTTAATCGTTTCAAAATCAACTTTAGAGTCGACTATGAAGTTCCAAAAAGTTTCAAGCAATACAAGTTTGCAGTTGTGCTTGCCAAATCCCGACTTGAAATTTGCATAAGTTCGAACTTTAGATAAATATATTTTTAAGTTAATAATATATAACACTCGGCTAACATTTCGAACCTAATTTAACCGTTTCAGAATCAACTTCGGACTTTACTTTGAGGTTCCAAAAATTTTCAACCATACATGTGTGAAGTTGTGCTTGCCAAAACCTAACTTCAAATTTGCACAACTTTAGATAAATATTTGCTTTTTGAAGGTAACTTTTAACACTTCACCAACTTTCCCGAACTCTGCTTAATACGAAATGTTTTGTAAAGCTTTAAACAATTATTTCATCTCCATATAAATATGCAGCAACTTTGAATTTTCAGCTCAAACAAATGAGTAAACTCTGTAAAATTAGCTGCAAATTTGAACCAAAATCCATCAAAAATGGTGTAACTCAATCTTGTTTCAGATTCTTCGCAGTGTCATCATCTTTATCATCTTCACATCATCGCTTCGAAGAAGAAAACTATCCTACTATTCACCGCAATAGAAGAACCCAACGTCATTATTTAAGCAAATTATTATTCACATTATCTGCAACCCGTTATAAAGAAATCCACACCCAAGTGATTCTTTGTGGATTTGAAAGCAACCCTTTTCTTAACAACATCTTGATTCAATCGTATTCGATTCGGGGGTGTTTGGACTATGCACGCAAAGTGTTTGATAAAATGCCTAAAAGGGATATGATTTCTTGGTCTTCAGTTATTACTATGTATACCCAAAATGGGGTTTATGATGAATCCTTGTTGCTTTTTGCTGAGTTGAGGAGAAGTTGTAAAGAAGGGGAGGGGCCAAATGAGTTTGTTTTGGCTAGTGTTGTTAGTTGTTGTGGAAGGTTAGGTAGTATTGTGAAAGGTGAGCAATTGCATTGTTTTGTGGTTAAAGCTGGTTTTGATCAGTTTGTGTATGTAGGGACGTCTTTGATTGATTTTTACTCGAAGGGTGGAGATGTAGGGGCAGCGAGGCGAATTTTTGATGGTTTGTTGGTGAAGAGTACGGCTACTTGGACTGCGATTATTGCAGCGTGTGTGAATGTGGGGAAGAGTGAAATTTCCTTACAGCTATTGAGGAATATGTTGGAGATTGATGTTGTTCCTGATAATTATGTGGTTTCGAGTATCTTGGGTGCTTGTTCGTCGCTTGAGTATCTTAAAGGAGGAAAAGAAATTCATGGTTATGTGCTTAGACGCGGAGCGGAGATGGATGTTACGGTGAGTAATGTTCTTATTGATTTCTATATGAAGTGTGGAAAGGTTAAGACTGCAAGGTCAGTTTTTGATCGGATGGAAGTTAAAAACACTATTTCTTGGACAACGATGATCTCTGGATACATGCAGAATTCTTCTGACTGGGAAGCCATAAGCATGTTTAGAGACTTGAACAGTTTGGGTTGGATGCTAGATAGATTTGCTTGCAGTAGTGTACTTATTTCATGTGGGTCGGTTGAAGCTTTAGAGTTGGGAAGACAAGTGCATGCTTATACCGTGAAAGCTAATGTTGATTCTGATGACTTTGTGAAGAATAGCTTGATTGATATGTACGCGAAATGTAATTCATTTGGTGACGCAAGGAAGGTCTTTGACATTATGGGTGATCATGACGTAATCTCTTACAATGCTATAATTGAGGGTTGTTTGATGCAGAATAGGCTATATGAAGCTTTTGATCTATTTGCTGAAATGAGAGATAATCTGATTCTTCCAAGCCTTTTGACTTTTGTTAGCTTGCTCGGTGCATCAGCTTCACTGTTTTCCTTGGAGTTAAGTAAGCAACTTCACGGTCTTACCATAAAATTTGGTTTTTCTGCTGACATGTTTGTTTGTAGCATCCTAATAGATGTTTACTCGAAATCTTCATCTATTGAAGATGCGAGACAAGTATTCATTGAAATGAATGAGAAGGATATTGTTGTATGGAATTCTATGTTGTTTGGGTACATACAACAGTGTGAAAATGAAGAGGCTCTAAAGCTCTTCCTACAATTGCGGCAGTCTTTGCAAAAGCCAAACGCGTTGACTTTTGTTGCTCTCATTGCTGCATCTAGTAACCTAGTAAGTCTGCTTCATGGTCTCCAGTTTCATAACCAGATTGTAAAACTCGGCCTAGATTTTGATCCACATGTTACAAATGCACTCGTCGATATGTACTCCAAGTGTGGAAGCTTGGAAGAAGCACATAAGATGTTTAATTCCACTATCCAGAGAGATATCGCGTGTTGGAATTCTATGATATCCACTTATGCACAGCACGGAGAAGCAAAGGAAGCTCTTAATATGTTTGAGAAAATGATAAATGATGGATTGAAACCCAACAATGTCACCTTTGTTGGAGTGCTTTCAGCATGTAGCCATGTTGGTCTTGTCAAAGAAGGATTGTGTCACTTCTATTCCATGGCCGGGTACGGTATTGAACCAGAAACGGAGCATTATGTTTGCATAGTGTCTCTCTTGGGTCGAGCTGGTAAACTGGTCGAAGCAACGGAATTCATTGAAACAATGCCAATTCCACCGGCCGCCATTGTGTGGAGGAGTTTGCTTAGCGCGTGTAGAGAAGCTGGTCATATAGACCTGGGTAAATATGCAGCATCAATGGCAATATCTATAGATCCAAAAGACAGTGGATCATATATCCTACTTTCAAATATTTATGCATCTAAAGGCATGTGGATCAATGTCAAAAAGTTAAGAGAGAAAATGGATAGCAATGGTGTAGTGAAAGAAAAAGGGTGTAGTTGGATAGAAATAAACAATGAGGTGCATTTGTTTATCGCAAGAGACCGAAGTCATCACCAAACTGATTTGATATATTCATTTTTGGAACTTCTGATTCGGAATATAAAAGGGATCGGATATGTTCCTGAGGATACTACCTTCTCAAATGAGTAAAATCTCTGTCATCTTTGTCATGGTATATGAAGAATCTTTGCTTTGCATCTTCTTACGTTTTTTTTTATTGCAAGTGTTTCCCTATTTCTCTTTTAGTTTAAGTTTTCCCACTGCTTTTCCGTCTGTTGAGTAACATCGATGTCGTATTTGTTTATTCATTTTCTTTAGAACAGTGACCTATAGCATTAGCAGCAGCATCTCTTATCATTCTTCCAGAAATTTAGACTTTGGATTTAAAGATTCTCTCTGTACTTGCTCATTTTCTTATTCATGTTTCAGATATGCTATTAGCAAGAACACTGTGATCCAGGCGGTTGTAGATGACCAAAATGACAAGTAAAAGCAAGACATTATATTAGAGTTCTATTGCTGTCGAAAGGTGAGGCACTTAAGCTGGACCACTTCCAATGTAATCATAAAATCTCATAAATCTTGGTTTTCACTTTTCGATAAATTAAACTCAAGGATAAATACCGTGTACTCATGGCTTCATATGTTCAGCATGTGCTTAAGTATCTCTTATAGATAGCATTTCATAGGCTTGTAACCCTAGCTATATATTTGTGCTCTGATGTATCGGCTATATGAATCCTCACTTTTACATTTAAGCTCATTTCATATCGCTAAACAAAATAAACATTAAAAATAGTTACATATATCTCTAACAAGTAGTATACCCTTCTTTTGTTTGTTTTGTTGATGTGTTATATCACTTTTTAGTTTCTCTCTCTAACTTCTTAGCAATGAAGCTAATGAAGTGTAATCCAGTCTTGCAAACAGCAGCCAGAGTCATTCTAAGATTAACTTCCTGATGCTACAGTTTTGCCTTTAATTCGCCTATATCTCGGAGTTTGAGAAAAAAGAAGTGGAAATATACCTATTGACTAGACTATACTGTACTTTCCATTATGTATGTCTCTGTGTGTGCATATATATGACTGGACATACTTCAAGTAGTCAAATTTTCTTTTCATTTGGCAGGTTTCTTCTTTGGTTTGGCAGTGGAGCTTTATCCAATCAGACCAGGTACAAACCTGAAACTGTGGACCAATATGAACTCTTGCTACAAGGTATCTGCTCTGAATGAAAGATATTCAAGCATAAGGTGTCATACACCAGATGGAATCTTGCCGAATATGGTCGATCGGGAGAGTATTCGTTGCGTGCTGTGGTGCCGCTAATATGTTGGGACATGATGGAGATGCATCAACCCAACAAGGTCCTTACGCAGTTTGGGATGTGTGTCAATTCATACCAGTTGCTTGCAATTTTGTGGATAATCACTACATGCATGATCATCGTGACTGAGAACGTGCAAACCATGTTTGTGATGCCCCACAAACAAATATACCCTTGTGTGTGATGACAACTACCTCAGATAGGATCTTCTGATTACTCGACAGATTATCGGGAATCCTAGATTTCATTTGCCCGAAGGGTATGCATCCTTTGCACCAAGGTGCGAGGTCACTGTTTCTACAATAGTTACACAAAATTATGCTCAATCCAATTCCGAGGTGTCCTTCCAAACAGGTTCTCAATGGAAAGCAAGAATACGAGCGATGGCACTGTAAGTCTTCTTGATCATTTAGTTATGGACATTGTGAACAAAGTCAAATGATTTGTGCTTGTGTGGCTGCATAGTTATAGACTTATAGTATAGTAAGATGTGGCAATTGCGATATCCATTGAGCTATTAGTGATTGATTGATTAGCTAGAAGTAGTACTGGATGATGAATTCATAAGGCTATTTCCTGTTTGGTTGCTAATATCTTAATCCAAAAACTCCGGATAAACTAGTTTGACCAGCTTATAAGCTTAGCCAAACAACTTCATAAAGTGAAACTTTTAGCCTTATTTAAGAGGAAAGCCACATGAAAAACCAGGACCATAGAAGTAGTAATTGTACCAACAAGGGTTGTTAGGAAGCGCTTTTCTCGTGGGACTTTTCGGCGCGAATCCGAATTTAGTCGGGCTCCAATGTGGGTACTGGACACCGCGTGGGAAACCGAAAAAAATAATTGTAATTGCATTCAGTATCCAATTTTCACCTATACCCAACAACAACAATACACCTAGTGTAATCCCACTAGGTGAGGTCTAGGGTATGGGAGAGGGTACGGTGTTTGCAAACTTTACTCCTAGTGTGAAGGTAGAGTGGTTTTGTTTCAAAATACCCTCAGCTCAAGTAACTCATAACAAAGCAATGTTAAAAATAACATACAGACGCTAAGCAGACATAGCAAATAATAACAAAATCATAACATAGCAATCAAAAAAAGGCACACTAACAACATCTCAAAACAATGCGATAACTGAAGCAAAGAACAACAGATATTACCAGAAATCGAAAGGCAAGAAACTACGAAATTAGTACTAATGCTATTGGAATGCGCGGAGACCACACTCGACAAATCAAACTTCAAAACTTCAAATATTTTGTTCAAAGTTTGAGATTGTCAAGCCAAACTTGGACAAAATATTTCTCAAGTTGGTTTCGAAGCGATTAAACTTGCAAATTTTTATCACTACAACAATAGCATAAATATTAGTTTTTGCCCCTCTTTAAAAAATGTAAGAATGATTTAAAGGATTTTATCAAAGGCTAGGCCCAATCTTCATATTCTATACATTTTCATCCTAAGTCCATTTTTTTTATATGTTCAATTCATGGCTCACCAAGTGATAGAAAATTGTTTATTTTGTCATGGGATAATTATTGTTCTCTTGGGTGATCTAGTTTACAAACTAATCAGCAAATGTATAGGTTTTGTATATTTAAGTATAATATACATAATCAAAGTATTATTTTATATATTTCGTCTATATTAGTAAATAAGTTTGCAATACATCATATTGCAATGAGTCAACTTTGAAAGTTTTTTTTTTTTTTTTTTTGGTTTCTCACCCGGTGTCCGTACCCATATTGGAGTTCGATTAAATTCAGATTCACGCGGGGAAGTTCCACATTGTGGGCTGGGGGGGGGGGGTAATACGCTCCCTAACAAAGGTGACTTTGTACCAGGAGGACTCGAACTCGAGACCTTTCGTTAAGGATGAAAGAATACTTATCACTCCATCACAACCCTTTGTTGGTAACTAAGAAAGATTTGGTGATGCTTCCTCCACTTTATTTTATGTAGTACTATTTTGGTTAGTACATAAAACTTAGGATATAAATTTAATTTGTGTACTTGATTGATAGATAGTACATAGAAGAAAATATTTGTTTAGATAATAATGGAAAGTATTGACAAAGACATATCAAATTTTAAAATTTGAATAATTAAACTATTTTGAATTCTTGAACATTAATTTAGAATGGAAGATCTAGTGTTAAAGATTTTATAGTTTTTTTAAAATAGAACAAAAATTTGGATGGAGTGCTATCACTTGCTTAAATAAAAAGCTTCCACTTCATTATAGGTCCCTATAATTATTGAAGGATTCTTGTAATTATTTTAGGTTTAAAGAGATCCTAATTGGTGTTTAACATATGTTATTAATTGATGGAATAACCATTCAAAGAGTTAATAGTGTTTATAGTTTCTTGATTTGGTGTTTGTTACTTGCTATAAACTTTGGCTAATTTAGATTCGCGACTGAAAGTATTTCTTAACTAATATGACTCTATTTTTCAGGATTCAACCTGACACCTTTGTGATTCAGAATGAAGGGTGTGCTTACAGTTCTATCAACTACGTTCCTAGGTATCGAAATGAGATTAAGGGGTGCTTACCATCTCATTGACTCTATTTTCAAGACTCGAGCTTGAAATATATGATTAAGAATGAAAAAATTTAGTAATTATCAATCAGATGTTATATATTGTTTGAGAAAGGGTTGCACCCCAAGGGCCACAACCTATATTTTGCACAAGTCTTTCTTAAAATAAGGTTCAAAATTTTATTTTAGGTTTTTCTAAAAGAAAAAAAGAGAAAAGAAAGGAAAAGGTTAGAAAAAAGGAAATAAATAGAGAAGTGAATTCATGAAAGTTAAAAGAAGAAATAGGGAAAAAATAACTGCCTTTCAATGTTTGATATAGTGTTATTCTCTTCCACTTTCCTTGTGCCAAATCTAGCAAATATGAAAGTAATTACAAAGAGTAAACATCATTATCAATAGATATCAATTATTATTTTAAGATCTTTCTTAATAGATGGACTTGACATTGTGTAAATCTCAAGATTTTAATCTTGGAAAGAGAGCCACTATTGATAAGTCCTTTCACTTTTTTATAATCTACCAAATAATGCCTTAAAAAGCATTGTTTCTAGGTTGTGATTCATAACCTCTTTGGGAAGGTAATTCGAGTACTATGTCATTGTCATTGTGGTGGGATAAATAAGATTATTTCACTCATAAATCTTAATTAAAAAATTTGAGTTCAAAGTATAAAACATTTTCAATGGATATTAGACGTCAAATAAGAAATCAAAAAAGCATTATTTTTTTTAATGGATCTTGCATAGTACGAATTCAGATTGATCAAGTGTTTTGGTAGAATGAATAAAATCACTCTATTTTTTAATTAGAGTCCTTAAATTCGAGTCATAAGAATGATAGAAACTTTGATACAAAGCACCTTTCTCTTTAACAAGTTTTACGTTGCTGATTAATCTGAACTCCAAAACGGATACTGAAACTAATAATAATAAAAAGTACTATGCCTATCATCTCCTTTTATATGATACCTTGTTAACTTTCTTTATCACATAGTACTTTCTTTTAATTAGTTTCCATTTTCCTTGTGCCAAATGTATCAAGATGAAGTAGCTTTATATGGTGAGTACCATCATTGTCAATAGATATTAATATGCATCAAAATTCTTGCTTAATATATAGACTTGGCATTGTGTAAATCTTCTCAAAAGTTGACACTTGGGAAGATAGCCATATTGATAAGTCCTTTCACTTTTTAAATCTACCAAATACTGCCTTAAAAGGAATTGTTTCTAGGTTGTGATTCATCACCTATTTTGGAAGGTAATGGAGTAATATGCCTCCATCAAAGGTTGTGACGGGATGAATTTTGAAAAAAAATCTATAATCAAAGGTCTTATGTTCGAGTCTTGAAATAGGGGTGGACCTACTTTTAAGTTATGAATTTGGTAGAACTTTAATAGTTTTGATACAAATCTTGTATACACAATGTGAATCTAAATTAATTGAGGCTTCAGAATAGGTCGAGATATTGAATGGGATAAACCAAAAAAGTACTATGCCCATCATCTCCTTTTGTATAGTAGGTTGCTAATTATTTCAATTATACTTTTCAAATCTTTTGATGTAATTACAAGATATGTTCACAATGATAATTTACAATTGTACTATAGATGTACCTCTTATAGCTTCTTTCCTTTTAAGTCAAGAAAAAAGATTGAGTTTTTTGGATTGATTTTCATGTTAAAATTATATTATATATATAATAATATTTTATTAGAACAGTTAATTAATTTTGAACAAACAACGTTATTATAAAAAGGCTCGACAAGTTTAATTATACATATGAACTCATTATAACATGAAACTTTTAATGATTAAGGAGGAGCTCTTCTAAAGAATGCTTACCCATTTTTTTGCAAGTTTGATTAAAACTCAAATTTTAATTATTATTTTAAAAAATATATAATAGGAAAGCTAATATCTTAGGTTACTCCAAGTAACTCCATCCATTATTTAACACCAAAGTATTAAAAAAAAGAAAAGATTATTAAAAAATTAATGAAATGGAAATCCACTTTCATATTTAAGTAACAGCTGGTCGTTTTTTTTATACTTACTTTATAATAAGCTAAATAAAACAAAAAACTTAGTGTTACAAACACACATTTTTGACTTGATCCATTCAACTTTTTCACCAAGTCCAAAAAGGAAATGCATTACTTAAAGAAGCAACATAAGGAAAATAAATGGAAATTGAAATTTTTAGCATTTATACAAAGCTAACGGCTTGATCCACTCCGCTAGTAATATTATTTATTTTAATTTGAATTTAGATTCACACGATTTTAAAACGCATCATTAGAGTGTACATTTTGCTTATATATCCAACATCACTTATGTGTTTTGTCGATGTTATTCTAAGGTAGGGTGTCACATACACCTCTTCTCCTCTTACAAAATTTGCCCCACCATATTGGTTTGCTTAGACTCAGCACCGAGGTTTATCCGCCTTTTTTGAATTTGCCTTAATTTAGTTGGACTCTGGCTCATCTTTCACGAGTCTAATATAGGAATGGTTCTGATACCATTTGTAATGACTCAACCCAACACGCTATTAATATTGTCCATTATAGACCTAGACTCACATAATTTTAAAATGTGTTATTAATACATAAAACATGAGTATTTACTTATCCAATATCTCTTATTTTTTTGCCATTATTATCCTAAGCTAGGGTATCACACTTGTATTGAAGAATATAATCTTGCTTGGGAAGTAATAAAACTATTCACGAAGCTTAGATTAGCTATTGCTTGTGAGGTATATAAAGAGTTTCGATTTTATTTTGTTCATAAAGTAGACAATAATAAATAAATTAGCAGACAATAAAAAAAATAAAAAATAGAAAGAAATATATCAAATAATTATCTTTCATTCTCTTAATTGAATCATAATTAAACTCGATTCAATCTGTTACTAAAAAGATTAAGTCGAACAGAATAAAAACAATTTGTTGCATAGGTAAAACAAACTTTTTATTTTATTTTGCTTATTTACAATATCACATTGTATACCAAATAGCTTGTATTTAGATTTGATTTAGTATTCATCCTAATGGTATACAATCAAGTTTTGTATTTATATTTGATTTTATATTCATTCTTATTTCTAAATAACCAAAATACAATTTATTTATGTTATATATGTATTCAGCTTAATTGCATCAGTAAAACAAATTTTGTATTTTATTTTGCTCATTTTATATTTTCAATATGACTTTGTATACCAGATAGTTTATATTTAGATTTGATGTTGTATTCATTTTCAATTCTGAATAACCAAAATACAGTTTATTTGCGTATTCATTATATAAGTATTCATACTAATTGCATTAGTAAAATAGATTTTGTATTTATTGGACTCATTTTGTATTTTCAATATCACTTTGTATACCAGCTAGTTTGTATTTAGATTTGAATTCGTATTCGTCCTAATGGTATACAATCAGGTTTTGAATTGTATGGTCTAACTCTTCAATTGAAATGAGTATTTATCGTGCTCAATTTGTAAAAAGAAGTTCATCTGAAATTCCGAATACACAAAATCATATTTAATGAAGTTCATCCGAATACACAAAATCACATTTAAAGAAGTTCATCCGAATATATTTCAGATAAAATTATATTTAAAAAAGTTCAAATAAGTAAGGATAAAAAACTAAGGGAAATATTTTTACCTTTTTTGAAATATTTTCTCCCATGATTCTGTCCATTCTATTATTAAAAATTTGTATTTTTTCAAATTAAATAAATACAATCAGCATTATAACAAACCAAAATATTGACATTTTAAATAAATATTGAAAGTGTTGACAAGGACACCCCTATTAAATGCAAAAATATTGTTATTTTGAAAATTTTCCCATATTTTTATTATTGTCTTGGATCCACAATTAAATATATGGATCCTTAGGAATTGATATATTTTTTTTCTATCACGTAACAGTGACGGATGGTCATTCGAGCATCCTTCATCAAAAAATTAAAGTGTGTCATGTTAATTTTTTACTGTTATTTTTATATTTAACGATGATATAATTCTATAAATAGTCAAATATAATATAATTTCTACTTTAAGGGACCAATAATTCACATTCTAATTAATTAAAAAATTAAATATATTGAGTTATATATCACAACAACGATCAAAAAGTAAAATTTATAAATAATTTAGGGATAAAAAGTATTGTTATCCAACAAAAAAATGCTAGAACAAAAGGTCCTACATATTTGTATGAAGCCTTATGAGCTAAGATTAGGGGTGTTCACGGGTTGGTTTGGATCGGTTATTGGTCAAAATCAAAACCAAATCAACTTAATCGGTTTTAAAATTATCAAAACCAAATATAATATACATTTATCGGTTTGGTGATTATCGGTTTCGGTTTGGTTTGGTTCGGTTATTAACCATACACAAAAATAAAAGAAACAATTCATTTAAAATGTGAAAAAAGTGACAATAATCCATTCAAAACGAAAAATAGTTAGAATGACTTAAATTACTAAACTTTCAATCATTAAATTTACTATCAATAAAGCTTTAAAATTCACTATATTGGCCTAGAAGGAAGAGACAATAACATTTTCAGTCCCACAAAGAATTGACATAGACACTTATATACGTGAAATCAATAAGATAAATGTTTCATCTTGGGCATTTTTGCTTTCAATAAGTAAATTATAAAGAAATTTTAATGAAAATATGTATAAGATCTTTAAAATTGTTTATAAAAATAATATATTAAGTATGTTTATTAATAAAATATATGTATATAATTCATCGGTTTGGTTCGGTTATTTCTTCGGTTTTTTTCGAATAAAATCATAACCAAACCAAATACTATCGGTTTTCAAAAATCTAAAACCAAACCAAACCAAATCCAAATAAAATCGGTTTTATTTTATCGGTTTGGTTTGGTTTTTCGGTTTGGATCGGTTTTTATCCAAACCGTGAACACCCCTAGCTAAGATCCATAATGAAGCCATTATAATTATCGATATCAATCCTGGTGAGATAATTGAGATTCAACCATTTTTAATTAATCAGAGATATTGAGTACTTCAAACTTTTGGGAATGGAAAAACCCTACTGAGAGCACCGACTATAGAAATGAATCATGCAATACATGTATTCGAATTTAATTGAGCTCCACTGCAGATATCGAACGCCGAGTGAAAAAACAAATTAAAGAAATCCATTACAATTGGTAGTGAGATCATTGCTGATGTCATCAAGCAAGTTTCAAAGGTCTTAAAAATAAATAAATAAATAAATAAAAAGTTTTAAAGTTCTTCAATTTTTCAATAATTCTTTTTCTTGTACCTTTTAAAAGGTGTATTTATTATTTTAAAAAAGTTATTAACACACACCCAGACAAAATCCGATGGTGGGTGTTATTTATAAAAAAACATTTTAATAAAAAGTCAGCTAAATCTGATGTGGAATTGCAAATCTAGCAGCAAATATTTATAACATAAAACACCTTTTCCTTTTCCTTTTCCTTTTTGTGTGTGCCACGTTTGTCGCCAGATTTAAATTTAACGGGTTCAACTTTAAAAGTTTTAACAATAAATTTATTATATTTTTAAAACTATGAGTTGAGATTAATATTTCATGAGATTATAATACAAGTTTTATATATATGTCGAAAAATATTAGATTTGATTGAATCCGCAACATAAAGTTGTTGCATCTGCGACGATTGTGATACGTTGGTTGAGATCTTTCATTTATTAATCTAAATCCATAATTTTAAAAGCATAATAAGTTCGGTTCTATTGAACTCGTAATAGAAAGATTGCATATGTTACTAGCAATATGTTTGTTGGGACGATCATTTTATTCTTAATAATTTTTTTTTGGATTTTAGAGCCTTGAAAATTAGAAACTTCTTGCTAGAGCATAGAGCACATTTTACTTTCTCAATGGTCTATTTGACGTGAATACAAATTAATTGGGCTAGGTTCTGAATATTGGATGCCTTTTTTTCGATCTTCACCTGAAATTTGATACTTATTTTGGCTCCTGCTTAATTCAGCTTCACGTTACATAGATTACTAAAGTAGTATCGATCGGATGTACTTCCTGCCATACTTTTTTTTCTATTTCTGAATCACTTGATGTTCGAGATTTTTAATTAAGGATGTAGAGATACTACTCGTCGGTCACTACTTTTACACTCTGTTTGGATCATTGTTACCCATCGTATTGTATTGTTATTATACCTACAATGTTTGTTTTGATTGTTACTTAAAATGTATTGTATTGTATTGTATTGTTAAATTTCGTTGTTACGAAATAATGAAAACTCCTAATTTATGGAACTACCGATTTGGTGTGTTCCGTTACTTAATTTCTTTTTCTAATTATATCTTTACATAATATTTCAAAATACTATTTTACCCTTTACCTTATATTATTTAATTATAGTCAAACCTCCTATCCTAGAATAATTAAGGATATTTTAGTAAATTTATAAATTACAATACATTACGATACAATCAAACCAAATAATTAAAATGTTATTAAACAACAACAAACAATACAGTCTAGCCAAACATTGTATTTTACCATACAATACAGTACAATAGAGTACAATATAATATAATACATTATGAAACAATGATCCAAACAAAGTGTTAGTGGTTGTATGGATTCCACTTGTAGACATCTCATGCATTCCAACAAACTTTCAATTGCTGACACGTGGATAACGTCATTCTGCAATAAAAGTTAAGAAAAAAAAACTTTTTTTATTTATGATAAAAATAATTATTCTGTTGGACCACTTGAATTTGCTAGAAGAAGAGAAGCACCTTAGTCCCGTATTTTTTTTTAGCAACTTTCACATATAGCAAACATAAAAATTATATTTGTATGTTATATCTATAGTTTGCATAATTGCGTTCCATAACAAATTTTATGTTTGCTATGGAGCTTTTGATTTATATAATTCGCTACAAACATTCAGTTTTATATAAATTGTTCAGTTTTGTATAATTGTAGGTGTATAAGATGAAAATATATGTATTTGTATTTGTATATACATTTTTCTCTCGTTTTATACAAACACAAATGCATTTTATACATTTTATACCGAAATGTATAAAATGACTAATTGTATACCGAAAATGACTAATTGTATATCGAATCAAATGGCAAAAAAGGGGGATGTTTGCTGCAAATTACAATTAAAATAAATTATGGTTATATTATTTAATTTGAATTAATAGTTTGCTATTTCATACAATTTTCCCTTATTTGTATTCGATGATGTCTGATATTCATTTCAAATTCTTACTAATTTGAAACATAACATTTATTAAAGAAAAAACATGCTTTCGACTAGAAATTTTTCCATTTTTGAGCACGAACTTAAATGTCGCTTTTGGTATATTGTTATGTTTTCTTTTTCTCACTCGATGTTCAATTTCTATTTTAGAGTCCTAGTTAATCTGAATTCATGTCGTATAAGAGCATTTTCTATCAATATTTGAATACATAACCTCTGATTCTTCTATTTATCTTTTCTTTTTAGTTTATTTTATAAAAAAATTTTCTATTACTTATTCCAACTTTTCACTTAACATATTTAAGATCACATTTTAAAAAAAAAAAGGTACATTTTACATAATTTTAGTTTAATTAATTAAAATCACAAAATTCTAGAATCTTCTTTACTTTTATAAATTTTGTGTCAAGTCAAAACTAGACAAACAAATTAAAACAGAAAAATCAGTAACAATTTCTTATATGGATGTATATATTTCTTTCAAAAAGAAATAAGAATGATGACAAATTATCCCGTAAGTAAAGAAAATTCAAATAGAAAGCTAGCGCTTTTTTAGCTATGTGACGTGAATCTGAATTAATTGCAAAGCTAAAACAGTTACTTAGTTTGATACGTTGCTATCTTGCTCCCTATTTTACCAACCATTAACTAGCTCCCTTATTACATTTGACAAATTAAATTTAAGTCCTAATTAATGTGATGTTTACTAAAATTATAATTTAGTCAAACAAGATGAAAAAGAAAGCAGAAGCTCGGTCATTTTTAGATGGAAATATTGAAATTAAATGAAATAAAAATATTATTATTATTATTATTAATAATAATAATAATAATAATAATACATTTTGTGATTAATATGTAAGCATATTAGTTAAAAGGGAAAAAGGCAAATATACCCTGAACTATCGTAAATGGTATGCAGATACCCTCCGTCATACTTTTGGGACATTGGTGCCCTGCCATCCAAAAACTATAGCATATATGTCCTTCACTCTAACGGAAGACTAAATAGGGACACATGACACAATCTTATCCGTCGATTCAATATCTAATAAATGTCGGTTGGTGGATAAGATTATAACACGTGTATGTCCGTTAGTATAAAGGGTATATATGCTCTAGTTTTTGGATGACAAGGGCACCAATGTCCCAAAAGTATGACGGAGGGTATCTGCATACCATTTACGATAGTTCGGGGTATATTTGTCCTTTTTCCCTAGTTAAAACATATTTTTTTATTTCTTTTCAACTATCAATGTAGGTCTTTGTTTGAACACACAACAATTTCTCCCTCAATCAAAGTTTCATATGCCCATCGGTCATCACAAAGATCCGTATGGCAATCTCGAGATCTATTGTATGTCACCCACATCATCTGAGTATTTACGACAAAAAACTCACTATCTTCTTTTTAGTGTGTTTTTCCAAAATTACGATAGTAAATCGACACATAGACAGACAAATACACTATATAGGGCTCCACATTATCATTGCGACATCTTCATATTCGTCTCGTTGAATTTTCGATTTTGATAATAATTATTGTGCTAAAACATCACAAAAATATTCTTAACATGATAAAATATTATCCGCTTTAAATTAAATCCACACACGATTTTTCTCAATGATATATACATACACCTACTCAAAGGGGACAAAGTGAAAATAAAGGAACTTAATATATTTGATGTGGACCTTATAAATAATGATTTTCTAGTCTAGTCTAGAAAGGAGAATGAGTTCCATTTAAGGCATCTCCTTACCATTTTGCAATTATTAATTATCTATAAAACTATGATCCATTTTATTAATATTAAACTTTATTTTACATCAAACACATGTATTGAAAATGTGCTTTTTTTTCTTCTTAATAAAAAGTTTATGCTACATATAAAAGTTTCTTTATTATTTCTTGAAGTTTACTTGCTTGGCTTCCAAATTTGTATTGACATTTTAGTAAAATCATTATTATCGTCAAATATAATATAGCGGTAATTATATTATTGTCATAAATTTCTTTATTTGTTTAATTGGCTCTTGACTTATACATTATTTTGTTCGTTTGAATATATTTTGAATATCTAATCATCTTTTCATTGGAATAGCAAATGCGTATGTGACACGTGAAAATCAATCAAAACAATTTGAGATTTTAGTGAAAATTATGACTCCACGAAATGCGAATGTGCAATTTGAGTTTGTACAATAGTGTTCCACAGGCACTTACTCCATCAACATCAAAATCATTTAATTAAAAAAATCAGAGTGGGAATTTATGTCAATCATTAGTGAAAATGTCAAATGGACACTAATTAGTTGTAGGTTGGTTAGTATCTAATAATGTATTAGTTGGTGATTGTGATTTGCTGTTTACATACTGTATCTATTTCATGCCCAAAAGTGGAAACAACTTTGCCATTAATTAAAAAGTTTAAATAATATATATTATCACATGTCATTATAAATAATTTTTATACTATCAAATTATCTTTATTTGTTATAATAAGTACTGTTAATATATTTTATTTTCAAGATTTTCAATCCAAAAGGATTTCATTTAAATATTGTTTAAATGATTTGATAGTGCTAAAACTGATGAAATATTACTTAAATTTCTCTTTTACTTGTTTAATATATTTTTTTTAAAATCATTGTTACTTATCTATTTAGCAAATCGAGATTTTTTTTTTCAATTTTACCCACATTCCTCAAACTTATTGGAGTATAAATAGTGAACACATTTTGATTCCAAAGTATTATTAATGAGGAAAATTTAATAAAATAATCACTAATTAATATTTTTTAGAGAAGTATAAAAATTCAAACTGGACAAATAAAAAAGAATGAGAGGGTCGGATTATACAAAATAAACTATCTCAAAATTGAAAACTTGTAGGTAAATACAATTATTTATATAATATCTTATATATATATATATATATATATATATATATATATATATATTTCATGATATTTGATATTTTTATTGAGATTTGACTTAATTTGAATTCACATATTTCAAGTCCATTTATGAGGGCAGACTATACTAACAATACTAGTGGCTAAAACATCCTTAAAATTGGCAACCATGCAAATAGAATTAATTTTAAAGAAGATTAATACTGGAGTGTTTGGAAGAGATTCGATAATCATATTAGAATTTCAATTAATTAAATATTACAATCTACTAAAAAAATTCATACATAAAGTTTAAATTCAAGATCTTTAATTAAAATTCACTAAATATTAATTAGAAAGGTTCTTAAAGTTAAAAACTAAATATCATCCCTTAGTTGGAATATTCTATTAATAATAAGAAAATTATTTTAAAAAATAGAATAAAATACAATGGTGATCCTAACTATGCAAAAATATCCAATAGGTTAACCAACCCTTGAATGTATCTTCTCCTTATAGTAATTATAATATATTGTTTAAAATATAAAATGTCATTTTCTCATTCAAAACAATTTTATAATTTATTACAAATGTTCTTAATATTATATGACCCTTTTCATATTTGGAGATCATTTTTTTATAAGATTTTTTTAAGAACACATGAAACAATTAAGGAAACATTCTAAAATATACAGAAAAAGAAATTTATAATAGTCAAAGCACAATAAACAGCATTAGCAAAAATCGAGGGACTAGAAACTACAAGAACAATGCTAATACTACTAATATGCAAAGAGAAACCTATCTCGTTGGACAATGAGACGACACTCAACTACCTACCTAATACCCTAATCCGCGAGAATCATATATTAATCAAATTTGTCTATGTTCATTTGGCCCTTTGCTTAAACGGTTTTGTTGTGGAATCCAACCACCTTGCCAAATAAAAAAGCATTAATTGGAATCAGATTTCCTATCTTATAAGGAGGTTGATGTCGTGTATACCTTCATGTATAGTTGTTGTTCGAAATATCGTCGCGTCCAAAACTCTGATCTTATGTTCCAAATTCCCACATTGTCTAATGCAACATATATTTTTTTATAAGATCGTTTTCTTTTATTCAAATTTTAATTGGCCATAAAAAGATCACTTTCTCTTACTAGCATATTTTACGACTGAGATAGGAGGAGGAGACAAAACACTTGTACCAAGAAAATTTCAGTCACATGTTCGACTTCTTGTTAAAGGCAGAGGGATTCCTACCTAACTAATCCTGATTTTTTCACTAAAATTTTTTGGATCTATCTCCAACCTGAATAATATTAGATAAGTGCTCCCTATAAAAAAATTCTTCATTCTAATAATTCGATGCCAAAATCTTTAGTCAAGGGCAGAATGATAGGAATCATCTCACCATACCTTTAATGATCTCATATCGAGTAATTAATCTAACTAATAGCATATACTAACCCTCGAATTTCGATAGTCATTTTAAGGTCGACTAATTTAATTTGTACTGAAATATTCAACTACGATAAGTAAAACTCTCTTTATTATTAAATGTACCATCATTTTAAAACTCAAATCCGATACATTAAATTAAAGATGATGATATGCTTATCGCTCAATTAGAATCTTTGGTGATATAAATTATAAGTACTCATAGGTATAGGTCCCCTCCCACCCTCAATTACCCAAATTAATTTATATACTCTATCTTCTTAAAAAGAATAAATCATACTAATAATAGTAGCCACTTGCTATAGTTCGAAAGCTTTGTATTTGTATAATAATGATTAAAAAATAACTAGTCACCCCCACCCTAAAAAATGTTCCACTTGGCTTTCTAAACAGTCGAAGAATAATTTTTTATGTCATAAAAAGTTGAGATTATTTTTTATGTTATAAAAAGTTAAGAGATTTTATGGTTATCCTCTTACAATCCACTAACAAATATCAAGTACTATCCACTTATGTGGTTTTCCTTTTTTCTTAATTTTTTTTTTTAAAAAAGAATTAAAGTTAGTAAAGTCAAAAGAATTTGAATATGTTAGACTAAGGTACAAGTGTTAAAAGCATATGATAGAATATTTTTATTACATAAATACACCACTTTTTTTTTAGTTGAGAATGAGTAGAAGGGGAGTAGTAAGTGCTCCAAATTTTCAATGTTTATTTCATGTTAGGCCAAAATAATTGTGTGGTCTAATCGTTAATGAAGTAAATTGAAATATAATAATTGATGAAAATTTAAATTTCATTAGAGCTAACAAAAAATATCAGGTGATTTTTTAATTATTATTACGTCGTAATACAAAAAGTATTAAATGTGCATAAATTAATCTTGAAATTAATATTATTAAAAATAACATATCAAGTATTTTTTTTGGGGGGTGGGGTGTGTGGATAGGGGTAGTGGTGGGAGATTTTTTTTTGTTGTTTCCTACCCCGAATTTTTTGATATCCATTTTAAGGCTCGATTAATTCAATTTTTCAAATGTGTATTATTGAACACAAGACCAATTCTTATGTTAATATGATTTTTCACGCCGAGAGACTAATATTAAAGCCTAAAACACATTATTTTTAAAACGATTTTATTTTTAGAATTCAAACCTGAGATTTTAATTAAGTATTGAGGGTATACAAATCTCCCGCCACAACCTTGAATTACTCAGTTGACACCTCTGAACAACAAGTACCCACACCCCTCGTAACAAAGAAAATAAACCTGTTAAATAAAAAAAGAGCCCTCGTTAGGATTCTCTCATCCCTTGCTTATGCTAATTCGAGAGAATCCTTATTAGGACTTCTTCAATAAACACTTGTTTTTCAATCAAGTTTTATATGACTTTCTAGTAAGATTACCCTTATGTTATTCTGTAAACATTCCAACGATCATCAACAAATAAGTCAACTTTAAAGTAAATTTATTGTGTTAAGAGTGCGTTATGACCCCTGATCACCAGTCGAGCAAGAGTGGGGAGTGATTAAAGAAGAAAAAAAAAACTAATAAAGCACATAAAACAAAGTCCTTCCATGAAGGCTATATTTCATTGGTCATTGCCAAGTAATTCCAATTTTTTTTCCACTTGTAAATCATCCTGTTGCCCTCTCTCTCTCTCTCTCTCTCCTTTCTCTCAAGCTTGAAATTGTACTGACATGGCTACTAACTAAATGGGGTTTCTCTAATTGACCGTACAATCACACAAAGCTTAAATTTTTCTTCTTCAACGTACAACTATTACTTCACTAGGTACAACACTCTACTTCCAAATATTCACTTATTTTTCTCTTTTTTCTATCATGGGTGTTGTAAAGATTTGATCTTTCTTGTTCAAATAGTGTTTTGTTTATTTTTGTTTGATGTTTTGCTCAGAGTTTGGTGATTTCTTGAAAATTTCCTTATTTTTTTAAGCTTTTCTTTTAGTATAATGAAGAAAAGATTAAAACTTGTTATCAAGATTTTGTTCTTCTTCTTAGTTAGTCAAGGCTGTAGTTTAGTGGTCAATAAAGTGGTTTAGTTTTCGGGTTTAAATTTTAGCATATACAAAAATATTAGGTGATTTTTTCCTAATGGTGTTAGTGAGAGGTAGTAGGTATCGTGTAGAATTAGTGAGTGTTTCTTTTATTATGATGGTGTGTGGGATAGTTTGTGAGTATATTGATTAATTTTACGGGATATGTGTTACCTGCACACCAGCAAATTTGAATTCTGCTTTGTTTTTGTCAAGAATATTCACTTTTTTTTTTTCTATTATGGCTGTTGTAATCTGTAAAAGTTTGTTTTCTCTCCTTATTTTCTTCTTTGTACTGTTCTTAGTATTATAGAACTCAAGGTTGGTTATATTTGATTTTTACTTTTATGGTGTTTGTGTATTGTTATGTTCTTTGACAACTGCCATTTTTGTGATTTTTGTCTGGTTATCTTGTAGTTTGGCTTATATCTATTAGAATATTTGTTCAATGATTGATGTTTTTTATGTAGTTTCTGTAAATTTTCCCTTTTTAGCTTTTCTTTCCTTAAAATAATGAATAAAAAGATAGAATTTGTTTTAAAGATCTTTTTTTGTTTCTCCTAGCATCCAGAGGGTGTAGCTTAGTAGTTAATGAAATAGTTGAGAATTATGAGATTTCAAGTTCAAATTGTAGCATAGGCAAAAACGCTAGGTGATTTCTTTTTATCTGTTCAAGCCTTGGTGGGTCGTATAAATAATTTATCAAAAAATTAATAACTTTCTTTTCGAGAATCTAGAATCCATAAACTCAAAAGCCTAGTTCCTCCTTTGTTATTACCTAATACTTGTGCTTGATAGGAGGTAATAGATACCCATTGGAACTAGTCGAGATGTCCACAAGTTGGCCTAGGCATCATAGTTATCAAGAAAATATTTTTATTTTACTATTGCAATTTTTTTGAAGTTCTTCTTTTTTGGTTATTTTTGGATATGATTCTTGAAAATTTTGGATTAAGTTTTAGAACTCTTATATTAGATCTTGAGGCATTGTTTTCAATGGAAACTTATGAAATATTGTTTGCTTCAATTGATTGAGCTGCAGGAACTTAATTCCTTCAGATTTTCAAGAAAAAAGGTGTGAATTGTTCTTTTATAACCATGCATACTACTGTATTTTCCAAAGGAAATGAAGGGGTTGTCCAGAATCAATCTGTTGCAACATTGTGCACTGCTCCTTGGTGGAGTAGTGGTTTTATGTCTCAATCTGTGGCTTTTGCTGAGCCTTTTGGACAATTGAAATCTGCATCTGTGGAGCAGCAGCCTAAGGGGAATGCAACAGAGTTCACTATTTCCTCTGGTACTTTCTTATTCATTCTTTTGGAAATTCATAGGACATGACCTTAGATAGAAGGGTGTGGATGTCGCGGATAAGGGTAGAAGGTTAGTAGGTGGTCGAGTGTTGTCTTGCTTTTCGATGGGATAGGCCTTGGTGGTAGTCTATATAGGTAACTATCCTTAAAATATATGCATTTGGGATGAATATAGTTTACAAATTCAATGCCCCTCTTAAACTTGATAAGTCACACCAAAAGACATTAGTGATTTCTAAGATCATCAATTTCAATGGCTTGGTGGCCTCTCAAATTTTGATATCTGATTCTTTCTTAAATATGCATTGTCCAAGAAAATGATATTTAGTGCCAATATGCTTGCTCCTTTCATGAAAAAGACCAAGTTCTTGGACCAATGTTAGATTAGAATTGTTCTCGTAAAAAAATCTTCTTTTAATTTACTTGTTGTTGGTGAAGTTCGTGTAACAAAATCTTAACTACATTGCATGAAAACCACAATTGGTGCTTCTCAGAATTCAATGTAAATTCAGCTTTTTCAAGAAAGAACGAAAACTGGTAGTGCTTTTCCAAACATTATGAAAATAACATTTAAGTAAAAAACTTTGGTAGGTTAAGTAAAATCTTTCCATAGTCAAGCTAGATTTGATGTACTGATATATTCTTTTGACCACCTTAAAAAGAGAAATGTTAGGAGTCTTATAAAGTACTTACAAGCTATGTTGCTCAGACTCTTCAAAAATGCCAGCGTGGGCCTGTAGGTTTCTCCAAAAGATTAGTATTTTTTGGAGAATTTGACACGGGTGCAGCATCGAAAGTGAAGAGTCCCTGCAACTTAGATTACAATTCCAAGACTAAAAAGAATATCTCGTTTGGAAGTTGGACAAATCTATTGCTCCAAACTTCCAACAAGTTTCTTGAAAAATGTGGCATAATCATGCCTCTATCTCCATTCTTGGATAATCTGAGTCTATGTTCCATGGTGGTACTAACGAGCTTGCGATTCACCATCTTGATTTTCTCTGCATATATTCTTCTCACGGTGGAACTAACGGGCATGGAATTATCTATTTTGATTTCCTTCCGATATTCTTCCTTAGAGATAGAACTATTATCCTTCTGCTTCTCCTTGATAGTTGAGTGACCATTTGAGATATTATCTCATTTATGTATTGATGATGCTGACAATTATGGAATATCATAAGCAATTTACTAGTTAACAAGGGATTTTATTAATGCTTCTCCTTTTACTCCATCTTATCTCTCGAGTTAGAGAATCTCAGCTATTGTGCCATTGTGTTTTCTCCTTTTTCCTTTAGTTTAACATCATACTCCATACACCTTCTCTTCTCTAGTTCTTGTTAATGGAAATCACGTTCTGTTGAAATGTTTAACCATTTGGGAGGATTTTTTTTTCTACAGCCCGTTTTACAAAAGACATGTTGACATTTATGTAGTATCTCCTTCAGGTGATTGCAAATCTTCAGCAAACGGGCAAAAACTTTCAAACATTCAGGCTGCTACCTCTGTTCGCGCAGCTAATATGGACTACCGAGGTCACTTTGAGCTAGGTTTTGGTCAGTCCCTGGTAATCTTTTTCATCATGAAAGTTCCATTTGTCTTCGATAAATCTCAATATATGTGCTTGTTCATTCTGTTTATGTGATGTGCTTTTAAATGGTGCAGATTTCTGCAAAATATCCTTATGGAGAGCAATGCATTGGGCTATTTTCAGCTTATGCTCCTCAACTTTCGGTATTACTTCTTTCTGATAGCATCACTTTCCAATCACCAAAGTTATGTGGGTTTGGTAATTTATGCTTTCTCTGGAATTAGTTGCATATTCCAAAAAGCGAAGTAACAGCATTACTGTAGACATATCTGCTGTTTTGTAGCATAACTTACTAAAGTAACCAACTTCAGCTTTATAAAGTTTTCTAAATCTTTTCAAACATGTAATGACAACCAATATCAACTATATGACAGCTTATATTGTCATGTTTCCATCATTGATAATATTGCGTAAATTTTGTTTTAGCACATCATATGGGAGCTGAGTTGGATTTTTAATGTGGTTGATTTGGAAAAGTTTCCAAAAACCATTCTTTCTCCTTCATCAAAACGAAGATTGGAATTTTTTTAGTTGAAAAAGACGAGAGAATGTTAAAGAAACCTTGATGTATGCCTGTTGATTTTGCAAGTTAGTTGGATCAATTGATTGTTAAAGACAGCATCTGATTGTAGTACGATTACTCAAAGCAACGTAATGTCCTTCAGTCTCGTATTTACTCTTTTTACTGAGGGTCTATAGTACGATTATTGATGCTGCTGGTTGGGCTATGATGTTCCCAGATGGCACTATAAGATGGGCACTAATGTTTACTAATGGAACTAGTTTAACGTCTAATATAATTGGTATATTTAAGTTTTTCCTCACAAGCAGAGATGTTATAACGTGCGTCATGTCTAGAAGAAGCCACCTCTGTGGACATTATATAACCTGAGCCTTGAGGAAACACGGCTCCAATTTTTCACCTAAGTAGTTTTTTGGCTGAGGAGATCTCCTTATAAGCAACTAAATAGATGAAAATGGGGAAGAAGTAGCTCCACTTAACTGGTGCTTACTATCCAATTTTGGAAGTTCAAAGGCTGTAGTTGCCTTGGTCCTAAGGGTTGGCCCCAGGTGGATTTCTCGGTCATTAAAATAACAACAACAACTAAGGAAACATACTTACCTTTCGTATTGAAGTAAAGAGTAGTCTGCTTGGTACCTATTTTAGTCGGGGTAGAACAGCGTTTGGCGAAGTATTGGCGTCAAACCAATTAAAAGAATGATGCAAAGAAAGATCATTGGAATCACATTTATCGCCCATTGAATTGAATTTGTTAAGAAAATTTGCTCCCAAATTGTGAAACCAAAAGGATGTTACTAATACTTTGGAACTATGGGTGAGATCCTCTAATTATTCACTGATTACCATTAGCGAATCACCTTAAGGTATCTTCTAAATGAAGGCATTCTTATACTAATTAGCATAGGAGTGATGGAGAAGAGACCAGGAATCTTCGCTCGTTGCATCAAGTATAAATGAAGAAGTGGTGAAAGGACAAATATCTCTAGAGGAAAGTTTTCACAGTTGTTTAGAACATCAGAAGGGTACCGTATCAACAGATTGTTCATTGAACTTACTTTCCTGGATTAATTCAGAGGATCGTTTTTCAGAAGTAGCGGTTTCAAATATTAGCTACAATTATGGAATAACAAAGGAAAGGTGGAAACGGAAATATTTCGGATTAATACAGAACACTGGAATATATGCAGTAACAGGAAACACATGTCTTCTGATAGAAAGCCATATATCATGTATCTTCGCAATATAGTTGGATTTTGTAGTGTAATTTATTCTTTACTCTCCCATACTCTACATCTTCAAATTGAATGATTTCGAGGCTCTAATATTCATATAATATCACTTCACAATTTTTGCAGGGCCGCATTATGCTACCATTGAATTTGGCTTCTGATGAAGGTCCGATATTCGTAAATGCCAAGCAGTATCATGGGATACTAAGACGTCGAAAGACCCGGGCCAAGGAAATGGAGAAAAAAGCTCTTAAACCACGCAAGGTAAAGTTTTATTTCTATGATCATGGATGGTGGATATCTACATATCAGCAGGATATTTTAGTTGATCTTTATGCTTTTCTTCAAAAGCATGTCCTCTGTTCACCCTGTTGTTACTGAGTTTTGCACTGCTTAATGCTTGCAGCCGTACTTGCACCTCTCTCGCCATCTCCATGCTTTGCGCCGACCTAGGGGCTGTGGTGGTCGCTTCTTGAACACAAGGAATATGAGTGGAACTATGAAGGGTGGAAAAACCACTGATATGTTCAAGGCAGGCGATGTTCAAAACTTTTACCCCACCGGATCCCAGAATTCTGAAGTGCTGCAGTCTGATAGCAGCAATTTGAGCTCACCAAAAGAAACATCTGGAAGTAGGTTCTTCGATTCATCAGGGGTCACTAACATGTACACTAGTGGCAATCTTGATCCTCTTCTGTTCCAAAACCTGAGGCCTCCGGTCCAGGCAATACCGGACATGATGAATACTGGACACGGTATTTTCATGTCTGGTAAGTGGGTTGGCACAGCAGATAGCTGTTGCAACCTCAAAGTTTGATAGCCTTGGCTTGAGAACGAGGTCAGGTGTCACGAGTTGAGCCTCACCTCATCCGTGCTACAACCTAGTACATACACATTTGGTTGCTGACAATTGTCGGATCATCCTTGGCTATCATGGGCAGTTCATCCTTGGCTTAGCATTAACGCGGTGCCTCTATCGTTCTATTGCTATCAAGCAACATGGATGGTAAGAGGCACTAAAGCCTTAATGCTACTTTATTTTCAGCTCTTTGTAGGATAAATAAACTTGTTTTGATAAGATGATGACGATGATGACCCTGTCGATCGGGGTCTCTGATGTTGCAGTGTGTTTGGATTACTGTTTTGTGATTTTGGTTTGTGAAAAATACAATGATGTATGATTGAACTTGATCCATGCAAATTGGTGTGTTTTCAGACTGGTATTTTGTATATTGGGAGTGTGGATTGTGATGTATTTGCAACTGTCATGTAATCTATAGTTACCTTCTCATTATGCATTTTGAAGAACATTAATCTTTTTTTTGTTTTGTCTCCCACCCACTTTCTGATACATGTATTGAGACCCGAGACCCGACTGAATTTAGATTTGGACCAAAATCCTACATTGTTTGGGGGTGGGGGGTGGGTGGGGGGATGTAAAGCTTACCATTCTATCACAACCTTTATCGTCGTTTTCAACCACCTTCAGACATGGAATATGCCAACTCTTCAAATTGCATCTGGTGAAATAATAACGAATCATATTAAATTGTCTCTTTTTTGTTATGTAACGATGAATTTCACAATGTACAACCAAAACAATTCATATATTAAACTTAAAAATCACCTTTTTCAACCAACTTTAGACATGAGATATGCCAACATCGATTGCGTCTGGTAAAATGATAACGAATCATGTTAGCCTGTCTCTCTTTAATTGTGTAACGATGAATTTCACAATACAACTAAAGCAACTAATATATTGTATATCGTACAATATATCATCATAGGGTAAACATTTATTTTGCATCGAATAGTTTACCACCAAATCGATAAAACCAAATAATGTCTTTCATGCTCCACATTAATTACTTAATCGTCATTAAGTACTTTCTCATTCACTTTTAACATATCAAAGAGAAACAATTAACTTTTTCTTATTTTACCTTCAACACCTTCTATACATTAATTAACATGTAAAATTTAAAATGAACGAGTAAAAATGATTGAAGACAGTAATTGCTGAGATTCAAGTTCACCGATAAGAGTTACTATGGGATAAATATGATTTCTTTCGTCTATTTGAGTTCGAACGTATGAACTTACCGATATAAAATTAGTCGAGATTTCAATATGGATATCGAACACGGAAATGGACCCCATAAGTCTGTCTTATCAAAACCTCATCTTTTATCTTCTCTCATTTCTTCACTGAACTTTCTTCTTTGGTAGAAAAATTTGGAAGAAGAAAAAATGTCAGCTTTTTCTTCTTCTTCTTCTTCACTTCATTTCTTCACTCAAAAGCCTAAATTCTCAGTAGTAGAGCACATTTCTTCAAGTATTACCAATACCCATTTCAATTTCAAGATTAATAACTCCATAAAACCCATAAAATCGAAACCCCATTTCCCCATTTCTTCTCTTTTAGCTTCTTTCAATCGAATTTCAACCCATTTTTCTACTTCTGCTGTGTCTGATGAAGCTGAGGTTGTTGGATTAGATGAGGAAGCTGAATTGTCAGCGGAAGAGGAAATTGAAGAAGATGAAGAGAATGAGGGAGGTGAGAGTGTGGAGAAAGAAGGAAATGGGGGTGTTGATGAGCCTAAATCGATTGAAGATGGTAGATTGTATGTGGGTAATTTGCCATTTTCGATGACACCTTCTCAATTGTCGGAAATCTTTGCTGAAGCTGGTAAAGTTGCTAATGTTGAGGTCTGTTTTTTGTTGCTTTGCTTGGGTTATCGCATTATTTTGTTGTTGTTATTGTCGTTTTTTCGAATGTTATGTAATGAATGTATGTTATGGTGGTGTTTTTGTAAATGCATTGATATGTTGTTTGTTGTATAACACTCTCCATATTGCATTAATTTGTTGTTGTTATTGCTTCCGTATATGTATCCCCTTTTTTGAAATTGTTTGGCGGGCTTTATTTAAGCTGAGTGTCTATCGGAAACAACCTCTCTATCTCTATGAGTTAGGGGTAAGGTCTGCATACACTACCAAACACTACTTGTGGGATTACACGGGGTATTTTGTTGTTGTTGATATTTGTTACTTGAGTGAAGGGTCTTTCGGACAAAAATTTTATCTCTCAAGAGTTAGGAATAAGGTCTGGCCTACATTCTACCATTCCTAGGCTCGGGTTTGTTGTTGTTGTTGTTGATATGTGTGACTCGAGCCAAGGGTCTTTCGGACAAATTTACCTCTCAGGAGTTAGGAGTAAGGTCTGCATACATTCTACCGTTCCCAGACTTCACTTGTGGGAATACACTGGGTATGTTGTTGTTGTTGCTTTTTCCCTTTCCAATTCTTGAATCTTTATGCAACAAAACCTTATGATATGTATATAGACATCAACATGTTATGGGAGAAAAGTCCAATTACAAAATTTGGACTAATTTTATTTATGCAACTCAACATTCCTATATTGGAAAATTATACTGTACAAATGTGCAAAGACTGAGTTTTTTTTGTTGTGTATAAGTTGTTGAGTGCATTTTATAATGGAAGGTTCTAGTGTAGGTGATAAAGGATGTTCAAAATTGCTTTGGGGAATAGGTTCAAATCCAACGTGTGATCTTTTGGTGTTTTTGGAGTCCCCTTGGATAAATTCTGGCTCTGCCACTGGCTGCATTAGCCCTCGAACAATGGAAAACAAGTTAGAGACACGAATCATGGGATACACATAGTTGTACTCGCAAACGTAATAATAACATATATTTTCTCATATTTGTTGTTTTGTGGTTAAAGTTGGTTGATTTAATTTTGTGTAGCTGCAGTTGAAATCTGGCTCATGATTTCTAAGCCGCTTGCATGTTTGTACATAAGTTCAATTTTGAGAGATTTCCTATATTTTTTCTTTTGGATTATAAGATACAGGATGACTCATGTTGTTTTTCTTCAATGAATTCGTAGATCGTTTATGATAGAGTTACAGATAGAAGTCGTGGATTTGCATTTGTTACAATGGGAAGTGTTGAAGAAGCAGAGGAGGCAGTTCGGTTGTTTGATGGATCAGTAAGTTTAGCAGTTTTCTCATCATTTACTAGCAAGTTCTCTTTTCTTGTATGCTTCACATCAGCTTATTAAAACACTAAATTCATCTGCAATACCAGAATATGAAAATACCGAACGCATGTTGAATTTTGATAGTCATTCACTAACAATATGATTCAGATTTGGTGTTAGTTACCTATCTTGAACTGATGTCATTGTCCTAATAAGAAACAGCAATGGTATTAAGATTTCGTTTTAGTTACCTATTTTGGACTCCTCTGTCTCAATTAGCGTTTAGTTTGGTCTCGAAGGCCATTCATTGCTCATCTAAATAATGTTTAACAGCAAGTTGGAGGTCGTACAGTCAAGGTGAACTTCCCCGAGGTTCCAAGAGGAGGTGAAAGGGAAGTAATGAGTGCAAAGATAAGAAGCACCTATCAAGGTTTTGTAGATAGCCCTCACAAACTATACGTTGCAAATCTTAGCTGGAACCTCACTTCTCAAGGTCTGAAAGACGCTTTTGCTGACCAGCCAGGATTCTTGAGTGCAAAAGTCATCTATGACAGGGCCTCGGGAAGATCTCGAGGTTTTGGTTTTATTACATTTTCGTCAGCTGAAGCAATGAACAATGCACTCGATACCATGAATGAAGTGGTAAGGATACGTAGTGATGAAGTATCTTAAGGACAATTTGACATATTTCTTGTTTCTCACAGTTTCTTATAATGCAATTAGGATCTTGAAGGACGGCCATTGCGACTAAATATAGCTGGGCAGAAAGATCCAGTATCTTCTCCACCAGTAGTCGAAACAAGTGATTCTGAGAACAGTGAAATACTCTCTAGTCTCAGCTCATAAGATCACCGAGATTCATAGCAGCATCAGCAATTTGGAGATATGTAGAGTTTTATATTCGACGGAGACATGCTTTTTCCAGCTTATGTAACTTTGATGCAGGTAAGCTGTGTTACTACATTGCCTATACATTTTCTAAAATGCATATTGTATTTTGATTGTAATATAACTCATCACTAGAATCAATAGAGATAACTCTTTGTAAAATGCTCATATATTCTACTACTTGTTCCTCCCTTTACCATATGCTCATTTTGTATTTTTCTGCTCACTTTGTATTATTAAACTTCTAGTAGTTCAAACTTCAGATTATTGGTGAAGTTTGAATTAACACAATTAAGTTTAGACCAGTGGTCTGAAATTTAAATTTACTAGAACTAAACTTTAGCTTAGTGGTCAAAAGTTATGAACTATTAGAACTAAACTTCAAAGTACAGGTCAGAAGTTTGAACTACTAGAACAAAATTTTAGACAAATAGTCAAAAGTTTGATTTGTGAGAACTAAACTTTAAACCTACTAACTGGATAACATATCCAGTGTAATCGTACAAAGTGGGGTCTAGGGAGGCTAGTGTGTATGCAGACCTTACCCCTACCCTAAGTTGCACGGACTCTTCACTTTTGATGCCGCACCTTGTCGGATTACTTTTGGAGAATCCGACACGCACCCTGACATTTTTGAAGAGTCCGAGTAACATAGCCCCTACTTTGGGAGGGAGAAGAGGTTGTTTTCGATTACCCTTGGCTCAAGTAAAAGCAGTTCAAAAAACGGAAAGTGAAAACAACAGGAGTGAAGAAGCCAAGAAAGAACTAAACTTTAGACCATTAAACCAAAATGTCAAGAAACATCAATTTAGAAAAAAAAACTCAACATAAACAAGAAAAAGAACAACTTAATCTTAAATGAAAATAACCAAACAAATACCTATGCCACAACACAAAAAGAATATACTCTAAATACATCAATAATTACAAAAATAATAATAATCCAATGTAGAATAACACTTGGACCCCCATCCAACTTACTTCTCCCCACATAAAAAATATATCCCAAAATACACAATATAGAATAATAAACTATAAAATATAGAATATTAAAAAAAAAAGAAAAAAAAGGGGGAGGTCCATCCACAACTAAACCAATGACCTTTGACCATCTCATTTCTTCCATGGCTGAATAGAAAGAACCACTATCAAGATGATGATAAGCAAAAGAATAATAGCAAAACAAGTCCATTTTCTTGTATTCTTTTGGTGTTTTCTTGCCACTTGTAATTGTTGAGCACCCCCTCTAACATATGAATTAGCCCTATTCACTTGGCTCTCAATATCATCAAGTTGTTCACCTTGAGATTCCACTAAAACAGCCATGTCCAAGAAAACTTGATGAAGTTCTTTCAAATTCCTCTCTATTTCCTTCACAGCTTCATGCCTTTCTTGAATCTCCATTATTGTGTCCATCACTTGTCCTCTTCCTTGTTCTTGTATTGCCTTTTGTAAGAATGTCTCACTTTGACCTGTGGGAGACAAAAACAAGTTGTTTGTTCTGTTATGACTCGTAACGTTGAACGATCCATCAACCTATTCGGTCTAAGACACATGAAATAAGTATTGTTTGATATGTCATTTGGAAATTTGGATGAGTTTCTCTTTGGACCTAAACGATGTCAGATATTCGTTTTGGAGCTTGATTAATCCGAATTTACATCAAGAGGTAAACCACTCCATACGAAAGACGACTCTATTCCCCTAAGTTTGATTTCAAGACCTCTGATTAAGGATGGAACTACATACAATGGAGGATCATCTTGTCGGAGAATTAGACTCTGCATATAAAAACTAATACTTAGTATATAGATCAAAACTTAAATCTTGAATACCCTTAACCAAATTTCTTTTCTGAGATGGAGGAATACTTACCACCCACCACAATCGTTCCCTTTAAATTTGTACTCCCTCCGTCTAGTTTTCGAGGTTTAGACAATCTAATTTTCCGTGTGAATTCGAATATACAATGAGACAAGGGAGTAAAATTTACCTGTAGATATGAGTGTATCAAGAACTGTTTCATCAGGATTTTCTCCAGTAACAGTATAATACCTTCTTTGAACCGTTTCTCTATATTCCGACGCCATCTTTTGTCTCAGCTCATTAAACTGATTCATAGATTCATGAAGTTTCTTCCTCAATCCATTCACAACAGACGTCCTCGTCCTATCAGAGGAGCTCCCCGGGCCACACTCGGGGAGGCTCCTATTGGAAGCGTTGGATCTATCCAACGCTTCCAAACGAACTTTAATAAACTTGGCCTTTTTCAAGGCCAGGGAAACATCATCATCCATTTTGGACCTAAGATCCTTCACAGCTTTCGCGTTGTGAAGGGTCTTACTCTTTTCATTAGAGCTCTGAAGCTGAGCATAGATTTTTTCGAGGTTTTTCAGCTCGTCTTTAATAGCTTCTACGTCTTCGAAAAACTTGTCTAGGTTGACACCACCGGTATCTCCCATTTCAATTCCATGAGAATCTTGATCATGATCGTTCTCTCCATAACGAGAGAACGATCCTGAGAAAAGATCATTCATCTTCTTCTTTTTTTTAACGAAAATTTTGATATTATGATATTCGATATAAAACTAAGAACAATAAGAAAGATGGAGTTTGAGGAAAAATGGAAATGGTGGGATGAAGGAATATAATGGGAAGGACTACTAGAAGAAGAAGAAAAAAAGACTAGTCAAATTGGTCGTCTAGATCAACTACTATAAATAAGACTTGGCACAAAATATGGAACTAAAGAAAAAGTCAAATGTTCTTTTTTTGAATATAAAAATAATATATTATAGTAATAAAATATAGAGAGAATTGTAGAGATTCTTGAGGTTTAGTTATTTCATCTTTTATTTTGAATAAAATAATATATATATAATTATGTAGATTTTCTACCAAGCTCTAATATTATAATTGAATAATGACTTACCTTTTAATCAGCTATCAAACATGATAGAGTAATATTTATGTAAAATTTAACATCTGCATAACTCATCTTCAAATCAACTGTCAAACGATCCATATATATATATATATATATATTTAAAAAATTCTTAAATTTATATGCAATATATGTAATTAAATGTAGGGAAAAGGATAAAAAATACCCTTAAACTATTACAAATAGAGCAAATATACCCTCCGTTTGAATTTGGGTGCAAAACTACCCCCACCGTTACTCAATAGGCTCAAAAATGCCCTTGGCTAACGGAAAAGTAAAAAAAAGGAATTTAAAAAACTTTTAAAATAAGAAAAGGTTGACTTTTTCGTTTGTTGCCTCCTCTCTCATTCTGCTCGCTGCCCCCAAGTTCCATCCACCAGCCTGTTTTATAAAAAAAAAAAGTTATTTTTTCTATCAAGAACTTGCATGATTTTTCCATACACAGGCTAAATTGCTAAATTCAAGTTATGCCATCTCATTGCCAAGTAGAGCAAATATATATCAAGCAAAGGATATGTAGAAATCTTGAGTACTTTTGTCAAAAAGTCTAAATCTATTACTCATTTTCTATCATTAATACTGCACAAAATTGAGTTAAAATTTCAGTGTACGCATATTAAACTGAACAATTCAACATATATACTGGCACTAATTGTTCTAGTAGAAAAATTTTGCTCTTTGTATCATTCCTACATGCTAGTTTTCTCCGTTCAATATCCTATAATATGCAATTAGTTCATGTTTACTTTTAAGTAACTTATATGCATACAAGAGAAATATTAAAAGGTTGCAATTTATCTTGATTGCAATATATGTTGCCACTTGTTGAAGAATAATACTTGAAGTTAGTTTGTTTTGCAATATTAATCAGAAATGACTTCAGTAGGATAAAAATAATTTTTAACGACAATAAATATACGTATTAATAAAGAGGTCTTTACCACATTAGTTAATTATTATTGGATCAAATATCGCTATAGGGTTTAGACACATTTACGAAGAGTGTTAATTGTTATTCAAAATACACACATATATTTATATATATAACTGTAATTAAGTTGTTGTTGTTAATTAATTGTCACTAAAGATATTTTTGATGTGGTGCTTATATACAAATTTGTTTACTTGACATCATAAAATTTCATCATCGAATACAAGCCATGGTCGTGGGTGAAACTTGAGTGTCGATTAGTCAAAATGCGTTCAGTTTTGAGTGACAAAAGAGGGATTTAAGTTTTTTTTTGTTTGGGTTTTGGTTCGATCTGATTTAAGAGGTAAGGAAGGAACAAAGAGGAAGAAGAGTGGCAGCGGGAGAAAATTGGAAGGGGCAGGTGAAAAGAAAAAGTTGACTTTTTCTTATTTTAAAAGTTTTTAAAATTCCTTTTTTTTACTTTTCCGTTAGCCAAGGGCATTTTTGAGCCTATTGAGTAACGGTGGGGGTAGTTTTGCACCCAAATTCAAACGGAGGGTATATTTGTTCTATTTGTAATAGTTTGAGGGTATTTTTGATCCTTTTCCCTTAAATGTAAAAGGGGTGTTTGTGTACGGAAAGGTCGTGGAAATGAAATAGGGAAAGAAGTGAGGAAAGTATCAAAATAAATAAATTAGTTAAGATTGAGTGGGTCTAAAGGGTTGGGTGGGGGTGTATAAAATAAATATATTCCTTCCTTTTTTTTTTCAATTTATATGATATAGTGTAACTGGGACACGAAGTTTAATATCTTATGTCAACTTAATTGATAATTTTTTTAAATTTTATGATGTACTATAATATTTGTGTGAAAATAAATGAAAAGTTAAAAGATATGTCATTTTTTAAAACTGATTAATAATAATAAAAGAAAATATCACATAAATTGATACGGAAGGAAAGAAATAATATGCAGGAAAGAAAAATATTTGAGTCATAAATTTTTTTCTAATAATTTGAGGAAATGTTTAAACGAGTAGGAAAACGCGTTTGACTAAAATATTTCTACTATTTTTTTTCCAATTTAAGGATTAAGAAAATAAAACTAAGGTAAGAAATTTCCTGGAAAAAAGGGGGTTGTTTTTCTAGAACAAAATAACGATAGCTATGACCATAAAAATCTATTTATTATGTTTTTATATTGAAAACGAGTAAGTTTATTTATTTGACATATGTATCAAAATCTTTTTCAAATTTAACTAAAATTGTAGACGATGAGGTGCTTAATGCCCTTGTTTATTTATTTGAAAAATCAAAATATATATTTAATTATTAAAATACTAATTTTAAATCCAAAAAAACGTAATTCTCAATATTTGAATGGGTATAATTTTATTTCAAAAATAATTAGTAAATATATATTCTCGCTGATAACGGTGGTTAGTGGTTATGGCTCGACGGTTTAGAATTGAAAGTGTTGGTTGTACAATGGAGAATGGGATGGTTGGTGGCAGAGGCGATAGGTTATTCGTTTTTTATATTAATATCCAGATGAATTATATCTTAATGATATTAAGACTATTCGAAATTTAAATAAGTTCGATATATTCTTAGATGGACAAAGCAAAAATTGAATGTACGAAAAGGCCAAATAGTTCAAGTGCAACATCAAATAAAAAGAAAAGAACTTGAACAATTATTTATTTCAGTTCAGGGTTCCTCGTCTTCTTTTTTTTAAGCCGATGTCGACTTATTCCAATCTTTTAAGAAATCAAATTCTCTAATCCCATTCTATGTTGCATTTGAATCATTATGTCTTATCAACTAATTTGGTAGATTTAACAGCTTATTATTTATATTACAAGGATAAGATAATGGAATTTATATATTAAAACATATTCCAAATCAAAGTTAGATGAACCATTTGGCTTCTTAAAATATTCAAATTTTGCCTCCCCAATCTATGATTATTGTGTGGTTGGCCGACCAAAACACGTCCAAAAGTTAATTACTTTTCTCCTAATCCCAATTTGCCCACTAATTAAATTATTGTTACCAATAAATCCATTACTTTCTCACTATTATTTTATGTAACATATTTTCATTTTTTGTCCGTCTCAAAAATGATAAAATGTTCCCATTTTTTGAAACTATTTAATTTTGTAAATTTTAGCATTTTATTTTGCCTTTTAACGATCACATGGCTAATTGGACTTCATGACCATTCATTTATAATGAATAAATGAATAGACACGTGAAACTCTCATAATCAATCATATATTACATATACCTGGTTACATATCAAAAGTCTTGTTCAATTTCTTATACTTTGTTTCGCTCTGCTTAGACTTATCTCCCTCTAGAACGTATTTTAGTGATAGATTTTATAGAAACTGGACGATGAGAAATATGAACACAACCAATAATGCATTGGAGAGACCGTTTCTTATTTTGTGCCGAAGACATTAATAAAACATAGGCTCATTTCAAAGATTAAGAAAAAAAATCCACATGAACCTCAATCACAAAAATTACAAATAATAGAATCAAAGTATCATCAACAACATATCCACATTCTAGGAGGATAGATAGAGTTTTAAGCAAACCTTGCCAATATCTCATGACTGTTTCCGAAAAACCCTCGGCTTAAGTGCAGTGATGGAAGAGAAAATACGGTATCGAGAAATAAAAATGTCTACCTTCCATGTTCTTAAACCACAAAATGGATGGATTACAAGCTTGTATTTGGTCCCAAGAGGATTGAAACAAATTAAATTCATATCCTATTGCTACCAGTCAAAATTGTTTTATTTTTCCCCATTATGACGTTTCTATTTCTGTGTAAATGTAAATACAAGAACATCATAATTTACAAGTTACAAAATCACAGCACGTTGATTTGCTAATTCTCAAAAGTTCTCAATCTTGTTGCAGCACTGTTATGTAGAATGGATGGCCTTGGCATGTTCCAGATGAAGTTCTCGATTCATCGCGATCAACGCTCTGGGATGAGAGACTCCAGTGCAATGAGTAGTTTGATAGATCAAATGTGCCGGGTGAGAATACACAAATTTCCATAGGAGTTTCCCTGGAAGATAACGACTCGAGTGTAAAATGAGTAGAACTTGAAGCTGACCAAATGAAAGGCGGAACTGTATCAGACGACATTGGCTTCACTACTCGAGTTCCTGGGGTATCAGGTGTGATTTTAATGTCATTCGACAGTGACAAATCGTGCCAGCCTACTTCATTTCCAGAAGCTGCAGATGTAGTTCCTGATGAGCTGATGTTGACTGCGGAATCAGAGGGGCTACAGCGAATGGACACAACATCATCAGAGGAATTGTGCACTATCATCTTTAGTGTAATCGCATAGAAAGGTTCCTTAAAATCATGTTTTACAGTTCGGGGGCCATCTATTATCCACCATATCGGGCTACTCGTCCTGACACTGTAAAATGAAACAAACAAGATTGTATGCATTAAAAGCGAAACATGTGTATGTATACTTAGGTTAATAATTCTCATGACAGAATCCTTGCCTGCAGTGACAAATGTGATGGGAGAAAACATTTGCGCGTTCATTCTCCTCACTTTGTGATCTGGATACCAATATAAAGTCAACCGTGTCCTCATGCTCCTGATCAATTCAAATAAAAAGGAACTTTTGAGTATAGCAGTAAGGCACAAGGAACTGTACACATTTTTTTTTTGAGACAGTAACAAGCCTCTCTACCTCCATGGGATAGGGGGTAAGGGGTAAGGTCTGCGTACACTTTACCCTCCCCAAACCCCGCATATGAGATTACACTAGGTATGTTGTATATTTATTTCGTGAAACCGCTCTGAATCACTGAGCAATCAAAAATATCTATCATTACAACTAAACTATACATTGATACTCCTACTATTGTTTATAGTTCAACTATAACTACAAGCACAAGAACCTCACAAGTTATATTCATTAACAGTATTGATCACATTATGACACTTGAATACTTCCCCTAATTAATGAGAAATATAGCAGAGTAATAAATGAACCTGATCCGATATTCTCTGATGCACTCGTTCATAATGGTGAAATTCAGACAAGGGAGAGCTGTATAGATCAAAAAGCATTTCACTTCCACTGAGCAAGTTGACATCTTCCTTCTCCGAAGGGCAAAGAGAAGAAGCACTCTCTTGATCAGTTACCGACCTACAATTCTGATTTCAAAAAGGAATTCCATTATATAAAACAACTATTTGATAGGTTAATTTTTAAAAAATATATCCTTGAATTGTAATATCGGAGAGGGAATATATCCAGAAAGCTGAAGTTGAACTGTGTCAAATAAGTAAACAGAACAAGGAAACACTCCATTTCTAACCTTGAGCTTGAGAAACCATGAAATGGCTTGACCAGCAAGTAGAAAATCTGAAGGGAGGACCTTAGTTGGTTCGAGCAATGATATCTCCCATTCATTTCCAACAGATGACAATTGGTGAACCTGAAAACCTTTTGAGCTAGACCTATTGACAACATCCATTTGGACAAGGAACTCCCGCAGTCTAGATGGACGAGGGCTGATTTGGAAAGACACATCCAAAGATGGTAGCACCTATAAAGTGAATATTGCAGATACTTGTAAGAGACTTTTTTTTTTGGAAAAGCAGCTCGCTCACTTTTGATCAATACACACACCAGCTCAGGGGATAAAGAAACTGTAAAACTAATAGCACTTGCTCAGATTCATGAGACTGTTCTCAACTGGAGACATTACAACAAATCTACACATATCTAGCAAATAGCAGGAACCAACCTCTATATTGAAGTGTACGCGTAAGGTACGATATGTCATCACACTTGATATGTCTCCCATCTCATAGTATACTGATAAATATAAAGATATTTTCCCAGGAGCTGCAGCCCTAAGCCAGAGAGGCCATGAGATTGGAGTTCCATCTGCAATTGATGTGTCCTAGAAAAAGAAACACAGAAAAGATAAAGGGGTCTGATCCTGGCTTAAAATGTAGATGGTTAACATCTTTAGCCTACACTGACCTCGGGAAATGGAAAAATGCCATCTGATACTTTATCAGCCTTTGACCTCAAAGAACTTTGTCTTGAACTTTTTCTTTCCAAGCAAGCAGGAAACTGAACTTCCAGATCTTCCTTGTGTCCAATTTGGAGAAACCTTGGCGGATTGACCTTCATCTTCAACTTCTGCCAGGACATTACAGCTATCATCATAAGAACTAGAAATTTTTCTAACAAACAATGCTCCAAATTGATATTATTAAAACAACCATATATACTAGTTCATCTTCATGCAATGCATGTATCCATTTCGAACACACAGGTGCCTCTCAGTTCATATGTATCGATGTAATCTCAATTTATAATTTTATATGTATCTAAATACCTCGATGTAGATGATTATGAGTAAATTTGGTGAATCATACACTGTAACCTATTTGCTTGTATAGCGCAGATTCTTATTAAAACAAAAGAGGTGCATAACCTAGAAATATTAGGTGGTGACAATAGCAATTGAAGCTATGCAGCTTGGTGAGTTAACTAGTAACTCCAAGACTAGGCTCAAAAAATAAATATATACTCTTAAATTTATCTCTTTAATGAATATATGTTGTGGGTTAGTCAGTTCAGTGGGTACCAGCTAAGTACAAGATGGTTATACCCAAAAAGAAAAGGTGATGGAATTGAATGAAATGCTTTTCCCAAGATTTTCTCTTCAATTTCCTACCTCTTTAGCTGTAAACACAGACATTCTCTTGAAACAAGAGAACTTCGGTCTTACATTTCCAAACTTTGTTCTCAGCCTTGATTATAGTTTCGTTCATCCTGTAGTTGGGAATTACTGCTCCACTTAGAATATCCTCCTGACTAATGACTTTTCTTGCCCATGAAGTAGGGCAGGTCTGAAAACTGCCTTTCGAACACAGCCTATTTTCAATCAATGCAACAGCAGCAATTGTGCCTATTATATCAGCTGAGATAAGATAATCCCAATTGAAGTACTGTCTACAGCTTTATTAGGTGATATTTGATGATTCTTAGGGGAAAATAAGAACTAGGCATGTTTGTCATTCTGATGTTCAAACATAAGGAAATGTTTTTACATGCTGTAAAAGAACCATGTTTTTTTCTATAAAGTACAAAAGAAGAAACATACTTTAACTGGAATTTTAGATGGATTTTTCAACTCCAGAGAGATACACCACAAATCACCAACATAAACTGTTTCCGGGAGGTGATGAATGAAGCCCTCAAGTTTTGGTAAACTCTGCATATAGTCAGTCAAGTCATATAGATATGTAACTGTGACCATCCAAGTACAAAATGCTAAAACATCTTAAACTGTCTACATCACAAGTAATAAATATGTGGACATGGAAGGAAGAAATCACCTTTATGACTAAGAACTTCAGGTTATCAAATGTAGATCGTTTAGATTTCCTGTTTCCTTTCATAACTTTCTTTCTGACTAAGTCGGTATCAAAAGTACAAAATCCTCCCAATGACCCTGACAGCTTCCACCTTATACCAACTATCTTGAGAGTACCTTCTGCTCTTGGAGTAACCGTTAGCTGTACCTGAAAGTTGAAACAGTAATATTATAATTAAGACAATAGAGGGAAACTACAACCATGGAACATCAGAATCACAAAGATACTGAAAGCAAGAAATGCACATAAGATGCTGGGACAACGACACTGGTATTGCACCCAAAAGTGTGGCCTAGTGGTCAATGAAGTAAACCTGGTTTCAAATCTCAGCAAAGACAACAAACACTAGATGAATTTTTCTTATTTACATATATTTTGGTGGCAATTACTACTTCATTGACCTCTCTACCTCCCCAGGTAACGGGCAAGGTCTGCGTACACACTAACCTCCCTAGACCCCACTTGTGGGATTACACTACACTGGGTATGTTGTTGTTGTTGTTATGTATCTTGGGACCAAAGTCACCCAACACTTGTGCTAGTGGGATGTGATAATAACCAGGTGAATCAGTCCAGATGCACATAAGTTAATGTGTGAACCCCAAACCAAGTTAGGTATGCTGGAAGGTGTATAAAGATCTTGGGTTACTCCACTAATTGCCTTAAGGTTTTGAAATGATTACTCGGATTCTCGCACACATGTCATGGACCAAATGGCTAGTTTTTCAATCGTAGGTGTATTCTGATTATATCATTATGTACAGAAGAAAAACCTAAAGTTCCCAGTTCTTACAGCATCACAAAACAGACATATAAAACTACCGGACACAGACAAAGAGAGAGTTAAGAAAGAGGTAATCACCATACAACAAATTACTGATTACTTACAAGAGAAATAGGTAAACAGAACTGGTAGTTTAATGCTAGAATGAAAAGGAAGTGATCTGTTTTTATCATATGCCTCGTCTGTTTGACCAGCAAACAACATAGAGCAAGGGCAAGGGGAAAGTCTAGCTTATGATTTAAGAAAAGAAATTGTTATGGATAAGTTTTGGTGGTAGAAATCACAACAGTCTTTAAAGTGAAGATGCACTGATGCAGCACTAGAGGATGATGCTTTCCATCTCAGTTGCTTGAATTTGGCTGAGGCCTCAAATTTATAAGCTCCAGTCTTTCATAAATAATCTTTGTTGCTAGACGGTGGATTCTTATAGCATAATTCGCTAAAAATTGTCATACACTAGAAACAAAAGATTATGCCATCTTTTCCTAGAACAGCTTCAGCACCCCTCCCAAGTAGAACAGGGAGAACAAGAAAAGAGTAAATGAAATCTACAAGCAGCCAGATAGACATGTTCAAATTACTTGTCAAAAAACTCACCAATACTGTTTCACCTTCTCCCAAGGCAACATCAGCCTCCGATAATGTAAATGAAGATGTATCAGAAGCAAAATTCCTGAAGCATCAAAAAAATGTGCAGCATCATAAGCATGTGGAAAGGGGATTAAAATTTTATCTGAAAAACATAACCAAGCTGGAAAGTCAAACTCTGGAAGTTTCAATACACTTACCCACTAGTGGCTGATTTGTTTGATGTCTCACCATTTTGCTCACCAATTGAATTATTTGCATCTACATCATTCACAATAGAACTTACTATGATTCTAATATTGCAATAGTTGTATTAAGGGAGAAAAAATTTGTGAGGAAACAAACTGAAAAGCTTATCAACTTCATTATCAAGTGAAAATGAATGAAAAATAAGTACTCCGCTCATCCCAAGACTCTTAAATATATATGCTTTCTGAGGAACAATTTGACCATTTTTTGCAAATATTTGCACAAAATATCTGGATATCTGAGAGCTAAATGAAAATTATTTCTTCTTAAAATGAAGTTGTTAAAAGTGCAGTCAAAGTTCAACCAAATAATCTCTAAAAAGCAAAGGGTGAGAACTTTGGGCCAGACAGGGATTAGAAAGAGACGGCATTTTCGTCTTTTCAACAAGTAGAAAGAAGATGACATTAAACAGGCTATTGTACTTACTCGGTTCAGATACTGCTGAAGAATGTTCACAAATTAGGGTAACACCAGATATTGAAATAGGTATTTGAAGTGGATTTTTGAATTCAATGGTTATCCCAATAGCCTCTGCAAAAAATGAAGCAAGAATAACTCGGATATTTTAGGAAATTAACAAGGTAATGTAGAAAAAGAAAAATCACTATACTGATGGAAGATTTTGAATAGAAGATAAGCACTACAAAGAATACACAGCTCTCTCGGAAAATTATTTCTCTTAATCTTTTCAAATCAGTGATATTCTTGAGTCTAAACTTGTTTAAAAAAGAAAGAGAGAAAACACTTTTAGCCTAATGTCTAGCTTATCAACTACAAAGAGTGTTCATTTTCATTGTGCTCGAGTAAAACACTAATGTATAAAAGGTTAGAATTCTTTATTACTAAACTCCTGTAAAAGACCTAGCTTTCTAATGAGAGAAAGTTTAGGCAATCTTTTTAGTTGATGGTGAGCGGGTGAAAACCATCTTGTACAAGTTTGTGGTAAGTGTATTAAAACCATAAGTTGGTGGTATGTGCTAAAACCATATGTTAGTGTTGTGGGATAAGAGGATTTGAAGTGGGTAAGCCTTGGGAATGCAGCATCTGCTATATGTAGATGTTACATTATTTTTTTGTGGAGTAGAAAACCCCAAGTCCTCTATCACAACCTTACCCTTCTAATATTTGAGGCCTTACCAGGATTACTCATCTATATGCTTATATCCTATCAATTATGTCCCTATTCTGAGGGAGCTAGCTGATATTTTATGCTGCAGTATTGGTTCTCTACCCACATCTATCAGGGTCTTCCTTTAGGTACCAAGTTCAAGTTTACTGAAGTCTGGAGTGGTGTTACTGAAAAAATTGTGAAGAGACTGGCATCTTGGAAGATCCAGTGATGTTCCAAAACAGTGCTTTCTCTATCATTGGATAACTTTTGATTTAAACTTACTACTCCTTGTTGTCACTCCAACTGGAGATACACAGCTGTTTCTAGTAATCCTTTATCGTGTGTCTACTTGTCTAGCGTTCCTTGGATGCATTGCAGCATTTCTTTTAATGACACAACAAACTCAATCATGGTTTAACTAAAGCTCATCAGCGAAAGACAGGAGTATAAATTTATCAACAGTGAAATAGGATCGGTCACTTACCTCCAGCAACACAAATGTTTGATTCTTTAAACTTCTTTGGCAACATTTTAGATTGCAGTTCCAGCCAATTACTCTTACTTGACATTGTTGGAATCATGTCTTCCTCTAATGATCGCCACAGACTTTCTTTGACATGAATCTGATGTTCCAAATAGAAAAAAACAACAAAGATTGTATCAGAAGTTTTAAATACATAAGAAACAATAAATATAAACAAAGGCATAAAAGTCCAATGAATTCAATTACTCTATTTTGCCACAGCAGTAGCAGAATGCTTCGGTTGACAGAAAGGATGAAAAAGAGGAAGGAACAACAAATGTTTAAACACTACATTTTATTTTAAATGATATAATATGTCCATTGACTTCAGTTAACCTTGTATGACACACCAATAACAGACAACAGCCTGGGTGGAGTGGAAAATATAAGAACAAGGAACAAGGAACAAGGAACAAGGAACAAGGAACAGGGAAAGAAACAGGGGAAAAGAAGACCAGTGAAGTATGAATCTGAATCATGGATTTGAATTTATGGTGTTGAGCATTACAGGTCGAAGAATTTAGTTGATTTTCAAGACTAAGTAGTTACAGTCTATTACTTTAATGAGACCCTGCTTTGTTAGCCCAGTCTTACCGGCAAAATGTTTCGAGTGTATTTTCTCACAGTTACCAGAATGCAAGAAGATGAGGATGAACACATAATCCAGAGGAAACAAAAGGCAACAGTAACGAAAGAGACTATTGAATAGGAAGACTACGCAGGTATTATTAAGTAGCACCTAGAATTTGCATCATGCACTGCCTAACAGAAATAGATAATTTAAACCGGATGACAGACAGAGTAACACGTCAGAAGGCCTTGGGCATTTAATAGATTCCAGAAAACCAAAAAAGAACGGAAAGAGAAGAAGACGACAAACAAATAGAAAAAAGTAAAAGATTTAGGAAGTACTAATTAGCTTACAGCTGCTTGGGATGCATAGGTACGATGATCCTCGTACACCACTTTGACTGAAGGGATGTTGATTACTGGTAATTGAAGCTTTGGAACCTCATATGTTTTGCCTGTTTGCTTCATAATATTACAAATAAAAGAGTAAACAAGGACACTATATATTTCAGATCAAGAACAATAATGAGACCTGACTAGATGAGAGAAAAAAACAAAGCAGTATGTTAAGAACTCTTGCAAAGCAACACATGCATCTTCAATGCACTTGTCATTGATCCATAAAAATTAAAACCAAAACAGTAACGGCTATTACAAACAAAGATTAAGTGAAACCAAAATCAAGATCATTCCATGGATCTAATTAAGAGAACTATTCTACATGCCAAGTTTTTTCTTTTTCAGTTAGGATATTTATATGAATAATCAAAACCATAGGTCAAGGAAATTGTTTCTGGCAATGCTGAAGCTAATACATATCAGCACACCAAATTATCTTTAGCAATTTTTGACAATTACCATAAAGACAACAGTGGGCTAAATTGAACTGCTCAGTTTAAATTTAGAAGCATCGCAACCTGCGAACAGGGCATTCTTTCTGTCTTCTGATCTATTGAATACTAAAAGTCACTAACACCTCACTTCTATTGGATGCTAATATAAATTTCATAAATCTATTTGCAGTTTCTGATTATTCAAAAGATTGGGTTGGAAATTGAATCTCATCAAGGAAAATTAGCAACCGGTAGACCAGTAGATCCAGAATTTCCATGATATTTTCAACTTCAATTTTTTATTTTTTCACCCCTACCCTCGACCCCCCACCCCCAAAAAAAATTTAAGTTTGTTTTTAAAAAATATTTTCAATTTCAAAAATTATTTTCTACTCTAGTAAAAATAAAAGATATTTCTCAAAAACATTTTTCATTCATAAATCAAACACTAAAAAAAATTTCCGGAAAATATTTTCTACTCACCAACCAAACATGAGAAAATAAGTCAAAAATCTACTTGTTTTCCAGGAAAACATTTTCCTTCATACCAAACACACCCCTAATGATCTTTACCATGATATATAGCCAGTTTGACTGTACAGAATAATATTTATCAAGATATATAGCCAGTTTGACTGTACAGAATATTTATCAAGAAATGAACAGACCACATAATTTTGAAGTTGATGATCTTTCCAGGAACCAACCCGGGGGGAACTCACGGGTAAGACACAGGATGTAAGAGACAGGAGGATATCAGGAACCAAAACTATGCTTACCTGAATTATCTGAAGGAAATCCTTTAGGAATAACTCCTGTGTGGTCTTAGATTGATGACCACAAGCTAGAACCTCCAACATATTTTTGATAGCAACATCAAAGATCCCCAAGAAACCATACCACCTGAATAAATGACAACCTTATTATGTTACTCCCTAATTCTCGAATAATATCTTAACTAGCTTTTATGATTATAACAAGAAGCAGCGGAGGGAGGGAATCTTTAGCTAGATTAGTACAAGGATATGGCATAACCAATGCAATAAGAAGGTTAAGACGAAGGACAAAAACAAGAAGCTGTGGGAACAATGGTGTCTACTGCCTTTTCCGAGCAGTTTTGTCTGTAGACAGGACTAATATGATCCAAGTACAATTCTGAAAAAAAACAAGGAGGTTCAACTCAGGTTTGTGCAGTTTTTATCAGTTTGACTAGGAAAGGTGGACCATGCCTGAACGCATAGTTTGCTAGAAGAAATGGTGGGGAACAGTCTCAGCTTGTATATGGTGGAACACATGGAATGAAAGAATCCTTGAAGGCAGGTTCAACTCCATTCAAAAAATCAAATGGAATTGTACCAGTTCTCTATGTTTTGGTGTAAAGAGCAATGTATAGATGATGAAGTACAGATAATGGACTTTCAAAGACTTCTGTAATTGCTTTCACTCTGTAGATCACTTTTTGGAGATTGCCAGCATAGCCCTAAATGTTGAGGAATACAAGTTACTAGTTTCAAAAAAACAACAAGGAGGTTGTTTATAACTTACTTTCCTATGTGGAAATGAACATGGTCTCTAATGTGCCTCCATGTAGTTCCCTTGAAAACAGAAAGAGCACCTTTGTATGTTCGAATTGCATGCTTTATCTGATAATGGAGACGGAATAAATAGTTATAGTCTAGATCACAGCATTTAAGAACCTATATGCATGATTGGGTGAGAACAAATACCTGATCACATTTTTTATACAGGTCCCCGGAAAGAACAAGATGAAACCCGTACTTGCGCAACATGGGGGGAGTGGAAAACAAGTAACAGTATGATGCTTGCTCGAGCATTACTGCTGAATGGAGGAGTTCCTAAAGAATAAACCTCTTTAGAACAGGAAATAAGGATTGTCATCCACCAAGATATCTAAATTGGGCATTACCTCACCAGAGATACGGAAGTATACACTGGCAGCCTCCTTATACTGATCTCTGGCCTTCAACATTTCTACCCACCAAAGACCACAACGTGTAGCATTTCTCTGACCCGATGATCCAATTTTCTGCAAAAAAGATAATGTTTTAATCCATCTACCAAAACCATAAAAAACCTTAGATCATATTTATACTACATCTAAGGCCAATAATAATAATTAAAATAAAAATAATAACAAAAAACACTTAAACCGAGAATATCATCACATAAATAAACTAAAAAGTATGCAATACAACAAGGTATTTGATCCATCAGTTTCTAGGTCACATAAAAAGCTTAACATGCAGACCTTAAGAGAAACAGGTTTCTAAACAATTGTCAGAGTGACTACTACCATCTTTTTCTTGATTTATCTAAGTATATTAAAAATTGTGAAGCACATTCTCTTCCCCTTTTTCTCTTTTTCAATGGTCGCTGGTGAAGAAATTAAAAAGACAACTGCTATAAAATTGACAGACTAGAGTAAAGTTCAAATAACTGACATAGAAGAGGGATGCGTACATACTAAATATGTAGTAAATGCATTCTCCATGCAATATTCACCATCCTTTCTCGACTGATCCAAAATGAAGTAGGTCAGCCCCATCATTTCCTGCAATATGAGTTGATAGTGTAGGTGAGAACACATTGAAAGATTATAAAACCAGGCAAAGCATTAAGCAGAAGTTCATCATTCATGTCCCTTCTATAACTCCAGTTGGTTACAGCTGTATGCATATTCACTCCATATGCATCAAAAACAAAGAAAGAAGTCAACAAGTAATTAATGTTCTAACTACTTCTCATGGATATTGGATCTCCCCTCCTCGGAAGAGTATCTGATGGAAAATGCAGTAGTTGGATCAATAGTAAGACACACCCAAATAGAAACCCAAGATACTCCAATCTCTCCCCACCAATAATATACTCTAGCTCTAGTTCAATGTATTTAACACTCCAGTTCTCTCAAAATGTTTGATATACCTTCACATTAACCTATAAGTAGGTCTTATCCCAAAATAAATTGGATATGCAACTACATTCATGAACGATTGCATGTAAAATAATAGGTAAATAAAAAATAGCTAATATTTTTAGCTCAATAGGTTTAACCGCACCAAATATGACAATCACAATAATTTCCTTTTTTTTCCTCCCAAAAAGAAGATAGCCGCATGGCAGAGATGTCTGACTGGTTCATATAGTAAGAAGATTTGCTTTATTAGCACAAACTAAGGGCCAACTTTGTTATTCGAGCAGCAACTTTGTTTTCCAAATTCAACCCAGAATTGTTAAATGTTTGTTTTCTAGAAAACCAAAAACACTGGAAGGCTGTTTCCAAAAACAATTCTTCCAACACACAATCCATCAATTCTTCAAAACCAAATACAAACACACATCCTCAGGGATCAAAATCAAAATAAAACCAACCGAAACCAAAAAAATAATAATCTGAATCCAAATGGCAAACTCATGATGAGAAAAGGTATATTGAATCTCAAATTTCTTGTTTTAAAGTCACTAATAGAAAAATACATAATGGAGAAAAACTTATCATGTCTCAATGTAAAAAGTAAAAAAGGGAAGTACATTATCCAGAGATTATTCATAAATCTCAAAGTAAGATGTGAAGGAGACCATTTACAATTTGTGAGGTGTATTACCAGTAATTTACAATGCATTACCACTAGCTGACTAGCATGTATCAATTAAATAAAACAAAAAACAAGGTGCTGTGGCTGCCTGATGCACCCAGAGGATATGAAGACACGGTGTCCAATGAGCTCATCTGCTAGCACTTGCTATTTTCCCAATCTCAATCTATTTCATGAAAATATGCAATAAAGACACAAAATGTTTCATATTTTCAGAGACATGTGTTTATGATTTAAGAATGTCATTCGCCAATTGAATAACTCTCTAGACCAAATAGACATAAGAACTTACAAAACTCATAATTGAGCAAAATACACAAAACGAACCAGGTTTCACTGGACACTCATTGTTTTGCTCATCTAACTACATGAACCAGCAACTGCACCTTGGGAACCCAAGTTAAGCAGATTCTATATTAAGTGAAGAAAATCATACCAGAGACATGCATTATCCAGAAATTTAGCTTACAACAAGTACTCTGCTAGTAACAATGGAAATCCAATACATAATGTCAAGAACTACCTGAACACCAGCATAGTGTTTCCAAGCTTTGTCGAGCTTGTAGTCGGTAGAAAGTAGACGATAGTTAGACAATGCAAGCTCATAATCATGTAACATGAAGGCATAATCACCCAAAACTCTTATTTGTGATTCAATGGAGCTGAAAGTATACCTTGAAAAGCAATCACAAAGTCTCATTAGTCATTTAAAGAAAAATGAAAACACAACCATGTCACAAACTAGACAAGAGATGAGCTTGCAGAATTACGTTGGACCAGCTGGGTTTTCTGGTGCATCTTCTTTACCCTTTCTCCACCACAAGTTTTTTATTTGGTTTCTAAAACCTTTCCTTGTTGCAGAAACCTGAAATTAAGCACTAAGTAAGAAAAACCCGATAGAAGTAACATGCATGTTATCATCAACTTCCAAGATTTAAACAATAAAATAAAATTCCAAAAACCAGGGTCAGGGTTGAGGGGTAGATACCTGCTGGTTAAGCAGACGGATTTTTTGCTCCATATGAGGAATAATATGTTTAGACGATAGATCTTGTACAAATTTTTTCAGCTGCTCAAATCAACACACATGTAAATAATTACTTATATCAAGGAGAAAGATGTTGATGACCAGCTATCCTAAGAAAGTACCTCTAAGTTCAGGCCATACAAGGTTCAGGAACAAATACCTCATCCAAGTCATCTGAGCTAAGGAAGCAACGTAGCTGCTGGCCATGTGAAATATCAGTTTTCTGTAAGACACAAGAATTTTTTTTTTCTTTAATTCATCTAATAAACAAAGATAACAAAGGCAATAGATATGATGTGAAACAAATAAGCTTCGGAAGGTTCTCTTACATAAGCAGACCATAGGTTCTCATGCTCTTCTGAGCCATCCTTAGAGGAGTTAATACACAGCAAATGGCAACAATTAGCCCCAAAAGTGCTCCTCATCTCTGCCAAGGTTTTGGTTGCTCTGTAGAAAATACAGAGCACCATTAGCAGCCACATCATGCAAAATTGAGCTCATCTTTTTGTAACCAAAAAACCACCACAGTAAGACTAAACCATAAGTCTAGAAACAGATTTAATAGTTTGAAATGCAGTGGGGAAAAGGACTATAATGAAAGGTCTACGCAAGTGTGAACATAATAACATGCTACTCCTCTTCAGTTGTGTGCCCCTTTTTATAGCTATGTTCGGCATATTCATCCCAAGACTTAAATGTGAAATCCTTGATGACACTGCATCAACATGACTTTGTGCGGCTTTGGGACTTGTTAAGTAATGAATTATATGTTGTGATTGAGCTTTGACAAGGCTCCTTGTTGTGTTTGAAGGTTATTCAAGTAAGGAGATACCACTTAGAAGATCTAGGAAAAGAAACGAATGACAAGAGATGAGATCAGAGCGTCGGAGAAGCAAGAAACAAGGAAGAGAAATGACCTATCGGCAGTGCCTAGGCTCCATCTAAGCACCACTGAGATACTGAAAAGCAGAAAAAGAAAACCGGTTCGTTCTTAGTACTGCAGAGTAAGAAGTTTTACTTCCAAAGTTGAGAGAGGAATGTTCTTTCCTCCATGACTCCATTTGGACACTAGAGCTCCGAGGAATGTTGTCTTTTTGTTGGTTAGCGGCTAGGGATGCAATTTTAACAGTGGAGAATCTAAGAAAGAGGAGGATTACCTATGCCAGTTGGTGCTTTATGTGTAAGTGTGAAGGCGAAATTGTCAATCATCTTCTTTTGCATTGTAAGGTGTCTAGTCAGTTATGGAGGGTGGCCCTTAATTGGTTTGGGAGGCAATGGGTGATGCCGGGTACAGCAAAGGAAGTTTGCAAAGTTGGACTCTTAAAATGGGAAAGAGAAGCTCGAGGCACAGTGTGTGTGTTGCCCCATTAGCAATCAAGTCGGTCATTTGGAAAAAGAGGAACAGGAGGGCCGTTGAAGTAGCAGCTAGATTTTTGTAAAACTGCAAAGCAGTGTTTTGTCTCTAGTTTCGTTTTGGTGTACTTATGAGGTCCCCATTTGTATAGAGAATTGGATCTTTTTTTGTTGAGAACGATATTTCGATGTAGGTTCGCTCCTTTTGGTATATGACTTGCATACAGAGTTTCCCTCAGTTGTTAATAAAACTATTTACCTTTGTTAAAAAAAGGTTCGCCAAGCGCTTAACTCCACAACCAGAGCCTGGTTCTGGTCAGCAGGCATTATGCTGTGGCTGTTGGACAATGACTGGGTGGTTCAACAACAGCATCTAGGCATCTGCACTTTCTAGGTTTACAAATAGCCCTTCCATACCTTATGTTAATAAGGAAAAAAGGAGCTCCTAGAAGGGTTTGGAAACATGGTTTTTTGGAAAGGAACAGAAGGCAAGGGAAAGGAGAAAGATGACATCTCCAACAGAGTTTCTTCTACTTTGTGTGAAGTCTTTCATTAGAAATGAGATTTAATGGATATCCTTTTGACGCTTTCACGTTCTGTCATCAACTACTTTACTTATTCCAGGATTATGATGGAAGTCAACACATAGTTTACTTTATCTGCATTCTTGCTAGCATCCGAGGTGGCTATCATGGACTTTGGAGCATTCTTCCAACCATCAAAAGCTTGGACTACTTGAAAGGAGGTTGGAAAGAAGATTCAAGTTCCATAAGAAGCTTAAATGGTTTTGTGGAGAACAACTTTGGAGAACGGCATCCTAGTCATTTTGTTGTTTTACCGTGAAACTAGCAACTCCAGGATTATACCACAGTGAGTGTGGCATAGAAATAACACCAAAATGTGGTATAGACAATCCCTTACGTAACAGTTACAGGCGACAGAGAAAAATTTCAACTAAAATGGCTGCATGTATATGTAATAGATCAATATTGTATAAATAGTTTATAATCGTTTATAACTACGTATCAGAGATGTACATACATCCATATACACTGTTTATACAAAGTTTATATATTGCAACAGTTCATCCTCCTCAACGAGCTGATATTTTTCAATCCCAACCAACTCAAATCTTCTCTAAATACGCCTAAATTTTAGATATGAGTTCCTCTCAATCTAGCTGCAAAAGTAAAATTAATGCAAAATGTTCCTAGCTATCGGTGTTCAAACTTTTAGATCGAATTAAAACATTTCTAGTTTCTCCTCTACCACTAAATGAAATTGTTATATGGATGGATGAGACTGATGAACAGATATTCAGTACTGGAGAAGAATTTTCACATTTTTCTCTTCACTAGGCAGGGGCACGTGGAGTGGCAAAACTTTGAAAGAGTCATACATGCCCGCCTGCACTTTGCCGGCAGTAAAATGAGTCGAATAGCCATTTTAGGTAATAAATTATGATTGGGTTGTTTTGGGTAAGGAATTTTAACTCAATGGACATTTTGTCTAATTTTCCCTAAAATAATCCTATATTTTATCCCAGGATTATTATTATTTATTCGTGTAACCGAACGGTCTCTTAGTTCATTTGTTTATGTTGGTGATGACTATTGAGACTCTTTGTGAACTTGGGGAAGTTCCATTGTATTTCTTCAATTGAACTTAGATTATTCAAAGGTAAGAATTTCATGTATGAGTTCAATTTCTCTTTCTACCTTGTTCCTTATCTTCAAATGAATGCCAATAATTCTTTTTATAATCGAGAAATTTTGGAAGGGCAAGGGCCAACGGCACTATTCAGAACTCGATGGATAATGGGTCCGTGATTCTACCCTTCTCCACTTAAATACCATACTTTTAATTGTTGCATGGTTTAAATCCATGACGGGTGCCTATCTACACATTACATGTTGTGCTGTTACACACTAGCCCAAGGCCTTGGGAGCATTTAAGTGACAAAATAACTAAACGACAGAAATGTGAGACTATAAATGTGTTGAATGACACTGATTATATTTTTACTGAAGTACTTCAACTTCCAGTCCTCATGGATTTGTGATTGTGATGTTAACAATTTCAATGTTATAATCACTGTGTTCAATTACACCGTGGAAAATTTCAGAAGGAAAGAGCATCAAACCTTTCTAATGGAACTTCCACACCATCGTGTACCAATACAAAATGCTTTAGCATTTTTGGATCCATTGAACCATCATTAAGTAGGGAAGGCAACTGATTGATGTTGAATAGGTCAACAAATTTGTTGATAGGATCTTCATCCCGTGAAGAAACAGCCAAAAGACCTATATTATGATCACCACAGACATAGGAGCATTGTAAGCCAGAAACAGAAATTCAGTTAAGTAAGATGGAACCTCATTTCTTAAAAAGGAAAAGAGAAGTGAAAACCGGGGAGTACAGGGGGAAAGTGACTCAAAAAGTGTAAGAAAAAAAAGGTAGCTTACATGTCACAGGATGGTCAAAAGCTTCATGTTCTGAAAAAGAGACCGTACGTACTAGCTCTTTGTTGAAATATTGGAACCATGACGGTAGGAACTCGTTTTGAGAAGCTTCATTGCACATCATAAGGGAATTAGTCCAACAAAATCACACACTTCCAGACAGAAAACTATTTTGTAGCTCCAAACTAGAAAGTAATTAAATGGTTATGGGACTACAAATAAAGCCAAAAACTAACTACACCAGGAGCAAAACAAGCAAGTTATTAATCTAGCAGTTCACAGTGAAATGTGAATTGCAATTTTGCTAGTCCTAAGTTTATAAGTTGATACACTTGCATTAATTATAACTTTGGAGATTAAATATCCTTCTTTTTTACTTCATCAAAAAAAAATCCTTCCTTTTTAGGATTAAAAAGAATTTAACAAATTTAATGTAACTGCATAAAACATACAGTTGAGCACACTCTCAATTTGCAGAGGTTCTGAACATAAGTTAGAAAGATCTTTCTCTCCAGCATCAGTGATAAGTTGGTTTAACCGCTCCTTTGCAACCTAGACAAGAAAACATGTCAATTTTAAAGGCAATAAGCATAATACAGGAAAACGATACCATCATTCAGTTCTCAGGTCATAGAAACCAACAAATAGACCATAAACTGAATATTTTAATGGTTCTGACCTCCAGCAGAAACAGATTTTGGAAGGAATAGGCCAATTTGACAAGAAAGTAAATGAAGGGGGAATTTAAACCAATATTTTGTGTGTATCACTAGTTCCTCCACAAAGGCAGATGATTAAATGAAAAGCTGCACTTTTTTCACAAAGATTAAAGCCTGGTGTTTGGGAACCATGTACTAGACAATGAAACACTATATTTTAGAACTTTTTCCATATTCCATTGGAAACTAAGAACTTTCTAACGGGTCATTTGAGAGGGTGTATGAGAATAATGCTAAATAGAGTGTATTAATAATGCTTGCATTAATTATGCTTCTTGTGCATTGTTTGATTTGGTGTATTAAAAATAGCAAGCATTGCATAATTTTTTTAAAAATATTTATTTACAATTGATTTTTTAAGAAGGGTTTAGAGGGGCAATTGGGTCTTTAACCATGCTAATGGATGCATTAGATCCCTTGCATTACTAATATCATGGATTTCCATGTATTAGTAATACACAATAAAGTGTATAACTAAGGCTTGAAAAGTGTACCAAACAAGGTACTACTAACACACAAAGCTAATGCATGCTTTATTTTTTCTAATACACTATACCAAACGACCCCTAAAAGATGTAGATCTTGGAATGCACATACACAAATGTTGAGGCCTAGGTTCTGGAAACACCACCCGCATACCTCACTTGTGGGATTACACTAGGTATGTTGGTGTTGTGTTGTTGTAGGTTCCGGATTTGAAAGTATATTTTTAAATGATGGAATTGATGGTTGCCATGTTCAACATTTTCCTTGCAAAGTATGCACATATTATGTAATTGGAAGCCTCTCTTTTGTAAATTATCCGGTGTGAGACATTTGTCATTTGCCACAATCCAGATGTAGCATTTGACGATATAAGGGGCCTCGGTATACAATGCCAAAAGATTGGGGAGGAACAAGAAAAAAAGCAAGAGAAACTCTTACCAAAAAAATCTCCACTAGAAAGTGGAGGTATACTGATAAATGGATGTAACATCTACATGTACTCTTCAAGTTCCAAATATTGAGATTTATTCTCAATGATATGGACCATCCTTTATCCTGCCTAATGTCCACAATTTGTTGAAGTATTGGTGTTATTATATTACTAGTGAAATTACACGCGCTTCGCGTGGGAATTTAATATCACGAAATTTATAAAATAATACTTAAAAAGCCTATAAGTCATTAAAACAAAAACACAATATTATCTTACATACAAGATTACGTAGTAACAAACATTAATAATGTAAGGGAAAATGAAAATTATTACATCTTATCATTTATTCTTAATAACATAAGCATAAATTAATGACGGTAAGAATACATACCAGGATTTGTAACATAAGCAATGGTGTCAGTGAACCACTCAACATGAGCAAAGTACACAAATATTTAATTGTGAAAAAGAAGAAGAAGAGGTTCAAAATTTCCGTTGTATTAAAATGAGAAGAAATCTCTCTATTTATAGACATCAACGGGTAGTGTGAACAAATGTTTATTGTGCCTTATCGGAAAGGTTACAACTATTTGAAAAAGTTGCAACCCTTCGGAAAGATCACAACCTTTCATAAAAGTCACAATTTTTCATAAAAGTCGCAACTTTTCATTAAAGTAGCAACTTTTCATAAAAGTTACAACTTTTCATAAAAGTCGCTACTCTTCATAGAAGTCACAACTCTTCATAAAAGTCACAACTTTTCATTAAAGTCGCAACTCTTCATTAAAGTCGCAACTCTTCATAAAAGTCGCAACTTTTCATGAAAAGGAAAGGCTAGTTTTGGAAATAATAAATTAAAAGGGAATTTTGATTTGTGGTGGCGCTATGTAGGCGGGCATAAGGTTTTCTTTTATATATATATATATATATATATTGTTAAGAAAGTGAATCCTAAGTCGAACTCAACATCAAAAAGTAGCTCATGAAGTGAGAATTGTTCAAAACAATAAGGGGTCGTTTGGTAGAGTGTATTAGTAATGCTTATATTAATTATACATAGATAATTTTTATGCACTGTTTGGTTTGGTGTATTAAAAATTGCATGTATTGCATAAAAATATTAATTTACGAAATATCCTCCACAATTATAGTGGAATAGATGTAAAAAGGGTTTTGAAGGGTAATTGGGTCTTTAATCATGCTAATGCATGCATTAAATCCCTTGCATTACTAATACTTAGAAATTCATGGTATTAGTAATGCACCCTTTAATACACAATAGAGTGTATAACTAGTGCTTGCATTAGTTATACATAGGTTGAAAAAGTATACCAAACAAGGTATAACTAATACACAGAATTAATACATGCATTATTTAGCTTAATACACTCTACCAAACGACCTCTAAAAGGATAATAGTTCATTGTCTCAATCAACAGCAGCATACCAGTATAATCCCACAAGGTGGGACCTGGGGAGGGTAATCCCACAAGGTACACAGAGATGGTTACAATGCAGTAAACTTACAATGCAGGAAGAGATGGTTATTTGTTTCCCCCGTCAAGTTGCACAGAAAACACCTAGGGACCAGCTGCCTGCCTTTCTTCTGTAGAACTTCTCCTGTTCAACATGCTCTCTTTATCACTAACCAGGTGAAACACTTTACTTTTGTAGGATTGTCACTCTTCCAAAAGTTATTCCAATTATATTTTGGGCCCCCTGTCATCCCTTGTAGTCCTCTTTTGTATATTTATGGTCATGTTAGGGATGTTCATACATAGAGTCACAATAGATCTCTTAGTTGTGATTTCACAAATCTTCACTATATCGGGTCAAAACTTGGTTTCAAAGATTCAACTTTCAAGAGTCTTTCTTGTGTTAATATAAGGTCCTCAAAACGTATCAAGACGGAAGTTGTTCTCTTAGTCATCGTGTTGCCTCTAAAGTACAATATTTTGTTCCAATGGGTTATAACAACTGTCTTTGCAGAATGTGCAGTGAATGAGATTTAACTAACTATGTTATATTGGTCCCAAAAGATTTTGGTCCTCATGTCGTCATACCCTTCTCTTCCGTCTTCGGCTCAACTCCTTTTTTCTTTTAGTCAAGAAATCCATCTGGGGCCACCCCATTGAACCCTCAGGACCAACTGCAACCAACGAAACTCGAGAATAATTTTCTCTCTCCTCTACCCTTCTCCACTTAAATAGCAGGTTTAGTTTGTGTGGCGCAGGGCTCACACATATGACTAGGTCACAAGTTACACAACTTTTGCCACTTGAACTAAGCCATGGGGTTTAGAGTTGCTTTCTCACCTCCGTTTCTCTACTATAGCTTCTTCAACAGCTTGCTACCTTCACTATGCACAACAAACAATCACCCCTAACACCTTTCATTTCCTCGTCTCTAACAATTTTGAGTTTTTTTTTATGACAAGGGAAGCCCACAGCCGCTACCCTTTGGGTACGCACAGGGTAAAACCCCCGCTCCTATGCAATAGCTCGCAAACCATATAGGAGAGGTAACCCACACTAGGCAAGCCCAGTGCGACGAGCTTGACCCAGAAGGCAAAACCCCTTACATTCGCTGGCAAAGGGTTTCAAACTTGAGACCTCCAACATGGAAGTCCCAAGCCCAAACCTAATAAAAACAAAATGTATTATGTACCTCTTCTCAATTTAACCTTCAAAATTCACGAGGACCAATTTGATTAGTGCACCCCAATCCTATACCTTTTTCTTGTTACCAAATGTACAAACATAGAAAAAGGTGGTTTATATTTTGGATGAAGCCTGATCTCATCAAGTTTTACTGGTTTGTGGAGAAAGTCACTTTTTTTGTCTCCCATTAGTAATTACATCTAAAACCTCTTGTGATTTTGTGTACCAGGCTACCTCACATATTTCCGAATCAAAGCAAATTATTACATAAAGAATTCTCTGCAATTACTTTGTTATTTAGTAGCTGCTGTTTGAAGCACTGCGGTAATTTAGTTTCACGAAAACAAAACGTTCAGCATCAGTGCAATCATTACAAGCAAGCAAATCATAAAATACACTTCTGTTGCTAATATACTGCAACTTTATCTTCCAAAAATAAAAACTGATAATTTAATGACCTTCAACTGAAGTATGTACTTGTCCGTCAAGTATTTCAGCTAAATAAAAGTACCTCGATATTGGGCTGCCGTATATCTGAAGCATAAAACAACCGCAATTTGAACTTCTTCAGTCTGTAAGGCTGATCACTAGCAGTTCGAACTGGCACTGCATTTCCAATAAAGTAAAACACTTCACAAAAAGTTCCACACACAAACAAAAAAAAATAGTATTTTACACTAAATTTGTATTGAAATGGAGTTGACCGTCGATATTATTGAAATTGCAGAAAGGAGAAAGCATTTGGATGAAGGAGAGTTGATTCTTCTGAGAAGATTCTTCAACAAGAGGAGTACGGAGGACCAAAACCACAGGAGTGATCTCATCCAATAGCATTCGGCCAAGTGTTGAGTTCGCCGGATCCATTATCGCCGGTGACTGGATTGAACTGACTCGTCGTAACTCGTGACTCGTCGCCGGTGCCGGCTCGCTTGATCTCACCGGCGATTATGCTCAGATCCAGAGTTGTGTATTAAGGAAGAGAAAATTGAAGTGATGAGAATTATGGGCTACTTGGCCCAAACCAGACTAAATGGGTGTAATGCTTATTAGTCCAATTTTTATTTTCACTTTTAAAAAAAATTAGAATAATAATGTCAAGATAAAATATTTATGATTTGTTAAAAAAAATTATTTGTGTATAAATAACTTTGATATTATTTTGTGTCATGTTTTGTGTGAAATGATAATTTTATAAATATTCTTTTTAAATTGATCTTATGTGACATTTATATCCTTCAATTTTGGTGCGTGCACAAGTAAAACACATGTCTTACTTGACGTTTTACATGACAATTTGCATCATACGCGACATCCTACGTGTATTGCGTCATGCAGGACACGTGTATCTACTTGTTCAAATTTATATAAGTTTAAGTAGTATTTATTTTTACACACCCAAAGTTGAAGAACTAAATGTCGATTGAGCCACAGTTAAAGAAAATATTTACGTGTTATGCCTATGATTTTCGAATAACTTATTCACAAGCTAAAAAGGCTTAAACGTATCCTTTAACTTAGACTTAGCTAACAATAACATTTATGTCCTTTAACTTTTGATGTGTATAAATACAAATTTAACTATCATAAAAATTGAATAAGTATATACACGTCCTAAATAATAAATTTCACACCATTTAACAGACAAAATACGTATGTACCACCAAATTAAAGAATACATTTATATATTTTCTCAACTAAATATCTTTCACTTAATTTCAATTTGACTTTCTTTCACTAAAATAATTTACGTTACCCCAATATTATAATTGAAGGAATTAATTTCCACCAAATTTTGACTTCAATGTAGACCAATGCCATTGACCATAATATTAACACTCTTTATCAAAATGAGTTGTCGTTGAGTGGTGGAATTGCCTTCGCTTTTAATTATAGTTTTCGAATTCAAACGTGGGTATAGGGAAGATTCTATTGGGAGTGCCATCCTTGAATGAACGTGCAGTACGTCACAATCTTTGGATTTAATCGAAACTCCAATTCGGACTTCGAATACCCATGGAAAACAAAAAAAAAACTCTTTAAGAACCAATTAAAATTCCCCACTCGCAGTTGTCACACGCGCTCCCGCACTAATGTCAGTGCGCCTTCTAAACCACCCACACTCCTTCGCCCTTCTCCGTTTTCACTTCCGTAACTCTCTTCGTTCATCACTCCAAAGGAGTTACTCTTTTTCCCATTCCGCTATGGCTTATCGTCCAAACTACCGATGCGGTCGCCGTGGAGGCGGCGGCGGAGGAGGAGGACGCGGCGGTGGAGGCCGTGGTGGCGGTGGTCGTGGAGGAGGAGGACGTGGTGGTGAACAGAGATGGTGGGATCCTGTATGGCGTGCTGAACGACTTAGGCAACAGGCAGCTGAGGTACTGTTTTAATCATCACTGGTTTTTGGTTCATTGCTCTAGCAGTTGTTAGAAATGTGTAAATATAGATGTATGGCTGCAGAAACCGAAGAAGAATTTAAACAGTGCGTACATGTGTTGCTATATTATCGAGATTTAGGCTAGAAGAAAAGGTGTAGTGTTTTGTAAATTTATAACAGGACAGAGGGAAGAATTTAGTTAGAGTTGTGACATAGGAAAAAAGTGTAAGGTGCAGGATCAGAGTTCAATCACACCAATTCATCACTTATAATAAAACTCACGGTTTTTGATTTGATCTTCCAACTTAATGAGGATGATATGAACTTCGACGGGAGGTTGTAGAGGACACAAATTACAATAGAAGTTTAGTAGGCTGTAGGTAGTATTGCATTGTCTTGTTGTCCATCCATACTAGTAGTCCTAGTATTACTCTTGTAGTTTTTTGTCCATAGATTTCTATTAGTATATGTTTCTTCTTGTACGTGGACTATCATATTATTTTGTTGTAGTACCGCTTTGTTACTATATGTTGTTTTTGTTACTATCTGTTTGTTTTGTACTTCCATTACTTATTTTTCTGGATTGCTTTGGACTGCTTTTTTCTTGTGCTAAGGGTCTATAGGAAACAACGAGGTAGGGGTAAGGTACCTCACACCGGGTATGTTGTCGTTGTTTATAAACTTGTGATGTCTATGTTTATGCTTTTGTGAATACAATTCAAGTGATTGTTGGCGTGTTTAAAGTTTACATTGTGATTTTTGGTTGTAGATGGAGGTGATGAATGAGAATGAGTGGTGGGGGAAGATGGAGCAGTTTAAGAGAGGAGGCGAGCAGGAAATGGTTATAAGGCGGAATTTTAGTAGGGATGACCAACAGAAGTTGTCTGATATGGCGTATCAATTAGAACTTTACTTGTAAGTGGTTTGATCTTGAAGAGGAACCGTGGCTATCACTAATCGAAATTTGGTTCGTTGTCCTTTGTTTTGTATTCCATCGGAAACAACCTCTCTACCTCCCAAGGTAGGGGTAAGGTTTGCGTACGCACTACCCTCCCCAGACCCCACTTGTGGGACTACACTGGGTATGTTGTTGTTCTTTGTTTTGTAGTAAGCATGCGGTGTGCTTCCATTTCAATCATTATGAACTTAAATTTATCATTAGACGGAGATTACGAAGACAAAATGTACTTGAAATTTGAGTGATCTTCCTTCTATAGTGCATCAAGATGACAAAATATACAAAAGCAAAAGAATTCTTCAAAGATGTTTCTGTTGTGTCAAAACAAATTTACTTTTCTCTCCATGCGTGTCCTAAAGCTTTGAGAACTGAGAATTGTGAACACTGCATACATCCTCTATTCCCTTTTTTGGGTAAATTCATAAAAACAAGTATAGGAAAAATGTGTAGGGAATTTGAGGAAAAATTTTGTGTTACGTTTCCCACAAATGAGATATGGTTGTGAGAGTGAAGTTAGTGAACTTCATATTGTAATATGCCTTTTGTATTTGTGATCTGTTAAACTTCATACAACTAATGGTTGCAAATGCACAATGAATCTAGTAGTTGCACAATTTATTTAAGATGTACATTTAATTAATTCATTTCAAATCACGTGGAAGCAAGTTGTCTCAAAAAGCCTACAATCTCTTACAATCCATGCAAACTTAGTGAAAATCAGGTATAATTGTAAAAAAAGATATATTTTAGACGACACTAATCAGTTGGATTAAGGCTTAGGCATGTTGGTAGCTTACTTTTGGCCCAGTGTTCACTAGGAGTCCTTAATCATGTTAGAGATTTGTATGCAAGTATTATATTGTTGGAGAGTCTAAATTATTGAATACTCGATAGTTGAGATTCACATGGCCGGTCTCAACTAGCTTCAGATTGAGGTATATTTTTTATTTTAAAATATGTAATTTATACATTTTTCCCTACCTTGAATTAATAGGATTTTTGTAAGTAACTGACACTCAGAAGATGAAAAGCAGACATGCTACTTACACTTCTCAATGTATGGTAATTGCAATAACTTATGTGTGCTACTGCTACATGATATTTCCTTTTTTCCTTTGTTCAAAATGATGGAAGAAGAAACTAAATCTGGTAGATTAATCGGCCCCACCCTCTCATTTAAAAACTAAATTTTCTTTCCTTGTCGCTTCACCATTAAAAAGCACTATTTTATGGTGTTCATAGTAAAGTAAAGTGTTTACTAACTGTCCTATCCATGCCTTTTGTATTTGCTGGAAGAAAGCCATGCTTATAACAAGGGAAAGGCACTTGTTGCAAGCAAAGTCCCATTGCCTAGCTATCGTGCTGATCTTGATGAGCGTCATGGATCTACACAGAAAGAGGTATAGTACTGCCATCTTACTTTTAGCTGGTGAGAATGTTCTTTCACTTATCAGTGCTGATGATTTGCTTGTGTTGCTGGTTTTAGTTAATGTATAACTTAACTGTAACCACACTAATGAAAGAATAACTAAACTGTAACCGTGTCGCAGATTAGGATGTCTACAGAGATTGAGGAAAGAGTCGGAAATCTATTGAGTAGTTCACAGGACACAGTATCTGCTGGGACTTCTTCTTCAACATCTGGTAATTCTGCCAAATTATCATCCAAAGCTGTAGAAACAGCCAAACCCAAGTTGACTATAGAGGATGATACTGCCACCAAAAGACTTAATGTGGAACTTAAACAGAAACAGGAAAAGACGAGGGTACAGTTTTTTCTCTCGATTTTATTAGTCCTTCATCTTATTTTTCGGTGGTACTTTCTAGATTCAGCAGTTGAACTGTTTTTTAATTATTCTGCTAGGAAAGTGAAAAAGTCAAGGCAATGATCTCATTCAGAGAAAAACTTCCAGCATTTAAAGTGAAATCTGAATTTATGGAAGCTGTTGCAAATAATCAGGTGAGATATCTGTAAAAATTACTTCTGCGACAACAATGCATGATGTTTCAGTTGATTCTTTTTTTCCAAATTTTCAATCCTGCTGATTGCACATACAACTTTACTTAACTCTAACTCTTGCAATATGCACTTAGAAACAACTAGCATCTTAATGTAAAATGTGATGAAGAAAGTGTGGTGAATTGCCATGCCTACATGTATTTGTGTACCGTATGGAAGGAAAGGACTGCTAGATGTTTTGAGACAAAGCTAGTCCAATTCAGCAAATAATGTTTAAGTGTATACTTCTGTTTTTTAATTGTAGATAGCACCGTTATGATGCAGATATATATATATATATAAGTTATCTTGTTGGTGTTAAGAGGAACTTGTAAATGAAGTAGAATTGATACTTAGTATCTTAATCCCTAAAGATTATAATGGGATTTTTCTTGCTATTTGCTTTTTGTACGTACTACAACACTTTCTTAGTGCTTCCACTTTTATGAAACTTACATCTTTTCAAAAAAAAAGGCAAGGAAGAGTTACTTCTAGAAGCAGTTCTGTCAACTGCATTCTTTGTTTATTTTCATCCTTTTTTCTCAGGAACACTGTGAAAGTAGTTTTATGGAAAAATTGTCCTGTGATGGAAATGCATTTCATTGGTAAATATTTCTGCTTGCAGGTTAATTGGCATGTTTGAAATAAATTTTCCTTTTGTTAGTCTAATTCAATTTCCTGGGGTTTTGTGGCACTTCGATGCTTTTGAATCACATTATTAGACTTTTAGGGATTTTACAGGAAGAGCATACTCACTATATGGTCAATACAGGTCTTGGTAGTTTCTGGAGAGACTGGTTGTGGAAAGACAACCCAGCTCCCTCAATTCATTCTAGAAGAGGAGATATCATCCCTTCATGGTGTTGATTGTAACATTATATGCACTCAGCCTCGCCGTATATCTGCAATATCAGTTGCTGCTCGAATATGCTCTGAAAGAGGAGAGAGTCTTGGTGATACTGTTGGCTACCAGATTTGGCTGGAGGCAAAGCGCTCTGCTCAAACACGGTTGCTATTTTGCACAACAGGAGTGTTACTGCGGCGGCTGGTATTTGTCTCTTGAACTCTTTTTTCCCAAAACTTGTGTAAATTCTAGAGCTGTCAATATGGGCTAGGCCCGTTGGGCCGGCCTGGCCTAACCCGTGATTTGATAGGCCTGGGCTACGATTTTTGGAGCCCATTTAAGAAAAGGACTTTTTAGCCCGGCCTGAATAAGTCTGTCGATTTGTGGGGCTTGAGAAATATGGATAGGGCCGGCCTGTGGGCCAAATAAAAATTAATTAAAAAATAAAAATAAAATAGAGTATTAAAAATAACAGGAGTCTACACTCAAATTTTGTTTAAAGTTTGAAATATTACAATTTAAATACAAATTATGTTTATAAAATATGTACTACATAAAATAAAGTTCCTAAAATTTCTAGGGAGTCACTACATAGGCCATAGCCTATGGAATATTATCATAGTTTTTGTGTTTTATTATGATCATTGGAAAACAATTAGGTTAATATTTCTATTTAACTATTTATGCTTTTACTTGAAATCAAAATTAATAAATATTATATAGATAATTTTATTTGTGTATTTGATTAACAAGTAGTAACACAAGTCGATATTTATGATAATATTTTTAAATTATAATTTAATTTAAAAAATTATAAAAAATATACTTTTAAGAAAAGAGCTTAATATTATTTTCTGCATAAATGGGCTTGGTATTATTTGTATAATTATCTATGTAATTATGATCTTGGATTAATTCTACTGATTTAGAGGTTTTGTAACTATTAGAAAGGCTGCGTACACACTACCTCCCCCACTGGACCAGTAGGACTACACTGGGTATGTTGTTGTTGTATCTATTAGAAGGAAAGGTGATTTTTCTCCTCTTCCTTTTGAATATAGGTTCAGGACCCTGATTTGACTGGTGTTAGCCATCTGCTTGTTGATGAAATCCATGAAAGAGGCATGAATGAAGACTTCCTCTTGATAATTTTACGTGACCTGCTTCCTCGACGACCTGATTTGCGTTTCATTCTGATGAGTGCTACTATTAACGCTGAGTTATTCTCCAAATACTTCAGAGATGCACCCACGATTCATATACCGGTACTGTGTTTTAGTCTTGTGTATCTCCACAATTCAAGACATGTCCAGCCATAATGTTCTGCTTCTTATTTTCTTAGGCTTAATTTTGCAGGGTTTGACATATCCAGTGGAAGAGCTGTTTCTTGAAGACGTGTTGGAGAAGACTCGTTACCTTATAAAATCCGAAGCAGACAATTTCCAAGGAAACTCAAGGAGAAGGATGAGGCAACAAGATTCTAAAAGAGATCCGCTGACTGATCTTTTTGAGGCATGATCTTTTCCTTTATTGTTGATGAAATTGAAATAAAAAAGAAATATTTGTTTCTCTTGAAAATGGACTTACTTGATGAATTAGACTTGGCTGTTTGTCTACAACCTACTGTGAGGTTATTGTTACTGTGTTTCTTTATGTTTTCAGTTAAATTGTGCTACATAAATTGGGTGGAGAGAGTAGTTGTAGAGTGTTAACATAAGAGCTTTTAGTATTCAAGGTTTATCACCCCCCCCCCCCCCTCCCTTCTCCTTCCCTCATGAAACGGCTTTGCTGGAATGGATGGCAGAGGCTCCATAGTACCTGAAGCGCTGGAGTGATCCAGTATCCAAGAAGGGGTCTAGAAAGTACTTGGCTCTAAACCACTGTCCAGTGCCTGGCAGAGCCAAGGTGGGATTCAATCTTTTCATCTACTCTTTATCCCCATCTTCTCCCAGGCTAAAGGGGTTGGGGGTAGTGGAGCCTCAAAATCAATGTTGAAAGTATTTTATATTTTGAACAACTTTGTCCTGTCTAGGGGGGAAACTAATGCTTGCTATACATTTTATACATGGTCATCTGATTTACCAATCAATTTTTTTTATATGTGGTCATCTAATTTGTTGGCCAAAGTGCAAACTGGATTTTTTTAATGTAATTTCACGTATAAAAGCAGATGCTATTGCTTTCTTTTTAGAAGGTTGACATTCTGATAATGAAAAATGAAATAACCAGAGAGATGATTATTGTCTTTGATGATGAACAATGACTAATACTACATCCATTTCAATTTATTTGTCTGATTTTGGCTTGGCACAAAGTTTAAGAAAGTAAATAAGACTTTTGAATCTTGTAGTCTTAAATTAAAGATATGTAGAATTTATCAAAATGCCCTTTAATCTTGTGGTCTTAAACATGTTATGTGGAAAGTTTTAGAATTAAAGAGTTGCCAAAAAAATTGAAGATGAAAGAGACGTTCTTTTTGAAATGGACTAAAAAGGGAAGTAAGACAAACACATTGGAACGGAGGGAGTATTGATTATGTTTCATGTCTGCTTTACCTTCTTAATAAGGAGTCATTTTAGTTTGCTGCAACATATGAAGCCAAATCAATCATGAGAGCTTCCTGTCCTGTGGATGCCTTGAATGGCCTCATAACTTGAGTATGACAATGCTCGTATATCTTATCGAACAGTTGCTTCATGTACTTAATTTCTATGATGATTGCCCTCCCTAAGAGAAATTGATATGTGGGGGATGTGAGGCTGTGAACCAGCTGGTTCACATGGGTAGAATTGCCGCCAGATTTATGCTTGACAGACCCTATCAAATTAAAAGGTTCAGTGTGGAGGACATCTATTTTCCTGTACTTAATTGCCAATTCTAAAAGCAGACTAATTAACTTTGAATCATTCATTTGATTATGTACTGTGAATACTGTTTTCTGTCAGAACTTGTGGTCTTCATCCTTTAGTTATTTACTCATTTCAAGGGGAATGCATGACCAGTTAGTGAGCTTTTTTATTGTAACTGAACTTTTAAAAATGACAGTTTCTCTTCACATGCATATTTTAATTCTCTTGCCAAGTAAACTCTTATTGAAGATTTCTGGTTGTAGGATGTGGACATTGGTTCACATTACAAAGGCTACAGCATGACTACAAGACAATCTCTGGAAGCATGGTCTGGTTCACAGCTTGATTTGGGTCTTGTACGTACTTTACCTTTTACCAACTAAAGGAGTTTTATTCATGTCGAACATTTCGATTTATAGTTCCTTATTGAAAGAGGGGTTTGGTTGAAGGCATATTTATTGCATTGGTTGCATGGGTTCTCTTGTTTCTTAGCTTTGATTGTTTTATTCCATTGCTTTGAATAGGTGGAAGCATCAATTGAATATATTTGTCGCTGTGAAGGTGAAGGTGCAATTCTTGTGTTCCTAGCTGGTTGGGATGAGATTTCTAAGCTACTTGATAAAATTAAGGCTAACAACTTCCTTGGAGACACCAGGAAGTTTTTAGTCCTCCCTCTTCACGGTTCAATGCCAACAGTAAATCAACGAGAAATATTTGATCGTCCACCTGCTAACACGAGGTACATTCTTTGTTTAGCATAAGCTGGATCTCCAAGAATTCACATTCTTTAATCATAGGTTGATCACCCTTTATCAATAATACCATTGCTCAATTATTTATCTCTTCAGGTGGATCATTACTTTTTCTGTTATTTCTTGTTGTTGAATGGTGGATTTCATTGTCAGTCACATAAACTAATATAGCAGTATGATATGAATCAAAGTACTCAGATTTCACTCATCAGTCAGTTTTTCTTTTTTAAAATTTAATATCTTGAATCTGATCATGCAGGAAAATTGTGCTTGCAACCAACATAGCTGAGAGCAGTATAACTATAGATGATGTCGTGTATGTCATAGACTGTGGGAAGGCGAAAGAGACTAGCTATGATGCACTGAACAAGCTAGCTTGTTTATTACCATCATGGATTTCAAAGGCCTCAGCACATCAGGTAATTAAAAATGCAATACATATTATGGGAGATTGATATATTTGGAGTCAACTTCATTTGGCTTTGTATTTTTGGCTTATTGGAGATTTTTTATTATCTGCAGAGGCGCGGTCGTGCGGGCCGTGTACAACCTGGAGTTTGTTATAGGTTGTATCCGAAACTAATACATGATGCTATGGCACAATATCAACTACCTGAGATTCTTCGAACACCATTACAAGAGCTTTGTCTCCATATTAAGAGTTTGCAGTTTGGCGCCATTGAATCCTTTTTGGCCAAGGCACTTCAACCTCCGGATGCTCTCTCTGTCCACAATGCTATTGAACTTCTCAAAACTATTGGAGCTCTGGATGATACAGAAGAACTTACTCCACTTGGTTTGTATAGTGCACATGATTTTCTCAATATATTCCACGTTGGAATGTTTACTTATAATGTTTCTTTACAGGCCGCCATCTTTGCACTCTACCGCTGGATCCAAATATTGGAAAGATGCTTCTGATGGGGTCCATCTTCCAATGTCTGAACCCTGCACTGACTATTGCTGCTGCTCTGGCACACCGTGATCCATTTGTCCTGCCAATAAACAGGAAAGAGGAAGCAGATGCTGCTAAAAGATCCTTTGCTGGTGATTCTTGCAGGTTAAACCAAATAAAATTAATGGTTTATACGCTTCTTTCTCTGGCTTCCATCAGGGACATCACTTTGTGGAATAAAATATTTCCTTATTCATGTGAAAACAATCTTCCTTTTGATGCAGTGATCATATTGCACTTCTTAAAGCATTTGAAGGATGGAAAGATGCTAAACGTTATGGAAAAGAAAGAACCTTCTGTTGGGAAAATTTCTTATCTCCTGTAACCTTGCAGATGATGGAAGACATGAGAAATCAGTTCGTTGACCTACTGTCAGATATTGGTTTTGTGGATAAATCACGAGGAGCTAAGGTAAATTCTCCGAATTTCTTTTCCTTGAACAACTGATGCACATATAACTCCCTTCACTCTAATGCTGTCTAGGTCTGGTTTGACCATGTTTTGTCGTAAATTATTACTATTTGGTGAAGTGTGTATATCATGGTGTAGAAGAAGCAAATAATATTAATCTTCTGATTCGAGTCCATCTAGCAGTACTTAAAACACCCATCCATGATCAAGATTAAGAGACAATGATCTTATATTGCAGGCATACAATGAATATAGCAATGATTTAGAGATGGTATGCGCCATCCTTTGTGCAGGCCTCTACCCAAATGTCGTGCAGTGTAAAAGAAGAGGAAAGCGTACAGCATTTTACACGAAGGAAGTTGGAAAAGTTGATATCCACCCAGCATCTGTTAACGCTAGTGTTCATCTTTTCCCTCTTCCCTACTTAGTTTACAGTGAGAAAGTCAAGACCTCAAGCATTTATATCAGAGATTCAACGAACATATCCGATTATTCTCTCCTTATGTTTGGGGGTAATCTCACTCCAAGCAAAAGTGGAGACGGCATTGAAATGCTTGGAGGCTATCTTCACTTTTCTGCGTCAAAAAGTGTGTTGGATTTAATAAAGGTTTGCCATTCGATTTCTGCAACAACTTCATCTTTGTGACATACATTTTTATCATTTCAAAACTTACACTTATTTGCTCATGTGTCTGAAATTTTGCAGAAACTGCGAGTGGAACTGGATAAAATATTAAAAAGGAAAATCGAAGAGCCCCACTTTGACGTCTCAGTCGAGGGGAAGGGTGTAGTTGCTGCTGTGGTTGAGTTGCTTCATAGTCAAGACATACGGTACTGAGAAATAGGGGGCGTTTTCGCCTTAATTTATAGCAAACTAGTTGTGAGCAAAACCATATATTAGATGATTATGGCTAGAGTGCACAAAACAGAAGGGTTGAGGCCCCTTTGTTGTAATAGTGTTAGCATAGAGATGCAGGGGGAGATCTAGCTGTATAGTTGTGGGTTCGTTTCGACCTATAACTTTTAGTCCAGACCGGGATTTATCTTATGTAAAATGTACTGAAATTGCTGAAAATATTGAACTATGAACCCACAACTCGAACAAGGTGATGGGTTCAGTGGTTGAAACTCGAGTCCTAGACTCATTGAGTTCAAATCTTGGATTCTGCCTCTAAGAGGTAGATAATTTTGTAACGATTTCAAGGATGATTTGACGTCGATTTAACAACAATGTTATATATGCAAAAATTATTACAACTCGTCAACCTGCTGATAAGCATGTGTTACATGTCTAAAATATTTAAACAAATATTTATTTTCATTTGTTCCGTTTGAAAAATTATGAGATAATCATCACCTAATTACTTCATTCTATACAATAATATTTGTCCACTATTGACTTGAGAGTAAATGATAGGGGGTCATTTTACAAAATCATCCTTATTAAAATAAGTTATCTAAATATTGAGAAATAAATAGTACTAACAAAGGTAAAATAAACATAATATGGTAAATTATTTATTGATTTTATATGCTAGACAAGTATTATTACATATCCCAAAATAATATAGCACACAAGCAAAGTTAGATGAAGGGAGTACTATTTTATTCTTTATCATTTACTATAGCCGTCATTAGGGGTGTTCATGGTTCGGTTTGGATCGGTTACTAGTTAAAACTAAAACCAAAACCAAACCAACTTAAATTGGTTTTTAAATTTCTAAATCAAACCAAACCAAATCAAAAAAATAACCGTCGGTTTGGTTAGATTTTTTCGGTTCGAAAGTAATAAGTTTGTTGAGGACATACGCATCTCGATAGACAAAAACACTTAGGACATGAATAATTCACAAATAAGCTATTACACGAACAAAGTGATTCATCCAATATACCAAGTTTCGAAAACTAAAAAAACTCATTGTCAATAACATAAAGTTGGTTCAATATTCTAGAGATCTCAACATCTTATCAATAGACTTTTCAATAAAATTACACCTTAAAATATTGAGAAATTACTTCTCAAAAAACAACAACAACCAGTATTTCATAGTCAAAACTAATCAATTACCATCTTCTTTAGTTTGAGCTTTAAATTATTCAATGTTGCGTTAGAAAATTTTATAAAGAACAGAGAAAGTGTGATCTTTAAAGTAATGAATATTGAGAGATTTAGACTTAAAGTTTTAATAGTTGGGCTAAAATTTAAGTGTTTGGTTTCAGAAAATAGTAAAATTAAAGACTTAAGTTAATTAAAATTTATCAAAATACTTATATTTTATTTATAAATAATTGTAAAATTTATATATATAACTTCTCGGTTCGGTTTGGTTATTTTTGCGGTTAATTTTTAGTAAAACCAAAACCAAACAAAATAATATCAGTTTTTTAAAATTTAAAACCAAACCTAACCAAATCAAGCTAAATATCGATTTTTTTAATCTGTTTGGTTCGAATTGCGGTTTAATTTGATTTTATAATCATAACCATGAACATCCCTAGTCGTCACTCATCTGTCGAAGCATCAAATACACTTTATTCAAAAAGTAATATAATAAAATTAATGAAAATGAGATATCTTGACTATTTACATCGAATTGAAGAAAATCATTTTTTTTCAAATTTCATATATGTAAAAATTGTAAAATAAATAAATTGTAAAACTATATTTTTTTTATAGGAAAAATTAGGGCTGGGCATTCGGTATTTCGGTTCGGTTTTGGTTTTTTTTTCCGGTTTTTTTGGTTTTCGATTCTTGTACAACGTGTACCGAACACCGAACCAAAATAATTCGGTTCGATTCGGTTATTATTATTTAGGTTCGGTTTTTGTTATTTCGGTTTGGTTTTTGTTAATTCGATTTTTTGTTATGGGTCTGCTTAGTGGGCTTTTTAAAATTTTGTAATTTTTTTGTTTATTTTATTTATGTTTATTTCTTTTTGCTTATTTTACTCTGTTTTTCAAATTATTGTATGATTCAAAATAATAAATTGTCATTAACATTGAAATTTAGCCTTGTTATAACATTGAAATTTACCGGTCATTGTTGTGCTACGGCTGCCTGCTGGTCGATTGGCAGCTGCTGCGTGCTGCTGGTCGACGAAATGGTCGACGCTGCTATAGTCTGTAGACGACTAGACGTGGGAAGTGGGAACGGTAATTTTTGCCTTTTGGGAAGTGGGTTTGTAAAGTTGAAAAGTTTGAAAAGACAAACTTTTGTTTTTAATTTTAAATTATAATATTTATTTTTAAATATTAATAATTAATATAATATTAATATATATTATAATTTATATATTTCGGTAAACTGAAATACCGAAATACCAAATTACACAAAAATTACATACCGAAAACCGAATCGAAATACCGAAAAATACAAAACCATATACCGAATACCAAACTGAAAATTGAAATACCGTAACCAAATTACCAAAATAATTTGGTTCCTTTCGATTTTTCGGTGTTTATGCCCACCCTAGAAAAAATAGTAAGTGACCTACAAAATCAATGTTTATTTGGTTAAAGCACTTGGTTAACTCCGCCATTGCAGCTTAGATTTGTTTCATCAGAAGTATATAAATGGTCTCCTAATTGCATGTTTTCCTCCGCCACCATTAACCCGACCGCCGACTGAGTCGACTCGCTCCGCCGTCCGTCAACTTGCAATCTGACTCAACAATGAGCTGCTCATCATCTTTGATTCTTCCTTCCATTTCTTCGAATGGATTTCGAAGATTTTGTCCTATGAAATTGGATAAGTCTAGGGTTTTTATGAGCAGCATTTCCGTTGGATCTCGAATTGCCGCCGTTGATGATGCTCTCTTCGCTGATTATAAGCCTACCAATGCTTTTCTCTTCCCTGGCCAGGTCATTTCACATTTATCACCACTACTGGATTAGAAAAATTGAATTCTGTAGTTTATTTGTTTAAGTAATTTCATTATTATTTGCTACTGAATTGAAATAATGATAATTACTATACTTTATAAGTATATCGGTTCTTCTTCATTTCATAATTCTCTTGCTGGATTAGATTTTGAAAAGAAGAAGAAAAATTTGCTAATTTGATTGAAAATTTTGAATTATGTAGCTCATTTCATTGTTATTTGCTGCTGAATTAAAATTATGATAATTACACTTGATAAGTATTTCGGTTTTCTTCATTTAGATTTTGAAAAATTAGCGATTTTATATTAATTATGTAGCTAGAGTTTGGCCATGGATTTTGAAAAAATATCTTTGAATATATGTTTGGCCATTTAAACTTTGATTATATCAGATACTGAAAATCTGATCTTTCAAATGTTTTTAAATTCTCAGACCTGGTTTTGGGATTTTTTGGGACTTGCGCTCACAAAGATACAATTTTTTTTTCCATTTAAAATGCATGTCCAAACACAAATTTAAATTCCAAAAGTCATAACTTCACAAATTTTCAAGTTTCAAGTTCCAACTTCAAAATTTATGGAAGTGGAAATTTTGAAAACTACTTGATAAGATTTTGAATGGGAGAAAAAGGTCTATGCTGTATAGCTGTTTTATTTCATCAATTGGTTCGAAGTTGGATTGAAAACTTTTTAGCTTTGAGTTCATTTTGTGTATTTAAATTCTATATTCAGTTGTCTAGTAACTTGGTTCCTACTTCCTGCTGAATAGAATGCTGATAATTACTTGATTATATTTCTCCTATTGCATTAGATTATGAAAAATTAATATGCTGTGCTGAACATAGAAGTGTGTTTGGAAAATTTGCTAGCTTTTAATTCATTCTATGTGTGATTTCTGCTAATTCAGTTGTTATTTTACCTAATTACTTGATTCCTGCTAATTCAGTTGTTATTTTGTCTAATTGGTGATCGGTTTTCTTGCTGATTCAAAAATGATCATAATACTTGATAAGTATTTGTGCCTAAGAAAGCTTGAACAATGTTTTCTTCAACATGGTGTAACCTAACCAGAGAAAAAGGTAGAACTGAAGCTTGAGAGTAGGAATATATCATGTTAGTATCTCCAGCTTTGCATTACCGCCACAATGCTTCAACTTCTCTGGCTACCTTTAAGTAGCTATAGTTCAAACCAATCTGTTCATGGTTAATTTAGTGAATATCTGGTCTCATGGTCATCACGGTGTATGACTAGTTTCTAGAATAGTCATGTCACTGTGATCACAAGATATCCAATTTCATGGCAAACTATTTTATCAGCACTATACCTCTGCAGGGGGCACAAGCTGTTGGAATGGGTGCAGAGGCTCAGAAGGTGCCTGCTGCAGCTGAATTATACAAGAGAGCAAATGAAATCATGGGGTAAATATGATGGATCAAGTCTTATAAATGCTCTGATCAACAATCTTTGGAAAATTGCTTCTTTTGCATAAACATTTTTAAAAATGTTTACTCATAATTCACATTCCTAACCTTTTGGATTGAGTTGAAACTGATAGATGTGCAGTGTTATCAAAGGCGCGCTTTGAGCTTGCTTAAGCCCTAAAGCGAGGCTCAAAACGTGTTGAGCGCTTCGCCTCGCCTAATGTGCGCTTCAGTGTCATCATCAAAGTTCTAAGACAAACTTTTCCTTGTCAATGAGCCTCTTATGAAGAAGTGATACTAAACAATTGATATTTAACTTTATCATAAGTTTTTTTCAATTTCTTTGGTCATATATTTTTCATTCATGTTTATAATTATTAGTCTTGGCCTAAACATACACATTTTACTTTTTTCTCCCTTTGCGCCTTTTTTCATTAAAGCCCACGCTTTATTTGTGTTTTGCGCTTAAAGTCCCCACGGACCTTAGAGCTCTTTTGCGCTTTTCGCTTTTATGTTAATGACGATTTTGAGAGATAATATTTCTTCATCCTTGCTTACAGGTTTGACCTTTTGGATATTTGTATTAATGGTCCAAAAGAGAAGTTAGACTCCACTGTTCTAAGCCAGGTATCGTCTCATCATTTTTTTCTTGTTTTTGAATCACACCTCTTTTTTGGTATTACAGTTATGTGAAACAACTTGTTCATAACTAAAACACATTGATCCCGTTAAATCACATATACAAAAGGAACAGCAGAAGGTTTTGCAATGCATGCACGTTTTGCTTTCAGTAAACAGAGGAAGTGTTATAGATGATGTTTGTGATGACAAATAGGATATAACTTACACAATCATTTTTGACTGGCTCATAATTTACTTGTTCCCAGCCAGCTATCTATGTCACTAGCTTAGCTGCGGTAGAGATACTCTGTGCTCGTGAGGGGGGTCAGCAAATAATTGATTCGGTTGACGTCACATGTGGTCTGAGCTTGGGTGAATACACTGCTCTGGCATTTACAGGAGCTTTCAGGTTTCTACCCTTCATAACATTATGCTTTAGGAGTAGCTTATGTCTAGATGTACTTTCTTATCCTTCCCATCCTTTAAGATGCAAGTATTTGGATTTCCACTAATCTGATTACCTTTGCCAGTTTTGAGGATGGGCTTAAGCTGGTTAAGCTTAGAGGAGAAGCTATGCAGGTAATATTAATGATCATAAATTTGTGTCATGCATGGAACTCTGACAATCAGAGTCAAAGCTATGATTTCAACTTTATGGGTTCGGCTTTTTATAATGACGATTTTGAGAGATAATAACTGGGTTCCAAATTTAATATTTATTCATATTTAATGAATTTATTAACATAAGTATACTGTTTGAGCAAAATCGACTGGGTTCGGACTTCGGCCTAACCCGCATGCAGGCTACTAGCTCTGCCCCTGCTGACAATATCTATTCTGTCCAGGATGCTGCTGATGCTGCAAAAAGTGCAATGGTTAGTATAATTGGACTGGATTCTGACAAGGTTCAGAAACTGTGTGATGCAGCTAATGAAGAAGTTGATGAAGCCGACAAAGTTCAGATTGCAAATTTCTTATGCCCCGTAAGTTTCTCCAAAAGCTTTGTAACCAGAATAAACTCCATATTTACATATTGCATGTGGCTAAGCATTTTCCAGTCTTGTTGTTGCACTATCTTTTTATAGGGAAATTATGCAGTCTCTGGAGGTGTTAAAGGAATTGAAGCAGTAGAAGCAAAAGCAAAATCGTTCAAAGCACGAATGACGGTATTTCCTTTTTCTATCCAAATGCTAATGTATGTCTTGTTGCCAACTGCTAATTTGCATCTTAACATTGGATTTAATTGTTCCAGGTACGTCTAGCTGTTGCCGGAGCTTTTCACACAAGTTTTATGAATCCAGCTGTCTCAAGATTAGAAGCTGCTTTGGGTGCAACAGAGATCAGAACTCCCAGAATACCAGTAATATCAAATGTTGACGCGCAACCACATGCAGATCCAGATACAATTAAGAAAATATTAGCTAGCCAGGTAAAAAACTGACAGTACACAAGATTAAGTTGATTAAAGATGGTTGGACACAATCTTCTGTGAAATGTTGATTCATCATGTTTGAACGTATGCAGGTGACTTCACCAGTTCAATGGGAGACCACAATGAAAACTCTCCTAACAAAAGGGCTAAAGAAAAGCTATGAATTAGGACCTGGAAAGGTAAAACTCATTGATACTCCACAAATCATTCAGTATCGATCACTTTATGACTAATGATCTTATCGCTTTAGCAAGTGCTTGATTTGGACTCCAATGTTTCAGGTTATTGCCGGTATTGTCAAGAGGATGGACAGAGGTGCCGAAATTGAGAACATTGGCGCTTAAGCTTTGTATTGAGAGACATCATCGGTGGTTATTCTTTGAGTGAGTTTGAGCTTGAGTTTTTGAATGTTAACGTCATTATGATCTTTGTTTAAGTAGCATACTGAACTCGGATTAAAATATAACTTTCTGAATCTCAGTAGATATTAATGTGATGAAACCATACACACTATCAGTTCTTATGTGGTTTGGTTTCTGATAGTTTCACTTTCACTAAATGTGAAAACTGGGCAGAGAAATAAGCTCAGCAGACCATGAGATAGTGTTGCCTTTTCCAGCGATTGTGCTTTCTTGTTGATGACTAATATCATGTTTGGTTGTTTTGTCACTTCAATGATACCAAATATTTGGTCTAGTCGAAGAGCGTTGCTCGTGGTGCTTGCTTGTTAAACCATAGACATTCTAGTGCATCAAGAGTGTTTTGTAAGTTCTATTGCTTTGCAATTTCAAAATACATGCCTTCCACCATGCTAGGCTTTGGTCATTTTTGGATAGTGATAATGATCTAAAACACATGAAGTATCTTTTTTTTTTTGCGAATTGTCTACCTAAATTAGGTGTTTGCATTTTCTACTTGAACTATCATCACTATTTGTTTTTCAATGCACATTGACTAGTATTTGATGGTGCGTATTTGATAATTATATGAATTCATTGAAAAAATAATTTTAAAAATTAAAAGATAATGGTTAAAATTACACTTTGAAGTATTACTTTGTTGTGACTTTTCTACCTTAACTATTAGAAGTTCGCATTTTTGTCAGAACACACATTGAAATAAATGAATTAACTGTCATATGAACAAATTTTTATGGGCAAATTTAGTTGTTATGCCTTTTTTTGAATGATGGTATTCAAACACTTTATCTAATCAGTTTCGAGGTGTGTTTTCATAAGTAATTGATGATAGATTAGGTTAGAAAAATATACACATGATAATTTATCTAATCAGTTTCGAGGTGTGTTTTCATAAGTAATTGATGATAGATTAGGTTAGAAAAATATACATATGATAATTTAGGTACGAAACTCGCAACAAATTGATACTTCAGGTATTTCTAAAGAAAGTTACGATTGGATGGTCAGATTGTTTGGGCATAGGCATTTTCTTTCTAGCTTTAACTACAACAACAAACGTAATCCCACAAGTGAGGTCTGAAATGGGTAAGATGTACACAGATCTTATCTCTACTTTTGTAAGGGTAGAGAGGCTGTTTCCGTTAGACGGCTCAAAAGATTCTTTCTAGCTTTAACTTAGATCAGAAATTATGGATGTCAATATCATATGCAACTGTTTTAGGCACAGCAAGGACAGCAACATAATCCAACTCACTACACCAGAACTATCATGTCACACATGAGCTAGCAGATTCATCTCAACACTTCCCACACAACAAAATACATGACATAAAATGAATCTACCAGCCAAACGAAGTCGTCCAACCACCAAGAACCTATGTTGCACAAACTCTTCAAAAATATTGTCAGACGCCCCGTAGTACCATCAAACCTCCCTATAACGGGAGTCGTTTGTTCGGATATTCTTTGAATGATATAGCGAAATGCAGCTAGATCACACGTATAGTATAACTTGGCCATTGTAGTAAAATATTGTTACAGAGAGGATTACTATTATAGAGAGGTCTTGTCTAACTATACCGACTTGACATAACTTGCTACAAGAAACCTTATGGACAACTTGCTACATGACCTGCTACATGCATAAACTGTACAGGTATAGCTTAATTGAGCAAAGCAAACAAAATTTTGGCTCATGCTCGCAAGCCGCAACCCCACTCTTTCTTAGCTAGAACAACCTAAGAAACGGTAACCATCACAAATATTTGTACAGTCAAATATCTCTATATAGAAGTTGGTTTTAAAGAAAACTTGGCCGTGGAAGCGATATGTTGTTATAGAGAAGGACTACTATAGAGAGGTCTGACTGAACACAGATTCAAAGGGCAAAACACAAACCAAAAATCAAAGGAAATCATAATTTGCTGGATTCATTTCAACCACATGAGCTAGCCAGCAGATTACATTCACTGTTTTTGCATAAACAGAAAAAGGAAATAGAACAAAAACAACTGCCTAGGAGTTATCCAAACACCAAAACCAGAAATTTCTAAATGGAACATTTCTTTTTCGATACGATAAAAGTTTTGAAATTTCCAAATGGAACATAAAAAGATCACTTCCAAAAGTACCATATTAACAAAAACTTGCAACTGAAACCTATTGCACTACTTATCATAGACATAAACTACAAAGCTTACTGCTAAAGACTTCAAGGGAAGTTGCTCCTATGTCCTCCAAGATGACAACGGCGTACATGGTTTGACCACGGATGGAGCAATCGAGAAGGTGGTGCCCGCCCTAACGGATTTCCAGTATTATCAAATTGTGGAGGGAAAAGATCATAATCTCCACCGATTACATGTGGCATCCAAGGTACCGGAAATGGATGACGACCCCCTAAAATTCGCAACCCATCAACCACTCTTCTTCTATTAATCACTTTCCTTCTCTTCCTACTCTCCCAAGACTTAACAAACTTCTCTTTCCAATGCCCCCCTTCTCCCGATATCTCACCATCACCAAACTGCTCCACATATTTCTTCTTCCACAAATCATCACTCGAACCCAAATATCGCAATTCAGAGCTCAAACAACTCACTTTCGCTATCTCAACACCCGGAAGGGATTCCAAAATCTTCAACTTAAGGTCAGTCGGAAGTCGCGTAAAGCACGGTGGAAGCACCAAACCAGACTTTTCACACAAATCAATCAACAATGGCAATACAAGCCCATCCTTAACATTCCTCCAAAACACAAACACTTCCTTCTCTCCAAAATCCCCATCTACTACCTCATTCAATCCACAATTAGCCCACACAACATTCAAAAACGGAACCAATTGATCTTCGTTTAACGTCACTCTAAACGTGGAAACCAACCCCCCACCGGATAATGACCCATGAGCAATAAAGAACTTCCCTAAAGACTGAAACTTTAACTCAATACAGTGAATCACATTACAATTACCTTCTTTTACATGATCAATAACCTCAGGTAAGGTGTAAAACAGTGTCCTTCGAGATCCAGAAGACCAATATTTCAAAAATTGAGATACACTAACTTCAGTAAACGTAATAGGGTCAAGAAGAACAAACCCAGATTCTACAAAAACAGCATGAACAGCAACCACCAACAGCTTATGGTCACGGCTACCATCGTCATCGTTTAGTTCCTCTGTAAACACTTTCCTCAAAAACCCAGGTACAGAAAACGATTTCGTAAAATTCACATCACTGTAATCTCCATTATCATCTACCTCCATAAACTCCTCCATTTCCTCACCCCCAGGTATATAATTTTGAGTTTTCGTCTCGTGGGGTTCCGATTGGTCGATTTGGGTGTCCATTTCTTTCACTGTTTCAGATTCTTGAACAATTTGGGTGTCCAATTTTTTCACAGTTCCAGATTCTTGGACGATTTGGGTGTCCGATTTTTTCAATTTGGGGATATGGGTTTCAGTTGAAATTGAAAACCCAATTGGATTTTGAGTGAAGAAGATGAGATCACCTGAGGTAATACCAATCGATTGAAGCGTATCTTCTTCAGAAGATTGAAGTTCGTCCTTTCGATTGAGAGAAAGATAAACGGAATTTGGTGTTGATGATGATGGTAATGCTTGAGAGATTCGATTTTTGAGTTCTTGAAGAGTGCAGGATGAAGATTGTACATCGATTTTTATGGTTTCTTTGGTTTCGATGCATCTGATTCTGAGTTTCATGGTGGCTATGGCTTATGGCAATGGCGGTGGATTTTTTTGACCCTTAGATATGTACTTTAGGATATATACAAATTTTTGTAGGGAGTAATATTTTTTATTTCCATATTGAACTAAAAAAAAATAAGTAAGAAATTATTTAATTTCTTAGAAAATGTTTTCTTGTTTTTTGTACTAATTTTGCGGTGAGTGTCTGAAGAGGATAGAATATATGCAAATTTTTATTACTCTCTTTGTGAAGATAGGGAGGTTGTTTTGAATAGATCTTCACAACCAAATTGTTTCGTCTTCAAAAGAGTTCCCACTTCCCCCCACCCCTCCTGCTATTACTACTACAAAGAGACTAGTCGCGGCAAGCGATGAAAAAGATCGTAGTTGTTTAAGGTGAAAGAAGTTTCGATCACAGATAACGATGAATTTCATTTTTTATATTGACATAGATGATTTTTCGACATCGATGGATCAACATTTTTTTATGTATATCATCTGAATTTTTTGACTCACGGTGTTAAGTATTTGCACTTTAGATCTCATGACTCGATCTGTAGATGATGATATCGTCATTCGTCATCTTCGATGACGTGATCCTTTCTTATTCATTTGTACTGATCCATTACTCATAAAAAGGGGGAACGGCCAAAAAGGGACGTATGCTTTGAGAGGCGGGGGGGATGGGGGAGAGAAAAAACGCATCCATAGAGAATTGTTGTTATTGTTGATCTTATTATCTCACCTAGTGAGACTACCCCAAACACAAGTGTAGGAGTGTCCGATTATGAGACTACATGTTAAATATAAGAGGGTTTTCTATTAATAATTTTCTAAAAATGTCTTGATTATTGCAATTTAGTGGATTGAGGATTTGGAGGTAGTAAATTTACATCAACTAATAAGAGAAATAATGGTGCCCTTATTCCCAAAAGCTCAAATTCATCATTTGTTTCGTATTCATTTTGATCATTATCCCATGTTGCGGGCTCTACATCCTTTTCATCTAAATCGAAATAAGATTTTTAGATTCGAATTTAATATTTGACTTTTTTTGCATGAATTTAGTAGTTTTTTTGTTTGCAAGAAACCTATTCTATTATATTCTAGCAAAGTTGATTGGAATACAAAAATCACTACATTTCTCTACTAGTAGTACTTTTCTACAAAATCTTGAACAAGAGATAATTTTCGAATTCAATTAATCACATTTTGAAATTAGAAGAGGTATTTTGGAAATTAAAATCGAGAATTTCTTGGGTAGACGATGGAGATGCCAACACTAAGTATTTTTCATTTATCTACCCTTCAACAACGTAGACATAATCGTATTGCAACAATAAATGATAAAACAAAAAGGAACTTGGGTCACTAATCCTATCACATTAAATTACTAGAAACATAGGCCTTTTCTAATGTGAATCAATGAGAAATTTGTGTGTAAAAACATGATTTTTTCATTTATTTTCCATCGAACCAACTCACTGGGAAAACACATGATGAAAATAGATTCTCACTAAAATACTGGAAAGCTTCCTAATTTTTTAATGTGAAAATACTATTATTTTTTCTTCACTTATCGATTCAATCAAAATATCAATAAAAGTAATCACTAAATATTTTTCAATGGAAATTAGTGATTTTTTTTAGTAGTGCCGCTATTAAAGCTACTGTTGTTAGCTATTGTTCTACTCTAATACACTATACTGAACACATTTCATCTACTAAAAAACACAATAGTACAAATGAAAGTGCTTAATTCAACCTTCACCAATATATATTACAAATTCAGTACGTGTATATATTATATTATTCTTGAGAAAAATGTTTTCACTTTTCCCATACATGCACTAGTATAGTAGATATATATATTTATCAAATGTAAGACTTGCAACAAAATTAAGTACAATAAACCTCTTTTTGATCTCACTAATCAAGGCCTCATGAAAATATATCCAAAATTGGACAAGTTGAAAAGGCTCCAATCATTTTCATTATTCGCGCTATGATCATGACTTGGATCTTGTACTGCTAATTCTGGCTCTGGCTCTGGCTTTGGTTCTGGTTCTGGCTCTGATTCTAACTCTAGTCCTCCGGTTGATGAATTATGACTTGTATTTAGAATATCATTAGGAAATACCATATGATCATGATGGTCATGTGAATTAGACCATATCATCTCTTCACTAGGCAATGGATGTAGCTCCATATAAGTGTTGCCTAATTGATCATGATTGATAATATTCACATTATTCATATTTGTATAATGACCATCATGAATATCACTACGATTCATTATATTTTGCTTCTCATCATGAATCCCACTTAAATAAACACCATCACAATCACCATCGCCAATTAATTGTGATTCTTGGCCTAAATTGCTAGTCATGAACTCCATGTCTATCATGGTTGAAAACTCAAATGATGGAGCGACAAGTACTCCTTCTTGATTAGACAATAATAAATTATCAGACAATTCAAGATTCTGATGGTTCTTCGATTGTGATGGAGTGAAATTATCACTATTCAAGAAATTTGAATAGACTAAAGCAAGATCAATAGTTGGCCCATGATGATCCAATGAATTACTATTGGATTGATTATGATGGTCAATATTAGAATGATTTAAACAAACCCCATGTCCCAAATTTCTTGAAATAAGATCATGTTGATGAATTGTACTAGAAGAAGACTTACCTCTTCTACTTTTTCTGCATCCACCACCAATTGGAACATTCCTTAAAGAACCACCTTTAGTCCAATACCTTCTACAACCTTTGCAAAAATACCTAGGTTGTGTCAAACTATAGTTGTTGTAGTAACAAAATTTTGTGTTTGTTGAACCACAACGAGGACATGTTGGTACTAACTCAACATTGGATTTCCATATACCTTTTTCCATCTAAAATTAACACAAGATTGTTGTTGTTGTTGTGTTTTTTGATCAAGAATTTGCTCCTTTTGAATAATAGCATACATCTCCCTTGAAGTTAAAAAATCTTGACCATATGAGTTATGACTATATTTTCTTGAAATATATATATCTACTCTCTCCTTTTCAATTTACATGATATGGTTTAATTAGCTCACGCGGCCCAAAAACAATTCAAGAAAACAATGAGAATATTTGAAAATTTTGATCTTAAATGTATCGTAATATATAATTATGTGATTATAAGACTTTTAAAATTTATAGTATCAAACATGTCATAAACATTGAAACAACTATAAAAGCTTGTCATGATCAAGGGTAATATGAGAAGTCTAAACATAGGTAGAGCCATCATTTGAATTTTATTATTCTACTTTCTTGGATAACATGTTAGTTAGTAATTAGATTCTGAATTTCAATTATTATTTTTTACGTATTTGATAAACTTTTAATACAAATATAGAATTTAAACTAGAGTTATGTACTGAGTTTAGCAGATCTAGTACGTAATCATCTTGTTTTACCTTTGAGAGTCTAAAGCTAATAATTTGCGTTTTCAAATATAATGTTTTTCTAGATTGACAAATAAGAAAATAGTGTCACATAAATGAAAACCGCGAGTAATTATTCTTGGTATTTTTTTATTTTTTATTTTTATTTTTATGGAGAATTGTGTCAAAAGAGCACATGGAGAAGGGCTGTTAAGGTTGACGGAATTACAAGACTTTAACATTCCCGGCGGCGAAGAAGAGGTGTCGGGTGTTTGTGACACGTGGAGAAACATGATTGGTTGAAAAGGGAGCAAAGTCCTCGAAAACTTCAAGTAGCTTTTAGGGACACAAAGCTTGGGTTCTAAAAAAAATAAAATAAAAATAATTTAAGTGTTTATAAATAATAATAACTATCTCACCGTCTTAATTTATGTGAATATTGATTAGAACGGAGTTTTAAAAAAATGAAATTCAAATAACTTTTTATTCATATTTTTTATTGTTCGATTTCTCATCTAAGTCTTTAGTATCTGATTTGAGGTTCTAACTAGTTCAGATGTGTGTTGTATATGACATATTAAAGGGTAAACTTTATACCAGCATATATATGTTTTTTTTCATTTTTGAGATCAATCTGAGACTTTTGATTAAGTGTATCGGAGTGGTATCTACAATACCCCTATCATGATTATTAGGCAATAATAATTCAAGTAATTAACACCATCATCTTTATTTTTAATCAGAAATTTTGACTTTGAGTATTAAAAACACAATTATTTTTTATAGAGAACGTTTTATCTCCTAGAATGATACTTTTACGAATAAATCTAAATTAATCAAACTCAAAATAGCTATCGAACACAGATAAAAAAAAGAAGTCTATGGCTAAACTTTAAAATAGTTGGTCCAATATGCAAACCAAACTAAAATTATTTACTCTCTTCATCCACACTTGATTTGACACATTTTTTTAAAAAAAATTAAAAAATTATATTATTCCTAATTATTTTAAGTTATTTAAATGTTGAAAACTAAATTGTAAAATGAGAAATACTTGATAATAAAAATAAAATAAATATAAAATAATAATAAGTTTTTAAAATTTTCAAACTGAACAAGTAAAAATGGACGGGACAGTAATTCCCAAATGTTTAGGCATATCAAGCTTCAAGATAACTAATCTCAAAGATCAAATTATTGCAACAAGTTTTGTCTCATAAGTTTGCAGCTAGATTTTTTTTTCTTTAAGCTCTTGATCAAAGAATTTTGGAGTAAAGATAAAATTATTTCTGTGTAATCTATATATTATGAGTTTGAACCGTCAAAACAATCACTAATGCTTGTATTAGAATAAGTTGTTTATATCACATGGTCTCTTGGAGTGAGGTCTTTTTCTAAATTCTTCTAATACAAAATATTTTATGTACTGAATAATATATATATATATATATATATTATTTTCAGATATATATCTTGGGAATTTAACTGCTAGCTGCATGTTGATAAAATGTTTCATCAATTTGATATTCTCATGTAATTGTTGCCATCAATGCGCAAGTACATGTTGGATAGTTAGTGAACATCTAATTGTGATTATCCCCCTAACCCAAACTTATCTTCTTCTTTTTTAATGACTTTGGAAATTATATTTATATGGGTGTGTACTGTCGATGAGGAGCTACAATATTAGATACGAGTTTAGACGAATTTAGTATATAGTTTTTGCATACATTTTGTATTTGTATAAGTATATGTAATTGTAAATTAATAACTAAATTGAGCTATATATATTTTTGATGACAAATTTAAAATCATAAACTTTAAATCTTAATTTCGTCTTAGTTAATTTATAAATATTCAGGGTATTAAAAAAGAAATGTGATCTAGTGCACATCTATTAATTAACACTAATTTTGCTTCTTTAGATAATATAATAGAATTTCTAAGCTTAGATTGATTAATGTTCATTTAATTTTATACTTTGGACAAACGATTCTCAAATAAGAAAAATTTGAAATATTAGTATAGAAAATGGAGTTATTTTATTTGAGCCCATTGCCCCTCCCCCCACACACCTACCCTTGCAATATACTCTGACAGTAAAGTGGTAAAAAGGACAGAAAATGAATAATATAGTGTAGTAAACTACAAATAATGATATATCTAATGTAATTTTATAAGTGAAATATGTGAAGGTTAGAATATACATCGATCTTACCTTTACTTCGTTAAGGTAGATAGACTGTTTTCGGAAGAAAACCTCAGCTCAAATAACACATAGGACAATAATAGGAGTTATAAACATAGCAAGTAATAGGAAAAACACTACATAACATATTTTGAAACAAGGATTAATATTAACAATAGCCAAATAATGAGATAATCAAAATATAAAAAAATAACATATAATAATCAAAATTGTAGGACAAAAAATTACGAGAATAACATTATATATTACTATTGATATGAACAAAGAAAAGTGATAAACTATATTGCTTAAATTCTCCAAAATTATTGCTGACCTTAGTTGAATTCTCTAAAATATACTATTTTTAATACACATCTATCTACATTTTTAAAGAACACGAACAACCTAAGGTAATAAACTAATTATAATAGTGAAGATTGAGAAGTAAGTATAGGACTTTTATAAGATAAAGTGTAATTGTACATTTGTGCACTCGTGTGATGAGAAATTAGGAATGTCACTACACCTAAATAAATTAAAAAATCAAACCTCAAATTGGGTACTTTTGTCTTGGATCATGGGCTTCTTGGATCATGCACAATATCCCTCTCTCCAATGCTTAGCAATAATATAATTTATTTGAAATATAATACAATAATTTGTTCAAAACTAGAAGCAAAATCTAAATGATGTAATCTCCAAGCAACTCCCAAGTAATTTTCAAGCACCAAACATAGCTTTAAAATTTAAATTCTGACTCTACATATGTTAAGATTTGTTATTTTACCCTTAATGAAAAACTTCTATGATCGATTATGCTAATGTTTTGACATATTTAATACAATAAGTTTTAAAAATCTTATAACCACACTATTTTGAATTATCAAGATATGTTTAAGATCAGAAGTTTCAATAGTTCTCATTTCTTTCTTGAACTTTGAGCTGAGTCGAACTATGTCACGTAAATTGAAAAGGAGAGTATATATATATATATATATATATATATATCAAGAGAATATAGTCATATGGTCAAGATTTTTAACTTCATTTGGTGGTAGCTTCAAAGGGAGATGTATGCTATTATTCAAAAGGAACAAGTTCTTGATCAAGAAGCACAACAACAACAATCTTTGTGTTAATATTAGATGGAAAGAGGGATATGGAAATCAAATGTTGAGTTAGTACCAACATGTCCACGTTGTGGTTCAACAAACACAAAATTTTGTTACTACAACAACTATAGTTTGACACAACCTAGGTATTTTTGCAAAGGTTGTAGAAGGTATTGGACTAAAGGTGGTTCTTTAAGGAATGTTCCAATTGGTGGTGGATGCAGAAAAAGTAGAAGAGGTAAGTCTTCTTCTAGTACAATTCATCAACATGGTCTTATTTCAAGAAATTTGGGACATGGGGTTTGTTTAAATCATACTAATATTGATCATAATCAATCCAATAGTACTAATTCATTGGACCATCATGGTCCAACTATTGATCTTGCTTTAGTCTATTCAAATTTCTTGAATAGTGATAATTCCAAGCCATCAGAATCGGAGAACCATCAGAATCTTGACCTATCTGATGATTTATTATTGCCTAATCAAGAAGGAGTACTTGTCGCTCCATCATTTGAGTTTTCAACCATGATAGACATGGAGTTCATGACTAGCAACTTAGGTCAAGAATCGCGATTAATTGGTGATGGTGTTTATTTTAGTTCGATTCATGATGAAAAGCAAAATATTATGAATCATAGTGATGTTCATGATGATCACTATACAAATATGAATAATGTTAATGCCAATAATATTATCAACCATGATCAATTAGGTAACAATTATATGGAGCTACCTCCATTGCCTTGTGAAGATATGATGTGGTCTAATAATTCTCATGGTCATCATGATATGGTATTTCCTAATGATATTCTAAGTACAAGTCATAATTTATCAGCCGGAGGACCAGAGTCAGAGCCAGAACCAGAACCAGAACCAAAATTAGCAATAGAAGATCTGAGTCATGATCATAGCGCGAATATTGCAAATGATGGGAGCCTTTTCAACTTGTCCAATTTTGGAAATATTTTCAGGCCTTGAAATAAAAAATCATAAGGTTCATATATCACTTTATTTTGATGCAATTTTCACATTGGATGTATAATATAGTGCATGTGTACAGAAAAGGTGAAAATATTTTTCTGAATAATAATGTATAATACTTACTGAATTTGTAATATATTGGTGAAACAAACACTTCAATATACATAAGAGTTTATAAATGTTGCATTTTTGGTGATTTTCACATTTGGGATGTATTTTTTAAACTCCCTTTCACTTAGTTTTGTTTTGAATGCTTGTTTTTTTTTCTTTTTTAATGTCTGATTTATTAATCCGTCATATTTATTTTATATAATGGTGATTGATTGAACATAGAGTTAAAATAAAAAAGAAAAAAAAACATATACAAAAAGTATACTTTCCACCTTCACTAAGACTTTATTTTTATAACATATAGTTTTATGCATTGAATTAGCTATCGATTTCTCTTCATATATATTATGATGTGTTTGGACATATTTTTTTAAAATCGATGTAGTATCGTCCCAACCCTATATATCGATGATCTGATTAAGTCCAATAAATCTCAAACTCAACTTATCTTTCTTTTTGTTCCTCTTAAATTGGTGATATACTTCCAGGTTTCATATGACTTATGTGTGTGCTTGCTTTGAGACATTTTATATCTTTCTCATACTAATCTTAGCCTTTTTCGAGGAATCTCGTAGTGAATTCAAACCTAAATTTTTTCTCTCCCCTAGATTAAGCCAACTATAGGTAATGTCTGAATATTAGACTGATAATTGTTATTTTAGGCAAATAATTAAAAAAAATTAAAGTTAAATTATTTTTACTTGATTTAAATTCATTTCATAGTAATTAATGCAGATATATTTAAAATTTTATGATTTGAAAGGCAACACATGATCCAAGAAAGACTTCATGGTCCAAGAAAACTCTCCTAGACAACAATCATATTCTTGACAAATCTCTAGGATTTTTTTATTTTTTTTTGCAAGTACAATTTCATAAAAATTAATCACTTCACAAATGGTAATAACCATAAGGCAAATAATACTTAAGTTACTTCAAAGGAAAATTCAAAAAAATCCAAAAAAGAGAATTAAATAGAATAGCCAACTAAATGATGCCAACAATTACAGTCAAAGATTGTGATAGAATGTATAGAATTCTTTCCCTCTTAATCAAATATCTCATATTCTAGCCCTTGGTATAGAGAAAATGTCTGATACACGAGTATTTTTCCTTTAATGGATCTTATGTTGTGCAAAACGAAATTATTTGGAGTTTCATATTTCAGGGATGCTCCAATAGTATATATGATTCCCAGTTCATTAATCAATAGAAGACGCGTGAATAAACCAGTTGACTAAACCATTCAATAATATTCAAATGACTCTTATTACTAGAATGACCAGATTCATTTCTCGCTCACCAATCAATCCTACCAAAATTAAGTATAAAGAACCAATTAGATTGACCTATAGGTAAATCAAGATTACAGAAAAAGAATTAAACCGAAAAATGCGATTGAATTATAAGGTCTCATTTGCCTAGAAAATGTGATTGCATTTGAATCGATCGAGCAAATTCAAATTGACGATTGTCAAATTGACGAATAAACAACTAGTTTTTTTTAAAAAAAAAGATAAAACCAACTATATCCTCATATTGTACCTATATTCCAAGAATAGGGAAGATTCAATCTATTTGAAAATTTAGTTCAACTTAATTTGGAAGACCAACCAATTTGTAAATAACGGTGACAAAAAGTCAAGCCACTTAGATCATAATATTAATTGTTCAACTATATTCCCACATGCAAATAGTTTTAAATTTCACTATCATTAGAAGTAGGTCTGACTAAAACAATTGAATTTACCGTTTACTTTTACCATTTCTAATCGATATACATAAATTATACTCCCTCTGTCCCTAATTACTTGTCCATTTTTCCTTTTATAGTTGTTCCTGATTACTTGTCCATTTTGACAAATCAAGAAATGACAAAATAAATTTACCTATTATATCCTCAATTAATTACTTTGAAAAAGGTAGAATTTCATGAAAATCTTAAATTTTTAATTCATCCACTTCATAATTAATAGGGGTAAAATGGTAAATTTACTATGTCAATAATTGCTTTCATAAAGTGTTTCAATTCAAAAGTGGACAAGTAATTAGGAATAAAGGGAGTACTGGTTATATAGATATTAGAATCCCTAGATACAATTAATCATGGAATTTGAATCCATCTTACTTACTATTATTTATCGCCATTGAGCCCTATATTAAATTGCTCATGCACCAAATTAAATATAATATTCTAAGTGTTAGGTAGGGTGCTAAAGAGTCTCGTATTCTATGAAAAAAGAATAAATACTGATCTGATTATATGAACTTGAACAATTAATCTTTCCCTAATAAGTTAATTTATGGTGCTGAGTTAAACCTCCAAATCTTTACATATATATATATATATATATATATATATATATATATATATATATATTATACATTAACCATGTATATGGAAGGTTGTAATTGTATAGGTAGCCTTCCATGATCTTTTTTTTATGTCCCTCTCTTTCAACGGTGTTTTGCATCAGGTGAGTGAGTAAGACAAGGGTCGAGCCCGGTCCTATAAACATCAAGGTGATAATATAAACTTTGATGAAGCAATTTCCAAAAAGGAAAAATAAAATAAAAATTGGATTAACTATTATTTAGATTAATTCATTAATAATATTTAAATGATCTGAATGTAAAATCTTCATTAATTACACTAATAATATATATAACTCAAACTCGAAAAACATTCATTCAAGTTCAATGTACTTAAAAAAGCCAAACAAAACAATTGGTTGAGTCAAAAGCAACTTGAACAACCAAAAAAGAGAAATATTAAGAAAATCACCCCACCCCCCCCCCCACTCACCCCAAAGTCTACGTCTTGTTAGGAAGTATCTATCCTCTTTTCTTTTTCTTTTAAATAAAATTAAAACACGAGTTAGATAGAGAAGAAAATTGAACATGTGATTTAAATACTTTTAGAGAGGAAAAAGTCAAAAGTGTACTGTTTTTTTCCATATGTACACACAATTGGGCCGCAAAAAATACACATATTAATAGACTTGGTAAAGTTAATATAACGTTTTATTCCATCTTTTAAATAATATATTTCATATTTTGCCATGTTTTGACTTTTGAATATTTCTTACTATTCTCCAACTATATAGTATATATACCACAACCAAATCCTCTAATTTTCCAAACCAATTCACTACTCATCTTTTCTCTCTTTTAAGTCTCAACAAATCTTTATATTTGTAACTTCCCAAAAAAATATAAATGGAAGAAATTCAAATACCTCCTTATTTTATTTGTCCAATTTCACTAGAGATGATGAAAGACCCCGTCACGATCTCCACGGGAATAACATATGATCGCGAAAACATCGAAAAATGGATATTCTCTGCCAAGAACAACACATGTCCAGTTACAAAACAATCTCTTATTACGGGCATAGAGTTGACCCCAAATGTCACTCTTCGGAGATTTATCCAATCGTGGTGTACTATCAACGCGTCTCATGGTATTGAAAGGTTCCCTACACCAAAGCCTCCGGTTAGCAAACCACAGATAATAAAGCTCCTAAAAGAAGCGAAATCGCCTAAGATGCAAATGAAATCACTCAAGACCCTCCGATCCATTGCTTCTGAGAATGATGCTAACAAGCGTTGCATGGAATCTGCGGGGGCAATGGAGTTTTTAGCTTCTATTATTAATAATAATAATTCGAATGAAGTGTTTGAAGAAGAAGAAGAGGGTTTCATGAGTACTAAACACGAAGCGCTTAGCATCCTCTATCAACTCAAATTATCCGAACAAGGATTGAAGTCACTCATCATGAGTGGAAATGGAGAATTCATTCAATCTTTGACACGTGTCATGCAACATGGGAGCTATGAGTCTAGGGCTTACGCGGTTATGCTAATGAAAGACATGTTCGAAATATCCACACCAACTCTAGTTTTGAGTTTGAAGCAAGAATTCTTCACACAAGTTGTTCAAGTCTTGAGGGATGAGATCTCTCAAAAGGCTACAAAAGCATCATTGCAAGTGCTAGTGCACGCGTGTCCATTTGGTAGGAACAGAGTGAAAGCAGCAGAAGAAGGAACAATTAGGGTTTTGGTTGATCTTCTGCTCGATTCATCTGAAAAAAGGGTTTGTGAATTGATGTTAATTTTGTTGGATCAACTTTGTCAGAGCGCAGAAGGGAGAGCCGAGCTATTGAATCATCCCGGAGGATTAGCCATTGTGTCCAAGAAAATACTTAGGGTTTCTAAAGTGGGGAGTGAAAGGGCAATCAAGATCTTGCATTCAATCTCAAAATTTTCATCAACACCAAGTGTTGTTCAAGAGATGTTGAGTTTGGGTGTGGTGGCAAAGCTTTGTTTGGTGCTTCAAGTTGATTGTGGAAGTAAATCTAAGGAAAGAGCTAGAGAAATTCTCAAATTTCATGCTAAGGCATGGAGTAATTCTCCTTGTATACCTAATAATTTACTATCTTCATATCCATTTTAGGAATTAGGTAGAAATGAGCAAAAATTGCTTAGTAGTGGATTGTTTTTGTGTACATAATTTATTCTTTTCAGAAAATAGAAAAAAAATGGACAAAATGGTCCATGAAATTTAATTGTTCATATATATATCCATCCTCAACATTTTCATTCCCTTCTTATTTTGCATCTCCAATAGCAAGTATAGAGTGGAAATTTTTGAGATCTTAATGCTCTATTATTTCAGTAAGAAGTCCATTGCATCCCAAATTCGCGTAAGGTCCAATGAAGGATATCAGGTTAATGGGGGTAATGAAGACAGTCTATCCTAATACAAATATAATCATTAGTAATAAATTCATAATCCAACCCGTAAACTATAAATTACATATAGATAATTTTAGCATTATTCCAGAACGTAACTCCCATTCATAGTAAATATTACGAATACTATATACATTTTACGAATACTATATACATACTAGCATTATGTGTCTTTGCACACAGGATTAAATTTGAAATCATTATTTTAGAGAAAACTCTTTAATTTGGTGAGAACCAGGTATTAGACTTTTCATCATCTAAAAATTTACAATAACATTCAAAATAATCAGCTCTTATTAATTATTTGAACTTTACTAGAAGTTAAAATTTTGTGATTGTGATATGAGTGCAACTAGTCCCAATGAAAGAAATAAGTAGTAATAATTAAATGAACTTTGAAGATTGTTGGACTTCAAATCTAAGCCAATAATATGATGATTTTGAATTTTTCATAAATTTCAAAGAATAATATAAAAGAATGTGTCATCTTATAAGTAATCTCTAATAGATTGTTTTTTTTTTTAACCCGGAGAGAGAATTTACGATTGGGATAGACATGCTAATTTCGGTAGATAGACACTAAAATTTATATAAAGTTAAACAGGTAGACAGACACATCATACGTGACATAATATAAATAAGTTTGAATATATCTTACACGAATTGTCACTAAAATGAGTTGTCTACTTATTCAACTTTATATAAGTTCAAGTGTCTATTTGTGCACACCTAAAATTGAAAGGCATAAAATATCACCTGAGGTCAAGTTAGAAGGGAATATCTTGATTATTATACATAAATTGATTGTGTTCTTGCACTGTTAATGTTTATTCTATTGCAAAACGATCTAATTATACAAATATTTCAATTAAATTTACCAAGTCTTCTTACAATTTGAAATAATTGTATATTGTCTCACTACTTAATAATGTCATATCAGATTTCAAGTCAAATTCACTTAGATACATGTATTTTTAATTGCTACCAGATACAGATACACTAAAATAGGGAGAGAGGTGAGAGCGAGATAGGAGGGAGGCGAGCTAAACAATATATGTATCCTAGATATATGTGAATCACAATAGATACATGTATCTAGGATATCCAGATACATATTAAAATCCAAATACATAGGGAGAGAGGATAGCGAGAAAGGGAGAGAAGCAAGTGAGATAGGAGAGAAGGAGCGAGATAGGAGAGATGTGAGAGAGTTAGACGATATATGTGAATCCACTTGAATACAATGTATCTGCAACAAATTACTCCTAATTTGACCTAATATATCTGGGATACATGTATCTAGACGCGAAAGATACATGTTCGAAGTTCAAATTCTGATAAGATTCGTAATATTAAAATCTTATATAAAAAAAAATAATTTACTTTTAAACTAGTGTAATTTGTGTTAATTGGCCTTATTCTATTTATACATTGGCTTAGATTAACTTGAATAGGCAAGGAAATATGCGATGGAATATTGCAAGCAATATTAAACTAGATAAATTAAAAGGTTGAATCAATTAAAAAAATACAAGGTGATTGTTAGATATAGCTATAACTCTTAAATTGATTTGAGCTAATTATTTATTTTTAAAAAATCACATAAATTGAAACCTAGTAATCTAGTTGTTGCCAACTGTTTCTTTCTCTCACTAATAAATAAAACACGAGTTATTATAAATAAAAAGGATACATTCATGTGTTTTTATTACTTTTAGAGAGAGAAAGTCAAAAGTGAGCTGTTTTTTTCTTCTTCTTACGTACACACATTTAGGCCACCGAAAATACACATAAAAGACTACCCCTTTTGAGCTAGTAATGTTTCCTTCGTTTTATTTTACTTGATCTGTATATCAAAAATTGATATTTTATATCTATCTAACAATTAATAAAATTTATTACATAAAATAGAAACTGATAAATTTAGAATTTCAAAAAATAATTAATCAAGTTAGTTTATATGGCTACAACTTTGATTAAAAATTTTTCAAGGCGGGTGTTAGTTCAACTAGGATCAAATAATATAAAACGGAGAGAGTATTTATTAAAGCGCTAAATAAATATTCCTTTTAAATACTCCTTTCGTTATTTTGTTTTACTTATTATTAAACATTATATTTTACTTGTTAGCATATCATACTCTATGCTTAACATGAAATACTTACTTTTCAAAACTTAAAACCAGATATAAATTAACATATTGTTTTTATCAAGGATAGATATAGTCTAAACTGAACAAGTAAAAAGTAATGGAAGTATTTAAATAGTATAATTAATAAATACCCTTTGAAAAGTCTTATTCTTCTATTTGCGTGTTGACTTTGAAAAGCTCAATCTCCAAATCATATATATAAGCACAACCAAATCCTCCATTTTTTCAAACCAATTCACTACTCATCTAAAGTTTCAACAAATCAAAGTTTCCTCTTTTTTTTTTGGTCAATTTGAAACTTTCTTATAAGATTGATCTCCTTCTTAGATTAATCTTGAAATTTTCCAAAATATACAAATGGAAGAAATTCAAGTACCTTCTTATTTTATTTGCCCCATTTCACTTGAGATGATGAAAGATCCTATCACGATCTCTACAGGAATAACATATGATCGAGAAAACATTGAAAAATGGATATTCTCTGAAAAGAAGAACACTTGTCCGGCTACGAAACAGTCTCTTACATGCATAGAGTTGACCCCAAATGTTACTCTGCGACGATTAATCCAATCGTGGTGTACTATCAATGCGTCTCATGGTATTGAAAGGTTCCCTACACCAAAGCCTCCGGTAAGCAAACCACAAATCATAAAGCTCCTAAAAGAAGCGAAATCGCCTAAATTGCAAATGAAATCTCTCAAGAGACTCAGATCCATAGCTTCTGAGAATGATGCTAACAAACATTGCATGGAATCTGCGGGGGCAATGGAGTTTTTAGCTTCTATAATTAATAATAATAATTCGAATGAAGTGTTTGAAGAAGAAAAAGAGGGTTTCATGAGTACTAAAGACGAAGCGCTTAGCATCCTCTATCAACTCAAATTATCCGAACAAGGATTGAAGTCACTCATCATGAGTGGAAATGGAGAATTCATTCAATCTTTGACACGTGTCATGCAACATGGGAGCTATGAGTCTAGGGCTTACGCGGTTATGCTAATGAAAGACATGTTCGAAATATCCACACCAACTCTAGTTTTGAGTTTGAAGCAAGAATTCTTCACACAAGTTGTTCAAGTCTTGAGGGATGAGATCTCTCAAAAGGCTACAAACGCATCATTGCAAGTGCTAGTGCACGCGTGTCCATTTGGTAGGAACAGAGTGAAAGCAGCAGAAGAAGGAACAATTAGGGTTTTGGTTGATCTTCTGCTCGATTCATCTGAAAAAAGGGCTTGTGAATTGATGTTAATTTTGTTGGATCAACTTTGTCAGAGCGCAGAAGGGAGAGCCGAGCTATTGAATCATCCAGGAGGATTAGCCATTGTGTCCAAGAAAATACTTAGGGTTTCAAAAGTAGGGAGTGAAAGGGCAATTAAGATCTTACATTCAATCTCAAAGTTTTCATCAACACCAAGTGTTGTTCAAGAGATGTTGAGTTTGGGTGTGGTATCAAAGCTTTGTTTGGTGCTTCAAGTTGATTGTGGAAGCAAAGCTAAGGAAAGAGCTAGAGAAATTCTCAAATTTCATGCTAAGGCATGGAGTAATTCTCCTTGTATACCTAATAATTTACTATCTTCATATCCATTTTAGGAATTAGGTAGAAATGATCAAAAATTGCTTAGTAGTGGATAATATTTGTGTACATAATTTATTCTTTTCAGAAAATAGAAAAAAAATGGACAAAATGGTCCATGAAATTTAATTGTTCACATATATCCATCTTCAACATTTTGATTCCCTTCTTATTTTTGAGATCTTAATGCTCTATTATTTCAGTAAGAAGTCTATGATAGACATTTTATTTGTCACATTTTTTTTTTGAAATTTAATCTACATAAACTATGATAGACATTTATTATCATACATCTCAAATTATTTGTCAAATATTTTTTAAAAAAAATTAATCTACATAAACTATGATAGACATTTATTATCATCATATGAATATGAAAAGAATTGAATCTTGTAGTAATACTTTTTTGTCTTATTACTCCCTTTGTTCAACAATAGTTGTCCAGTATTGACTTGAGACAGTGATTAAAAAATAGTATGATAGAGGTAATTTTAGCAAATCACCCCTATTAAATATAAATTATCTAAATATAAAATGAATAGTATTTAATAACAAAGGTAAAATAGATATAAATGATAAATTATATTATAATGATTTTATAATCTGAACAAATATTGTTGGACCTTCAAAAATATTATAATAAACAAATAATGACGAAGGGAGTGAGTATTGAAAAATAAAATTCAATAGAATATAATCTAACTATTGTTGGAAAAAATATATTCTTATTCATTATCAATGATTTTTCTTAATTTGCTATAATAGTCCTTTAGCTGTTGAAGGTTTTGACTACTTTATTGTATGATATTTTTCCATATATATATATCCTGAGAATAACGTTTTTCTTTTACAGTAAAGAACATTAAAAAAAATCTGATTCTCCATTTTTTTTTGTTGGGATATCCACTTTTAAAAAAAATTGTAATTTTTAGAGTTTCTAATTTAATTTTATATTAGAAGAGCTTGTTGAATTCGAGCGATACACTTAAATCCGGTGAAATATTCTGAAGAACAACGTCAATAGGCATGCCTCAATAGCTTCGAAAATTTCTGTGGTTTTCCAACAACTATTAATTTCGATAATTCTTTAAGCTTCAAGAATTTCCATGATTTTTCAATATTTTCAATAAATATTAATTTTGATAATACTTCAAGCTTAGAGAATTTCCGTGATATTTAAATATTTTCCAATAACTATTAATTTTGATAGTGCTTCAAACTTCAAATTTTTTAAATATTTTGTAACATCTCACACCTAGAAATGACTATAAAGAGTTTAAAATATGAAAATATTGATTTTTGGAAAGGATAAGAAAATCTGGAAATTTTTGTCTAAGTTAAGAAGTGAGTTTTGGCCTTTTTCAAACGGCCATAACTCCTAGCTCAAGATGATTTAGGAGAAGATCTGGATATTTTTGGAAACCTCTTGGAATAATATTTCCAACGCCGCCAAGTTTGCACGATTCCGAGTTCGTATGAGTAAGTTATGCCCTTTGGAAGTTGGGCTATTGGATTAAGGAAAGTCCAAATCCGGATTTGTGAGGGTTAAACTAGTCTTTTTCTTACCTAATTTGCCTATTTCGTTTTTAGGAATTAATTGGGGTAAAACAAGACTTTATTCAGTTTTAAAAAAAATTAGATTTTACGCTAGGGCTTGGAGAGGAGAAGATAGAAGAGAAAAGAGGAGAGAAATCAAGAAATCGCCAAGAACGTTCAAGCTTTGCGAGTGGAATTCGTCGGGGGTGATCCCTATTAAGGTATGTGAGAATTCTTTCATGTTGGGTTAGTTCACGCACACACTAACTTGTTTCAATTCAGCGAAATTGGTGTTGTTTGAATGTTAAGAAAGTGAAGTTCTTGAAGAACATTGTTGAATTCTTGTGGGTTGATTGTTGAATGCCTAGTGTTGATTTGATTCGTGTTTCCGGGTTGTCTTTCGAGTTAAATCTATCATGTATTGAGGGTATAAATGATCCTAAGTGTTTGGGGAAAGGACCACTGAAGTTTAGAGGGTTTAGAGATTAAAAACGAAGGAGAAAAGTCGGAGATTTTCTGGGCAAGGGCTTGGGGCGCTGCGCCTGCCAGAGTGCCACAAAAGTTCCTTTGAACTTTGGCCTCTGGCGTGTTGCGCCAGCCAAAGCGCCACAGGTAGCCCTCTGATGTTTGAGGGCTGGCACCCCACGCCTTTCAGAACGCCAGGGACGCCAGTTCTCCCCATTCGTTCCTCACCTTCTCATACTTGTTCCTAAGTGATGTACCTATGTTTCCTAGTCAATTTCAACACTCTAAAGTACATCTAAACACCATGAAATCATCCATAAACATGAGATCATGAACCTTGAATCCATAATTCAATTTAAGGAAAGTTAAGTTCAAAGTCAAAAAAGTTAAGAGTTAAGTCTATAAGTTAAGAAGCAAGTCAAAGCAAAGTTTCTTAAAGCTTCCAAGGGTTTTTAACAATGTTTTATCGTCGTTTTAAGACCTAAGTTTTGAAGTTAAGCAAAGAGTAAATTATGGTTTGAAGTTCTTTCTTCAAAGAGATCTATGTGGACTATGTATGCCCAAAGAAGTTTTAAAGAAATGTTTTCTCATTTAAACGAGATCGGAAACTGAGATTTCCAAAGATGCCTTTGGGCTAGTTTTCAAAAAAGAATAATGGCTTTCTAAATAAAGCAAGAAGGGAAAACTGAGAATTCCAAGATAGCCTTTGAGCTAAGTTTTGAGCACTAGTCTCAAATCAGCAAAAAGAAATATGTTTTAAAAACTTAAGAGCCAGTACATTTTTGGGAGTAGTATCGAGCATCGAATAGAGGGAGCGTTCAAAGAACCCACAGCCCCCACAGAACCATGTCTCCACCATGGGTAGACGAAGTTCATACTTTTTAGATGAATCATTTTCAAATTAGACTAGTGGATCCATTGGGCAGTTCAGGTCCTATACTTTTGGCCAGGTATAGGATGCTCTGGCAGCGTGAGGTTGATCGCTGTATCATCACTATAGCTCTTATATAATGGTTGTCGGTTAGAGAAACTCTCACAACAGTTATTGTATTTTTATATACATCAGTTCATTTGTATTTCTACATACATCTCAGATTTATAGTATCTTTGCATACATACATAGTTTATAGCATGTTTTTAAACAACTTTTCTTTATATTGCACTTGTTTAAAATTGCTTTATATTGAAATGAGTCAGTCAAGTTGAGTTGAGTTGAGCCAAGTAAGTTATTCAGTTTCTTTCAGATTTCCTTCTAGTTTATGCTGCTTAGCATTTCAACTCGCATACTCGTACATTCAATGTACTGATGCCAGTTGGCCTGCATCGTATTATGATGCAGATTCAGGTAACCAGGATCAGCATCCAGTGCCTCGTTGATCCAGTTGAGCAGCTCAGAGTCAGTGGTGAGCCTCCTTGTGTTCCAGATGACTCTTTTTATTCACTTTCAGTCTTTCATTTATTAGGATGTTGTGGGGTTTTTCCCAACATCCATCTCAATATTTTAGAGGCTTCATGGACAATTAGATAGATAGTAGTTCAGTAGTCTTTACATTATTCATTCAGATGTTGTTTAAAGACTAAGTTGCCATTTTGGCTACGATGTTATTTCCTTAAGTTATTGTTTAAACTTATTATGTTGAGAAATTCTTCCGCTGAGTTCATAAAGCCAGGCCAAGGGTTCGCTTGGGACCAGCGATGGTCTTCGAGTGTCAGTCCCGCCCAGGATGTAGACTCGGGGCGTGACATATTTTTCAACAACTGTTAATTTCGATAATACTTTGAAAATTTGTGGACATGAGTGCAACAAGTCCGTCAATTGAAAGAAGGAAGCATCAAGTGGTTAAGCTTTGAATATTGTAATTAATTGGACTTTAAAATTTAGCCACTTATTTTGATGATCCATGAATTCTCCAAACGACTTTAGAAAAATAAATGTAAATTTGTGTGAACTTAGTTGACTTTTCTAATTATTGAATTCATCATTAATTAAATTGGATAATTTGACTTGGAAATTCAATAGTATATACTATGAGCTCATTTCAACTTGTACCATTTCTTTTGTAGCTATTTTAGAAAAGGATGGCTATCTGTCAAACTCAAGTGTTTGTTAGGATCAACTTGTAAGTTAATACTTCTCCGTCTTAAATTATTTATTGTATTTTTTACGCACTTTTAAAAAAGATAATAACTATAAGAAATTTTGATTATTTTACTTTTATTTATATCTTGTGATATAGTCTTTCTATTCATTGAATAAAACCCCATAATAAGTTTTATGTGATTATCTTTTAAAAAAAATAAAATACTATTAAGAGTAAAATAAGAAAAAAATTAATTAATTTTATCTTGAACTTCTAAAATGTTGAATAATTTGAGATAATTACTTTTGAAAATCAATAACAATAACATACCTAATGTAATCCGACAAGTGAGATTTGAAAAAGACAAGATAGAACATGATATACATAATTAGTCTTTCTTTAAGGGATAGAGAATGTAACACCCCATATTCTACGTGAACTAGTTCTATTTATATGATGCTTATAAATTTCCGTGTGGTATAGTTTTGGACTCGATTTGCTATGCAACTAGTGACAATAGAATAGGTTTAAAGTGAACTGCCCATAGATTTTGATGCGACCCGATTAAGTTGACGTCAATGGAAGTATTTAAACTTGAGATCATAAGGTGGTATTTGAGTCTAAAGTTTAAATTGACATAGTGTATATAAGTTTTAAGTTAAATTAAAGGTATTAAGGTCGATAAATGGAATAAGATATTGAGGTGCTTGATTGACTACACTAAACTAGTAGGTGCATCACTTACTTTGACTTATTGACTAGCCCAAGGGACCAAGTAGGTGCATCACCTACTAAGACTCTTTCGATCATGTTATTGGGCCAAGTGCACTACCACATACTTGTATCAATCTGGCCCAAGTTGATTAGAAGAATAAGGGGAAAATGGACAGCCAAGGCCCAATCTTTCCAAGCCCACAAGAAATAATTTGAATGGAAAAGTAGGTGCATCACCTACTTAAATGTGTGCCTAAATTAAAGACACATGTTGGCTGCAAATGAAGTACAAGAAAGGTGGCAAAAGGCCCAATGTTCTTAGGTCCAAAAAGGCCCAAGTGAAAAGTCCAAGTAGGTGGGTCACCTATTTGACAAATTATGGCCCAAAATGAGTGAGAACGTCGGCCAAAGCAGGTCCCTTTAAAAGGGATAGATATCAGTTTTTCCAACCATTTTTACTTTGACAAAAAAATCTGATTTCTAGAGCTTTCCCTCTTCTCTCTCTTAGCTTCATACATCAGCCATTAAATACCATTAGGGTTCTTGAACATAAGGGAGTTCAAGCTATTAGAATGTATAATTTAAGGCAATCTTTTACCTTGAAGAATCCAAGTCTTAGCAAGTGGTAGTTCTGTCCAGCAAGGTAAGTTACTGCAATTTTCTCCCTTTTGTGCTTGAGTAAATTAGGACACTTGGTATGTGTTAGTGAGTTGGAAATTGTTACTTTTACATGGTGTAATATTGGGGGGGCTGTTCTAGTGATTAGTGCATGTTGGGACAGCCATGAAGGGGAGTCCTCTTTAAATTCAATTATGAGCTTGTTTGAGCACTTTAAAAGTAATGTTAGTTCTTCAGGTGTTGGTGATCAGAAACCATGATTCATATTGCTTCCATTACATTATTATGTTTAAGGATTGCTTTATGCATGTTATGATAAGGGATGTGACTGGATGTGCGGGAAAGTTATGGAGACGTTAAATGACTTAAATATTGCAAGGAGTTTTGGGGAAGACTTGATACGAAGGTTGTACGATATATAGACACGATTAAAGGGTAAGGGAAGGAAAGAAAACATTGGCTAGATAAATTGCATGCTTACTGCTTGGTTACTATTTGGGTGAGATCAAGTAGCTCAAATTGATTGATTAACTACTAATACTAGTCTTACAACTTATTTTATTGTAGATTAGTAATCTGAAGAGAAGGAGATTAAGTCATACATATTGAATTGTATAGCAAGGTATGTAAGGCTATTCGATTTCCTATTTCTTTTGCATGAATGCAACATTTGCATAACAAAAAGTAAGCTTTCTAAGTGCCCTTGGTAGTGACTGATCCATAGTTGCAGTTTCTACTCCCTAGAGCAGTAAAGTGAGTACTCTAATATGAGTTTATTACTAAATGTACGCGCTTACTCTACCAAGTATTAGCATGCAATGTTTAAACTTGTTTCATCGTCAAAGTACCCTTGGCACCTATTTCCCTTATATAAACCAAAATGATCCTAGATTACACATGGTACATATGTTTATATGTTGGATATATACAATTTTCCCATATCATGCCAACTTGCTTCAATTATCTATATATGTGTCATCTTTTCATATGTTCATATGTTCCCTTTATTGATTATTACTCCCATTGTGTTAGACTATAATGTTACCTCACAAGATCTCTACTTGCTTTATTGTACATTTTATATGTACTTACTTGGAATATGTATCCATCCTAAAGTTAAATCTACCCACGTTCTCCCTTGGTTTCACGTTCACGAATACCTTGTATTTGATATTAGTTAGTGAGTATTTGGCTATCATATAGAGTTCAAATCTCTTGGCTGAATGTTAAATATCTTCACTTGATATGTGCTTCAATTTGAAATGTCAAAATGCTTACTGAGTCATATAAGCTCATAAGTATTACACGTTCATGTCACATTTGCTTCCCATGTCATTGTTATTATCGTAAGTCCATATTCATATGTCTTCTACTACTGGTCTATAGTTTCAAATCTCAACAATGATTATGACCACCAAAACAACAATCTCAAAAAAGTTATGGAGATCAAAACAATAATCTCAAAGATTAAAAAGTCTAAAAGAAGCAATATGTATAATTATGGGTGGCAGCCCAGGGGCAAATGCCTAGCATGGGTCGATCCCAATTGGTATAGAAGGGTGGCAGCTCAGGGGCGAAAGCCTAGCATGGGCCGATCCCAATTGGTATAAGAGGGTGGCAACTCAGGGGCAAAAGTCTAGCATGGGTCGATCCCAATTTGTGGAATTATGAGAACAGCATCCCAGGGGTTAAAATGCCTAGCATGAGTCATCCTCTTCTACCGTTGATCAGCTGGTCATTTGTATCATATGTCTTATAAATATTAAAATGTAAAGAAAAGTAAAGTATGTAACATACACGATTCCACAAGTATAAGCAAATGTGGTCTGTAATCCTTATCCATTGGTATTTGGTTTCACTTGAGCTCTCATTTTACATATGGTTGTATTATGCCATGCATATTCAGTACATTCTTTCGTACTGACGTCCCTTATTGGAGACGCTGCATTTCATGTTGCAGGTACATGTACTCAACTAGTAGATCTCCCCAATAGAAGCACATGATACTCAACGGTTGTTGGTGAGCTTCAGGTTGATTCGGGACTTTGCCGAGTCTTTACTATGCTTATTTCATAGTGGTACAATCATGGATTCCAGTAGAGGCTTTGTAGACATTGTAATAATATCATCTGAATTCATAGTTTCACTTGTCACATGTATCGGTTCAGCTAGTCAACATGTGTTGTATATGAAGCTTGTCATTAGTAAATATATTTGCATAGTAGTAGTTTACTTTCTCATCATAGGTGACTTGTAAAGCATGTGTTCATATGGTACTTGTCCGCCTCACCTAGGGTTAGGGTGTGACAGAGAAGTTATTCTAATAGGACTCGAGACAAATTTGTAATAAGACAACAAAATAATAAGATACAAATCAAATACAACAACCTATAATAATACACATCAAAATTCATCATTCAAGAAAAATGATGTTTGTATTATATATATATATATATATATATATTAAATATAAGTGTATTTTTCTCAATATTCCGAGAGAAAAAATGCACACAATATTATTGACCCTTGTAAAATTCCTCAAGCTAAACTATATACAGATACATTTCTCTGTAACAAATCACTCTCTATAATGATATTTTATTATAAATTAATTATTTTTTATAATAACATTTTATTATAATAATAGAAATATTACATCGTTAAAAAAAGTTTGATTGCCACCCAAATGTATTGCTTAATGATCAATAAAGTGAGTTAAGCATTTTGAGGTCTCATCAAATTAAATATCAGCAGAAACAAAATATTAGGTGATTTGTTTTCATATGTTCTAACTTTGGTGAACATAATTACTTCATACCTGTTGTTGATGGAAGATAATATGTATTCTATAAAATTAACCGAGATACGTGCAAGCTGGCTTGAATACCACGATTATAATAAAATAAAAACAGTTTGATTGGAATGCTTCAATTAGTACCTATTCTTAACTGCCAACTAGTGCAACATGAAATAAAAATAACCTATTGAAAATTTCTTTGAAATTTTGAGTACTCAAAAGAAAATTTCAATTAAAACCTGGTCTTAACTACTAACTGCAACATGAACTATAAATAACCTGTTGAAAATTTCATGCAAATTTTCATTACTCAAAAAAAATAAAAAAAAATACGTAAGAAATAAATAAAAAGACAAGAGAATTGGTAAAGGTCAAAATGGGGAAGAATTAGTAACTTTGTGCAAGTCTTTTATTTTTATTAAAATTCATTAAATATTTATAATTATATAATTGTGAACTAAGATACTATTGTGTATTAACTTAGAGGCGATTGTACGAATATATAAATTTCAAATTTTTAATCCTCCTAATATAAATCGAAGTTGATAAAGAAAATTAAACAATAACCAAAACCCTCCATCAGCATTAATTTTTATTAAAAATATATTTTACGTGGTGTCTGCATTGGAGCCCCGATTAAATATGTATCATGCATTGCAAGTTCCATTTTGGGGATGGAGCTTTCAACATAATTTTTTTCAAACCCAAGGCTTGAACCCGAGACAACAAATTAATAGTGGAGCAGTTCCACCATTATACCACACCTAATTTTAATTTTATTTCAAATGATTTAACCTTAAAAGTTTTCTTTATACTCATCATAGATAACATTATTTTTATAATAACATAAATTAAATATATAATATATTTTAAAATTTCATGTTTAATCAAATTAATAACGTGAATAAAAAATAAAAAGTAAGTCTTGTCGGCAGTCTTTATTTACACTAATAAAACACGAGTTTATAATACATAAAATAAAACGAAATATATATTATTATTAACTTTTATTCTTATTAGATAGAAAAAGTCAAAATGTGTTCACTTTTTTTCCTACGTATACATGTAATTTGGCCTATTTAATTTGCCGTGTTTAATTTTGACTTTAAAAACCTCTTTCCAATATTCTCAACTTATATATATATATATATATATATATATAACCATAAAAGCTTAAACTTCTTCATCTACTCAAAATAACAAAAAAATATTCTCTTGTTCTTGATTTCTCCTTCTTTGATTAATCTTGAAATTTTCCAAAATATACAAATGGAAGAAATCCAAGTACCTCCTTATTTTATTTGTCCGATTTCTCTAGAGATGATGAAAGATCCAGTCACGATCTCGACAGGAATAACATATGATCGAGAAAACATCGAAAAATGGATATTCTCTGCAAAGAACAACACTTGTCTGGCTACGAAGCAGTCTCTTACATGCATAGAGTTGACCCCAAATGTCACTCTTCGGAGATTTATCCAATCGTGGTGTACTATCAATGCGTCCCATGGTATTGAAAGGTTCCCTACACCAAAACCTCCGGTTAGCAAACCACAAATAATAAAGCTCCTAAAAGAAGCGAAATCGCCTAAGATGCAAATGAAATCTCTCAAGAGACTCAGATCCATAGCTTCTGAGAATGATGCTAACAAACGTTGCATGGAATCTGCGGGGGCAACAGAGTTCTTAGCTTCTATTATTAATAATTCGAATGAAGTGTTTGAAGAAGAGGGTTTCATGAGTACTAAAGACGAAGCGCTTAGCATCCTCTATCAACTCAAATTATCCGAACAAGGGTTAAGGTCACTCATCATGAGTGGCAATGGAGAATTCATTGAATCTTTGACACGTGTCATGCAACAAGGGAGCTATGAGTCTAGGGCTTACGCAGTTATGCTAATGAAAGACATGTTCGAAGTATCCACACCAACTCTACTTTTGAGTTTGAAGCAAGAATTCTTTATACAAGTGGTTCAAGTCTTGAGGGATGAGATCTCTCAAAAGGCGATGAAAGCATCATTGCAAGTGCTAGTGAACGTGTGTCCATTTGGGAGGAACAGAGTGAAAGCAGCAGAAACAGGAACAATTAGGGTTTTGGTTGATCTTCTGCTCGATTCATCTGAAAAAAAGGCTTGTGAATTGATGTTAATTTTGTTGGATCAACTTTGTCAGAGCGCAGATGGGAGAGCCGAGCTATTGAATCATCCAGGAGGATTAGCCATTGTGTCCAAGAAAATACTTAGGGTTTCAAAAGCAGGGAGTGAAAGGGCAATCAAGATCTTACATTCAATCTCAAAGTTTTCATCAACACCAAGTGTTGTTCAAGAGATGTTGAGTTTGGGTGTGGTATCAAAGCTTTGTTTGGTGCTTCAAGTTGATTGTGGAAGCAAAGCTAAGGAAAGAGCTAGAGAAATTCTCAAATTTCATGCTAAGGCATGGAGTAATTCTCCTTGTATACCTAATAATTTATCATCTTCATATCCATTTTAGGAATTAGGATGGAAAAAAAAGTAAAAATTGCTTAGTAGTGGATAATATTTGTGTACATAATTTATTTTTTTTAGAAAATAGAAAAAAAGAAAAGGACAAAATAGTCCATGAAATTTAGTTGTTCATATTCATCTTCAACTTTTTTGATGCTCTTCTTATTTTTGCATCTCCAATTGCAAGTATAGAGTGGTTATTTTTGATATATATGATTTCATTAAGAAGTCTATTGCATCCCACATTCGCGTAAAGGCACGAAATGACATCTGTAATATACACAGTCTAGCCTGAAACACAAATATAATCATTAGTAAGAAAGTCATAGTTCAGCCCGTAAACTATATATTACACGAAGAAAATTTTAGCGTTATTCCACGACGTAACTCCCATTCATAGTAAAAACTGTGAATACTATATACATATAGTCAAAAACTAGCATACTGTGTCTTTGCACACAAGATTGAAAATTGAAATCATAATTTTAGAGAAAACTCTTTTATTTGGTGAGAACCAGGTATTAGACTTTTCACAATCTAAGAAACTACAATAGCATTCAAAATAATCAGCTCTTATTAATTATTTGAACTTTACTAGAAGTTAAAATTTTTTGATTGTGATATGAGTGCAACTAGTCCCAATGAAAGAAACGAGTATTAATAATTAGGTGAACTTTGAAGATTGTTGGACTTTAAATCTAAGCCAATAATATGATGATTTTGAATTTTCATAAATTTTAAAGAATAATATAAAAGAAAGTGTCATCTTATAAGTAATAATCTCTAATAGATTGATTTTTTTTAACCCGGAGAGAGAATTTACAATTGGGATAGACATGCTAATTTCGGTAAGGAGACACTAAAATTTATATAAAGTTAAACAGGTAGATAGACACATCATATGTGACATAATATAAATAAGTTCGAATAAATTTTACACGAATTGTCACTAAAATGTGTTGTCTACTTGTTCAACTTTATATAATTATTTAAATGTCTATTTGTGCACGTCACCTAAAATTGAAAGGCATAAAATATCACCTGAGGTCAAGTTAGAAGGGTATATCTATGTCTTATACATATCTTGATTATTATACATAAATTGATTGTGTTCTTGCATTGTTAATATTTATTCAATTGCAAAACTATCTAATTATACAAATATTTCAATTAAATTTACTAAATCTTCTTATAGTTTGAAATAATTGTATATTGTCTCACTAATTAATAATGTCATATCAAATTTCAAGTCAAATCTACTTAGATACATGTATTTTTAATTGCTACCAGACACAAATACAATGAAATAGGGAGAGAGGTGAGTGAGTGAGTGAGTGAGTGAAGGAGAGAGGTGAGAGCGAGATAGGAGGGAGGCGAGCTAAACAATCTATGTATCCTAGATATATGTGAATCACAATAGATACATGTATCTAGGATATCCAGATACATATTAAAATCCAAATGCATAGGGAGAGAGGATAGCGAGAAAGGGAGAGAAGCAAGTGAGATAGGAGAGAGGGAACGAGATAGGAGAGATGCGAGAGAGTCAGACGATATATGTGAATCCACTTGAATACAATGTATTTGCAACAAATTACACATAATTTTGACCTAATGTATCTGAGATACATGTATCTAGACGCGTAAGATATATGTCCGAAGTTCAAATTCAGATAAAATTCGTAATATTAAAAACTTGTATAAAAGAAAATAATTTACTCTTAAACTAGTGTAATTTGTGTTAATTTGGCCTTATTCTATTTATACATAGGCTTACATTAACTTGCATAGGCAAGCAAATACGCGATGAAATATTGCAAGCAATATTAAACTAGATAAATTAAAAGGTTGAATCAATTAAAAAAATACAAGGTGATTGTTAGATATAGCTATAACTCTAAATTGATTTGAGCTAATTATTTATTTTTAAAAATCACATAAATTGAAACCTAGTAATCTAGTTGTTGCCAACTGTTTCTTTCTCTCACTAATAAATAAAACACGAGTTATTATAAATAAAAAGGGTACATTCATGTGTTTTTATTACTTCTAGAGAGAGAAAGTCAAAAGTGAGCTGTTTTTTCCCTTACGTACACACATTTTTATGCCACCGAAAATACACGTAATAGACTACCCCTTTTAATCTTGTAATGTTTCCTCCGTTTTATTTGGCCCAAAAACTACATGCAATCAATGTGCGTCTCTCTTGAAGGTAAACAATATTTACTATCATATCTTTTAGTACGTAATGAATTAGGTGAGTCATGACATATGAGATTGTAGGTCAATGAATTTTCTTTCAAATGCCACCAATTTTGTATCATTTAATGTTTAAAGTAAAGCATTATGACCATTTTATCAGAGACTAGTGTACAGTGGCGGACCTAGGATTTTCGTTCAGGGGGTTCGAAAAATAAAAGTATAAACGTGTATATATAAGCCAACAAAACAAAATCTCAAGAAAGTCGTAGTATTTAGTTTTAGTGGCGGACCCTTGAATTTTTTTGGGTTTAAAACCACACTTTTAGCATGTTTTATAAAATAAAAAACTAAAAAAAAGGGAACTGAAACCTTAAAAAAAAAAGAAAAAAACTGAAACTGAAAAAGAAAAAAAGAAAACGCTAATGCAGGGATTCGAACCCTCGATGTAAGGCTTAATTTTCAGGGAAAATGCCACTGGGCTATCTCTTTCTCCTTGTCATTGAGGGGGTTCAAAATATATATATCCACATAAATACAGAAAATTACCTTATATATACAGTGTAATTTTTTGCCGAGGGGGTTCGGATACCCCCTCGAACCAACGTGGGTCCGCCCCTGCTAGTGTAGTGTAAATAACAGAAACTTCGAACGTTCATAATTTTGGCTTTGAAGCTGTGTTTTGGGATATTAAGTTTGCTCCAGACACCTCTCCACCACGGCCACTTTAATTTGTTCCATCCCTACATCTCCATTTGTATCCACTTCTTATGGTGTATTTCCCTGTTGCATTTTGCCACCCATTTCCTACTTTTACTGCCTTAAACTTCTCTTTGATGCTGCATATTTTCTTCCAGTACCAACTCGAGTTTTGACTTGGTTTGTATTGCCACCATTCTTCGCTCTTTATATATATATATGATTCACCCACATATTATCTTTCTTCCCTGCCACATCCCATACATATTTCGCTATTGCTGCCTCATTCCATTTTATACACTCTTGTATCACAGCCAATTTATCCACCAATACCTCACAATCCCCTACTGAGAGTCTTTTTGCTGAAATAGGTACCCTAAATACCTAAAAGGTAGTTTACCTCTTGCGTGTTGGGTTATGAAAGTGATTAGGCGTCATACGGAAGCTTACAATTGCAATCAAGACGGTGTTGAAATAGGTACCCCTAAATACCTAAAAGGTAGTTTACCTCTTGCGTGTTGGGTTATGAAGGTGATTAGGCGTCATACGGAAGCTTACAATTGCAATCAAGACGGTGCTGAAATAGGTACCCCTAAATACCTAAAAGGTAGTTTACCTCTTGCGTGTTGGGTTCTGAAGGTGATTAGGCGTCATACGGAACCTTACAATTGCAATCAAGATGGTGATAAATTAGATGACAAATAAAGCGATACTAAAACATAATATTATTAATATGAAAACTAATTTAAAAGAAAATATTATAACTGTTGAGAGAATAAATCTCCCCATAAACTAAACTCTTTAAATATCTACATTGTGGATGCTATTGTTTTTTGTTTTATAAGAAACAAACTTATATTTATAGAGCCCTAAAACTTTTTCTTACTAGAAAAAGAGTCTTTTCTAAAAGGAGAAAATAAACCAAATATGAAAGAATATTATATTTTCCTTTCAAGAAAAGTAAAATCATTTATGGTAATATTTTGTCTTTTCTTTAAGAAAAAATAAATCCTAAATTATGTTAAGAAAATCAGGACAAAACCCTAACATTGCGTACCCTGTCACCTCACACAGGGCCTCCAATTCTTGTTTATCCATGCTTGCTGAAAATATATTCGATTTCACAGCATTGGTCGTTTTGGAGATAGTTTTGTATATAACATTACAACACGATATTAGTCTAAAATCTCCCACCGATTCAGCATGACTACACTTTGGAATCAATGTTATTGTGGTTTTATTCATACCTGTAAGTAGTCTACCCGTATTGAAAAATTCCAGCACTCCTTCCACGACATCATCACTTACCCATACCTCATTTGAACTTATAAATACCTATAATTACCCATTCAAACTAACACACATAATTTATTAAATCATCACAAACACCCACAAAAAAAATTGATAAAAAAACTACATGCAATCAATGTGTGCCTCTCTTGAAGGCAAACAATGTTTACTACCATATCTTTTAGTACGTAATGAATAAGGTGAGCCATGACATATGAAATTGTAGGTCAATGAGTTTTCTTTCAAATGCCACCAATTTTGTATCATTTAATGTTTAAAGTAAAGCATTATGACCATTTTACCAGAGACTAGTGTAGTGTAAATAAGAGAAACTTCGAACGTTCATAATTTTGGCTTTAGATGTTAGTTTCGGGTATAGAAAAACTCTATTTCATGGTCCATACCTCATTTGAACTTATAAATACCTATAATTACCCATTCAAACTAACACACATAATTTATTAAATCATCACAAACACCCACAAAAAAAATTGATAAAAAAACTACATGCAATCACTGTGTGCCTCTCTTGAAGGCAAACAATGTTTACTACCATATCTTTTAGTACGTAATGAATTAGGTGACCCATGACATATGAAATTGTAGGTCAATGAGTTTTCTTTCAAATGCCACCAATTTTGTATCAGTTCATGATTAAAGTAAAGCATTATGACCATTTTACCAGAGACTAGTGTAGTGTAAATAAGAGAAACTTCGAACGTTCATAATTTTGGCTTTAGATGTTAGTTTCGGGTATAGAAAAACTCTATTTCATGGTCCATACCTCATTTGAACTTATAAATACCTATAATTACCCATTCGAACTAACACACATAATTTATTAAATCATCACAAACACCCACAAAAAATTTTGGTCAAAAAACTACATGCAATCAATGTGTGCCTCTCTTGAAGGCAAACAATGTTTACTACCATATCTTTTAATACGTAATGAATTAGGTGAGCCATGACATATGAAATTATAGGTCAATGAGTTTTCTTTCAAATGCCACTAGTTTTGTATCATTTAATGTTTAAAGTAAAACATTATGACCATTTTACCAGAGACTAGTGTAGTGTAAATAAGAGAAACTTTGATACATGTATTTTTAATTGCTACCAGATACACTGAAATAGGGAGAGAGGTGAGAGCGAGATAGGAGGGAGGCGAGCGAAATAATCTATGTATCTCAGATACATGCAAATCACAATAGATACATGTATTTAGGATACCCAAATACATTCTGGAATACAAATACATAGGAAGAGAGGATAGCGAAAAAGGGAGAGATGTAAGTGAGATAGGAGAGAGGGAGCAAGATAGGAGAGAGGCGAGAGAGTCAAACGATGTATGCAAATCCATACAATGTATCTGCAACAAATTACACCTAATTTTAACCTAATATATCTGAGATACATGTATCTGGACGCGTAAAATACATGCATCTGAAATTCAAACTTTGGTAAGATTCATAATATTGAAAACTCACATGAATGAAAATAATTTACTCTTAAACTAGTAAAATATGTATTATTTAACTTTATTCCACTGATACATAGGCTTAGATTAACTTGAATAGGTAAGCAAATACGCGACGAAATATTACAAGCAATATTAAACTAGATAAATTAAAAGGTTGAATCAATTAAAAAATACAAGGTGACTGCTAGATATAGCTATAACTCTAAATTAATTTGAGCTAATTATTTTTAAAAAATAGTCACATAAATTAAAACAGAGTAATCTAATAGTTGCCAACTGTTTCTTTCTCTCACTAATAAATAAAACACGAGTTATTATAAATAAAAAGGGTACATTCATGTGTTTTTATTACTTCTAGAGAGAGAAAGTCAAAAGTGAGCTGTTTTTTTTTTCTTACGTACACACATTTAGGCCACCGAAAATACACATATTAGACTACCCCTTTTAAGCTAGTAATGTTTCTTTAGTTTTATTTTACTTGATCGCTATATTAAAAGTTAATATTTTATTTTATATATCTATTTAATAATTAGTAAAATTTATTACATAAAATAGCAACTGATAAATTTAGAATTTCAAAAAATAATTAATCAAGTTAGTTTATATGGCTACAACGTTGATTAAAAGTTTTTTCAAGGCGCGTATTAGTTCAACTAGGATTAAAAAATATAAAACGGAGAGAGCATTTATTAAAGAGCTAAACAATTATTCTTTTTAAATACTCCTTTTATTATTTTTTTACTTATTCACTAAACTAAACAATATATTTTACATGTTAACATATCATGTTCTACTCTTACCATTAAAATACTTATTTTTCAAAATTTAAGACTAGACATTAATTAAAATGTTATTTAATCAAGGATAGATAAAGTCTAAACTGAACGAGTAAAAAATAAACGGATGGAATATTTAAATAGTATAATTAATAAATACACTTTGAAAAGTCTTATTCTTCTATTTGCGTGTTGACTCTGAAAAAATCTCAATCTCCGACTCATATATATAACCACAACCAAATCCTCTAATTTTTTCAAACCAATTCACTACTCATCTAATATCTCAACAAAACTTTATCTACTCAAAATATTCCTCTTATTTTTTTTTTTGGTCATATTTGCAACTTTCTTATAAGATTGATCTCCTTCTTTGATTAATCTTGAAATTTCCCAAAATATACAAATGGAAGAAATTCAAGTACCTCCTTATTTTATTTGTCCGATTTCTTTAGAGATGATGAAAGATCCTGTCACAATCTCCACAGGAATAACATATGATCGAGAAAACATCGAAAAATGGATATTCTCTGCAAAGAACAACACTTGTCCGGCTACGAAGCAGCCTCTTACATGCATAGAGTTGACCCCAAATGTCACTCTTCGGAGATTTATCCAATCGTGGTGTACTATCAACGCGTCCCATGGTATTGAAAGGTTCCCTACACCAAAACCTCCGGTTAGCAAACCACAAATAATAAAGCTCCTAAAAGAAGCGAAATCGCCTAAATTGCAAATGAATTCTCTCAAGAGACTCAGATCCATAGCTTCTGAGAATGATGCTAACAAACGTTGCATGGAATCCGCGGGGGCAATGGAGTTCTTAGCTTCTATTATTAATAATAATAATTCGAATGAAGTGTTTGAAGAAGAAGATGGTTTCATGAGTACTAAAGACGAAGCACTTAGCATCCTCTATCAACTCAAATTATCTGAAAATGGATTGAGGTCACTCATCATGAGTGGAAATGGTGAATTCATTGAGTCATTGACACATGTCATGCAACATGGGAGCTATGAGTCTAGGGCTTACGCGGTTATGCTAATGAAAGACATGTTCGAAGTATCCACACCAACTTTACTTTTGAGTTTGAAACAAGAATTCTTCACACAAGTTGTTCAAGTCTTGAGGGATGAGATCTCTCAAAAGGCTACAAAAGCATCATTGCAAGTGCTAGTGCACGTGTGTCCATTTGGTAGGAACAGAGTGAAAGCAGCAGAAGCAGGAGCAATTAGGGTTTTGGTTGATCTTCTGCTCGATTCATCTGAAAAAAGGACTTGTGAATTGATGTTAATTTTGTTGGATCAACTTTGTCAGAGTGCAGAAGGGAGAGCTGAGCTATTGAATCATCCCGGAGGATTAGCCATTGTGTCCAAGAAAACACTTAGGGTTTCTAAAGTAGGGAGTGAAAGGGCAATCAAGATCTTACATTCAATCTCAAAGTTTTCATCAACACCATATGTTGTTCAAGAGATGTTGAGTTTGGGTGTGGTGGCAAAACTTTGTTTGGTGCTTCAAGTTGATTGTGGAAGTAAAGCCAAGGAAAGAGCTAGAGAAATTCTCAAATTTCATGCAAAGGCATGGAGGAATTCTCCTTGTATACCTAATAATTTTTTATCTTAATATCCATTTTAGGAATTTGGATGAAAAAGAACAAAAATTGCTTAGGTGGAAATAGAAAAAGAACAGAAGTAGTGGATTATTTATTTGTACATGATTTATTATATTTTAAAAAAAATAGAAAAAAATGGACAAAATTGTCCATGAATTTAATTGTTCATAAATATATCCATCTTCAACTTTATGTGCTTTAGAGTTTTTTTTAAAGTTTTTTATTTATTAAAAGAAGTAGGTAATTGACATGAATATATTTATTCACGTATTTAAATTCCTAACTAACCACCTATATTATAATATCCATAGCTTCACATGGAAATTGATTTTCTATTATTTATTAGACTTCCTTATGGCATCTCATTTTTGACGCTCTTACTTGTGGTCTATAATAATGTTTTCTATTTATTTATTTTGTCTTTTTTTTAATGATATAGAAAAAATTTGAGTACGATCTAATCATGAAGATTGTAACTCTATTAGATCTAGTTTTAAGACGGAATATATTTCTTTTAATTTATTAAAATAAAATCAACTTTTAATATAAAGGTCTATCATATAAACTTGAATCATCGCTATTTTTAAAGTTGACATAAGTTTCTTTACTATAAATTTCACGATTTTTAAAGTCGGCGAATTTTTCTTTTGCCATAAATTTTATTGTTACTGATATTTACATATAAAAAATGGACACTTTATTAGCTCTTATTTGTGATACACAATTTTCTGAAATGTAGATAGTAGTTATGATCGTAACAATAGAAAGAAAGAAAAAACTAAGTCAAAATTTGTGATGAAACTTAGTGTTTATTATTTATGCGTATAAAGATTTTTTGTCTTGTCATAAAAGAATTATGATTCAATAAAATTGTATAATTTAGCTATTAAATTTGATATATAAGGCTTTGAAATAGTTTCTAAAAATCTGTGGACATGAGTGCAACAAGTACATGAAATGAAAGAACAAAGCATCAAGTGGTTAAAGTTTACTAAGAAGGATTGTGGTGGAGAGGTCTCGGGTTTGAGTCGTTTTTGTTAGGAATTACCCCTAATTAGTAGCGAAGCCAGGAATTTCACAAAGGGTGTTCAGAAATAGCACAATAAAAGTTGTTTTCAAAAAATAGAACTAGTGAGATTCAAACACACGAGCACTACTCATTCCAAGGAGATGAAACTACTGGGCTACAATAGTTTGTTGTGTTAAGGGTGTCTAAAATATATTATTTAATCATTTCGTGTATCATTTTACTTGTATATACGGTATTTTTTTCCGACGAAGGGTGTCCAATTGGACACCTTGACCACCGTGTGGTTACGTCACTGCCCTAATGTGGAAATTTTTGGCGCAAATTTAGATTTAGTTGGACTCTAATATAGATACTGGACATCGAGTGAGTGAGAAAAAAAAAATGGTTAAAGTTTGAATGCAATTTATTGGACTTCAATTATTAGCCAATTATTTGATGATCCTAAATATTTTTCAGCTGACTTTAGAAAAATTAATGTATATATGTTTGTATATGAACTTATTTGACTTTTCTAATCAAATATATTAAAGCCATCATTATTTGATAAATTTAACCCTTGGATGGATTAAAAACTATGTACGCATCTAAACTTAGACCATTTTGGCTATTTTGGAAGTAATTAGTGACGAACAAAGTTTCATGCTTAAATAATAAAAAATCTTTTTAATGGTTAACTTTATACATCTTGACATGTACTACTTTGATTAGAAGAGAATGCATAAAGACTACCCTACTTGATTATCAATAAAGACATTTAAAATTTGCACAATTTTATGATCCACTTACAATTGATATAAGAAAAAAAAATGGTAATGTGCGAAGTCCTTGAATAAGCACACAAGAATTGACGAAGTATTACTTCACTTTCTCTTAGTTCAATTCGTAATAATACGTAATAAAGAATAGTATTTGATGATGACGATATGGAGTCAAAAAAGGTTATAGCCTTTGACTTATATTCATAAGGCAAGTGGGAGATCTTATTAAAGTTCTAATTAAATTTTATTTTCCTAAAAGATGTTTTTTGATGTATTATAAGCAATTCAAAAATGTATTTTGAGTTTTGAATGACAAAATGTAGTGTATATTTGCTACTAATATACATAGCATGAGTGTTTCGCTTTATCACATTGTTTTTATGAAATTTTATTTTATTTTTATTTATAATTACACTTTCAGAATATGTCACATAAATTTTCGAACTTTGTTATTATAGATACTCCATGATTTATGTGAGAAACATTGAATAGGCCGATACATAAGATTAGATATTCCTAACAATGAATGAGAGAAAAGCAATGAGTAATTCTGAATTGAAATAAATAACTGTTTTGATGGAATCTTCTTCTTTATAGTAAATTATATTAAAAAAATACAACGTAGACACACGACTCAAACACATTAATAAGCTCAGCACCATCAACTAGTCAATCCAAATGAGGACAATACAAAAAAAAAAAAAAAAGTATAATAACAAAAAAAAAACAAATTTTTTTTTTGCGTCAATACAAACATTTTTTTCTACAAAATAATGAATTATTTTTTAAAAAAATAAATATTTCCAGAGGAGACTTGTGAATTCTATTCCACAATTGCGGCTATATAATTATTTATATTTAATAAAGGAAAAGGGAAGACTTTGTCTCATTAATTAATTGAATTAAATGTGTTGAGGTCCAGTCTCTTTATTATACTGATTGGAAGATATCCAGCCAATGCCAGTTTTCTTTGCTAGTTGGAAAATAACAACCAAAAATGAAATAAAATAAATAAATAAATACATAAATAATAATATTCTCTTTTTTTCTTAGTATCTTCATATCATAAAAATCAGAAGCGAAATTAGAAATTCAACACATATTTAATTGAATATAGTAATTTTCATCTAAACATTGTATTTGTGCAAATATGCTTTTTTTTCTTGGTAAAAGTTGTCTTCAGAGCTAGGAGTCTGAATATGTATTAGGTTAAAAATGATAATTTTTGTTTAAACTTATAAGTGATAGGCAATTCATTAAATATATATAAATATTAAAGTTAGAACTGTATTACTTGAAGGTTTAGAATACATAAAGTTTAAATTTCGATTCCATAATTAAAAAATATGTACTACTTAAAAAATAAAATAAATAGTACTTCTAACTTTTAGTAAGGCAGGGTCCAGTCTGTCATGGCTAGCTGCTAGGAAAATGAGAGACATTATAATATAAAAATAATGGAACCCTACCTTCCATGCAGGTAGTACAATGTATATGGGTGGTCGGTTAGAATTCGAAATAAAATATGAATTTTTTCACAAATTATATAGTGTTAATAACATATTATATTTTATTTATACACTTTTTTAAATCATAAAAATCTCTTAAATTTGGTGGAATCTGGATACATCTCAAAACGTCCCAATACATTACATCTCGGTTTCGAATACATCACTCGATGTCGCGTCAAGGGATGTATCCGATCGATACATCGCGTAAAGTGATGTATCCGATCGATACATCGCGTAAAGTGATGTATCCGACCGATACATCGCGTAAAGTGATGTATCCGACCGATACATCGCGTAAAGTGATGTATCCGACTGATAGATCGCGTAAAGTGATGTATCTGACCGATACAGCGCGTAAAGTAATGTATCCGACCGATACATCGCGTAAAGTGATGTATCCGACCGATATATCGCGTAAAGGGTTGTATCTGACGGATACATCGCATAAAGTGATGTATCCGACCGATAGGAGAGAGTAGGAATTTTTTGTAATTTTCTTAAATGGTGACAAATTTAAGGGAATATGATAAAATAAGTTGTGTATTAGGTAATTTTTCCGTTAAATATATATTACTAGAATAATTTCATATTTTAACCTTCTATCTCTTTCTGCAAACTTTAATTATATTATAACAACACATTTCTATATTTACAAATAATTAAGTAACATATATCGATAGTTTCTTAAATCTGCCAGTATATTTTATTTGAACACTCTCAAACACTTTAATTGAATCACAATGTTGAATATGGATATGGACAATCTTGTCCTTTTTTTACCTTCTATTTTCTGGAAAGAATAAATTATGTACACAAAAAACAATTATTATTTCTATCTAACAATTGTTTGTCCTTTCTATCCTAATTTCTAAAATGGATATGAAGATAATAAATTATTAGGTACACAAGGAGAATTCCTCCATGCCTTTGCATGAAATTTGAGAATTTCTCTAGCTCTTTCCTTAGCTTTGCTTCCACAATCAACTTGAAGCACCAAACAAAGCTTTGCCACCACACCCAAACTCAACATCTCTTGAACAACACTTGGTGTTGATGAAAACTTTGAGATTGAATGTAAAATCTTGATTGCCCTTTCACTCCCTACTTTAGAAATCCTAAGTATTTTCTTGGACACAATGGCTAACCCTCCAGGATGATTCAACAGCTCAGCTCTCCCTTCTGCACTCTGACAAAGTTGATCCAACAAAATTAGCATCAATTCACAAACCCTTTTTTCAGATGAATCGAGCAGAAGATCAACCAAAACCCTAATTGCTCCTGCTTCTGCTGCTTTCACTCTGTTCCTCCCAAATGGACACGCGTGCACTAGCACTTGCAATGATGCTTTTGTAGCCTTTTGAGAGATCTCATCCCTCAAGACTTGAACAACTTGTGTGAAGAATTCTAGCTTCAAACTCAAAAGTAGAGTTGGTGTGGATACTTCGAACATGTCTTTCATTAGCATAACCGCGTAAGCCCTAGACTCATAGCTCCCATGTTGCATGACACGTGTCAATGACTCAATGAATTCTCCATTTCCACTCATGATGAGTGACTTCAATCCTTGTTCGGATAATTTGAGTTGATAGAGGATGCTAAGCGCTTCGTCTTTAATACTCATGAAACCCTCTTCTTCAAATACTTCATTCGAATTATTAATAATAGAAGCTAAGAACTCCATTGCCCCCGCGGATTCCATGCAACGTTTGTTAGCATCATTCTCAGAAGCTATGGATCTGAGTCTCTTGAGAGATTTCATTTGCATCTTAGGCGATTTTGCTTCTTTTAGGAGCTTTATTATTTGTGGTTTGCTAACCGGAGGTTTTGGTGTAGGGAACCTTTCAATACCATGGGACGCATTGATAGTACACCACGATTGGATAAATCTCCGAAGAGTGACATTTGGGGTCAACTCTATGCATGTAAGAGACTGCTTCGTAGCCGGACAAGTGTTGTTCTTCGCAGAGAATATCCATTTTTCGATGTTTTCTCGATCATATGTTATTCCAGTTGAGATCGTGACAGGATCTTTCATCATCTCTAGAGAAATCGGACAAATAAAATAAGGAGGTACTTGAATTTCTTCCATTTGTATATTTTGGAAAATTTCAAGATTAATCAAAGAAGGAGAAATCAAGAACAAGAGAATATTTTTTGTTATTTTGAGTAGATGAAGAAATTGAAGCTTTTGTGGTTATATATATAAGTTGAGAATATTGGAAAGAGATTTTCAAAGTCAAAATTAAACACGGCAAATTAAATAGGCCAAGTTACATGTATACGTAGGAAAAAAAGTGAACACATTTTGACTTTTTCTATCTAATAAGAATAAAAATAATAATAATACTATATATTTAGTTTTATTTTATGTATAATAAACTCGTGTTTTATTAGTGTAAATAAAGATTGCCGACAGGACAACTTACTTTTAATCTTTTATTCACGTTATTAATTTGATTAAACATGAAATTGTAAAATATATTATATATTTAATTTATGTGATTATAATTCGATATCTCGGGTTCAAGCCTTGGATGTGAAGAAAATCTTGTTGAGAGCTCCACCCCCCAAAATGGAACCTACATATTTAATCGGGGCCCCAATGCACACACCACACGGCACACACCGAATGTAAAACCAAAAAAATCATTTTAAATATATAAAATATATTTTAAATAAAATTAATGCTGATGGATGGTTTTGGTTATTGTCTAATTTTCTTTATCAAGTACGATTTATATTAGGTGGATTAAAAATTTGAAATTTATAGATTCCTACAATAGTTTCAAGTTAATACACAATAGTATCTTAGTTCATAACTATATAATTATACATATTTAATGAATTTTAATAAAAATAAAAGACTTGCACAAAGTTACTAATTCTTCACCATTTTGACCTTTACCAATTCTCTTGCCTTTTTATTTATTTCTTACGTATTATTATTATTATTATTATTTATTTATTTTTGAGTAGTGAAAATTTGCATGAAATTTTCAACAGGTTATTTATAGTTCATGTTGCAGTTGGTAGTTAAGACCAGGTTTTAATTGAAATTTTCTTTTGAGTACTCAAAATTTCAAAGAAATTTCCAATAGGTTATTTTTATTTCATGTTGCACTAGTTGGCAGTTAAGAATAGGTACTAATTGAAGCATTCAAGTCAAACTGTTTTTATTTTATTATAATCGTGGTATTCAAGTCAGCTTGCACACATCTCGATTAATTTTATAGAATACATGTTATCTTCTATCATCAACTGATGGAAAGAAATCACCTAATACTTTATTTCTGCTGAAATTTGAATTTGATGAAACCTCATAGTGCTTAACTTAATTACCTTATTGATCATTAGGCGATACATTTGGGTGGCAATCAACCTTTTTTTTAACGGTGTCTTATTTCTATTATTATAATAAAATGTTATTATAAAAAATAATTAATTTATAATAAAACATCATTTGTTACAGAGAAATGTGTCTTTACATAGTTAGATTGAGGAATTTAACAAGGGTCAATAATATTGTGTGCATTTTTTCTCTCGGAATATTGAGAAAAATACACTTATATTTAATATATATATATATACACAAACATTATTTTTTTTGAATGATGAATTTTGACGTGTATTATAGGTTATTGTATTTGATTTGTATCTTATCATTTTGTTGTCTTATTCCCATACAAATTTATCTCAAATCCTATTAGAATAATTTTTCTATCCCACAAAGATATATAGACTAATTACGTATATCATATTCGATCGTGTTCTTTTCAGATCTCACTTGTGAGATTACATTAGGTATGTTATTGTTATTGATTTTCAAAAGTATTTGTCTCAAATTATTCAATATTTTAGAAGTTCAAGATAAAATTAATTAATTTTTTTCTTATTTTACTCATGATAGTATTTTAAAAAAAAAAGATAATCACATAAAACTTATTATGGGGTTTTATTCAATGAATAGAAAGACTATATCACAAGATATATATAATAAAAGTAAAATAATTAAAATTTCTTATAGTTATTATCTTTTTTAAAAGTGCGTAAAAAATACAATAAATAATTTAAGACGGAGAAGTAATTAACTTACAAGTTGATCCTAACAAACACTTGAGTTTGACAGATAGCCATCCTTTTCTAAAATAGCCACAAAACAAATGGTACAAGTTGAAATGAGCTCATAGTATATACTATTGAATTTCCAAGTCAAATTATCCAATATAATTAATGATGAATTCAATAAATTAGAAAAGTCAACTAAGTTCACACAAATTTACATTTATTTTTCTAAAGTCGTTTGGAGAATTCATGGATCATGAAATAAGTGGCTAAATTTTAAAGTCCAATTAATTATTACAATATTCAAAGCTTAACCACTTGATGCTTTCTTCTTTCAATTGACGGACTTGTTGCACTCATGTCCACAAATTTTCAAAGCATTATCGAAATTAATAGTTGTTGAAAAATATTGGAAAATCATGAAAATTCTCGAAGTTTGAAGCATTATCAAAATTAATAATTATCAGAAAATGTTGAAATATCATGGAAATTCTCGAAGTTTGAAGTATTATCGAAATTAATAGTTATTGAAAAATCATAGATATTTTCGAAGCTTGAAGCATTATTGAAATTAATAGTTATTGAAAAATATTGAAAAACGACGGAATTCTCGAAGCTATTGAGGCATACCTATTAACACTGGCCTTAAGAATATTTTACCTGATTTAAGTGTATCCCTATAATTCAATAAACTCTTCTAATATAAAATTAGGAACACAGAAACGGACAAATTTTTTTATTAAAGTAGATTATAACCCAACAAAAAAAAGGGAGCTAGAAGAAGTTTGTTTTTTTTATGTTTTGTATCTTCTTTACTGTAAAAGGAAAAAACTTTTTATAAAGAAAATCTCATATATACAATAAAAGTAGTCAAAACCTTCAACGGCAAAAATATTATTATAGCAAATTAAGAAAAATCATTATTAATGAATAAGAATAATATCCAAATATATGTTCTGTTTAATTGCAAATTAACGTTAGAAAATAGTCAACAATGCTATTAATGGTAGGAAATTATAAAGTTTTGCCAACGGTCAATTTATTATAATGAAGGCCATATATATATAAATGTTAATTAAAAGTATTTTAAAGACATAATCATATTTTTGAGATATTAAAAATACATTTTTCAACAATAGTTAGATTATATTCTATTGAATCGCATTATTTAATAATAAGACAATAAAGTATTACTATAAGATTTAATTATTTCCATATTCATATGATAAAATAAATGTTGATCATAGTTTATGTAGATTAAATTTCAAAAAACAAATGTGACAAATAATTCACATGCATATACAAAAGTCTAAAAAATTGAGTTTTATCATAAAATAAGTGGCTAAGATTAAAGTCCAATTAATTACACTCAATTCCTAATATTGTGTGCTGCTGAGAGACACTAGTTTTAGAATTTTGACAATGTATATTAGTCTTAAATTGGATTATTGACTTGATTAATTTAAATTTGTGTCGTGATGAACCTATTTAAGGGAGAAACATTCTAGGGTTTAAATGTTCTACGACTCTGATGGTTAAAATGGAGAGAGTTTATTCATTGCATCATATTTTTTTATGTTATTTGTGTAACAAAATATTGATACTTCTTCTTACTCTTTTACTAGGTATCTAACACAAATTTACTACTATTAAAGTGTGCGATCAACTCATTTAAAAGCTTAAACGATTAAAGTGGGCGCAATTGAGTAATAATATGACTAAGTAATGACGAATGTGCTCAACATAAGCTTTGCTCAAACTCTAGTTCTATGTTGAAGTATGATTGCGATTGTTTCACGTGTAGGTCTGATTCTTTTTAATTATCTTAAGCACTTGTTAATTCTTCTTTAAATAATGAGCAACGATGAGATTTTATACCACAACACAATTCTAGATGAACGTGTAATTGACATCCAATGCCTTAACTTTCATCAAGTGAAATCTACACATTTAAAATATAATTATGAATTAAAGAATTAGGAATCAATCGAATCTCCCCAAGTAGGATTTGAACCTAAAATCAATCTGTTAACAACCGACCACTCTATCACTGAGCTACTAAGGAAAAACATGAGATTCAATCTCATAGAGTTCAATTTTCCTTTAATTTTTGGGGTTTACGAGGTGAGCACAACTCTTGCTCGGGCAGGTGGTGACAGTTTCCGGCAACTTACTAAATTCCGCCATGCATCGATATCGCCTACCCTAATGTTCTTGCTCCATTACTTTTCTTTTTAGTTCGTTTAAAAGATAATTTTACTTTCTTTTTTCGGCAACTCTTTAATTCTTACTTTTCACATGATATATTTAAGATGACAAAATTAAAAGTCATCTTAATACATTCTACACATCATTAATTTAGAATTACAACATTCAAAAATTAAAACCAGATAAATAAATTGAAACTAAATATCATTTATTCTAATGGTAGGCCACAAGAAAGAGCGTCAAATAAGCTAAGTCTAACAGATATAGATCCATGGTTGGTTAGGAATTTAAGTACTTGAACAAGTGTTCATGTATATTATTTAATAAGTAGAAAAGATATTACATAAAATTAAATAGTAGGACAGGTGAAGATGTATGTATATGAACAATTATATTTCAAGGACAATTTTGTCCACATTTCAATTTTCCTATTTTATTTTTTTTAGTAAACAAATTATGTACACAAATCAATACACTGTATTTTCTTTCTTGTGTATACTATTTCAACCTAAGCAATTTTTGCTCTTTTTCATTCTAATTCCTAAAATGGATATGAAGATAGTAAATTATTAGGTATACAAGAAGAATCCTTCCATGCCTTAACATGAAATTTGAGAATTTCTCTAGCCCTTTCCTTAGCTTTACTTCCACAATCAACTTGAAGCACCAAACAAAGCTTTGCCACAACACCCAAACTCAACATCTCTTGAACAACACTTGGTGTTGATGAAAACTTTGAGATTGAATGTAAAATCTTGATTGCCCTTTCACTCCCTACTTTAGAAACCCTAAGTATTTTCTTGGAGACAATGGCTAATCCTCCTGGATGATTCAATAGTTCGGCTCTCCCTTCTGCGCTCTGACAAATTTGATCCAACAAAACTAGCATAAATTCACAAACCCTTTTCTCAGATGAATCGAGCAGAAGATCAACCAAAACCCTAATTGCTCCTGCTTCTGCTGCTTTCACTCTGTTCCTCCCAAATGGACACACGTTCACTAGCACTTGCAATGATGCTTTCATTGCCTTTTGAGAGATCTCATCCCTCAAGACTTGAACAACTTGTGTGAAGAATTCTTGCTTCAAACTCAAAAGTAGAGTTGGTGTGGATACTTTGAACATGTCTTTCATTAACATAACCGCGTAAGCCCTAGACTCGTAGCTCCCATGTTGCATGACACGTGTCAATGACTCAATGAATGCTCCATTTCCACTCATGATGAGTGACCTCAATCCATTTTCAGATAATTTGAGTTGATAGAGGATGCTAAGCGCTTCGTCTTTAGTACTCATGAAACCATCTTCTTCTTCAAACACTTCATTCGAATTATTATTATTATTAATAATAGAAGCTAAGAACTCCATTGCCCCCGCGGATTCCATGCAACGTTTGTTAGCATCATTCTCAGAAGCTATGGATCTGAGTCTCTTGAGAGATTTCATTTGCATCTTAGGCGATTTTGCTTCTTTTAGGAGCTTTATTATTTGTGGTTTGCTAACCGGAGGTTTTGGTGTAGGGAACCTTTCAATACCATGGGACGCATTGATAGTACACCACGATTGGATAAATCTCCGAAGAGTGACATTTGGGGTCAACTCTATGCATGTAAGAGACTGCTTCGTAGCTGGACAAGTGTTGTTCTTCGCAGAGAATATCCATTTTTCGATGTTCTCTCTATCATATGTTATTCCAGTTGAGATCGTGACAGGATCTTTCATCATCTCTAGAGAAATCGGACAAATAAAATAAGGAGGTACTTGAATTTCTTCCATTTGTATATTTTGGAAAATTTCAAGATTAATCAAAGAAGGAGAAATCAAGAACAAGAGAATATTTTTTGTTATTTTGAGTAGATGAAGAAATTGAAGCTTTTGTGGTTATATATATAAGTTGAGAATATTGGAAAGAGATTTTCAAAGTCAAAAATTAAACACGGCAAATTAAATAGGCCAAGTTACATGTATAAGTAGGAAAAAAAAAATTGAACACATTTTGACTTTTTCTATCTATAAAGTATAAAATAAAAATAATAATAATATATATTTAGTTTTATTTTATGTATAATAAACTCGTGTTTTATTAGTGTAAATAAAGACTGCCGACAGGACAACTTACTTTTAATCTTTTATTCACGTTATTAATTTGATTAAACATGAAATTGTAAAATATATTATATATTTAATTGATGTGATTATAAAAAAATGTTATCTATGATGAGTATATAGAAAACTTTAAGGTTAAATCATTTGAAATATAATTAATATTAGGTGTGGTACAATGGTGTAACTTCCCCACCATTATTAATTCGATGTCTCGGGTTGTGTATGAAAAAAATCCTATTGAGGGCCTCACCTTCAAAATAGAACCTGCAATGCATGATACATATTTAATCGGGACTCCAATGCAGACATCACGTAAAATATATTTTTAATAAAAATTAATGCTGATGGAAGGTTTTGGTTATTGTCTAATTTTCTTTATCAAGTGCGATTTATATTAGGTGGATTAAAAATTTGAAATTTATAAATTCGTACAATAGTCTCAAGTTAATACAGAATAGTATATAATTATAAATATTTAATGAATTTTAATAAAAATAAAAGACTTGCACAAAGTTACTAATTCTTCACCATTTTGACCTTTACCAATTCTCTTGCCTTTTTATTTATTTCTTACGTATTATTATTATTATTTATTTATTTATGAGTAGTGAAAATTTGCATGAAATTTTCAACAGGTTATTTATAGTTCATGTTGCAGTTGGTAGTTAAGACCAGGTTTTAATTGAAATTTTCTTTTGAGTACTGAAAATTTCAAACTGAAAATTTCAAAGAAATTTTCAATAGGTTATTTTTATTTCTTACTTTATTGATCATTAGGCAATACATTTGGGTGGCAATCAAACTTTTTTTTTAACGGTGTCATATTTCTATAATTATAATAAAATGTTATTATAAAAATAATTAATTTATAATAAAACATCGTTATAGAGAATGATTTGTTACAGAGAAATGTGTCTTTATATAGTTAGCTTGAGGAATTTAACAAGGGTCAATTTATACTGTGTGCATTTTTCTCTTAGAATATTGAGAAAAAATACACTTATATTTAATATATATATATATATAAAATTTAGTGTTTGACAAATAATATTTTTCTTGAATAATGAATTTCGATGTGTATTATTATAGGTTGTTGTATTTGATTTGTATCTTATCATTTTGTTGTCTTATTCCCTTACAAATTTGTCTCGAATCCTATTAGAATATTTTTTTCTATCCCATAAAGATAGACTAATTATGTATATCATGTTCTATCTTGTCTTTTTCAGATCTCACTTGTGGGATTACATTAGGTATGTTATTGTTATTGATTTTCAAAAGTAATTGTCTCAAATTATTCAATATTTTAGAAGCTCAAGATAAAATTTATTAATTTTTTTCTTATTTTACTCTTAATAGTATTTTTTTTTGTAAAGATAATCACATAAAACTTATTATGGGGTTTTATTCAATGAATAGAAAGACTATCTCACAAGATATAAATAAAAGTAAAATAATCAAATTTTCTTATAGTTATTATCTTTTTTAAAAGTGCGTAAAAAATACAATAAATAATTTAAGACGGAGAAGTAATTAACTTACAAGTTGATCCTAACAAACACTTTAGTTTGACAGATAGCCATCTTTTTCTAAAATAGCCACAAAAGAAATGGTACAAGTTGGAATGAGCTCATAGTATATACTATTGAATTTCCAAGTCAAATTATCCAATATAATTAATGATGAATTCAATAAATTAGCAAAGTCAACTAAGTTCACACAAATTTACATTTATTTTTCTAAAGTCGTTTGGAGAATTCATGGATCATGAAATAAGTGGCTAAATTTTAAAGTCCAATTAATTATTACAATATTCAAAGCTTAACCACTTGATGCTTTCTTCTTTCAATTGACGGACTTGTTGCACTCATGTCCACAAATTTTCAAAGCATTATCATCAAAATTAATAGTTGTTGAAAAATATTGAAAATTCTCGAAGTTTGAAGCACTATCAAAATTAATAGTTACTGGAAAATATTGGAAAATCTCGATTTTTTTTGAAGTTATTGATGAAGCATGCCTATTGACATTGTTCTTAAGGATATTTTACTCGATTTAATTAGGTTAGGTGTCTCATTTAAAATTCAACAAGCTCTTCTAATATAAAATTAAGAGCACATAAACTGGCAAACCATTTATACAAAGTGATCATACTCGACGTTTCAGACTACATGGAATAGTCGAAATATGAATCTGAAGTCTCCTTGACCCGACATCCGTGGAAACCACAAGAAACTACTCAACACCTACAAAGGCTAAAACAAGCTCGGGACCTCACAAAAATCAACCAAGACCTCACCTAGGTCTAAAATCATCCATTGAATCCAACGGAACTCTCGGAATTCTGATCCAAGCATCCAAATCTCGATTGTTGACCAAAGTCAACCCAAAGGCAAAATTTTCACAAATTCACAACTTAGGACCTCAAATCCTTAAAAAGACTCCGAATCTGAAACCGAAAACTCTCTCATATTAGATTCCACATTCCTGGGTTGATCGAATAGACCAAATTCTATTTCGACACTCGAAACTCCAAAAGACACCAAAAAACCATTTTTAAGCAAATTAAGTCTTTCCAAAATCAAAACTTACCAAATTCTCAACTTTTTACTCAAAGCTTGAAAAATAACTTTCAAAACTCAAAGATAGAAGACTTAGGGCTAATATCGAAAGGGTAAAATAGTGAATTTTCAAAAATGACCAACCGGATCATTACACTCCTTTGCTAAGTAATTGACACATGTTCATTACTGTTAAGGATGTGATCAACTCATTTAAAAGCTTAAACGGTTAAAGTGGACATAATTGAGTCATAATATAACTAAGTAATGAAGAATGTGCTCAACATCAAACTCAAGTTCGATGTTGAAGTATGATTGTGATCGTCATTGAGATTTTATACCACAACACAATTCTAGATGAACGTGTAATTGACATTCAATGCCTTAACTTTCATCGAGTGAAATCTAAACATTTAAAATATAATTCTGAATTAAAGAATTAGGAATCAATCGAATAGGATTTGAACCTACGACCAATCGGTTAACAGCCGGTCATTCTACCACTGAGCTACTGAGGAACAACAAGATATTCGATCTCATAGAGCTCAATTCTCTTTCTTCGAATTTACCCGGTGAGCACAATTTTTGATCAGGTAGGTGGTGCCGGTTTCCGACAACTTACTAACTTCCACCATGCATCGGTCATCGCCTACCCTAATGCTCCTTCTCCGTTACTTTTCTTTTTAATTCGTTTAAAAGATAATGTTTCTTTCTTTTTTTTGGCAACTCTTTAATTTTTACTTTCCGCATGATATATTTCAGATCACACGATTAAAAGTCATCTTAATACATTCTACACATCTTTAATTTAAGATCACAACATTCAAAATCCAAACCAATAAATAAATTGAAACTAAATATCATTATTCTAATGGTAGGCCACGAGAAAGAGCGTCAAATAAGGGATGCTGAGGAAGTAAATGTCTAATAAATTATGGTTGGTTAGGAATTTAAGTACTCAGCTTGAATAAGTGTATATATTACCTAAACTACATAAAATTAAATAGTAGGACAGGTGAAGATGTATGTATATGAACAATTATATTTCAAGGACAATTTTGTCCACATTTCAATTTTCCTAATTTTTTTTTCAGTAAACAAATTATGTACACAAATCAATACACTGTATTTTCTTTTTTGTGTATACTATTTCTATCTAACAATTGTTTGTCCTTTTTATCCTAATTCCTAAAATGGATATGAAGATAATAAATTATTAGGTATACAAGGAGAATTCATCCATGCCTTTGCATGAAATTTGAGAATTTCTCTAGCTCTTTCCTTACCTTTACTTCCACAATCAACTTGAAGAACCAAACAAAGCTTTGCCACCACACCCAAACTCAACATCTCTTGAACAACACTTGGTGTTGATGAAAACTTTGAGATTGAATGTAAGATCTTGATTGCCCTTTCACTCCCTACTTTAGAAACCCTAAGTGTTTTCTTGGAGACAATGGCTAATCCTCCTGGATGATTCAACAGCTCGGCTCTCCCTTCTGCGCTCTGACAAATTTGATCCAACAAAACTAGCATAAATTCACAAACCCTTTTCTCAGATGAATCGAGCAGAAGATCAACCAAAACCCTAATTGCTCCTGCTTCTGCTGCTTTCACTCTGTTCCTCCCAAATGGACACGCGTTCACTAACACTTGCAATGATGCTTTCATTGCCTTTTGAGAGATCTCATCCCTCAAGACTTGAACAACTTGTGTGAAGAATTCTTGCTTCAAACTCAAAAGTAGAGTTGGTGTGGATACTTCGAACATGTCTTTCATTAGCATAACTGCGTAAGCCCTAGACTCGTAGCTCCCATGTTGCATGACACGTGTCAATGACTCAATGAATTCTCCATTTCCACTCATGATGAGTGACCTCAATCCATTTTCAGATAATTTGAGTTGATAGAGGATGCTAAGCGCTTCGTCTTTAGTACTCATGAAACCATCTTCTTCTTCAAACACTTCATTCGAATTATTATTATTATTAATAATAGAAGCTAAGAACTCCATTGCCCCCGCGGATTCCATGCAACGTTTGTTAGCATCATTCTCAGAAGCTATGGATCTGAGTCTCTTGAGAGAATTCATTAGCATCTTAGGCGATTTTGCTTCTTTTAGGAGCTTTATTATTTGTGGTTTGCTAACCGGAGGCTTTGGGGTAGGGAACCTTTCAATACCATGGGACGCATTGATAGTACACCACGATTGGATTAATCGTCGAAGAGTAACATTTGGGGTCAACTCTATGCATGTAAGAGACTGTTTCGTAGCAGGACAAGAGTTGTTCTTTGTAGAGAATATCCATTTCTCGATGTTTTCTCGATCATATGTTATTCCAGTTGAGATCGTAACAGGATCTTTCATCATCTCTAGAGAAATCGGACAAATAAAATAAGGAGGTACTTGAATTTCTTCCATTTGTATATTTTGGGAAATTTCAATATTAATCAAAGAAGGAGATCGATCAATCTTATAAGAAAGTTGCAAATATGACCAAAAAAAAAATAAGAGGAATATTTTTTAGTAGATGAAGTTTTGTTGAGACTTTAGATGAGTAGTGAATTGGTTTGAAAAATAGAGGATTTGGTTGTGGTTATATATATGAGTTGGAGATTGAGCTTTTCAAAGTCAACACGCAAATAGAAGAATAAGACTTTTCAAAGGGTGTTTGCTTTTAATATTTTAAAAGATTGTTTACAGCTCGAGGCATCATCATATATAATACTCCTTCTAATTAATGAAAAATTGTTCAAAATATATTCAAATTTTGATCGAAATTATTGTAATAATCTCAAACTTTTTGTAGGATCTATTATCTCCGCACTATTTAATAGTGTATTTTAAAAATGTATAGGTGTTCACGTGGACATCATAAATATTGTATTATTATAAATATTTACTTGTCCAGCTGGGCACTTATATATCTTTAAAATACACTATTAAATAGTGCAAGGAGGTAATAGGTCCTGCTCAAAGTTTCAGATTGTTACTAACAATTTCCAAATATATTCCACACCTTTTTCCCTAAAAAAAATGACTTTTTTATATTTAGTAAATAATTTAATTTAATTTCCTACCTGACATGACATGTTTAAAATTATATGTACAATATAATCACCATAAAAATTATTAGTTCCTTTCACTTTCTTAAATTGTGCGCAAAGAGATGAATCCAAAAAATAAATTTTTATAAGTTATGGATTTTAAGACGGTGATCTCAAATTGTAATTAATGAATTCTAAATTTATTTTCCTTTCATTTACATTATATATAGTGGCAGAGTTGGAATTTTAATTAAAGGATAATAATATAAATATATAAAAAAGTAAAATCGCTAGTAGCTAAGGAATGTTAATATGTGATATATATACATAAAAATATTTTTATTTAACTATATAATGTAATTTTTCGACAACACAACTGACACCCTCAAATATAAGTGGCTCCACCATTATATATAATTATTAAATTTTATCAAATTCGTATTTCGTAGAACTTGTATTTGCGCGGGCCAAGTGTGTGTGAACGTGTTTTGACTTTCTCTCTCTAGAAAATAAATAAAAACACATGCATGCGTATATCTCGTGTTTTTATTTATTACAAATAATATATTTAGTGAGAGAAAGTGATAGCTGCAACTTGCCGACGTGACAACTACTATGTTAGACGTGTTTTTTTGTCCAAATTTCCATTTTGGCTGCGCTTTCTAAGTTACTTTTGGAGTCTCAAATTACCATGTGTTTTGGTCGGTTTGATTTAATATAATAGATAAGTAAAAGTTAAATTCGAGAAAAGCTTCTTCTCTCCGGCCCGATAGTGAAGCTCGAGCCCTTCTCTCCAGCCCAATTGAATGATTATGGTATGAGTTTTTTCCAACTTGAATCGGGCCGGATGTAGGTTGACCCAACCCTTTTGTTAGGCTTATGAGTAGGAACTACTTACATATAATGTAGTATTCGATTGGTCACTAATGGATTGAACAATACGAAATAGGGCTCTAGCTGGAAATCAAACCATGGTCTCGCAGGTAGTGTTTTGGCTTGTACCAGCAGTAATGCAGTATAAGGACACTCTTATTCTCCTCATTGGTGTACTACTCCCTCTGTCCCTAATAACTTGTCCACTTTTCTTTTTTTAGTTGTCCCTAATTACTTGTCCATTTTGACAAATCAAGAAATGACAAAAAAAAAAAGTTACCCATTATACCCTCAATTAATTACTTTGAAAAATGTAAAATTTTTTGAAAATCTTATGTTTTTAATTCACTCACCTCCTAATTAATAAGGGTAAATTGGTAAACTCACTATGTCAATAATTATTTTCTTAATAGGTGTGTCAATTAAAAAATGGACAAGTAATTAAGGACAAATGGAGTATTAATTAAATGTTAATTTCTATTAGTTTTTCAAGATAGATATATATAAATATACATATACATACATGATTTTTTTCGAAGTTACATATATGGCAAAAAAAAGTCATTGACTTGGGAAATTGATGGGTGAGTAGGGTTTCCACCAATTATTTTAGTGGATGTCCACTCAGCCTAAGATAAGAGTTAATGGTTTAAACATGTGTTTTACATGATTTTCAAATTTTATTATTTTACTATAAGAAACTCGAGAAAAAGTCACATGTACTATTAAATGCATCAATGAATATTTCTAAATGCAAACGTAACACACAAATTTAAGCCAAATCAATGAACATTAATTTTTTATATATATAATATATACCTTATAATTTTCTGATGACCTTAACGTTATCCTGATCTTCTTAGAATAGCATTAGTAAGATCGATTTTATGTAAACACTGTTATTTTATTATCATAATTGATTTATTTGTGCATTTTGAATTTCAATCTTAAATTTTTAGAGTTTACTTTATCTTAAATTTATATAAAAGACAATATAATTTGTATGGTGACATATGTAAGACTAATTGAGAAATAATTTTATTCTTCCACTATGATCATGATTCATGCATGAGTTGACATTTTAAATTAGGGCGTGATGGCTTTTCCAATCAAAACATTATTCAATTTGTCATTCATTAGTTTTTTTTTTAATAAATAAATGGAAAGAAGAAAAAGTATAATTAGTTAGTGATCACGTGCAAGGGATGGATGAAAAATTATTTGCACCACTCAAATAAACTTTATTGTTTTAAATTATTTATAATTAATTGGTTATTTAGTACATCCTCTTAAGCAGCCGGAAGACGTATAAATATAAATAAATAATATATCAGTGTACGTAATTTCACATGTAAAGTTTGAAAAGAATAGAATGTACGCAAGTTTTTTCTCTACTTCGTATAGACGTAGAAATATAATTTTTGAAAGATCCATGATTCAAGCAACCCATATTAAAATAGTTGAAAAAAATATAAATAAAGTAGACATAAATAATAGTAAAGAAAACATCAAAACAGTAACAGTAGTCAATAATACGATAAATCAAAGCATAAAAACAACTTATAACTATAATAAGACTTAGAAAAATAAATCTAAAATAAAATTTCATAGTACAATAAAGGACAGATATAAGAGACCAAGTTTAAATTTTGTTGGATTTTTAAGCACTTCAAGTTTGACTGAAAATTGTCCATATATATTGTTTATTAATTAGATGTATGTAATTTTTTATTTAAAAAAAAATCATTTTCTAGTTATACATTGCACCTACGTAAAAACTTCTTCAAATCAAATCTCACATGCATGAATTAAATTAAATTGTAAATTTATTGGTTATGTTCCCACTAAACTTAATTACTTAACAGGGACATATCTAGAGGTCTACTTATCGTGAGTTTATGTGAATTTAATATATAATAATTTTTACTCAAATTTTATAAAATATTTTTTGTTATATATATTAAATTTAATTATTATTATAATATTATTTCAAGACTATTAACTATAAAAATTCATAAACTTTTTAATTTTGGATCTGTATCAATTTTTAAATTATACGTGAAAGCCGATTACTTTTTAGTGGGCCGATTACTTTTTAGTGGGAACCCATAACTATAAACGTTAGGTTGGTGCTTTGAAGTGTTTGTGTGGCTATAGTTTGAGATAAGATAAATGGATTGGTGCCTCATTTACATGTACTCTCTCCGTCCGGTTTTATTTGTCCGTTATATTTAAAATTGATATTTTATTTTTATTTGTTCACAATAAAAAAATTAAATAAAAAATATTTTATTATTTTATATTTATTTTATTCCTATTATTAAATAATTAATATTGCAAACATTAAATTAAATTATATATTATCCTTGTAGAGCTAGCACTTATGATAGACGTTGACCAAAATTATAATGGAAAAATAATGATTTTATTATCCTTGTAGAACTAGTGAAGTCTAGACTTGGCACGTATATGATAAAAATGCATTGACCAAAATATATAAAGTTAAAAATAAGGTGGTAAACGTGCAATTTATAATGGAATAGTAATGAAAAAAAGATTGAGTGTTCATTCTTGGTCGACGCAAAATAAGAGGCCTAACTAATGCGTGAAATACGTTATTTGAGAAATATGATTATAAGATAAATTAGTAAAAATATCTGATACGAACAAATTTTTATTATCAAATTACTTCAAGCTAAATCTAGTAAACATTGTTTCGAGCTAGAGTTAGATTGTCGTTAGTTAATACTTCAATGTTCAAAATAGTAATTTATGACTTTGTTGGAACTAAATCTACTAACTATTAAATACCAAACGATTCCTCTATGAAATCAACTTTATATATATAAAGAAAGAATAAGATTGCAAATACCTCTTTTATTTATATTATATTTGATAAATTTATTGATATCTTATCGTCTTTTATAATTAGAGCAACTTTCACATATAGCAAACACAAAATTCATATTTGTATGTTATAGCAAAGTTTGCAAAATTGCGTTCCATAGCAAACATAAATATGTATATTTCGCTATACATATACAAAAGAAAACAGTTGTATAATCTGCTTTGATATACATATACAAAAAGATCAATTGTATAAAGTGAGAGAGGCGAGTGAGCGAGCGAGATCTGGGAGAGGGAAGAGAGGGGAACGAAAGTATATGTATATATATAATTTTCACGCATTTTATACATTTGCGTTTTTGTATAAAGTGAGAGAGGCGAGTGAGAGAGCGAGAACTGGGAGCGGGGAGAGAGGAGAACGAAAATATATGAATATATACAATTTTCTCTCGCTTTATACAAACACAAACGCATTTTATACAATTTGCGTTTTTTGTATAAAGTGAGAGTGGCGAGTGAGATCTGGGAGAGGGGAGAGAGGAGAACGAAAATATATGTATATATACAATTTTCTCTCGCTTTATACAAACACAAACACATTTTATACAATTTGCGTTTTTTGTATAAAGTGAGAGAGGCGAGTGAGAGAGCGAGATCTGGGAGAGGGGAGAGAGGAGAACGAAAATATATGTATATATACAATTTTCTCTCGCTTTATACAAACACAAACACATTTTATACAATTTGCGTTTTTTGTATAAAGTGAGAGAGGCGAGTGAGAGAGCGAGATCTGGGAGAGGGGAGAAAGGGGAACGAAAATATATGTATATATACAATTTCTCTCGCTTTATACAAACACAAACGCACTTTATACACTTGCGTTGGTATAAAAAATGAGAGAGGCGAGGGAGAGAACGAGAGTGGCGAGCGAGATTCACCATGAGAGAGGTGAAATAGCAACAGTTTGTTGTGATGTACAATTAAATCAAACTATATTTATAGCATTTAATTTGAATTAATAGTTTGCAATTATATACAATTTTCCCTTATAATTATGCTAAGCGCAGACAAATTCACTAATACCTATTAGATCAAGTTCATTATAACAGTTTCTGCAAACTAGAAAACTGTAATGAAAATAACAAATGCAAAGCCCAATTAAAAATGCAAAACTAAAATATGGGCCAAACTCAAATCAAAGATTTTGGGCTATTGAAATGGGTTTGGGCCCATGATTAGACAGCCTTTCAAATAAGAATCCTCAAAGTGAAAAATTCGTATATGACATATATTAGACTAATATTTTCAAGTTATAGAAGTAAAATTAAACTTTCAAGTTGTAACAATAAAAAATTTCAGGTTATAACAGTTTCTTAAAAAAAAAAACTTTTTTTAAATAATTGTAAAAATTTGTTTTGAAAAAAAATAAAATAATTCGTTTCTGAAAAAAGAGAGTAAAAAAACATAAATAAGTGTGTTAATTAAATTTGAATTGATTGAAGATAATTACAAATTAGCATAAATTAAGGAAATTCAAACTAATTAAGCATATTTAGTTTCCTTATTTCACTCTAATTTATTAAAATTAATTAAAAATTCTGATTTCATCCATTTTCTTCCACGTTTCTCTCTCTTCAATTTTTTTCCAGAAATCTTGTCACTCTCATCTAATTCATATTCGTTTTTATTCAATAATCTTTACTTTCTGGACGGCTTCTTATTAGTATTAATAAAACATGGTTGTAGATGGGATCCTTCAAGTTAGTGTTCTTTGTGATTTTTTATTTGTATTGCAATACAAACCAAACCTTATAAAATATTATGAATAGTGATTCTGGAAAAAAATTTCAGATTTTGTTTGTGAATAATAGTTTTAATTATGGCGTTTTTGGTATGAATATTCACTTTTGAAATTACATAAAATTTGTTTGAAATTGGTATAGATTTTTGTTTGAACATTCATTTTTTTGTATGTTTCTAGTTAAAAAATTACATAAAATTTATTTGAATTTGGTATATTGATTATACCATGTAGGTACGATTTTAGAATTATATTTGAATGAATTTCATATACTATTTGTCTAATAAATGACAATTAATAGTTAAAAGTGGTATTATTTTGATATTATAGTGGCATGATTCTGCTGTGAAAAAGTGACGACTTATGTCATGAAATAGGTATAATTTTGGGGGCATAATAATTATATGAAATTTATATACTGATTTCAGATTTTTTGTTGTGTATAATAATTTGAATTATGGTGTTTTTTTAAAAATGTGTAATGTTATATTTTGGTATGACCATTGAATTTGTTCATTATGTGTCTGACGCATTTTTTTTTGGTATATTTTTGGTTAAAAAATAGATAAATTTTTTTTTGGAATTTGTATACTTATACTACCAAGCATGTATGACAATCGATAATGTTTTGGTACGATTTTTGGTTTGATTGGATTATTTTTTTTTGGCATTATATTGTAATGAATTTTGAGAATAATAATGTAATGAATTTGGTATACTGTTTATTAAAGAAATGACAATTAATATTTCTAAGTTGGAATTATTTTTGTATTCTAGTGGCATGATCCTGGTATGAATAATTGATAACTTTTGGCATGAAATAGGTAAGAAATGTGTGAATAAGAATTGTATGAAATTTGTATACTGATATAACATATTTGTTTTTACTTTTGTATTCTGTAATAACATATGAAATTGTTTTAAAATAACATATGTATTTTTACTTTTGTATGAATTTTGTAAGCATAAAAATGGTATGAAATTTGTATATTGATATAACATATGTATAAAAGTTATTTGTACTTTTGTATGATATAATATTGACACAATAATTTATGATGCTATGCAATTCAAAAAGTGTCGGAGCAGAAATTATTGTCGCCTGGTTAAAAAAAAATTGTAGGGAGACCACAGCTTGTAAATGGTTTGCTGATGTGAAATTCAAGAGGTTTAAGATTACGTGCAGTACATGTCGTCGGGAGGAACACAATAAGAAGACATGTTCAAATTACCCTTCTGGAAAAAAAAACATAATTTATTTTTATTTTTATTTGGTTGTTTTATTGTGGCAAACTCATGTTTTGATTTATTTTGTCTTTTAAGTTAATGAATTATAATTTCAGAATATTTATTATGTGTGCTAGTTAATCATTTGTGTATTCAGTGTTTTTCAAATGTGTAACGACCCGCTAGGTCGTTTTGAGAACTAGGACTATTTTGACTCTTCCAAAAAAAAAATTAAAGGGGTATTTTAAACTATTCAGTAATTACGAATATCTAATTGATATAATTTTATTTAATGAGTATTATAGTTATTAGTTAGTGGGCCAAATCCATAATTCAATTAATACCCAAGTAATTTGGCCCATGTTAATAATTCTTTGTCACCCCCACAACCCACTAAAACTTCTATCTGCACACTACGAGGAGAATCATCGCATAACCTCAACCATCACGAAATCTGCCAGGTAAAAGAAAAATAATTTAAGTTGATATTGTCGTGTGTGTATGTGTTGTCTGGGTAGGAATTTTATTTGGCCTAACGGGTTAGAAATATGTTGTAAGTTATTGTTGCCAACAAATCAGTGCTAGCAAGATTTTGGCCGAAATTTGTCATTAATGGATATAGAATTGTGTCGATAAGATTTCGGCTGGAACATAAATAATAAATTAATTAATTGTTAATTAGGAGAGAGTAATTATTACGGTAATGATTGACTCATGATTTTAAGTGGTAATTCATTTAAAAAGGAACTAAAGTATAGTAATTATGAAGGCTTGGAAGTTGGAGTTTTTGTTAAATTTTTGTTAGTTTCTGTTGCTACTCTTGTCACTATTAATTATTAAGCATAATAGATATATATGAACACTATTAGAGTATGTTATTTAGTGGAATTAAGATATAACTCTAGGCTTAAAATCTAGGAATATGAGACTTGACATATTAGATGGCACCAAAAATTTAGAAATTTCATTATATATCATGGGTGTTAGTTTGGTGTCATTAGGTTGGATGAGATGTATATATCATTTTGAGTTAATGATAGGTGAGTGGATGTAAGGTGTTGCGTAGTGGATAGTACAAATGTTGTTTGTTGCTTTGGTTCAGGATCACTATATCACTTAGTTAAATTCATAGCATATTTTGTGTCTTGAAATATTCTGGTGGTGTTCACAATTGTTTACCAATAGTACTGGTTAATTGATCCAAGAGTGACCATCATGGTTAAGTTGATAATATATTTAAAAAGTGCGAAATTTTAAGGGGAATAAGATGGTAACATTCGTGAAGTTTGAATAAGTTTTGGGGTTCGGGATAGAGGTATAGCTCAATGGATGTCTATAGATTCGTTTACTTATGAATAATGCATATGTGATAGATTGTGAACGTGTTGAAGCTTTGCGAAAGGGAAGGGCAAAATCTTGAGGATTCATGACACGTGTTAATAGGAAAAATATGAAAAAAATATTAAATTAACGCTAAAAAATCACAAATAAATATTGTAACCTTAAATTCAACAATTTCAACAATTTTTTTAAATTTTTATTTTTTTTCGGTAAATCCTGAAAATGAGAAATTGATTAATAAAAAATATGAAAAAAATATAAAATTAACCCCAAAAAATCACAAACAAATATAGTAACCTTAATTCAAAAATTTCAACAATTTTTTTAAATTTTTATTTTTTTAGTAAATTTAAAAAATGAGTAATTTATTAAAAAAATAAAAATTAAAAAAAAATTGTTGAAATTTTTGAATGTAAGGTTACTATATTTATTTGTGATTTTTTGGCGTTAATTTTATATTTTTTTCATATCAATTACTCATTTTCGGGATTTACCGAAAAAAATAAAAAATTTAAAAAGTTGTTGAATTTAAGGTTACAATATTTATTTGTGAATTTTTGGCATTAATTTTTTTTCTCATATTTTTCCTATTTTTTATTAATCAATTACTAATTTTTGGGATTTACCCAAACAAAATAAAAGTTGAAAACGGGTCGGGTAGTTTATTTAAAGGGGGGGTTGATTTATGGATCGGATTAGTTGTTTATGGTTCGAATTTTTTAGGGGTATAATTAATCTCTTTCCATTTTTCATATAAATGTCATGTGGTAAAGTCAAAATGACATGGCAATTCCATGTGGCATTTAAAGAAATGAAAAATGAGTTGGATATGTCCAGCAGGCTAACTAACGCCCATAAGGGCATATTTAGACCAAAAGTTGGATGGCGAGGGCATGAGTGAGCCAAACTTTAAACGGAGGGTATATCTAGACCTTTTCGAATAGTTTAGGGGCATATTTGACCCTTTACCCTTTATCCAATTTATATACACTTGGTATCCAACTTGAAATTTTAGAACAAAGTCAAAAAAATAAAAATGTATAAAATTAGTATCCAACGGATATAAATCCGGGAAGAATAAATCTAGTTGTAAAACAATGCATATTATATATTGTTGTTAGAAATTGTAGCAAAAGAAATATACATCACCCAAAAATCAGAACATGTAATTAAAAGTCTAAACTGCAATAATTAATACAAGTTCTATATTTTCCTCTCTCTTCAATTTATATTCCATATTCAAGTGTGATTTTTTTTATCATATTTAAGCTAAAACTTAAGAAATCCTTATTAAAGATTTTATGATCTCATATTATCTATATATATCAAAAAAATTCAGAATTAAATATACTTATTTCACCAACAAAACAGTATTTTAGATATAGAAAAACACACCAAAAACAAGTTCAAAACTTAAGTAAAACTGTTTTTTTTCCTCAAGAAATCAAGTTTTAGATTAATTAAAATAAAAAACGAAATCAAATTTTCAAAATATAGAATTCTTAATTCTAAAAAAATCAGATTAAAAAAAAACAATATCAAAATTTAAAATAAAAAAAATCAAGAAAAACAAAAAAAATAGATTAAAGAGAGAGAAAATTACATGTTAAAATATACGGTGATAAATTCTTTTTAAAAAATAAATTAAAGGCCCCAGTAGTCATTAATAAATAAAATTTATTTGAATAAGTTAAAAAATCCCTTAAAAGGTGTAATAGATAATTACAAATTGATTTTCTGTCATTAATATTATATCTCTCACCTATTAATTATATAAAAGGAACTGCAATCAATATAATTAAATAATTAATAATATAAAAATATAAAAAGATTAATCATTTAATAAAGTATATTTTAATTGATTTTTAAATAAAGTTAAATTTAATTGATATGTTATAACCCGTAATTAAACTGTTATAAGTAAGAGTTTTTTAAGAATAGGTTTAAAACTCGTAATATTGTCTCTTAAATGTGTATATGGTGTGATTTTTCCATCTTGAAATATATATATTTTCACGAGTTACACACCGATATAAATTCAGTTAACTTATTTGTTTTGAGCATTGATCAATCATTTCCTCTTGAAAGGCACCGATTAAGAAATTGTGTGATCGACCTCTTTAGCTGTATATCGATAGAAAAACAGAGCGGTACAGTCACAAGCTTGATGATTTACTTATAGGTGTATAATTTCTTATTTGCGAAGGTAAATTTAAACTCGTTAAAAAAAGTATCAATAGTGAAAATCAATAGGTAGCAATTGTCATAGTACCTAGAAAGGAGTGGATATAGTCTCGATTTTCATGCGTCTTAATTTAAGTTGTGGATCTCCTTTATTAGTTTTGAGTTTATTATTCTTTGTATGATATCTAAAAGGAGTTGATTGGAAAAAATAAACCTTATATATCTAATCAATATATAAATAATCTATATATTAATATAAAATATCTGCATAACTCTAACCAACAAGTCAACCATCAAAAAATCTAATTTTTTTCTTCAAGAAGGTCGTTTGGTTGGGAACGAATTATCTCGAAATTAATTATCCCCGGATAAGTTACTTCACATGTATACGAGATAATTTATTCCACCACTAAGTTATAAATATTGCGATAAATAATATCAGGACTGCGCAATACCTCTAAAGCTCTAACTAAATACAGAATAAACTAATCTTACATTTTATTCCTAAAATTATTATACCTTGTATCTCACCGGCTCACACCAAACAACTCTAATGTATAAGAAAACTCTTTCTTTGGACCCCCTTTTCAAAATTAAAATACATTGACTACATGATCATAATTTAATTAAGAATACATCAATATCACTTGCACAAGTTGTGGAGGAAAATTAGATCAGAAATACAAGCAATCATCTTTATATACATACCTCGAGACCAACAAATTAAACCAAGACAAAGTCAAGCTTCATCGAACTTATAAAATACTTTTATTAAATTATTATAAGAAAATAAAATATTTAATTATTCTGACAAAGCCATTCTATATATCCTGCACCCCACCCCTTCAACTAAGTCTTCAAAAGTTTAAAAACTATTTTTTTTTTTCTGTACTTGGATTTATTTATTTTTATATAAAAAAATAAAATAGTCACTAAAGATACCTAAATTAGATGATAAACAAATTAGTCACAATTAACAGTGATCATGTTTCAGAGAATTAAACGAGGTAGATTTTGACTGACATGCAACTTTAATTTCACTATAACTTATACTATAATTTTTGAATATCGAAATTTTAAATATAAAATATTGAGTTGATCTAATCGAGTTTAACTTAAAAAATAAGTTAAATTGATTTTTTGAAAAAGAAAATATGACAATCAATTTAGAACAATGGAGAGTATTATAATAAACATTATTTTGGTTAGAAATTCTAAAGTGCGCATCTACCTTGAGCCCTACAAAATTATTGAACAACAAATAAAGTCAAGATTGTTTGAATATTACAAGAAACTAAACTAATAGATCTACTAAAAAAGATTTGAAAATTGGTCTATAAGCAATCTATACAATTGGATTCATTTATAACTTGCAAATTATTTCAACCACTAACATTAACAGATTATATCAAGAGAACTCTAGAAAGTTGTTTGGTTATTACCTTGGTAATACAAATTTATAATTCTTGATCACCATCAAAGGTTGTAGGATGATAAGCAATACCCTTCCCCTTAACCATAAATCTCATATTTTAGCCTCGAAAACAAAGTCGTCTCTATTAGGTAGCATTTTATCTTTCAATGTGAGATTTCCCTATGTAAAACTTGAATATAGTCGAACTCCAAAACAAATATTGAACACCAGAGATTTCCCCACTCAAATCAAGATCAGATAGTCCTCAAATTAGAGTCTCGACACCGAATGGAAAACAAAAATTTAAAAGGATCTTGTAACAATCACCCAAAATGGAATTTTCCAATATGAGACCGATTAGTCGACCCTCAAATCGAATATTAAACACCAGATGTAAAAAAAATGAAAAAAATTGTAAAAGCCACCCAAAGTGAGATTTTCCAACGTGAATCAGATTATTAATTGAGTTTCAAATCAGATACAAAACACATAAAACAAAAAAAATGTTGTAATGATTATCATTAACCATACCTTGTTAAGGTGGCAACTTCAACACAAGGTGAATTCTTCCAAACATCAAAATGATTTCTTAATATTTCCCTTGCTTTATCCTTTACATGTGAAGCACAATTAGCTTGTATCATAGTACAAATCTTTGATACACTTTTAACTTTCAACATTTCTTGAAGAACTCCACTTGTTGCTGAATATTTTGTAATCAAACAAAGAATCATTATAGCCTTTTCATCTACAATTGGAGAAACCTTCAAAATCCTCTTTGTAATCATAGCAATTCCAGCAGCATGACTTAAAAATTGTGCCCTACCATCAGCACAAGAACATAAATTGAATAATATCTCAAAAATTAGCTCTTTAGTCTTTTTATTTGATGAAAAGTTGAGTTCGAGCTCGATGAGCTCGAAAATTACCCTTGATTGAATCATAATGTTCCGGTTCTTGCCCGAATGACTAGTGTTTAGGATGATATGTAAAGCATTGTCAACTCCTTTTTGCGCGATGATGGTAGTATTACTACTACTCTCGCGTAAAACCCTAATTATTTTCTCGAATAATTGGGGTTTTAGTCTATCCAATGTGCTTGAATTCGCCTTCCCAATGATAGATCTCAATAGGCTCATCGCGTGGCTCTTGATCATTGCATGGTTTTGCATGTCGCGATCAAGACCTAACGCCCATGTTATTGAATCTATTAATATGTCTTTGCGATTTTCGACTTTATTATTTTCATGACAAGATGAAAAATAATCCCAAATTAATGAAAGTGTACTTAGGGCTTTTTCAAGGCCATTAGTGTCACATTTCATGTAACATTGGATCAAGAAATTAACTAGGGCTTCATGAACTCCAACTTCAACCATGTATGTCTTGTTTCTCTCATTATTCTCCTTAGCTAACATCTCTAACTTCTCTAACGTCTTGATATTCTCCGTCCTGGGGACGGAGAGATCAAGAACGAGGTTGAGGATGTAGCATTTGCTTAACGGAGGCTTAGTCGGAGTCAAGACTTGATCAACAACGTTGAATCCATTCGATACACACCACAATTGAATCAAACGACGGAGAGTGTGGTTTGCTGTTAGGTTTGAATCTCGTGACACGTGTAGCTTCGTTACCGGACAAATGGCGTTACTATTTGTAAGCCAACGTTCGATACTATCGCGATCATACGTGATACCGGTAACGATCGTTACGGGATCTTTCATGATTTGTAGAGAAATTGGACATATAAAATACTCAGGAATTTCAACATTTTCCATTAGAAGAGGGAAAAAATTGAGTAACTAAAAATGTTTTTTTTTTTTTTTGGTTTTTCAATTTTGGTTGTGTTGTTATAATAAATGGAGAAGTGTGGAAAGGAGAAAGAAATTTTGGTAAGAGAAAGTGGCCAAGTGTATTGAAGTAAATGAAGGAAAAAGACTGGAGCCTAATAGAGTGGAAAAAATTGTGTAAGGTTTATATAATTTGAGAACAAATTTATAATAGGATTGGGAATATTGGTCAAAGTAACTAGTCATACTTTCTCACAATGTGATTGATTGTGGTGGACTTTGGTCAAAGAAAAGAGCAACTAGCTAGTTGTTTCTTTTTTAAGTTTCGATATTCGTTTTGAGATCTGATTAATCTGATTTTTTTAGGAGTAGTTAAGTTTGGTACTTGTTTTGAAATTTGATTCTATAAGGAATAGTTAAGTTTTATACGGTAGATATCGAATCTCACATAATATGTAATTAAATTTTTTGATAATGCGATCTTGATATTATGGTATTTAATATGCATTTTTTTTGTATTCAATATTTATAAAAAGAATACTGCACCAAAGTATATTATTACATGTACAATTGATGTATATTATTCCCTCGGTTCATCTTTACTTGTCCACTGTATTAAAAATAGTTGTTTAACAATATTTGTGTAGTTTGAAAAATCAAGAGATAGTTTATCATTTTGTGTCTATTTTACCCTTGTTATTAAATATTTTTCAATATCTAATAAATTTTCCAAGACATTAAATTTAATATATTCAAAAGGGTAATAAAATAAAAATATCCCTATCATTTATTGTTTCTTAAGGTGTGTGTCAAGTCAATAGTGGACAATTATTATTGGACAGATGGAGTATTATGATAATGACAAATTATATAAACTGATATTTGTACAAAAATTGTTTGGACGGTGAAACTTTGACTATTCTATCTTGATTAAAAATATATATTTTTTTGTGTGTGTAATTGATTACGAAGGAATTACTTGTATTCTCTTTGATTATTTCTACATGTGTAAAGTGTTAGTATGAAATAATTAAGACGTATTTGAAAAATAGTCAAAATTTCTCTATATAAGTGTATATATGTAAGTTGAAGTTCAACAAACTATGATCAGGGCCGGCTCTATGTATACCAAAATAAGGCATTGGCCTTAGGCCCCCAATTTTAGGGGGCCTCAATTTTTTACCAAGAATAAATTATGTGTTAATTTTTTAAAGAAAAATATTAATTATTTATGATAAAAAGTATATATTTAAATTTATTATTTTATTTTCTTCAACCCCATTCAAATAGAAGAAATCAAGAAAATATTATTTTATTTTCTTACACTCTCTCTACTAATACTCACATTATTTTCTTTTTAACTCCTTTTACACTCTCTTCTTTAAATTGTTGATAAGTTAGAGTAATATTCTGTCAAAAATATCAATTAATAGTCGAAAAGTGTTGAACAAATTGAATTGTAAATTCTTTTTCCATTTCTTCTTAGATTTTCAAGCATTACAACAACCATAGTAAAATGTGGGGTAACCAAATTATCAACTTCATCAAAGCTATGGTTATAACTCTTATATTTATTTGAAATTTGTCAACTTATTACTTGTAGAACTATGTTAACAATTCATATAATGATTGCCCGAGTAAAATAATATTTTTCAACGTTGAATTAATAAAATCTTATTTAAAACTAATAATTGAAAAAGAAATCGAATAAATCATTTATATATAAAAAAATATTAGGTAATACTTTGCATTTAAAAATGCAAGAAAAATAAATTTTAAATAAATGCATGTGAAGTTTATTTAGATTTTAGGCCTCTAATTAAGATTTTGCTTTAGGCCTCCGATTACGTTGAGCCGCCCCTGACTATGATTATCATTTTACCAAAGCATAATACCGAAATCAAGCTTAAAAATACAATAGTGTAGTATTTTAAAAACACTCTACAACCTTTTAGGGGAAATCTTATACGAGGATATAATGTTTACACTGAGTGTATATATAACTCAAATTCATATTATCGCGCATATCGAGGTAGAATATCCAAATAACATTCTTGCTTAACCGTGTTATTTTAGCTGTCCCTCTCTTAATAATTTAAGTTTGAAGTCTATAACTCTACAAAATCAGCCAAACAACTACTTATAATACTTTTGATGACTTCCAAAGTTTATGGCTACTTTTTGGTTTGTTTTGCATGAAAATTATTCAATCAACTAATCAACTACCAAAAGAATATTATCTTGAAAATTCTATAAACTTTTTCTCAAAAAGGTTAAAATATCATATAAAGTCTTTTATAAATTAAAGATTATTAATATCTGTGATGTGATGGTGTTTAATCAACATGTTAATTAATTGATTACGATAAATTAATTTAGAATTTGCTTTAAAAAGGAAATTTCGCAGTACCTCAATGCGTGACAAGAACGTAAAAGAAGTTGCTTATGATCTTCCTACTTTTTATTGGCGTCATAAAAAAATACAATCCGCCTACTTTTTAAAGACTAGGGAGATATATGGAATTGTGCTCACATATTTTATAAGAAAATCATTTCTCTTTTGAAGGAAAAAACCTTATTGTTTACGATACATGTTAGATATTACTCAATTTTTCTGTTATTACCTCAAACTTTATATTTATTCTAAGAAATTTATTTTTATTTGTTGAATATTCTTTTATGAACAAAATAATTTTTTTCAAGTCATGTGGTAAACAAATTCAACACGTAATAAGGAATAGCTATATTAGAACAAACAAAAAGACAATGCATGATGTAGAAAATTAAATTATTCTCTAATTTTATTTTTCAAAAAGCCAAGTCAATGGTCCAACTGACACTACAACAAATATGATATATAGCTACGACATAAAATTCGTCATTAATTGTTCACTTTTAGTGACAAAAATTACTTTTCATGCTTAAATGTACAAGGCAGATACTTTTGGTGACAAAACATAATAGTTCGTAGCAAAGTTTTGTCGACTAAAGTTTCCCACCAAAAAATGTATTGGCGCCATTTATTGAGTACTGTCAGTCACGAATTTAAAGTTACCAGTGACACATTATTTCGTCACGATTGATGTTTTTAATTTGTGACAAATTATTTTTGTCTTAAAATTAATTAATTTTTAGACACAAAATAATTTCGTCTCAAAAAATATGTTGATACAATAGTGACAAATTAGAGCTTGTAGTTAAATATTCTAAATTTTAGCTATAAAAATTTAGATTTTATTGTAACATTTATTTTCGTCACTAATAATATAAACAATTGGTGACAATTATTTTATTATCTCTAATCAACCTACGATTTAGTGACAACAAAAAATTGTCACAAAATATGTAAGGTATTAAATAGCGACGACTTAGAATTTGTAGTTGAATAATTCAACTATTTTCTAAAAAAAAATCATTTTGGGTATGATTGTTCATAATTAGAGAATTTCATAAATGGTCCCTCAACTATTAAAGTAGGTCTAAAATTGTCCTATAACTATACATTTATCATATTTAGTCCTTTAACTATTCAAAATATTATCATGTTTGGTCTCTTAATTATATACCTACCATTTTTAGTCTCTTGACTATGCATTTACTAGTTTTAGTCCTTTAAGTATTCAAAAATTTATCATGTTTGGTCTCTTGACTATTTTTATACAAATAGAACTCATGTCTATGTGAAATTAGCTCTTTAACCCATTTTTTAGTTGTTTCTCTTTCCCACTACTTTTTCTTCAAATTACTCTGAAGAAAAGAACCTTACCTCAATGATTCAAAACAAAATTCACAGTAAAAGAAGATACAAGTCCTAATTCTTATTCAATGGAAGATGAAATGAAATATATTATTGCTACTAATGACTTGAGAATGCTAAAATTTATTATAAAAAGAAAAATGTTATTACCCGTTAGTTGTAGAAAGAAATTTATTTATATTTAATAAAAATGAATTTCCTACAATTAGAATAAAATTTTAAAAAAAATTACTTGTATATTTTGATTCCAAATTTTGTACTCCAACGACTTTATTAACGGCAATTTATTTGATATCTTAGAAGCTGAATTTATAAAATGGTAGATTTTCCACCATTTTTAAGATTTTTTTTAATTTTGAAATATATCAATTTTATTATTCTATTCATTTGATTTTATGTAGAGAAATTGAATAATAATATCAAATCTTTTATTTACTTTATATGAAAAAATGAAAAAAAAAAATCACGCTGATTATGAACCGTTAACCACTAAAGAAGAGAACATTTTATTTTTTGTTGGTAACTATACATACTAACTCGATCTATTTACTTCTGTCTAAAAATACATACATAATTAGTAGTGGATCCTTTTACGTAGAGCAACTCTATAGAGATAATATCGACTTACAAACTTAGATTGCAAAAGATGCAAAATATTTCATGGGTTCTATTACCTTTTTCATCCGTGTGAAAATTGAAATAAACTAAAAAAAATGAAAGAAATTAACCAACTAAGATTTTGAATATATTAAGATAAAGTACTATCATTGTGGGTATCAATATTTTTTAAAATTTGTTTTACCAATCGAAGTGAACCGAGTATTAATTAGTATTTCTTTTAATAAAGTTGAAAGTTTAATTTTATATAACTTTATAATTATACTGAATATTTTTTTAATTTAAAATAGTGTATACACTTGTATATACGTGTATAATATTGTATAAAAGGTGCTTATATACATTTTTATATTATTATACATAATTAAACAACACATACACAAATCAATTGTAGATAATTTTTAAATAATGTACCTGCACTTTATAAGTGTGTATAAACATTGATTATATACAATTATAATATAGGACACCTTTCAATCATCGCGAGTGTTGACACCCAATTTTGATCATATGCACTTCGTATTAATTATCGAGCTTCTTCAATTTGAAATCATTATTTTTGAAAATTCCAAAAATATTTTAAATATATTCTCTAAATACTTTATATATATATATACACACACACACACATACATATATAACTCTAAATTAGTTAACTTCATATTTATGTATAATTATTAATTAACTTATGTATTAAGAAATAATTTGTCTTATTTAAATTAAGAACCTCAAATAATTAATCGATAATTACTTGTCTTATTTCAACTTCAATCGAATTTAGCTAATTGATTCGATTTGGCAATATTTAAATTCAATTGACTAAATTCCTAATAGAATAGGCCACTCAATTCAGCTAAGATTACAATCATTTGGCCATATTTTGAATTCTTTATTCTAAAACCATCATATCCTCATACATCTACAGTCAATTAGGTCATTTTATATATTTGATTTAATATATTGTGTAGACATGTAATTTTTTATCAAACTTAAGTTTTACATTATTTTTAGTGCTTAAATATTTTTTTAAAATTTAAATTAAATATTTTAATTTTAATTTTATTTTATTAAGTTTATTTTAAATGATTTGAAAAGCACAAAAAATTGAATCGCAATTTTAGGTAAGTTTTACTTTTTCAATTGTTTTAAAAAGAAATAAAAAAATATAATTTTTTTATATGTTTTGTTTTAATTTAGGTTTAATAAATAAGCTAGTAATTTTAATATTTTCTTTAATTACATTTTTAGATTAACTAATTATCTTTTCTTATATTTTCATTAGTTCAAAATAATTAGCTAATATTTTTATAATTTTTATATAAATTTAATAAATAAATAAAAACCAACCTAAACTACCTCTTACCCCACTACTGCACCTACACCATCCTATTTTCCTCCCACTACCCTAATTGTTTACCCACTATCTACCCACACACACAATCATTACATGTATTAACACAACAATAAACCAAAACTAAAAGAATCAGCAACACGCCTACACTGCTCCAAACCGAGCAAACGACAAAAAAGAACAAAATGAAAAAAAAACTCCTATACTATCATCACACAAAAAAAAGGGACGATCAGCAAAAACCAAAAAAAAAAAAACAATATACACGCAAAGCAACAACCACACACAGAAACAAAAATACAATACGCACTAACACCAAAAAGAGTAGTTATGAGCGTTTTAATCGAGTTTCGATCAAAATTTTGTGGTTCTTATTTCTTCATTTGTGGTACTCAACTTGACCTTATCTTTTAATTTATTTATGGAAATTTATGTAATTATGTGATAAGTTGTTCTATAGTTTTATTTTATTTATAATTTGATTGAAATGAAGATTGGGTTAAAGTGTTATATCTCTATTTAATGAATGAAGTCCTATATAATGTAAGAATTTTTTTATTTTTTGTTGTTGTTGTTGTTGTTATTGTTGTTTAATTTTGTCATGCCCAAGCCACTATTTTTATGACATTGTTGTAGCTTAATGTTCATGTCAATTGTCTATTTTAATTTACATATTTTAAAATAAATGTGATTACCTAATAAACAAACAAATGGGTTATGTTGTTAAACTTGAATTTACTTCATTTTGGATTAGTTGAATCCTTTGATATGAGGATTAATTTATTTAAAAATAGTATCAATTAATATAATAATGGAATGAAAGATTAGTTCTCTAAAATTCACCAAAATAAGAGTAAGTACTTTTAATACTAGGTGAGTTTTAGGCACGTTAGAAATATTTGTTTCAATTAAGAGACTTACAATATCAATTCATGGCTTTTGTATTCACCTGCCACATTCATGAGTAATTTTAGGGCTCTTGTATTTAGCAAATGCGAATTACATTGTTGATAACATGCACCTAATTAACTGACATAATATTTCAATTTTTAGTTAAATGAGCTAGATAAAAAAGATTTGGACTTACAAGTATTTATCTATCAACTTTATGAAAAAAGAGCCTTTTGATTGCTTCATTTGTGTCATTTCTTAATCACATTAATTTGTTTTATAATTGATGGCCTTTTTCTATTTTGTTCTAAGAAATTGCTTAAGTTTTGTTTTTTAGAACTCTCGTCTTTTTTTTGCAACAAAATGGATGAGGCTATAAATTCTAGTTATATGTAGTTTCTCCTTTAATTCACGCATGTTTGATTCGAATGTGAGAATTCCTACATAGATTACATTATATTTTAATAGTTAATAGTTTTCATGAATGATAGAGTTTATGTTGCCATGTAGAGTAGTTTGTGATGATATATACCCCATAAACTTTCACTTGTGTTAAACTTGTAATGATAAAATTTATATTGTAAATTAGAAAGTATATATATATATATATATATATATATATATAATTGTAATACAAGGGACAATCCATCCAATAAGCCTTATAAAAGTGGGCAATAGAACATATGAAAGACAAATTGTGTTACATATTTTACTTTTGACTCTAGTATAAACATCTCAATCTAAATTTTTGTTTTATTTTCCCTCTCTTTGTACATGTATAAAGAGTGAGAAATTAATCAAGATTGATTACAAGCTATGTGTTACCACATAATTGATATTTTGGAAAGAATTTTTACTTATATGTCTTTGTATAGGAGTAATATTTAGTATATTTTTGGTTTGATTTTCTTGTCATTGGACATATTTTACTTTTATTTTAGGAATTTGTAATGAGATATTATTAATTTAGTATAATTTTAGTTGTTTTTATTGTATGATCATGGGTGAATTTTATGACAAATATTTGTGTCATGAATTAAATTAATTTATCACAAGTTAATTACATTCAGTGACACAAAATGTATTGTCCTAGTACCCCTTTTATTGAATATGAATTATTTTTTTATTTTGTCACAATTGTAATTGTCACTACTTATGATAATATTTAGGGACAATATATGTCGTCGATAAAAGCAACACTTTTAGTGACAAAATGATATATTTAATCACAAAATTATTAACCTTTTTTATAATAATAAATTTGTCCCTAATTTTTACATTTAAGGACAAAAAGAAATTGTATATAAAAAAATAGTCATTAGTGACGATATTGTATTTTTTCAACTACGAAATACATATAGCTTTAGAGACATTTGATGTCGTCACTGATTGAACAAAATAATTAGTGATGATTTAATTTTGTCACTAATAATAATATTTTTAGTGACAAAACATACTATTAACTACAAAAAAGTTACACTTTTTATGACAAATAAATTCATCACAGATGTTTATGCATTTGGGGACAATTTTTATTTTTGTAGTTAATATAATATTTTAGTGACGAAGCACTAAATCATCTTTGTATACTTTTAGTGACGCACGTTTAGTGACGACTGATTGACGAAAATTTTTTCGTCACACAAGAGTTTTAGTGACGAAATATGATTTATAGATGACGAAATTATTTGTCCCTGATAATCAAATTTGTTGTAGTCTTATATAACTCGACTTTGCAGTTTGTGATTCATAGAAATAAAGTTTATTAATTGATCAAATTAGTTTATAAATATCGACGTATTAATTGGTTGATAAGTATTTGAAATATAAATCTAAATTAGTCATAAGTTGGTCATTCCGTTTATGTTATCTATTCATCACAAGAAATATACAATTATAGTGATATCAAAGTAGACCTCATCGAATTATAAATGGTTGGCTTTGACGTTATCATGATATGAATTGTTAGAAAAATAATAGGAAATATAAATTGAAGAAGAAGATGGCTTTGAGACGTGAAGGATCACTTATCTTAAGGAGATATTGTCCATATACATATTGAGGAAAATACGAGCAATTCCCTTCAGGATACAACAAAGCCTTTGTATATACTTGCATATTTTTTTTAGATTACATCTAGTCAATTGAATGATCATGGTATCGGTTGCTTCCACATGTGGCATTCTTCGACCGCCTTGACACCTTAATGTCAAGGAACTCCCCCCCTTCCCCCCTATTCCACAAGTAGGTGGAGACATGGAGGGTCGGAAACCTCAACGGGAAAAGAGAGTTCTTATATTTATATAACTTTAGAGATGACTTTTCATATCATATTCTTTCATGAACAAATGTGTGTTCAATTTAAGACCTCTATAAATTAGAAAATATCCCACATTAATTACCTTTGTTTTATGTAACACATGATCATCATACTAGGTATCAACATGTATTGTGGTGCAGTGGTGTAACTACTCCATCCTTAACTAGATGTCTTGAGTTCTGCTCTGAGTGTGGAGGAAATTATGTTGGGAGTGTCACCTCCGAATGGATCCTGCAGCGCTTGATCCGAATTTAGTCGAAACTCTAGTGTGATTGTGTGATCTCCAAACACAAAAGCAGACCTACATTTCTATGTGAGTGTGCACGTGCATTCGTTAACTTCGAATCCCATTGGCAACAACACTAACAACTCTGTTTGGATCATTGTTACGCATTCTATTGTATTGTATCGTTACTATACCTACAATGTCTGTTTTGATTGTTTCTTAAAATGTATTGTATTGTATTGTTAAATTCTGTTGTTACGTAACAATGAAAACCCCCATTTTATGGAACAACCAATTTGGTATGTTTCCATTGTTACTTAATTTTTTTTTCCAATTATATCTTTACATAATATTTCATAATACTATTTTACCCTTTACCCTTATAAGTATTATTTAATTCTAATCAAACCTCTTACCCTAGAATAATTAAGGATATATTAGTAAATTTATATATTACAATACAATACGATACAGTCAAAACAACAACAAACAATACAGTCTAACCAAACATTGTATCTACCATACAATACAGTATAGTAGAGTACAATACAATACAATACATTATGAAACAATGGAAAACAATGATCCAAACAGAGTGTAAAACTAATTAGGTGGGTTGGATTAAGTGATGTTTAAGGCTGGGGCACTGGTTCGAATCCCGTTGGCAACTTTCTAAAAGATACAACATTTTGGTTGAGATGTTTGTTAATGAAATATAGGAAAGTCATCACCTATACATTAAGGAGTTCGGTTTGAATTTGAGTTATGATGGAATAAGTTATGATAAGATTATTTTTTATTGAGTGTTTGATTTGTTGTATTTAAAATAATAAATTTTAAGAATAATTTATTTGTTTACAAAAATACCCTTCATGAATGTAAAAAGTGATGTATAAAAAAGGTTTAAGAAGACATTTTTGTCATTTACTTATTTTATTCCGAGATTACTATACCACCCAAATCCCAATACTATTATTAATCTCGGGATAAGTTATCCCGGGATTGCCAACCAAACAACAAATTAAGTGGCACTATAATTTAATCCCAAGACTATTTGGTATTATCCTTCACACCAAACGACTTCTAAGGTAATTGAAAAATCATAAAAAGTCCGAACAACACAAAAATCTCCAATATATTCTCAAGCAGAGAAAATTATATACTTTTTTTGAATTCCTTATAGCGCGTGATCCATATCTAGCCGAACGAAAGCGTGAACATCTCTCCAATTGAGTTATAACTCTATTTACTAGTAATATGTGCTAAAGGAAAGATATATTAAAGAATTTATTTAATCAATAAGAGTGCAGTGGAGTAGTAAATATTTCTTCATCCTTAACCAGATGTCTCAAATTTAAATTCTCTTGCATGTGGAGTCGCGGGCTCCAATATGATTACCGAACACCGAATAGAAAAAAAAGTAAAAATAAAAATAAAAAATCCCAACTTGTGCCAAAAAAAATAAAATAAAAAATCAACCATCATCATAGTTTAGCCTTTTTAAAACATTTTCAATAATTATATTCCTCAATTTATCCTTCCAAAAAAAAAAAAGTGAACTCAATTTTCCCCAAATTTCTAATCTTTAAACAGTTTCAGGAATTAAATGCCCAAATCCCCCAAATTTGTACTCTTTGCTTCAACAATTTGAAGAGTAAACAACTCTAAATCTACTTGATAATGAATAAGAAAGGTATGTTCTTTGCACAAGAATCAATAATTTCTGCTAATTTGTTCAGATTATTTATGTATATGGAATTTGAAGAAATACCCTTTAAAGAATCTTGTTGTTACATTCTTGATATGGGTTTTTATCTTGTTAAGAAAAAGATTAGTACTTTAGGTTTTTTTTTTTTTTTTTTTCAATTCTTCAAGTTTAGTACTTTTTGTTATTGAACTGTTACATTCAATAGATTTTAGCTGATGGGTGTTTTGATTTTGTTTTTATTTATCATTTGCAGGTATCTATTGGGAGATTTTGGTATGTGTTGCTTGAGTGAAGGGAAGTAGACAAAGGGAGCTTTTTGATAATCTTGAAAATGGGGTTCATGAGTGGAAGGAGAATGTGGGTCATTTTGGATAAAGGGTAAGAAAATAGAACTTTGCATATTGTCTTGTTTTGTTTTTTGATGATTAGGGAACCCGTAGTAGCCGCTAAAACCCCGATAACTTGCATACCATACAGGAGAGGTAAAACGCACTAGGCAAGGCCCAAACCCCTGTTGTTGTGGGCAAGGGGTATTGAACTTGAGACCTCTATTATGGAAGTCGTAAGACAAACCATCTGAGCCATCCCGAAGGGTACCCCATTGTTTTGTTTTATACACATTTTTTCGAGTCTGAGAAATGCTTGGGGTTCTTTGAAATGTTACTAATTATTATGCAAGTTGTTTTTTTTGTTAAGTAGCTGAATTACTGAATACATTGTGATAATGGAGTTGCTGTTTTGCTTTATGTTAATACTTCTTACTAGTTATAGCAACTTCTGTCTTGAGTATCGTTCTAGGGTAGTGTATATTGTTGGAAAATGTTTCTTACGTGAGTGCTCGGAAAATTGGTGCCTTGAAAAGTAATGTGTACCAATGACAAATGTAGGGTAATTTTGATTCATTTGCTAACACTTCATGTTACATATGAATGATGCTACTATCCATGTTAACTGTGAAGATGCATATAAATTACTAAAACTTACAACTATCAAGTTTCCCAACTGTGATAATTGTCATGATGCACCAATCGGAAATTACGTTAGTAGTGGTGGGTATGTGCACGGATTTCAAATTTGGGTTATGATTTGTTTTTCTGACTTTATGAATCTCACAGGCCTTTCTTTGCAACTAAGCCTTATTTAGTTCTTTCTTGTAGTTTAGCGGTCGGGCATATACACCAGAAGATCCATTTTATGACCAAGCAAATCTAGGAACTTCTTCAAAAGGTTGTATATGATTGCCTTATTGGCGCTGGATTGTATTCTTCACTTTCCAATCCCTTGTTCAACATATATACCTAGTTTACTAGACTTTTATTGATCATCTATACACGCTTATGTGTCCTAACTTGTTTGTCAAAGACGCCTATTGGCTACAGCTACTATAGAACTTGATGGACTCTGTAATTCCTTTTGTAAGCTTAATGAGTAAAAAGCACTATTATGCTTCGAAAAAGTCACCTAGTTCTATGTGCCAACTCTTGAAATAACATGACTTTCCACTTTGACTACTGTATATATATATCTTTCGCAAGCCCTCAGTCCTCGGAGAAGGCCAGAAATTAATATAACATTTTAAATTTCAGTAGTTGATCCTAGTTCTGAAGACAAAAGAGGATGAGGTAGAAAGTAAGAGGATGAGCTAACATCCTTAAGCTATGTAAGATGACATACTTATGATCACGCTACCGTTAATTTGACTTTATTCCAGTATTGAGAGGTAAGGTTAAGAAGAGTTGAACATGTGGAGTTCATTAGTCTCATCATGATATTTTCATAATACAAAAATGAATGGAGTTTGTGGTGAGAAGAGTAAAGTTAATAGAGTTTTTCTTTCTTTCCTTTTTTCGAAATTGGCGTTACTAGAGTTTTTCATGTTATAATTACCTGAAAAGTTCTCTCTTTTAGGAAAATCGGAAGTTGATGACATTTCAATTAAAAGTTGGTAAATATGAGTAAGTGTTAATGCCATGTCTGCCAATTTTGGAAACTAACTTGATTTACCAGCCATTTTTGTATGACTTGAATTAGTGTTTCCATATTTGTTTTACATATTGATGCCTGATGGCTGATGCTGTTTGCATATTATAGATTTCTATCCCCGAGGCCAAGACATTATATATATCACCAATTCACTTGAGTGAGACAGAGGAGAGTGGAATTTCTTGTGTAGGGGGGTGAATTCTGGAGATCTACAAAGGAATGCCAAAAGCAAAGGCAGCTCTCTGGGCCCCTACTCCCTACCGACGCTGAGGTGCGAAAGCATGGGGCACAAACAAGATTAGATACCCTGGTAGTCCATGTTGTAAACGTATCACATCTAGGGTTTGTGCACAAGCTGACCCGCACATCACTGCTAAGAAAAGTTACTATTAATGACTGCTCTATTAACTTTTTCTTTTGATTCTTTTATGTGTTTTTGGGTTAACCAAATAGAGCTTAAATTTCTCTTCAGATCTATATCTAATTGGAAAAAAAGAAGTTCTGTTGGAATTTAATTATCCAAAAGAAACTTCTGTTGGACTTTTTTGACTTGCTAGGGATGCACAGTTTCTGATTGAATACAGAATCTGATTTAAGCTGTTTTGCTATCTTGTTTTGTGATGTCATGTATCCTTTTCTATTTGCAGATCTGACAATGCATCGAAGCTACACCAATTAGTCTTGTGCATTAATGGAGACAGTCGTAAGTGTCTTAACATAGTATAGAAAACTAAAAGAATATATGGTTCTTGTGTCATATCACCGGAGCGTTGGAAATTTGAAATAAACAGGAAACTCTTGATGAAACAATTTACCTAACTTCTTATTTGAAACATTTCAAGATATTTCTGGTGATATGAATGGAAAAGGCGTAAGCCGAGACAATCCAGCATTGGCCAGGCAACCAATAAGAGCAAGGGGTCTTCCTTTAGAGTGTGAACACTTTCTTATCTTTTAATTTGAAATGCTTTAATGGTTCAAAAAAAATTGAAAGAGTAAAAAGTTGATAAGAATCCGTGGAAGTTGGAAAGTTGTTTGTTATGCCACTCAATTTAACTTTTGAATAATATACTTGTCCTAAATGTTCTCTCTTTTTTTTGACGGGCAAGGAAGGCTAAAGAGGTTGTTTACACCTCATATTCAGGCTAAGAGTCTAACTCCTCATGCTGGAAGGTATACGGCTGTGAGGCGTTTGGCCTCCTCCCCCTGGCTGCCTTAGGGCAGTTAGGCTTTCCCTTGCCTTAAGAGCCATGTACATGGATTTGATTCTTGCATCTACTTATTTGACTGCTCTGGTGGGTTGCCTTCACTTTCCTGTGCTGATAGAAGGATCATTAAGGAGTGAAGTAGGAACATTAATCATTTAAAGGCATCATAGAAGCTTACATCCTGCTTTTCTCTTATTAATTTGACTGTTGAATACTGTCAATAAGTTATCACATTAACTAACCTATATCATTTCCCCCCTGCAGCCTAATGAATTGAAGACACCAAGCAAGATTGGAGATAGACCAACCAGTGATGTTGTCGTAAGACTTAGAACACAGGATGGCCGTGATGATTGGCTTTACTGTCATTCACATATTCTCGTTGAAGAGAGTAAATATTTTGCTGATCGGTTATCAGATAGTTGGCCGACATGTCAGATTCTGGATTCACGCAATTGTGTTGAGGTTTACTGTGAAGAACCTGATCTGGACTCCCATGTCAATGTCCTTCGACTCTTTTATGTCATTGCGGATGGCTTAATGATGGAAATTTGCCATGGTGTCAAGAATGCACTTGGCATTTTGCGAGTTGCTGTCAAACTTGGATGCCCAAGAATTATTGCAGTATGTGTGGATTATTTGGAAGCAGTCCCTTGGGAGGAAGCTGAAGAGGAGGAGATATTAAATACTATACCAAGCATGGGATCTAAGGTGGAACCAGTACTTGCTCGCCTCCAACCAGTCAATCCTACTGCAGTAATGAAGATTTTTCTTTCAGCCCTTCAATTTGCTACGTCATCACCTCCTTCACCTTTGAATGATCTGAAAAACACTGCTCAAGAACAGCTTGAATACATGCTTACCGAGGACGATGATGCTCCTTTACTGAGCGCTGATGAAGAGATAAAGCTAGAAGTCATGCGATGTGTCAAGAAGCTGCTTGATAGATTTAACAGCATTGTAGAATCTCTACTATGTGACCTCCAAGAATCGATTTCAGATTCTGGGAAAATGCAATCGTTGCATTCTTGTTTGACAGATTTGTTATGGGCATGTCAGATATTAGGAAAGTTGGAGATTATCAGAGATTTTGTTTGCAGCTGGACGGAGTTGTCAGTGAAGCTAGTAACCATCGTTCAACAAAAAGATGGAGAAAATCAAATTCTGAAGACAAAGCTGAAGGTTCTTGAGGTGACTGCAAAAGTATTAGAGGCAATAGGCTATGGCATAGTTGTGTTACCTACAGTAAAACGACTTCACATGGTGAAGCTCTGGCTTCCTTTTGTCCGGACGATGAAGCCTTTAGTCGATTCTGTCTCCGAGGAAACTGAGGATGATCTCACACTAAAATTCGATAGTGAGATCTGGCAATCTTTGGAGTCAGCATTTGTTGCTATTATACTTACATTGTCATCAGTTGATCAGACAGACATTTTAACAGAGTGGTTGGAAAATCAACAGATTCGATATCCAGACCTCACCGAGGCATTTGAAGTTTGGTGTTACAGGTCCAAGGTAGCTAAGCGAAGGCTGGCAACACTTGGGGAAGAACACAATACAGCTAAGGCAGTATGACTTCTCTCTTATTTTGCCAATTCTAGGATTTAGCTATCCTCCTTTTCGCGTCACTGATTATATGCTGAAAACTTTCTTTTATTCTTTCGAGTTATAACCTAGCTGAATTGGTAAGACATCTTAAAATGGCCTAGCTTCTGTAAAGTGACCTCTATTTTTGTTCCCCCTCCATGTTTTCATGCTTATGGTTTTATGAAGTATATCAATCACTTTCAGCAATATGCTCGGAACTCGAAAAAACTGGAGTTTTGCCTTGAAACTGGATACAAGTGATGATTGATGATAACTTATGTTCTTACATTTGAAAGGTTTCTCCTATGTTCTTGGCCATATCTGAATCTGCTTGTTAGTTATTTGGAACTAGTTCTGTTTTAGCTTTCTTTTCGTTACGAAAATTAGCCGAACCTTCTCCTTTGTAGTGCTTCCTTTGAGCTGGTAAGGCAAACTATGTTGCTTGGACTTTCTAAAAATGTCCGTAGATGTTCAGATTATTCAAAACTAATGTATTTTTGAAGGATTTGCCACGAGTTCATCGACATTCTTGGAGAGTCCGAGCAAACATAGAATGCATATGGTTATCCTTATGCTAGTGCATAAATTGTTGCTAGTCGTCTGAGTGTGTTGTTTTCCTATGAAACATGAACCACTTCTACTTGCATTTGGCTATTTTCCTTGTTATCTTGCTATCATTTTTTTTTCTTGCAACCCTACTTCGAAAGCTTCTCTTTTTGAGTTGAGGGTCTATCGGAAACAACATCTCTATCCCAGAAAAATAGGGGTAAGGTCTGTGTACATCCTATCCTCCCCGGCCTCACTTGTGGGATTACGGTTGGTATGTTGTTGTTGTTGCCTTGTTGGTATCAAAATTGCTCTTAGCTTTTGATTTAATGGTGAGAGCACAACATATGACGTGTGAATTACTCATATATCACGAGTTCAAACCCGGATATAGACTAAAAGACTTGGCATTTAAATTTTAAAGAATGATAGAGGAATTACCCATTTCAACTATATGCTAACCGACTACAAGAGATTTTTCGTTCGCATGTATGAAAATAAATACAATATCAAAAAAAATTAATTAAAGGAGGTTTAGATGAACCCTTTCGTCCCTCTAACTCTGTCCCTATGTGAAGGTGTGAAAAAAAACTTGCATTTGGGTCAAGAATCAAAGATCCCTATTAATCAAATAGTGGAAAGAACAATAAGGTGCAAATAAATAAAAAAGAATCACAAAAGCAAAGATTATTTCAAAAATAATTGATAGCAACATAAGAGAAATAATACTTTAAAATGCTCTTTATTTTTATTTTTTTCCAAAAAAAAAAAAAGCAAGTGAATAAGTATTCTAATCCAACAAGCAATTTCCCAAACAAAGAAAAAATTTCAAGAACAAAATTATTCTCTATATAATTTGTATCTATAATTAACTTTGTTAGGTTCATTTCATTTTCAGATGATATATTTTTTTGGGGGGAGGGGGGGGGGGGGGTGTTAGTGATGTTAAATTTCCACTCATAAAATTCTTTGATAGTAAAGTTTGAAGATAATTCAAATATTGATACTATTCTAATTAGGTGTTTATTCCTTCTATTTGTACATAGCAACTTGAAATTTCCATGTGTAACAAGTTATGTTGATATTTGAGATGATTTTTATTTTATATTATAATTAACATGAAATAATGACTTTAATAGTTTAAACTAAATGAACATACTTATTCAGAAGTTATTGTTTACATCAAACAAATGAATACAAATGTGTCTTGTATATTAACGATTAGAATGCAATTACACATTCCGATCGATTTATTATACTTCAATAAGAAAAATCGTATAAATATTTCATATTTAGTTATTTGTAGTAGTAATATATTATAGTGAAAAAATCTCTAAGTTCAAAATCTCGACTTTCTAAAATTATCTTTAGGAGGGAAATGATTTGAACAAAAATTTCAAAAAGCAGATTCAAAATATGAAGAAGTAAGCATACGAAGAAGTCAAGGAGATTCAACATCTACTATCTATATAGTAAATATGGAGAAGTAAGCATACGAAAAAAGTCAAGGAAATTCAACATCTACTATATATACAGTATAATTTTCGATGAATCACTCAACCCCTTACTCAAACATGCTTTCATTTTACTAGGGAATAAAACAACACTAAAACAAAGTTACTAGTAATAAGTTTTTTATTTATTTCCATCTGGTGTCTGGTAACCACATTGGAACCCGACTAAATCCATATTCGCGTTGGATAAGTCCCACATTGGGGTGAATCGCTTCCTAACAAAGATGACTTCATAACTCAGAACTCAGACACGAAACCTTGGTCTATGATTGAACAATATGGAAAGAGAAATAACAAAGATTGGCTAAAATGGATGGAGTATTATTTTATTTATACCACCCAAAATAACTACTTTTTTTCCACATCCAATATAACAATCCCAAAATTAATATACAAACCCTCAACCATATATATATCTTCTAGAAGTAACCTAGAAAATCTATCTATTTTGAAGAACTTAAATGGTTCTTCATCTCCAATGTATAAAGACTATGCAACTATGTAAAACTTGTTTCTTGATTCTTTACACTACCATGATATGATAGAATGAGAAACAATATACTAAAACATGGAATTTTTTTTTGTTGTTTAGCGACAGAAGTTGTCCGTCACTAATTCATCATGTTCTTGTTTAGCGACATACAGTTGCATACTGTATGTCGCTAATACATGTTCATGCTTAGCGACAGAAGTTTTCAGTCGCTAAGTTAGCGACTGAAGTTATCTGTCGCTAAATCATGTTCTTGTTTAGCGACAGAAGTTTGTCTGTCGCTAAATCCTGTTTTTGTTTTTGTGATCAGGCAACAAAATCTGGTAACAAGGGTGCGGCGAACCTCTTTCTGTTCTGAATGTTGAAGTTTTCGTAGACGCTTGATGTTGAGTGAGCTGATGTTGGTGTGTTTAAGCTACCAAACTCATGATTTGGTTCACTTCCAATTTGGATGTTTTGTGTTGGAATTGGAAGGAAACTGTGGTGTGTTGCAGACATTGAGAGGTTTTCGTTATGTGGTAGGCCAAGAGTGAGTGAAACTGTGCCACTGGTTGAGTATGGTGCTGAGAATTGCTCGGTGCTAAACCGAGCAATTTCTCCAATGGGATAGGCTCCGAATCCTCCCATGAAGTTCATCGGTCCTCCCATTAGTGAGAATCCATCTCTGTCCTGCCTATCATCACCAAACTTCATTGACATTTGTTCCTCGTTAGGCTTTACATCCATGTTGATGGATGGAATGCTGTTTGGTGAATGCAACATCTCGTTGTTCCTCGGTTTCTTTGGACTCCCTTGAGTAATGTCGATGCTTTCGATCTCTGGTGATCCAATGAGGTTGAAACCAGCAGACTGATTACGGATGGTCATACCGATAGTGGGTATGGAAGTGGCGTTGGACATCGGCATTGGTGAAGCAGGGTTGTGTTGGGGCAAATGATTGTCCTGTTTTGAGACAAAACTCTTGTTTTGGCTATCTGAACCAGGGCTTTTGTCTTGTGTAGCAATGGATCTTGATGTTGTTGAATCTTCGTTCTGTTCGCCTAATTTGCTCGTCTTTTCTTGACCCAATCCGTTCTGTTCGTGTTCTTTTATCTCTTCCAAGTACATCTCTTCAACCATTGGCTTCCAAAGACGAACTCGAGCATTGATGAACCAATTCGACACCTGAATAGTCCAAAAACAAAACTTAGTAAAAACCAAAAACGGAGAATCCAAGTGTCGATTTCTCAGATGGTCACTCAACTCTTTGTTGAAGTAAGATGACTTTTTGATATAATAACTACCAGTTAAGTGACCATCTAAGAAATCAACTCGAGAATCAAAAATGACAATGTTGTTATCAGTTATCACTGACCTGACTCCTAGTTAGCCCTGTTTGTTTTGCTAGCATCATTTTGTCTGAATCCTTGGGATAACTATTCAAAACAAATAGCCACAATATATCAAAATACAGTACTTTTAACTAAGTTATGTTGTTCAGACTCTTCAAAAATATCGTCAGGTGTATGTTAGATCCTCAAAAAATCAATGCATTCTATGAGGATCCAACACTGGTGTGACAACATTTTTGAAAAGTCCGAGCAACATAGCTGATGAAAAAGGGTTGTTTCGTGCTTACGGATGGAGGAAATGTTCAAAGAGCCAAGCGCGAAGAACAGAAACAGCTCGTTCGGGCAATCCTCTCTGAGGTCTCCAAGCATTATGCTGGATCATTCCCAATTGTTGCAAAGCCCTTTGCTGTCTTAGCTGATTATCAACAAATTTAAGCCTTGAACCTTCAATCTTCCCTCCCAAACTATCTTCTTCGCCTAACGTCTTGCTTGCTGATCGTATTTGACCAATTATCGCGTCCTTAAGACACCTAAATTGCTTCGAAATTGTCTGCAAAGCCAATGCTGTATATGTTTTTGCTGATCCAATACCAGCAGCTTGCTCCAACCAATGTATCACTGACTGCATTTGGTGATGATAATGTCTATACCTCTGCTCCACCTAAATAACAACACCCAAAATCGAACCGATATTTAGCTTTAAATCAAAGATTTCGATGAAAAAATTCTTTTTTTGTTTGTTTACAATTGTCAGGACAGTGCCCTGACGAAAGTAACAGTTTTGAAGTTCTGGTCTTTATCATTTGACAGATACTTTTTTGCTCTTATTTTCAGTAATAATATGATGCAACTTTTTTTTGATAGAGACCATTCTCTTACTATCTTGGAAGGCCAAAAACCTATGTTGCTCAGACTCTTCGGAAAAAAAAAATGTCAGACTGCAAGTCGGATACTCCAAAAATAGTGCATTTTGGAGAATCTGACATGAGTATGGCAATAATTTTGCAGAGTCCGAGCAACATAACCAAAAAACTATAACAACCAACAAGGTCATCGCTTTGCCTACTTGTCGTCAAGCTTATCAATGTAGAGTACACTATTGTAAATACTAGTTGGAAGTCGAAAAGGCCACAATTACACGTACTCAAGGATATGAAGTTTCTTCTATTGACTAGTTTTAAGACTCTGATCTGACACGAATGCAACAACATTAAGGTTACCTCGTCAAGCATGTTAACAAGTTTTGCTTTCTTCATTTGAATTTCTTGTCTCTCCGCGGTACTTAGCTCAGTTGTTGGAGCTCCGTCTTTGTCTGCTCCAACTCCGTCTAACTGTCCGTCCATATCGGCCATATTCTTCGATTTCTTGACATCATTATTAACAACAACATCAGTACTATTAGTACTTCTCATTGATTTTCCAACATTTACAACTTCATCAAGTAGCTCTTGTGCAGCCTTCATGTACTTAGAACTCAAAGGCACACTACTAATACTCTGTTGTTGCTGTTGTTGTTGTTGCATCCCGGAAGCCGAAGCCGAACCCGAAGGCGAAGAAACAAGCTCACGCGCCGCCGTGAAGTTCCCAAACCCCGGCTGCTGGGATGAGGACAGGCTAAGTGAAAGCCCTTGCTGCTGATGATGATGAGCGCGTGTGATCTCACGCGCCGCCGAGAGGTCGTTAGCCGGGTTGTAAAACCCGTACTGAGACGATCGAGCTAGGAAGCCGTGAAGGGCGGAGATTGACTCGTTGTTGTTGTTGTTACCGGAGTCTTGAGATGGGGCGGTGAAGGCGGCGGTGGCGAGAGGTATACCGACGAAATGTTGTTGTGGCGGTGGCGGAGGTGGTGGCGCGTGAGATAAGTTTATTGAATTTCCAATAGGATTGGAGTTGAAGAAAACTATGTTGCTGCTGCTGCTGCCACCTGGCGGCGGCGGTGGTGGCGCGTGGTGATGTTGTGTTTCAGAAAATCCAACATATCCAGGATTCATTAGTATTAGAGTTTGTAATCCATCATTTCCTTCTTGTATTTCTGAATTTCCATGAAAATAAGATGCCATTTTCTCTTCTTTTTTAATTTATTTTTTCTCCACAATAAACAAATAACACCAACTAATCTGAAAAAGAAATAAAAAATAAGTCAAAGTCAAGTCAAGTAAGTCCACATATATCATTTTTTTTCCAAAATAAAAAGGCAAAAGTATCAGAGTCAGAATTTTCATTAAAGAAATTTAAAATATGCAGAAGTAAATATACGAAAAAAGCAACGGATTCAGTATCTACTATGTATATGTATATAAATATAATTTTCTATCCGAAGAAGTCTAGATGAACCCCTTTTTACCCTTATCTAGCTCCACCCCTGATCCCAAGAAAACACACAATGGAAATTAACTTTAATACTTATTTTTCAAAACTTTTAACCAATATATACAGTATATAATCAATAATCACTATATATATATATTGGTGATGCCTACAAATTACGACTTTAGTGGCAGAGACATGATTTTCGTCAAAAGAGTTCATAAAAAATGAATTTTGACCTTATATACAGTATGATTTCAGATGAACCCTTTCGTCCCTCTAGCTCTGTTTCTGATTATTACGAGTAGGCGGGTGAATTATTTTTTTACCTAAATATGGTAAAATTCCTAAGTAAAAGTGGTTATAATTTTATGGTAATTATTGTATGTACCTTTTGTTGTTGAAGACAAGAAGCTACCTAGCTGAGGTCCAAAAAATTCAACCCATTCACACTTTGTAACACTTCAAAATCACAAAAATGGTAAAATAAACCTGAAAATTTATTTAGTAATATGTTACTATAATTGTAAAAAATACTTAATGTCATTAAATTTAATTTTCTTGATTAAAAAAAAGAATTATGAAATGGATTTGTAAATTAAAATATGGTTTTCACAAAAATTTGAAGTGCACGTGGTGTATTATAATCTGACAAATGGAAGAAATGAAGAATAATTTATTTTTGTGTAGGAGTGACACAGAAAATCATAACAGATTTTTTAGAGAGAGAAGGGAAATACACACAGTTATGGCAGAAATTACATGAGAGAGAAAGTTCGTATACGAGTTCGGTCAAATTTAATAAATTTTATTCAAATAATGCATTTATGTTAATAACTCGTTAAATAAATTTGTATAACTAATTCAATTATAATCGTTATTATAAAATTAAAATCTTAATTTCGAAAAAAAAATTAAGAAAGGGAAAAATAAAATACTCTTTGTAACATTTTTTTAGGAACTCTAATGTATCCATCTATGATATCTATAGATTTATGAATCAGTAATGATAAAAAAAAATTAAAATAATTTCTCTTGATAAGGTGAAGAAAAAGGAAAACACAAATCAAATTTGATCGAACTCAATAATTTTAATTTATATTTATCTTAAAAGTTTCATCTAACATGTAGAAATTGTCAATTTCGAATTCAGAATTCATAAACTTCAAATTCTAGATAGGTCTTTGAGCAGTGACAAAGCTAGAGTGTCGGTTATACGAATTCAACTGAACTCAATAGCTAATTTTGTTTCAAATTTTGTATTTACTCACTTATAAAATTAATTTAGAATTCAGTAACTCAAAAGCTAAGGTTACAAAGTTCATAAGTCATAACCTTCATATTATGGATCCGCCTTTGAACAGTGACGGAACTAAAGTGTCGGTTATGGATTCAATCGAACTCAATAGATTTGTTTCAAAGTATACTTACAAAATTCATTCAACATGTATAAATTATCAATTCAGAACTCAAACAAAATCAGAATTCAAGACTTATAAACTTCAAATTCTGACTCTGACTCTATTTCTGCTAGTCGAAATAAAAAAGAAGAGAAAACTAGCTCGTAAACTTCAAATTCTATATTTACATTGTTAATGAGTGAAGAAGTACCATACCTGAAAATAATATTTTTGATATTATTATTATTATTATTATTATAACTTTCTTTTTCTTCTTCTGATTTGACTCAGCTTTTCAAATCATTTGATGCAGCCATCAGCAGAAAGAAATAAAAATACCATCTTCTTCTGTGTGAAGTGATGAGAGCTAATAAAAGTACTCAACTTTTTAGAGAGAGAGAGAGAAGAGAAAGAAAGAAAGAAAGAAAGATGTGGATGTGTGGATGTGTGAATGTGAGTTAGTGTGTGTTTTTGCTTATATATAAAAATAAAATATACTTTTTTTATTCTAATTTATGTGTCTAAGGAAGTCTGGTGCAATAAGCTCGATTCAGGAAGGTAAATTTTTTATTTTTGTTGGTAAGGAGTTTTAAATTTGAGACCTCCAACATGAAAGTACCAAGATTAAATCATTGGGCTATACCGAAGGGTAATTTATGTGGCATAATTCGAATTTCAAAAGTCACTTTTTTTTTAAAAAGTGTAAATACAAATAGGGAAGGTACTATTGATGAATGGACTTCTTATAAAATTTGGACTATATTTTTTTATCGAGCTAGTATTGTAAGTTGTAACACGAGGGAGTGACGAATGGAACGACTTCTTTTAAGGCAAGCTAGCTTTTGATGTATGAATTAGGTTGAAGAGTTAATTTGATATGGTATCAAAGTCAGGCTCATCCAATGTAGCTCTTCCAGAGACGGCTTGAATGAGGGTGAAAATATCGGTATCTGTTAATGCACACACTCTAGTTCGAGAAATAAAAATTCTAACACGAGGGATTGACGAATGGGAAGAATGGTCCATGAATGTGCACACTCCAGTCTGGAAAAAAAAGGTTCTAACGCAAGGATGAATGGAAAGAACCTTACATCGATAAAGGATGAGATCTCTAGACTCGTTATAGGGCATGAACAATCTTTCTTTTTTTCTCCCCTTGAGCTTATAAAGTTTCGGATTTAATTTGACATAACTTTAACTCAATAGCTTTGTCTTGAATTATGTATTTGTATTAAAATAAATTTAATATGATACAAATAATTAATCAGAACCTAATTATGCTTCAAAATTTATAGAATAAATATTTCGACTTTGCCTTTAAATTAGAACATATAACTTTTAAAAAATATTATAAATTATAATAATTAATATAAAATAATTATAATTTTTTTATTTAACTCTCGAAATTAATATAGTATCACATAAATGTAGACGGAGCGACATATCCATCATCAAAGATCAAAGGTGTGTCAGAAAAAAACAAACAGATGAAAAACGAGGTAACGTCCACTTCCACTAACCTCCCTTTTTTCTTCTTTAACAATAATAATTATAAGGATTTAACATATACTTTTTCTTTTTAATTTATATGATAGTATTTGACTGAATTAAAAAAATTAATTATTTTTATAACTTATGATTATAATAATTTTTTAAGAGTATAAAAAATTTAAAATTAAATTATTTTAAATTTTAAAAAATATATCATATAAATTAAAACGAAGACCAGAAGAAAATGAGAGAGTGTGAAATATGATATGAACTTGAAGTGATAAAGAAAGAAAAAGAGAGGTAGGGTTGAAGAGATAGGGGAGAGGGCCCTATTGTCATTATTGATTTGTGTTGGCAACTTGGAAGAAGATAATGGTGAAAAAAAAATTAGGACCTACATTTATGAAAATTTACTTTTGACTTAGATTAGCCGTCGGACAAATTAGAATTTAAAATTTATATGAGAATTTTTAAAATAATAATTATAATTTTAATATTTAAGATTTAAACAAAAGATACTAATACTCTTCACCTTTTATCCATACATCATATTTGGATGGTTGTTAATTATTGTCATGATAAATGTCATTTTATTTTGATTTTTAGTTAAATTTTATTATATTATATTATTAAATTTGTTGTTGTAACGCTGGATATTTTTTAATATGTATAACGATTGATTAGTATGGTTTACATTATCGCCTTGTTTTTCATCTTGTCTTTATTTATAATTTATTTTCTTCGATCTTTATTCTAATTTATGTGATTTTCTTTGCTTTCTATTCCATTAAAAAAATTAACATATTTTTATATTTAATAAAACTTACTTTTTACCATTTTATATCCATAGAAATTTCTAATAATTTATTATAAATCATAAGTTTCTTTGGGTTTTCTTCTCTTAAACTTTGTACCAATCAAGTACATTTTTATATAAATTAAGATGGAGGAAATAATGTTCATAACTTACCCTTAACTCTATTTCATAGTTTATTGTTTTTTTCTAATTAATATTATAATTTATTATTTAAATTGATAAAAAGAAACAACAAAATATATCCAAATATATATTATATTCATCAAAATAAGATAATACATAAACACTACAATATGATATATTATGAGATAATGTGTGTGACAACTATTCAAACATGTTATAGATGAGACACTTTTATAATTATAAAAAATATTATAACGTGTTTAATGTCATAAGGTTTGAATTTTTTTAATCATTTAAATAGTATGTCATGTTTTAAAGCACAAGCTTCAAATTTTTATTTGTTTTTGTTTTTAAAATTTCTTATCAATTCTAATAACTTGTGACATATAAATTGAAACGGACGAAAATATTTTTCTTTTTTCAACCACAATTCTTTCAATTTTTTTTAAAAAGTTTTAGATAAGCTTTTCAATGGGCCCTAGCTACTATATAATTTATTTATTTTTCCCCTTCTCATTTTCTACTCTCTTTTTTTTTGTGGTTGGATGTAAAGAGTATGATGATAAAGCAACTATATATTATTATGCCAAGAGATACTGGGCCAACCACCATAAGACCTACTTAATGTCCTAAAAAGTCATAATATCATTATCTTCATATTTCTTTTTTTTTTTATTAAAAAAAACTCCAAATTGAAAAATATATGTGATTATAATAATAAGTAGAAAAAAGTAATATTTAAAGTAAAGTTTTAAAAAATGTATTTAAAAATTGAAATTTTGATTGAATATGTATTTAACTTTAATAAAAAAGGTAAAAGTTTGTGAGTTCGAAAAGATTTCTTACTTAAAATACTGATCAAGACCACTTTTCATATAATTCATCTTTAAAATAATTTTGAAAAAATTAATTCAATATATACCAAAGATTCTTTACTTGACAAACTAATCAAGACCACTTTTCATATTAGTAATTCATTTTCAAAATTATTTTGAAAAAAACAGTCCAATATATAATTAAACACTATGGACAAATGGCTTCTAAGAAATATATTATTATTTTTTTACAAAATTCAAAAACTATATGTTGAGTCCAGCTATATATCTACTTTTTTTAAAAAAAAAAAAATAGATTAACAATTCTTACGTGACTTCTGCTTGTGTCAAATAACATTTTTTTCCTCCTAATATATAGTACTAATAAATTACTTAACTACCGGTGGTTAACTTGATTTTTCTTTTTAATAATAATAGAATCCGCCGCTATTTTTGGGTACGCATGAGGTAAAGTTTATTTCAGTGTGATAGCCATAAATAACACAAATCCTATGCGACGAGTTCAATAAAAAAAAGCATCCAAAATATCGAACATGAGATTCTTTGCGTTTCCTGCTCAACCAACTCGGTCAGGTTATATTTATTTGTTTCTAAAAGGAAAAACATGAATGTTTGACAATAGATTCATATGTCACCTTTTTTTTTCTTTGATTGATTTATATATGTAGATATTTCCTTAAAGAAAAAATATTTTTTAAATACAAATGAGACAAAAGTATTATACATTGAGTTTCCTAATTGCCAGACAGTATTTGATTTGATTTAAAAGTTCAGTTTTTTTTTAAGGTTTTAATAATTTACTTTAGTTTTTTTAAAGAGATGAAATCTTATTAATTATAAATAGCATTAATTAGAGGACTTAAATATCCTTTTGGTTAAAGTTGTTGCCATGATGAGATTGTCTGAATTATGACTGTAAAGGATGTACTTTAAAAAATATATATATCAATAAGAAAATAGGATCAATGATTTTTTACTTCAATTATTAAATAAGGTAATGGTCCAAATTTAATTTAGTTTTGACTTTTATGAAATAAAGTTTAGACTTATCCTCCATTAATAGTTAGGGTCTAATCTATCTTCGTTGTTACAAAGTTTAAATTATTTTACAAAGTTCAGGAGTAAATTTAACCGTTTTATTTTGATGTGATATTGGGGGATAGGGATGGATTTACTACTTTTGACATGTATAACATCTATTGAAGTACAAGAAATTATGATTGAACTTTTGCATGAAAGAAATAGTATTTTTCACTTAAATATTCCTACTATAGTAATAAAAAATAGTGTGATTATTGTCAAGTTGAGCACCATACAATATTTCATAAGTACTTCACTAGATGCCTAGTGGATTTTTATTTAAATATTTTTTTATAAATATTGAGGATGTTGTAAGCTTGGTTCATATTTTATTATATGTTGAGACAAAATTTTGGATTCTTCTATTTTGTACGTGGAGCACTAGATTTGAATCCATTGGCTAAGGAAAAAGACTCAATCCAAAGAGTATTTAATGTTCTAAGAAATTTCCTTTCACTTTCTTAAGAATATACCTAAACGAGTAACCTGGTTTGTGATGAAATGAATCGAGATTCTTTCGTTCTTGATTTGAAATCTTGAATTTTTTAGTTTCTGTGATTGAAATAAATTCAATTAGACGCAATGTCTTCAGAAATGGACTCTACAATAAGCAGATCTGGATTTAATTGGCCTAATGCTAATATCAAACATCGAGAGAAAAAAATGAAGAGAATATACCTCTACAACAAACTTTTTTAAATAAATAAATAAATAAATTATGTTAATGCTTTATATCTTCTCTTTTTCCCTGCCTATGTTTTGGCATGTTGTAAGTGGATTTTATATGACTTTTTAACTACATCTTTATATTGGAAAACAATTTAAAAGAGAAAAGAAAATTATCTTTAATCGATCATAACAATACTTTTGACAGCACAAGTGATATTTTCTTCATTTTTTATTTATGTAAATCAATTTCCTTTTTTGTTGCACATGTAATAGTATAAATTTATATAAAAGTCCACTAAAATGTAACAAATAGTATTTTTGAACCTAGTACTTTCTAATAAAATTGCAAAAACTCATAATTTTAAAAATATAATGAGTTTAATATCAAGAATCTTAATTATATTTATTGGAATTAAATTCTAGATATGCCTCTGAATGTGTATCATGGATTTTTATTTTTATTTTTTAAAAAAGATAACTTTTGTCATGGTAACATACCTATATGCATGGAACTATCAAATCACAAAAATAATTTTCTACTTGTTGTGATTGCTTTTTTACTTTCTTCTTTTTTTTACTTACACATACATAGGTAATTAGTTGGAAAAAATGATTTGATTGATGTGGCACTTTTTGTAGTAGTATTGTGCATACAATACAGGAGATTAGGCAATTGAGTTCTTTGTAATATGATATGCTTATTTTTTCGGATAATTATGATGTCCAAGTCAATTTACATGCATTTCAACGAGGTACATGATAACATAATTGTCTTAATCAATATGTATTGCAGATACAAGGTATAGTTATAGCTTTAATGTGATAGTACTTGGTGCACTACTAGGAAAAGAGATCTTACTTAGTGTAAATTAATGAAAATTTTATGTTATAAAATATGATTATTTTAACATATTTTTTATTGAACCAACTCACTACAAAAACGTATGATATGAGAATTTTGAGACTTACTAGTCAAGAATCTCTCATTTCCCATGTTTATATATGTTTGTACATATTATATTCCCAACAATGGGATAATCAGAGGCGGTAAAGTTTATGGGTTTATATATTTTAAGATAACTAAAAATTGTGTACATATTTAATGAGTTTCTTAAGACATTTATAAGATTTGAACTAAAGTTATTGAGTTCGACGGAATCCTCTAGCTCGGTAGCTCCGCCCTTGGCATGATTGACTTATCCACCGGATATCGGTTGTTAATTGTTATTTTTCTTTTCCAATGGCCACGGGGTGTATGGAGAGGCAGAGCCATGTAGGACTAAGGGGTTCATCAAAATCCTTTTCAGCAAAAAATTATATCGTTTATATATAATTAAAACTATTTTATATATAGAGAGTAAATGTTGAACCTTCTTCGAGTTCTTCAAGTGTTTACTTTTTCATATTTTGAACCATCTAAATGAAAATCTTAACTCCATCACTGAATGTACGCAAACTTTACCTCTACCGTTATGGGATACAAAAATTATTTTCAATAGACCTTCGGATCAAAAGAAAAGCTTTCTAAGTTCATTGATGCAAAACATGCTAAAATGATAAAAAGAGTGAAAATTGAATAGTAGCAATTGTACTCTTGTAATTGTTTTTCTTGCTTTTGGAATAACAACTTGACAATGTGAATCAAAGGGGATTTTTCTTTTTACACATATATGTATGGGTCCATGTCTTTATTAGCCACAACAAGAATTGGTTCTTTTTCATTATTTGTTTGATTCTTTTGCTTTGCATAGAAACTCATCCAAATACTTTGCATTTAAAAAAAAACTTGGTTTCTTCCCAAAGAATATATAATAACAAACCCCACCAAAAAACAATTAACATAACCAAATTAATTGTATTATATGCCCAATTTGTGGACTCCACAATCCACCAAATTACTTACCTTCACTCTCCAATTCTCCTCCAAATGTAATCCTTTTTTTTTTTTTTACAAAATTGTTTTTTAATAGGATACCCTTTTTTTGAATTTTTTTCAACAAAAAAAAATATATTGTTATTTAAAAAGATCTTGAGATATATATTGAAGTTCAATATTTGAAAATATTATGATTTCGTTCATAGTTATAATATTTCATTAATATTCACAAACAGAGAGACTGATTGTCCATTCCACAGTCAATATGAGAGCCTTAAAACTCCTCGTCACACTAAGGTTAAAAACCTAGTGCGTGGATCAAGAATGTAACAACATTGGTGGTGAACGAATTGGGATGAGTATGATTTGTATATCATGTAAAGATATAGCACATCGTCTAACTCAACTTTAAAACTAGCTCAAAGGAGAAGATTGTCTAATCCATATAAGGGAATCAATTAGCCATCTAACAACCAATGTTACATTTCAATGCTATATAAACTTGATTTTAATTTATATACATTATCAAATTTTTTAAAAAAAAATTACACTATTAAATTTCGTAACAGATATTTATAGATAAGCTTTGTTAAGATGTCGGCTTTTATCATGTTAAACAAAAATTGCTTACTATGATAAATAAAAACAACCTAATATCTCAAATTCTATTTGATTGACGATATATTAAACTTAAACTCTATAAAAAAAAATTGACAAAAATCTTATTACAAGTTATAATTATAATGAGCCTATATATAGGCTAATTTGTCAATGGAGAAGAGACGCTATTGTAGACTAATTAAGTTTGATTTCTTATGATTGGTTCATAAAATAATCAATCACGTGCCCAAAATTTCTAATTTATTTATTTATTAGGTTGAACCACTTTGTCACATAAGGATGGCCTAAGTGCATAAATATCTGATTTTGGGATCAGTTATATTCGTAATACATAAAAAATTGTAGATATATTTATTTCGAAACCTTTTCAGATATGTGATGTATAATGCTTTATTAGGCTGAATTTTAAATATGTATGATTAAACTTTAAGCAAATGTCACACGTATAAATATCTGAACTTTAGTCATATTTATAGTATAGCTTCTGACTCCATAATATTTGAAATTGTGCCAGATTGAGTAGACGTGTAAGTAATTTTTAAAATGAATATAAATTAAATAACAATGTCCAAATAAAATATGTCACATAAATTTTTACTACAAGAGCATATATATGAAAAATGAAATCCCTCTATGGAAGTTAGGTACTCTTTACATTTTCTTAGTAAAAAAATAATAATTATTCTTATGTGATATTATATCCAAAGTAAAACAACATCATGTAATCATGTAAAAAGTATAGCAATGTTATAACTTATACAAAGCAAGTTTAAAGTGCAAAAATCTTTATTTTTATAAATGGAAACATGAAAAAGAATTGTTTTACGTAATCTTATTTGCCTTAGCATGCTAGACAAAAGTTGCCAAACTTTTAGAAAGTAGGGAAAATGTTAAAATTTATAATTAAAGTATCAATCTAGTTATCTTTATTGTCTTCGTATTATATTACTTGGTCCATATAAATTTGACGTTTTTAAGAAAACATTAATTAGATGTGTATTTTACTAGATTAACTTTATTACTAATGATTTAAAACTTTAAATTTGATTATTATTACTTCTACGTAGTAATTTAATACCAAATATTGAGAGAGAGAAATATAATAATTATATTCTCTTAATTTCGTACATTAGACAAGTAAATCAAAATAACTATTTTTAATACGAGACAGTAAGAACCTCTCGATTATCTCTTTCTCATATCAATTGATCAGAATAAATGTTTTATTTCACTTATTTATTTTCGTAAATCAAGAGAGTTTTATTGTTTTTGGCCCTATACTATTGTTAATAGTAAATAACTACATAAAATAGTAATAGTAGTCAAATTTAAAGTTTCAAAACATTATTAATAAAATTTATTTAGTAAAATCAATGTTTTAAAAAGTAGGGGTACGCGGTGGCTGGGGCGTATTATGCAGCACGTGACGAGGTGAAATCCTCGAGACACGGGGCGTATGTACCATGGATCTATGATGCGTACATCTCATTTATATTCAATTTTATAATTTTATTACTAATAAGCAAAAGTAAAGCTTTCAATAATTTTACAAATAAATTTTAATAAATAACCAATAATATAGAAAAAAATTATTATAATTATTATTTGAGAAATGTATTAATAACCAATTATATAGAGAAATGTATTATAATTACTACTTGAAAAAGGTAACCACTAACCAAACAAAAAGAGATAATAGCCAACATAATATTTAAAATGAAATCATCATCGATCTTCACATTTACTACCTAGTCCTTCCACCCTCAATTAGTGTTTGCACTAATTATTGTTTATGTATTTTCAAGAAGAAGGATAAAAAGTATAAGAATAATGACAAAAAACAAATAAAGTTGTCCTTATGAATATAGCGTTATGAAAACTCTATCTTACCAATTTCATACACAATTATCTAAAAAATTACTTATAGCAATGTCGTTTTCTATGAAAGTTTATTTATACATTTTAGAAAAAATTACTACAACCTGCAAAAATATGATAGCATAAAATTAAATATAAATATCATTACCACCAATAAAAATATGATTTTTAAAACAAAAAAAAATTCGGGACGTAAATTTTTACGCTAAAACTTACGTCTTTTGCTCAAAACTTACACTCCAAATTCTAAAACTTACGCCCTATGAATCTTCACATTCAATTTGCACTTCAAAACATTTTTAATACGCCCACTCCAAAACTCACCCTAAAAATCACATTAATTCCACATTTCACTATCAAATGAAGCAAATCTTTTGGCAAAAGAAAAAAAGAAAATGAAAACAATAATTACTTCCATTAATTTTGGAATTGGAAAAATTGACTGGAGAAAGAATCACTTCTTGTAAGATAGATTTTGGATATATGTGAAGTCACTATCAAGAAAGACTACTTCTATTAGTTATATATATTTTTTTTTGGCCAAACACATATACAGCCCATCTAACTTGTCCATATTTTTCATTTTAACACTTTATTTTAACCCTTAAACTCCATTTTTTATGTACCATTTTAACACGAAATACTATTTTTATAATTTCTTTATTTTTATATATATTCTTCAATTGCAACTTCTTATTTTAAATCGACATGTGTCAGTTAATTTTAGTTAAAAAATTAAAAATTAACAAAAAATAATTCTTTTTAAAAAATAATAATTTCTTTTTAAGAGTGTTATATATTATTGTGTGAAAAAAAATTGACAAAATTGTGTTGGTTTTCTTTCTTTAAAATCAACGACAACCTACAAGGTCAATCGAGTTTTAACATTGTTTAGTAGTATTATTAGCAATGAACAAGAGTCTTTTTTTAGTAATGTTATTAACAAATTCAGTCGAGTCTTTTTGAAGATGAGTTTTTTTATTCATATTGATTTATATTAAAAATTATAAGTGAGTATTTGCGTTAAATTTAGATAGCCTAGATGATAAGAAAAAATAAATAAGTAGTGTTATTTAATTTAATTGAATGTTTAAGAAAGAAAATCAAAGAACTTTCGTCAATTTATTTTCATGCAAAAATACAGAGAAATATCAAAAAATAATATTATTGTTTGAAAACTTTTATATTCGTTCGCGAATGTTTAATTTTTTTACGAAAATTAACAGGCACACGTCTATTTTTTTAAAATAAGAAATTGCAATTGAAGAACATAAATAAAAACAAATCATAAAAAATAGTATAAGTGTTTAAATGGTACAAAAAAATGGAGTTTAAGGGTTAAATAGAACAAGGCTAAGTTGAAGTGCCAAAATGAAAAATGAGGATAAATTTGAGGGGTTGTGTATGTGTTTGGCCTTTTTTTTTCTCTGGAACTTTCATAATTGAATGGGTCTAAAAGAAACTCATTACAATTAAGTACCTCGCCAGTCTCAGTTTATGCGATACTTTTTACTTTTATTATTTTAAAATATTTTTTCACCATACTTATATGACTTTTAAAAAACGAAAAAATAACATATAAATTAAAACAGAGAGTAGTATATTTTAAACGAAAGCATTCACTATGGACAAAAGGGAAATGTTTCGTATAATCCCATAATACAAATTTAGTATATAGTAGGAAGTAAAGGGCATCTCCAACCCAATCCTCTATTTTACTCTCCAAATATAGAGTTCTTTATTTTTTTCAGACAATCAACTCCAACCCAATTTTCTATTTTACTCTCTAAAAATGAATCTTTTTCTCTCTCCTCAATATTATATTATTATTTATATTTCATTCTTATTTTCTTATTTCATAATATAAATCATTTCTTCTTTTTGCAAATAATCACTCTATAATCTTTACGTAATACAAAATTTTATTTTTTTTCAAATTCTTCATTAATATAAAATTATATTTTATTCTAAATTTCTAAATAACATAAATTGTAATAAATATTATATATAATACATATTAACGAACAATTCAAATAAAAATGAACTCATTGATGAAATATAATTGCATCATAAATATTGTATTATCGTAAAATTTATTTTAAATTTTACATAAATACTCAACTTTTAAGACTATTAGGTTACTCTCATGAATAGGGGTGTGCATCGGTCGGGTCGGTTCAGTTCAGTTTTATGAACTATCGGTTCGGTTTATCGGTTTTTGGTTTTTAAATATGTTAAACCAATAACCAAACCATAGTATATTTTTTTATTGGTTTTGGTCCTTAACAGTTCGGTTTTCGATTTAACCAATAAGAAAATATTTATAAAACAAATATATGACTTTTCTAATAAATTTGATGCGAAAACACAATAATGTAACTTTACAAATACTCATAAAATAGAAACAATAATAACAAAGATGAAAAGAACTATACAAGCGTAACACAAAGAAAAATTAAGAGGAATATGGTTCTTACTTTAGATTTTAACGTTTTTTATAATGTGAAATTGTGAACTCAAAGCCATTGTAAAGTGTGAATTGAAGGCTTAAAGGACAAATATAGTAACTACTAAGGTATTAAGATTAATAAATAATATTTATGTACAAGTAAAAGTAGTAAATTACTAGTCTTAATGGGTTATCGGTTTACCCAATAACCCAATATTAAAAATCAATACCGAACCGATAACCCAATAATTTTTTTTATAAAACCATTAAAAAATCGCTAACCCAATAACCCAATAACAATAAATCAATAACATTTTTATCGGTTGGTTCGGTTTTTGCACACCCCTACTCATGAATGTTCTATTAATGTATTACGGAGTTCAAAATAAGCATTTTTTGTCCTTGTTTTTTATGTGTAGCTAAAAATTATTTAAATTATCAATTTCATCTTGTGTCCAATTATTTCGTGTATTAATTTACTTCCCCTATTCCATTTTGAACTATTGCATCAAATATTTGCATGCTCTTTAAAAAGTGTAGTTTAATAATTTATCATTATAACATAAAAGTATATTGTTTGAATTATCATGTAATTTTTGTGCATACTTCATAATGAAAAATAATTATAATCTAAATTACATATTTAATTGACAAAAAAAAATTAAAAATTAAATTAGAAAAATTGTTAATTCGGGATGGAAGTAGTATACTTATCAATAATGTTTTAGATGTTATATTACTTAGAAAATAATTACAAATATTAGAGACATAATTAATAATCTTATATAATATAAATAATATTAAAATAACTTTAAATTACATATTTAAAGTGACCATTTCTTTTAAAAAATAAAATAGAAAAATTATTAATTTGGGCGGAAGTAATAACTTGTTGATAATATATTTTTAAATGTTATGTTACATTAGAAAATAATTACAAATGATAGCAATATAATAGAAATAATATTATAATAATCAAAAAGTAAAATAGAGAGGTGAATAGTAGTTCTCCAAATTTGGAGAACTACTATTCACCTCTCTATAATTGAAGAATAGAGAGTGAAATAGAGAGTGGTTGGAGAACCCATTCTCTATTTTACTCTCCAAATATAAAAAAATGGAGAGTAAAATAGAGATGGGTTGGAGATGGTCTAACGTGACAGTTCTTTATTTTTTAAATTTAATAATCCTAAATACATTGGGACTTTTTAAATGTTTAGAAATTATTTGATCCAAATATTTCTATTTTATTCTTTATGTCATGTTGTATGAAACAACTTGGTATATTGAAAGCTACAAGACATTTAAGGTTGTTTCGGGTAGATTATCAGTTTAAGTAAAATATTTTAAAGCAGATTTAAAAAGAAAATACAATTAATAGTAAAGAAGTCATGTTAGAAATAACGAGGAAAAAAACAAAAATAATACAATAATTGAAGAAAAAGAAATAACATCATGTGACATATGCACGACTATATAATATTGATATGAAAAAAAAGAACAAAAAGATATTCCAAAACTATCACCATGCCTTCTCTCATAGAAAAGCGAAATAACGCACGACTATATATTAATCTTTTATTTTAATCCTCAATTTTTATATCATCCTCTCTAAGATTATGTACTCGATAACTGTAAGTATGCATGCTCTAAGCATTGTGGAAAATACCAAAAATATAGTCCAATAAGGTAAAGAACTAAATTAAGATTCACTAAATGAAATCATTTAGACAAAATGTTTTTGGAGGGAACATATATTAAAGAACTTGTGGCACATATGCATATGAAAACATTTATCTTTGAGTAAGGCTGGGTATAAAATATCAAAAATTGAATTATTGAATTGATATCATATCAATTATCGAATTAAAATTTAAAATTTTAATATTTTATATCTACTTTTAACTAATAATTATCGAATTTAAAATTTAATAATTTCGAATTGAATATCGAACACCTACCCTATCTTTGAGATACTCAAATCTCAACTAATTTTGTACGTAACTCATTGTGACATATGCACTATAGTGAAAAGTAAGTCCCAAATTAGTAGTGAAGTCAAAATATTCATTAAACAGATAATAAAAAAATTACACATGTGAAGAAGATAAGAGAATGTAATATTATTGTATACATATAAAAAATATTTTTAATATTGTATATATATTGTGTAACTTTTTAATGAACTTCCTTCTTGTGCCTAGCTATGCCCATCGTGAGTCATTAGTCAAACGATAATTAATTTCTTTATAAGCTAATTAAGCGATGATCTAGTGAAACTTTTATATAATCGATTCTAACTTATTTAAAATTGAGACGTCATTATTATTGTTACTGTCTTTTGAGTAAACATCGGTAACTGTTCGAATTTATTGTTGTTAGACAAGTGAATTTTTTTAAATCAACAATAACAACATATTCAAGAAATATTCTATAAATAGAGTCTAGAAAAAATGAAGTATACGCGATTTTATTCCTACCTTATAAAGATAGAGAAATGATTTCGATAGACCTTCCGCTTGAAAGTGAATTTTCGTAGGTGGATTAATTAAAAATGTTAGTTTTCATATGCAAGAAATTGATTTTAAAATGTTAGAATTTCAATTAATTAAATTAAACAAAGCACACGTATGCAATACGGCATCACTAGCAAAGCCATTTCAGTGCCGGCTGCTAAGAACGCGTCCTCTCCACGCGCCACCTTATGCGACTTTTTTCATTTTTTAATTATTTTAAAAAAAAAACAAATCGATAATTCGAATAGAAAAATAGTTATTGATTTATCAGTAATAAGTGGTTGATTTGAGGTTTTTTCTTAACGGGTTAACTGATATATCGATCGTAAATTAATAGATTATATTTAATACCATTTGGTATATAATGTCATTGATTTAGAGTTTAGTTTCATAGTTTTATATCTGATTATCTCAAACTCTCAGTTATTCTATAGTTTGTCGTGTTTGTTTTTGAACAAGATGTAATCTATCAATTCATGTGCATGATTCATTTAATTTGTCACATTGTTTCTAAGTAATTATTGATTCATTTGTGTATCAAATCTTAATAGTTAAACTGATAAATATCAATAATCGATAAATAAATAGCTAATAAGCCAAGATCTTAATAGTTTTTATAACGATTTAGCCGGTCCAAAATCGAACCAAACCGATTAACATGCAGCCCTATTTTTGGTCCCCAATTTCATTAACCAAAAAATAAAATAAAATAAATAACGTGGGACCCACAATTACTGTACACGTGTCAAAGAAACAGAACATCTTACCCCACAAATGAGAAAGATTCGAACCATATCTTGGGTCCTACAAAGTAATCAATTCAACCATTTTTTGTTTTTTTTCTAATTTATTTTAGCGTTAGAAAATTCAATTTTAAACAATAACAAACTCACTAAAAGATAAAAGATTTTGTTTTCGGAATCAAATGCAAGATATCTAGTTAAAAATGAAGAAATATATAATACCACATGTTTTCACATATAGGTAGAATAGTTCGATCTAATTAATTCATTTGTTATCTCTCACAAAATGTTTAATACCATCTTGATGCTCGACTAATTTAAAATTCTTCTCCCAAAGATCACATTTTATGAGATAAAAATGCTTCCTATTAAGAGTTGTTTTATTTATTAGAGTTTCTCATTCCAACATCAGAGATGAAGTCAATTTTTAAAATTTATGGTGTTAGATTTTATTTTATTTTTTAGAATTATTGAATTCTTAACTAATAATCTGATATACTCAATGAATTTTAAAATAAATATGAGATTTGAATAAAAGTTACTAGGTTTGTATAGACATTGAAATTTTGTGGGAATCTACGAGACATGTTCATTTTAAGTTGAGACTCTAGAAGGTGTGTTCAATTTCAATTAGGATTCTTGGAGGATACTCAACCTTAAAGGCTAAACTCTAGTTCATGCCTATATAAATGGTACTATATTCCCTTGAAAAGGCATATCAAATATTCCACAAATTCATGAAATATTTATAAAGAGATCAAATCCAAATCATCTTAATTCGAGAAATATGTCACTAACGGCCCTCAAATTATGAAGATCAAATTCAAATCATCTTAGTTCGAGAAATACGCAACTAATAGCCCTCGAATTATGAAAATCAAGTCCAAATCATCCTAATTTGAGAAATACGCTATTAACGGTCCTCAAATCATGGATAAATCTTAAGAGAGATATCAATAAAACTATGTTTCTTCATATTTTATTTGTGATTGCAATCAATTTTCGATCATTTTAAAATTTGTTGCAAACAATTCGTTTGTATTCTTAAAAGCCAATACAAATAGTTTTACCTCTATTCAATATGAGACCTATAATTATAAATGAAAAAATACTTATCACCAAACGTAATTTTTGAGAAGATAATAAAGTTTAATCAATTCATTTCTTATTTCTTACGCAATATTCCGTATCTATTTCAGTGTTTGATTAATCCAAATTTATATAACAAGATCACATTACTCTAGTATCAAAAATACAAAATTTAACCGAATTCTTAGCTATTCACCTCTTATCAAATTTGTGATTTCTAATTCTAATTAAAAATGAAAGAATATTTAGCGTCCGTCATAATTTTTGGTGAGGTGGTAAGGTCTAATCAATTCATTTTGGACTTTACCAAAATATTTCAAACATTAAAAATTTTAAAAAAATTTAAAACTTTTTCTATGTCCCACTTTTGGGTAGAGACGTGTAAAGAGTTTTTTTTGGGTCTATGTGTGGAATTTATGTAGAAGAGAAAAGAAAAAATAAATAAAAATGGGACCCTTTTTTTTAAAAAAAATAAAATAAAATAAACTTTTTATGATAGATGGGACCCACCAATCACAAAAAAAGTCAAGAAAGTAACCAATCAGAGTAAAGCCGTGTGTCAATCATCAACTCCCTTTTTCTTTGCTCATATTATCCTTTACTTCATTGTCGGGTGACACGTTTCGAGTATCGACTTAACGTTGTTGGACCGATTACTCGAAACGTTTATATAATTTGAATAGAAGAAAATGATAATAAGTATTAAATTATGTGTTAACGAATTTCACGAGGAGCTAGAAATGATGGGATAAGTTGGAAAGTGTCAAACAACTACAAATGATAATAATAATAATAATATATTCAGTGTGATTTACATTTTACAGGTTTGGAGAGTTAGAATTTACGTAGACGTTATTTCTATATTTTAAGATAGATAAGTTGTTTACAATACACTCTTGGCTTCAGATAAAACATACAAAACAGATTGAAAAAGAATATAACACAAGTAATATACGATCTCTATTGATTGTTTCATTGATTCGTCTAAATCAAAAACAATAACTCGAGTTCTTACCATTTTAATTTGAAATAGCTTTATCAAGACTATCTTGCCCGTGAGTATTTATAAATTACAGCCCTCCAATTTTAGATATGGAAGTTATTCTTCTGTAGGTAGAAAAATTAGGACAATTTATTTATATCTTTTTCTAGGACCATCTATTAAAAGTCACATAAAAAAAATTCTCAATTTTGGCTTTAACTAAACAAATTCCTATAGTGGTCAAAATTTAGTTGGTGAAACCTCTAGTATGATGTACACCCTAGTCCCTTTACATTTTAGGTAAAAGTATCACATTTTTATGGTTAATTTGAATTTATATTGTGTAAAAAAATAAATTTTATTAAAGTTTATTTCATACATAGAGTTCGAATACAAAACTTCTGATTAAGAGTAGGACGACAATCCTTAGAGATAAAGACATTTTTTCTTTCTCTCTGTCTTATACTTCATCTTCAATTATATTATGTCAAATAAATGGAAACATGTGAAATATTTTCACAATATTTGAATTAAAACAACAAAAATAATAACCAAAATAATTAATTAATTGAATATTTTCTTAAAGATTAAACAAAAATCATTTTAATCCCTACATTAAATTTATATATCATTAGGAAGAAAAATATCAAGTACTCTTGGCTATACCCAACTTGTTCTTTTGATTAATTATTTTCTTACTTAATTTGTGATAAAATATTTGTATACTTTGGTTTTGCTTGCACCCAAACCTAGATATTTTATAATTATTTTTATATAATAATAATAATAATAATAATAATAATTATTATTATTATTATTATTATTATTATTATTACTATTATTATAATTATTTAATTATTATTATAATTATAATAATAATTATTATAATTATTATAATAATAATAAACTTTTTTTTTTATTTTTTATTATTATTATTATCGTGGCTCTTTATATACCAAAAGAAATTGAACACACTTGCCCCCACACCTCACCCGAATTGGCGGATTAGGTACGCAACAATAGCAATTAAGACTTTTTTGGTCCTTCCTTTTTGACCCCCCCACCCCCGCCCCGGCTCCTCCCACCACCTACCACTTTATTGTAAGGGTATTTAAGTAAATTAATTTTTCGATTTTATGTGTTGATAAATATTTTTAGTTTTTCTAGGCATCTAAACACTTTTATTAGCGTTGGAGCTACTTTATGTTTGATTCTTCTTTTCAGAAAGTATTATAAGTGTTAAATAACACGAAAAAAAAAAGCATGTGAAGATTTTCCTTACAATTAACAATATTTGGATTATAAGATACTTTAATTATGTTTTTGAATTTAATCTAAAATGTTAAAATTAAAATCACACAATAGAGAGGGAAATATATATATATATATATATTTTTATTTTTTTTTTATTTTTTTTTATATATTTTTTTTTTTGTAGGATAATGATTATAAGGGGAAAAAGTTTCCGGAAAAATCTTGATTATTTATTCCACATTAGATTTAGAATAATGATTCTAAAATTGTAATTCTAGAATAAAGGTTAACAACCAAACAACCCTAAGAATTATAATTATAGAATATGATTCTAAAATTGTAATTCAAGAACAACTTTGTTAATAACCAAACAACCCCTAAAAATTATAATTATTCTAAAGACTATACTATCCTATAATACCTAGTTATATTATCTATTTCCAAAAAGAAATGGATTGTGACCCTTATAAATGCCTCATAAGAGCAAAACTTTCAAAGGTGTAATTATCATATAATCAAAAAGCACTAAAGAAATTGATAAACACTAGACAAGTCACCCCCTCTATGCTACTCTAGATCATAGACATGTCCAAATATCTAAAAGTCCTAAAGGTCAAGAAATCATTATAGACCTTTTATATGGTTAAACCTAATAATTGAATCGATCAGGAGTTTTGGAGCAACGATAAAGTTATCTTTATGTGATACATAAATCACAAGTTCAAGTCATGAAAACAACTATTAATACTTACATTATGGTAGGTTGTCTATATCAGTACGTCATTTTCTGAATTCTGCTAACGCGATATATTTTGTACACTAAAAACTATCATTTAAAACTATTAATAAATGAAGTGTAGGATGACCTATGTACTTTAATTTATTTTTATTGTGCACAAGTGGATTTATAGTGCTTTATGGTTCTTGATCATGCTAAGTTAATTAATTGATAAATTAATCATAGTTGTCAATTAGTAAAACAAATTTCTTAAGGAAATCATGCTTGAATTTTGGAGGTTTTCTTGTTCTGTTGCCTCACAAAGTACGGACAATTAGATCCTAGAATAAATCAATTCTTCAAGTATATATAGGAAATATACAAATCCTTCACTATCAAAAGATTACATATTGCATGAATCTATCAATCACTAAAACCAAAAAAAGAAAAAAAAGAAAAAAGAGGAGAATTCTAGTACTAATTTAATAACCAAGTAGTAGCTTTCTATAAATAGTACAAAAATCATATTTTATCAAATATTATTATAACAATTGAAGAAAGTAATCAATTATTTATATTAGTATAGTGGGACAAGCCAAAGGAGCCACATCAAAGTGGTTGCGATAGAGTAATAAGTACCTTTATCTTTAATTGAAGGTCTTGAGTAATGGAGTCGCCAGAATTTTAAGTAGAACGACAATAATATATTCAGTGTAATCCTACAGTGAGGTTTGAAGAGGGTAGGATGTACGCAGACTTAACCATTGTATTTGTGAAATAGAAAAATAATTTTCAATCAGAATTTTCACTAAAGGAGTCAAATTGGTAAAGAAGTAAATACATGAAAAAGAATCAAAAGGAATTCAAAATATATATAATATTAACTATCTACATGATGTAACATTTTAGTGAAGAGAGTTAATTGACACCCCTTGAACAATGATGGCTCCACCATTGATTCGGATTTGATCTCTAGATATATCCTCAAAATGAAGCTTTCTAATGCAGATTCGAATTTATTGGCCCTAAAACAACAACCAGCGGGGAGCACCTCAATATACGATCGCGCGCAGTAACTGAGAGTCCTATTACACCTAAGGCCAACTTCAATTCACCAAACCAAGGTTCATCTCGTGTAGTCTGTCAAGTACCAAGTGAAAAATGAAGAAAAAAGCCGAAGGACCCCATTTTACATTAGTTCTCAACGAAGGTACATGATGAAGGCCAAAATTTGAATGCAACTTAAAGAAGAAATAAAAATGGAAAAAAGTCATGGACATAAGTGTTGGTACTTTGGACAGTAACATATTCCTTATTTTATCACATTTTAAAAACTTTTCTATCATTTGAAAAAATTACGTAATTTTTTACTTTTTCCTATTCTTGGATACATAAATTTATGCGATGTATTGTTTGGATGCATCACATTACGTGATGTATTAAGACAATGAGTGATGTATTCGAAACCAAGACGCAACGTATCGAGACGTTTTGGGATGTATTCAAATTTCATCAAATTTAAGGAATTTTTATAATTTGAAAAAAAATAAAAAATAGGGATGAAATGTAATTAACTCTAAACACTATAAGATATTTGTGTAGAATTTTATTATGGACCCATTTTAGAGGGAAATTTGGCCCATTGGGTTAACATGGTTTGTTTTAGAAACAATGATGGAGACAGTTTAAGGGCCCATAGTTGTTGATATGGTTTTGTGTCTTTTTTTTGGTACTCAATCATGACAAAGAGACAATCTTTCATGTCTTTAGTGCATTTTCTAATCAATTGGTATTTTTTTTTTTTTACCATTTGAAGATTTTTCTTTTGTTTTTATAATTATTATGCATTTTAAGTTTTATAATAACCATATATACATAATATTTATGCAATCAGATCATTTGGTAGTGAATTGTCAATGTCCAGTTTGAGCCTGTTTGGATCGGCTTATTTTAAATGTTTTTTGACTAAAATAATTTTGAAGCACTTTTATATTATTTAACTAAAATAAAAAAAAAGTTAGCATTTTTTCCAATTTTTTTTTTTTTTTTTAAAATAAATGCAAGGTCATAAGTTAGGAATTTGACTTATAAGCTAAAAGCTATAAGCAAATCCATACAGACTCTTAAACATGAGTTGTAACCTAGAAAAGAATAAGGTCGGCCTATTGAAACTATCACAAAAGATTGTGATGAGTGGTTACTTTGAGGTTTGAAAATTGAGAATGAAATCGTCTTTGGTATGAGACACTTTACCCCTCAAAGTGGGATTTCACGTCGCAAATCCAGAATGATCGAGCCCCAAAACAAGTACCCGAACACCGGGTTAAAAACAAAAAACAAAAAACTATTAAAATTGATCAAATTATACTATGTGCAGGTGACAAATATAATTGTACATGTTCACATGATTGTTTTGGGCTGTTGGGCTTCAACAAGAAATTATTACATTAATGTACATCAAATTTGTTTGTTCTCATTACCATTTTTGTGATTTATTGTACCAAATCCAAAACAAAGTTTATGTCCACCTAATTACTCCTCCTGTCTCAAATTATCTATCATGATTTTAAAAAATAATTAACTCAAATTATCTGTCACTTAAAAATTCAACACAAAATTCAATTATTTTTTCTTATTTTAGTGTTAATAATAACTGTTCCTGATGACTACAAACACTTTATCAATAGAACAAATATTTAATACAGATAAATTATATCTTACGACGAATATCTTATCGTAAAATAAATAATAAAGACACCCATTGAAGATTGAACAAATCTTAAGTCTATATGTATCAAAATTTGTGGGCTTGTGGCTATGAAGCCCAATACATCTTGAGTTGGGCCACTCACCCCACACATGGTGTCCAAATAGTAAGTTGGGCCTCAACATGATCCATTAAGATCTCGTTGTGGGTCGTGACATATTTTTTCTTCGCGACACTCATAATGGGTTGATCGTTATAAGTTAGTTACACCAGGTAAAAATTTCTAAACTATTTGGTCAACATGTTTATTATTAAGGAAAATCGATACTCCCTCCGTCAGGTGTTACCATTTGTGAAGTCAAACCGTTAATTTTTTTCCCAACAATTTTCCAAAGCTTTTCGCTATTTTGAATTAATTTTTGTGTTGATTAGTTTGTTATACTCCTTCTGTCTTAAATTATGTGGCATTTTCTTATGTAAACTTTGACTGAAATTTTAAATATATTCTTCATCATATTGACATGAAAGAAATGTAATTTATAATATTTTTAATATAATTTTTGAGTACTTAAATTTAACAACCATGCAAACAAGAAGAAAAGGGCTAAACAAGAAGAAACACATTTGTCAATATGGATAACTTTGTATATTGAATATCTATCACACTGAAATAATGAAAAGAAATCTATTTATTTTCTTTTAAAAAAAGGAAGAAAATTCTTGTCACTTTGTAGTTAATCTTTTATCCTCTCTAGCTAGTTTATCCTTATACTCTTATATTATTATTTTTAGATATATACAGTTATAAGTTCACGTAAGTTTAATAATTTTTATCTAATCCTCTCTATGTACTAAGTTTTTTTCTTAAATATGTATAATCTTTGATTGGGACTAATTGAAGTCATCATTTTAAAAATACAAAAACTTCATATTCTGAATCTGTCTTTGCTTCTGTTATCGACTTTGCTTCTATTTACCCTCTGCTTTTATCTCCTCTTATATTACATGTATCTCACAAACAACATGTTCTCCTTTTATTGCACCTATAGGATTTTCCTCCTCCTTCACCGCATCATTCACAATTTCATGGTGTAGGAGCTGTAATCGAGGCGCCGGTAATTTCTCTAACGCCTTGATTGACGTAGAATTATCCTTCTTTTTATCCTCCTTTTGGAAACGTGTTTTGATCGAAAGCTCTCCTACCGCCTTGGAGATTTCGTCGACGCATCTAGTGACGTCGATGAGTATCGACGCCACCGACATAGCCGTGATGACATCAATTGTGTCTTCTTCTGAGATGGTTCTTGTGGTAATTAAGAGCGCCGCTATGAGCTCATCGATGGCGAATTTCGTGTTATACGGGCCGGGTTCACCCGTGGAGGAAGGGAGTTGGGTCCTAGTTTTGATGGACAAAGCAAGACACTTTAATGCATTGCTAGATTTCGTAATAATTCTCTTGCAGGCTTTTTCTATTCTTTTATGAAACTCAGTTGGTGCCTGAAAAATCAAACACGTGTCAAAATTAGAAATTATGTATTTACTTTATTTTACTTCTTATGACATAGTTTGAATCGACAAAGTATTTAAGTTTTTCCTTTTTAAAAATAAAATAATAATAATTATGATATGAAACATATCATAACATTTTTTTAAAAATAAATAAATATATACCTTAGATTTGGATTTTAAGTGACCACTAAGAGCATGAAGATGGCAAGCACAATCTCTACCAAGGTTACCAATCTTTAAGTACTCTTTCCCTGGATTATTAAACCTAAATGGTCCATTTGCTGGCTCCCACCATGCAAAGTTTGCCTGAATTAATTTAAGTTATATATATTGATAATATAAAACAAGCAAATGTATAGCGTCACATCACTTTAAAAAATAATTATAGATAATTCGCAATATAAACATTAAATGGTAAAACTAAAACGTATATCTCTTAAAAATTCTCAGTGGAGAGAATAAGATTATTCAACACTCATAATAGTATAAATTATAAGGAAAAATTACCAAACTATACAACATTTTTTACCTTATTTTCTATTATTCCCTACCATTTAAAAAAATTACAAAAATTCCTCTTTTTTCTCTCTAATTCTCTCCTTTCCAGATACATAACTTTCAATCTTCCAACTCCACAATTTTCTCCCCTTTTTTGTATATGATACATAGCTATGTCAAATTGTACGGGCATGATACATAAATACTAATTTATATACATGTATCCATCTCAAAGCAAACAACTTATGGAAACAATTACATGTTTAATGTATTCCGTAACAATACAATACTTATCAATTTAAACGAGATACATAAATAGTAATGTATCATGCACTAATTTTTTAGATATGATATGTAAATTTGAATTTATACTAAATGTATCAATTACATAGCAACTACCACACGGTGATGTATCGATCTCAAATCTAACATTTTATGGGCAACAATTACTTATTTAATGTATCTAGTATAAATACAATACTTATTAATTTAAACAACATACATAAATAGTAATGTATCATGCACTATTTTTTTTTAGAGATGATTCAAATTTATACTAAATGTATCAATTACGTAGCAACTACCACACGATAATGTATCGATCTCAAATCCAACATCTTATGGACAACAATTACTTATTTAATCTATCTAGTATAAATACAATACTTATCAATTTACACAAGATACATAAATAGTAAAATGTTATGTAGCAAAAATATTTATGATGTATCTTCTCAAAATTTTCGATAATCTTGAAAAATTGGAAGGACTTTCAATGAACTAGGAGAAGAATTTTGAATCTCAAAATTTTCAAAATTTTAAGGATCTTCGATGAACTGAGAGAAGAATATTGAATCTCAAATTTTTTGACAATCTTGAATCAAAATTGAAAGGATCTTCGATGAACTTGAAGATTCAAGAGGAAATCGTTTGTCCAACAACAATTTCATCACTTTTTTATCCTTCATAACTCACCTCGCTTACCCAAAATTTCGATAAAAGCTTTTGAATCAAATCTGAAAAGTTTTTTCGCTGAACAGGGGGGAGCAATTTGAAAATTTGAATTTCTTCGTTTTGTTTAGGAGTTGCCTCTGTATGATTGAGAGTAAGAAGAAATGTAAGCGTAATTTATGGGATTTAATTAGATTTTTAGATTTTATTCCCTTTTTAGCGCAACAGAAGGATTCTTTTAGTATTAAAATTAATGTATCCGGATGGTGAATTAACGTATCCGGATGGTGACTTATGTATTCGAAAGGTACAAATTTTAAGGGATTATTGTAATTAGAAAAAAAGTAGGGATAAGATGTAATTTACTCTTTACACTGAGATTTATTAAGTTAGCAATTAGTTTTGGTTTAGGTAGAGGATTAATTAGCTAATGGGCCAATAATTAGTGCGTCGCACCTTATGAATTATAAGCCCAAATAATATTTTTCAATAGTCGAGAGTAAATTTCAAATATTAGATAATAGTATTAAAAAGGAATCAAAAAGTCATCTTAGATATATGCATGGAGAAACTCTTGATAAAGAAATTTTTTCTCTTAAATGAATCTTATGCCGCATAAAGCGGATGAATCAGATAAATAATACGATATATATATATATATAAAAAATCAATTATACGTCTACTCACCAAAGATTCCTCAGTGGCCTTAGAACCAAGAACATTTTTTAAGGCTTCAAGAAATCCCTTTTCCTTGTCTTTGGAGCCCTCACCAATTGCTTGAAAATACTCACTTTCAAAACCTACAAAAGAATTCACTTTTTTTCAAATTTTGCACCATACAATTTGTGGCTAAGCTACCCTTGTTAAAGGAGAGTCAGAAACATCTCATTGTTCGAAAATTATACTATATAGATAGGTCAACCAAACCTTTCTATACCAATCAATATTTATAACAATATTGTAGTTTAACAATCGAGTTCTTTTTTTTGGAATCAATATTTCATATTACACTATATTATATATTTTTTATAACAATATTTTTCTATAGCATTACAAAAAATAATCCAGACAAATAACAATGTTATAAAATAATTTGATTGTAAACATTCAAACTCCATAACTTCTTTATAATTTTAATCTCCGAGTTGGAGTGGGGTAAGAAGTTTTTTAAAAAACTTTTATAAAAGATATTAAGAAAAATGTAAAATTCTTTTGGGGGACGGGGTTAGGAATTTTTTTTAAAAAATAAAAATTCTCTAATTGTTTTATGGGAGAGGAGGGAGAGGTAGGGGTGGGTGGTTCGAGGGAAGGGGGGTAAGATTTTTTTTAATTTTTTTTTTTTTTTAAAAACAATTCTTTTTGAGGGGTGAGAGTGGGGTGATAGACGGATAGTGATACTTTATTCTTTAATTTTTAACTAATATTAATAACTTATTTAGTTTTTGTCAAGATGGATTGGGCCTCCTCAATTTCTTTTCATTAATGAAATTTTTTAGCTAATATTAATAATTTATTTAATTTTTGTCAAAGTGGTTCTCTAGAGCCTCCACTTTTCTTTTCATTAATGAAACTCGCAAATGTTTTGTCCATGTGACAAGATTTTTTAAATAAAAGAGAGAATGTGTACACACCAACATGACAATTTAAAACAATTCACAACTAATAAGTGATATATAGTTTAAGTATGAAACAATTCACACTCTCAGCAGTTTAGATATAAGACTTAAAAAAAATTAAAAATAGATAATTTAGTTGTGTTTTTAACGTTCACGTACCATCTAAGAAGCTTGCTAGCTTTTCAAGATTTGCAATAATAAGATTATGAAGATCTTTTCCAGCCCATACTGGTCGAATGACCAATGAGATAACCATGACTGTGGCAACACTAACCATAATAGTTGATATCCTTTGCTTAACCAACTCCAAGTACCTATCACCAGACACTGTGACCAAACTAAATGTTGCCACAGAGAACATGCATCCATAGTCATACCTCCTTTGCATATGTGGATAAAATCTTGTAAATGTACCTAGAGCACCTGCGTGATCAGAAATGGATTCAAAATTTAAATATTATACGGTTATATTTCGATACTCTAGCTCAACTAGGGATGGACATGGTATGCATGGTATAGTACGGTACTAGAAACTTCTGTTAGGTAATTTTGATTTTTAAAAGTATTATACCATTATTATACCTAATTAATTTGGTATGTGTCAGTATTTTAAAGTTACATTTTTTTATTTTGCGGTACGCAGGGGCGGAGCTACGTGGTGGTTAGATTGGACACCCTTCGTCGGATTTTTTTTTTTGTATATACAAGTAAAATGATATACAAAGTGATTAAATAATATATTTTGGACACTCTTGACACAACAAACTGTTGTAGCCCAATGGTTTCAGACGCATTGAATGAGCCAGTGCACATGAGTTAGCAACACTTTTTAAAAAGAGCTTTTATTGTTCAATTTTTGGACACTCTTCGTGAAATTTCTGGCTCCGCCACTGGCGGTACGGTCGATTTAGATAGACTTATAATAGAAAATTTTGATTTTTGACTTTTCAGAAAACGTCTCAATTATATCATACTAGTATAGCGTTGGTCTTGGCTTCAATATTTAAAAAAATATGTCATTAGACTGATTTATTGTTGAAATTACCCGTGATATAATGAACATGCAATTTTATTTTTTTTATCATGAAGAGCTTTGTCGTTCCTGATTATACATGCTTTATCTTTAGATGTTATTTGAACAAGTAAAAGTTTTATCTTGATGATCTAAGTGGGGATAACATTTCTCCTCTGCATGTCCATGAAATTTTCTCATATAAAGTCTGAATCAAAACTATTGAATTTGCGTCGACCTATAAGATGTATGCTAGATCCTCACTTTGATGTACATATACACTATTGTTGTCATGTGAAACAATTTTATGATTTGATTAATATGAAAAAAGGACTTATTATCTATTTATCTTCCAATTTTTATTTTTATTTTTTGAATTTTTCCATTTTTTTTATAATAGAGAAAAAGATTGTATTGTGCATGCATATCATACCTAGAATGAAGACCAAACACCCAAGAATTATAGGCTCCCCTTCTTTTCCACAAAACTTGGCTAAATATTTAGCTCCAATCCCTAATGAGACACCTAATGCTGTAGCAAATGCAATGTTTAAGCACTTTGATATAGTTGCACCTGAAAATAATAAAAAAAACCTTTAACATGAAAATCAAATGTAAAAAAATAAAATTAAAAAATTCATCAAATTAGAAAGAAAAAAAAATAGGAATCAATGACAGACAATCTGTAATCAACAAATTATGTTATGACAGACAAGTTTTATAGTTAAACAATACAAATTCATCGCTGAACCTATTTAACGTTAGCTAATCAAAAAATTATGTTATTTATAAACAAATTAGTGACATGTCAGGTTAGCATCGAAGTTCGTAGCTAATTATAGTTATTTTATTTTTGTAGTAAAAATTTACCAGCAGTATACTCAAATGCAACCATTACTGTGAGGACAGCCATGATGGCTGATTGTTCAAAACTATGATAAAGTGGCCATGAATAGTAAAACAATATAACCAAAGTGAGAGATAATCCCACTTTGGCTGCATGCCAAATTTTTCTTGGATCATTTTTTCCAATATTTATTGTGTTATTAGCAATGTTGCTAATTTTGTTTATCAACTTTATTGGAAACCACTTGAATTGGTTCCACAACATGTTGAAGACACTATTTTTTTCTTGGATTTTGGAATCAATATCCATTGGAAATGATTGAGTTGAGAAAGAAAAAAGAGAAGGTGATAGGATGAAAATGTGCACACAATGGAACAACATTAACAAGTTCAATTTATAGTTGAGGTGAAACAATGGGATTTGACTTATTTTACTTTTTTGAAAATTTTTCATCCACAAAATGAGTATCTACCTTTTCCTATATTGATCTTTCTTATGAGAAGGATAAGTAATGTTATGTGCGAATCGAGTCTTCTATTGATAATTAAAAGGGTTGTGAATTTAAATATAAAATGTATGTCACGGTGCGAGGGTTTTGGGAAAAATCGTGTGGGCGTGACTTCTCAAGATACTATATTAAGAGTATTTTAGGGTTGGTTTACCCTCAACAATTAGTGTCAGAGTCAATAATTTAACACGACAAATACAAAGATGACGAAGTGATGGAGTGAGGCTCGCTTATTAGCTTTACCATGCCAAAGGTAGCTTGGAGATGCACGAACACAAGAAGTTAGCTCCGAGCTTCTTTAAAATAGCGATTAGTGTTCAGTCATGTGGATGACACAAATTAAAATGACTCAAAAATTGACCAGTGGATCGTGGTGATCAACTGATCATGGCCTATGTGGAACTTATTCGAGCAAAATATTGTTGAGTGTGCAAACAGAATCGTGCATTGATAGTTGAAAATATTGAGAAGCTATACGTGAGATATGGATAGACCTATCAAGACACAACATACATAATGATGTAGCGTGTGTATTTTTACATGAAGGATGTTGGAATACTGACCCCCAGATTTGCTTAAGGAACAAGTATATTCTATCTATTCCTTTGCAGATTACAACAGTTACGTTATGTAAAGCAAATAAAGTAATGACACAATATTTTATCGCGGAAAATCCTGGCCATAAAGGGTAAAAAACCACGACCTACACCTTTGTAGGATTTAACTCTACTTCATTAAACTCTGAGCCTCATGAATTATAAACTCTAATTCCTAGACACTAACAACCAACTAGATCGTCGACTCCACTCAAAGTTATGAATTCAGATTACAACTCTTGCAATCCTAGGAACTAACTCTAATTCCTAAACTCCAACACAAACCCCCCAAGGTTTATGTTCCCAAGTCTTTAAGTCGCCCCAACTTGAAGACTCTATTCCTACTCCAGTTTATACTTCACTGGATCTAGAAAGAATTAAAAATACAACTCGATAAAAACTCAATACAAGCAAACTTGACTTAAGAACTATAAAACATAAGCCTATGAACTAGTTCTTCAATTCTTGTTTCCTTGCGTTGGCTGCACTTCGTAATCAGAAATCAGTATGAACTCCCTCTATTTGATTATATTCTGCTTGTAACTCTCTATTTAAGTGCGAAAGTTTCTCCAAAGAAAATATTGCTCTATTTATAAACTTTGAACTCTTCAAAACCTTTTTCAACTTGAACTCGATTAATTACATATCTGATCATGCTTCCTACTCTGTTCCGGATTTGAAAGTTATTTACGTCGTTATACTTCCTACTCTGCTTATGCTTCCTACTTTGTTTACCCTTCCTACTTTGCTTAGGATTTCTTTATGAAAGGAAACATTTTTGCACTGGTTTCTTGTTGAAAAAGTAACCCTTCCACCGCTTTATAACTTCTAATTCGCGTGGTTGACGTTCTCCTTATTCCAGTCGGATTCGATCTGAAAGAAACATGTCGATGTAACTGATTCCTTTCCTCTGTTCCTCTATTTGTCAGTTATCAAAATCTTTCGATCTAACAAAGGATATAATCCATTTTGCATGATGGTACCAATAGTTATCATTTAAGATTGCATCACTCAATTCACTTATAAGGATTATGGCACGTGAGTTGTCCAAGTGCAAATTTATGTTATGAAGCGTGAGTGTTTTTTTTTTTTTTGGTTTCTCACTCGATGTTTGAAGTCTACATTGGAGTTTCGATTAAATTTGGATTACGCACCACAGAGCAAGTATTAGTTATGAGTTGTTTGGGACTAATACCAGTTCTTGATAGTTATAGTTGGTATTGTGCAGTGTATTTAATATATATATATATATATATATATATATGATATGATATTATTTTTGTTATTCTGATAACTATTCATGTTTGGTTTGCTTGACGAGTAGTTGAGTGTCATTTCGATTTTTGGGATTGGGTCACAACCTCTTTAGTTTTTTCTTGTGATTAAGTGGTATATGATAAGCGGGTTGAATCAAATTGAAGCAAATCAAAATAGATCAAATTAATTATTAGGTAATGATTCAATCCGTTAAATAGTTATCTAGATCAAAATAAATTAAATAATATATATATATATATATATATATATATTTTATAATAAAAATTAATAGCTGCAGCAACATGTACACTTTACCACATTAATAATTGTTGCCTAATTAAATATTAATCAGTTACTTGTCTAACTTATTTCTAGAGAAAAAAATGGATTTCAAAGGGACATATATATTTTCTAATATATTATGCTTTTTTTCGATTGGGTTACATATTGACCCTATGAGTTATACTATTTTGATTCGTTTTTGATTCGATTGATTGATGAATTATTTTGAATTCGATTCGTTGAGTTAACTCAATAAACGAATCATGGCTCAACCAGTAGAATCATCGAACGAGTTGCGCGTATTAGGCGTGTATTTTCACCCCTAATTGTAATAAAACCATTTTTTCTTGTATAGCTTGTAAAAAAGTAATTAAGGACCATCAATTGAAAATATACGACCATAATATTAATAATTTTTAGGACCATCTATATTATCTCAAGTGGCAATCTATATATTTTAGAAAGAAAAATCATACTTTACATTTTAACCGCCTAATAAATGTTTCAAAATATTCTATTGGTAGAAATGTCACTCTTAAAATGTTTCTTCAAAGAAAAAAAAAACAAGCAATTTTTTTCAACTTGAAATGCACATGCATGCATTTTTCAATCAATTTTCCTATTTTAAAAAAAAATAAAAAACAACAATTTTGAAATATATAGTAATATTTTCATTTTGAAAAATTAGGAAGTTTTCCACTATATTTCAGTAAGAAAATGTTTTCCACCATGCTTTTTCCCAATAAATTGATTCGGTAAGAAATGAGAGGAAAAATAATATGTTATAGCATAAATTTTCCACTATTTCGGAGTGGAGAAAAACCTATATTTCTAGTAGTGAATAACGTTATACAAAATCGTATAGAGATTTTCACCTCTGACCCATTATTTTACTTAAAACGTTTGTTTTTCACATGTTCTTTTAAGAAATTATTAATTAAAAAAGACAATTTTTATAATTTTTTCATATTTATTCTTTGATATTAATTTAATCTTTCTTCACATTTATCAAAGTAAAAATAAAAATGGAAAACAATATAATTGGGAAAACTATTATATTAGACATACATGATACATCCATGCCACATATATTAATTTTATATAATCGTGTCACTAATTAAGAGTTTTCTGTCATATATCAAGGAAGATACACATAGATACATGTAATTTTGCTACCAGATACACTAAATAGGGAGAGAGGCGAGTGAGATGGGGAGGAAGACGAGTGAAATAGTCATGTATCCCAGATACATGTGAATTACAACAGATACATACATATACATGTATCTAGTGTGTATCTTGTGATTCGCATGTATCCGGGATACCAGTTACATAGGAGAGTGATGAGTAAGATAGGAAAGAGGCGAGCGAGATTCGTATATAGTCTATCTAGAACAAATACTGACTTTGACCTCATGTATCCCAAGATACATGTATCTGCACATATCAAATCTGGTAAGAATCATAATACTGTAAAATAAAATGTATCTAAATAGTTAGCTCCTAAACTAGTGAAATTTTTTCACGCTGTCCAAACTAATTTGACTTGAGTTATATTTGTCCCACTTGAAGTGCTAGCAATCCCTAAGAAGAAATTAAATAGAAAGAGATCTACTGTTTTTTTTAACCAACTTGTTCTTCTACTAATTTATTATTTATTATTTCTTGTTTGCTAAGTATACGTTCACACAAAATTGACTAGATTTCAAGCCACATGAATTCTACGCGTTTTGGATTTGGAAATATTTTTATGTCAAATGTGAATAATCGGAATCAAAATTTAAAGTTTATGGGTTCAAAATTTTAGTTTTTTAAAGTTATTGTATTCTAATTTTAATAATTTATGTAAATATAAAATTTGAACCAAAATTATTAAATTCGCCTAAACTTGTTAATCATATCCTCAGCTCCGCTCGAGAAAAAATAGTGTGTCTCAATATTTACATAAATTTGATCGATAAAAAGAATAATGTGTGTCATATATATTGAGACATACGAAGATGATAATAGTGGATATTGTCAACTATTGGCTACCGCCATCGCTGCCCACCAATATCAACTACCACCACACACCTTGGCAATCACTGCAATCGTAAGTCGTCACAACTAGCCACCTTTTACGATTATCACCATCAAACACCATTATCACAAGAACCGCCCATCATTGCCAACAATCATTACTATATATCGTCAACTATCGTCGCCATTTCACTATTATGCATCACAATTATTAATTGCCATCATCAATCATTACTGTCTACTATCATCGCCACTAGCTATAACCCATAACAACACCATTATTAGCCAACACGATTCTCAATCGGCACCTACAAACTAGAGTCATATAATTTTTTTTAATTCTTTTGGTTATGCAGTATTACATTAATCTAGTATTTTATTGAATTTTATATTTATATATTATATTTTAAAAATAAATATAAATTTTATATATTCAAACGTAGAAAAAATAAAAGTTTTATTATCCTATTTTTAATATGTCAATATTTGATTCGATTCGTTTGTTGTCCACTCTTAATTGTGGTCAAAGGCAAAGTTAGGTAAGGTTGAGTCCTTCAACAAAAAATTACATTGTTTATTTATGATTAAAATTATTTCTTATGTATATATAGTATATGTTGAATTCTCTTCAATTTCTCGTATAGTTATTTCTTCATATTTTAAATAATACTAGTGAAAATTCAGACTCTGCCGCTGATCTCGTGATTTTATGTATTGTTAGTAACTCACAAAGAAAAGAGGGTATTATGCCTACGTTTGCTATTGACTAGAGAGGGAAGTTTCATGGATAATTAATAATAGCATTCATTTTTCAATTGTAATACTAAAGTCACAAAATTATCTTTTATAACGAAATAATAATTCAACTATATTCGTATATATCATAAAAATCTCGAAAAAAAATGCATACTCTAAAGTGGAAAACCACAAGTGGCTTACCACATCTATAAAATTGTCCTATAAATATAGACAGCTACATTAGCAACCCACCTTATCTAATATCAATATTGCACCACTTGATAAATCAACAAACTTATTTCTTGTCCAAACCTAATGACTATCTTATTAGACATATATATATTCCTATCATATATATTAATTAGTTTTATCTATATTTTCAAATAATTATGTATTTTATCACTAATTAAGAGTTTTCTATCATATATTAAGGAAGATACACCTAGATACATGTATTTTTGGTACTAGATACATTAATAGGGAGAGAGACAAACGAGACAGTCATGTATCCCAAATATACGTGAATCACACTAGATACATGTGTATATATCTGGAATATCGAATACATAGGAGAGTGAGAGATGGGAGGGAGGTGAGGGAGACGGGTGAGATTTGTCTATGTATCACAAATACACGTGAATCCATTTGTATATAGTGTATCTAGAACACATTACATCTAATTTTAACCTCATATATCCCGAGATACATGTAACTCGACATATCAGATACATCAAAATCTGGTAAGATTCGTAATATTAATAACTAAAGTGTGTCTAAGTAATTAGCTCCTAAATTAGTTGGACTAATGTAAGTTTCCCTTTTTAATTTATTTCTTAAGTAGATAAAAAAGTATTTTCTTTTAAATAGTATAATTTATGTATTTTAATTTTTTACTACAAAAACACATTTTTATGATTATTATTATTTTGTGTATAATAATTAAAAGTTGAATGACCACTTGCGAAATTTATCATGATAAATAAAAGTTAAATAAGAAATTAATTGATGTTTTTTTTATAAAAAAAAGTCTAATCAAAGCATCAGATCATAGACATAACCAATCCTAAAAAGCAAGGACATTTTAATTTTATAAGACTTTTATCAAATTGTTCAAGAGTGGTGTACTAAATAGAATTAATAAATGAAATGAAGTACCACTTATCTTATTTTAGATATTTAATTAGTTTTTTAACCCAAGTGGGGTTGTGTGGTGGATAAATTTTTCAATGGATAAATTAATCATAGTTGTCATTTGTCAATTGGTAAATTTATGTGGTGGTGTTTGAAATAAGAAAGAAAATTAAAAACAAGATTTACTTATAAATTTGTGGTTGTTAGAATGGTAGGTTAATTAGCTTATTTGTGGTAACTTAGATAGTCATTAAGCCAGATCTGTCCATAAAAAATGTCGGTTAATCAGCTTATTAATTTGTCCTCCTCCTAAATCATATCTATGATGTATTTCAAAAAACAGGTTTTTCACCATACACTATTAAAAAATATTAAATATTAAGCATCAAAATCGACAGACGACATTAATTTCATCCTAAAAAGTAAAATCGATAGACTTGACTATGTCGGAATATGGTGGGTTGATTAAAGGAACCCTATGAATTACCTCGGTTAAAATCGAGGAGTGTTTGTTAATTTCTTTAAAAAAAAATCTAGATCATTTAAAAAAAAATAACAATGGAGTTTTATTCATCGATCTTTTAGACACACAATATAATATTTGCTATTATATTGAACAATTTTATCATTAGACTCCACATGCTATTTGATGAAATAATTGTGTTATTTTTAATTTGTATTCATCAACCGCAGTTTTGCATTTAAAAAATCGACGGAGTTCATCGACTTTCATAAATTAAAAAAATCAATTGAGGGACTCTTTCGATTTTCTTGCAATCTTTTTAGGGGAAATAGCAGTTTTAATTCCTATATTGTTGCATAATTTCAATTTTAGTCCTTGTGTTATTTGACTATGCACATTTAACCTCAGTTATTTAAAGTGTGCGGTTTTGGTCCTTGAAATTAACAAAAGTTAACTATTTAACAAAATGATTATTTTAAAATATATAAAACAATATAAATTGAAGGATTGGTGATTCTAGAATTATGTGTATAAAAAAATTGAATTTAATAAAAAATAAATGTTAAATTTCTTCAAGACTAAAAGTAGTTAGGACACCATTGATAGCCTTAAGGACCATGTCCACCTACTAAATCCTTTCAAATGTAATCGCATTTGACCTTGATTAGTAACCATTAAAAAAGAAAGGAAAAAAGAGTTGCTAATGAATAAAAAATAGAGCAAACAGAGAAGCAAATTAAATGAGATTAATTTATATATTAAAAATAATCATTCTAATTGTATATTCTTAAGATTAATTTTATATACATATTCTTCAACCATTTAGAATCACCAAATCTTTATTTTATTTTATTTTATATATTTTCAAATAATCATTTTGTTAAATAGTTAATTTTTGTTAATTATAAGGATCAAGACCAATACATTTAAAATAATTGAAGGTTAAATATGCATAGTCAAAAAACACAGGAACTAAAACTGAAATTATGCAATAATACCGGGACTAAAATGGTTATTTCTCCTTCTTCTTTTTTTATTTTATTTTATAGTTTTTACATATTTTTATGCAAAAATTAACCAACGAACATTCATTTTTTAAAAGAGAAATTATTGAAAAAAATGTAGTCTATCGATTTTTTTACATTTAGTTTTCATCAAGTGTTTATGGTTGGGCATATGAGTAATGAAATTATTGATTAAATTGAAGGTTAAATATGCATAGTCAAAAAACACAGGAACTAAAACTGAAATTATGCAATAATACCGGGACTAAAATGGTTATTTCTCCTTCTTCTTTTTTTATTTTATTTTATAGTTTTTACATATTTTTATGCAAAAATTAACCAACGAACATTCATTTTTTAAAAGAGAAATTATTGAAAAAAATGTAGTCTATCGATTTTTTTACATTTAGTTTTCATCAAGTGTTTATGGTTGGGCATATGAGTAATGAAATTATTGTTTTAACTCGTCCAATCTGTTTAAGTTTGGGCGGGTAATTGACCCGTTCATTCATTAGCTCAACTCATTTCAACCCATTAAAAAATGGGTTTATAAATAACCTGAATTGGCTCATGAAATTTTTGTCAAAATATTTTAATTTTTTTGTTAATTCGATATGTTGTATATAGCCATAATAAAGAAAAAATATTATTATGTGCTAAAATAGTTTAAAAGAACAAGTAAAACAATTAAGTTTAGTAAAAATTGGGTTGGGCTGGATCTTGACCCGTAATGTAACCCATACCTAATCCATTTTGACCCAACCCGTTTTCACCCAAGCAAATTTAGATTGGATTGGGTCTTGACCCGATTATTGTCTTAACCCATTATGACCCGTCCAAATTCGACCCAATCCACCCAATTGTCACCCTAATTGTTGTTATAATAAACTAATAAAGAGATATGCTATATATATATATATATATAGATGTAAAATTGAGATTACAAATACGTTATTCAAATTCATCATAAGACTTGTAAATTTTTTAAATAAAATAGATTGAATGAAGATAATACCAAATCGAGCTTGTTCGTCAAATTTTTTGAAGAATTGAGTAACATAAACAAGTTCCATTAATATGTTAATTAGAGTAGTGAATAATTTAAAACTATAGGTAGAATGAAGATAGTAAAAAGTCTTGACATGCTGATAAAACTTGCATGTGAACTGATAAAAAAATAAAATAAATCTTAGATATAACTTAGTCTCAAAAGCTAGCTAATACAGTGAAAATTATGCAAGACCATGTAAGGAATCCAATTTCCCTTTCTATCGCCGACATGGTTCTCAACTCAACCCACCCACTCCGCACACCTAGAACTAAACATCTATAGCACATACAATATCATGTAAATAGTGGATTGTGAAGGGACTGATTCTGATATCCTAAAATGAACCTTAAATCTAACTCAACCGCAAAAATTAACTCATAAAATGAAAATACTTTTCAACTTATCTAGTCCTCATCAAAAACAAATCTACAATATAACACGTGGATTCACGTAAATTTAATAGCTTTCCAAAACTTGTTTCCACGTACCCTTAATTACAACCACTAATACTCATTATCTTGACTTGAACAAAGTACCCTTTGAAAAGTGATTTTCTTTTTTGAAAATAATAGCAATCTCTATGAAGAAAAATCTTCTAGGTTTACCCAATTTTTGAAAAATTATTCCATACTTACTTAGGTGAAAGAAAAAAAAATAATATTTTGGTCATACTTGCACACAAACTTGACTAAATTTTCATGTCATAGCCAAAAGGAGGTTAACAAACTCTAGAAAAGTTAGCTTTTCATGTAATTTTTTTTGTGTGGCTAAAAACATGCAAATGAGTCTTTCATTAGTATCAACACACTTTAAGTCTAGCCAAATCAATAGATCATAGACATATATAAAATATAATAAAGGTCAAGAAATCTTGATAAGACTTGTATCAAATGATTAAAATATGAAATTTGTTGAAAAAATAATTAATTAATTAAATGAAGTGTATAGTACAATCAATTATTAAAGATTTAGTTGTCCAAGTGGAGTTTTGGTGTTTTGTGACTCTTTGATCATGATAAATTTGTCAATAGATAATTAGTTGTTAGGATTAGAGAGATGGATCTAAAATTTGAAATTTATGATTTTTTAACGATTTTAAAAATCTTAAAAATAGTATAAAGTGTCCAAGGGAATTTGAATCCAAATTAGGAGGGACAATGTCGCTTTAGCAACTTCAATTTCTATCACAGGACCAAGCACTTACTTTGTCATAGTGGGTTTTCAATAAATATTTTTTTATATATTTGGGTAAACATTACAATTTTCACTAGTTTAGTACTTAATTACCTCATATCCCTTCAGTTTGCATTATTACGAATTCTACCATATTTTTCACCTCGGATACATGTATCTATCGGTTCTAGATACATGTATCAAATATACATATTGGTCAGATACATATCATTAAGTTTATCTAATTAAGGGTTGTAACTGCAATCATCTAAGGAAAAAATCACGCTTGTAACAATTTTGTAGTATTCTAACGTATCACAACTTCGAAAAAATATCAAAATCCTTTCGTTTTTCTCGGAAATTCAACAAAATTTACACTTCTTCTTCTCCTTAATATATGTATATGATACATCAAATATGTACTAGATTCAATAAGATTGTGTTTGATCCATCAATTATATTAAAGACTAATATGAAGTTTAGTACATGTTGGCCCATTGGGCTTCAATTAGAAAGTACATGTTACGCAATTGGGCTTCAATTAGAAGTTTACGGGTCAGCCCATTTTATTAACCCAACATCGATCCTTACAAAAATGTTGTTGCACCGAATCAAGATATATTTACGCGGGGTGTCCTTTTCATAATAGTGTAAATATGTATATTCGTCAGGATTTCTCCTCCTCTTCTTCTTCTCCGTTTTCTTTATATGTACAGTAGAAAATTGAATACTCATGCTTATGCGTGATTATTTTAGATTGATTTTTGGTCGAAAAACACCATTATCGAATTTTATTGAGCTTATTTGTAGAAGAACACAAAGTGTATCTATTGAATTTGTAAGATTCGAATTGAATTTTGTAATTGGGACATCTATATGAAAGTTGGTATCAAATTTGGAGTTGATTGGATCAATTATGAAGCAAAAATATATCCTTAATTTCCTTATAACAAATTATGGTGATCGATAGGATTTTGACCATAAATCATGACGAATTATAAAATATTTAGTCACAAATGCTATAAGAAAATCTTATAGATACGTCAATATACTGGTGAATTTCTACACAACATGTTATAGTGATTATAAAAATTTGACCAGTGATAATCACCATAACTTATTGTAGTTACGGCTAGTCTCTTGGCGATTCAAAAGATTTAATTTACTTTTGACTCTGACGAAAAGGTTATTATTTGCACATTTTTTTAATAAGGACAAAATTTAAACCGTGGCACCAAAAAAATGTTATTTGTGCATGTGGTTAAATTTAAACAGATTAAAATAATCGAGTTGATAAATGAATGGTCACCAATTCACCAAAGGTTACTAAACTTGGCTGAGATAAATTGGTCAAGATAAACTAATGGTTCTCAATCACTTAATTATATTTAATGCTAAGATAATAAGATTAAGAGTTACTTTTTTATTATTTAGTCAAATAAAAGGACCTAGCTATATGAAATTGAGTACCAATATAATAATCCTACGAGGGAAAAAAAAAGGAATTAGCCCAACGGCTTAGCTATGAATTTGTGTCCGTCGTTAATATGCTCGTAGCTGTTAACTTTCTACAATAAAAAAAATTGAACATGTTGCAAAATTTACATCATATAATATCTGTTTGTCAAATTTCGCGGTAAAAGAATTCATCATTATTTTCATTAATTAGTTTTGAAGTCGATGAATTCATAATTTATTTCATCGTTAGAATTAATTTGCAATGAAAATTCCAATTTTTTTCTTTAAAAAAATATTTTATATTTTAATTATAACTTGTTTGAGGAAAATTGGGCATGTGCGTGCACACATTATGCATTAATTATTCCCTTCCCTAGTTATGAGGTGAATATAGTATGACTAATTTCTACATTAAAGATAAGATTTTGAAGCAAAAAATACACAAGTTGAACTGCCTAGAGATTGACGTTGTTGTACATCTATCGTACAATCGAGTAAATAGCTCTAGGAACGAATGAATCAGATCGACTTGAAAAATGAAAAAAATTGTACAAGTTACATTTCGTTACCACTTTGTGATAAATTGTTAAGTATACATATATTAGATACATATGAATCGATTGGTGAAATAATGAAGTGGATTGCACATTTCTGAATTTATACACAGACAAAGGTATTCGGGTTATAGATGGAAAAAAAGGCTAGAATCTTGAGTAGGAGAGCATGCTTAGTGCGCTAGGGACATTATAGATTCGCCCTAACTTTTGAGTGCTATATATACATAGTTAAGTGATTTTTTCTGTTACAACATACAAAAAATAATTATAATTTTACTAAGTAATTTTCGATAATTGAATGATCATTTGAGTAATAAAATCGTTCCTTTTAAGACGTATATCGGGTTGAGTACAAATAAAAAAGAAAATTGAATAACATAAGGTCTAAGGGGGATATAATTACCTTGTATAACTTAAAAGGGGAAATTTAATAAATTTGTCACATCATTTGATTTTTGATGAGTTCACACCTATATAATGAAGATTTAAGTGATTAATTAATACATATTGTGTACTATTCATATGTACAAGGAAGCATAGGATTGATTAAATATTGGAGCTATAAAGAAATAAATTTAGAATAGTATATTTAGCATTTAATTGTTTAGTTTATTGAAGATTAAGCAAGTTTTATAACTTCAAAAGGTGGACAACATAATTTACATTAGAAATTAGTGTATTTCTCACATAATTATTTTCTAAATTTTTCGACGAAATTCATGGAAGATGTATTTTTTGGTAAGTGTTTCCCACAAAATCGATGGTATTCCGATAGAAATATTCAAAGAAAAGCAGTATATGATCAGCTTAATGTATTTATTGAAGAGTTCCACGTCAAATGAAAAATGGATGTTAAATCTTTTTAAATGTCTTGAGCAATCATCTCCTTTTGATCTAACTTTTGGATTGAGTACGGAGATTAATTTTTCACATGATATTAAAGTAAGATTCATTAGCTATTTTCTAAATTAAGTTAAGGCAAAAATTCATTTCTTTGTAGTATATGTAAATTTCCTAGGGATGAGGGTCGGAAATGGGTCAAGTGGACCCTTTATAATTTGAAATTGAAAAAAATTACCCTACTTATAAAAGGCTATAATATTAAGGGGAAAAGATCATATACGTCATCAAATTTCGAGAAAAGAAAAAGATTCATTTATGTCATTCGTTAAAAGTTTGGCTTATCTATGTCATTTTCGTTTGATAAAAGGTTCATCTATTTTTAAATCTGATCTTTGAATATTTTCAAGTTTTTTGAATTTTTGGGACTTTTACTCACTAATCTTTTTTAAAAAAAAGAATTAAATGTATATCCAAATACAACTTCAAAAACTCATACTTGCAAGTTTCAACTTCAAAATTAATGGCCAAATGAAAGCTCAAATTTACACCACGTATGATCTCATTTAAGAAGGGAAGCAAAACATAATTTTAATTACTTAATTATATACTTTAACATATGATTGTTTATATTGAAAATGATTAGATCGACTAATACATATTTACACCGTGTACGTAGAACTCATTTTAAAAAAAAACACTCCATGTCAAAAAATTTAGTATTCTCAAGGCTCAGGCCCAAAACTATATATTATGAATGAAAAAATTATATGATACTCCTATCGAAAAACTTAAACTATTACAGTAAGCAAACTTTTAAATTCATTAATTATAATTTTAACATGATTTAACATCGAAAAAACAAAAAAATTGTTGTTGAACTGTTTGAATATTCTTGTGTATAGTTCTTGATAGTTAACTATATTGCAATTTTTCATATATACTTTTCTCCACATTTATTAAAACCGTTGAGGTTTTGTAAAATTGATTTTATCGTGTGAGATCGCATTTTTTAAACTTAATTATAATTTAACACTCCCATGCTTATGCATATGTTTTTTTTCATGGGTCAGACATGTGAATTTTTTTATATATAATTTGTGTTAATTAAATAAAAAATTCAAATAAATAATAATTCGATCTTAGAATTGTATTGAGAGTGGTTGTAGAAGAGGAAAATCGAGTGAATAATAATCCAATATATTAACTCGTCTCCATTAATGGGTCAGTACTTGAACACTTCAACTTACAAAATAATTATCTAGATACCTCTAAAATTTGTATAAATCATCTAATACCATATAGTTGAGAAAAATTTAAAATAGTTATAGCATCAATTCAACTATCTTCACTTAATGTGACGTGAAAGATGGTAAAAACTTTTAAATTCAAGCTTTAACATAATAATATCCATCATTTAAAAAAAAATACTATCTAAATATATTTTTTTATCAATATTTATGATACGTTCAAAATTTAACGTTGATTTGTAATTAAATATAGAATAAATACCCAACACTCGTATCAATTAAAGATTAATTCTTAGTGAAAGAAAGAATAAATAAGTAAATCATGAACTAAGTCAAGCAAAACCCCTTGACTGCACTAAAATTTGAGGAAATGTATAATTTATATCACAAGATCTATGATTTTCATGATCGTCTTATTTTTCGATAAAATACTAGTGTTATCATGATAATTTCAACTAGAACTTTAATATCATGAGTGTTCTACAAAGTAAAACTATTTTTTGTTGACATTAGTATGCATTAGTATTAATTAGTCTCCTTTTGATCAAACTTTAAATAACTAAATGAATCATATGTCATGTGTACATACTATGAGGTCTATGATTTTTATGATCATGTTATTTTTAAAACAAAATTCAATGGCAGACCTATATATATAATAATAGGAAAAAATTGAGCAAGTCAAATTCAATGACTTCTAATTTCTACCATCTCCAGCCTCTTTTATTTAATTTGACTATTAGAGTAGATAAAATATTATGATTGTTATCAAAACAATTTCTACTAGTAGTGAAACCATTTTTGTTGACAATGTTATATAGTAATGTTTAATCTCATTTTGATCAAGTTGTAAATAACTAAAATGATCAAGCAAACGTTGTTCGTACTATGAGGTCTACAATTTTTATGATTGTGTTCATTTTTCTAGAAAATTCAGTGGCAGACCTATATAAATAAGGAGAATCAAGCAAGTTAAATTTAATGACTTTTTTTTCAAATAGTAAATAAAATATTATTATTACTATGACAACTTGTGTGCTCTACAAAGCGAAATTAACCTTGCTGATTTTAATATGTATTAATGCAAATCTCCTTTTACTCAAATTTTAAATAACTAAAATGAATTATATGTCATATGTACATACTATGAGATTTATGAGTTTCATGTTCATGTCATTCTTTCGAAAAATTCAGTGCCAGACATATAGATTACAAGAAAGGAATCACACAAGTTAAATTTAGTGACTTTTTTTTTAGTATCTCCATCCTCTTTTGTTTTCTTTGGCTATTAGAGTAGATAAGATATTATTGTTATCAGGTTAGTTTTTACTAGTACTTATAATATTTCGACTTTCTATAACAACTTGTGTGTTCTACGTACAAAGATAAATATCATTATTGATATTAGTATGTACGAATGTTCCTGTCTTTTTTATCACACTTTAAATAACTAAAATGAAACATATATCATATGTACATGTTTATGATTTTTATGATTGTGTTATTCATTTGAAAAATTCAGTGGCAGACCTACATAAGTAAGGAGAATCAACCAAGTCAAATTCAATGACTTTTTTTTCAAGTATCTCTCCCCACCACCCCCTCTTTTGTTTATTGGGCTATTAGAATAGCTAAAATAGTATTGTTATTTATGACAATCTTAATTTTACAAGTACTTATAATATTTTGGCCTCCTATGACAACTTGTGTGCTCTACAAAGCGTGAAACTAACCTTGTTGATTTTTAATATGTATTAATGTATATCTCCTTTTAATCAAGCTTTAAATAACTAAAAATAAATGAAATGTCATATGTACATACTATGAGATTTATGAGTTTTATATTCATGATATTCTTCTGAAAAATTCAGTGTCAGACATATATATTACAAGAAAAGAAACAAGCAAGTTAAATTCAATGACATTTTTTTAGTATCTTCATCCACTTTTGTTTTATTTAGCTATTAAATTAGATAAGATATTATTGTTATCAGGATAGTTTTTACTAGTACTTATAATATTTCGACTTTCTATAACAACTTGTGTGTTCTACGTACAAAGATAAATATCATTCTTGATATTAGTATGTACGAATGTTAATGTCCTTTTGACCACACTTTAAATAACTAAAATGAAACAAATATCATATGTACAGGCTTATGATTTTTATGATTGTGTTATTCATTTGGAAAATTCAGCGGCAGACCTACATAAGTAAGGAGAATCAACCAAGTCAAATTCAATGACTTTTTATTTTCAAGTATCTCTCCCCACCACCCCCTCTTTTGTTTATTGGGATATTAGAATAGATAAAATATTATTGTTATTTATGACAGTCATAATTTTACAAGTACTTATAATATTTTGGCCTCCTATGACAACTTGTGTGCTCTACAAAGCGTGAAACCAACCTTGTTGATTTTTAATATGTATTAATGTGTATCTCGTTTTAATCAAGCTTTAACTAACTAAAAATAAATGAAATGTCATATGTACATACTATGAGATTTATGTTCATGATATTCTTCTGAAAAATTCAGTGTCAGACATATATATTACAAGAAAAGAAACAAGCAAGTTAAATTCAATAACATTTTTTTAGTATCTTCATCCTCTTTTGTTTTATTTGGCTATTAAATTGTAACACCCCAGAAAATTTTTGAACTAAGACTCGAACCGTTCTTCGTAGTGAGTAAGATTTTACCAAGGAGTTTAAAATTTCTTAAGTGTTAAGGTCACTAGATGTAGCACCTTGAGTTTCAAAATGAATTAAATTGGAAATAGCAAAATCTGAAATTTTGCAAGTTATGCTTAAGTATGAGTTTTGGGTTGACTTCAAACAACCATAACTCCTACCTCAGGATGAATTAGGTGTGCTACCAGATACCGTAGCGAAGATCTTTGAATTATCTTTCCAACGCCGCAGAGTTTGCTATGTTTCGAGGTCGGATGAGTGAGATATGGCCTTTTGAAGATAGGCTGTCCAGTTAAGGAAAGTTAGCCGAAAATAAAGAGGGGTATTTTGGTCTTTTCCTTACCCAACCAGATTTAATTCGTTTTTAATAATATTTCAAGGGTCTAATCCTATTAGGTTCAGTTTTATAATCCTAAAATACGCCTAGGGTTTTAGTTGAGAATTCAAGAAGAGAAAAGAGGAGAAAAGAAAAAGGATGAAAGCGTTCGTCGAGATTCTTGCATCTTGTTGCGGATTTTCGCCATGGGTTTGATCCCTAAGAGGTATGTAAGCTTCCATAGTGTTGGGTTCTTTCACCCACACGCCAATCATGATTTATTCAGCGTAATTTCGTTCTTGAAATTTATGTATTTAAGTTCTTGATGAGTTCTTGATAAGTATTCTTGAAGTTTATTAAGTTTTGAAGTAAGATTCTGCTTAGGTCAACTTTAAACGATCATATCTCTTAGAATATTAAGAGTTACGTGAGCCATAACCTATCCAATTAAAGGTAATTGAATCTACTTTCCAACGCCACCAGTTTCACGTCAATCCAATATCTGAGTAAAACGTTATGACTATTTTAGTAACCTATACAGTGCTGTTACGAATTAGCCGACGGGAAAATATTGAAAATAATCGTTTTTGTCTTTTTACCTCCAAGAAAACCATCAACGAATTTCTTGACTAATTAAAAAGCTCAAAACAATCAGATTTTCATCTTCACTCATGAAAATCATAATTTTTGGCTATAGAGATTTTAAGAAACTAACTCGAGAATCTCAAGAAAGGTCTTCTTGATTGTTTACCTTCAAGCTAGGGTTTCAAGGCTTCTAATCAAGTTCTTCTTCAAGATTCTTAAATATTCTTCAAGATTCTTCAAGAATCTTGTTCTTCTAGGTATGTAAGGCTATCATAGTGTTGGACTAGTTCGTCCTCACACCCTACATCTACTTTCAGATCAGTAAAAGAGTAATCTAGGAAACTTTCCCTAGATTAGAGTATTCTTGAGATAAGTTGATTTTGAGTTCTTGAATTCACGTTTCTTTTAAAAGTTATATTCCTAATTATCGAATAGCTATATTGTTATTGAGATCTTTCATATCATGAATCATAACTCTTGAATTCATAATTCATAATTCATAATTCAAATTCAAGAGAGAGTTAAGAGTAGAGTTCAAGGAAGCCTTTGAGTTCAATTGTGAATCCTTTGAGATCAACTATCGATTTGAACTAAGTTTTGAGGAAGTAAGTCAGAGGATGAGAAGAGTCACATACATGAGGTTCATAATGTTATGTAGACCTACGAGTCAAGTCGTTCATGCCCATAAATTCCGCATGAACTCTAGAAGTTGAGTATCTTTGAGAGGAGTAGTATCTTCAAGTTCTAAGTCTTGAGTATTGAGTTCCTAATACCCTTTGAGATTATATTTCTAAGCATGGGACTATTACATGTTACCCATAAAGTCTTTGAGTTGTATTGTTCATGCCCATAATTCCGCATGAATCCTATAAGTCGAGCAGCCTTGAGAAGAGAAGTATCTTTGAGTCCTTGAGTTGAGTCGTTCATGGTCATAATTCCGCATGAACCCTCAGAGTTGAGCAGTCTTGAAATGAGTAGTATTATTGAAGTTCTTGAGTTCCAAGTATTTGAGTTCTATCTATGGTTATTGAAAACCTTGCATTGAGTAGTTCATGTCCATAATTCGGTATGAACCATATTTTAAGAAGTCTTTTACAAACGTTTTAACCTTGTTTTAAGACTTAAGTTTTGAGTTCAGTAAAGAGTAAAGAGTAAAGTTTCAAGTCCTTTTCTTCAAAAGTATATGGGGACTAAGTATTCCCAAAGAGTTTATAAATGTTTTCACATTCAAATAAGAACGGAAACTGAGATTTCCAAAGGACCTTCGGGCTAGTTTTCAGAAAATAGTAATAGCTTTCTAAATGAAGCAACCAGGGAAACTGAGATTTCCAAGATAACCTTTGAGCTAAGTTTTTGAGCAATTATCTCAAATCAGCAGAAAGAAGTATGTTTTTTTAAAACATAAGAGCTAGTATATTTTTGGGAGTAGTATTGAGCACCGATATGGGGGAGAGTTCAGACAACTCACAGCCTCCATAAACCATGTAGCCACCATGGGTAGAAAAGGGTCATACTTTTTAGATGAACCTTTTTCGAAATAGACTAGTGGATCCATTAGTAGTTCAGGTTCTATACCTTTGGCCGGGTATAGGATGCGCTGGCAGCGTGAGGTAGATCGCTGTATCATCACTATAGCTCTTATGTGATGGTTGTCGATTAGAGAAACTCCCACAGAAGTTATTGTATTTTTATATACATCAGTTTATTGTATTTTTATATACATTTAAGAGTTATGTTGTATCCTTGCATACACACAGATTTGACAGCATGTTTTTAAACAGTTTGTTTCTTTATATTGCACTTGTTTTAAATTGCTTTATATTGAAATGAGTTCAGTCATATTTAGTTGAGTATTCAAAGTTGAGTATCCAGAGTTGAGTATCTAGAGTCGAATATCATATCTTTGAGTCGAATATCATATCCTTGAGTTGAGTATCTAATCTCGGAGTTGAGTATCTTATCCTTGAGTACTTCTGAGTTGAGTAAGTTTGAGTAGTTTTGAGTACCCTTGAGTATTCCTTGAGTTGAGTAAGTTTGAGAAGAGGTAAGTATGTTTCATTTCTATCAAGTTTCAAGCTTATGTTTATGTTTTAGAATTCCTCTTACATGCTCGTACATTCCACGTACTGAGCCATTTGTCCTGCATCTTTTCATGATGCAGACACATGTATTCAGGATCATCAACAGGAGCTTCGTTGATACATCCGAGAGTTCGAGTTAGCTATGGTGAGCCTCCTTGCTTTCGGAGGATTTCATTTACCTTTCAGTTATATCAGTTGTTAGGACGTCGTGGGTCTTGTCCCGACTTCCATCTTTATCAGTTAGAGGCTTCATAGATAGTCAGTATAGTTGAGAAGTCTGTATCATTTATTTTATTAAATGTTTTAAAGACTAAAGTTGCCTTTTTAAGGCGAGTTGTATATATTTTATTATACAGAGTTTTCTTTGGACTTAAAGTTTGTATTTAAGTTTTACAAACTTTTATTTCAGTTTTTAAGCTTTGTATGCTTGAATCAGTTTTCCGCTTGTAGTCAGCCAGGATGAGGGTTCGCTTGGGGACCAGCAATGGTCTTCGAGTGCCGGCCACGTCCAGGGTGTAGGCTCGGGTCGTGACATAAATTATATAAGATATTATTGTTATCAGGATAGTTTTTACTAGTAGTTATAATATTTTGACTTTCTATAACAACTTGTTTGTTCTACGTACAAAGATAAATATCATTCTTGATATTAGTATGTACGAATGTTAATGTCCTTTTGATCACAATATAAATAACTAAAATGAACAAATATCATATGTACAGGTTTATGATTTTATGATTGTGTTATTCATTTGGAAAATTCAGCGGCAGACCTACATAAGTAAAGAGAATCAAGCAAGTCAAATTCAATGACTTTTTTTTTCCAAGTATCTCTCCCCACCACCCCCTCTTTTGTTTATTGGGATATTAGAATAGATAAAATATTATTGTTATTTATGACAGTCATAATTTTACAAGTACTTATAATATTTTGGCCTCCTATGACAACTTGTGTGCTCTACAAAGCGTGAAACCAACCTTGTTGATTTTTAATATGTATTAATGTGTATCTCCTTTTAATCAAGCTTTAACTAACTAAAAATAAATGAAATGTCATATGTACATACTATGAGATTTATGAGTTTTATGTTCATAATATTCTTCTGAAAAATTCAGCGTCAGACATATATATTACAAAAAAAGAAACAAGCAAGTTAAATTCAATGACATTTTTTTAGTATCTTCATCCTCTTTTGTTTTATTTAGCTATTAAATCAGATAAGATATTATGGTTATCAGGATAGTTTTTACTAGTACTTATAATATTTTGACTTTCTATAACAACTTGTGTGTTCTACGTACAAAGATAAATATCATTCTTGATATTAGTATGTATGAATGTTAATGTCCTTTTGATCACACTTTAAATAACTAAAATGAAACAAATATCATATGTACAGGTTTATGATTTTTATGATTGTGTTATTCATTTGGAAAATTCAGCGGCAGACCTACATAAGTAAGGAGAATCAAGCAAGTCAAATTCAATGACTTTTTTTTTTTCAAGTATCTCTCCCAACCACCCCCTCTTTTGTTTATTGGGCTATTAGAATAGATAAAATATTATTGTTATTTATGACAGTCATAATTTTACAAGTACTTATAATATTTTGGCCTCCTATGACAACTTGTGTGCTCTACAAAGCGTGAAACCAACCTTGTTGATTTTTAATATGTATTAATGTGTATCTCCTTTTAATCAAGCTTTAACTAACTAAAAATAAATGAAATGTCATATGTACATACTATGAGATTTATGAGTTTATGTTCATGATATTCTTCTGAAAAATTCAGTGTCAGACATATATATTACAAGAAAAGAAACAAGCAAGTTAAATTCAATGACATTTTTTTAGTATCTTCATCCTCTTTTGTTTTATTTAGCTATTAAATTAGAGAAGATATTATTGTTATCAGGATAGTTTTTACTAGTACTTATAATATTTCGACTTTCTATAACAACTTGTGTGTTCTACGTACAAAGATAAATATCATTCTTGATATTAGTATGTACGAATGTTAATGTCCTTTTGACCACACTTTAAATAACTAAAATGAAACAAATATCATATGTACAGGCTTATGATTTTTATGATTGTGTTATTCATTTGGAAAATTCAGCGGCAGACCTACATAAGTAAGGAGAATCAACCAAGTCAAATTCAATGACTTTTTATTTTCAAGTATCTCTCCCCACCACCCCCTCTTTTGTTTATTGGGATATTAGAATAGATAAAATATTATTGTTATTTATGACAGTCATAATTTTACAAGTACTTATAATATTTTGGCCTCCTATGACAACTTGTGTGCTCTACAAAGCGTGAAACCAACCTTGTTGATTTTTAATATGTATTAATGTGTATCTCCTTTTAATCAAGCTTTAACTAACTAAAAATAAATGAAATGTCATATGTACATACAATGAGATTTATGAGTTTTATTTTCATGATATTCTTCTAAAAAATTCAGTGTCAAACATATATATTACAAGAAAAGAAACAAGCAAGTTAAATTCAATGACATTTTTTTAGTATCTTCATCCTCTTTTGTTTTATTTGGCTATTAAATTAGATAAGATATTATTGTTATCAAGATAGTTTTTACTAGTACTTATAATATTTCGACTTTCTATAACAACTTGTTTGTTCTACGTACAAAGATAAATATCATTCTTGATATTAGTATGTACGAATGTTAATGTCCTTTTGATCACACTATAAATAACTAAAATGAACAAATATCATATGTACAGGTTTATGATTTTATGATTGTGTTATTCATTTGGAAAATTCAGCGGCAGACCTACATAAGTAAGGAGAATCAACCAAGTCAAATTCAATGACTTTTTATTTTCAAGTATCTCTCCCCACCACCCCCTCTTTTGTTTATTGGGATATTAGAATAGATAAAATATTATTGTTATTTATGACAGTCATAATTTTACAAGTACTTATAATATTTTGGACACCTATAACAACTTGTGTGCTCTACAAAGCGTGAAACTAACCTTGTTGATTTTTAATATGTATTAATGTGTATCTCCTTTTAATCAAGCTTTAACTAACTAAAAATAAATGAAACGTCATATGTACATACTATGAGATTTATGTGTTTTATGTTCATGATATTCTTCTGAAAAATTCAGTGTTAGACATATATATTACAAGAAAAGAAACAAGCAAGTTAAATTCAATGACATTTTTTTAGTATCTTCATCCTCATTTGTTTTATTTAGCTATTAAATTAGATAAGATATTATTGTTATCAAGATAGTTTTTACTAGTACTTATAATATTTCGACTTTCTATAACAACTTGTGTGTTCTACGTACAAAGATAAATATCATTGTTGATATTAGTATGTACGAATGTTAATGTCCTTTTGATCACACTTTAAATAACTAAAATGAAACAAATATCATATGTACAGGTTTATGGGAAATATTGAAACCGTCCTTTCCAGTAGTATCGCTGTTGTCTTTTTTGCAGCTTTTGTTGTTGCTGGAACATGATTTTTATGATTGTGTTATTCATTTGGAAAATTCAGCGGCAGACCTACATAAGTAAGGAGAATCAAGCAAGTCAAATTCAATGACTTTTTATTTTCAAGTATCTCTCCCCACCACCCCCTCTTTTGTTTATTGGGATATTAGAATAGATAAAATATTATTGTTATTTATGACAGTCATAATTTTACAAGTACTTATAATATTTTGGCCTCCTATGACAACTTGCGTGATCTACAAAGCGTGAAACTAACCTTGTTGATTTTTAATATGTATTAATGTGTATCTCCTTTTAATCAAACTTTAACTAACTAAAAATAAATGACATGTCATATGTACATACTATGAGATTTATGAGTTTTATGTTCATGATATTCTTCTGAAAAATTCAGTGTCAGTCATATATATTTCAAGAAAAGAAACAAGCAAGTTAAATTCAATGACATTTTTTAGGTATCTTCATCCTCTTTTGTTTTATTTAGCTATAAATTAGATAAGATATTATTGTTATCAAGATAGTTTTTACTAGTACTTATAATATTTCGACTTTCTATAACAACTTGTGTGTTCTACGTACAAAGATAAATATCATTGTTGATATTAGTATGTACAAATGCTAATGTCCTTTTGATCACACTTTAAATAACTAAAATGAAACAAATATCTTATGTACGTATTATTTTGAGGTTTATGATCGATTTTCATGATCATATCATTCTTCTGGAAAATTCAGTAGCAGACCTATATACTACAAGAAAGGAATCAAGAAAGTCAAATTCAATGACTTCTTTACTAGTATCTACACCGTTTTTATTTTATTTTATTCATCTATTAAAGTAGTATAATAATAATATTATTATTATTATTATTATTATTATTATTATTATTATTATTATTATAAGATCGGCCCCTAAAATAACATATACTCATGTACAAATATAAATTGTTAAAATACTCCACCTCATTATTTTTTTCTACTATAAATTGAGGTTCTTGAGATTCTTTTATTACACAATTCTCATTCCATCACCTTTCACTCGTCTCTCTTCTTTCTCTTCCAACACACTTCATTTATCCTAAAAAAAAGTATCTTCATGGAGATTGATTCAACAAATCAAGAAAATCTTAATGTTTTCACCATGTGGTGGAACAAGCTTAAGGATTTTCCAAGAAAATTTCAAATAAAAATTGGAAAAATTGCTAAGAACACAAAGCAAATTGGCAAAGATGATCCAAGAAAAATTTGGCATGCCTTTAAAGTGGGATTAGCTCTCACTTTAGTTTCTTTATTCTATTACACTGAACCACTATTTCATAACTTTGATCAACCAGTAATGTGGGCTGTCCTTACTGTGGTGGTTACTTTTGAATTTACAGCGGGTAATTCTTTTCTTTTTTTCATATAATAATTTTCCAATTTTTTACACCTAAAGAAATAGAAATTATCGATGGACGGTTTCTATTGTTAAACAATACAAAAACTCATCGTTCATCCTATTTAACTATGGATGTGATAAAAAAATTTATTAGATGTCAGCTATTTAGCGATGAAATTCACAGCTAATTCCTAAATAACAAAAAAAAAAAATCTAATCCTATCAAAAGACGTATCAGCGATGAATTATCAAAAATCATGTTAGATACGAATTATCTAGATTTTTGATGTTTTATTTATTTATTTATTCAGGTGCAACCATATCAAAGAGCATAAATAGAGGAATTGGCACAGCACTAGCTGGTGCATTTGGTCTTGGAGCTAAATACTTAGCTGAATTAATTGGGAGAGAAGGGCCAAATCCTATAATTCTTGGGGTTTTGGTCTTTATTGTAGGTATGAAAATATAAAGCATATTATATAATAAAATAATAGCAAAAAAAAATGTCAAACTGAATGAAGTCTACTATGTAAACATATTTGACTAATCAACAAATAAGTTTCAGCAAAAAAAAAATTATTGAAATTTATGGTCCTAACAAATATACTATACAAAAATACTTTTGAAACTGATGGTCATTTTTCAGACTGTCTTTAAAAAATACTCATAGATATGGAGTTTCAACTTTCAAGATTGAAACTCTAAGACAATAACTATTTTTCTATTGGGCTAAAATGTGGTTGTTGGTAAATTTTTGCTCTGTACGTATGTCATAACATTTGCATAGTTATAAATATTTTCGTTAAAAGTAAAATAAAAAATTCAAGAAAAATGTCATTTTTATTGGATAAACTAGAAATTTTAAAAAATAGAATTATATAAATTGAAACGAATTAAGAAGTACAAATTTAACCTCATTTCTAATGATATGTGCAGGTGCTTTAGGTACATTTACAAGATTTTACCCTCATATTAAGAGGAGGTATGACTATGGAACCATGATATTTGTCTTGACCTTTTGTTTGGTTGCGGTCTCCGGTTATCGATCAGAAAATATTTTTCAATTGGCTCATCGACGGATATCCACTATTTTTATTGGTGTCTTCACTGTCATGATCATCTCCATGATTATTCGTCCAGTGTGGGCCGGAGAAGATCTTCATAAGCTTGCTAGTACCAATCTTGAAAAGCTAGCAAGCTATCTAGAAGGTACGTTTTAATATATATGACTTTATTTTATTTTTTAATTTAGAAACGATTTAACTTTCAACTTCTTATTTACCTAACCTTTCAAAATGTGACCCCTATGTCATACTCCCTATGGTTCACATTAAATGATTTTCTAACCTTTTAAATTTTGTCTTATCTAGTTAAGCAATATTCCCTCTTATTAATTAACATTATTAAATAATTTCTTAATAGGAGTGTCAAAATGTAAAAAGAAAAATACTTTAAATGAACCTGATGAATTATATAAGATCGTAATTTTTTTTAAAATAACTTTTTTTTCTAAACTCTATATATAATCAAACACATTCACATAAGCTGAAACATACTGAATAATATCTAACCTTACGTCACATGATCAACTTAGGACTTTATGTACAGCAACAAGTTGAAAAAATTAAATATTTTTTTTTTGTTGTTTTTACAGGATTTGGAAGTGAATATTTTCACATTTCTGAGAATAAAAGTGTTGAAGGTAACAACAATAATGAAAAGGGATTTCACGAAGCTTTTTTAAGTATTCTTGGTTCCAAGGCAACTGAGGAATCTTTGGTAAGTAAATCACATTACAATTCTCATAATTTTAAAGAAAAAAAAAGTATAATTTTTCATCACTAGTCAAAACTTTTTTTTTCATTTTTTTTATAACATCCAAAAGAGGTTACTATTATTTGAGTATTTATTATTTGTCTGATTATGACAAGACATTTTCTTTAACTTTTTTAAATCACCTTTGTAACATGCATGAGTGTTACTTTCTAACGACTTTCAGAATTTAAGTTTTATTCACTAACGATATAAAAGAAATTCATATTATGGATAAATTTAGTTAACAACTTTGATTGATAACTTAAACTCGATAGTCAGCAACATAATATAATAAATTAAATTATACTGATAATATATAGTTTATTCGATGTTTCAGGCAAACTTAGCATGGTGGGAACCCCCTCATGGAGCTTTCAAGTTTAATCATCCATGGAAACAATACTTGAAGATTGGTAGTCTTGTTAGAAAATGTGCTTGCCATCTTCTAGCTCTTAGTAGCCATATAAACTCAAAATCTCAGGTACATATATAAAACACTCTTTTTATTAATCCCTATTTTTTTTTTGTCACCTTGTGACATACATTTAGGGGGGGGGGGGGGGGAGGGGGGTATTTGTACGAATTACTAGAAACAGTTAAAAAATACCGCGTCTCATGACATTTATTTAAGAGGATAACCTACTTGCACAATAATGTACCGCGATATGATTTTATAATTTGTACATAGTAAAAACCCGAATAATTACTAAAAGAGTATGAGACTTAAAAATTTGAACAACTTAATACAATTACATATATTTTGAATGGTCAAACATTTTGTAACACCAAAAGCCAAAAAAATCAATAATGTTACATAAATAAATTGAAACAAATTATAATATGATATCTTTTAAGTTTATTCAGAGACTAAAACTTATGTTCAAACATTTTAGTAAATGATAGTATAAAAATTATATATTTGTACTGATAATATATATAACTTAAAATTTATTATATATATAGTCAAATTAACATATTATTAATGGTTAATTTTGTAGGCACCAAATGAATTTGAGAGGAGGACAGAAGAAGCATGCAAAAAAATGATTATGGAATCTAAAAATGCATTAAAAGAACTTGCATTGTCCATTAAAACTATGGCACAACCAATTTCTTCGATACGTAACACAAAAAATGTCATTGATGACCTAAAACTCACACTAGGCACCTCAAAAACCCTTTTTCGATACGATGAATCGCGCGTCATGGACTTTGTTCCCACCGCGTCCGTCGTGTCATTACTCATCTCCGTCACTAAATGTGTCGACGAGATCTCTGAGGCTATCGAGGAGCTTTCGAGCAAAGCACGGTTTGAGAAGAAGAGTACGTCGCCACCTCCACCATCCCGGTCGCATTGGCCACATATATTGCACCGTGGGACCGTGAATCCTATTGTGGAGGATGAGGTGGATGGTGGTAATTTTGTCAAGATCGAGATAGGTGACAATGTAGAATCAAAGGGGAAAGTTGTAGTAGAGGAAGTGAATCCTATTGTGGAGGATGACGTGGATGGTGGTGATTTTGTTACGATCGAGATAGGTGACAATGTAAAATCAAAGGGGAAAGTTGTAGTAGAGGAGGTGAATCCTATTGTGGAGGATGATGTGGATGGTGGTGATTTTGTTACGATCGAGATAAGTGACAATGTAGAATCAAAGGGGAAAGTGGTAGTAGAGGAGGTGAATCAAGTGAGTAATCAAATAAATGCAACAAAAGAGGAATCTTTTGTTATTTGGATACGTGGAAGCACCGCAATGGCAATAGTGGAAGAGATGAAAACGCCAAAAAATATAAGAGATTTTATGGACTTAGTTGATATAAAGCTTTGTAATAGCACACAATTTTTCGAATCAACTGAAGGAGTACTAACAATCCTAGAGGGGATGAATCAAGTGAGTAATCCACTAGCTGTGACAGAAGGAGAACCTGTTGTTATTGGAATACGTGGAAACACGACAACAACAAAAGTGGAAGAGATGGAAATGACTAAGAAGAAAGTAGAACTAACAGACTTAGTAGATATAAAGTTTGATAATAGTATTCAATTTCTCGAATCTATATTGATGACCGTAACAACAGCAGTGGAGGAGATGAAAACGACGGAGAAAAAGGAGACTTTGTAAATTTAGTCGATACAAAGCTTTATGATAGTATTTAATTTTTTTAATTAACTGAGATAGAAAATTGTAAATAATTGCAAATGAAAGTGTAAGGAGTGAAATTTGTTCGAGTATTTCCCTTTCAATATTATTTTGTATGCGTAATACAAGTTAGTTTTTGCTCTACAAAGTGAAATTATCCTCATTGCTCTTAAAAAAAAAATAGTCTACTAGTACTTGTAATTAATATTTTAATTTGAGCTTGATATATTAGACGCAGTGGCGGAGCCAGGAATTTCATGGACGATATAAAAAAAATGAAAAAAATAAAAAATAAAAATTGTTGTTACCGGCTCTTTCAAGGCATGTAAACTCACTGGGCTACAACACCTTGTTCTGTCAAGGGTGTCCAGAATATGTTGATGAATAAAATTACAAAGCTAAGGGGCTTAAGCTCGACCCATTGTTCCAAATTGCAGCCAATAGTTACTTCACAAAAACTAAGATTCTGATAAAAACTATATAATTTTTGCACAAACTTACAAGTCTAGCGTGATAGATAAAATTAGCTATAGCATCTCAATAGTCAACTGGATCAATTCTATACAAAATAATTCTTCCTGTACTTATGCCTAGGGACTCCATATGTATGAGATTAAGTTTGTAAGGTCCGATAACTGCTATCGATGGGAGGTGAGCATGTGCAAAAATAAACTTTATTTTTGATTTATTTAACAAGCACTAGGGAGCCAAGGGGTTTTCGAAGATTGAATTGAGATCTTGTATTAGGGACTATATGTAAGCACTATGAGTTTCTTGTAATCTCGTTTAGATTGACAAATGCATATTTTGATAAGTTGGTGATTATATTTATCGAAAATATACTTGTATATACGTCTCTACGTTAATTTCATATATTTAATTTACAAAGAACCATGATCAACATGAAAAAAAATATTTGACACATTAGATAGACAAGAAGATATATCATAATTTTACACATCCTATTTACTTTTCTTGCAGGTTTAACTGCATCACTAGCTACAAAAATCATCAAAACAAAACCTGAAACACTAGGGCAGGGGTAGAGCTAGGGAGAACGAAGGGGTACATCGAAACCTCATTGCAAAAAATTACACTATATATAAGATCAAAAATACTTTTTACGTGAAGATCCTGGTTACGACACTAATACCAGGTAAGGATTGGAGTTATGAGTATCCAAGTTACATCACACCTATACAGGTCAAATAAGGTATATAACCACCTCACGAACTCGTTCCCTGTGAGACAATATTGTGCAAATGCCAGACTGCCATCAACCATCCCTCCGAGATTTGGCAAAAATCATATTTTATCAAATATTATTATAACAATTGAAGAAAGTAATCAATTATTTATATTAGTATAGTGGGACAAGCCAAAGGAGCCACATCAAAGTGGTTGCGATAGAGTAATAAGTAACTTTATCTTTAACTAAAGGTCTTGAGTAGTGGAGTCGCTAGAATTTTTAGTAGAACGATAATAATATATCCAGTGTAATCCTACAAGTGAGGTTTGGAGAAGGTAGGATGTACGCAGACCTAACCCTTATATTTGTGAAATAGAAAGACAGTTTTAATTTCAACCAGAATTTTCACTAAAGGAGTCAAACCGGTAAAGAAGTAAATACATGAAAAATAATCAAAGGGAATTCAAATATATATAATATTAACTATTTTTAGCGAAGGGAGTTAATTGACAACCCTTGAACAATGATGACTCCACCATTGATTCGGATTTGATCTCTAGATATGCCCTCAAAATGAAACTTTCTGATGCAATTTCGAATTTATTGACCCTAAAACAAATGTCGAATACCAAGTGAAAATGAAGAAAAATGCCGAAGGACCAAATTTTGAATACAAACATAAAGAAAAAATAAAAATGGATAAAAGTCATGGACACAAGTGTTGGTACTTTGGACAGTAACATATTATTTATTTTATCACATTTTTAAAAATTTTATATCATTTGAAAAAATTATGAAAATTTCTATTTATAAATTTTTGGGTACATAAATTTACACGATGTATTGATTAAATATCTCATTTTACGTGATGAATCAAGACATTGAGTGGTGTACCGAAATCAAGACACCGTGTATCAGGAGTTGAGAGATGTATCAAAAACTGAGACACAATGTATCAAAACGTTTTGGGATGTATCTGGATTCCATCAAATTTAAGAAATTTTTGTAATAAAAAAAAATAGAGATAAAATGTAGAGCAACTTACAAAAATAACTATATTTATAGGGTTAATGAATACCAATAGCTCTAAGTATGTTATTTACAATAAATGACTACAATTTATATCACTTTTTTGTTGTATTTTTGTATACATTTTTATTTTTATTTATTTATACATTATATTGCACTTGTCTTAAATTGTTTTATATTGAAATAAGTTCAGTTATGTTGAGTTGAGAAGAGCCAAGGTAAGTGTTTCTTTCAGATTCTTTTTCAAGCCTATGTTGTCTTAGCATTCCAACTCGCATACTCGTACATTTAATGTACTGATGTCAGTTGGCCTGCATCGTCTTATGATGTAGACACAGGTAACTAGGATTGACATTTCAGCGCACCGTTGATCCAGTGAGCAGTTCAGAGTCAGTCGGTGAACCTCCTTATATTCCGGAGGATCTATTTTCATTGCTTTCTAGTTTAGTCCATTAGGATGTTGTGGGGTTTGTCCCAACATCCATCTCAATTGTTTTAGAGGCTTCATAGATAGACAGTTAGTTAGTATTTTAGTTGTCTTTACTTTTCATTTCTTATGTTAAAGACTTGAGTTTGCCTAAATGGCCAGTTGAATGTTCTTTTATGACATTCTAGTTTCTTCATAATTGTTTATGTGATGAGTTAAGTCTTCCGCTGAGTTAAGTAAGTCAGGCCAAGGGTTCGCTTGGGGCCAGCAATGGTCTTCGAGTGCTAGTCCCACCCAGGGTGTAGGCTCGGGGCGTGACAAACTTGGTATCAGAGCCCAGAGTTCAAGAGTCCTAGGGAGTCTATGAAGCCGTGTCTGTAGATGTCACGCCCCGAGCCTTCACCCTGGACGTGGCCAGCACTCGAACACCATTGCTGGCCCTAAGCGAACCCTTGGCCTGACTTACTTAACTCAGCGGAAGACTTAACTCAACAACATAAACTTAAGTGATAGTTTAAATGATAACATCTTAGCCAAAATGGCAACTTATGTCTCAAAATAAAGTATCTGCAAATACATAGGTGAGAGACTCAAAAGTAACTGTCTGACAGTCTATGAAGCCTCTATAATACTGAGATGGATGTTGGGACAGACCCCACAACATCCTAATAAAGAAAACTAGGAAAGCGAAATAAAAGAGTCATCTGGAATGCAAGGAGGCTCACCACTGACTCTGGAGTGCTCAACTGGATCAACGACGCGCTGGATGCTAATCCTGGTTACCTGCTTCTGCATCATAATAAGATGCAGGCCAACTAGCATCAGTACATTGAATGTACGAGTATGCGAGTTGGAATGCTAAATCACAACTTAAACTTGAAAGGAGTACAAAGGAACACTTACTTTGGCTCTGTTTAACTCATGAATAACTGAACTTAATATGATCCGTTAAACTTGAAAGGAGTACAAAGACACATGCAATATATATAAAGCTTGTAAAACAGTGTAAACAACTTAGTTAATTAAAGATAAAGCAATAACAAACTCAACTTTACTTATATATAGAAGTAATATAACTTTAGTGGGAAATTCTATAATCGACAACCACCACATGAGCCCTAGTGATGATACAACGTTTTACCTCACGTTGCCCAAGGACCATCCTATACCTTGCCTTGATATAGGACCTTACTTAACTTAGTAGATCCACTAGCTTAACTTACGTGATCATCTAAAACGTATGATCCGTTAAATCTCATGTTGGCCACATGGTTCTTATGGAGATTTGAGTTAATATGAACTCGCATCCCCAATTCGGTGCTCAATACTACTCCAAAAATATACTTTAGCTCATATGTGTTTTAAACACCTCTTTCTTTAGTTTGAGATAATTGCTCAAAGCTTAGCCCAAAGGCTCTTTTGGAATCGATGTTCGCTTTTATTTGCTCAAATGTGAAAACATTTATAAACTTCTTTGGGAATACATAGTTCCCTAATAACTTTTGAGAAATGAACTCAACTCTTACTCTTGGCTTTACTTGAAACTTGAGTCTTAAAACGAATTTAAAACGTTTAATAAGGACTCTTGAAAACTTTAAGAAACTTTGCTTTAACTTGCTTCTTAACTTCTAGACTTGACTCTTAACTTCTTTGACTTTGATCTTAACTTTCCTTAAATTGGATTATGGATTCAAGGCTCATGATCTCATGTTTATGGATGATTTCATGATGTTTAGATGTACCTTAGAGTGTTGGAATCAACTTAGAAACATAGGTATATTGCTACGGAACAAGTACTAAAAGATGGGGGGCGAATGGGGAGAACTGGCGTCCCTGGCACTCTGAGAAGCGAGGGGCTCCAGCCCTCAAACTTCAGAGGCTGGGCTGGGGCGCGCTGGCTGGCGCGGCGCCCCAAGGGGTGGACTTCAAAGTCCCTTTTGGGGCGCGCTGGCTGGCGCGACTCCCCACCCTTTCCCCAGGTGAACCCCGACTTTTCTCCTTCGTTTTTCATCTCTAAACCCTCTAAACTTCTATGGTTCTTTCCCCAAACACTTAGGATCATTAATACCCTCAATACCCAATAGATTTAACTCAGAAAACAACCCAGAAACACCAATCAAATCCACACTAGGCATTCAACAATCAACCAACAAGAATTCAACAATGTTCTTCAAGAACTTCACTTTCTTAACATTCAAACAACTCCAAATCGCTGAATTGAAATAAGTTGGTGTGTGGGTGAACTAACCCAACATGAATTTATCTCGCATACCTTAATAGGTGTCAGCCCCGACGAATTCCACTCGCAAGCTTGGATGATCTTGGTGAATTCTTGCCTTCTTCTCCCGTTCTTTGTTTCTTTCTCTCTTCTCCAAGCCCTAAGCGTATTCTAATTTTTTTTCAAAACTGAATTAAGTTATGTTTTTACCCCAATAAATCCCTAAAAATGAATTAGGAAATAAATTAGAGAAAAGACTACTTTGCCCTTCCCTAAATCCGGATTGGGACTTTCCTCAATCCAACAGCCCAACTTTCGAAAGGCATATCTCACTCATACAGTGTCGAAATTGTGCAAACTCGGCGGCGTTGGAAAGATATCTCCAAGGGATTTTTAACTATATCAACAACTGATCCTAACTCATCCTGAGCTAGGAGTTATGGCCATTTGAAAATGGCCAAAACTCACTTTCTAAACTTAGACAAAAATTTCCAGATTCCTTATTCTTTCCAAAATCATTATTTTTAGATTTTAAACTCTTTCTATTCATATCTAGGTGCGAGATGTTACAGTAGAGTCCTAGTTATCGGTATGAAGCGCGCCACATCTATAATTAGGAGGCTGCAACATTTAGGAATTCCTTCATTTCTTTCATATTCATTTCGTGCATTAGAGTTTACCTCTAAAAAGTTTCCCTCTAATTCGTGCCTGTGTGTGTTTCAGATAATCATGCTTCCACGAAGAGCAGTCAGAGGTCGTCCAGCTAGGAGGAATGTTGAGGAGAAAGAACTACCCAATGCACCTGAAGTGCAACCACAAGGAGAAGTCTCTAATGCTGAGTTCAGAGAGGCTATTAGAATGTTCAGTCAAGTTGTTACCAATCAAGTTGGGCAGCAGAGAGGAGCTCGACAAGAAGAGGCTGACACTTCAAGGATTCGCGAGTTCTTGAGAATGAATTCCCCAAGTTTCACTGGTTTGAGCACTGCAGAGGACCTAGAGAACTTCATTGAGGAACTGAAAAAGGTGTTTGATGTGATGCATGTTGCTGATACTGCAAGAGTTGAGCTAGCTGTATATCAGATGGAGAATGTTGCAAGGACTTGGTATGATCAGTGGAAAGGGGTAGAGCTGAAGATGCACCACCTGCGAGTTGGGCATGTTTTGAAGAGACATTCATGGGGTGTTTCTTTCCCCGAGAACTGAAAGAGGCCAAGGTACGTGAGTTCCTCACACTTAAGCAAGATTCTTTGAGTGTGCATGAGTATGGGTTGAAGTTCACCCAACTATCCTGATATGCTATGGAGATGGTTAAGAACATGAGGAGTAGAATGAACTTGTTTGTTGCTGGGTTGGGCCGTCTATCAAGCAAAGAGGGCCAAGCAGCAATGCTTATTGGAGACATGGACATTTCGAGGTTGATGGTTTATGTGCAACAAGTAGAGGAAAAGAAGCTGAGGGAGAGAGAGAAATTTAAGAACAAGAGGGCTAAGACAGGGAATAAGTCTGGGCAGCAGAAGAGTAATGCCAACCAGTTATCCTTCCAACAGAAACCGAAAAGACCTGCTCCTTCATTTGCTAGTGCACCTGCACCTAAGAACAAGGGTGAGTACTATGGTCAGAATTCTAGAGCTAAACCTGATTATTCCCAGGGTAGTGTGACGCAAGGGGGTAGTAAGCCTCCTGCCTGCGCCAAGTATGGTAGGAACCACTCAGGTATTTGTCGTGAGGGCTACATTGGTTGTTTCAAGTGTGGTTAGACTGGGCATTTCATGCGAGAGTGTCCAAATAACAAGCAGAGAAGTGGTAATGGAGGCAATAGAGCCCAGTTGTCTTCAGTTGCTCCACCAGACAGAGCTGCACCTAGAGGGGCTACTTTCGGTACTAGCGGATGAGCAAACTGCCTCTATGCGATCACTAGTCGCCAAGAGCAAGAGGATTCACCAGATGTTGTCACTAGTATGATTCAAGTGTTTGACTTTACTATTTATGCTTTCCTAAACCCAAGAGCGAGTTTGTCTTTTGTAACTCTTTATGTTGCTATGAATTTTGATGTTATTCTTGAGCAACTTAGTGAACCATTTAGTGTTTCCACACCTGTTGGTGAGTCTATTCTAGCAGAGAGAGTCTATCGTGATTATCCCATTTTCATTAATTACAAGATTATCATGGCTGATTTAATTGAGTTAGACTTGGTAGACTTTGATGTCATTCTTGGTATGGACTGGCTTTATGCCTATTATGCCTCAGTTGATTGTAAAACTCAAGTAGTCAAGTTTCAGTTTCCAAATGAGCCAGTCTTAGAGTGGAAAAACAGTTCAGCAGTGCCTAAGGGTCGGTTCATTTCGTACCTTAAGGCAAGGAAGTTAGTTTCTAAGGGGTGTGTCTATCACTCAGTCCGAGTTAATGACTCAAGTGTTGAAGTACCTCTTATTCAGTCAGTTTCAGTAATGAATGCGTTTCTAAAAGTCTTTCCAGAGGATTTTCCCGGAGTCCCTCATGAGAGAGAGATAGACTTTGGTATAGATCTTGTTCCAGATACTTGTCCTATATCTATTCCGCCATATAGAATGGCATCAGCAGAGTTGAAAGAGCTCAAAGAATAGTTGAAAGACCTTTTAGAAAAAGGCTTTATTCGACCAAGTGTCTCACCTTGGGGCACTCTGGTTTTGTTTGTGAGAAAGAAAAATGGTTCCCTTAGGATGTGTATAGATTATCGTCAATTGAACAAGGTTACCATCAAGAATAATTATCCTCATTCGAGAATTGATGATCTTTTCGATCAGCTTCAGGGTGCTTCCTGTTTCTTGAAAATTGACCTCAGATCAGGCTATCATCAATTAAGAGTAAGGTAATGTGATATTCCAAAGACAACTTTCAGAACCAGATATGGTCATTATGAGTTTTTGGTCATGTCCTTTGGGTTGACTAATGCACCAGCAGCGTTCATGGATCTTATGAATAGAGTCTTCAAACCTTGTTTAGATATGTTTGTTATCGTCTTCATTGATGACATACTAATTTATTCAAGGAATGAAGAAGATCATGCTAACCATCTCAGAATAGTTCTTCAGACTTTGAAAGATAAGGAATTATATGCTAAATTCTCTAAGTGTGAATTTTGGCTTGAGTCTGTGGCATTCTTAGGCCATATTGTGTTTGGAGAGGAAATTAAAGTCGATACTCAGAAAATTAAGGCAGTGCAGAATTGGCCTAGACCCACATCTCCAACTGATATTAGGAGTTTCTTGGGTTTGACTGGCTATTATAGAAGGTTTATAGAAGGGTTCTCATCCATTTCGTCACCTTTGACGAAGTTGACTCAGAAAACAGTGAAATTTCAATGGTCTGAATCTTGTGAGAAAAGCTTTCAGGAATTGAAAAAGAGGTTGACTACTGCTCCAGTTTTGACCTTACTGAAAGGTACTCAAGGTTTTGTGGTGTATTGTGATGCATCTAGAATTGGCTTGGGTTGTGTTTTAATGGAGAATGGCAAAGTTATAACTTGTGCGTCTAAACAGTTAAAAGTTCAGGAGAAGAACTACCCACCCATGACTTAGAGTTAGCTGTTGTAGTATTTGCTTTGAAGATATGGCGTCACTATTTGTATGGTGTTCATGTTGATGTGTTCACCGATCACAAGAGCCTACAATATGTGTTCACGCAGAGAGACCTCAATCTCAGACAAAGGAGGTGGTTAGAGTTACTCAAAGATTATGACATGAGTATTCTTTACCACCCAGGTAAGGCTAATGTTATTGTTGATGCCTTAAGCAGATTGTCTATGGGCAGTACCACCTATCTTGAGGAAGGGAAGAAAGATCTAGCCAAAGATGTGCACAGACTTGAACGCCTGGGAGTCAGACTTATGGATTCCACAGAAGGAGGAATAGTGGTAACGAATGGGGCTGAATCATCACTAGTGTTAGAATTGAAAGAAAAGCAAGAACCAAGATCCCATTTTGCTATATTTAAAGGCAAATGTTCATAAGCAAAGAGTATTAGCTTTTGAACAAAGGGGGATGGTGTATTGAGATATCAAGGTAGGTTGTGTGTACCAATGGTGGATGAATTCCAAGAGAAGATCATGGAGAAAGCTCATAGCTCCAGATATTCCATTTATCCGGGTTCCACCAAGATGTACTATGACTTGAAAGAAGTGTATTGGTGGAATGGCATGAAGAAAGGCATTGCAGAATTTGTTGCTAAGTGTTCAAATTGCCAACAAGTAAAAGTAGAGCATCAAAAACCCAATGCTTTGGCTCAGAATATAGAACTTCCGGAATGGAAGTAGGAGATGATCAATATGGATTCCATCACAGGCTTGCCAAAGTCTCGCAGATAGCATGATTCTATTTGGGTGATTGTCGACAGGATGACGAAATCAACCCACTTTTTACCGGTAAAGACTACCAACTCAGTAGAAGATTATGCTAAGCTTTATATTCAAGAGGTGGTAAGACTTCATAGGGTTCCAGTCTCTATTATTTCAGATAGGGGTGCACAATTTACTGCACAATTCTGGAAATCTTTTCAGAAAGGTTTGGGTTCAAGGGTGAACTTGAGTACTGCCTTTCATCCTCAAACAGATGGGTAAGCAGAGCGTACTATTCAGACGTTAGAAGATATGTTGAAGGCATGTGTGATTGATTTCAAAGGTAATTGGGATGATCACCTATCTTTAATTAAGTTTGCTTACAACAACAGTTACCACTCTAGCATCCAAATGACTTCATATGAAGATCTTTATGGGAGAAGATGCAGATCTCCTATTGGATGGTTTGAAGTTGGTAAAGCAGGGTTGATAGGACCAGATTTAGTTCACCAAGCTATGGAGAAGGTGAAAGTGATTCAAGAGAGGTTGAAAACGGTGCAGAGTCATCAAAAATCCTACACTGATGTTAGGAGAAGGCCGCTAGAGTTCGAAGTAGATGATTGGGTATATCTAAAAGTTTCACCCATGAAGGGTGTTATGAGGTTTGGTAAGAAGGGGAAACTTAGTCCCCGGTATATTGGGCCCTATCAAATATCCAAAAGGATGGGCAATGTAGCTTATGAGTTGGAGCTACCACAAGAGCTAGCAGCGGTTCATCCGGTGTTTCACATGAAGAAGTGCATGGGCGATCCTTCATTGATCATATCAACTGAAAATATTGAGATCAAGGATAGCTTATCTTATGAGGAGATTCCTGTCCAAATTCTAGATCGCCAAGTGCGCAAGTTAAGGACAAAAGAGGTTGCATCAGTCAAAGTCCTTTGGAGGAACCAATTTGTTAAAGAAGCTACATGGGAAGCTGAAGAGGATATGAAAAAGAGATATCCACATCTCTTTGAATCCGGAGAAAATGCAGACCAAGGTACTAATTCTCTTCTTAGTACTCTTTAAATTATAAGTTAGCATGTTGTAATTGCTTTGCTTGTTGGGTGTTTGAACTTGATGTTACCACCCTTTGCCTAGTAAGAGTAATTTCATTCGAGGACGAATGTTCCCAAGGGGGAGATATTGTAACATCTATCAATTTGAAATAGCTAAGAAGAAGCTAAGAATTGGAAATAGTCATTTTTGGAAGGAATTGAAAATCTGGAAAAATATTTAAGTTAGGAAAAGTGAGTTTTGGCCATTTTCAAACAGCCATAAATCCTAGATCAGGATGGTTTAGGTGTACTTCATGATATGGTTGTAAATCTCTTGGAATGATCTTTCCAACGCCGCCAAGTTTGCGCGATTCCGAGTTCGTATGAGCAAGATATGCCCTTTGGAAGTTAGGCTGTTGGATTAAGGAAATGTCCAAAACCGGGTTTTTAAAAAAGGTATTTTAGTCTTTTCACTACCCTATTATTTTAATCCGATTTTAGGAGTTTAATAAGGGTCAAGACTGAACTTAGTCAGTTTAAGAAAATAAGAATTTTCACGCTAGGGCTAAGGAGAAAGAAGAAGAGAAAAGAGGAAGAAGGAAAGGACAATTTCATCAAGAACGTTGGTGTTTTCACTAAGGATTTGCTTCGATCGGGGATGTGAGGCTCTCATAACGTTGGGATTGTTCTCCCACGTGCCAAGCATAGTATTTCAGTTTGGATTCGTCCTAAAAGTGTTTGAATGTTGATGATCTTGATGCCTATTCTTGAATTCATATATTGTTCTTGAATTTGCCGGAGTTGGGAAGTTTTTGAGTTTGTTACGTTGCATTATAGAGTCGTTTCAAGTTAGGTTCCTAGGTACATGTGTTGGGTATCTGTATCTAAAAGTAATTTAAGAAAAAAAATCAGGTTTGGGTGAATTGGGGCTGGAAAACGAAGAAGAAATTTCGTCGGACGAAATTTGATAGTGCTTGCGCGTCGCACTCTTGGTCCCAGATTTTGAAAATTTCTGTTTCGCGTCGCGGAGCTGACACAAGGTGTTCTGCCTCAAAAGATATTTTTGGAACCAAAAATTAAATTATGCCTCCGCGTCACGTACCCACCTTCGTATTTTGATTTTCCGTTTTTTCTCATGTTTAGCTATCTAAAATCATTTCCTAAACAACATGAGATCTTTCCAGTTATAAATCTTAATCCTTGAACCCATAATTCAATTCAAGGATCAGTTAAGAGTCAAGTCAAGAGCAGTTAAGGTCAAAGTCAAGAGAAGTCGAGAGTCAAGTTAAGATAAATTCTTAAAGTTTATAAAAGTCTTTCACAAATGTTTTAACTTTGTTTTAAGACTTAAGTTTGAGTTCAATACAGAGTAAAGTTGAAGTTCTTTTCTTCAAAGAAGTATATGGGGACTATGTATTCCCAAAGAGATTTAAAAATGCTTTCACATTTTAAATAAGAGCGAAAACTGAGATTTCCAAAGAGCCTTCGGATTAGTTTTCAGAAAAGAGTAATAGCTTTCTAAATGAAGCAAGCAAGGAAACTGAGATTTCCAAGATAGCCTTTGAGCTAAGTTTTTGAGCACTAATCTCAAATCACAAAAAGAAGTATATTTTTAAAACATAAAGAGCTAGTATATTTTTGGGAGTAGTATTGAGCACCGATATGGGGGAGAGTTCAGATAACTTACAACCTCCATAAACCATGTAGCCACCATGGGTAGAAAAGGGGTCATACTTTTTAGATGAACCCTTTTCACATAGACTAGTAGATCCATTAGTAGTTCAGGTCCTATACCTTTGGCCGGGTGTAGGATGCGCTAGCAGCGTGAGGTAGATCGATGTATCATCACTAGAACTCTTATGTGATGGTTGTCGGTTAGAGAAACTCCCACAAAAGATTATTGTATTTTTATATACATCAATTTATTGTATTTTTACATACATCTCAGAGTTTTATGTATCTTTGCATACACACAGAGTTTACAACATGTTTTTAAACAACTTTTTTTTATATTGCACTTGTCTTAAATTACTTTATATTGAAATGAGTTCAGTTATGTTGAGTTGAGAAGAGCCAAGGTAAGTGTTTCTTTCAGATTCTCTTTTAAGCCTATGTTGTTTTAGCATTCCAACTCGCATACTCATACATTCAATGTACTGATGTCAGTTGCCCTACATCCTTTTATGATACAGACACAGGTAACTAAGATCGGTATTTCAGCGCACCGTTGATCCAGTGAGCTGTTCAGAGTCAGTCGGTGAGCCTCATTGCATTCCGGAGGATCTATTTTCATTGCTTTCTAGTTTAGTCCATTAGGATGTTGTGGGGTTTGTCCCAACATCCAACTTAGTTGTTTTAGAGGCTTTATAGATAGACAGTCAGTTAGTTATTTCAGTTGTCTTTACTTTTCATTTCCTATGTTAAAGACTTGAGTTTACCTAAATAGTCAGTTGAATGTTCCTTTATGACATTCTAGTTTCTTCATAAATGTTTATGTGATGAGTTAAGTCTTCCGTTGAGTTAAGTAAGTCAGGTCAAGGGTTCGCTTGGAGCCAGCAATGGTCTTCGAGTGCCAGTCCCCTCCAGGGTGTAGGCATGGGGCGTGACAATTCTCATTACCATTTTTGTGATTTATTGTACCAAAAATCCAAAAGAAAGTTTATGTCCACCTAATTACTCCTTTTGTCTCAAATTATCTATCATGATTTTTAAAAATAATTATCTCAAATTATCTGTTACTTAAAAATTCAACACAAAATTTAATTAATTTTTCTTATTTTATCGTTAATAATAACTGTTCCTGAAGACTACAAACACTTTATCAATAGAACAAATATTTAATACAGAGAAATTATATCTTACGACAAATATCTTATCATAAAATAAATACAAATAAAGACACCCATTGAAGATTGAACAAATTTTAAGTCTATATGTATCAAAATTTGTGGGCTTGTGGCTATGAAGCCCAATACATCTTGAGTTGGGCCACTCACCCTACACATGGTGTCCAAATAGTGAGTTGGGCCTTAATATGATCCATTAAGATCTCGTTGTGGGTCATGACATTTTTTTTTCTTCGCGACACTCCTAATGGGTCGATCGTTATAAGTTAGTTACACCATGTAATAATTTCTAAACTATTTGGTCAATATGTTAATTATTAAGGAAAATTGATACTCCCTCCGTCGGGTGTTACCATTTGTGAAGTCAAACCGTTAATTTTTTCCCCAACAATTTTCCAAAGCTTTTCGTTATTTTGAATTGATTTTTGTGTTGGTTAGTTTGTTATACTCCTTCTGTCTTAAATTATGTGGCATTTTTTTATGTAAACTTGACTGAAATTTTAAATATATTCTTCATCATATCGACGTGAAAGAAATGTACTTTATAATATTTTTAATATAATTTTTGATTATTTAAATTTAACTTTTAAATTATTGTTAGCTTCGATTCTTTTGTTTTTTTCCTTGTGACAAATCAACCATGCAAAAAAAGAAGAAAAGGTCTAAGCAAGAAGAAACACATTTGTCAATATAGATAACTTTGTATATTGAATATCTATATTTTTTTAAAAAAAAAAAATAGAAAATTCTTTTCACTTTGTAGTTCATCTTTTATCCTCTCGATACATATACTTATAAAGTCCACATAAATTTAATAATGTTTATCTAATCATCTCTATGTACTAAATTTTTTCTTAAATATGTATAATCTTTGATTATAAAAATACAAAAACTTCAAATCCATCTTTGCTTCTGTTATCGACTTTACTTCTATTTTCCCTCTGCTTTTATCTCCTCTTCTATTGCATGTATCTCACAAACAACATGTTCTCCTTTTATTGCACCTATAGGATTTTCCTCCTCCTTCACCGCGGCATTCACAATTCCGCGGTGCAGTAGTAGTAATTGGGGCGCTGGTAATTTTTCCAATGCCTCGATTGACGTAGAAGTATCCTTTTTTTTTCCTCCTTTTGGAAACGTGCTTTGATCGAAAGCTCTCCCACAGCCTTGGAGATTTCGTCGACGCATCTAGTGACGTCGATGAGTATTGATGCCACCGACATAGCCGTGATGACGTCAATTGTGTCTTCTTCTGAGATGGTTTTTGTGGTAATTAAGAGCGCCGCTCTGAGTTCATCGATGGCTAATTTCGTGTTATACGGGCCGGGTTCACCCGTGGAGGAAGGGAGTTGGGTCCTAGTTTTGATGGACAAAGCAAGACACTTTAATGCATTGCTAGATTTCGTAATAATTCCCTTGCAAGCTTCTTCTATTCTTTTATGAAACTTAGTTGGTGCCTGAAAAATCAAACACACGTGTCCAAATTAGAAATTATGTATTTACTTTATTTTACTTCTTATGACATAGTTTGAATCGACAAAGTATTTAATTTTTTCCTTTTTTAAAATAAAATAATAATAATTATGGTCTGAAACATATCATAACATTTTTAAAAAATAAATAAATATATACCTTAGATTTTGATTTTAAGTGACCACTAAGAGCATGAAGATGGCAAGCACAATCTCTACCAAGGTTACCAATCTTTAAGTACTCTTTCCCTGGATTATTAAACCTAAATGGTTCATTGGCTGGCTCCCACCATGTAAAGTTTGCCTGAAATAATGTTTTAAATAAAAGTTATATATATTAATAATATAAAACAAATAAATGTATAGTGTCACATCACTTTAAAAAAAATCAAACAATTTGTGACATAATAAATGGTAAAATACATATCTCTAAGAAATTCTTAGTGGAAAGAATAAGATTATTCAACACTCATAATAGTAAATTTATAAGCAATTAGTTTTGGTTTAGGTAAAGGATTAAGTATAAATTTTAGGAATCACATAGTTTTAATATGAAATTACAATTTATCCCTATTTAGTTTGTAATTACATTAATCCCTGAAAAAGTAAAACAAACCGGATACATAATATGTAGCTTGGATACATTAAAAACTAGCTCGGATACGTAAAAACTAGCTTTGATACATTAAAAACTAGCTCGAATACATTATAAAATAATTTAGAATTAGGAGAAATAAGAGATTTTAGAGGTTTTTAAAAAATAAAAGGGAATATTATAAATAAGGAAAACATAAGACGTGTATTTCAGTAATTTTTCCAAGGATGTATTAGCGAACATGCAAATAATTAGTGCGTTGGGCCTTATGAATGTACTAAGACCAAATAATATTTTTTCAAATATTAGATAATAATATGCATGGAGAAACTCTGGATAAAGAAGTTTTTTTCTTAAATGAATCTTACGCAGCATAAAGCGGATGAATCGGAAAAATAATACTATATATATATAATCAAATCAATTATATATCTACTCACCAAAGATTCCTCGGTGGCCTTAGAACCAAGAACACTTTTAAAGGCTTCAAGAAATCCCTTTTCCTTGTCTTTGGAGTCCTCACCAATTGCTTGAAAATACTCACATTCAAAACCTACAAAAGAATTCACTTTTTTCAAATTTTGCACCATACAATTTGTGGCTAAGCTACCCTTGTTAAAGGAGAGTCAGAAACATCTCTTCGTTCGAAAATTATACTATATAAATAGGTCAATCAGACCTTTTTATAACAATCAGTATTTATAACAATATTATAGTATAACAACTGGGTTCTTTTTTTTCGAATCAATATTTCATGTTACAATATATTATATGTTCTCTATAACAATATTTTTCTATAGCATTACAAAAAATAATCCAGATAAATGACACTGTTATAAAATAATTTGATTGTATACATTGAAACTCCCTAACTTCTTTATAATTTTAATCTCTGAGTGGAGAAGGGTAAGAAGTTTTTAAAAAACTTTTATAAAAGAAATTAAGAAAATGTAAATTTCTTTTGGGGGAGTGGGTTAGGAATTTGTTTTTAAAAAAAATAAAAATAAAATTCTAATTTTTTTTTATGGGAGAGGAGGGGAGGTAGGGGTGGGTGGTTCGAAGGGAGGGGTAAGATTTTTTTAAAAACCTTTTATAACATAAACTAAAAAAAAATAAAATTTAAGGGGTGAGGAGTGGGGGGGGGGGGGCGGACAGAAGGATAGTAATACTTTATTCTTTAACTTTAAACTAATATTAATAATTTATTTAATTTTTGTCAAGTTGGATTTGTGGCCTTGCCTCCGCTTTTCTTTTCATTAATGAAACCCGTCAATCTTTTGTTCATATGACAAGATTTTTAAAATAAAAGAGAGAGTGCGTACACACCAACATGACAATACATATTAGCTGATGTGTGTTTTTCAAACTAATAAGTGATATATAGTTTAAGCATGAAACAACTCACACTCTCAGTAGTTTAGATATAAAACTAAAAAAACAGCTAGTTTAACTGTGTTTTTAACGTTCACATACCATCTAAGAAGCTTGCTAGCTTTTCAAGATTTGCAATAATAAGATTATGAAGATCCTTTCCAGCCCACACTGGTCGAATGACCAATGAGATAACCATGACTGTGGCAACACTAACCATAATAGTTGATATCCTATGCTTAACCAACTCCAAGTACCTATCACCAGACACTGTGACCAAACTAAATGTTGCCACAGAGAACATGCATCCATAGTCATATCTCATTTGCATATGTGGATAAAATCTTGTAAATGTACCTAGAGCACCTGCGTGATCAAAAACGGATTCAGAATTTAAACATTATATGGTTAAGTTTCGATACTCTAGCTTAACTAGGGATGGACATGGTATAGTACGGTACTAGAAACTTCTGTTAGGTAATTTCGGTTTTTAAAAGTATTAAACCATTATTATACCTAATTAATTTGGTATGGGTCGGTATTTTAAAGTTACATTTTTTTATTTTACGGTACGCAAGGGCGGAGCTACGTGGTGGTTAAATTGGACACCCTTTATCGGAAATTTTTTTTGTATATACAAGTAAAATGATATACGAAGTGATTAAATAATATATTTTGGACACCCTTGACACAATAAACTGTTGTAGCCCAATGGTTTCAAATGCATCGAATGAGCCAGTGCACATGTGTTTGAATCTCACTAGCAACACTTTTTAAAAAGAGCTTTTATTGTGCAATTTCTGGACACTCTTCGTGAAATTTCTGGCTCTGCCACTGGCGGTACGGTCGATTTAGATAAACTTATAATAGAAAATTTTGATTTTTGACTTTTCAAAAAACGTCTCAATTATATCACACTAGTATAGCAGTGGTCTTGGCTTCAATATTTTAAAAAATATGTCATTAGACTGATTTATTGTTGAAATTACCCGTGATATAACAAACATGCAAAATATGTTTTTTTTTTTATCATGAAGTGATTTGTCGTTCCTGATTATATATGCTTTATCTTTAGATGTTATTTGAACAAGTAAAAGTTTTGTCTAGATGATCTAAGTGGGGATAACATTTCTCCTCTGCATGTCCATCAAATTTTCTCATATAAAATCTGAACCAAAACTACTGAATTTGCGTCGATCTATAAGATGTATGCTAGATCCTCACTTTGATGTACATATACACTATTGTTGTCATGTGAAACAATTTTATGATTTGATTAATATGAAAAAAGGACTTATTATCTATTTATCTTTCAATTATTTTATTTTTTTGAATTTTTCATTTTTTTTATAATAGAGAAAAAGATTGTATTGTGCATGCATATCATACCTAGAATGAAGACCAAAAACCCAAGAATTATAGGCTCCCCTACTTTTCCACAAAACTCAGCTAAATATTTAGCTCCAATCCCTAATGAGACACCTAATGCTGTAGCAAATGCTATGTTTAAGCACTTTGATATAGTTGCACCTGAAAATAATAAAAAACCTTTAACATGAAAATCAAATGTAAAAAAAAAAAAAATCATCAAATTAGAAAGAAAAAAAAATAGGAATCAACGACATACAAAATCTGTAATCAACAAATTATGTTATGACAGACAAGTTTTGTAATTAAACAATAAAAATTCATCGATGAACCAATTTAACGTCAGATAATCAAAAAAATATGTTAGTTATGACTTATGAACAATTTAGTGACATGTCAAGTTAGCATCGAAGTTCGTAGCTAATTATATAGTTATTTTATTTTTGAAGTGAAAAATTACCAGCAGTATACTCAAATGCAACCATTACTGTGAGGACAGCCATGATGGCTGATTGTTCAAAGCTATGATAAAGTGGCCATGAATAATAAAACAATATAACCAAAGTGAGAGATAATCCCACTTTGGTTGCATGCCAAATTTTTCTTGGATCATTTTTTCCAATATTTATTGTGTTATTAGCAATGTTGCAAATTTTGTTTATCAACTTTATTGGAAACCACTTGAATTGGTTCCACAACATGTTGAAGACACTATTTTTTTCTTGGATTTTGGAATCAATATCCATTGGAAATGGTTGAGTTGAGAAAGAAAAAAGAGAAGGTGATAGGATGAAAATGTGCACACAATGGAACAACATTAACAAGTTCAATTTATAGTTGAAGTGAAACAATGGGATTTGACTTCTTTTACTTTTTTGAAAAAATTTCATCCACAAAATGAGTATCTAGCTTTTCCTATATTGATCTTTCTTAATGAGAAGGATAAGTGTTGTTATGTGCGAATAGAGTCTTATATTATATTGATTATTAAAAGGGTTGTGAATTTAAATATAAAATGTATGTCATGGTGCGAGGCTTTTTGGAAAAAATCGTGTGGGCGTGATTCGCATGACTTAAAGAGAATAATATGATTGATACTATTAAGAGTATTTTAGGGTTGGTTAACCTCCGAAAACTAGTATCAGAGTCAATAATTTATCACGACAAATACAAAGATGACGAAGTGATGGAGTGAGGCCCGCTTATTATCTTTATCATGCCAAAGATAGCTTGGAGATGTACGAGCACAAGAAGTTAGACACAACATACATAATGATGTAGTGCGTGTATTTTTACATGAAGGGTATAATCCATTTTGCATGATGTACCAATAGTTATCATTTAAGATTGCATCACTCAATTCACTTCTAAGGATTTATGTTATGGCACGTGAGTTGTCCAAGTGCAAATTTATGTTATGAAGTGTGAGTGTTTTTTTTCTCACTCGATATTTGGAGTCTATATTAGAATTCCGATTAAATTTGAACTGCGCATTCAAGGGTGATGCATCTCAATACGATTTTCTCCATACTCATGCTCTCTACACTATTCATGTTTGGTTCACTTGATGAGGTAGTTGAGTGTCATTTCGATCTTTGGAATTGGGTCGTGACGCTAGACCTCTAAATTTACATATAGGATGTTGGTCACATCCTCTTTAATTTTTATTGTGATCAAGAGTGGTATATGATTAACGAGTTGAATCAAATCAAATTAATTATTAGGTAAATAATTCAATCCTTCAAATATTTATCAATTACTTGTCTAAATTAATTCTCTCTATATATTAAACTTCCACCAAAACTTGACATCTTCTAGAGACATATTTTTTCTAATATATTTTGCTTTTTTTTTTCGATTGGATTACATATTGACCTCATGAGTTGTATATTTTGATTCATTTTAATTCGATTGATTGATGAATCATTTTGAATTTAATTTATTGAGTTAACTCAATAAACGAATCGTGACTCAACCAATAGAATCATCGAACGAGTTGCGTGTATTTTCACCCCTAATTGTAATAAAACCATTTTTTCTTGTGTAGCTTGTAAAAAAGTAAGGACCATCAATTAAAAATATAGGACCATAATATTAATAATTTTTAGGACCATCTATATTATCTCAAGTGGAAATCTATATATTAGAAAGAAAAATCATAGTTTACATTTTAACCGCCTAATAAATGTGTCAAAATATTCTATTGGTAGAAATGTCACTCTTAAAATGCTTCTTGAAAAAATGTAATTAAAAAAACATGCAATTTTTTTCAACTTTATATGCACATGCATTCATTTTTCAATCAATTTTCATAATTTTTTTATAAAATAAAAAACAACAATTTTAACCAACTATAATCACCACTAACGGAATAATGTTTAGTGGTTATTCTCATGGATGTTTTGATTGAATCGATCTGAAAAGAAAAATATAGTAACATTTTCATATTGAAAAATTAGGAAGTTTTTCACTATTTCAGTAAGAACATGTTTTCCACCATGCTTTTTCCCAATATTGATTTGGTAAGAAATGAGAGGAAAAATAATATGTTATAGCATAAATTTTCCACTATTTCGGAGTGAGAAAAACCTATATTTCTAGTAGTGAATAACGTTATACAAAATCGTATAGAGATTTTCACCTCCAACCCATTATTTTACTTAAAACGTTTGTTTTTCACATATTTTTTTAAGAAATTATTAATTAAAAAAGACAATTTTTATAATTTTTTCATATTTATTCTTTGATATTAATTTAATCTTTCTTCACATTTATCAAAGTAAAAATAAAAATGGAAAACAATATAATTGGGAAAACTATAATATTAGACATACATGATACATCCATGCCACATATATTAATTTATATTGTCACGACCCGAGCCTACACCCTGGACGTGGCCGGCACTCGAAGACCATTGCTGGTCCCCAAGCGAACCCTCATCCTGGCTGACTACAAGCGGAAAACTAATTCAAGCATACAAAGCTTAAAAACTGAAATAAAAGTTCATAAAACTTAAATATAAACTTTAAGTCCAAAGAAAACTCTGTATAATAAAATATATACAACTCGCCATAAAAAGGCAACTTTAGTCTTTAAAACATTTAATAAAATAAATGATACAGACTTCTCAACTGTACTGACTATCTATGAAGCCTCTAACTGATAAAGATGGAAGTCGGGACAAGACCCACGACATCCTAACAATTGATATAACTGAAAGGTAAATGAAATCCTCCGAAACCAAGGAGGCTCACCATAGCTAACTCGAACTCTCGGATGTATCAATGAAGCTCCTGTTGATGATCCTGAATACCTGTGTCTGCATCATGAAAAGATGCAGGCCAAATGGCTCAGTACGTGGAATGTAAGAGGATGTAAGGGGAATTCTAAAACATAAGCATAAGCTTGAAACTTGATAAAAAGGAAACATACTTGCCTGTTTTCAATCTTACTCAACTCAAGGAATACTCCAAACTACTCAAACTTACTCAACTTAGAAGTACTCAAGGATAAGATACTCAACTCAGAGATTAGATACTCAACTCAAGGATATGATATTCGACTCAAAGATATGATATTCGACTCTGGATACTCAACTAAATATGACTGAACTCATTTCAATAGAAAGCAATTTAAAACAAGTGCAATATAAAGAAACAAACTGTTTAAAAACATGTTGTCAAATCTGTGTGTATGCAAGGATACACCATAACTCTGAAATGTATATAAAAATACAATAAACTGATGTATATAAAAATACAATAACTTCTGTGGGAGTTTCTCTAACCGACAACCATCACATAAGAGCTATAGTGATGATACAGCGATCTACCTCACGCTGCCAGCGCATCCTATACCCGGCCAAAGGTATAGAACCTGAACTGCCTAATGGATCCACTAGTCTATTTCGAAAAAGGTTCATCTAAAAAGTATGACCCTTTTCTACCCATGGTGGCTACATGGTTTATGGAGGCTGTGAGTTGTCTGAACTCTCCCCCATATCGGTGCTCAATACTACTCCCAAAAATATACTAGCTCTTATGTTTTAAAAACATACTTCTTTCTGCTGATTTGAGATAATTGCTCCAAAACTTAGCTCAAAGGCTATCTTGGAAATCTCAGTTTCCCTACTTGCTTCATTTAGAAAGCTGTTACTCTTTTCTGAAAACTAGCTCGAAGGCCCTTTGGAAATCTCAGTTTCCGTTCTTATTTAAATGTGAAAACATTTATAAACTCTTTGGGAATACTTAGTCCCCATATACTTTTGAAGAAAAAGACTTCAAACTTTACTCTTTACTCTTTACTGAACTCAAAACTTAAGTCTTAAAACAAAGTTAAAACATTTGTAAAAGACTTCTTAAAATATGGTTCATACCGAATTATGGACATGAACTACTCAATGCAAGGTTTTCAATAACCATAGATAGAACTCAAATACTTAGAACTCAAGAACTTCAATAATACTACTCATTTCAAGAATGCTCAACTCAGAGTTCATGCGGAATTATGAGCATGAACTACTCAACTCAATGACTCAAAGATACCTCTCATCTCAAGACTGTTCGACTTATAAGATTCATGCGGAATTATGGGCATGAACAATTCAACTCAAAGACTTTATAGGTAACATGTAATAGTCCCATGCTTAGAAATATAATCTCAAAGGGTATTAGGAACTCAATACTCAAGACTTAGAACTTGAAGATACTACTCATCTCAAAGATACTCAACTTCTCGAGTTCATGCGGAATTTATGGGCATGAACGACTTGACTCGTAGGTCTACATAACATTATGAAACTCATGTATTTGACTCTTCTCATTCTCTGACTTACTTCCTCAAAACTTAGTTCAAATCGATAGTTGATCTCAAAGGATTCACAATTGAACTCTACTCTTAACTCTCTCTTGAATTTGAATTATGAATTCAAGAGTTATGATTCATGATATGAAGGATCTCAATAAAAATATAGCTATTCGATAATTAGGAATATAACTTTTAAAAGAAACGTGAATTCAAGAACTCAAAATCAACTTATCTCAAGAATACTCTAATCTAGGGAAAGTATCCTAGATTACTCTTTTATTGATCTGAAAGTAGATGTAGGGTGTGAGGACGAACTAGTCCAACACTATGATAGCCTTACATACCTAGAAGAACAAGATTCTTGAAGAATCTTGAAGAATCTTTAAGAATCTTGAAGAAGAACTTGATTAGAAGCCTTGAAACCCTAGCTTGAAGGTAAACAATCAAGAAGACCTTTCTTGAGATTCTCGAGTTAGTTTCTTAAAATCTCTATAGCCAAAAATTATGATTTTCATGAGGGAAGATGAAAATCTGATTGTTTTGAGCTTTTTAATTAGTCAAGAAACTCGTTGATGGCTTTCTTGGAAGTAAAAAGACAAAAACCGATTATTTTCAATATTTTCCCGTCGGCTAATTCGTAACAGCACTGTATAGGTTACTAAAATAGTCATAACTTTTTACTCAGATATTGGATTGACGTGAAATTGGTGGGGTTGGAAAGTAGATTCAATTACCTTTAATTGGATAGGTTATGGCTCACGTAACTCTTAATATTCTAAGAGATATGGTCGTTTAAAGTTGACCTAAGCAGAATCTTACTTCAAAACTTAATAAACTTCAAGAACACTTATCAAGAACTTAAATCCATAAATTTCAAGAACGAAATTACGCTGAATAAATCATGATTGGCGTGTGGGTGAAAGAACCCAACACTATGGAAGCTTACATACCTCTTAGGGATCAAACCCATGGCGAAAATCCGCTACAACACGCAAGAATCTCGACGAACGCTTGATCCTCTCCTCTTTTCTCCTCTTCTCTCTTCTTTTCTCTTCTTGAACTCTCAACTAAAACCCTAGGCCAATTTTAGGATTATAAAACTGAACCTAATAGTATTAGACCCTTAAAATATTACTAAAAACGAATTAAATCTGGTTGGGTAAGGAAAAGACCAAAATACCCCTCTTTATTTTCGGCTAACTTTCCTTAACTGGACAGCCGATCTTCAAAAGGCCATATCTCCCTCATCTGACCTCGAAACTTAGCAAACTCGGTGGCGTTGGAAAGATAATTCAAATATCTTTCCTACGGTATATGGTAGTACACCTAAATCATCCTGAGATATGAGTTATGGTCGTTTGAAGTCGACCCAAAACTCATACTTAGCTTAACTTACAAAATTTCAGATTTTGCTATTTCCAATTTAATTCTTTTTGGAACTCAAGGTGCTACATCTAATGACCTTAACACTTAATAAATTTTTAATTCCTTGCAAAAATCTCACCCACTACGAAGAAAGGTTCGGGTCTTAGTTCGAAAATTTTCTGGGGTGTTACATATATATACTTTTAAATAATTAATTTTGTATATCTGTACCACTAATTAAGAATTTTCTGTCATATATCGAGGAAGATAAACATAGATACATGTATTTTTGCTACCAAATACACTAAATAGGGAGAGAGGCGAGCGAGATGGGGAGGAAGACAAGCGAAATAGTCATGTATCCTAGATACATGTGAATTACAATAGATACATACATATGCATGTATCTAGTGTGTATCTTGTGTGATTCGCATGTATTCGGGATACCAGATACATAGAAGAGTGATGAGTAAGATGGGAGGGAGTCGAGCGAGATTCCTATATAGTCTATCTAGAACAAATACTGACTTTGACCTCATGTATCCCAAGATACATGTATCTGGACATACCAAATTCGGTAAGAATCATAATACTGTAAAATAGAATGTATCTAAATAATTAACTCCTAAACTAGTGAGATTTTTGCATGTTGTCCAAACTAATTTGACTTGAGTTATATTTGTACCACTTGATTTAATTTTATTTTTTAAAGAAAAAAATCAACTTGAAGTGCTAGCAATCCCTAAGAAGAACTTAAATAGGAAAAGATCTACTATTTTTTTTAACCAAGTTGTTCTTCTACTAATTTATTATTTATTATTTATTATTTCTTGTTTGCTAAGTATACGTTCACACTTTCAAGCCACATGAATTCTACGCGTTGGATTTGGAAATATTTTTATGTCAAAATGTGAATAATCGAAATCAAAATATAAAGTTTATGGGTTCAAAATTTTAATTTTTTAAAGTTATTGTATTCTAATTTTAATAATTTATGTATGTTTAATAAATTTTAAAAATAAATACAAAATTTGAATCAAAATTATTAAATTCGCCTAAACCTGTTAATCATATCCTCATCTCCGCTCGAGAAAAAATAGTGTGTCTCAATATTTACATAAATTTGATCGATAAAAAAAATAATGTGTGTCATATATATTGAGATATACGAAGATGATAATAGTGGATATTGTCAACTATTGGCTACCGCCATCGCCGCCCACCAATATCAACTACCACGACACACCATTATTGGAAATCACTGCAATCGTAAGTCGTCACAACTAGCCACCTTTTACGATTATCACCATCAGACACCATTATCACAAGAACCGCCCATCATTGCCAACAATCATTAATATATATCGTCAACTATCGTCATCATTAACTATCACTATTATGCATCATAATTATTAACCGCCACCATCAATCATTATTGTCTACTATCATCGCCACTAGCTATAACCCATAACAACACCATTATTAGCCAACACGATTCTCAATCGGCACCTACAAATAGGGGTGTGCAAAAACCGATTTAACCAATAAACCGAACCGAAAAAAACACTATTGGTTTATTGATATTGGGTTATTGGGCTAACGGTTTTTAAATGGTTTTGCAAAATTTTTTATTGGGTTATTGGTTCGGTTTCCGGTTTTATAATTTTTGTTAATGGTTAAACCGATAACCCAATAAGACTATACTAAATTTACTAGTCTTATTGTTAATGGTTAAACGATTGTTACTTTCACACTTTTTGTTAATGGTTAAACGATTGTTACTTTCACACTTTTTCCTTTGAATGTGTCTAGTGTCTAAACTTGCAAGAAAAATGATTGTTACTTTTATGATTATTACTTTCATGCCAAATGCTGGAAAAATCATATGGTCTATTTGAAAATTTTCTTATCGTGTATATAATATATATGAGTATTTTCTTATTGGTTAAACCGGAAACCGAACCGTTAAGTACCATAAACCGATTAACCAAAAACCGATAAGAAATATGTTATTGGTTTGGTTATCGGTTTGAAGTATTTACAAACCGAAAACCGATAAACCGAACCAATAACACCTAAAACCGAACCGAACCGACCGATGCGCACCCCTACCTACAAACTAGAGTCATAATTTTTTTAATTCTTTTGGTTATGTAGTATTACATTAATCTAGTATTTTATTGAATTATAATATAAATATGAATTTTATATATTCAAACGTAGAAAAGATAAAAGTTTTATCATCCTATTTTTAATATGTCAATATTTGATTCAATTCGTTTGTTGTCCACTCTTAATTGTGGTCAAAGGCAGAGTTAGGTAAGGTTGAGTCCTTCAACAGAAAATTATATTATTTACTAGATAATGTTGTCCGTGCTATGCACGGGCCCAATAATATAAATGGTATGTTTTGGGGTTAATAACGGAGTTTTTGAAGCGATTGTTTGCGTGGATAAAGGAATAAGTTTTTTTTATCACAAACCTGTACTTTCTTTGACGCTATTCAAGGCACAATAAGACTACCCACATACAACATTTTTGAAATATTTTATGTTGTCAATTATCGTGATTTATAGTATTTTTACGATGGATTCACTTAAAGAATGAGTGGAATTTTTTGTATTTTTTTCAAAACATATTTTATGTTGTCAATTATCATGATTTATAGTATTTTTACGCATTTTTTAAATATAAAAAACCCAAAAAAATAAGACAAATAAATTAAAATGGACCCAATATATGTTATTTTTGTTGTCTCAATTTATGTGACACAAATAAAATTTGGAGAGTCATCCAAATTTTAATTTAAAAAAAAAATGTTTTAAGTTATTAATTATTGTGATTTATAATATTTTTATGTAACTTTCAAATAACCAACATTACTGGTCACTTTGTCATAATTTATGTGATATGGATAAAATTACAAAATTAACCCTTTTAAAATGTGTTCAAATATTTTAAGTTGTTAATTATTATTATTTATAATACTTTTTTGGTAATTTTAAAATGATATGTGTTATTTTTTTTGTCTCAATATATGTGTGCCTGATAGAATTCTGAGAGTGAACCTATTTTATTATATAGCTTTTGAATATTTTAAATTGGTAATTATTGTAATTTTTAATGCTTTTTAAGTCATTTGTAAATGATATATGTTGCTTCCTTTGTCCCATTTTATATAGTATAAATAAAATTCCCGAAACCAACTCAATTTTTAATATATTTTTAAAATATTTTAAATTATTAATTATTGCGATTTATAATATTAAAAAAATAGAAAATGTACAAAACTTGTATCAGCCTAAAAAATGACCACGATAATTCGAAGCCTACAGAAAGCAATATGGTTGTACGTAATTTTTAAATACTTAATATATATTACTCCGCTTGTCTCAATGTATGTAGCATAGATAAAATTTCAAGAGTCAATCAAATGTTGTTAATTGTTAAGATTTATAATACATTTTACATAGTTTTCAATAATTTCATATTAAACAATACATATTACTACTTTTGTCTCACTTTATGTGACATTGATAGATTAATTTTATGAATCAGTCAGTTTATTTTTTTCTGGTTTTTTAATAAATATTTTAAGTTGTCAATTATCACGATTTATTGTATTTTATACATAATTTTTAACGATAGATTAATTTCAAGAATCAATCAAATTTTTTTATATGTATTTATTTTTGAAATATTTTATGTTGTCAATTATCATGATTTATAGTATTTTTACGATAGATAAACTTCAAGAATCAGTGGAATATTTTGTATCTTTTTCAAAACATATTTTATGTTGTCAATATCATGATTTATAGTATTTTTACGCAATTTTTAAATATAAAAAAAAACTAAAAAAATAAGAAAAATAAATTAAAATGGACCCAATATGTTATTTTTGTTGTCTCAATTTATGTGACACAAATGAAATTTGGAGAGTCATTGAATATTATATCTTATACTTGGGCATAAACTCCCTTACGCACGGGCCCAATAACTATTATTTTTTGTCCTAATGTATGTGACACAAATAAAATATAGTGAGTTATTTAAATTTACTATGATTTTTTAATATTTTAAGTTGTTAATAATGTAATTTATAATATTTTTACATAATTTGTAAATACTTAATATATATTACTCCGATTGTCTCAATGTATGTAACATAGATAAAATTTCAAGCATTTTACGTAGTTTTCAATAATTTCACATTAAATAATCCATATTACTACTTTTGTCTCATTTTATGTGACATTGATAGATTAATTTTAAGAATCAGTCAATTTCTTTTTTTGTGTGTTTTTAATAAATATTTTAAGTTGTCAATTATCACGATTTATTGTATTTTATACATAAATTTTAACGATAGATTAATTTCAAGAATCAATCGAAATTTTTTATATGTATTTTTTTTTGAAATATTTTATGTTGTCAATTATCATGATTTATAATATTTTTATGACAGATTAACTTCAAGAATCAGTGCAATTTTTTGTATCTTTTTCAAAACATATTTTATGTTGTCAATTATAATGATTTATAGTATTTTTACGCAATTTTTAAATATAAAAAAAAATAAGACAAATAAATTAAAATGGACGCAATATATGTTATTTTTGTTATCTCAATTTATGTGAGACAAATGAAATTTCAAAGAGTCATCCAAATTTGCATTTTTAAAAAAAAAATGTTTTAAGTTATTAATTATTGTGATTTATAATATTTTTATGTAACTTTCAAATAACCTACATTGCTGGTCACTTTGTCCTAATTTATGTGATATGAATAAAATTACAAAATTTTAAAATGTCTTTCAGATGTTTTAAGTTGTTAATTATTATTATTTATAATACTTTTTCGGTAATTTTAAAATGATATATGTTATTTTTTCTGTCCCAATATATGTGACCCGGATAGAATTTTGAGAGTCAACCTATTTTATTATATATCTTTTAAATATTAAATATTTTAAGTCATTTGTAAATGCTTTATTATATTATATTATATTATTATATGTTATATTCTATATATATTATACATATATATTTATTTTTACTATATAATAAAAGGGAGTTTATGTATATTATATTATATTATATTATATATTATATAAACTCCATTTTATTATGTAGTAGAAAAATAAATATATATTATATATATTATATAGTAGAAAAAATGATTTATTATATTATATTATTATATTATATATTATATCTAATGTCCCATCATAAACTCCCTCTTATATAATAGTAGAATAGAATATATGATTAAAACTATTTCTTATGTATATATAGTATATGTTGAATTCTCTTCAATTTCTCGTATAGTTATTTCTTCATATTTTAAATAATATTAGTGAAAATTCAGACTTTGCAGCTGATCTCGTGATTTTATGTATTGTTATTAACTCACAAAGAAAAGAGGGTATTATGCCTACGTTTGCTATTGACTAGAGAGGGAAGTTTCAAGGATAATTAATAATATCATTCATATTTCAATTGTTATACTAAAGTCACAAAACTATCTTTATAACAAAATAATAATTCAACTATATTCGTATATATCATAAAAATCTCGAAAAAAAATGAATACTCTAAAGTGGAAAACCACAAGTGGCTTACCACATCTATAAAATTGTCCTATAAATATAGCTCCATTAGCAACCCACCTTATCTAATATCAATATTGCACCACTTGATAAATCAACAAACTTATTTCTTGTCCAAACCTAATGACTAGCTTATTAGACATATATATTCCTATCATATATATTAGTTTTATCTATACTTTCAAATATTTATGTATTTTATCACTAATTAAGAGTTTTCTATCATATATTAAGGAAGATACATCTAGATACATGTATTTTTTGCTACTAGATACATTAAAATAAGGAGAGAGACAAATGAGATAGTCATGAATCCCAAATATACGTGAATCACACTAGATACATGTGTATATATCTGGAATATCGAAGACATAGGAGAGTGGCGAGGGAGATGGGAGGGCGGTGAGGGAGACGAGCGAGATTTGTTTATGTATCACAGATACATGTGATCCATTTGTATATAGTGTATCTAGAACACATTACATCTAATTTTAACCTCATATATCCCGAGATACATGTAACTTGACATATCGGATACACCGAAATCTGGTAAGATTCGTAATATTAATAAGTAAAGTGTGTCTAAGTAATTACCTCCTAAACTAGTTGGACTAATGTAAGTTTCCCTTTTTAATTTTTTTCTTCAGTAGATAAAAAAGTATTTTCTTTTAAATAGTTTAATATATGTATTTTAATTTTTTACCATAAAAACACATTTTTATGATTTTTTTTTAGTATAATAATTAAAAGTTGATGACCACTATTAACACCCAATTTTGGACCTCCACAATATAAATTAATCATTGAGTTTCTTAAATTCCAAACGATTTGAAATAATTAACTTTATAAAATTCAAATATTTTCAAGTTATTTTATAATATTTTTTGTCACTTTTACGATTTTTAAATAATACGTATGTTTTATATAATTTTATATATAATTAGTATATTTTACAAATATTCAAAAATCATCTCAAAAAGATTTTAATTTTTAGTAAGTATTTTATTAAATTAGTTTAGTTTTAAATTATGGTTATAATTTTGAATCATTAGTTTACAATTAAGTAAATTATTTTATTTCGTTAAAATTAAGAAGCTCGTTAATTAATCAATATTAATTCGTCCTATTTAAATTTTAGTCGAATTCCTAATTGCAAATCTAACCCATTCTATTGCAATTTTGACTACCAATTTTGCCCCACCGTAAACCCATTTGGGACAAACCAAATTTTGGGCCATTTATTATGTTCCATTAATCCAAAATTTTCCAGAAGACCCAATCCCAGCAGCCCACTAATATTCCCAGCCCAATTATTTTCTCAAAGAAAACCCAGCAAATACACCAAATACCAAAAACACCAAAACCGACCCTGTACTGTTCTTCTTCCTCGCGATAACAAACCCATAATATTTACATGTGTTAATTATTTGGATTATGTAGCTATGTGTTTTAAATTGATGTTAACTTTCGTTGAGAGAATTTTTGCATTATGCTAATATGTTTCTTATTTTTCTATGTTGTATGTGGATCTGTCTGGAGTCCAAATGGGACCCAAATCTCCTTCCCCTTACATTTCGAGAGAGCCCTAAAGGCTCAAGTTCCTCCTTTATCGAGTCAGCCAGCCGTAAAATCGAAGAACAGGTCCAAGTGGTGAAAAATGGGCCAAGGTCCACTTGAAATTCAGCAAGATGGAGAGTTTTAAATAGGCTCAAACTCATGTTTTGGGCATTTTTAGTAGGGAAAATTGTATGAAATAACAAACTATTAATTTAAATAAAATGTTATAATCATAGTTGATTTTAATTGTAATTCGCAGCAAACATCCCCTTTTTTTGCCATCTGATTCAGTATACAATTAGTCATTTTATACATTTCGGTATAAAATGTGTTTATGTTTATATAAAGCTAGAGAAAAATGTATATACAAATATAAATACATATTTTTTTCGTCCTATACACTTATAATTATATAAATACAAATCTTATTATACAAATTACAATGTATAAATGAATTGATACAAAATCGAATAATTTGTATAAAATTGGATGTTTGTAGCGAATTATACAAATCAAAAGCTCCATAGCAAACATAAAATTTTCTATGAAGCACAATTATGCAAACTATAGCTATAACATACAAATATGATTTTTATGTTAGCTATATGTAAAAGTTGCTCTTTTTAGTACTAGGACAGGTTCAAGATCGGAAATTTGGGCCAACTCTTTATTTATTATTGTATCAACTAACATCTTATTTGATCTTGGTTTGACTTAATTAATTTCCCAAGGAGGTCATTTCACTTTTATGTTCAAAGTTTATATTATTACTAGATAATGTTGTCTGTGCTATGCACGGGCCCAATAATATAAATGGTATGTTTTTGGGCTAATAACCAAGTTTTTGAAGCGATTATTTGCGTGGATAAAGGAATAAGCTTTTTTTTATCACAAACTTGTACTTTCTTTGACGCTATTTAAGACATAATAAGACTACCCACATACAACATTTTTGAAATACTTTATGTTGTCAATTACCATGATTTATAGTATTTTTACGATAGATTCACTTCAAAAATCAATGGAATTTTTTATATTTTTTTCAAAACATATTTTATGTTGTCAATTATCATGATTTATAGTATTTTTATGCAATTTTTAAAAATAAAAAAGACAAATAAATTAAAATGGACCCAATATATGTTATTTTTGTTGTTTCAATTTATGTGACACAAATGAAATTTGGAGAGTCATCCAAATTTTCATATGTTTTTAAAAAAAAATTTAAGTTATTAATTATTGTGATTTATAATATTTTTATGTAACTTTGAAATAACGTACATTATTGGTCACATTGTCCAAATTTATGTGATACGGATAAAATTACAAAATTAACCCTTTTAAAATGTCTTTCAGATATTTTAATTTGTTGATTATTATTATTTATAATACTTTTTTGGTAATTTTAAAATGATATGTGTTATTTTTTCTGTCCCAATATATGTGAGCCTAATACAATTTTGAGAGTCAACCTATTTTATTATATAGCTTTTAATTATTTTAAATTGATAATTATTGTAATTTTTAATGCTTTTTAAGTCATTTGTAAATGATATATGTTGTTTCCTTGATTGGGACTTTTCCATTTGTGACATATATATATATATATATATATATATATATATATATATATATATATATGTCACAAATGGAAAAGTCCCAATCAAGGAAGCAACATATATCATTTACAAATGACTTAAAAAGCATTAAAAATTACAATAATTATCAATATATATATATATATATAATTTTAAAATGGAGTTTATGCCCAAGTTCTACTATATAATAAATATAATATATAATATATAATATTCAAGAAAGTCTCAATCTTGAATATTATATATTATACTTGGGCATAGTAGAAATTTTAAAAGTCCCACAAGTATAATATATAATATTGAAGATTGGGAAAAGTCCCAATCTTGAATATTATATATTATAATTGGGCTTAAACTCCCTTTTATAATATAGTAGAATAGAATTTATTACTTATCTTTATTTTTCTTTTTTGTCTTACAACTTTAGGAATTATTCCCCTTTAAATTATTATTTTCTTTTCTTTCTTAAGTTTGTTTTTCCTTTAAATAAAAAATGGGTTTTATTACTTAATTAATATATTTCTCAAAATTAGTCAAAGTCATTTTAGTCAAATCGTCGGTCAACCGCAAAGTTAGTGGATATTCCGAGGGCCTAACACCTTCTCAGAATGTATATTGAACTCGGATCCTTTTATTTTCAATTGATTTTATCTGTTTAAGTCTTTTGGAAACATTAAGTTTTTTTTTTTCTTGATTTTTACTAAAAAAATTAAGTGGCGACTCTATTCTTTTGGAAATTCAATTTCTCTTAAATAATAAATTTAATCGATTTTTTGAAACAAGTCATTTTTCTTTTATTTTATTTTCTTTCAAGTAAAACAACCACTTGCGAAGTTCATCATGATAAATAAAAGTTAAATAAGAAATTAATTGATGTTTTTTTAAAAAAAAATCTAATCAAAGCATTAGATCATAGACATAACCAATCCTAAAAACCAAGGACATTTTAATTTTATAAGGCTTTTTATCAAATAGTTCAAGAGTAGTGTACTAAATAGAATTAATAAATGAAATGAAGTACCACGTATCTTATTTTAGATATTTAATTAGATTTTAACCCAAGTTGGGTTGTGTGGTGGATAAATTTTTCAATGGATAAATTAACCATAGTTGTCATTTGTCAATTGGTAAATTTATGTGGTGGTGTTTGAAATAAGAAAGAAAAATAAAAACGAGATTTACTTATAAATTTGTGGTTGTTAGAATGGTAGGTTAATTAGCTTATTTGTGGTAACTTAGACAGTCATTAAGCCAGATCTGTCCATAAAAAATCTAGGTTAATTAGCTTATTAATTTGTCCTCCTCCTAAGTCATCTCTATGATGTATTTCAAAAAGCAGGTTTTTCACCATACACTATTAAAAAAATATTAATTATTAAGCATCAAAATCGACAGATGACATCAATTTTCATCCTAAAAAGTAAAATCGATAGACTTGACTATGTCAAAATATGGTGGGTTGATTAAAGGAACCCTATGAATTACCTCGGTTAAAATCGAGGAATGTTTGTTAATTTCTTTAAAAAAATCGAGATCATTTAAAAAAAAATAACTACCGAGTTTTGTTCATAGATCTTTCAGACACATAATATAATATTTGCTATTATATGAACAATTTTATCATTAGACTCCACATGCTATTTGATGAAATAATTGCGTTATTTTTAATTTGTATTAATCAACCGCAGTTTTGCATTTAAAAAATCGACGGGGTTCCTCGACTTTCATAAATTAAAAAAATCAATTGAGGGACTCTTTCGATTTTCTTGCAATCTTTTTAGGGGAAATAGCAATTTTATTTCCTATATTGTTGGATAATTTCAATTTTAGTCCTTGTTTTATTTGACTATGCACATTTAACCTTCAGTTATTTGAAGTGTGCGGTTTTGGTCCTTGAAATTAACAAAAGTTAACTATTTAACAGAATGATTATTTTAAAATATATAAAACAATATAAATTGAAGGATTGGTGATTCTAGAATTATGTGTATAAAAAAAATGAATTTAAGAAATTTCTTAAAGATTGAAAGCAGTTAGGACACCATTGATTGTCTTAAGGACCATGTCCACCTACTAAACCCTTTCAAATGTAATCGCATTTGACCTTGATTAGTAACCATTGAAAAAGAGAGGAAAAATGAGTTGCTAATGAATAAAAAAATAAAGCAAACAGAGAAGCAAATGAGATTAATTTATATATTAAAAATAATCAATTTAATTGTATATTTTTTAAATTTAATTTTATATACATAATTCTTCAACATTTATAATCACCAAACCTTTATTTTATTTTATTGTATATATTTTTAAATAATCATTTTGTTAAATAGTTAAGTTTTGTTAACTATAAGGACCAAGACCAATACATTTAAAATGATTGAAGGTTAAATATGCATAGTCAAATAGCACATGAATTAAAATTGAAATTATGCAATAATACAGGGACTAAAACTGTTATTTCTCCTTTTTTTAATTTTTTTTATAGTTTTTACATATTTTTGCGCAAAAATTAACCAACGAATATTCGTTTTTTAAAAGAGAAATTATTGGAAAAATATGTAGTCTATCAATTTTTTACATTTTTTTAATAGTGATAACATGACGATCGAAATAAAATTATTGAATTATGCGGAACCCATATTAGTTTTCATCAAGTATATATGGTTGGCCTGGTTGGGCATATAAGAGTAATGAAATTATTGTTGTTAGGAGTGACAAAATAAAACTTAATTCGTCCAATCTGTTTAAGTTTGGGCGGGTTATTGACCCGCTCATTTATTAGCTCAACTCATTTCAATCCAACTCATTTCAACCCATTAAAAATTGAGTTTATAAATAACCCGAATTGGCTCACGAAAATTTTGTCGAACTATTTTAATTTTTTTTTGTTAATTTGATATGTTGTATATAGCCATAATAAAGAAAACAAATTATTAGGTACTAAAATAGTTTAAAAGAACAAATAAAACAATTAAGTTTAGTAAAAATTGGGTTGGATATTGTAACCGATTACCTAAACCATTTTGACCCAACCCGTTTTCACCCAAGCAAATTTAGATTGGATTGGGTCTTGACACGATTATTGTCTTAAACCCATTATAACCCGTCCAAATTTGACCCAACCCACCCAATTGTCATCCTAATTGTTGTTATGATAAACTAATAAAAAGATATGCTATAATCATATCTCTCTCTATATATATTTTTTTTTTTTAAAAATTGAGATTACAAATACGCTATTCAAATTCATCATAAGACTTGTAAATTTTTTTAATAAAATAGATTGAATGAAGATAATACCAAATCGAGCTTGTTCGTCAATTTTTTTGAAGAATTGAGTAACATAAACAAGTTCCATTAATACGTTAATTAGAGTAGTGAATAATTTAAAACTATAGGTAAAATGAAGATAGTAAAAAGTCTTGGCAGACTAATAAAATTTGCATGTGAACTGATAAAAAAATAAAATAAACCTTGGATATAACTTAGTCTCAAAAGCTAGCTAATACAGTAAAAATTATGCAAGACCATGTAATGAATCCAATTTCCCTTTCTATCGTCGACATGGTTCTCAACTCACCCACCCACTCCGCACACCTAGAACTAAACATCTATAGCACATACAATATCATGTAAATAGTGGATTGTGAAGGGACTAATTTTGATATCATAAAATGAACCTTAAATCTAACTCAACCGGAAAAACTAACTCATGAAATGGAAATACTTTTCAACTTATCTAGTCCTCATCAAAAACAAATCTACAATATAAGTATATAACACGTCGATTCACATAAATTTAATAGCTTTCCAAAACTTGTTATCACTCTTCAAGTGTTTCCACGTACCCCTAATTACAACCACTAATACTCATTATCTTGACTTGAACAAAGTACCCTTTGAAAAGTGATTTTCTTTTTTGAAAATAATAGCAATCTATATGAAGAAAAATCCTCTAGGTTTACCCAACTTTTAAAAAATTATTCCATGCTTACTTAGGTGAAAGAAAAAAATATTATATTTTGGTCATACTTGCACACAAACTTGACTAAATTTTCATGTCATAGCCAAAAGGTGGTTAACAAACTCTAGAAAGGTTAGCTTTGCATGTAATTTTTTTTGTGTGGCTAAAAACATGCAAATGAGTCTTTCATTAGTATCAACACACTTTAAGTCTAGCCAACTCAATAGATCATAGATATATAAAATTCTAAAGGTCAAGAAATATTGATTAGACTTGTATCAAATGATGATTAAAATATGAAATTTGTTGAAAAAATAATTAATTAATTAAATGAAGTGTATAGTACAACCAATTATTAAAGATTTTATTGTCCAAGTGGAATTTGGTGTTTTATGACTCTTTGATCATGATAAATTTGTCAATAGATAACTAATTGTTAGGATAAGAGAGATCGATCTAGAATTTGAAGTTTACGAATTTTTAACGATTTTAAAATTTTTAAAAATAGTATAAAGGGTCAAGGGAATTTGAATCCAAATTAGGAAGGACAATGTCACGCCCCGAGCTACCCCCGAAACGCGGACACGGGACCTAGGACCACAAGTGATCCCAAGCTAACCTTGTTGGCATGATCATGAGCATACTAAATATAATCTGAATAATAGAAACTGTGCGAAAGCTAAATCATAAATAAGATGAAAAGATGGGGAATACCCATATACTATAACTGAGATAAATGAAAACTGATGAGTTTAATACAAGGAAGATATTAACTCAATACTAAGATGAATCTATCTATGTCTGAAATAAACCTCTAAACTGACTAGAAATGTTGGGACATGCCCCAACTAGGTCTAGCAAAACTGAAACTAAAGACTAAAAGCAATAAAGATAAACGTGTCACTAGTCCTCGAAGAATGAGGACTCACCACTGATGCTGCTGAACTGAAGATCGGGAATCGATCTAAGCGTGATCTGGATGCTGAGAACCCGAACCTACATGACGAGAAGATGTAGCGCACGTATGCGTCAGTACTTGAAAGGTACTGAGCATGCAAGATAGAGTAAAGCTGAAATGACATATCACTGAACAAAGCAATAAAGCAATGATATAATCTGAACATGATATAAATACTGAAAATATTGAATACTGAGCTAACTGATGCAATGACCAAATTTATAACATGTTGAGACTGAATACTGACTGTACTGAAATATGGTCAATGCAATAGAGTATGACTGAACTATGGGAGCTACTAATAACCGACATAAAACCATATGAGCTAAATGTGGAGTCCGATGTATTCGCCCCATCGAGAGGACCCAATATACCCTGCCAGAGGTATTGAGGCATGCTGGCGTGATCACTAAACTGATGTTGCCCACAGAGGGGACTTACACCTACGTGGCTCGTAGTTCTGGGACTATATAGGTACGCTGAATCCTAGTCCAACTCAGTATTATGCTACTCCCAATTGATTAAGTGATTAACACATTATGACTGGATTTCTGTAATACTGGATAGCTCAAAACTGAACATGTAAAACTGAGAATGCAACAATTAATCTGATAATGATGCATTAATAATTGAGGTATGTATAACTGAATAACTGAGATATCTGACCTAGCATGTGTAATTCAAGAACTAAAGAAATACATAGCTAGGGTTCTGAAATTCATGCGAGAAACGATGTAATAACATGATAATCTGATTTGGAACATGTTAATAACTAATTCATGATGATCTGTTGTAATTCTAGAAACCCTAGGTCTATTCATAATAAGGGAATCAAGAAACTGACTGAATTCTAGGGACCTAATGGGCGAAAGGAACCCACTAGTGAAATCCCACATACCTGGTGACGAATTTCACGGAGAAATCCTTTGATTTCTGGGCTGGAACTGAAGAAAACTTACTGCGTTCTTGACCTTTTTCTCCTCTCTTGCTACTAATTTTCTAAGTTTTGATTAATGATTTGACTTGGATAAGTTCTAGTTATGTTTCTAGGCATAAACTGACTAAAACCTCATGATTTAGGGTCTAAACGACGTATCTTAGGGGTCCAACGACATAGGAAAAGACCAAAAGACCCCTAACTTAATTGTTGTCGGAGTGACCAACGGACTGGACCTACGGACCGTAGGTCAATCAACGGTCCATCGATTGGGGTCGTCGGTCGGGTCTGCTGGACAGGGCTTTACTAAAATGAGCATAACTTTTTTACTCGGAGGTTGGAATTTAGCAAACTCAGTGGCGTTGGAAAGAGGATTCAATTATCTATCTTACCATAGGTTATGGAACACATAATTACTTTTGTGCTAAAAGTTATGACCATCTGAACTTGACCCATCAACAATTTTCAGCTAACTGGTTATTGACCCTCACCTACGGTCAGACCTACAGACCGTAGAGCGAATGACGGTCCGTGCTGGTCAACCATAGTTTGTGTCAGAGGCTGGGTAAAGGAGGTCTTGATCCACAGACACAGACCACGGACCGTGGTCTGATCTACGGACCGTGGGTCTGTCCGTGAGTCGGGACTTAACCAATTTTTCTGAGCTGGTTTTGGGGAAGGGTTGCAGTGGTGAACCACGGACCACCAGAACGGGCCGTGATCTGACCTACGGTCCGTGGATGGTGACCGTAAGTTACACTTGCAACTTCTCAAAATCTGCATTTTTGGTCTGTTTCGGATACGCGGTGTTACATTATCTCTCCCTTGGGACCATTCATCCTCGAATGAAGACTAAACTAGCAGAGATGGAGGGAGAGGGCTGCAATCCCTACCACTAAACACTGAGAACTAAATTTCTGATTGAACTGAGTTCCAAGAACATGCAAATACGCTAAAAATGCTAGTACAAACTGAAGGAACATGATTCTAAGACTGAATTTACGCATGAATGACTGAAAAACTGATGAGGAACTATTACCTCAAGCTGGAATGGAATTGGAAGGAAAGAGGTGAGGATACTTGGGCTTCATGGTTGTTTCTGCTTCCCAAGTAGCTCCCTCTACGGACTGACTCCTCCACAAAACCTTGACTGAAGCGACTTCTTTGTTTCTCAACCTTCTAACCTAACGATCGAGAATCTCAACTAGTATATCCTTATAAGAAAGGCTATCTTTTACATCCATAGACTTTAATAGCACTACAGATGCTGGATTACCCACACACTTCTTCAAAAGTGAAATGTGAAAAACTGGATGCACTGCTGCTAAATCTGCTGGCAACTCTAACTCATAAGTCATTTTACCAATCCTTTTCAAGATCTGGTAAGGGCCTACATATCTGGGACTAAGCTTTCCTTTCTTGGCAAATCTTATCACCCCCTTCATAGGTGACACTTTCAAGAAAACCCAATCATCAATTTGGAACTTTAGTTCCCTTCTTCTCACATCTGCATAAGACTTCTGGCGACTCTGGGAAGTCTTAAGTCTATCTCTAATGAGTTGCACTTTCTCCATAGCATCAAGGACTGAATTTGGTCCTATCAAGGCTACTTCACCTACTTCAAACCAACTAACTGGAGATCTACATCTATACCCATACAATACCTCATAAGGTGCCATCTGAATGCTGGAATGGTAACTATTGTTGTAGGCGAACTCAATAAGAGGAAGGTGATCATCCCAACTACCCTAGAAATCGATCACGCAAGCTCTCAACATGTCCTCTAAGGTTTGAATGGTACGCTCTGCCTCACCATCCGTCTGCGGAAGAAATGATGTGTTAAGATTAACCTGAGTACCAAGACCTTTCTGAAATGACTTCCAGAAATAAGAGGTAAACTGAGGACCCCTATCTGAGATGATAGACAAAGGAACCCCATGCAACCTCACAATCTCATTAATGTAAAGCTTGGCATAATCCTCCGCCGAATATGTAGTCTTGACCGCCAAAAAGTGAGAAGACTTAGTAATTTTGTCAACAATCACCCAAATTGAGTCATGTTGTCTGCGAGTACGAGGTAAACCTGTGATGAAATACATGTTGATCACTTCCCACTTCCAAGTAGGAATGTCAATCTCTTGATTCATACCTTATGGTTTCTGATGTTCTACCTTGACTTACTGGCAATTGGGGCACTTAGCCACAAAATCTGCTATATCTCTTTTCATACCATTCCACTAATAGACTTCCCGCAGATCGCGGTACATCTTAGTGGCACCTGGATGAATTGAGTATCTGGAGTTATGGGCTTCTGCAAAAATATGTTGTCTCAACTCACCCACATTAGGAACACATAATCGACCCTGATAGCGAAACACACCATGTCCCCTTTGGGAGAAAACCTCAACTCTCTGTTGGTGCACTGCCCCATTGAGTTCAAGTAATATCGGATCGTTGTTTTTCTTTCCCTTAACTGCCACTACCAAAGAAGATTCTGCCCCATTCTGAACCGTTACACCACCATCTGATATGCTCATAAGATGAACTCATAGGCGAGCAAGTCTGTGAACATACTTTGCTAGTTCTCTTCTTTCTTCCTCAACATGTGCTACACTACCCATGGATAATCTACTAAGAGCATCTGCTACTACATTTGCCTTACCTGGATGGTAATGCACACTCATATCATAATCTCTGAGGAACTCAAGCCACCTTCTTTGGCGAAGATTCAACTCTTTCTTGGTGAACATCTATTGAAGTCTCTTATGGTCTGTGAACACATCTACATGAACACCATACAAGTAATGTCTCCAAATCTTAAGTACAAACACCACTGCTGCTAGCTCAAGGTCATGAGTCGGATAATTCTTCCCATGTACCTTAAGTTGTCTACAAGCATAAGTTATAACCTTACCTCGCTGCATTAACACACAACCTAGGCCAACCCTGGATGCATCACAATAGATCACAAAACCATCTGAACCCTCTGGTAATGTCAAGACATGAGTTGTAGTCAACCTAGTTTTCAGTTCTGCAAAGCTTTTCTCACAATCATCTGACCACTGGAACTTAAGATTTTTCTGAGTCAACCTAGTCAATGTTGAGGCTATAGATGAAAATCCTTCAACGAACCGTCTGTAATAGCCCGCTAGACCCAAGAAACTTCTTATATATGTAGCAAAGGTAGGTCTGGGCCATTGTTTCACTGTTTCTATCTTCTAAGAATCTACTTGAATTCCTTCACTAGACACAATATGCCTAAGGAAAGCAATTGATTGTAACCAAAGCTCGCACTTGTTAAATTTTACAAATAACTGGCGATCTTTGAGAGTTTACAAAACAACTCTCAAATGACTCGCATATTCTTCCTCATTCCTAGAGTAAATGAGGATATTATCAATAAAGACGATAACGAACAAGTCCAAGTACTGCTTGAACACTCTGTTCATCAAATCCATGAAAGCTGCAGGAGCATTGGTTAGTCCAAATGACATAACTATAAATTCGTAATGACCATACTGAGTTCTGAAGGTTGTCTTCGGAATGTCACTATCTATGGCTTTAAGCTGATAATAACCTGATCTGATGTCTATCTTTGAGAAATGACTATCACCCTGAAGTTGGTCAAACAAGTCATCAATCCTGGGGATGGGATACTTATTCTTGATTGTGACCTTGTTCAACTGCCTATAGTCAATGCACATTCTGAGAGAACCACCTTTCTTCTTCACGAACAACACTGGTGCACCTCAAGGTGAAATACTAGGTCTGATGAAACCCTTATCTAGAAGGTCTTTCAACTGCTCTTTCAATTCCTTAAGCTCAGCTGAAGCCATTCTGTAAGGAGGAATAGAGATACCTTGGGTATCTGGAAGGAGATCAATTCCAAAGTCGATTATCCTTTCGGGAGAAACTCCGGGAAGATCATCTAGAAACACTTCTGGAAACTCATTAACCACTGGAACTGACTCAAGAGTTGCGGTTTCGGAACTAGAATCCTTAACCCGAACTAGATGATAGAGATAACCCTTAGAGATCATCTTTCTGGCATTAAGGTAAGAAATGAATCGACCCATAGAAGCTAAGCTACTACCCTTCCATTCTAAGGTTGGTTCATCTGGAAACTGAAAACGAACAATCATAGTTCTACAATCAACTGAGGCATAACAGGAATGTAACCAATCCATGCCTAGAATGACATTGAAGTCTACCATTTCTAACTCTACAAGATCTGCTGAGGTGACTTTCTGAACGACTGTGACAGGGCATTTTCTGTATACCCGTCTAGCCATAACTAGTTCACCAATTGGAGTAGAGACTGAGAAGGGTTCTGAGAGAGTTTCTGGACTGACATCTAAGATTACTGCTATAAATGGAGTCATAAAAGATAAAGTAGTCCCTACCATATGCGAGCCACATCCTTAAGCTGGTAGGATGCTAACTCAACCCTACCATTATCAGTCACTTGCATCACTCCAAAGATTTTCTTAACCTCATCAATGAAGTCTTGTGGGTCTTCACCAACTTGTGACCCTAAAACTCAGGCGGTTTCATCCTTAAAAAAAATCTAGAACTCTAACTGCCACTGATCCACTATTTCTATTAGTAGGAATTGGGCCCTGCTGATTGTTCTTGTTGGTCATATTGTGAGCCAATAGTTGGATCGCATTCTGAATACTGGATAGCTCAAAACTGAACATGCAAAACTGAGAATGCAACAATTAATCTGATAATGATGCATTAATAACTAAGGCATGTATAACTGAATAACTGAGATATCTGACCTAGCATTTGTAATTCAAGAACTAAAGAAATACATAGCTAGGGTTTTGAAATTCATGCGAGAAACGATGTAATAACATGATAATCTGATTTGGAACATGTTAATAACTAATTCATGATGATCTACTGTAATTCTAGAAACCCTAGGTCTATTCATAATAAGGGAATCAAGAAACTGACTGAATTCTAGGGACCTAATGGGCGAAAGGAACCCACTAGTGAAATCCCACATACCTAGTGACAAATTTCACGTAGAAATCCTTTGATTTATGGGCTGGAACTGAAGAAAACTTACTGTGTTCTTGACCTTTTTCTCCTCTCTTGCTTCTAATTTTCTAAGTTTTGATTAATGATTTGACTTGGATAAGTTCTAGTTATGTTTCTAGGCATAAACTGACTAAAACCTCATGATTTAGGGTCTAAACGACGTATCTTAGGGGTCCAACGACATAGGAAAAGACCAAAAGACCCCTAACTTAATTGTTGTCGGAGTGACCGACGGACTGGACCTACGGACCGTAGGTCAATCAACGGTCCATCGATTAGGGTCGTCGGTCGGGTCTGCTGGACAGGGCTTTACTAAAATGAGCATAACTTTTACTCAGAGGTTGGAATTTAGCAAACTCAATGCGTTGGAAAGAGGATTCAATTATTTATATTACCATAGGTTATAAGACACATAATTACTTTTGTGCTAAAAGTTATGACCATCTGAACTTGACCCATCAACAATTTTCAGCTAACTGGTTATTGACCCTCACCTACGGTCAGACCTACGGACCGTGGATCGAATGACGGTCCGTGCTGGTCAACCATAGTTTGTGTCAGAGGCTGGGTAAAGGAGGTCTTGATCCACGGACACAGACCACGGACCGTGGTCTGATCTACGGACCGTGGGTCTGTCCGTGAGTCGGGACTTAACCAATTTTTCTGAGCTGGTTTTGGGGAAGGGTTGCAGTGGTGAACCACGGACCACCAGAACGGGCCGTGATCTGACCTACGGTCCGTGGATGGTGACCGTAAGTTACACCTGCAACTTCTCAAAATCTGCATTTTTGGTCTGTTTCGGATACGCGGTGTTACATTATCTCCCCCTTGGGACCATTCATCCTCGAATGAAGACTAAACTAGCTGAGATGGAGGGAGAGGGCTGCAATCCCTACCACTAAACACTGAGAACTAAATTTCTGATTGAACTGAGTTCCAAGAACATGCAAATACGCTGAAAATGCTAGTACAAACTGAAGGAACATGATTCTAAGACTGAATTTACGTATGAATGACTGAAAAACTGATGAGGAACTATTACCTCAAGCTGGAATGGAATTGGAAGGAAAGAGGTGAGGATACTTGGGCTTCATGGTTGTTTCTGCTTCCCAAGTAGCTCCCTCTACGGACTGACTCCTCCACAAAACCTTGACTGAAGCGACTTCTTTGTTTCTCAACCTTCTAACCTAACGATCGAGAATCTCAACTAGTATATCCTTATAAGAAAGGCTATCTTTTACATCCATAGACTTTAATAGCACTACAGATGCTGGATCACCCACACACTTCTTCAAAAGTGAAATGTGAAAAACTGGATGCACTGCTGCTAAATCTGCTGGCAACTCTAACTCATAAGTCATTTTACCAATCCTTTTCAAGATCCGGTAAGGGCCTACATATCTGGGACTAAGCTTTCCTTTCTTGGCAAATCTCATCACCCCCTTCATAGGTGACACTTTCAAGAAAACCCAATCATCAACTTGGAACTTTAGTTCCCTTCTTCTCACATCTACATAAGACTTCTGGCGACTCTGGGAAGTCTTAAGTCTATCTCTAATGAGTTGCACTTTCTCCATAGCATCAAGGACTGAATTTGGTCCTATCAAGGCTGCTTCACCTACTTCAAACCAACTAACTGGAGATCTATATCTATGCCCATACAATGTCTCATAAGGGGCCATCTGAATGTTGGAATAGTAACTATTGTTGTAGGCGAACTCAATAAGAGGAAGGTGATCATCCCAACTACCCTAGAAATCGATCACACAAGCTCTCAACATGTCCTCTAAGGTTTGAATGGTACGCTCTGCCTCACCATCCGTCTGCGGAAGAAATGATGTGTTAAGATTAACCTGAGTACCAAGACCTTTCTGAAATGACTTCTAGAAATAAGAGGTAAACTGAGGACCCCTATCTGAGATGATAGACAAAGGAACCCCATGCAACCTCACAATCTCATTAATGTAAAGCTTGGCATAATCCTCCGCCGAATATGTAGTCTTGACCGCCAAAAAGTGAGAAGACTTAGTAATTTTGTCAACAATCACCCAAATTGAGTCATGTTGTCTGCGAGTACGAGGTAAACCTGTGATGAAGTCCATGTTGATCACTTCCCACTTCCAAGTAGGAATGTCAATCTCTTGATTCATACCTTATGGTTTCTGATGTTCTACCTTGACTTACTGGCAATTGGGGCACTTAGCCACAAAATCTGCTATATCTCTTTTCATACCATTCCACCAATAGACTTCCCGCAGATCGCGATACATCTTAGTGGCACCTGGATGAATTGAGTATCTGGAGTTATGGGCTTCTGCAAAAATATGTTGTCTCAACTCACCCACATTAGGAACACATAATCGACCCTGATAGCGAAACACACCATGTCCCCCTTGGGAGAAAACCTCAACTCTCTATTGGTGCACTGCCCCATTGAGTTCAAGTAATATCGGATCGTTGTTTTGCTTTCCCTTAACTGCCACTACCAAAGAAGATTCTGCCCCATTCTGAACCGTTACACCACCATCTGATATGCTCATAAGACGAACTCATAGGCGAGCAAGTCTGTGAAATCCCACATACCTGGTGACGAATTTCACAGAGAAATCCTTTAATTTCTGGGCTGGAACTGAAGAAAACTTACTGCGTTCTTGAACTAGGGTTCTTGATCTTTTTCTTCTCTCTTGCTTCTAATTTTCTAAGTTTTGATTAATGACTTGACTTGGATAAGTTCTAGTTATGTTTCTAGGCATAAACTGACTAAAACCCCGTGATTTAGGATTTAAACGACGTATCTTATGGGTCCAACGACATAAGAAAAGACCAAAAGACCCCCAACTTAATTGATGTCGGAGTGATCGACGGACTGGACCTACGGGCTGTAGGTCAATCGACGGTCCGTCGATTGGGGTCGTCGGTCGGGCTGCCCGACAGGGCTTTACTAAAATGAGCATAACCTTTTACTCGGAGGTCGGAATTTAGCAAACTCAGTGGAGTTGGAAAGAGGATTCAATTATCTATCTTACCATAGGTCATGGGACACATAATTCCTTTTGTGCTAAAAGTTATGACAATCTGAACTTGACCCATCAACAATTTTCAGCTAACTGGCTGTCGACCCTCACCTACGGTCAGACCTACGGATCGTGGATCGAATGACGGTCCGTGTTGGTCGACCATAGTTTGTGTCAGAGGATGGGTAAAGGAGGTCTCGATCCACGAACACAGACCACGGACCGTGGTCTGATCTACGGACCGTGGGTCTGTCCGTGAGTCGGGACTTAGCCGATTTTTCTGAGTTGGTTTTGGGGAAGGGTTGCGGTAATGAACCACGGACCACCAGCATGGGCCGTGGTCTGACCTACGGTCCGTGGATGGTGACCGTAAATTGCACCTGCAACTTCTCAAAATCTGCATTTTTGGTCTGTTTCGGATACAGGGTGTTACAGACAACTTCAATTTCTATCACAGGACGAAGCACTTACATTGTCATAGTGGGTTTTCAATAAATATTTCGTATATATTTTGGTAAATATTACGATTTTCATTAGTTTGGTACTTAATTACCTCATTTCCCTTCAGTTTACATTATTATGAATTCTACCATATTTTTCACTATATCTTTCAGTTCCAGTTACATGAATCTGACATACATGTTGGTCAGATACATATCATTAAGTTTATCTAATTAATGGTTGTAACTGCAATCAACTAAGGAGAAAATTACGTTTGTAACAATTGTGTAGTATTCTAACGTATCACAACTTCTAAAAAAAAATCAAAACAATCAAAATTCTTCCATTTTTCTCGGAAATTCAACAAATTTTACACTTCTTCTTCTCCTTAATATATATGTATATGATACATCAAATATGTACTAGATTCAATAAGATTGTGTTTGTTCCATCAAGTATACTAAAGACTAATATGAAGTTTAGTACATGTTGGCCCATTAGGCTTCAATTAGAAGTTTACGGGCCAGCCCATTTTATTAACCCAACATCCTTACAAAAATGTTGTTGCACCGAATCAAGATATTTACGCGGGGTGTCCTTTTCATAATAATGTAAATATGTATATTCGTCAGGACTTCTCCTCCTCCTCTCCTTGTTTGCCGTTTTCTTTATATGTGCAGTAGAAAATTGAATACTCATGCTTATGCGTAATTATTTTAAATTGATTTGATCGAAAAACATCATTATCGAATTTTATTGAGCTTATTTGTAGAAGAACACAAAGTGTATCTATTGAATTTGTAAGATTGGAATTGAATTTAGTAATTGGGACATCTATATGAAAGTTGGTATCAAATTTGGAGTTGATTGGATCAATTATGAAGCAAAAATGTATCCTTAATTTCCTTATAACAAATTATGGTGATCGATAGGATTTTAACCATAAATCATGATGAATTATAAAAAATTTAGTCACAAATGCTAGAAGAAAATCTTTTAGATACGTCAATATATTGGTGAATTTCTACACAACATGTTACGGTGATTATAAAAATTTGACCAGAAATATTCGTGATAATCACCATAACTTATTGTAATTACGGCAAGTCTCTTGGCAATTCAACAAGATTTAATTTACTTTTGACTCTAACGAAAATGTTGTTTATTGCACATTTTTCTTTAATAAGGTCAAAATTTAAACTGCGACACCAAAAAATATTATTTGTGCATTTGGTTAAATTTATAGAGGTTAAAATAATCAAGTTAATAAATGAATGGTCACCAATTCACCAAAGGTTACTTAACTAGGCCGAGATAAATTGGTCAAGATGAACTAATGGTTCTCAATCACTTAATTATATTTAATGCTAAGATAATAAGATTAAGAGGTGCTTTTTTATTATTTAGTCAAATAAAAGGGACCTAGCTATATGAAATTGAGTACCAATATAGTAATCCTACGAGGGAAAAAAAAAAGGAATTAGCCCAACGGCTTAGCTATGAATTTGTGTCCGTCGTTAATATGCTCGTAGCTATTAACTTTCTACAAATTGAACATGTTGCAAAACTTGCATCGGATAATATCTGTTTGTCAAATTTCACGATAAAAGAATTCATCTTTATTTTCGTTAATTAGTTAGTTTTGAAGTCGATGAATTCATAATATTTTATTTCATCGCTAGAATTAATTTGCAATGAAAATTCCAATTTTTTTCTTTAAAAAAATATTTGATATTTTAATTATAACTTGTTTGAGGAAAATTGGGCATGTGCACACATTATGCATTAATTATTCCCCTCCCTACTTATGAGGTGAATATAGTATGACTAATTTCTACATTAAAGATAAGATTTTGAAGCAAAAAAATGCACAAGTTGAACTGCCTAGAGATTGACGTTGTTGTGAATCTATCGTACAATCGAGTAAATAGCTCTAGGAACGAATGAATCAGATCGACTTGAAAAATGAAAAAATTTGTACAAGTTACATTTCGTTACCACTTTGTGATAAATTGTTAAGTATACATAAATTAGATACATATGAATCGATTGGTGAAATAATGAAGTGGATTGCACATTTCTGAATTTATACACAGACAAAGGTATTCGAGTTATAGAGGGGAAAAAAAAGGCTAGAATCTTGAGTAGGAGAGCATGCTTAGTGCGCTAGGGACATTATAGATTCGCCCTAACTTTTGAGTGCTATATATACATAGTTAAGTGATTTTTTCTGTTACAACAAAAAAAAAAATTATAATTTTACTAAGTAATTTTCGATAATTGACTGATCATTTGAGTAATAAAATCGTTCCTTTTAAGACGTATATTGGGTTGAGTACAAATAAAAAAGAAAAATGAATAACATAAGGTCTAAGGGGGGTATAATTACCTTGTATAACTTAAAAGGGGAAATTTAATAAATTTGTCACATCATTTGATTTTTGATGAGTTCACACCTATATAATGAAGATTTAAGTGATTAATTAATACATATTGTGTACTATTCATATGTACAAGGAAGCATAGAATTGATTAAATATTGGAGCTATAAAGAAATAGATTTAGAATAGTATATTTAGCATTTAATTGTTTAGTTTATTGAACATTAAGCAAGTTTTATAACTTCAATAGGTGGACAACATAATTTACATTTAGAAATTAGTGTATTTCTCACATAATTATTTTCTAAATTTTTCGACGAAATTCATGGAAGATGTATTATTTGGTAAGTGTTTCCCACAAAATCGATGGAAATATCGATAGTATTTCAATAGAAATGTTCAAGGAAAAGCAGTATACAATCAGCTTAATGTATTTATTGAAGAGTTCCACGTCAAATAAAAAATGGATGTTAAGTATCTTTAAATGTCTTGAGCAATTATCTCCTTTTGATCTAACTTTTGAATTGAGTACGAAGATTAATTTTTCACATGATATTAAAGTAAGATTCATTAGCTATTTTCTAAATTAAGTTAGGCAAAAATTCATTTCTTTGTAGTATATGTAAATTTCCTAGGGATGAGGGGTGGAAATGGGTCAAGTGGACCCTTTATAATTTGAATTGAAAAAAATTACCCTACTTATAAAAGGCTATAATATCAAGGGGAAAAGCTCATATACGTCATCGAATTTCGAAAAAAGGGAAAAGGTTTATTTATGTCATTCGTTAAAAGTTTGGCTCATCTATGTCATTTTTGTTTGATAAAAGGTTCACCTATTTTTAAATCTGCTCTTTGAATATTTTCAAGTTTTTTGAATTTTTGGGACTTTTACTCACTAATCTTTAAAAAAAATAAAAATTAAATGTATATCCAAATACAACTTCAAAAACTCATTCTTTCAAGTTTCAACTTCAAAATTAATGGCCAAATGAAAGCTCAAATTTACACCACGTATGATCTCATTTAAGAAGGGAAGCAAAACATATTTTTAATTACTTAATTATATACTTGAACATATGATTGTTTATATTGAAAATGATTGGATCGACTAATACATATTTACACCGCGTACGTAGAACTCATTTAAAAACAAAACACTCCATGTCAAAAAATTTAGTATTCTCAAGGCTCAGCCCCAAAACTATATATTATGAATGAAAAAATTATATGATACTCCTATCGAAAAACTTAAACTATTACAGTAAGCAAACTTTTTAATTCATTAATTATAATAACATGATTTAACATCGAAAAAACAAAAAAATTGTTGTTGAACTGTTTGAATATTCTTGTGTATAGTTCTTGTTATTTAACTATATTGCAATTTTTCATATATACTTTTCTCCACATTTATTAAAACCGTTGAGGTTTTGTAAAATTGATTTTATCGTGTGAGATCGCATTTTTTTAAACTTAATTATAATTTAACACTCCCATACTTATGCATATGTTTTTTTTCATGGGTCAGACATGTGAATTTTTTTATATATAATTTGTGTTAATTAAATAAAAAATTCAAAAAAATAATAATTCAATCTTAGAATTGTATTGACAGTGGTAGTAGAAGAGGAAAATCGAGTGAATAATAATCCAATATATTAACTCGTCTCCATTAATAGGTCTGTACTTGAACACTTCAACTTACAAAATAATTATCTAGATATCTCTAAAATTTGTATAAATCATCTAATACCATATAGTTGAGAAAAAATTAAAATAGTTATAGCTTCAATTCAACTATCTTCACTTAATGTGACGTGAAAGATTGTAAGAACTTTTAAATTCAAAAGCTTTAACATAATAATATTCATTATTTTAAAGAAAAATACTATCTAAATATATTTTTTTATCAATATTTATGAGACGTTCAAAATTTAGCATTGATTTGTAATTAAATATAGAATATATACCCAATACTCGTATCAATTAAAGATTAATTCTTAGTGAAAGAAAGAATAAATAAGAAAATCATGAATTAGTTGACAACTCATGTGTTAGAATACACATTTTAATTTTAACTAAAAATAAAATGGTTTCAATTTACTTTTAGGTATATTAAATTGGCACTAATGACATCATCTTACGCACTTCAAATTTGAGGAAATGTATAATTTATATCACAAGATCTATGATTTTCATGATCGTCTTATTTTTCGATAAAATACTAGTGTTATCATGATAATTTCAACTAGAACTTGTAATATTTTGGCCTCTTGTAATATCATGAGTGTTCTACAAAAGTAAAACTATTTTTTGTTGACATTAGTATGCATTAGTATTAATTAGTCTCCTTTTGATCAAACTTTAAATAACTAAATGAATCATATGTCATGTGTATATACTATGAGGTCTATGATTTTTATGATCATGTTATTTTTTTAAAAAAATTCAATGGCAGACCTATATATATAATAATAGGAACAAATTGAGCAAGTCAAATTCAATGACTTCTAATTTCTACCATCTCCAGCCTCTTTTATTTAATTTGACTATTAGAGTAGATAAAATATTATGATTGTTATCAAAACAATTTCTACTAGTAGTGAAATCATTTTTGTTGACATTGTTATATAGTAATGTTTAATCTCATTTTGATCAAGTTGTAAATAACTAAAATGATCAAGCAAACGTTGTTTGTACTATGAGGTCTACAATTTTTATGATTGTGTTCATTTTTCTAGAAAATTCAGTGGCAGACCTATATAAATAAGGAGAATCAAGCAAGTTAAATTTAATGACTTTTTTTTTCAAATAGTAAATAAAATATTTTTATTACTATGACAATTTGTGTGCTCTACAAAGCGAAATTAACCTTGTTGATTTTAATATGTATTAATGTAAATCTCCTTTTAATCAAATTTTAAATAACTAAAATGAATTATATGTCATATGTACATACTATGAGATTTATGACTTTCATGTTCATATCATTCTTTCGAAAAATTCAGTGCCATACATATAGATTACAAGAAAGGAATCACACAAGTTAAATTTAGTGACTTTTTTTTTAGTATCTCCATCCTCTTTTGTTTTATTTGGCTATTAGAGTAGATAAGATATTATTGTTATCAGGATAGTTTTTACTAGTACTTATAATATTTCGACTTTCTATAACAACTTGTGTGTTCTACGTACAAAGATAAATATCATTGTTGATATTAGTATGTACGAATGTTAATGTCCTTTTGATCACACTTTAAATAACTAAAATGAAACAAATATCATATGTACATGTTTATGATTTTCATGATTGTGTTATTCATTTGAAAAATTCAGCGGCAGACCTACATAAGTAAGGAGAATCAACCAAGTCAAATTCAATGACTTTTTTTTTTCAAGTATCTCTCCCCACCACCCCCTCTTTTGTTTATTGGGCTATTAGAATAGATAAAATAGTATTGTTATTTATGACAATCTTAATTTTACAAGTACTTATAATATTTGGCCTCCTATGACAACTTGTGTGCTCTACAAAGCGTGAAACTAACCTTGTTGATTTTTAATATGTATTAATGTATATCTCCTTTTAATCAAGCTTTAAATAACTAAAAATAAATGAAATGTCATATGTACAAACTATGAGATTTATGAGTTTTATATTCATGATATTCTTCTGAAAAATTCAATCAGACATATATATTACAAGAAAAGAAACAAGCAAGTTAAATTCAATGACATTTTTTTAGTATCTTCATCCTCTTTTGTTTTATTTAGCTATTAAAGTAGATAAGATATTATTGTTATCAGGATAGTTTTTACTAGTACTTATAATATTTTGACTTTCTATAACAACTTGTGTACGTTCTACGTACAAAGATAAATATCATTCTTGATATTAGTATGTACGAATGTTAATGTCCTTTTGATCACACTTTAAATAACTAAAATGAAACAAATATCATATGTACAGGTTTATGATTTTTATGATTGTGTTATTCATTTAGAAAATTCAGTGGTAGACCTACATAAGTAAGGAGAATCAAACAAGTCAAATTCAATGACTTTTTTTTTCAAGTATCTCTCCCCACCACCCCATCTTTTGTTTATTGGGATATTAGAATAGATAAAATATTATTGTTATTTATGACAGTCATAATTTTACAAGTACTTATAATATTTTGGCCTCCTATGACAACTTGTGTGCTCTACAAAGCATGAAACTAACCTTGTTGATTTTTAATATGTATTAATGTGTATCTCCTTTTAATCAAGCTTTAACTAACTAAAAATAAATGAAATGTCATATGTACATACTATGAGATTTATGAGTTTTATGTTCATCATATTCTTCTAAAAAATTCAGTGTCAGACATATATATTACAATAAAAGAAACAAGCAAGTTAAATTCAATGACATTTTTTTAGTATCTTCATCCTCTTTTGTTTTATTTAGCTATTAAATTAAATAAGATATTATTGTTATCAGGATAGTTTTTACTAGTACTTATAATATTTCGACTTTCTATAACAACTTGTGTGTTCTACGTACAAAGATAAATATCATTGTTGATATTAATATGTACGAATGTTAATGTCCTTTTGATCACACTTTAAATAACTAAAATGAAACAAATATCATATTTACAGGTTTATGATTTTTATGATTGTGTTATTCATTTGGAAAATTCAGCGGCAGACCTACATAAGTAAGGAGAATCAAGCAAGTCAAATTCATGAATGACTTTTTTTTCTCCAAGTATCTCTCCCCACCACCTCCTCTTTTGTTTATTGGGCTATTAGAATAGATAAAATATTATTGTTATTTATGACGGTCATAATTTTACAAGTACTTATAATATTTTGGCCTCCTATGATAACTTGTGTGCTCTTCAAAGCGTGAAACTAACCTTGTTGATTTTTAATATGTATTAATGTGTATCTCCTTTTAATCAAGCTTTAACTAACTAAAAATAAATGAAATGTCATATGTACATACTATGAGATTTATGAGTTTTATGTTCATCATATTCTTCTAAAAAATTCAGTGTCAGACATATATATTACAAGAAAGAAACAAGCAAGTTAAATTCAATGACATTTTTTTAGTATCTTCATCCTCTTTTGTTTTATTTAGCTATTAAAGTAGATAAGATATTATTGTTATCAGGATAGTTTTAACTAGTACTTATAATATTTCGACTTTCTATAACAACTTGTGTGTTCTACGTACAAAGATAAATATCATTGTTGATATTAATATGTACAAATGTTAATGTCCTTTTGATCACACTTTAAATAACTAAAATGAAACAAATATCTTATGTACGTATTCTTATGAGGTTTATGATCGATTTTCATGATCATATCATTCTTCTGGAAAATTCAGTAGCAGACCTATATACTACAAGAAAGGAATCAAGAAAGTCAAATTCAATGACTTTTCTTTACTAGTATCTACACCATTTTTATTTTATTTTATTCGTCTATTAAAATAGTATGATATTATTATTATTATTATTATTATTATTATTATTATTATTATTATTATTATTATAAGATCGGCCCCTAAAATAACATATACTCATGTACAAATATAAATTGTTAAAATATTCCACCTCATTTTTTTTGCAACTATAAATTGAGGTTTTTGAGATTCTTTTATTACACAATTCTCATTCCATCACCTTTCACTCGTCTCTCTTCTTTCTCTTCCAACACACTTCATTTATCCTAAAAAAAAGTATCTTCATGGAGATTGATTCAACAAATCAAGAAAATCTTAATGTTTTCACCATGTGGTGGAACAAGCTTAAGGATTTTCCAAGAAAATTTCAAATAAAAATTGGAAAAATTGCTAAGAACACAAAGCAAATTGGCAAAGATGATCCAAGAAAAATTTGGCATGCCTTTAAAGTGGGACTAGCTCTCACTTTAGTTTCATTGTTCTATTATACTGAACCACTGTTTCATAACTTCGATGAACCAGTAATGTGGGCTGTCCTCACTGTGGTGGTTACTTTTGAATTCACCGCTGGTAATTATTTTTATTTTTACTATAATAATTTTTCAATTTTTTACACCTAAAAAAATAGAAATTATCGATGGACGGTTTCTATTGTTAAACAATAAAAAAACACATCGTTCATCCTATTTAACTATGGATGTGATAAAAAATTTTATTAGATGTCAGTTATTTAGCAATGAAATTCACAGCTAATTCCTAAATAACAAAAAAAAAAAAATCTAATCCTATCAAAAGACGTATCAACGATGAATTATCAAAAATCATGTTAGATACGAATTATCTAGATTTTTGATGTTTTATTTATCTATTCAGGCGCAACCATATCAAAGAGCATAAATAGAGGAATTGGTACAGCACTAGCTGGTGCATTTGGTCTTGGAGCTAAATACTTAGCTGAATTAATTGGGAGAGAAGGGCCAAATCCTATAATTCTTGGGGTTTTGGTCTTTATTGTAGGTATGAATTTGTAAAGCATATTATATAATAAAATAATAGCAAAAAAAAAAATGTTAAACTGAATGAAGTCTACTATGTAAACATATTTGACTAATCAACAAATAAGTTTCAGAAAAAAAAAACATATATTGAAATTTATGGTCCTAACAAATATACTATACAAAAATACTTTTGAAACTGATGGTCATTTTTCAGACTGTCTTTAAAAAATACTTATAGATATGTAGTTTCAACTTTCAAGATTGAAACTCTAAGACAATAACTATTTTTCTATTGGGCTAAAATGTGGTTGTTTGTAAATTTTTGCTTTGTAAGGATGTCATAACATTTGCATAGTTATAAATATTTTTCTTTAAAAGTAAAATAAAAAGTTCAAGAAAGATGTCATTTTTATTGGATAAACTAGAAATTTTAAAAAATAAAATTATATAAATTGAAACGAATTAAGAAGTACAAATTTAACCTCATTTCTAATGATATGTGCAGGTGCTTTAGGTACATTTACAAGATTTTACCCTCATATTAAGAGGAGGTATGACTATGGAACCATGATATTTGTCTTGACCTTTTGTTTGGTTGCGGTCTCCGGTTATCGATCAGAAAATATTTTTCAATTGGCTCATCGACGGATATCCACTATTCTTATTGGTGTCTTCACTGTCATGATCATCTCCATGATTATTCGTCCAGTGTGGGCCGGAGAAGATCTTCATAAGCTTGCTAGTACCAATCTTGAAAAGCTAGCAAGCTATCTAGAAGGTACGTTTTAATATATATGACTTTATTTTATTTTTAATTTAAAAACGATTTAACTTTCAACTTCTTATTTACCTAACCTTTCAAAATCTGACCCCTATGTCATACTCCCTATGGTTCACATTAAATGATTTTCTAACCTTTTAAATTTTGTCTTATCTAGTTAAGCAATATTCCCTCTTATTAATTAACATTATTAAATAATTTCTTAATAGGAGTGTCAAAATGTAAAAAGAAAAATACTTTAAATGAACCTGATGAATTATATAAGATCGTAATTTTTTTTAAAATAACTTTTTTTTCTAAACTCTATATATAATCGAACACATTCACATAAGCTGAAACATACTGAATAATATCTAACCTTTTGTCACATGATCAGCTTAGGACTTTATGTGGAGCAACAAGTTGAAAAAATTAAATATTTTTTTTGTTGTTTTCACAGGATTTGGAAGTGAATATTTTCACATTTCTGAGAATAAAAGTGTTGAAGGTAACAACAATAATGAAAAGGGATTTCATGAAGCTTTTTTAAGTATTCTTGGTTCTAAGGCCACTGAGGAATCTTTGGTAAGTAAATCACATTACAATTCTCATAATTTTAAAGAAAAAAAAAGTATTATTTTTCATCACTAGTCAAAAGTTTTTTTTTCATTTTTTTTATAACATCCAAAAGAGGTTACTATTATTTGAGTATTTATTATTTGTCTGATTATGACCAGACATTTTCTTTAACTTTTTTAAATCACCTTTGTAACATGCATGAGTGTTACTTTCTAATGACTTTCAGAATTTAAGTTTTATTCACTAACGATATAAAAAAAAATTATAATATGGATAAATTTAATTAACAACTTTGATTGATAACTTAAACTCGATAGTCAGCAACATAATATAATAAATTACATTATACTAATAATATATAGTTTATTCGATGTTTCAGGCAAACTTAGCATGGTGGGAACCCCCTCATGGAGGTTTCAAGTTTAATCATCCATGGAAACAATACTTGAAGATTGGTAGTCTTGTTAGAAAATGTGCTTGCCATCTTCTAGCTCTTAGTAACCACATAGACTCGAAATCTCAGGTACATATATAAAACACTCTTTTTATCAATTCCTATTTTTTTTTGTCACCTTGTGACATACATTTAAAGGGGGGGGGGTATTTGTACGAATTACTAGAAACAGTTAAAAAACACCGCATCTCATGACATTTATTTAAGAGGATAACCTACTTGCACAATAATGTACCGCGATATGATTTTATAATTTGTACATAGTAAAAACCCGAATAATTACTAAAAGACTATCAGTGTTTAAAAATTTGAAAACTTAATACAATTACATATATTTTGAATGGTCTAACATTTTGTAACACCAAAAGACAAAAAAATCAATAATGTTACATAAATTGAAATGAATTATAATATAATATATTTTTTGTTTATTGAGAAATTAAAACTTCTGTTCAAACATTTAGGATTGTATAAGAGCTTCTAATGTTTTTAGAAAAATGAGAACTTCTTTTAGTAAATGATAGTATAAAAATTATTCGTACTAATAATATATATAACTTAAATTTTATCATATATATAGTCAAATTAACATATTATTAATGATTAATTTTGTAGGCACCAAATGAATTTGAGAGGAGGACAGAAGAAGCATGCAAAAAAATGATTATGGAATCTAAAAATGCATTAAAAGAACTTGCATTGTCCATTAAAACTATGGCACAACCAATTTCTTCGATACGTAACACAAAAAATGTCATTGATGACCTAAAACTCACACTAGGCACCTCAAAAACCCTTTTTCGATACGATGAATCTCACGTCATGGACTTTGTTCCCACCGCGTCCGTCGTGTCCTTACTCATCTCCATCACTAAATGTGTCGACGAGATCTCTGAGGCTATCGAGGAGCTTTCGAGCAAAGCACGTTTCGAGAAGAAGAGTCCATCGTCGCCAACAACATCCCGGCCGCATCGGCCGCAGATATTGCACCGTGGGACCGTGAATCCTATTGTGGAGGATGAGGTGGATGGTGGTGATTTTGTTACGATCGAGATAGGTGACAATGTAGAATCAAAGGGGAAAGTGGTTGTAGATGAGGTGAATCGAGTGAATAATCAAATAAATGCAACAAAAGAGGAATCTTTTGTTATTTGGATACGTGGAAGCACCGCAATGGCAATAGTGGAAGAGATGAAAACGCCAAAAAATATAAGAGATTTTATGGACTTAGTTGATATAAAGCTTTATAATAGCACTCAATTTTTCGAATCAACTGAAGGAGTACTAACAATCCTAGAGGGGTGAATCAAGTGAGTAATCCACTAGCTGTGACAGAAGGAGAACCTGTTGTTATTGGGATACGTGGAAACACGACAACAACAAAAGTGGAAGAGATGGAAATGACTAAGAAGAAAGTAGAATTAACAGACTTGGCAGATATAAAGTTTAATAATAGCATTTAATTTCTCGAATCTATATTGATTACCGTAACAACAGTAGTGGAGGAGGTGAAAATGACAGAGAAAAAGGAGACTTTGTAAATTTAGTCGATACAAAGCTTTATGATAGCATTTAATTTTTTTAATCAATTGAGATAGAAAATTGTAAATAATTGCAAATGAAAGTATAAGTAGTGAAATTTGTTAGAGTACTTCCCTTTCAATATTATTTTGTATGTGTAATACAAGTTAGTTTTTGCTCTACAAAGTGAAATTATCCTCATTGCTCTATCTACTAGTACTTGTAATTAATATTTTAATTTGAGCTTGATATTTTGGACGCAGTGACGGAGCTGGGAATTTCATGGACGATATAAAAAAAATGAAAAAAATAAAAAATAAAAATTGTTGCTACGGGCTCTTTCAAGGCGTGTAAATTCACTGGGCTACAACACCTTGTTCTGTCAAGGGTGTCCAGAATATGTTGATGAATAAAATTACAAAGCTAAGGGGAGCTTAAGCTCGACCCATTGTTCCAAATTGCAGCCAATAGCTGCTTCGCAAAAACTAAGATTCTGACAAAAACACTATAAGTTTTGCGCAAACTTACAAGTCCAGCGTGATAGATAAAATTAGCTATAGCATCTCAACAGTCAACTGGATCAATTCTATACAAAATAACTCTTCCTCTACTTATGCCTAAGGACTCCATTTGTATGGGATTAAGTTTGTAAGATCCGATAACTGCTATCGATGGTAGGTGAGCACGTCCAAAAATAACCAACTTTATTTTTGATTTATTTAACAAGCACTAGGGAGCCAAGGGGTTTTTGAAGATTGATTTGAGATCTTGTATTAGGGACTATATGTAAGCAACTAAGCACTATGAATTTCTTGTAATGTCGTTTGGATTGACGAATGCATGGACATATGAATAGGGTATTCAATCCATAGTTTGATAAGTTGGGGATTATATTTTTCGAAAATATACTTGTATATACGTCTCTACGTTAATTTCATATATTTAATTTACAAAGAACCATGATCAACATGAAAAAAAAATTATTTGACACATTAGATAGACAAGAAGATATATCATAATTTTACAAATTTTACACATCCTATTTACTTTTCTTGCAGGTTTAACTGCATCACTAGCTACAAAAATCATCAAAACAAAACCTGGAACACTAGGGCAGGGGTGGAGCTAGGGAGCACGAAGGGATACATCGGAACCTCTTTGCAGAAAATTACACTATATATAAGATCAAAATGGCTTTTTACGTGAAAATCCTGGTTACGACACTAATACCAGGTAAGGATTGGACTTATGAGTATCCAAGTTACATCACACCACAGGTCAAATAAGGTATATAACTACCAGCCATAAATTGGATTTTCTACCTGGGGAGGTAAGAGATTGAGATCTTCACAATGCTGCTTGTCATAGTCTCGTGTTCCCGGTGTTGCACCTGAACACCACCTCACGAACTCGTTCCCTGTGAGACAATATTGTGCAAATGCCAGACTTCCATCAACCATCCCTCCCAAATTTGGCATGGAAACTGATTTTCCTATGCCTTTCCTGCTTTTTCTACTGTCACTGCCTTTTTCACTAGTCAAAACCTTATCGAGATCAGAATATTCGATGAATCTCTGTGTTGCAGCTTCCCACGAAAGCTTATATTGTTCCTCGGGAGTGAGAGGCTGAGGCTCACCGGTCATTGCCTCTTTAACCTTTTCTACAAAGTCTTCTGATGTCTTATAAGTCAAGCAGTTAGGAAATGCCTGGAAGAACTCATTAGACGGATGATCTGCACAAACTACAAATTTCCCCATAGCGAGTGCCTCAGCTGTAGCTGTACAGAGTACATCACTGATACTAGGATTTATGAAGATTTTATAACTGCAAGCAAAAATTTATCGATCAGGAAAGGTGAACCATGAAGTACGAGATGGAAGTACATTTTTACGCAAGTAACTAACAGTCGCCTTTCAAATCCATTAAAGAACCAAAAAATATGCTTTCAAGTCAAAGAAAGTTTATGTATTTGTGAGTAAAGTATAGGTAGCACCAATGTTCTATCGAAACTTCAAAGCTTTATGATATTACATATTACCAGCATTTTCGCAGAAAAAATAAAGGGGTTCTATTAAAAGGATACCTATGAAGAGAATCATCCGCGTGGTCTCTGCCTTTCATGAAGTTGACATTCAAATTTAACGTCCTAGCTGTTGTCTGCACTTCATGAGCATCTTCCCCGTTGCCAAACACATCCATATTAAAACCAACAAGGTCACTTTTGTGCTTCGCTAAAAGGTCTATTAACTCCCTGTAACCCTTGGCCCAAACCATTTTTCCCAAGAAGTATGCACCTTTAGAGAATACTTGCTGACCGCTTTGTCTTTCTGCAGCCATTTTTTCTCCAATTTTCAGAAACTTCGGATTTACACCATGAACATTACAGACCACAGACCTGGGTAAATCCTGTGTAGCAGCAGAAAGGCGAAGCACCTAAACAACGAAATTAGCATTTCCATCAGAACCAGGATAAATAAAATAATTAGACATGATAAACACAATTTGAAGTGCTAACGCATCTTTTGGTCTGTAAAGCTGTAAAGAATTTAATCAACAACTTTTCCTACTCCCGTCTTGGAGAACTCAATCAATATGTAAAAAATTACCTTGTCACAATGCGCTCTTGTGACCCAATTATTTACGTGTTTCACAAGGAAGGCTTGAAGAGCCCCATTCTTCTCTCTTTTGATATACTCTAAATAATTTGTGTGAACAATACCAACGACATGGTTAAACTTATCAGTCCAGCGTTTGCCATGATGGTACCAATTTAGATGTTCTGGCTCCTCTAAGATTGCAATATCAGCATCCCTTGATGGGATAAACTGAGTAGTATCTCCAGCTGGTAGTATACTTCGCCTTTCCTTGGAGAACTGGAGAGGAAAACAAAGTGTCAAATAATCACTGCATTTCAGTAGCGTCTTTTTGTTTACTGAATAATATGCAATTAGTTTGCCAGGAATACCTTTCCAGGATAAAACGAGATCTTGAAATCGGTCTTGAAACCGACTCTTTCCTCGAGCCAATTCCGTATGTAGAGCTCTTGCTCTTCTGGTGAACTAAATGTAAGATTGTTTGGATAAACTAGTTCTTGGTCAGATTTACATAGCCATGGAACCAAGAGTGTAACATTCTGCCTTTCAGACTTGGCCAAATAAGCCGCTCGGAAGAGAGGATTGACAGCTGTTCCAGTCATCCAAGGTAGGCTAGCAGTTGTGACTATGGCTACATGTCTTTTACCATCTGATATGTTTTGCTTTGTAGAATTGCTCCAAAACCCACCTTCATAATGATGACCAGTACTTTGTAGTACACTGGCAATTCGTAGTTCTAGTTCATCATTCATATTATCGCCTTCGATCAGGGAAGAATCTCCTTCAGGTAAAGCACGTAATAAAAGTTTGTTCCGCCGTTTGCTGCATAAACTCTCTACGATCTTATCGGAGATATCTATAGTGAAATCAAAGACCCAAAGGAAATAGCATATGCTTTTAGTAGACGAAATAATATAGAGGTCAAATAGTATCAAACCAAATTTAGTGAGTACAATCAACAAAATGCACATGGTCCAATTAAATATAAAATGAATAAAACGAAACAAATTACGCAAAAACGAAGCACATGGAATCTCAAACCAGATATCGATAGCATCTACATCACAGAGACCTCCAATATTCACATTTTGTTCTAGAAGCATGTCTAGTTCAACAGATCAAAAACCAGATTGGGATAAATCTAGCAGGTTGTCATGAATTAATATGATCGTAGCAAATGTAAAGAGAGAATATTGCAAGTAGAACAATCCAGAGAAACACAAACTCAGATCGAACCTACAAGTTCACAAAAACAACAAACCGTTTGACAGACAATTACCTCTTCTTATGCCAATTAGATCCAAAAATGGGCTTGACTGTCTAACTAAATATGCTAACAACTCTGGCACGTCCAGTGGCGGAACTCCCTGCATAGACGAAGATCATGTAAAGGAACCAATAGCTTCAACCTCAGTCAATTTCTAGTTAAACATTGATATGTCCACTTTTCAAAAAAGATGTAGATCCAAAGACAGCTCCACTTGACATGTCGTCGGTACTCCAATTTGTGTATTGACCTGGCTATCCTAATTTACAATCAAAGGTTCTAATGGTCAGCTTATAAAGTTGTGTTTCCTTCGATGTTCTTCAATCAAAATCGTCATTTCAAACTACCCTACCTTAGCCGACTAAGCAAAGCATTATTTACACAATACGTTGAAAAGTTCAAACACATCTAAAACCTTGCAATTACAACTTCACGAAATGTAAAAGTAAGACACTAACCTTCGACTCTTCTGGTTCCTTGCAAATTGACTTCTGGAAAATCATTAGACAAAACACAAAAATAGCAGATTAATCATGTGAAATCAGACCAATTTATAAAGTAAAAAAGCAAAAGCCATGATAAGTAGCAAGTCAGATCAATTTTAATACAATGTTTGGATTTCCATATAAAACTCTCTTCTAAAACAAATCGGCATAAAACTCTACATTACTAGTAGAACTTTGGCTTCTAGTGTAGAACTTGTATAACTACTACTTACATAACTTCATTTTTCATTTTCTATGGAACTGAACAATTCCTGGAAAATTATTGACTGCGTAAAAATCTATAAATATTAATCACAATTCACACACGATAATCTTTGTGCGTGAAAATCAGTATATATTAATCACAATTCAAACACGATAATCTTTGTGCTATAATCCCTCCATAGCTAGTCCATTAAGCAAATCGCCACTAACTAGTTAGCCTTATTCTTAATAATTCTGCTTCCAAGTAAATAAGCATAAATTAACATTGTAGCATTGGCTCAAAAAGTTCAAAACTTAAGTTTTGACGACAAAAAAAATAATCAGTTTTTGTAAACTCCTTTTGCTTGGGCTGTTTCTGCAAAAGAAAAAGGTAGTGACTTTCTGGGTTTTTTGCCAAAAAAAACATACTTAACTTTTCTCTTTTGTAACAATCAACAACAACGACATACCCTGTGTAATCCGACAAGTAGAGTCTTTGAAGGGTAGAGTATACGCAGACCTTAATCCTATATTGTAGAGATAGAGACATCATTTCCGATAGACACTCGACTTAAATAAAGCATTTCCAAAAAATTTGAAAAAGGGAAAACAGAAATGAGGGCCGTAACAACAACAAACTAATGCAAAACGGAGAGCATTAACAACAACAACATACTCAGTATAATCCCACAAGTACGCAGACTTTACTCTATCTTGTAGAGATAAAAAGGTTGTTTGTAATAGACTCTCGATCTAAATGAAGCATTTCCAAACAATTTGAAAAGGGAATACATAAATGAGAGCAGTAACAACAACAAAATAATGCAAAACCAAAAGCATTAACAACAACAACATACTCAGTATAATCCCACAACTATGCAGACTTTACTCTATCTTGTAGAGATAAAAAGGTTGTTTCTGATAGACTCTCAACCTAAATGAAGCATTTCCAAACAATTTGAAAAGGGAATACACAACTGAGAGTCGTAACAACAACAAAATAATGCAAAAGGGAAAGCATTAACAACAACAACATACTCAGTATAATCTCACAAGGGCGGTCAAGGAGGGTAGTGGGTATGCAACCTTACCCCTACCTAGGCGGTCAAATGAGAGCATTAATAGTAACAACAACGAAATAATACAATAATCGAAGCACAAACAAGTGATAACAAAACTTACGAAGCTCGATTTTACTTTCTCCATAAATTCACTATTCTTAATCCCTTCAAATATCTCCACCGGAGACGACGAATTCGGACTCTTAATCTCAACCTCCATCTCCCTTAACCGATTCCTAAAAGCCCTAATTGGTTCCCAATTACTCAATTCCCCAAATTGTCTTTCATCCTTAAACCTCTCTCTTCTCCATTTCCCCAATTTCTCATTTTCCGTTTCCGTCACAATTGCATTCTTAATTCCCGATAAATCAATTCGAAGCTTCCCTTTCGGTGCCCAATTAAAGTCCGGCGACGAATAAACCCTACGTATTTCCGATAATTTCGGACGGAGCTTCTTAACAAAGTCTATCTCTCCCGGAGTTATAGTAGTAGTTGCAGTAGCCGTAATTGTTGGTACTGAGTTAAGGAAATTCTCTAGTTCCTTAGCTCTGTTTCTGATGAGTTGTAGATCCGCGTCGGCGGAAGAACGAACCTCTTCCCATCCTTTAGATATCAATGAGAAGGCTTTCTCCGCCGTAGACGACGACGACGTCGTTTTGGTCTCCGGTGGCTTGAAATTCATCATTTTTTTCTAGGGTTTTAGCAATTGCTCTGTTTTTTTTTTCCTGAAAATTTGGAGAAGAAGAAGAATGGGTGGTTGAAATTGATGCTTTAACAATGGTGGAATGACACGTAGGATGACACGTGTAGTGGTAGATTCCCGGGAGATGACGTGGATGGATAGAATTCGATGACGTGGATTTTACGATGTGATTGGGCCCGGACTGTGAATAGATTGGGCCTTGTTGGTATGTGAACGGAGTTTAACAAGAATTTGTGGATTGTGTGTAGCTACTTTTAGTATATTTTACACAAATCTCGTAGTATTAAGAGTTAATTGTATTTTATTCCTATTCTTTTTAAATTATAAAATTTCTTAAAATTTAATGATTTCGGATACATCATTCAACGCCTCGGTACGTCGCGTCTCGATTTCAGATACATTACTTAATTTCTTGATACATCGTGTCACGATTTTAGATATATCACTCAGCATCTGATACATCACGTCTCGATACATTACCTTTGATGATACAAGACACACCTGTCCTGATATATTTCCTTTGTTTTGATACAAGACACACATATCCCAATACATCACGTTAGAGTAATGTATCCGAGAATAGGAGAGAGTAAGGACTTTTGTAATTTTTTCAAATGATAGGAATTTTTAAAGAATATGATCAAATAAGTTGTGTATTTAGATAATTTTTTCAATTTATTAAATTACTCTTATTCTTATTCTTTCTTTTTATTTTTGCTAAAGGATAAGTAAATTTCGTTACTATCAACAGATGCGTCGTAATGAATGCAGTTGCTTTTCTGTTAATCATAGGCCTCAAATTTGAGTTTTAGGTATAAAAAAATTCTTAATAAGGAGTGCTATCCCCGAATGAGTCCTACGCAATGTAAATTTAAATAAGTCGGACTCGAATCAAGTATCAAACACCATATGGAAAATTTGAACAAAAAAACTTTTCACTACATACAAAATAAATATGAATTACTGACACATAATTAATATCACAACAATAACCACACCTGACATAATCTTATACGTGATATTTGGAAAGGATAAAATATACATAAAATCGCAAAGTTTATATGATATATATAGAGAGAATATTTTCGATAGATCCTTAATTTAAATAAAGTATTTCCAACGAGTTTAAATTATAAAAATTATGCATATTACTGAAAGAAAAAAGATCCAAGTGCAACCACATCAAAGATCAAACCCATCTGCATGAAAATGTGAAAACGTTCAACTGTCAACTAACTCTTATATTGTTTGTGTAAACATGTAACACTTTATTTGGATGATTGTCATCTATTGTTTTATAATAATGTTTCGTATCATATCGTACTATATTGTGTTGTATTGTATGGTACTATATTGTTTTAATAAATATAATATTTAGATAGATTATATCATTCTCCGTCGTTACATAATATCATTATCCATAATTTGAATGATAAACATACAAGAAAACTAGGGTGCGAATAGAGCTACTATGATAAGGTAGGGTAAATGATAAAATAAAATTATTAAATAATAAATAAAGACAAAATGAGCGAAAATATTAACTTAACGGTGCGACCACACCAAATCGACCGTCACACAAAATGGATCTTTTTCGTTGTTATCCAACAATGAATTTGAACGATACGATACAATAAAATTTAAGCAACAATAAAAACAAAACATTGTACTTAAGCTAACAATACATACAATACAATACAACAGGTAACAACCATCCAAACAAGATGTTAAGGTGATGTCATCACTAAGCTAAATATACGTCAATATTATGTTCCCTCGATCCATATTTACTTGTCTACTTTTGAATTGACACATCCATTAAGAAAACAATGATTGACATAGTGAGTTTACTGTTTTACCCGTATTAATTATGAAGTAGATAAATAAAAAAATTAAGATTTTCAAGAAGTTTTATCTTTTTTAAATTAATTGGAGGTATAACTCCCTCTGTCACTTTAAATTGTCATGTTGCGTTTTTCAAAAGTCAATTTGACTACTTTTCAAAGTTAAATTGGATTACATTAATTCAATATTTTAAACAAAAAATTTAGATATTCAAAAATTATACGAAAAGTACTATAGATTTCAATTTTTTGCATATGAAAAAACACATCGTAAAATGTTAGTCAAAATTATTATCGTTTGACAGAAAAAGGAAAAATTATGACAAATAACAGTGGACGGAAGTTGTATGTAAAAAAAGTTGTTCTTTCTTAATTTATCAAAATGGACAAATAATTAAGGACAGACGAACGAGTAATTATTATCTTTTTCCTCGAAAGAATATATAACCCCACCTCCTTAGGCCACATGTTTGCTTAATAACGAAGCTTGCATAATTTTAAAGGGTAATTTCGTCATTTCACTAGCTTCAAACTCCATTGAAATCCGTGCCGTAAAGCAGACACAAAAAAACACGAAGGATACGCGTCTTCTGTGTCTATCATTTGCTTAAAAGGCAAAAACGGTTGTTCTTGATCAAATTTTCAGCACAAAAGATTCATCATATCCTTCTGTTTATCCGAAAATTAAGAAATGGGGTTGCTTTCTAATAGGTAATCTGATTTTTTCCCAATTTTTTTCAATTTTTTTGGTGGGGTTTTGAAGTTTTTACTGATTTATCTTTTTTGTTTTGTTGTTTTTGGTGAAATGATGACAGAATTGATAGAAGCAGCCTCAAACCTGGAGATCATATTTATTCTTGGCGCACTGCTTATATTTATGCCCATCATGGTTAGAATCTGAATTTTCTGCTTTAATCTGATATCTTAATGTTGATGTAGAAAAATAAAAACTTTTTCTTTATGGTAAATAATGTTTAATTGGATATGTCCAAAAGGGTATGGAACCATGAGGTCTCGGGTTCAAATTCCAAGTGATTTTTTCTTATATGTTAACTTGTTGTTGGTGGGTGGGAGGTGGCAGGTATCCGTGGAATTATGGAAATGAGATACTACATAGGGTTGTCTTAGATTTATTGATAGCATTTAAGGTTGATGTAGTAAAAAAACTTGTTCTTTATGGTAAATAATGTCTACTTGGGTATGTACCTATTGGTGTGGAACCATGAGGTGTCTGGTTCAAATTGCAAATGATCTTTTCACCTATTTGTAACCTGTTGTTGGTGGGAGGGGGCAGGTATGAGGTATCTCGGCGAATTATGGAAATGAGATGATACATGGGGTTGTTCAAGATTTATCGATGGCATTGAATTTTCAAGAAGATTGTGTTTTCTATTTGAATTGTGTCTGTGAGTGTTTGGATTTTGCTAAGTTGCTGTTGTTTCTATGTTTTTAGACTATAACCAGTTAAATTGATAAAAACTTTGGTCAAGTACGAAAACTTGGAATCTATTCTTTTCATTTGTCTAAGCCTTGGTAGATAGAGTTGTGTGGTACATGTGTCGGTGGGAGGTAGTAGATACCTCGTGGAATTAGTCGAGGTGTGCGCTCGTTGGCATGGACACCACGCTTATCATAAGCAATTAGGAACAAAATGCATTACTGAGTGATTCATCTCTTTGATCGAGTAATTCTCAGGGTTACTTTTTTCTGGACTATGTGCTTAGTGATAGACCTTAGAGAGCTTTGCCAATATGGGGTGTAGCTCATTCACTTAATAAAGCAGTTAATTATCGAATGGAAGATGATCCAATGATGTTATTGGTAAAATCCTTTAGTAATTTGCTTGCTACGTGAAGGGTTATCGGTCTTTCTGTAAATTCAAGGCAATTGGCTCCTTGCCAGTGTTCACATTAGGCTAGAAAAGATTTAAAGTGCATAACTAATGTTATCCAAGCGTTTGCGCTGTGGCATGCTAATTTAATTTTGATATTGCTTATGCTTCTGAATCACTTTGACCATCTAGTTTCCTGAATACCTTGATTAATAAACGATGGAATACAAAGATTATTTTCTAATCATATTGGATATGCCTAAATAACAGGTATCTATGTTGGGGACAATAAAGTCATTCACTTCACAAGACGTGGTCAAGAAGTAGGAACTGGGACCGTTTTGGATCATATCTTGGTAAGCTCAATTCCAAATCGATCTGTTGTTCCTTGTACTGTTTGCACCCCACCATCAGATGGTCATGGAGTAGTCTCGTCATGTTTGGACTGCTTTCTAGCTGGAGGTATCCTCTATCGCTTTGAATATGCTGTAACTCCTGCTATCTTCCTCGCAAAAGCACGTGGAGGAACATGCACTCTTGCAGTCTCGGACCCAGATGACATTGTGGTTCATCGAGCAAACTACCTCCTTACTAATGGCTTTGGATTGTACAATGTGTTCAAGAACAACTGTGAGGACTTCGCCATCTACTGTAAGACAGGACTGCTCGTGGTAGATGATAGTACAATGGGACAAAGTGGACAAGCAGTGTCTATAATTGGTGGACCACTTGCAGCTGTTATGTCAACACCACTACGTCTCGTCACCACCAATGTGTATGGGATGGTAGCAACAGCTGTTGGGGTCTATTGTGCCAGTCGTTATGCAGCTGATATTGGCATGCGGAGGGATGTGATGAAAGTATCTGCGGAAGACCTAACAACAAGGCTAACAACTGGCTTGTTGCAGGTTGTTGAACCTTGCCTCGCAGTTTTGCCACCTACTGTTAGCTAGTATCATTTCTCGATATGTAATAACGCACTATAGAATCGGAAAGTGAGTGTTCTTTTTAATACATGGGAGCCTTTTGCTTTATGTCCTCAGGCTCTGTATCTGTTGTACCTTATTATGTGTTGCTTTGCCTCCAAAAGTTGTTGTAATGTGACTATTGTGATTGTGAATTTGTGATGTTTAATTTCATTTTCCCTTCCTCTTTATTTAGGTAGGGATATGATTCTTTTTCAGTTTTGTAAAGTTCGCAGTTTACCTTTGTGTAGTCATACTCATACATGCAACTTGCAACTATAGTTTAGAGAACAACAGCAACAAAACTAGTGTATTTTTACAGGTGGAGTTTGAAGAGGATAGAATCTACGCAGATCTTACTACTACCGAAAGACCCCCGAAAATATGTTTTAGTCAGATAATCAAGAAACTAGATGAAGGAACATAAATATCCACACTAGGATAAGATATGTAAGAATTTATGTACTATTACTTTTAGAAATATATCCACTAATTGTCACCATGGATTAGGAATAGCACAAGTTTTTTGTCACCAATCCAAATAGCAAAAGTATGATTAAAAATAGAATATCTAAGTAGTTCTTCACACCTACATAACTGTTTCTGGTTTATAATCTTTAGTAAATAACAAGTACATTTAACAATCTTAAAGCCTTCATGTTCTGTCAAACATGCTACCAAAATTTTGAATATACAAGACAGACTGTTGGGACAAAGTATATCCAAGTCAAAACTGGATCATTCAGCAACTTAGTGATAGCTCCTCAATATAATATTATTTCCCTTCTACACCTTCGCGCAAAAGAAATTTCGGGGATTGACCTTCAAAAGACACTGAATACTGAATAGCATATTCTTTAACAGTGTGTAGAGTTCGTCTGGATTCATGTACTTCACCAGCCACTCAATTGCTTATGGACCTTTGAATTCTGCGAGGATTTCCCACCTTTGTCCTTGTATGTATTCCTCGAGGCAAAGTTCCTCTTGCCCCGATGGGCAGCTTGGATAGCCTTCCTCCTCTGCTTGCTCAGGCTTTTCTCTAGTTCAGGATCGTCTTCAGACTCGGCCTCTTCCTCTTCCTCTTCCTCTTCCTCTTCCTCAGGATCATGCTCATCCCCAACTTGATGATTATCGTCGTGCTTATCATCCCCAGCTTGATGATTAACGTCCTCCTGCAAGAGAATATCTTTAGTAAATGCCACAGGAAATGTTCTCTTTTGCTTTACAGCAAAGCTTAGTATTTACAAAAGTGGTTCATTGGTTGTCATCTCTTTTTTTATTTTGATTTATACGAGAACTGTTTGAGGATCATCTTATGTTCCATATTTGTGGTGAAATTCATATTAAAGTTTTAGGCTCCAAGTTTGATATAATCGCACATTACTGTGTTCAAGTAATAAAGAATAGTGTGGAGAATTGGGTCCTAAATCCCCTTGTCAACGAAAAGAACCAGAAACATTTCAACTTATGACTTTAATCTGAGATCACTACAAGTCTGTCTCTTCTCTCTTTCCTTCTTAGTGGAGAAAGAGGAATTACCTTCGACAAGTCCAAGGACTCCAGCTGCTTGACGTTTGTGTTGTTAATGTCTTCTTCATCAGCAGTTCCTTCATCGTCAGAATCTGACTGCTTTTCAAGTTCTCCCTCAATCAACTGCAAACAAAGTAAAGAATAACTACAAAGTCAAGTACAACAAGCGATTCAAGTTCAAAATGGTAGGATATCACAAAGCTGCAATAAGTTTTTCTTATACATGTACAAAAGAGTAAATGGTGCTATGTTTGACACAGACGAAAGACAATGTCAGGATAATCATGTGCCAGGGCCAGAACAAGTGTCTTCACAGCATTGCAGCACATCCCACAAAACCAGTCCCCCAGGTTTTCAGAAAGGAAAAATCAAAAGCCGGCAACTTCATGCCTTTAAGTAAGCTTACCTCCTTCAAAGATAAGTGACCTAGTCCCAAAGATTTTGGTTAAAATAAGTAAAGTTGTGGTGCTGCATGGGAAAGTAGAATCAGAAATCCCCATGACTGTGTAATAACCATGACAGAGGAACAACATACCATAAAAGGAAAAGAAAATGCTTTGTTCCCAACAAAATCAAGCTGCCAGCTTAAAAGACAAACTTTTTTCCCGTTCTCTTTTGTTGCCTGTCTATTTCCTTCATGAGACGGCAATAGAATATGAATATCTAAGTTACTCAGCAACAAATACCATCACATTTGTCACACAATTTCAATATTCGAAGTTAAGTTTCCAGAATAATACGACAGTCAGCTTCATTGTGGTTCCAAAAGAAGTCATTCAATCTAAACATAGTTTTCTTTATTTGTTTCCCTTCTTACTGGAATAAAGCTATCCAGAAAGTTTCTTCTTCTTCTAGCAAGGTTCACAAATTGTAGTTGCAATTGAGCTACTTGACTGTACCTTTTCAAGCTCATCTTGATCCTTTCTTGTAAAACCACTGGCAGCAAGTTCTTTGTCCAAGAAACCGCTGTTCTTGTTTATTTCAGAAAATTGGGGGCGACCAACTTCATCTATCTCAACCTCCAAACCATCAGAATCATTTTCATTTTCTTCAAAGGACATATTGTACCTAAACATAGGTAAGAGAGGTAAACTATGAGCTCACACTTCAAAGGAAAATTCAGTGTCTCAAATTCATATGTAGCAGCAAAATAGTTATCAGGATAAAAAGTGACTCCATAAGATGAGTCCCAAAAATACATCATAAAGTGGAAGAAGTCTTCACAGTAGCGTCTTGGTCAAACAGATGAACTTCTCCAAATAAACAGAAAGGAGTAATTCACTAACCGCTTTGCAAAGAACTTATAGATGCACTCCACATCACGATCAAAGTACCTAAAATGTAGAAACTTGCATCAGGAACAGCAATTTTGCTAAGAGCACAATCTATAGCACACAGTGGTCCAGATGAAGGGGGGAAACTAACAAGAAAAACAGAATTCTGAAAGACTGTTTAGACGGAATAAGATGGGAAAATATCTTACATCTGAGCGTTAGGATGAGAGACTGACACCATTTGTGGGAAATCAATGATGGTGACCTTTTCATCATCATCAATCTGTAATCGAACAAGTTACATAAGGATTATTAGCGAACTGATGAACAGGTCTAATATAAGCCTATACAATGAAATTCAGAGCAATTGAAATGGGCAAAGAAATGAAAAATGGAACAACATATTCCAGTCGCACACTGAGCGAACGAAGCTCACAAGAAACAAAAAGTTATAGCAGTTAAATATAATGATAACTATAAATAAATCAAAGAAGGAACATAAGATACCATTATGTTAAATTCATTAAAGTCACAGTGAATAAGCCCGTGTTCTGCCAAACGAATAACAGCAGCAATGATTGTTTCAAAAACCACGTCTGGGTTTTGCAGCTCCCTAACCTGCACACTATTATGACCATTTTATAAGTTCTACAGTCACTATTTCTAGGAAGAAACCAAAAATACAACAATAATGCACACATAGCCGAAGATCAAGAATATGTTTTTTCTAAGGTTAAGTTCATAGATAACAATTTCTTTTACAGATTAACATTATTCTCATAATGCTATTAAATAGAGTATCCAAGCATTCCATGTATCTTACAAGGAGTTGTTGCTATAAGCACAAAATATATTAGTTAAGGTTATAAGGTTTATGCAGGAGCGAGATTCGCTAAATAGTATTTTGGGAAGAAAAGTTAAAATTACCAACTTAGTTAAGGTCAAAGGTCAGTTTAGCCACATAATTTGATCATATGAAGGTACATGAAGCTAACATACTTAAAGAAAGGAAAACCACAGAACATGATAGGAGAGCTGCTATGAAGCAAGCTATGGAGAATCCAATTACTACTATACAAAAACCGCAATTACTGAAAAATTATGGTTATACTAAACCTCAAATACCACAAAAATTATATTTTTCCGGTTATGATGGTGATTAGAAATAAGCAACTCTTCTTGCATCCTTATGACTAATGTTATAAAGCTAGGTATAGACTAAAATGTTGCATATGTACTGGTACGTAAATAAGTAAATAACACCAAGTTTACAGAAGTTTAGAGATATTAGGAAAATCGAGTTTAACAGATAATCTCCATCATTACTATATTTGTGCAGTACTTACAGTGGATAGCCTGGGACAAGTGACATAATCACACAATGTCGATTGCAATCCACAGCCTGAGGAACAGGAAATCCATGTTCTTCTAGTGCCTGTTTACACAAGTGTTTAAGATCAAACAAATCTCCAAATTCAAAGACGATACGGCAAATTAGAGAGCTGCACTTACCTTCATAAAAGCAAACTCTTTCAAGGCAGCAAGCCGCGATAAGTATAGCCAATTGTAGCTACTACGATGCCTCAAATAGTCACGTTTTGATTTTACTGCCCTAAAAGAAACCCTACCAAGCCTGTGCAATTTCATTGCAAGAACTGTGCCATCTTCCTTTACAACCTCAAAAATATCTATAAAAATTGGATATATGGAAGTGTAAATTATAAAGTAACAAAAGCATAATTAAACACAAGAATATTGATAAAAGGTTACCAGACTCTTTTCCAACACCAATTTGACGACCCACTCCATTAAATATCCCACGATTAACCAAAGTCTTTATCGCAAGGAAATCATAACCAAGATAGGTGAGTCGAAATCCATCATCTACACAGCAATGTTAAGAAATAAAATTCAGAATAAAAAGGTAGCCAGAATACTCTAGTTTTCAAAATTTTAACAAAACAAAAACATTCAAAACACTCACATTTAGAAGAGTCATGATGCACTAATTTGTGCTTTAGCAAATTCTTCAACACTTTATATGTGCCTCCATGCCTAAAAACAATTGAACATAACTATAAAACCACAAAAAAGTTAACAAAACAACACAACAGCTAATGTATTTCAATTCAGAAAAATCGACTAACTTGAGGCGAGCAATCCGGTCAATGAGCTCACAAGGTACAATCTCATGCTGAAAACAACAAAACAAGAACCATCATAAATTGAAAAGAAAACAAATCAAAGTTGAAAAGGGTGTAAGATTTTACAGACATTGCGCATTCCCATCTCAACAGCAGTAAGGACCCTGAAATCATCTTTCGAAAGGTATCTCAAAACGTTAACATCCAACTTCATCTTTGCCTCTGTTGTTACTGTTAGTGATTGCTAATACCTTTATACAAAAACCCACCAAAGATTCAGTAATTTAGACAAAATATTGAGAAGTTTGAGGATTATAATCAGCTCTAAGAACTACTATACAAAGTTAGTTTTAGGGCAGACAGAGAGAAGATAAAAGGAACCAATTACACTAGCTAACGGCAGCTACCTTGAACACCAAAACATCTGAACCTAAAAAAGATCATAACTTTACAAAAGATAAAAAAGAAACATGTAATGGGTCGAAACCCCATATCAAATAGAGCACAGAAATCATTGAATCTTTGATTTTTATTCCTGTTCTATACACAACAACAACTGTCCCCCAAACACAACAAAATACTAAACTAAACAATTGGGTTTCTAAAAAAAGCTTAATTGATAGAATTAATACAATACTTACTTGTTAATGGAAGATTGGTAAAGAAAGATTGAAACTTCAAGAAGAGAAAAACTGAGTTGCTGAAGAAAATTAACCGACAGTTTGAAGGCTTGAGCTAGTGAAGGAGAAAGAATTCTAAACAAACCTAGCTGAATCCCTAAAAATATATTTTTCAAAAAAAGAAAAATTATAATTTTTTTAAAAATATATTTTATTTTCCACCCAATTTTTATTCGAAAATGAGGTAAAATTTATATTTATCAAATTAAAAAAATTAGGTACAATTTTATTTTTTGGAATTTGATGTGTAAAAGTATTTTTTAAAAAAAAAAAAAAAAAAATATATATATATATATATTGTTCAAATATAAACTACAAATAAAAAGTATTACCCTCCTAAAATATAGGGGTGTCCACCGGTCGGTTCAGTTCGATTTTATGTATTATCGGTTCGATTTATCAATTTTCGATTTTTAAATATGTTAAACCAATAACCAAACTAACGAGATATTTTTATCCGTTTTCATTTTATCGATTTTGGTCCTTAACGGTTCGATTTTCGGTTTAACCAATAAGAAAATACTTATAAAACAAATATATGACTTTTCTAATAAATTTGATGTGAAACACAATAATGTAACTTTACAAATGCTCATAAAATAGAAACAACAATAACAAACATCTATACAAGCGTAACACAAAGAGAAATTAAGAGGATATGGTTCTTATTTTAGATTTTAACGTTTTTTATAATGTAAAATTGTGACTCAAAGTCACTGTGAAGTGTGAATTAAAGGCTAAAGGACAAAGACAGTAACTACTAAGGTATTGAGATTAATATATAACTAGTAAAATTATCTGCGCTTCACGCGAAAATTTAATGTCACGGAATTTATAAAATAATACTTAAAACCTATCAGGCATTAAAACTAAACACTATATTATCTTACACACAAGATTACGTAGTAACAAACACTAATAATGTAAAACAAAATGAAAATTATTACATCTTATCATTTATCCTTGATTGATAACATAAACATAAATTAATGATTGTAAAAATACATATCAGGATCTGTAACATAAGCAATGGTGTCAATGAGCCACTCAACAGGAACAAAGTACACAAATATTTAATTGTGAAGAAGAAGAAGAGGTTCAGAATTTTCGTTATTTTAAAATGAGAGGAAATCCCTCTAATTATAGACAACAAAGGGTAGTGTGAACAAATGTTTATTGTGTCTTATCAGAAAGGTTACATTTATTTGAAAAAGTTGCAACGCTTCGGAAAGGTCACAACCTTTCATAAAAGTCACAATTTTTCATAAAAGTCACAACTTTTCATAAAAATCGCAACTCTTCATGAAAGGGGAAGGCTTGTTTTGGAAATAAATAAATTAACAAGGAATTATGGTTTGTGGTAGCGTCATGTAGGCGGGCCTAATATTCTCTTTTATATATATACTAGGTAATGTTGCCCGTGCTATGCACGGGCACGAGCCCAATAATATAAATGGTATGTTTTGGGGCTAATAATGGAGATTTTGAAGCGATTGTTTGCGTGGATAAAGGAATAAGTTTTTTTATCACAAACTTGTACTTTATTTGACGCTATTCAAGGCACCATAAGACTATCCACATACAACATTTTTGAAATATTTTATGTTGTCAATTATCATGATTTATAGTATTTTTACGATAGATTCACTTAAAGAATGAGTGGAATTTTTTGTATTTTTTTTCAAAACATATTTTATGTTGTCAATTATCATGATTAATAATTTTTTTACGCATTTTTTAAATATAAAAAACCCAAAAAAAAATAAGACAAATAAATTAAAATGGACCCAATATATGTTATTTTTGTTGTCTCAATTTATGTCACAGAAATAAAATTTGGAGAGTCATCCAAATTTTAATTTTTTTAAAAAAAATGTTTTAAGTTATTAATTATTGTGATTTATAATATTTTGATGTAACTTTCAAATAACCAACATTACTAGTCACTTTGTCCTAATTTATGTGATATGGATAAAATTACAAAATTAACCCTTTTAAAATGTCTTTCAGATATTTTAAGTTGTTAATTATTATTATTTATAATACTTTTTTGGTAATTTTAAAATTATATGTGTTATTTTTTCTGTCCTAATATATGTGAGCCTGAAAGAATTCTGAGAGTGAACCTATTTTATTATATAGCTTTTAAATATTTTAAATTGGTAATTATTGTAATTTTTAATGCTTTTTAAGTCATTTGTAAATGATATATGTTGCTTCCTTTGTCCCATTTTATATAGTATAAATAAAATTCCCGAAACCAACTAAATTTTTAATATATTTTTAAAAATATTTTAAATTATTAATTATTGCGATTTATAATATTAAAAAAAAAGTACAAAACTTGTATCAGCCTAAAAAATGACCACGATAATTCGAAACCTACAGAAAGCAATATGGTTGTACGTAATTTTTAAATACTTAATATATATTACTCCACTTGTCTCAATGTATGTAGCATTGATAAAATTTCAAGATTCAATCAAATGTTGTTAATTGTTAACATTTATAATACATTTTACGTAGTTTTCAATAATTTCACATTAAACAATACATATTACTACTTTTGTCTTATGTGACATTGATAGATTAATTTTAAGCATCAGTCAATTTATTTTTTCTGTTTTTTTAATAAATATTTTAAGTGGTCAAAATCACGATTTATTGTATTTTATAGATAATTTTTAACGATAGATTAATTTCAAGAATTAATCAAATTTTTTTATATGTATTTATTTTTGAAATATTTTATGTTGTCAATTATCATGATTTATAGTATTTTTACGTAATTTTTAAATATAAAAAAAAATTAAGACAAATAAATTAAAATGGACGCATTATATGTTATTTTTGTTGTCTCAATTTATGTGACACAAATGAAATTTGAAGAGTCATCCAAATTTGCATTTTAAAAAAAAAATTTATAAGTTATTAATTATTGTGATTTATAATATTTTTATGTAACTTTCAAATAACTTACATTGCTGGTGACTTTGTCCTAATTTATGTGATATGGATAAACTTACAAAATTAACTCTTTTAAAATGTCTTTCAGATATTTGAAGTTGTTAATTATTATTATTTATAATACTTTTTTGGTAATTTTGAAATGATATATGTTATTTTTCTGTCCCAATATATGTGACCCGGATAGAATTTTGAGAGTCAACCTATTTTATTATATATCTTTTAAATATTAAATATTTTAAGTCATTTGTAAATGATTTATTATATTATATTATTATATATTATATTATATATATTATATATATTATATTTATTTCTACTATATAATAAAATGGGTTTTATTATGATATTATATAATAGTAGAATATATATTATATAAACTCCCTTTTATTATATAGTAGAAATTACAATTACAAAATTAACCCTTTTAAAATGTCTTTAAGATATTTTAAGTTGTTAATTATTATTATTTATAATACTTTTTTGGTAATTTTAAAATGATATATGTTATCTTTTCTGTCCCAATATATGTGACCCGGATAGAATTTTGAGAGTGAACCTATTTTATTATATATCCTTTAAATATGAAATATTTTAAGTCATTTGTAAATGATTTATTATATTATTATATATTATATAAACTCCCTTATATAATAAGAGATAAATATATATTATATAGTAGAAAAAATGATTTATTATATTATATATTATATATTATATATTATATAGGGAGTTTATGATTGAACATTACAATGTCCCATCATAAACTCCCTCTTATATAATAAGAGAATATATGATATTTATGTACAAGTAAAAGTAGTAAATTATTTGTCTTAATGGGTTATCCATTAACCCACTATTAAAAATCAATACCGAACCGATAACCCAATAATTTTTTTTATAAAATATTAAAAAACTGTTAACCCAATAACAATAAACCAATAACACTTTTATCAGCTTGGTTTATCGATCGGTTTGATTTTTGCACACCCCTACTAAAATACTTGTTCGGAGAATATTTTGATACAAAAGTATTTAACAATAATAAGTTGATTTTGACCAAACAAGCTATAAGTAGATATATGTAGTCTTCCGCATCGGACAATACTTGCATACAAAAATTCTTCTTCCTTTTTTTTAGGGGGACGGGAAATTCATTTGTAATATGGTATCATATTGAAATTCGACTAATTTGAATTTGTCGTGTATGGGAAAATGTTCTCCTACTAAGGATTTTTCTTAACTCAAAGTTTGAAATCGAAATTTCTGGTTAAGGAAAGAACAAACTTTATCCGATGCACCACATTTTTTATAACAGTATTGAAAAATTTGATTATATGATTAATCAAAACTTCTAATTTTTTTTAATTGGCATTAATTCGATAAATTGATAATTTTAATTAAACTTTAAGTTGATCGAAAAAATAAAATTGAAATACATAATATTTGGATGGGCTTCAATTTTTTCGATTTTGACCCAACAATACCCAATGGACTTAGACACCAACTTGAGAGTGGAAAAGCCCAATGGGCTTAAACAGCACTCACAAAAAATATTTTAAAAAATTATGGAAAAATTACAAAAATCCCACCTTTAGTTTACTTATTACCATTAGCCCCTATAAGTTTTACAAATCTCTAAAATCCCTCATTTTCGCGCATCAGATTAGTGTATCTCGCGCATCAGATTAATGTATCAGCGCGCTTATATTATTGTATCTCACGCATCAGATTAGTGTATCATGTATAAAATGTAATGTATCTCACTTAACGATTAATGTATCTCGCTCATCAGATTAATGTATCAACGCTTATATTATTGTATCTGTTTGAGGGATTTCTGTAATTATAAACTTTTAAGGGATAGATTGTAATTTTGCCTTAAAAGTATGTGATTTCTGTAATTTACCCAAAAAATAATCTAAATAGACGTTGAATCAATTGTTTAAACTAAAAAGGGAAAATTGTATATAATAGCAAACTATTAATTCAAATTAAATGCTATAAATATACTTTGATTTAATTGTATCTTATAGCAAACTATTGTTATTTTCGCCACTCTCCCTGGTGGAATCTCGCTCACCACTCTCGTCTGGTGGCAGTCTCGCTCGCCTCTCTCGTTTATATACAAACACAAATGTATAAAATGTGTTTGTGTTTGTATAAAGCGAAAGGAAATTGTATATATACATATATTGTCGTTCCCCTCTCCCAGATCTCGCTCGCCACTCTCTTAAATCTCGCTCGCCACCCTCGCCTCTCTCGCTTATACAAACAGAAGCGAAATGTATAAATTGAGCTTCTGTTTGTATAAAGCGAGAGAAAATTGTATATACACATGCAATTACATATATCTTCGTCCTATACACTTATAATTATACATTACAAATATTTCTCTGCCCAATTTTCTTTTGCCTTTCTCTCTTTCTCGTTTTATACATACACAGATTATACAATTGATCTTTTGTATACAATTGCTTTCTTTTGTATATGTATAGTGAATTTTACAACTGTCTTCTTTGTATATGTAACGAATTATACAATTGTTTTTTTTTGTATATGTATAGTGAATTATACATATATATATATATATATGTTTGCTATGGAGCACAATTATGCAAACTTTGCTATAACATACAAATATGAATTTTGTGTTTGCTATATGTGAAAGTTGCTCAACTAAAAATTATGTGTATATATACACATGTAATATCACAAAGTGAGGTCTGAAAGAATAAAATGTACCCAAATATTAGTTTTCAGATAAGGTATGTTTTGGTACGTTGTGTCAAAATAGTTTCCCTTTTGGCGTTAAAATTCTTGTTGTTATGGGTAGAATGTTGTAATAGAGAAGTAAATATAGTATAAAAAATGATTTTGAAGAAAATTAAGTTGTCATAATAAAATATTATTACAATGAATGACCGTTATAATAAGATTTGATTGTATAGCCTAAATATAATTAGTTTTACGGTCAGACATATATAACGTTATTTTCATCTTTTAGTTACCTGATTTATAAGATTTCATTGTTTATTTGCTAGTGAGTCATCTAAGTTGATCTGTTAAAATGTGATTGAGTAATACAATAAAAGGTCAAGTATGAACTCCCTTTTAATTTACTATCCGAAGTCTGATATCTATTTTGGGATTCAACTAATTTAAATTCAAGTGGAAAAGTCTCACTTTGACAAATACTAAACCCTTCATAGCAAAGGCGATCAACTGCATTCTCAAAACCCAAATTCGACAGTCAACCTTTAATAAAAATAAAAAATAAATATTTATCACTCCACCACCATCGTTAACGACGTGAATATTTTGTTTTTTTTTCTTAATATTGAAAATTATTGTAGCAGACTAACCAATTATTGATTGTAACGTGGACCAAATGGATTGAATAATGTAGCAATTGGACCAAACAATTTTTTCACACTTGTGTGGATAAGAATTTAATATATTTCAACAATGTATAGCTATTGGTCCAAACAAATCTTCTTCTTTTTCTTAATAGTGGGGTTGGAAAATTCAGAGAGTGGCTGAATTTTTTTTATATAGAAATAACAAACTAATTGATCGGATCGACTTGAAAAATGAAAAGATTGTTCACATTTACTTATTCATTATATAATAATAATAGTAATAACGTATTCAATGTAATACCACAAATTGAATATGAGGAGAGTAGAATATACTTAGACCTTAATCCTATCTCGTAGAGATAAATAGCTTGTTTTCGATAGGTCATAGGCTATTCCAATACTAACAATAAATGTCCATTTGTATTTGTCTAGTTTAGAAAAATAAGAGATAATTTATTATTTATTTTACTATAATCAAATCTATTCATTTCTTAGCATATATATACTATTAATTATGTTGATATAGTAAAATTACTAATTTATTTATTATTTTTTTAAAATGTGTTAAATTTAAATATGAAGAAGTAAACATGAACTAAGCAAATAATAAGGTAGAAAATTCTCCAAATGTTTATAGAAAAAATTATGTATCTCTCTCCCAATTCAGTATATGTGTCTTTAACTAAACTTTCCTTTCTAATAGATATTAAATCTCCTTTCCTCATTTCTTTTGCATTATTTTCACCTTTTGGTCACTATCATTAATCCAAATCACTTCCAACTTGCACATAAAATGCACCATGTTATAATATTTTAAATACTTTTTTCTACTTTTATGTGGGCCCACACATACACATTATAATTTTAACTTATAATTAGCTCGACTAAATTATGAAAAATTTATGAAGCTTTATAAAATTCATATGAACTTTTTAAAAAATCCTAAAGATGGAAGGAACTAGCATACTCGGAAAATGCATTAAAAAATCGAATCAATCTCAGATGACATTAGTTTTTTTTTAAAGATAGTCATTATCATTGAATTTTATCTAATAAGAATTAAAATTTCATGACGATATCGATTTTTCAGTTACTAGAATCGAAAATTTGAAATTTCATAATAATATCTATTTTTTAGTTACGAAGAGATGAAAAATTATTATTTGTAAATTTTACTGTATGTTATCCTTAATATTAATATCAACTCTAGATTTTGGTAATTGTTACAAGCAATATATTTGAAGACAGAAGGCATTTATTTAGATTTAGCAGACAATTGCTTTTGCCTTTTGTTATAAAATATTCCCACAAATTCTACTCCAAATATTGACCAGACCCACTTTGTCTATAGGCATCATCTCATAAAGCAAGATAATAATTAAAAATATATGTATTTTTATTTTATTCAATTTTATATTTTCGTTTATTAGGATTCGAATTGACAAGTTTTACGTTGGTTGTCGACCTTTGCACAATCCTCATCTTCCTTATGTCCTCCATATTGTGAAAAGAAGTGATCAGTGACGGACCCAGAATTTCAACTAAGGAGTATCAAAATATAAAGAAGAGGGTCAATATGTACTACTATATATACATACAAAATATATTTTTATTCTATCTACACAATGTAATTTTTTGACGAAGGGATATCGATTGATACCCCTCAGCTATATGTGACTTCCTCACTGAAAGTGAGGATTCATATAGCCAACCTAACTAACTACCTATGTGTTATGTTAAATTTGTTTTGATATTCCGTCTTTAATAGTAATATAACATATTTCCTTCACAAAGAAATTCAAAAAAACACATTTCTTAACTTATTAAATGTTATATATGTTTTACCAAATATCACAAGGTTCAATATCAACATTTATCAATAATTAAGGAACTAAAAATGTTATTATTTCAAAAAAAATAAAATATAATTTTAAAACTAAGTCATATACCCATGTAAGAAAGTCATAAATTATCATCTTGATAGTTAAAGTAATATTTCTGATGTTCAATGAAAGAACCATAGTTTTTCCTTAAAACAAAATAGACCATTCAATAGTTTTGCTCAAATTTCAAAAAGATTGACTTTTAAATTTTTCTTTGATGTATATTATTATTATGTTGATAGAAATTGATAGGTGCCATATACATGTGTGCTTAGCATCAAAATTAGATTTTGTTTTTTCTTGGGTCGACAAATTGATCTAACCTACCTTATTGTCGTTAAAAGAAAATTATTTAACTACATCTAAAAGTAAGAAAGTCTAGATTGAACAACACAAAAAAAAAAGGACATAATAATTTGATAATCAAACTCTATTCATTTCTAAAATACAAGACTGATGTTGAATAAAAATATAATAATATTCACTAGAAATTGACTCATTAGTAGTATTTATGACAACTTTAAAATTTCATTTTATTTGATAATATTCTGACAAAAATATTCATCGAAAATTCACATTTTTTTTTTACTTTACACATCTAGAATGCAACTTAAATGGTTGTGATATTGTATTACCACTCAATTCTTATTGATTTATTTATTACTACTTATAATTTCTTCAATAATTAGGGTTTAAATGTGATTAATAATACTAATCTTTAAATGGCATTTATGAAATTTGTAGCACATAGAATGGTAATTCCAACACCGACCTAATAGTCCCTAAATAAACTTTAGATAAAACATAAGATCTTTGTCAATTCAAAGACAAAAATATTTTCTTTTAATTAAATAATAATTAGCATTAGTATGTTTTTTTAATTAAGGCAAAACAAAAAGTAAATTATAAAAGTGTTATTATGGCCCCAACTTTTTGACCTATTTTAACTTAAGTCCCCACAAATGGGACCTCATTTTGTCTCCACCTTTGTGGTTAGGCTTGCTTTGCAAAGCATGCCCCACCAAGATAATGACACACTTAAATAATAATATTAATTATTTTTTTAATGACGGTGGTGTTCAACTCTGTTCATGTGAGCTTTTTCACATTATCGATTTAAGTTTGAGTAAAAAAAAAAGAGTCACGGTAGACTATCAGCTAGAGTAAGATGTGTTATTTCATTCAGTACTTTTTATGTTCACCAGCACAATATCAAATATTTTTGTATATCAAAATTAAAATACCAGAAACATATCACCAAATATTTTTGTTTCTATTAAAATTTGAATTTGAAATTGTATAGGTCACTCCACTTTGTTGATTACTAGACCATATTGTTATGTGCTTCTTAAATATTTAATAATTCTAATTAAAAAAGAAGAAGAAAATATTAAGAGTTCAAATAAATACAAGGTAATAAAAATATCAATTGGCCTATATTATATATATATTTTTTTATTTTTTTATTTAATCACTCGGTGTTTGATATATTATTGTGGATTTGATTGGTTTAAATTTGCGCAAAAAAACACTTTGTATCATAATTTTTGTTTTTTATTTCAGACTCAAACTTGATACCTATAATTAAGATTTAAGAATAGAAAAAATCTATAAATAAAATTGTCCCATTATATTTGTAATGTTTTATGAGGAGAATGATTGATCCAATTTGTGCATTAATCATCCATTGATTATTTACTTATTTTTTTACTTTTTTCTGGAGATATCCATTTATTAAGTTCAATAAATAATGTATGTATGCCAAATAAAACAGTGATTTAAAATTATATTTTGTTTGTTTTTTGTTTTCTTGGCTGGGAATCAAAGTCTTCAAGCGTAAGAAACAACAACATATATGTCATTATGTATATATCAAATTTTGAATTAATTAAAATTATTTTTGTTTGTCTTTTTTACGAAAGAAATTTGTTATATTTAAATGATCTTTAGAATTATATTATATCCTCAAATATAAAGTAACAAATACATATTTAACAAACTCCATGAGTAATAAAATGATTTAACATTTAGTAACTCATTAGATTTATAATTACATAAAATGAAACTATACATATTAATTAATAAAAAAACAAATATATTCAATCAAATATTATAAGAACCAAAAAAAGATTGTCAATTTTTTGAATGCCTACAAGTGAAAAATTTCCTTTAGAAAATAATGATTGGACATGTTGATCCATAAAAGGACTTTTACACTTGTAGAAACTTATAGTTTCTTATCATTTGGGGTAAAATTCATGAACTTTTAATTGCAAAATAGAAGCAAATTAAGTGTAGAAAATAATAATCCAATTTGCCATAAAGGGAAAAACATAAGGTATTTGGAAGTTGGAAGGAGAAATAGACACAATTTACTTGCACTATTTTTTGCAATCATTTTATGTTCAGAATCTACTTGTTCAACCAATTTAGATTTATATCACGTAAAATTATAAAAAGAAAAATGACCTTATTAAGAGAATAATTTTTTATTTGTACATATTTACACGTCTTAGATATTTGTGCAACTTTGAATTACTTTCTCCGTCTCATTTTATGCAACAATATTTTTGAAAAAATAATTAAAGTTTATAATTTGAAACAAGTTATACATATTTTTATGAGGCTATAATCATCTCATTAATGGTAGAATATTTTTTTATAACATTTTTAAATCTGAAAATATATTGACATTTTTTTAGACAAACTAAAGAAGTATGTCACTTGAATTCAGATGGATTGAAGTAAAATAATATTTTTTTTATTTTAATTTATGTGACGTGATTTGATTAGACATGTATTTTTTAAAAAAATTAATAAATAAATTTAAATCATGCGATCTTAATTATTTCATAACATGTGTATAGTTATAGTCTTATAGACATTTGAAACCTGCAATTTTAAATATTCTATAACATTCATGTTTTAGTAAAGGATTCTTCAAGAGTACTATAATATACTATAAAATAAGATATTTGGAGTTGAATTATTTTGAATTATAGAATTATGTCATAGTTTTTTTGAATGAACTAATAATAAGGAAAGTATGTCATATCAGTTGAAACGAAAGAAATTGTTTGTTAATAGTGTACATAAATAAGATTAAAATTCAAGAAGTATGTTTGTTGACATATCGTGTGTAATAAATTTTTATTAAGTACTAATAATTTTTTAATGGGGTAAACTTATGAGTCAGATTTCTCTCTGACCTGATAACAAGTATCGCCTCCTCTCCCGACTCTCTTTAAGGAGAGAATTTGCTTTTCCCGACTTTCTTTCTGATAACATGTTAGAAAATTCCAAACATGACACTTGTTAGTTTTGAATGAAAAATGAAAAACACGGAATGTGAATCTTACTTCTTAAGAATAAAACTACTACTAATTAATTTAAACTGCCTCCACATGGTTGGAAGTGGGCTCTTAATGATTATAATTTACCATACTTATGGACATATTAATAATTTCTAAAGGACGCAAAATAGGATTAATACAATTTTTTTTATATTCATATTTTTTCTATTTTTCTTGCGTTAAAAGTAGAGTTAAATTATTTGTTGCATACTTTTGTTTATAAATATTAAATGATATTTAACTATCAAATGTTAATATACATTATATAACAATATCTCATTATAGGAGCCATAAATTTTTCAAATAAATATTGTCACTCTAGTGAGGTTTGATAGGTAAATCATTAACTTCCAAAAAATATATATGGAAAATCAAATATTCAAATTTACATAGTTTTAATCATTAAAAACTCTACCTACTAATAATGTAGGAATATCAAAATTTTAACTTTTACTAACAAATATACAACTACTTAAACTTCATTGGTACAATTTACATTCATGTGCATTAATAATCATGTTTTCTTGTTAGGCATGCATTAAATAATTAATATTGAACCTGTTATAAAGTAGTTTACAAATTACTTTTGTAAAATTTTTCTATATAAAAATAAAAATAAAGCTAGTCAAAAGTATGATAAAATTAATATTGAACCTGTTATAAAGTAAACCACACATTTTGGGATGGGAGGAGTAGTACTTACTTTTGAATTTTGATAGTATAGACTAATAACAACTAAAATTCAATAATTTTTGTGGAGTTATTTCCTTTCTTCATTTGATTCCGTCCGATATTCGATATTCGTTTTAAACGTTCGATCAATTTTAGTTTATGATATATTTTTCATGTCTAAACATGAATTTTCTGATGCGGTTTATCTTTTTTTATAATAAAAGTGAAATAAAAGACTTTTTGTCCAAAAAAAGAGATTTTAAATTAAATCTTGGATATAACTCACATATTTGAAAAACTAGCTTAGAGGATGAGGATTATTGCCCACGTCTTATAAGAGCTTAGAATTCTAGTTATTCACGATGTGAGATATTTCATTCATCACTCCTTCAATATAGAGACATGTATTTTCACCTCCCACAATTGCCCGATTTCTTAGGGCCTCGTATTGAACCTAACTATGATATTATGTCAAATTAGATTTTGAACCTTACTGAAAATCCAAAACTAACCCAAAATGAAGGAGATTGTCCAAACTTTATAAAGAGTGCAAAATTTCATTTGTTCACCAATGTTATATTCATCACTTCATAATTTGTGGTGGGGGAAGGGGTTATACTCATCCAGTGTTTAGTATCTGCATTGAAGTCCGACTAAATTCAGATTTACGTTGGAAAAGTCCCACATTAGAGTAAACACTCTTTAACAAAAATAACTCTGTATCTAGAGAACTTAAACTCGAAACTTCTAATTAAGAATGAATGAACACTTACCGCTCCACCGTTAGATCACTTTGTATTACTTCCACAACCAACCCTACCAGGTCCATCTTGAATGTGACTGGATGAAAAACATGAACCCAAAAAAAAATAAAAAATTACTCCAATTAAATACATACAGATACATGCTTATGAAAAAGACCATAATACCCCTACAAGTTCTTGTCTTCAAGATAAATTTTCCCTCTAAACATGCCATTATTATATGGTATAGTTTCTCACTTTCTTGGATTAGCATTCCTCATATGAAAAATCCACTCTTTATGGTCATTTCTTGCTACTAAATCTGCACTTATAAAAAAAAAGATTAAATTTTTTGGATTACTCTGTAAAAACTACTGTGTTGTCAGCAAGAACAACACCATAGTAGTAGCAACTAGCAAGCATTGTGCTTTTTCTCACTCCAATTATCACTCTCTTTCTCCTTTTTTTGTTTTGGGGTTTAGTGATCTGAACCCCATGTTTTCCACCTCTTATTGTCTCAAGATTTGACATGGGGGTCTTCAAGAATCAACCTCATTAGGTGGCAAAGATTGTAGCTTTCTTGATTTTTGTTGTAGTGGGGTTTTTTTTTTGTTGAATGTTAATGCAAATGCTCAAATGTTGTTGCTTTGTGGATCATCTATGGAGTTTTATTTTCACCACATATGGTTTGTTGTAGCTCTGTTTCTTGCTTTTGCTTCACTTGTTTTCACTGTCACTGACCCTAATGACTTGTCTGTTATTAATGAGTTGAGAAAAGGGTTGGAAAATCCTGAGGTCTTGAAATGGCCTGAAAATGGTGGAGACCCTTGTGGTTCTCCAGTTTGGCCACATATTGTGTGTAGTGGTAGTAGAATTCAGCAGATTCAAGTTATGGGGTTAGGGTTAAAAGGCCCTTTACCTCAAAACTTGAATAAGTTGTCTAGGTTGACACATTTGGGGTTGCAAAAGAATCAATTTAGTGGAAAGTTGCCATCTTTTAGTGGTTTGTCTGAATTGAGCTTTGCTTACTTGGATTTCAATCAGTTTGACACAATCCCATTAGATTTCTTTGATGGACTTGTGAATCTACAAGTTTTGGCTTTGGATGAAAATCCTCTAAATGCCACTAGTGGTTGGTCATTGCCAAATGGGCTTCAAGATTCAGCTCAGTTGATCAATTTAACAATGATAAACTGCAATTTAGCTGGTCCTTTGCCTGAATTCCTTGGAACTATGTCTTCTTTAGAGGTTTTGTTGTTGTCTACAAATAGGCTTTCAGGGCCTATTCCAGGTACTTTCAAGGATGCAGTGCTCAAGATGCTTTGGTTGAACGATCAGTCGGGTGATGGTATGAGTGGTCCAATAGATGTTGTTGCAACAATGGTGTCACTTACACATCTTTGGCTTCATGGGAACCAATTTTCAGGTAAAATCCCAGTAGAGATTGGTAATTTAACAAATCTGAAGGATCTCAATGTGAATACAAATAACCTTGTTGGATTAATCCCTGAAAGTTTAGCAAATATGCCATTAGACAATCTTGATTTGAATAATAATCATTTTATGGGACCAGTTCCTAAGTTCAAGGCTACTATTGTTAGTTTTATGTCCAACTCTTTTTGTCAAACCAAACAAGGAGCAGTATGTGCCCCTGAGGTTATGGCACTTTTAGAGTTTCTTGATGGTGTGAATTATCCTTCTAGGCTTGTTGAATCATGGTCTGGAAACAACCCTTGCGATGGACGTTGGTGGGGAATAAGCTGTGACGATAACCAAAAAGTTAGTGTCATAAACTTGCCTAAGTCTAATCTTTCCGGGACCTTGAGTCCTTCAATCGCGAACCTTGAATCCGTTACTCGCATTTATCTTGAATCAAATAATCTTTCTGGTTTTGTTCCATCTAGTTGGACTGGTTTGAAATCTCTGTCTATTCTTGATTTGAGTAATAACAATATTTCTCCACCTCTACCTAAATTTACCACCTCTTTGAAACTTGTTCTAAATGGAAATCCAAAGCTGACTTCTAGTCCTCCTGGAGTAAACCCCTCACCAAACAACAGCACAACTCCCGCAGCTTCACCCGCGTCATCTGTACCATCTTCACGATCTAACAGTTCAAGCTCTGTGATCTTTAAACCCGGTGAACAGTCACCCGAAAAAAAGGACTCAAAGTCAAAGATAGCCATAGTTGTGGTTCCTATTGCTGGTTTTCTACTTTTGGTTTTTCTTGCTATTCCACTGTACATTTTTGTCTGTAAGAAGAGTAAAGATAAGCATCAAGCTCCAACTGCTCTTGTGGTTCATCCTAGAGATCCATCTGATTCGGATAATGTGGTCAAGATTGCGATCGCCAATCAGACTAATGGAAGTCTTTCCACAGTAAATGCAAGTGGTTCTGCTAGCATACACAGTGGTGAATCCCATATGATCGAAGCTGGGAATTTGCTTATATCGGTTCAAGTACTTCGGAATGTGACTAAGAATTTTTCTCCGGAAAATGAACTTGGGCGTGGTGGTTTTGGTGTGGTTTATAAGGGAGAATTAGATGATGGGACACAAATAGCTGTCAAAAGAATGGAGGCTGGTATTGTTAGCAACAAAGCTTTGGATGAATTTCGTTCAGAAATTGATGTTCTCTCAAAAGTCCGGCATAGGCATTTAGTGTCTCTACTGGGATACTCTGTTGAAGGTAGTGAAAGAATTCTGGTTTATGAGTACATGCCACAAGGTGCACTTAGTAGACATCTTTTCCGCTGGAAAAAGTTCAAGTTGGAGCCTCTCTCTTGGAAGAAAAGGCTTAATATTGCCTTAGATGTTGCTAGAGGTGTGGAGTATCTACACACACTAGCACATCAGAGCTTCATTCATAGAGATCTCAAATCCTCAAATATCTTGCTGGGTGATGATTTCCGAGCAAAAGTATCCGACTTTGGACTCGTGAAACTTGCTCCTGATAAAGAGAAATCTGTGGTCACCAGGCTGGCCGGAACTTTTGGATATCTGGCACCTGAATATGCTGGTAAGCAATTTTTTGCTTACTTTGTCAAAGAGAAAAGATGATTTTTTAAAATGCATGTTTATATGACAATTTTTACTTTTGCAGACACCTAGAGTTTGCTCAACTCAATTCTGATGTATAGCATTTTATTTTTTTGCATACCAATGTACTGTTTTCCGAACTAACATGAGATGTTTATTTGGTCCAGTTACGGGTAAAATCACCACGAAAGCTGATGTCTTTAGCTTTGGTGTTGTGCTAATGGAGTTGTTAACTGGGATGATGGCACTTGATGAGGATAGACCTGAGGAAAGCCAGTACTTGGTTTCGTGGTTCTGGAATGCCAAATCCTCTAAAGAGAAGCTTATGACAGTCATTGATCCAGCTCTAGACGTGAAAGATGAGATAACCAAGAGCATTTCCACCTTAGCTGAACTTGCTGGTCATTGCACTGCAAGAGAACCTGGTCAACGGCCAGATATGGGCCACGCTGTAAACGTGCTCTCCCCACTTGTTGAGAAATGGAAGCCTCTTGAGGATGATCCAGAGGACTATTGTGGTATCGACTACAGTCTTCCCCTCAATCAAATGGTCAAGGGCTGGCAAGAATCGGAAGGAAAAGACTTAAGTTACGTGGACCTCGAGGACAGTAAGGGTAGTATCCCTGCAAGACCAACTGGGTTTGCAGATTCATTTACATCAGCTGATGGTAGATAATGGAGGTACTTCTATGTAGTAGATGTAGATATCGATTTCTTTGTATTGTGTGAGATTTTGATCGTATTTTCCACGTGCCTTCGTTCATTTCTCCCCCTTCAATGTGAATGTATTAGAAATTCAAACTAAGTGTAGCCTCAGTTCCTTCTGTAGATATAAAATAGTGGTGAAGGGGAACTATACATCAGTTAAACTCCTCACTCAGTCACTATTTTCATCTTCTATATACTATTGTGAGATTTAAGAGCATTTCTTACAACTTTGCTTATTTTCGTCGTCCAGTTTGCTGCTTCAGAAGTTCTGTGTTGAGAAACATACTGATGTTGAGATATCCCGGTAATAGAATATGTCGTTTGATTCGATGAATCTAACCATATGGCTTCTTCCTTCTGCTCAAATATGGCAACACTTGGAGAAAGTTAACCCTTATGCTTCCCTCATCACTGCTGTTTTGAGAAAAAGTATAACATATGTTGCTCAGATTCTTCAAAAATATTGTCGAATGTGTGTTAGATCCTTCGAAAGCTATGCATTATTTAGAGTATCCAACACGAATGCAACATCATTTTTTGGAGGGTTTCGAGCATAGTATTAGATATCTCATTTTGTTGATCACATTTTAATTTTGAAGTTAATATGTTCTTTACCTTTGATCTTTTAGCACTTAAAAAGGCATGGCTTCTAGTAATCCTCAGTTATGTTGTTTTGACTCTCTAAAAATATTGCCGCACGAACATTGCCGCACGAACCACCGACATATTTGAAGAATTCGAGCAACATATATAGTCCCTCAGTGAGTCCTCAAACACCATTAATACAATAATTTAAGTTTTCTTGAAGGGGAAGCCTTGAAACGATGGTACTGTTATTTTCATATGACCTACAGTTCACGGTACGGTACAGTTGCTTGGAGCAACATTATAGTTGTCTCCTTGTGATCTATAGGTCACAGTTAAGTTGCATTGGTGCAACGATACAATTGTCTCCATGTGACCTTTAAGTCACAGTACAATTATCGCCGTGTGATCTATAAGTCACGAGTTCGAGTTGTAGAATAAGATTAGCACTATCACTAATTTAAGGTTGAAACTGCCATTCAAAAAAAGCACAAATTTCCAACAGAAACAGTTGACATTGTCAAAATCTAGGTGAGCAGAGGATTGTCATTTTCAAGTATAAAAAATGGTCTTTAAACTAACCAACAGATTAGATTACTTGATTGACATGGAATTAAGACTATAATTTGTACACTAATTAATATAATTAGCATAATTCAAGGGGATGTAGATTTTATTACCATCATTCATGCATGAGTCACTTTATATTTGGTCCACATATTTGGTGCTAGTCCTTATCACTTTTCATAGGTTTCCTAACCAAAATATCAACTAAAAAAATCACAATCTTGTGACTCTCCTAACTTTTTTTTAAAAAAATAATCATTTCATGGTTGGTATCCTTTTGATTAATCTGAATTTATATTGCGTAGGATTCATTAAAGGATAAAGCAGTTTCAAATGATATATCTTATTTTAAAACTTATGATTAAGAATGTGAAGATATTCAATGACTCTAATAGTTGTTTGTGATGTAATTTTGCATGATGTTGACAAAATTTTGCCCTTTAACTTCAATTTACAAATACTATCTAGAGAGCAACTTTGCTTATATAAAAATAAGTGAATAATTTTCAAGGATGGTAAATTTTAAGTTGGTTCTAGTTTGTTTGAGATGTCGTCTTTTTTTTTTAACTTGGATTGCATTCAATATTTATTATGAGGCTCGATTAAATTAAATTCATGCAGAAAAAATTTAGTTGAAAGGTATAGTGTTTCCTAATCTCTATTAATAACGATTTAATTTTTAAGACTCGAACCTAAGTAATGTTTGGTGGACACATCATCAATATTAAAAGAAGTAAATTAACGTTAGTAGGTAAAAGTTAGTTAATTTATAATAGTTTTGGACAAATTTCTAACTACCTTAAATTTGAAACGTAATTTTTTATTGTCATAACAGTTCTTTTTTTAAAAAATAAAAAATAAAATAGGAGCTTTAAAAGTTAAATCATTTTAGGCATTTGAATATGGTTTGATTGAGATTTTCTTAATTTTAAAAAAAAAGTTTTTGAAATTAATTTGAATAAATATATTTGAAAATTGAAATTGTGTTTGGATATGAATATATAATTCAAGTTTTATGAGTAAAAACATAAACTCCTACCAAAAACATTTTCTTTTTAAGTTTAAAGTTAAAATAATGAATTAAATAATTATTCGTATTTAATGTTTACAATATATTTGACGTATTTATTACATGATTTTTTAATCACTAAATCATAGTTAGTTAATACCTATTTTTATATTAGTTTATACTTAATCGTAATAACTCAATATGATTTATGTAAACTTCAAGTATCTATAAATATATTTATAAAACAATTAGCTAGCAAATTCCTTTCTTATACGTCAGGAACCCATTAATGTAAAAGGGTCGGAGAAAATTTACGCACCAGAATTTTAGTAGCTCAATTGGCTGACTATTTCAATTCCATCTTATTGGTGAGCATTCGATTTCCCACATTGTAATCAAACAAGAAAAAAAGAATATAACCTTAACTAAAATTCGAGAGTTATACTATATTTTATAATTTTAACCTTTAAATCAACTCAAGACAATTACGCAAGTTTAATGAATACTTTACTATCTAGTACTTAACTTATTATTATTATTCAAAAGCATTTTAATCCTTTAATTTTTTTCCGCCATGTACGATAGGAATAAGGGTGTCAAATAAGAAGTTAAGCACCAACATGACGTGTGAATTGAGCTTTGCTTACTTTTGGAGGGTTCGAGCATAGTATTAGATTATCTCATTTTGTTGATCGCATTTTAATTTAAAGATAATATGTTCTTTACCTTTGATCCTTTAGCACTTAAAATAGGCATGGCTTCTAGTAATGCTTAGCTATGTTACTCTGACTCACTAAAAATATTGCCACACGAACCACTGATATATTTGAAGAATCCGAGCAACATAGCCCCTCAGTGAGTCCTCAAATGCCAATAATAAAAGAATTTAAGTTTTCTTGAAGGGGATCCTTGAAGCGATGATACAATTATTTCCATTTGACCTATATATCACGGTACAAAAATTGCCTTGGAGCAACAATATAGTTGCCTTCCGTGTGACCTATAGGTCACAGTACAATTATGTTGGAGCGACAATACAATTGTCTCCATGTGATGTGTAAGTAACGATACAGTTATCATCGTGTGATCTATAGATCATGAGTTCGAACCGTGAAATAAGAAAACAATAATAGCATTGTCAAAATCTAGCTGAACTTCATGATTGTCATTTTCAAGCATAAAAAAATGGCCCTTTAAACTAACCAACATATTAGATTACTTGATTGACATGGAATTAAGACTATAATTTGTACACTAATTAAATTAGCATAATTCAAAGGGATGTAGATTTTATTACTATCATTCATGCATGAGTCACTTTATATTTGGTCCACATATTTGGTGCTAGTCCTTATCACTTTTCATAGGTTTCCTAACCAAAATATCAACTAAAAAAATCACAATCTTGTGACTCTCCTAACTTTTTTTAAAGGCCAAAGTCATCTACGACCCCTTAAAGTTGTCCGCATATTTCACTTAGACACTCCAATTTAACCTTTTACCTATTGAACACTTTTACCTATACAAAAATTGTTCCTATTAGACACATTTTGATAATCAACAAAAAAATGTCTAGAGTGTGTGATGCACTTGCCATGACATGGCAAACTAACTAATTAAAAGAAGCCACGTGTCTTAAAAGATGTCATGTGTCTTTTGGGCTCCAAAATAATTATAATTAAAAAAATAAACTAAAATCCTAAACTATGTATGTTGCAGCCTCCGCCTCCGACTCTGACCTGCCCATTCCCCCCACTTCATCTTCTTCCCCCTTTTTTTTTTATAAAAAAAGCTTAAATCTCCTAAATTTTTCTACTTCTTTTTTTTAATTTATTTTTGTTTTTAAGCTTAGATTCGATTCATGTTTGAGTTGATTTGGCAGAAAGAAAGAGATGTGTGGTGGCAGTGTTTTTCGATGAACAAATTAAAATTTGTGATTGATTGTTTGAAAGGCTAAAAAAAAAGATATTGATGACGATAGATTTGGAGAAAAATGAGGTGGTGCCAATGGTGGGAGGTGGGTTAATGGCTGGTTAAAAAGGATAAAGAAGATGATGGTCTGCAAAAAAAAGGGGAAGAAGATGATCGGAGAAAGAAAGGAAAGGAGAAGTGTGGATATGGTGACGGTAGATCTGATTAAAAAACAAGGTGGCGTGGAGAAGAAAAATGATTGCAGCTCGAGAAAGAAGGGGAATGAACTTTAATGGTGGGACACCGGTGATTGCAGTGGTGAGAAGGTGGTTGCAATGGTGGTTGAGTCAAAGAAGAAGAAGAAGAGATGCTAATTTTTTTTTTTTTTTAAAGATAAATCTTTTAACGTTAAAATATTGGAGAAAAAATAATTCACGCACCCCATTTGTGTGACTCACAAACGATTTGCCATGTAGGCAAAAAATGCTTAGATGGTTCAAATTTGGGATGGTAGAGGTGTTCAATAGGTACAGGTGTAGTTGAGGTGTCTAAATGAATAATGAGGACAACTTTGAGGGGCCGCAGATGACTTTGGCCTTTTTTTTAAAAATAAATCATTTCATGGTTGGTATGCTTTTGATTAATCTGAATTTATATTGCGTGGGATTCATTAAAAGATAAAACGGTTTCAAATGAGATATCTTATTTTAAAACTTCTTGATTAAAAATGTGAAGAAATTCAATGACTCTAATAGTTGTTTGTGATGTAATTTTGCATGATGTTGACAAAATTTTGCCCTTAACTTCAATTTACAAATACTATCTAGAGAGCAACTTTGCTTATATATAAAAATAAGTGAATAATTTTCAAGGATGGTAAATTTTAAGTTGGTTCTAGTTTGTTTGATATGTTGTCTTTTTTTTTTTTTACTTGAATTGCATTTAATATTCATTATGAGGCTCGACTAATTTAAATTCATGCAGAAAAAATTTAGTTGAAAGGTATAGTGCTTCCTAATCCCTATTAATGACGATTTAATTTTTAAAACTCGAACCTAATTAATGTTTGGTGGACACATCATCAATATTAAAAGAAGTAAATTAACGTTAGTAGGTAAAAGTTAGTTAATTTATAATAGTTTCGGACAAATTTCAAACTAACTTAAATTTGAGATGTAAATAAAATAAAATAGGAGCTTTAAAAGTTAAATCATTTTAGGCATTTGAATATGATTTGATTGAGATTTTCTTAATTTTTTAAAAAATAGTTTTTGAAATTAATTTGAATAAATATATTTGAAAATTGAAACTGTGTTTGGATATGAATATATAATTCAAGTTTTATGAGCAAAAACATAAACTCCTACCAAAAACATTTTCTTTTTAAGTTTAAAGTTAAAATAATGAATCAAATAATTATTCGTATTTAATGTTTACAATATATTTGACGTATTTATTACATGATTTTTTAATCACTAAATCATAGTTAGTATACCTATTTTTATATTAGTTTATACTTAATCGTAATAACTTAATATGATTTATGTAAACTTCAAATATCTATAAATATATTCATAAAACAATTAGCTAGCAAATTCCTTTCTTATACGTCATGAACCCATTAATGTAAAAGGGTTGGAGAGAATTTACGAACGAGAATTTTAGTAGCTCAGTTGGTTGACTACTTCAATTTCATCTTATTGGTGAGCGTTTGATTTCTCACATTGTAATCAAACAAGAAAAAAAGAATATAACCTTAACTAAAATTCGTGAGTTATACTATATTTTATAATTTTAACCTTTAAATCAACTCAAGACAATTACACAAGTTTAATGAATACTTTACTATCTAGTACGTAACTTATTATTATTATTCAAAAGCATTTTAATCCTTTAATTTTTTTCCGCCATGTATTATAGGAATAAGGGTGTCAAATAAGAAGTTAAGCACCAACATGAGTTGTGGTGCACTGATGGGAGTACTTCACCCTTGACCAGCGGTCTTGGGTTTGAGCCCTGGGTATGGAGATAATCCTGTTGGGAGCGCCACCCTCGAGTGGGCCTTGCAGAGCGTGATCCGGATTTAGTTGGAACTCCAATGTAGGCTTTGAACACCGGATGGGGAAAAAAATAGGGAAAATTGTATGAAATAGCAAACTATTAATTCAAATTAAATGCTATAGCCATAGTTTATTTTATTTGTAATTCGCAACAAACATCCCATTTTTTTGCCATCTATTCGGTATACAATTTGCCATTTTAGACATTTCGATAAAAAATGTATAAATTGCGTTTGTGTTTGTATAAAGCAAGAGAAAAGTGTATATACAAATACATATATTTTTTGTCCTATACATTTATAATTATACAAATATAGATCTTATTATACAAATTACAATGCATAAATGAATTTATACAAAACTAAACAATTTGTATAAAATTGGATGTATCTAGTGAATTATACAAATCAAAAGCTCCATAACAAACATAAAATTTGCTATGGAACGCAATTATGCAAACTATAGTTATAATATACAAATATGATTTATATGTTTGCTATAGGTGAAAGTTGCTCAAAATAATAAAATAAGAAGTTAAAGCTGAAATTGGACATATATAAGTTATCAAAAACGTAAGAAAAAAAAAATCTTTTAAAAAATTGTAAAACAAATTTACTTATTGGTGAAGTTAAATTACGTATCAATTGAGTTTTTATATGAATTAATAAATTAAAAGAATCAAAATAAATTAAATAATAAAATAAGTGAATTATAAATTTTGTCTTCTTCCTTCCATGTGCCTGCTAAAGCTAAAACCCTGCTGATAAACCCTAATTCAAATTGCTGGAATTTTTTTTTTACAGTGACTTTCATCCGCCATTAACAATGGTCAAGAACAAAGCTCAATCCAAGAAGCAGCAAAAGCGTGGTGTCGATTTCAAAGTAAAACAAATAAAAAAATTCAATAGAATCTTGAAATTGTTATAAAAATCGATTCTTGTTTTTATTGAACTGGGGTTTTTTTTTGGTTGCAGAAAATAAGAAGGAAGATTGGAAGAAAATTGCCTCCAGCCCAGAATGCCACCAACACTGAAATCAAATCAAAAGGTAAAAAAAAAATGCTGAATTTGTTTAGCTGTATTTTGCCTATGTATTGTGTTGTGTATATATGGTTTCTATTGTTGGAATAGGTTAGAAATAGTGGTAAATTGGATAACCCCTTTTTCTGTAAATGTATGTTTTGATAGTTTCATCCATCTTTTTGTATTAAAGTTGGTGCTTTAACCAGTTTGGGTTAATGGGTTCCAATTAGTAATGTGAATTCAGGTCAAAGTGATCTCTTTTCACGATTAATGATCTTTCCGAACACACTAGAAAAGGTAGAACCTTTAGCAATATACTTCTAATGTCTAATCAGGATCAACTAGGAGAGAAATATAGAATTGGGTTGAACTCTTCTTTGAGTGTCAAGGTAATAACTGTGAATAGTCATCGACTTCTGGGAAAGAGTAGGAGAATGAGACCTATTATGGGACATACCATTGTGTTCCATTCCACCTCTTAGAAAGAAAAGAACGCAAGTAAAAATACTTAATAGCATGGTGATACATTTTTATACGAAACTTCTACCCCTAGCATACGCAATCGAATCGTAGACAGTCGAGAGGTCCGTCCCTTTTTCGGCTTCCTCTGCCACTATTGGCCACTGGTTCATGTTCAACACCTTTACTGCCGGTTCATTTGTTAAATCCAGTTCAGCAGCTACTGATACAAACCAGAAACGAATACTACTTTTATTACATAAAGTACGATTCTTTACAGAAGCAATACAAGTATTGCAGTTTTATTTTCAAGAAAAAAAGAAAAGAAAAAGATCTTTCAGAGCGAAGTATAACACCCTTATCTGTGGTAGAGGAGAACTGACGAATTAAAGTGCTTTATTGATGCCTTAATTGCAGCAATTATTCTACCTGAGCAAAGTATAGCTTCAGATAAGGCTGGTTTAGCTGTGAGCAAGAAAGGTTTAACCTTGAAAGAGCTTCTTCAGCAAACAAGTCATCACAATGCGAAAGTTCGTAAAGGTACAAACTTGTTAAGATTATTGCTTGTCGGGGACAACGATCTGAATATCATGCAGTTTGTTACACAGTAAAGAGTAGAAAAGTGAAAAAACAGAACTGTTACACTTTACCTCTCTGATTTTTTAGTGTTTCAAAAAAAAAAAAAACAGAAGAGAGAAAGAAGAACAAATTAATCAATTGATTTACATGGCATATGATCTAATCAAGCAAAGTTGCTGCATTTAATCAATTCTCCTTTCGGGTGGCTCCCGAGGTGAAGTGATAAAAGCTATGAGAAGATTATTCCAGAAATTTCAGAAAACTCCGCATCATGGAATGTTGTATCTGTTTGCTACTTACACGTTATGTGTGCCCTTTGGCACTTGCATTCTCCTTCTGTTCTTCTTTTTGCTTTTTCTCTTTTTGGTATTCTGTTTTCCTTTTGGTTTCTATTTGGAAAAGAAACTTTCAAGTGGCAGTATTATGATTATAAAAGACGAACTTATGTCACTCTTCTAGAGCTAGCCTTTCACTGCTTTAAAGTTTACTTTGTGTTTCTTTTTAAGTCATTTTTGTTCCTTTGGTTAGAAAAAAGTTAGATGTCTGGTGAACATCCTATATTGAGTAAGGCAAGTATTTGAGATTGCAAAACATGTTCTATCCATTATGTTTGCTTTTATGCCTTATTTCTTGTCTTTGTAGTTATGGTATAATGTGGTCGTTACCCATGTTCAATCTCTGTTAAATTTCAGATGCATTAATCGGAATTAGAGACGTTCTTCTTAAATTCCCAGCTGAGTTGAAACTGCATAAGCTTGCTGTTATTGAGAAACTGCGGGAACGTATCAGTGATGATGATAAGTTGGTCCGTGAAGCACTATATCAACTTCTCAAATCTGTTATTTTTCCTGGCTGCAAAGAGGTAGGTTCTTAAACCTTTTTCTTCCAGTCCTCTCTTCATCACCTGACATGGTTTCTAGGAGTGAGAGTGCATTTGGTATGCGTACTACTTTTACACTTGTAAGCCTCTTTCTTCAACACTTCCTAGAGAATTTATTCATCACGTGTAGTAGTTTCCATGCATTACAATCCCACTTAAGTGGCCATCGTTTTTTTTTGTTGTACTTCAACAACAACAACAACAACAACAACAACAACATACCTAGTAATCCCACGAGTGGGGTTAGAGAAAGATATAGCGTACGCAAACCTTCTCCTACCCCACCAGAGATAGAGAGGCTATTTTGATAAGACCCTCAGCTTAAATAAAGCATATTCAAGCAGTTTAAAAAGGGAACAGAAACGAGAGTAGTAACAACAACGAAACAATGTGAAATGGAGAGCAGTACACAACATAGAGAGGAAAGAACAGTAGTGACAACAAAATAATGCAATAGTCGAAGTTCAAAAAATAAAGGTGATAACCAAATCCGAAGAATAAGAAACTACGAGAATAGTGCTAATACCACTAGTAAGAAAGAAGGTCTAAGTATGACCACCATGCCTATCCCGCAGGAAGCAAGATAATGCTCAACTACCAATTAAATTTCTACCCTAATTTGGTGCCTCCAAATAATGCTGTCAAAGGCGTGCTTTAGCCCTGAAGTGTGGCTCAAAATGTGTTTTGCGCTTCACCTCGCTTAGTGTGCGTTTAATTGTTGTTATAAAAGGTTCCAAGGCATACTTTTCCTTGCCAATGAGCCTCTTCTGAAGAGGCGACGCTAAACAATTGATATTTTACTTTATTGTATAATCAGTTTCTTTGTTCATATAAATGTCATTCATGCTTATAATTGTTAGTCTAGGACTAAACATATATGTTTATATTTTTTCTCCTTTGCGTTTTTTTTCATTAAAAACTCATACTTTATTTGTGCTTTGCGCTTAAAATCCCAACAAAACTCAAGAGCTTTTTTGTTCTTTTTGGTTTTCCATTGCCAACTTCTCACACCTCTTTACTGGGTTTATCTATACTTCTCCTCTTCCCATGCCCAAACCATCGTATCCTCGCTTCCCTCATCCTGACCACCTGAAACCAAGTGAGAACTATGCCTAAATAATCGAATTGAGTCTCAACTGCATCACTAAAAAACAGGGTATCAGTGAATCATGAGCTGGTTTAGGCATAGTGAATCATGAGCTGGTCTATGTTGTTACACCTTCTGTGAGCATTAGCCATCTTGTGAAAGAACTTTGTATTCTTGTCCCCTCCCTTCAACCAAAGAGCTCTTGACTTTTGCCTCCAAGATATTTCTTCCTTCTTTAACAGTTCTTCATATTCAAGAAGCAATTCATGGAAAAGGCAACTTGGAAGCTTTATTTCCAGATATTTTCAATCTAGCTTTGTTCTAACAGAGATCCATAGCATAGTTATAGACGCCACATGGGTGGAACTTTGCCTTTAGGAGGCATCTAAATGATTGGGAAATTATGAGAGTTGTTGAATTCCTTAACACAGTGGAAACCTTCAATGGGCTTCAGATTGGGGAGGATAAATGATGGTGGAGTGGTAACAACAAAGGGGTATTCAAAGTTAACGAAGCTTACAGGATGATGGACCAACCTAGTAATCATAATCTAAACTGGCCATGGAAGTAAATTTGGAAAAATAGGATACCTTACAATATATCCTGTTTCATCTGGTTATTAGCCAAAGAAGCAGCTTTGACTCAGGGCAATGTGATGAAGAAAGGGATAACCTTATGCTCAAGATATTTTCTTTGTAAGGAAACCTATGAGACAGTGAACCATCTGTTTCTACACTGCACTTACACCCTTAAGCTGTGGAGAATATTTCTAAGTCTCAAAGGCATCTCCTAGACCATGCCCAGGAAAGTCCCAGAGGCGCTGAAGAGCTGGGAGGAAGCAGGAGTACATGCTAAAAACAGAGATAGATGGAGAATTATCCCTGCTGCTATATGGTGGTCAACCTGGAAAGAGAGGAATTCTAGGTGTTTTGAGAGCATAGAGAATAGTTTGCAGAAGGTTAAACTAAACTGCATTATGTTGTTATGTTTTTGGTGTTACCAGATATACTCCAATGAAACTGTCTCTATAGTTGATGTTCTACACTCAATTTAGGTTCAGGACAGTGAAATTTGCAGTACATATGTATATAAGGTTTCAGTACAACCCATGTACTGGTTGTGATATAATACCAAGTTGCTAAGTTCAAAAAACAAAAAAAAAACAGGGTATCGTTTGTAAACAATAAATGAGAATTTGATTCTGTCCCTACACCCCCAACCGCAACATCGAAACCCTTCAAGCAATCCCCCCCAAGATAGCTCTCTCTATTCTGCTTAGAGCTTCCATAATTGGAATGAACAAAATTAGTGATAGAGGATCCTCTTATCTCAGACCACTCGAACTTCCAAAAAACTCACATGGGTTAACATCCACCAACACAAAATCTCACTGAAGAGATGCAAAAATAAATCAATTTCCTCCACTTCACCCCAAATCCCATTTCAAGCATAATGGAATCTAGGAATTTCCAGTTCGCATGAGCATAGGCCTTTTCAAGATCAAGTTTGCACAACACTCCTTGCTTTATCCTTGAATCCACCACTTTGTTTACCACCCCTGCATCTAGAAAATGTCTAGTGGGAAGCATCTATAAGATAATCGAAGAGATGCAAAAATAAATCAATTTCGTCCACTTCTCCCCAAATCCCAGTTCGAGCATAATGGAATCTAGGAATTCCAGTTCACATGATTATAGGCCTTTTCAAGATCAAGTTTGAACAACACTCCTTGCTTTATCCTTGAGTCCACCACTTTGTTTGCCACCCCTGCATCTAGAATATGTCTACCCTTCACAAAAACATTTTGCGAAGTAGAGACAGTCTCGTCTGGTCTAACACTTTCTCAAGTCTAATAGAAAGCACCTTAGAGATTATCTTATAGATGCTTCTGTAAAGTTATGTAAAGATATGACACCTGGGCCTAACTCAACCCCAAAAGCTAGCTCATGAGGGGAGGTTTGTCCAAGTCCATATAAGGAAACCAATTTCCCATCCCTCTACCGATGTGGGACTTCTTTAACAGCTTCCCACTAGACTAATAGGTTTATAGTCCTTTGTGGTCCTAACTCCCTCCCTTTTGGGGATGATGATGATACTGAATGAAGCATTCACATTATCATTGAAGCAATACAAAATGTGTGTTTCCTCTGCTGTTAATTTGATTTCCACGGGTGAAATTTTAAGAAGAGCTAGAGTTTGCTTCTATTGCCTTCAATGTTTACTGTTAGTTCCATTTCTGCTTGTTCGCCTTGAGGTTTTCAGATTATGTTAAACCTTCCCATGAATCCCTTGTTTCTGCTTGTGGTTTTGCTGTATCTGCTTATATTCTCTTAGTATTTAAGTGCAGATAGCTGTATTTACTTTTTGCTGTGATTATGGATGTTGTTTGTTTGAATTCTACAGGACTTCGTATTATGTTTCACCTATAAAAGACGGGGCTGACACTATTTGTTTGTGTTGCAGGATAATAAGGGGCCAATTAATTCCTTGATGATGACATATATATTTAATGCAATGACACACATGGCTATTGAAGTGCGGTTGATGGCTTTCAAATTTTTTGACCTCTTGATCCAGTATTTTCCATCTTGCTTTTTGCTGTATGCTGAAAAGGTAGATACGTAGGTTTTTCTTTGTGAGAAGTCTTAATATTGCTCCGAATTTTAACTTGATTTTTATTTTGGCACTGCTTTAGCTGTTGATGGTAATTCTCTATCTATATCTTGATTTAACAAAAAAAAACCTTTTCTATATTTTCTTTGGCTAATACATTCTAGAAAATTCCAGTTCAGATGTGGGATGTAAACTTTGATAATGTGCTTAAATATAATCATATTTAGGTTACTTATCAGAGAAGAAGAGTCTTGCACTCTTGCTTCTATTTTTCGCATCCCATTGTCTTTAAATTGATGAAACTGCTCTTGCTGTATAGTGGTGTTTCATGATTCTTCTTTTGCTATGTCTTCCTAAACTTCTTCATGCACCATTTTGTCTGATGTAAGATCTTTATGTAGCACTCTATTGTATTTTATTTTCATTTTCATATATTCTGTTAGGGTTTATTGTCTTAAATGCCATGATGGAGTTTTTCTCTCAGTAAGCTTCTTCTTTTTACAGATTCTCCAGAACTACGAGGACATTCTGCAGAAGAACAAATTTTACTTGCAAGACAAGGGCAGGCTAAAGAACGCTCTTGCTGGGTTGGTTCGCTGCTTGTCTCTGTTACCGTGTAGTAATCAAGAAGAAGGCGACTCCTTAAGTTACAATGTACTATCTTGTTAATTGTGCCATCAGCATACTCAAGTGCATTCTTTTTTGAAGGTTTATGGTTCTGTGTTAGTTACAGTAAATTATTTTTGTATTCTGATCAGAGGAAATAATTTGTTTTGGTAGTCAAGAAAGTGTGCAATGTTTAATTTTGCATCAAATCAGACTAGTTGACCTTTCTGGCTCTTATGGGCACTATTACACATACTTATTCTGTCTTATCTCCTATTCAGGTTCTATGAAGTTTTATCTTCTATGATCCGACAAAAGCATGTTCGTTAATCTGTTAGGATCCATGAGTAAGTGCTATGGAGGTATTAGCTAATCGTCCAAGTCAGTAACTTGACGTTCCTTTGAATAATAATCTGTAGGTTGAATCTTGACAACAGAGAAGAGGGGGAAAACTTATCTTTGTTTTCAGTATTATAGGTAAATGTAGTGACTAGTTTCAAATTACCTTACTCAAAAAAAAAATGTAGTGACTAGTGAGCACCAAGCTTGCCTACTTGTACAGTGATATGCGAACACTTGTATTCAGTAGAGCTCCTAACCACCATAATCTCATCGGAAAGCTTAGCCAATATAAGATACTGCTAGATAACTTTGATGACTGGCCTATTCTCTTTATTTATCCTTGCAAATTCAGAAAATCCTCCTGCTTATGGAGTAAGTTTCTCCTTTCCTAATGACATTGCAAAAGTGGACCATTGTAATTTAACTTTCTTTGGTGTGCATGTTACCTTTTTTATGTTGGTATTTCCTTGTTTATTAGGGGTGAGATAGTTCTGTCAGCTAGTGGTTGATGTGCCACAATTTGCCCTTAATTACTGCCAAAGTTGTTCTGTACTGTGCTTGCAAATACTTCCCTGTAAGATAATTACTCTTTAATTTGTACAGGATGCAACTCGGGGTAGCTTGCATGCTTTTGACCTTGATCTCTCCGATAAATCTACTGGTAAGACTCTGTTTAATTGAACTTCTAGATCTCCTTTCATTACAAAGACCAAGGTTGCTTATGATAAATCATTGTAATGGATATAAATACACCCCTCGTCCACTTAAATGTAACTGATACTTTAATGAAACCTTTGCGTACTTAAACCAACCATTAGGGCGTTGGTAACATTTTTTATCCTCTAGATGCACAATGCACAATCACATGATATCTGGTCCACAAAAGCTTAGATGATCTCCTTGATTGTGTTAAACATCTAATAAATGTGGTATCACATGTGGGCTATTGCTCTTCCATTGGCCAAAATACCAAAGCATTATCCATTTATTAACTCCACTACATAATCCCTAGGGAATCTGTCTAGTGGTAAGAGTGTTGAGCATGATGTGTGGGTTAGGCGCACTTCGCGAGTTTGAACCCTGTTCAAAACATGGTATTTAAGTGGAGAAGGATAGAGCCCGACCCATTGAACTATCCGCTAGTTGATATTGGGGGATATATCTGTTAGTAGAAAAACTCACACTCCCTATGCTCTAAGCAAAAAATAACGCACCATGAAGAGGTTGAAAGCGACATCTTTAACAATATTTTGAGTTTTGTCCAAGTTCTCTGAATAACTCCGGTTGCCTCGCCGGCACCAGAAAAGTTTCTGCTGAAGCGTGGGATTGTTTACAGTCCAGTGATGATCTATTGGGATATAGCTCCTAGCTGCATGCATTGTGACTTTTGAATGGTCTTTTTTCTTTCGAGAGTTGCTGAAACTGAATCTAGATGTCATTTGTTTTGCAGATCTTTCTGGTGTTGTCAACAAATTGACAGATCTCTTACCCGTTCTAGTTAGCTGCTTCCAGGACTTTAGTCCATTAATCCACTCCATGGCCCATGTCGATGTGCAATCCTTCGATTGTATGTCGTTTTTACTTCAAAGCATTGATCTTGTGGTCAGGTTCTTTGTTCATGCGTCTGGCAATAATCAACATGACTTCCAAAATCTGGCACCTGCTTACAAGAAAAACAACCTTAGCATATGTGACCAAAGTATATCAGCAGTGACTTTAAAAAAGTTATGGGATGAGTTTCCCTTAAGTCCGAATCATTGCTTGTCAGAGAAGGTACAATTTCCTTATTGATATTATTTTTCTTCATCCATGTCGCTCTCTATTTATTTTTAGTGTTTGTTTTCTTGTCTCCTTAGATTAACTTTTCTTCCTCCCCACCTCCTTTCTTGTCTTCTTAGCTTAACTTTTCTTCCTCCCCACCTCCCCCGCTTCCCCTATGCTTGGAAACCAGGGAAGGGAAGACACAGGTAGGGAAATGTACTCTCCGTTGTTAGTTTTCAAGAGAAAGACGAAAGGAAGAGGAAAGTAATGATTTTCTTGTGGGACCACCTATATTTTACTGTCTAAGTCTTTAAAAATAGGTCTTGAATGCTTGAACTTGTTAAAGACGCCAGTCTAAGTAAACTGAATATCTATGTTCAAACTGTTACTGCACTTAGTAATTAGCATGTTAATTTCATGCCACATGCATTTAAAATTTGAGCCGTGGTTCAAACATTCTTAAACTAGTTTTAGTCTTCAAAGAAACAATATGGTTTTATCAGCAAAAGGTTTGGAACAAGAATGCTAGTCCTTCCTATCTTGCATCTCAAAAATATTGTCTTCAATCTTGGCAATCATTCCAAACAAGACATCTTTGCTAGAGTAAAAGTAGACCATGAGTTACCTTGTTGACGTCCTTACAAATTTATTGTTAAAATGCTCCTACGTTATTGGGTCATGGATGCAATAACTTCTCTTTTTCTTTCTGTTTTCCTTTTCGTCCTTTCTCATTGAAAGTAATTTTTCTCTGATTGTTCTATCTTATTTTTAAAAAAAATATTGCAGGACGGCGACCGATATTTCATGCCGAATATTGTAATTACAGAAATATTTTTGCATCTAAGTTATGGGTCCAAATTATCACCTGCATTGCTGGAAAGATTTCTGGAGTTCATTGAGAGTTCTCTATCTGAAAAGGTTTGTGATGCTGATTTTAATTTTTATGCCTATGAATGAGAAGTATGCCCTTCATTTACTTAGTTTAGAGAAAAAGAAACTTGGGAGTTAAATTAGAGAGCTAAAGGACAATACTGTTGGTGTGGGGTTAATGTTAGATATATTCTGAACGATAATGGTGTTCTGGGATTCGTTAGAGTTTGGATAGCTCATAGAATCCAGAGACAGGGAAGATGAGCAGGGATACGAGAATCAAGACCGACATAATACATAGCAAGAAGCCTACAATCTCCAGGAATCAATGTGATGAATTTAGCATTAAAAGAACATTGGAAGCAAATAGACAATGAGAAAGTGACCAACTAGTGGGGATTAAGATTTAGTTGTTGCTGTTGCACTTAAATTAGGTTCAGATAGGTCAAGTGTGCGATTTTTAATGGAACTGTAAATAGCAATTGAAAGCTCTGAACCTGTAAAAGTTTAAGAATTTTGCCAGTGAGAAGTGAAAAAGTAACTTAGGAATGAGAATGTCATTGCTGAACTTGCCAGCTAGTGTATATTTCACCATGCCCCAAATATTTGGTCATCCTGTTTTAGGATGGTATTTAATCCACTTTGAAAGTGTGTGTTGCGGGGGGGGGGGGGACCAGTCTGAGGGGATACTTATACCTTTTACGGCTTTATCGTAAGAAAAATCATCGGAGCAGCGAAGCCTTTTATCTTGTTGAGCATGGTGGCTCTTTTAATCCTCAATCAGGATCTGGGTGAGGTGGCTCTTTGGCTCCTAAAGACTAATAGGAGTTGTTACACGTTTTAGTAAAGCTCTTTCTCTATATGCAGAGAACCATAGATAGAAATCTTGTTTCAATATCTATTAAGAGCATGTTATATGGAACTAACTAAAGAAAAAAAATGTCCTCCAGTAGTGTTCAGTTAATGTCATTGTTTTCTCAATGTTCACTAGGTCTCTTCAGCATACCTGCCTGACTGGTGAAAAATTTTCTGCTCTCTGTCTCCTTCGTTGCTTAAATCAGTGAGCTGGTTTTACTTGCCTTTCTCTCTCAAAAAAGAAAAAAGTAAAATGTTCACATTGAAGAATGATATTTTAGTCATAATTTTCTATCATTTTGGTAATGTAATCCCAGAAAATCCTCTGGCTGTAACCTTTCACAAAAGAAAAGAATAAGTAAATTAGCTTTGGCAATAAAATTAATGCACAACAGGCAGAGCTTGAGATAAAAATCTAAATGTTAGGCATCATTACTGCTTATTTATTCAGCTCAAAGCTAGATTCTTCGTAGTTGCGTGTTTTCCCAGAATTTTTCAGACCTTCTGAAAATTTCTTACCTTGCCTTTTTTCCTATTTCATCTCTCTAATTGTGTTTAAGTTGTCTCTCAAGATGAGTATCTGTGTTTTAGTCCTGATGATATGCTATAATAGAATACCTATATCCTGCAGATTCACAATGGCAGAAAGGCTGGTAAAGTACATCATGAGAAGCATTTAATTTCACTGGTTGCTTTTATCCCAAAACTCATTATGCAAGTGTCTGCTGCTTGGAAGTCACGTATCCTTCAGGTTTGCACATCAAACTGAAAAACCTATACTTTTTAAGTCAAGTGTCTCTCTAGCAACTTCACCATTTTGTTTTCTTGATCTATGGTTTAGTCTTGTCAAGCAGTTCGAAGAACTATAATTTTCAGTTTTAGTATCACATATTGGAGGAATTGAAAAAAAAAGTTTGACGTTGATTATGTCCTTATTCCTTAATCTTTAGCATGCCCTCAAATTTTCAACTGTATTTAGACCCTAGGATTATGATCCCCTTTTGATTTGCTTTTCATGTGCTGTGTGCTGCCAGTGTTAAATAGTAAAAAATTTCAATCGATTGCAGGCTTTTACGACAGTTTTTGAGAATTGCAGTCCAGAGTCCTCAATGAAATTGGCTTGCCTTTCTGTTGTTGAGGAAATGCTACTTCCTGTAAGATTATCTATCAAAAGAACACATTTTTCATATTCCTAGCATATCTTTGGAGTGTTTACATTTTTAATTTGTGATAACTCCCTTGTCTTAATCGAAGGGAAAACTCCTTTTGTCTGGTTGCTGTTATCTGTTTAATTGAAGAAAAAGTCATGTATTAGCAGCCAGCTGGATGAGTAACTTGGATTATCTCTTGTTGCTAGACAATCAGCACAAGGCTGACGTCCCTATATGCTTTCTTCGTTTTATCTAATATCAAACTTTGGGTGATTGTAGGAGCAGAATTGCCTTTATCTGGATTCCAAAGATCTTGAAATATTAAATCATAGTACATGGATAGGGGAGCTTCCAAAGCTGTTGGTCCTCTTAGGTGATAAACACCCATTACATGTGAAGGTACCTACTTAGCTACCACCATACTGGTCTTTCTTGGGATGAATTTTATGCTATATGCATATCCATTTGTTCTTCAAGTTTTAACATTGAGCTGCTAATTTGAACATGACACAATAATTGCCTCTTGTAGGCTGTGTTACGTCTTCAGCTTCGTGTTGGACAAACTGCTAATTTGAACATGACACCGGCAAAAGAATATGACAATATGCAGTACTTTATAAGAGCTTTTTACTGCACCTACTCCAATGGTACTTAGGATTCATCTTCATCTAGTTCTAACTTTTATTTCTTATATAATTCTGAATCTCACATTATTAATTCCTCACATGTTTTCCCTTTTTCTTGCACTGTAGGAACTGTAAGCTATGGTCCATTCATGAGGCTTCCTAGAGATATTCAGGAGCTCTCTGTATGCTGCCTGTATTACTTCCCTTTCTTGGACAAGGTGCTACTCCAGTCTTTAGCCTCATGCTGCATATGTAAGTATAACTCATTGCCATCAATGATTTTTATCTCCTTAACTAGTAGGATTGGTGTTCAAATTGTTGAATTGCTTGATGTGTGTGATCATTTGATGTAAAAGCTTGAGCTGTTAGAGAGAACACACTTTTATATACTTAATTATGTCTTCAGCACGCCTCCTCATGTGCGGACCTGATTCATTTTTCATGGGCCAAAATGTGTAAATCCTTTTTGATAATGGATGGCGGTGACACTTGAACCCATGACCTCTACCTGCTCATACCATGTTAAAATAATAAGTACTAATAAATTTCTCATTGACTTTTCTATGCTTAGGAAACCGTTTAAGTTTAACCCATGTTGTTTAAGTTTAACCCATGTTGGCACCGAGAGTTTCCCATTTGACTAGTGTATCCATGTTGATTATCAGCAATCGACATAGGAAGAGGGAGATAAGCCTAATTTTAGATCAAGATTATGACTTGCCCCTCCAAAATTAGCCTCACATCTTAAAACCTTTCCTCATGTGCTTAGCTCAAAATTGATGACTATGTCCCTTCCATTGCATTTTATAACAGTCTAATCGTATGCCCTTGCAGCTTCTTTCTCACTGTCAAATAGTCCTAGATAGATATACTTCCTGCCCCATATGTGCTTCCCATCATCCACATTTGTGCAGAGTGACCCCCGAGACTTTAGTCCTCTCATAAAATTCTTCTGTGGTGAAGTTCTACTTCATACCTTCTTCATAATCACTGATGTTAAAATCCTTCAACAGAATATAACTAAATTATTTCGAGAACTCTGAGACTTGGGTCCTCTCCTACTCTTCCTCACTTGTAATCTCTGCTACAGAGGCGTAGCAATTCCCTGCTCATTTGAAGCATTGTAATTGGCCAAAAGATCCAATCACCACTGCTGCGGCAACTCAGCCTCTGCACTTACCAATAGAAATAACTCACGAAATCTTCATGATTCCTAGTCTCTTCGTAGTCATCCCCTTTCCTATGTGTTTTCAGTATATCAAATGCATAACCATTGCAGCGATTATCTGGACATGATACTAATCATCACCGACAGTACTAGACATTTCAATGTAAACAATGGAGGAATTGGAGGTCCTAGAATTCTCCATTTGGGTGACACTTCGTTGAGCTTTTTACGGTGCTATTTTCCCTTGTACAGGAACGGATTCCACTGGAATATCTGGAAACTAAGATTAAGATCAAACATCTCAAATTCCCACTATATTATGTCCAAAGTTGCACTAAAAAATTTAAAAAACCAAATGGGAACTCGAATTATAGAATCAAAAAGCAAGAATGCAAGAGAACAATCAAATTATGGAGATTGAGTTAAGTTTCAGGGATATAAGAATGTGGCAAGTGGGTTGGGGGTGAGAATAAAAAGGAGGATATCAAGAAAAACAGGAATGTGGTAATACACACACTACACAAGTACATTCCTTATGTATGACACTTTCAAATGTATAATATATAGAGAGGGGACAATGATGATATGGTAATTACATTGGTTTTGGGCAAAGAAGGATGGATGGAAGGGGGAGACAGTTACCAAACGTTAGAGCAAACAAAGAAAACATTGGGCCGATACCACCTGCCGGTAGCAGAATCTATTTGGATCTCTACCAAGATCGTAGAGGCTTTGATACTATTTTGAACTGTTTGTGTGTCTGACCATTTCATCTAAAAGTTTAATCGGTTAGAGAGAGAGCCCATTTATATACTTTATTATGTCTTAAATACAAATGTTGCATGAGTTGCCTAGTTATTGAGGGATTGGTGGGAATATTGTTATTTGAGTGTGTGACCATCTTACATAATAGTTTATTGGAGGAATACAATTTTATTATTTCATTATATCTTCAACATGCTCCCTTGACTGCAAGCTTGTTTATTTCATCGGCCAAGCACGTGGAAAGTCTTTTTAATAATGGGTGCTATGAGAGTCGAACCCAAGACCTCCACTTGCTTTGAGGTAATATTGAAGTGTGTGACCATCTCATTCAAAAGTTTACGTTGTTAGAGAACATACTTCTATTTTTTTAATTATATCTTCAACAAGTGTTATAGCTGTTTTGTGAGTGAATCCCATTAATTAAACAAGAAAATAGAAAAGAGGCTAGAAAAATTGAAGGCGCAAAGCTAGGAGTAGCAAAATGTAGAGAAATTGATAGAGCAGAAGAAGGGCTGGGTTACTGATTGAGTAAAAATGTTTGTGTGATTCTCCCTGAAATATCTTTAAAAACTCATATAAAGATAAGCACACGACTTGGATACTAAGGGTACTTGCCAAATGAGTTACTTGACACTCCCATGTCCTCCAACTCCATGGGGGTAAGGTGGACCTATTGATCTGGTTTCAACAATGTCACTGACAACTTGAATAAAACCATCTCTAGCATCAATAAGGTTTTTGCTCCAAGACAGTTGGACTACCATGAAGGCATGACCTATTCTTTTTGAGTTACAGAGAGTGCAAGTGTGTCCATAACATCAATTTTCATCACATTCCTGCAATGCTCAGAGCATGTTGGATTAAAATCATCAGATCGCGATTCCTTTATCGTGAATAATTCTTTACCGTTTTTTCCACCTATCTCAAATGGATTCTCAAGCAATTCCTTTTCAGTCGAACTAATTCGTCACATATCAAAATATTTCCAACAAATTGTTGTCTCCAATCAACGTTGTCATCTCAACTGTTGATAATATTATATTATATCATCGTAACTATGATCTTCTTCCTCCAGCATATGCCCATTAATTTGTAGCTTTTTAAGGAGCATGTTACTGCATTAAACCAGAGGATTATTCTCTTTTCAGGTTTTCATTGATGTTCTCTTAATATTATATCTGCTGTTCACGAATCATGAGTGTCACCAATACGTCAGTGTTCCTTAAAAGTTTTGTGTTTTTGTGTGTGTGTTTACTGTAAAATTGGACAGGATTTTGATAGAAGTTTGGCGCATGTTCTCTCAGGCCATGACGGTTCCAGTGAATGACCTTATGGTTTGAACTGGTTCTAAAATATTTTAAATAAACGTTCTTCTCTTGTCTCGGGAGAAATGATATGACTTTATAGGTTCAGACATATTTTAAATAAATGTTCTTCTCTTGTATCGGGAGAACATGTTATACTTAAATAAAGGGAAATTCTCTTTGGTATGCATCTACATGTATTATTACAAAAGATGATTCAGTTAAAATATAATAGAAGAAGCACAAACATATACCTTTGGTGCTTCTCTCTTGTATGAGTATGAGCAGTCATCGTCACGATATTATTTTATTTATGGTTGTTTTAATGTAGGTCACGAGTTGGAACCATTTATCCTTTTCCGAATCATGGAAGTTCTACACTCAGCCTACAAGGCTGGCCATATCCAGATTGCAGATTACATTAGCTTCTTCATCACTTTGCTTTCACGCTTTCAAGTTTATCCTGGTACCTTCTGAATCAGTCTTTTTGGTGTTTCCTCAGTACTTTCAAGAATTGGAAAACTATAAATGTGTAGCCTAGTAATCAATAAATTGGTATTTAATGGAGACCAGGATTTAAATCCCAGAGGTGATTTCTCTCATCTGCCTAAGCATTGGTGGACAAAGTTACATGTACTTGTGTTGGTGCTAGGTAGCAACTGGCAAGTGGAATAGTCAAGGTGTGCACAAGCTGGCCCAAATGTTATGGTCAGCGTGTTACCTCAAAAATATTGGACTAAAAGACATAATTATTCCCTAGTTTATTGATTATCCATTAAACAATCAATAAAGAAGAGAAACCAATAGAAAGATTACCGCAAAAAAATTGGCAGGTATTGAGATTTGAGTCTGACTAAGAAATAAGATCCCTTGCAAGGAATTCGTCCTTAAATATTCTGCATTTTATTTTTTATTTCCTTTTTTGCTGTAAAAGTACTTTCTGCTTCAGACACCTTGTTACTTGTTCTTTTGCTGTGACCTATAGTTTATAATATTAAATCTGGAACCTGGATGCTTTTCTGCAGAGAAAATTGATCCTACTGAGAAGCACGAAGTGAAGTCAAATCGTGGAACTTTCAAATCAGTTGTTAGGGCTGTTTGTTCTTGGTTGTCGCAGATAGGGGATGATGTACTCGTTTTGCAGATGCTGGAGAAAATTGTCCTTGATGAGATAGTGAGTTAAACAGTAGATGCTGTATTGATAAGGTGTTTTTGTTTTGGGATAGATGATCATGATATTTCTCCAGCCACTTAACTCTTGGTTTTATTTGTTCTGCAGTCTCACAAACGACCAGTAGACAACATTTATGGTTTTATAAGATTGCTTATCACACTAGACTCAAAACCTACTAGACTTTCTGAACAAACTATCAATAGACTAAGCGAGGTCCTTCCAGAGTACTTCTTAGATGTTGTGCATGTAAGTATTTTTCAAGTCTCCTTCATTTATCAGTGGTTAATTTCCTGTAACCTTATGTACTGTTCTTTATACATATGTTCAAAGTTTTGTTGATTGCTTGTCGCCTGATCTTTCATGATGTTAAGATTATGTCTCTGCCACTAACTTGTATTTAGAAGAATGCCAACTTGTAACTCGAACATATAGAGGCCCATAAAGCACAAAAAATGAAACCCATCCTCTCAGAGCTTTGATTTGCATGATTCGTGGAATTTTTTTCTTAATATCATTTGCTTGTAATACCTTCAACTCATGTCTTTTCAATTGTTTTAACTTTATGTAGAACATTGCAGAGGAAGATGACGAGTCTACTAAATTTTTGATTCGACAGACAAGGGATTATTACCTCCTTCCGTGTTTTTTCCTATTTGATAGGAGCAATATGCTGTTAAATCAGATATTGGAAGTGATGGAATCATTTATCAGGGGAAATGCTTCGTCACTTTTGCCTCATCAGAAAGGTGCCTTGGCGAAGGATCATTCAAGCAGAATTCTTTCTGTAGTCTCTGTTCTCTTACTTGTGCTTCGAGATATTAAAATGCAGAAACTTCTTCTATCATGCAAGACAGCGATTAGAAATATATTAGAAAGCATGCACACACTTGAGGTATGACATCAAACTCTGAGCTCAAGCTTCCAGTTTCCCAAGTAACCTTTGCATATAATACGAGTTATTTGTAATGTATACAATAAGGTTATTGTTCCTATGTTCTAATTTGTCAAGAGTCGTGGAATTATAAATATTGGTTAGGATGCGTAATAATTTCAAGTGCTGCTAGCTTGTCCCTTCTGAACCATTTAAATTGATAAATGAGTGAGTTTTAGAAAGGAAGTCATTTATTACAAACTTTCAAGCTTTCAAGAGTAAGAAGTTTCTCTTTCAGGTCTAATATGAAGAAAGGATCATTTACCTTGTGCATTTGTGCAATGACACTTACTAAGAACCAGTTCCATTAAGATTGTTGAACGAAACTGTGTATTGGTTTGTTCAGTGAAAAGGGGAAAAGACAAGCGATGGGGGACTACTTCGCTGGTTCTATGTTTCTAGTATTGGGCTTCATTTGGACGTGTATTTACATGTAATCAATTTTGTGTTTGCAGTCTTCTGAGGATATTACAATGACAATTGAAGAAAGACATAAAATTCGAAGTGCTTATGACATACTGACTGCAGCCGTTAGCACATTGGAATATGACTAACCTGGAATAGTGTATCTGAGGCAAGTCTGCTTATCTGCTACACAGTATGTGTGCTTGTACAATCTGTTTTGTTCTTGAGAAGGACGTTAACAGCATAGATTACACGAACAGAAAATTTGTCTTGGATGAATCAAAAGTCTTTAAGTATGTTTGGTAAAACCATTATAATGCTTTTCCACGTCTGACTTATAATTTAGGGATGTTTTGTGCTTTATGAAGTGATACAATTTGCAGTACAGGATGAATATTTCACTCTCAATGATCATTCATTGACATTTTACCATCTGCAGACTCGATGCAGTTCATGGTAAAGAAAGAGATTGACAATGCAATCGTCATCCAATTATCTTTGATGACATCTAAAAGCTAATGTTCACCAATTGAGCGGGTAAGTAGGACTTTTGTTCTGAAGGCATTTCTCAATCAAACATAAGGACATGTCTTGAATCCATATCAATTTTCATATAAATGCCTAAATTTGCCAAGGCAATGGTATGTTGTACATGACATAATTACAATGTCATAAGAAAAACATCTCATATTGAGACTAATTCGTCTGCTGGGACATTCTTTAAGCTGTATTCCCTTGGATATATCGTCGATTTGAGAATGCAGAAAAACTATGGGACGCCTTTGGCAGTTTGACAAACAGAATGCAGTATGCTATAAGAAATCCAATAGCATTCTTCCGAAAGTGTCAAGTCTGTTTTGCTGCAAGAACAAGAGACATCTCTGCCAGTGGTGAACATCTCAAGCGCTGCTAAGTCACAGTGTAAGCTGTGTGTTGTCTTGGACTCTATCCAACCTCAACTCGAGTGATGTGATGATACGTATACTATTTGGTGATTTTGGTTTTCCCCGTCTGCTGTTTTGGCATATACATACCAACTACACTCAAGATTACATCTGATACGGATTTCCTGTTGTAGTCACCACCCTACATTTTGTATCGACATTTTTGAGTTTGTATTTTAGCTATAACGAGAAGAAGAGAAAATTAAGCTACGAGCTCTTCTTCTGGCTGTTCGCGATGAATTATACTAGTAAACGTTCTAGTAAAAAGTGTCTTCTTTAGATGTAATGCAACAAGATGTAATTTACCATGTCTCAATATGTTTTTTTACGTAAAGTAAGTCGATTACGAAATATTTTTGAAGTATTTTATATCTTTGCTATGAAAATGTTCATTTTTCATAAAATCTTTGGTTGTTATTCAAAAGGTTCAATAATGTGCATGTATTGGACATTTAGAGGTGTAGATCCTATAGAGGCTAATGGAGTCGTTCAATAGGTCTTCACGGATGGACATGAAAAATTTGAGGTAAAAATGTGTTAGTTGGCAATACTATATAAAATTCATTGACTAATATTAACACGAAAATTTGAGATAATCTTGAATTTCTATATTGTGGCTCTAATATTCAGAAAAGGTCGTGTGGATCATGAATATGTTATGGGTTGTCACGGATGGACTCGTAAAATTTTAGGTAAAAAAGTTTGATAAAATTCAAAAAAATCATGGACTAATTGTGAGTATACGTAACGGTTCCTCAACTCATTACGGAGGTTCTCATAATTTTGGGTGCTCTGGGCGCCATAATCATGGACTAATACACACGAAAAATCGAGGAATTGGCGATTCTTAAAAAATGGCTTATAAATGCGGAAATGGAGTTGAAAAAATAATGTGAGTATACGTGAAGGTTCCCCAACTCATTACAGAGGTCCTCATAAAGTTTTTGAGAATTTTTTTTTGGGTGTTCCGGACACCAGATCTATAGGCTAATACACACCAAAAATCTGGAAATTTGAGCGATTCATAAAAAGGGCTAGTAAATGTGGAAATGACATTAAAAAAATAGTGTGAGTATACGTGAAGGTTCCACAACTCATTACAAAGGTCCTAATAAAGTTTTTTGAGAAATTTTTTTTGGGTGCTCCGGTCGATAGATTCATGGGCTAATTCGGGTGATTCTTAAAAAAGAGCTTGTAAATGCGGAAATGAGAGTTAAAAAATGGTGTGAGTATACGCGAAGGTTCTCCAACTCATTAATGAGGTCCTCATAAGGTTTTTTGAGAAAAAAATTTGGGTGCACCTGGCGCCAGATCGATGGGCTAATACACACGAAAAATTGGGGAATTTGGGCGATTCATAAAAAAAGGCTTGTAAATGCGAAAATGAGCATTAAAATAATGGTATGAGTATACGTGAAGGTTCCTTAACTCATTACGGAGGTCCTTATAATAAATTTTGAGAAAAAAAATTGGGTGCACTGGGCTCTAGATCCATGGGCTAATGCACACAAAAAATCAGGGAGTTGGTTGATTCTTAAAAAAGGGCTTGTTAATGCAGAAATGAGAGTTAAAAATGGTGTGAGTATACGTGAAGGTTCCCCAACTCATTACGGAGGTCCTCTTAAAAAAATTTGAGAAAAAACTTGTGGGTCCTCCGGGCGCCAGATCCATGGGCTAATACATACAAAAAATCGAGAAGTGTGGGTGATTCTTAAAAAATGGCTTTTAAATAAAGAAATTGGCGTTAAAAAAATAGTGTGAGTATACGTGAATGTTCCCCAACTCATTACGCAGGTCCTCATAAAGTATTTTGAGAAAGCAATTTTGGGTGCTCCGGACGCCAGACTCATGGTTAATACACATGAAAAATCGAGGAATTTAGGCGATTCTTAAAAAAAGGGTTTGCAAATACGGAAATGTGCGTTAAAAAATGGTGTGTGTATACGTGAAGATTTCTTAACTCATTACGGAGGTCCTCATAATCTATTTTAAGAAAAAAAATTGGGTGCTCCGGCCGCCAGATCCATGAGCTAATACACACGAAAAATTGGAAAATTTGGGGGATTTTTAAAAAAATGCTTGTAAATGCGGAAATTGACGTTAAAAATGTTGTGAGTATATGTGAAGGTCCACATCTCATTACAGAGGTCCTCATAAAGTTTTTTGAGAAAAATTTGAAGTGCTCCGGGCGCTAGATTAATGGGCTAATACACACGAAAAATCATGGAATTTGGGGGATTTTAAAAAAAGGTGTGTAAATGGAGAAATTGGCGTTAAAAAATGGTGTGAGTATACGTGAAAGTTCCCCAACTCATTACAGAGGTCCTCATATATTTTTTTGAGAAAAAAAATTGTGTGCTCTGGGTGCCAGATTCATGGGCTAAATTTGGGCGATTCTTAAAAAAAGGCTTGTAAATGTGGAAATGACAGTAAAAAAATGGTGTGAGTATACATGAAGGCTCCCTAACTCATTACAGAGGTCTTCATAAAGTTTTTTGAGAAAATATATTTGGGTCTGGGCATGGATCCATGGATATTACACACGAAAAATCAGAGAATTTGGGCGATTCTTAAAAAGGACTTGTAAATGCGGAAATGAGCGTTAAAAAAATGATGTAATTATACATGAAGGTTCCCCAAATCATTACAAAGGTCCTCATAAATTTTTTTGAGAAAAAATTTTCGGGTGCTTCGGACGCCAGATCCATGGGCATTCACACAAAAAATTGGGAAATTTGGGCGATTCTTAAAAAATGACTTGTAAATGCGGAAATGGGCGTTAAAAAATGACAGGTGTATACGTGAAAGTTCCCCAACTCATTACGAAGGTCCTCACAAAGTTTTTGAGAACACAATTTTGGGCTTTGGGCTCCAGATCCATGGTCTAATACACACGAAAAATCGAAAAATTTATCCGATTCTTAAAAAAGAACTCGTAAATGCGGTAATGAGAGTTAAAAATAGTGTGAGTGTATGTGAAGGTGCCCCAACTAATTACGGAGGTACTCATAAAGATTTTTGAGAATTTTTTTTGGGTACTTTGGGCTCCAAATTCATGGGCTTATACAGACGAAAAATTTGGAAATTTGGGAGATTATTACAAAATGGCATGTAAATACGAAAATGAGCGTTATAAAAATGGAGTGAGTATACGGGAATGTTCCCCATTTCATTACAGAGGTCCACATAAAGTTTTTTGAGATAAAAAATGTTGGTGCTCAGAGCGCCAGATTCATGAGCTAATACACATGAAAAATCGATAAATTTGAGCGATTCTTAAAAAGGGGCTTGTAAATGCGGAAATGGAGGTTAAAAAAATGGTGTGAGTATACGTGAAGGTTCCCAACTCATTACGGAGGTCCTTATAAAGTTTTTTGAATAAAAAAAATTGGGTGCTCTGGGCCCTAGATCCATGGGCTTTAACAAATGAAAAATTCAGAAATTTGGGCGATTATTCAAAAAGGACTTGTAAATACGGAAATAAGTGTTAAAAATGATGTGAGTATGGTGAAGGTTCTCAAACTCATTACAGAGCTCCTCTTAGAGTTTTTTTTAGAAAATTTTTTAGGTGCTCTGGATGCAAGATATGTGGGCTAATACACACGAAAAATCATGGAATTTGGGCAATTCTTATAAAAGGGCTTGTAAATATGGAAATGAGCGTTAAAAATTGTGTGAGTATACGTGAAGGTTCCCCAACTCATTACGGTGGTCCTCATAAAGTATTTTGAGAAAACAATTTTGGTGCTTGTGCGCCAAATCCATGGGCTAATACATACGAAAAATAGAGGAATTTAGGCGATTCTTAAAAAATGGCTTCTAAATGTGGAAATGGGCGTTACAAAAATGGTGTGAGTATACGTGAAGATTTTCTAACTCATTACAGAGGTCCTCATAAAAAATTGTGGGTGCTCCGGACGCAAGATCTATGGGCTAATTATTAACACATGAAAAATCGGAGAATTTGGAGGATTCTTAAAAAAGAGATTGTAAATGCGGAAATAGAAGTTAAAAAAATGGTTTAAGTATATATGAAGGTTCCCCAACTCATTACAGAAGTCCTCATAAAGTTTTTTGAAAATTTTTTTTGGGTTCTTTGGGTGCTAGATCAATGGGCTAATACACACGAAAAATCGGAGAATTTAAGTGATTCTTAAAAAAGGACTTGTAAATGCAGAATTGAGCATTAAAAATATGGTGTGATTATACGTGAAGGTTCTTCAACTCATTACGGAGGTCCTCATAATTTTTTTGCGAAAATACTTTTGGGTGATTTAGGCGCCAAATCCATGGGATAATACATACGAAAAATTGAGAATTTTGGACGATTTTTAAAAACGAGATAATAAATGCGGAAATGGACGTTAAAAAAATGGTGTGAGTATACGTGAGGTTCCCCAACTCACTACGGAGGTCCTCCTAAAGTTTTTTGAGAAATTTTTTTTGGTGTTGCGGGCGCCAGATCCATGGTCTAATCCACACGAAAAATTAGAAAATTTTAGGCGACTTTTAAAAAAGGGATTGTAAATGCGAAAATGGGTGTTAAAAAATTGTGTGAGTATACGTGAAGGTTCCTCAACTCATTACGGAGTCCTCGTAAAGTTTTTTGAGATAAAAAAATTGGTGTTCCGGACGCCAGATTCATCGGCTAATACACACGAAAAATTAGAGAATTTGGGAGATTCCTAAAACAAGGCTTGGAAATGCGGAAATGGGCATTAAAAAATGGTGTGAGTATATGTGAAGGTTCCCCTATTCATTACGGAAGTCCTCATTAAGTTTTTTAAGAAATTATTTTTAGGTGATTCGAGCGCCAGATCTATGGGCTAATACACATGAAAAATTGGGAATTTGAGCGATTCTTCAAAAAGGGCTAATAAATGTGGAAATGAACGTTAAAAAATGGTGTGAGTATACGTGAAGGTTCCCCAACTCATTACGAAGGTCCTCATAAAGTTTTTTGAGAAAAAAAATTGGTACTCCGAATGGGCTAATACACACAAAAAATCGGAAAATTTGAGCAATTCTTAAAAAAAGGCTTGTAAATGCAGAAATGAGCGTTAAAAAAATAGTGTGAGTATACGTGAAGGTTCCCAACTTGAGGTCCTCATAATTTTTTTGAGAATTTTTTTTTGGTGATTTGGGAGCCAAATCCATGGACTTAATACACACAAAAAATTGAAGAATTTGGGCGATTCTTAAAAAATGGCTAATAAATGCAAAAATGAGCATTAAAAAAATGGTGTGAGTATATGTGAAGGTTCCCCAACTCTTTACGGTGGTCCTCATAATTTTTTTGAAAAATATTTTTTGGGTGATTCGGGCGCTAAATCCATGGGCTAATTACACACGAAAAAATGGAGAATTTGGGTGATTCTTAAAAAAGGGCTAATAAATGCAAAAATGGACATTAAAAAAATGGTGTGAGTATACGTGAAAATTCCCCAACTCTTTATGGAGGTCCTCATAAAGTTTTTTGAGAAAAAAAAATTGGTGCTCCGGGCGTCAGATCTATGGACTAATACACACGAAAAATTGTAGAATTAAGGTGATTCTTAAAAAAAGGATTGTAAATGAGGAAATGGACGTTAAAAAAATTGTGTGAGTATACGTGAAGGTTCCGCATATCATTACGAAGGTCCTCTTAATTTTTTCAATTCTTTTTTTTTTGGTGATTTAGGCGTCAGATCCATGGGCTAACACACGAAAAATAAGGAAATTTGGGTGATTCTTAAAAAATGACTAATAAATGCGGAAATGAGCATTAAAAAAATAGTGTGAGTATACGTGAAGGTTCCCCAACTCATTACGGAGGTCCTCATAATTTTTTTGAAAATATTTTTTTGGATGATTTGGGCGCTAGATTAATGGGCTAATACACACGAAAAATTAGGGAATTTGGGCTATTGTTAATAAAAGGCTAATAAATGCGGAAATGGGCGTTAAAAAAATGGTGTGAGTATACGTGAAGGTTCCTCAACTCGTTACGGATGTCCTCATAAAGATTTTTAAGAAAAAAAATTTGGGTGCTCTGGGCGTCAGATCCATGGGCTAATACACACGAAAAATTGGGAAATTTGGAAGATTCTTAGAAAAGGGCTTGTAAATGCGAAAATGAGCGTTAAAAATGGTGTGAGTGTACGGGAAGTTTCCTCAACTCATTACGGAGGTCCTCATGAAAAAATTTGAGAAAAAACTTTTGGGTAACATTAGGTGCCAGATCAATGGGCTAATACACACAAAATATCAGGAATTTTGGCGATTCTTAATAAAGGCTTGTAAATGCGGAAATGAGCGTTAAAAAAATGGTATGAGTATACGTGAAGGTTCCCTAACTCATTACGAAGGTTTTCATAAAAAAAAATTGAAAAAAAATTTGGGTGCTCTGGGCGCTAGATCCATGGGCATTACACACGAAAAATTGGAGAATTTGGGCGATTCTTAAAAAAGGACTTGTAAATACGAAAATGTGCGTTAAAAATGGTGCGAGTATATATGAAGGTTTCCCAACTCATTACGGAGGTCCTCATAAAGTTTTTTGAGAAAAAATATTGGGTGCTCCTGCGCTAGATCCATGGGCTAATAATACATACGAAAAATCAAGAAATTTGGGCGATTGTTAAAAAAAGGGTTTGTAAATGCGGAAATGCGTGTTAAAAAAATCATGTGAGTATACATGAAGGTTCTCCAACATATTACAGAGGTTCTCATAAAGTGTTTTGAGAAAAAAAATCAATTTTTTCGAGCGTCAAATCCATGGACTAATACACACAAAAAGTTAAAATAATATTGAATTCTTATTTTGTGGCCCCAAAACTCTAAAAAAGATCGTCATGGATGGACCCATAAAATTTGAGGCAAAGAAGTATGGTTCAACAATACAACATAAAAATTGTGGTCTAATACATACGAAAAGTCGAGATAATTTTGAACTTCTATTTTTTGGCTCCAAAATTCCAAAAAAAAAAGAAACGTATATCGTCATATATGGATGGACCCATAAAATTTGAGGTCACATAGTATGGGTTGGCAATACTCTAAAAAACTAATAGCTTAATATACACGAAAAATACATATAATCTTGAATTCCTATTTTTTGGCTCCAAAATTTCAAAAAATAGTGGTGTGGATCATGAATAGGCTATGAGAATCGTTCAATAGGTCGTCACGGATGGACCCATAAAATTTAAGGTTAAAAAGTTTGGGTTAACTATAGTCTAATAAATTCATAAACTAATACACACGAAAAGTAGAGATAATTTTGAATTCATATTTTATGGCTCCAAAATTCAAAAAGAAAAAGTGGCATGGATCCTGAATAAGCATGGGAATCGAGAAACTCGACGCCACTATTCTTGAACAACTTGAAGTCGGGCCTTCTTTTCGCACTATTACGGATATGAAAATAATGGTCAAAATCTGATTCAATTGGCAATTGGTCGTCTCGGATGGACCCAAAAAACTTTAGGTCAAGAAAGTTGTGTTAGCAATACTCTAAAAAAATTCATAGACTAATAGTATACACATGAAAAGTCGAGATAATCTTGAATACCTATTTGTGGCCCCAAAATTCCTAATAAGTAGGTCTTCACGGATGGATCCATAAAATATGAGCTTGGTACAACAATACTCCAAAAATATCATGGACCAATACATATGAAAAGTGGAGATAACCTTGAATTCCTATTTCGTGACCCCAAAATTGTAAAAAAAAATAAAAAATCATGGACATATACACAAACATGGAATAGAGCAAGAGAATGTGAAAGAAGGAAACTAACTAAAATTTCAATATATAATATGGCACTGGAAACTGAGTTGACTTTGTTTACACAAAAATGGAAATCAGGAATTGGAAGTTACAGAAAGTAACAGGCAAAGAGTGACTTGTACCAAATTCATTTAAATTACAACACACAGATAAAACAGCACTACTCTCTTGCAATTTCTCTACAAAAAAAATGTCCTCAAATAAGAGTAAAATGCTCGAATTTGGCGTATCCGAATCTAAAAGTGCAGTAATACAATTTCTACAGGTTTACTCAATAACCCCAGCACTCCTCCAAGCTACAAATGGGAGATGTGAAGGAGTCTCAGATTCATGTTTTAATAACCTGCAAACAGGGAAAACCGATTAGAGGGTACTCATAGAAGCCATCCACCTAGAAAACGACACTTATGTTAGTAAACAATGCTATGAGTTCCTAGTCAAACAAACTTGTTCAACAAATTGTTAACCAATTACTTCGACTGAGACTGATACAATTAACAACTCTGATCTGTGTCACATTAAAATGGTACCCAGGGAGTAAAGTTACCGAGTTCAAAAAAAAAAAAAGGTACCCAGGGAGTGATATCTAAAACACACTTCTAATATATAGGTATTTTGTATACGTTTCCGTGTGGTTTCCAGAAACTGCAGAAAAGCAAAGCCCACCTAAACTAACAATTCAATGGAAACATACGAGGCAAAGACAATTAAGTTGTAAAACTTTAAAGATGAAGTAGGATACCATTGCTGTCTAGGAGAGGACCATAACAACACGATAAGATCAATTGCCTCCCTTCTGCTTGAGTGTTATTTTGTCTCCCAAGCTAAGAGCAATTCCTTGTGTTTTGCTTCTTATCCTAATATAACCACTCAGCTTACCATCCGATTGCTTTTCAATGCTCAAATTCACCAAAGCATCCTCTCCAAACACACTCTTTGCATAAAGATTAGCAGCAAGGAATCCACATTCATCTTCCAGAGCAGATCTGGAATTATGTATGAAAGCAAATACCGGAAAAGTTATACATTGATCAGCAGCCATGCACCACAAGGAAATAGGACTTAAATGACTTAAGCAACAAACAAGAAACATGTTACTTCTTTCTCTTGATAAATCAACTCACAGGTAACTCCAACATGCTACAAGGAACTTATAAATATATTTCGACACACAATTACACATGTGCACACATATATATGAAGAGATGTATACTAAATACTGCCTGACATATGCAGCGGGTGAAAAACAAAAAACTAACCTTAAAGTAATTGTGAACCTGAAACATCCATTTGAATATCTTCTAAATTTGGTGCAATTAATTTACATTCAACAAGTGTAGATGAAAAACTGTTACTATAAAGAAACTGATCTCGAGATGATAGAAAAAGAAACTAAGTAGTAACCCTCAATTAGAAGAGTACTAGACAAATCTAATTTGGAAAAAAGAATCTCATTTCTTGGTCAGCACAATATGATTCTTGTAGATGAAGTTTAAAAAAATTCTACGGAAGTAAAAAAACGAGGCTTGTTCCAACAGTTTGTGCAGCATCGCCATACAGTTAAACAAATGTTGTCTATGAAGAATATATACACACTCTACAATGTAGATTGTATTTGATATCAATAAAAACAAAATAAGAAATAAGAAAATGCAAATTAAAAAAAATCAAACAGCAATTTCCATAATATAGCACATAACAAGTGACCAGAGAACTCACGGTGCAGTCAGGCACTTCATGTTGGTTGATTTGATAATATGGTCAAGAAATCCTTTTTCATCTTGAATGACAGTGTTGACAGCAACCTGCAAAGTATAATATTAGCCTGAGGTGCTCATGGTTTTGATTTCAGTCTGGGCCATTCATCAGTGCATAAAATATTAATTCATGTGTCTGTAGCTCTGTTATTTTCACAGTAGGACACAGAACAGTCCACACAAGAGTCTAATAGACTCAAATGATGTACTTATTTTTTTTTATTTTTGATAACCGAGAAATCCGTCTGTGACCTGCCCTTTGGACCAATCACAGCCTTCTAAACTCGGTGGATAATGGGCCTGCCCCTCTACCCTTTTCCACTTAAATGATGTACTTATTAAATCAAACAACTTCATTAAAAGATAAAGATTCAAGAACACACATCAAAGAAACATATTTTCTAGAGAATTATATCACCTTCGGACCACTAATTTCCTTAAATAAAATTGGTAAACCCACTCGTAACCCGAATTTTGAAGGCACCCAAAAAAACCCAGAAATCACGTGACATAATTCATCAAAACAAAAGAGGAAGACTTTGTCTCAATTTCTCCAACTCAAAGGAACAGTTCTTTTATGACATCGAAAGGCTTAGAGAATTAGAAGCAGCAAAAAAAGAACTATCAAATGATTGTGAAAAAATAAAGAATGGCATTCTACCTTGTTTTCCCACTCAAATTCAGCCCACATAGTTCTAAAAGCAGCCTCACTGCAAACAGCAGGAGAGATGTAATCCATGATGTCAATATGGATATCATTGAGCACAACAACAGTTCGCTCAAGCACATTTGAAGACTCATACACAATGTTACCAAAAATCACTCCAGTCTCTGTAGAAGACACCTTGATATTAGCTTTTATCTGCTTGCTTGACTCAGGAGCTAAAGTATAATTCTGTGGACGCTCAACGAGCTTAAGATCACCCATTGTTGCCAATTCCAAACACAAATTCTGAAGTGTCTCTTTGGTTCGATTTATTACGGTAACATCTAGGACAATGTCATAGTGATGAACTGTTACATATGCTTCAGCATAAACAGGATCACTAAATCCTGTAAGCTGCAGTACCCGGCTTAGCTTATTAGCATCATTCTCGTCCTTGACGAATTCTCCAGTGGCACGTTTCAAATCATCCTGGACTTCATCTTCCAACTCCAGTTGGCTCATTCCCTAGCATACATATATTTAGTTAGGACATGGAGAAGCAACTATTGCATTGATTCTAAGCACCAAGGGAGAAAAAAATGAATTAACTAGACAAACCCTCGCATGATTTAGAAACTACTGCACAAATTAGTTAAATAAGGAGAATGATAAAAATAACTTGAGCCATAAAGTAACATAGGTTCTTTTCAATTAAGACGAGGCATGGATAGTGAAGATTCATATAGCCGACTGTAACTTGTTTGGGATAGAGGAATAAGGTGTAATTAAGTTACAAGTCAAACATTCTTTAGTGGGAGGACAAATGGAGAAGGTGATAGGGATTGCATAGTGGGGACTAGAGCAAATGGTGTCTTCGTTATATTAATTTATAAAGAGCCTACATTTTGTATCCTACCCCTTTTTTTTTTTTTTTTTTTTTGAGAATGATATCCTACCCCTTTTTTTTATAGCAACAAAAAGTAATTTTGTCCTACACTTTTTAGCTGCACACGTAATACAATAACCTTAGGAACATGTGCAACCATACGACCTTCTCTTTAAGTCTTAACACCATCATTGTGGATGGAAAAGCTCATGCTTTCCACAATCCACATGACCTAATTATCAACATTTTTGGGGCTCAAAGTCCATTCTCATTCATTCACAATTTTTGGAGAAACAAAACCCAATTGGCACCAAACCACCCCAAACCTCTAATATGTAGACAGATTTAAGACTGTAATATAGTAATAAGAGTTATTTGTCTATACAACCATATTTATGACATTTATTTTCTTTTTAATTTGTTACATAGAATGAAAATATTATTGAATTAGCTGGAAAACAAAACTATTTCATTTTAAATTGAATAAGACTCAAGAAACAACAAAAGGAATCTGTTTCGTTATGAAACTTTTCTCCATTTTAATGGTGCTAGAAAGAAAGAAAAATGATACGGTATCAATTGCTAATGAGATCTTAAAGTCATGCATTTGACGTGAAATGTAGTCAATTACAACAACATACCCAGTATAGTCCCACAAGTAGGGTCTAAGGGAGGGTGTACACAATCCTTACCCCTATCTTTGAGGGGTAAAGAGGTTGTTTACTCAGAAATTAGAGTTAGCGTGAATGCTCAATTTTTCTTACTTTCTATAGACAGGTCAGGTGCAAGGCAAGTTAAGTTATACTCCAGAAAGTGCTGTCAGTATTAGAAAGTCCAATTTTTGCACCACATATAAATTAGGGAAAGATTTCCAATTTACTCTATTGTTAAATTATAAAGACGCATCACACCTAATACATTTTTTTTTAAGAGTAACTTAATCATTTTTTTTATTCCCCATGCTTAAAGAGACTCACCAAAACACACATGTATAACTCTAATTATTTGATTGAAATACTATCATGGAGATAAAAGTCAAAAACTAAGCCATGAAAACACTGAGAAACACCAGAAATAAACTACTTTTTTTTCCTCGATGGGCAGAAATAACACCCAAGATCCCAGATGGGTATGTGGTTCGGCAAGGGGGAAAAATAAGACAAGATGAGAATGACCCATGTAGGGCCTGAACGAAAACAGAGTAAGGATTATGAATGCAAGATCAGACTGTTTGATATGCTGGTCAGTTAACAAAAGGTTTACTAATTAACATTTTCAGTAGATAGCAAGTGAAGTATAAGCAGGAACTAGAAAAGAGAACCTCCCGTATCCTCCAAACACATCATGTTTCAGATAGAAGTTTCTTACCCTCCTACTCTTCAAATGGTAGAAATCAATGAGGTCATCTGGCTGGGAGTGAGAAATTTGTGCCTTTGCTTTGATCTCCTCTGTCTCTCGTAGTTGTTTATCAGAAAGCATATTAACAAAACTCTCGCGACAAGAGCTCAACCAGATCTTCCTAACCTCGTTGCCCGTATTACAGAGCAATCTTATGCAAAGAACTATTCTGTCATGAGAATCATTGTCCATTGGGTGAGGAAGAACATGAGACTGCCCTAGCTGTATCATTGAGACCATGATCAGTAATGCATTTGTTGTTGCTTTGTTCACTTCAAGTTTTGATGGTTGAACTTCTTCCAGCCTCAGAATGAGCTTAGTTAGTGTACAAGCAACAACTGCTCCCAGGAAGAAATCACCAGTGAGAAGAAGGGATCTCAAGTTTCCGGTGGTTAAAGATCCTTGAACAACTGTCGGGGGAGAGAAAGCAGTTTCAGATGCAGCACTTTGAGTAGCATATGTCCCATCAGCAAGTACAGCTGGTCTTCTAGATGACAAAGTAGTAATGGAGTTTGCTTGCTGAGTCTTTTTTGAAGAATCAGCAGCTTCACTTTCCTCAGAAACTGAGTAAAATGGTAGGTCTCCGAGGCACTGCTTGATAGTTGCAATGCCACTCTCAACTTCAGAGAGAGATAGACAATACTCTCCAATGATCCAAAGGGCACAGGAGCAAACACGTGCTGCTCGAATTTGGTAGAAAGTGTCTAGTAACCTTGTCACAATGGAAACCCTTAATTTTGGGTTTGTTTCAATAATCTCCCGGACAAAAACGACCACATCAATTGCTGAAGCAACGTTGCTGTCGCTCAAGAAGTCCATCAATAGATGGACCACCGTGCTTGCCACTTCTGGGAACTTTATGGCACATGAATGAATGGCTTGGATGAGCATTTGGCGGTACTCACCATTTTTCTCAAGCTCACCACTTTGAGTTTTCACAACTTCTTTCTTCAGTGTGAGAACAACCTCATTGATATTCCTGGGAGTGATCAATTCAAGAACAATGTCAAGTGTTTTTCTACGGATATCAAGGTTCGGGCTGGAAAGTGCTCTAAGGACATCCATTATCATATCAACCATGACATCTTTATGCGAAGATTTCAATTCATTCAGTCGATCAAGCACAATAAGCTTAACATTGTTGTCACTTTGAGATTGAAGAAGTTGACAATAGGTGTTGGCTGCAGCTCTTATAGCACTTGGGGCAGAAGATAAAGAAACAAGAGTTCCAGCACATTCATATGTAACAGCAGCAGAAGGGGCAGTTAACAATGATATAATAATTTTGATATACCTCCCTTTCTCCGCTTTGTTTGTCCTGCAAACTTTTCGAATCAAATCCAATACAACCATCTGAAGTAACTCGCCCCAATCAGAGACTCTATCAACATGAGTCAAGAGGTAATTGATGGCACGCTCCTGAGCACATTGGAAGAGCATCAGAAACGCATTCCTCTTAGCCGATGGATCCTGCTCAGTGGTTAGGACATTCTCAATCTTCTCTGGTGCGTCTACCAGGAGCTGCTCACCATGTGGGAGCTTGTAAACGGACATCACAGCAAGAATTGCATTCCTCCTCACATATGGATGTCGGTGCTCCAAGTTGTTCATAATTGATGGAATTAGAGGTTCAATTATATCAACCTCATTCAGCCTGCAAAGAAATCTCAACGTAGCTCCACGAAGGTACTCATTGGGATGCTGCAAATTATTCCTCAAGTTCTGGCAGATTAGGATCATCTCGGGCAGCACACGCCCCTTAGAATCTGTTTTCTCAATGATCTCCAAATACAAAAGTAACAGTTTTTGAATTGTGTGATCCTCAGAAGGCAAGACATATCTAATAATAGTGATAAAGAGCTGAGGTAGGGTTTCTCCATTCAATAAAAGCATAACGGCTTTCTTCATAGCCTCAATCTTGGCGGGGATATCATTTCCTTCAAGTGCTTCTTTGATCTCATTGGCAAGAGCGGGTGTACCCTTATCAAAATGTATCAGCAATGAGCAGGACTTCTCCATTTTATTCTAGTCACCTTACCTGAAATTAATGTTTCTTCTCATAAATTTCGACCTGACAATATTTAAAGTTACAAAAGAAGGAATAAAGTCATAAGGATCAAGAAAACGAGTCCTAGTTTTCTTCTATTGCGCCAGTTAAATTACTACAATTGATGTTCTATGGAAACAACAAATGCTACATCAACTCTGTGAATGCATCTATTTTACAAGGAGATCAAAAATCACAATACCACTGAAAGACTGGGAAAAAAGCACGAAATGAACTGCAAGATAATTGAACTCTTAGGGGTCATTTGGTGTGAGGGATAAAAATAAATAATCCTGGGATAAAAAAAAATAGTCTAGGGATAGTGTCTTGTTTGGTAGCCAAGTTAGGGATAACTTATCCCACCATTTTTACCATAGTGATGGGATAAGTATCCCATATACATGGTGAGATAACTTATCCCGGGATAAATAATCATGGGATAACTTATTCCCAACCAAACGACCCCTTAGTGATGCTCGTTTGATTCTTCAACAATATAAGGAACGGACACCCTAATACCAGATTCAATCTTATTACAAGCCAGAATCCAGATCAATACTAAATTACATTATTGAAGTGGAGAAGACAACAAACATGTGATATTGAAATTTAAAAATTACCGAGTTTTTGTTGATACATAATGGTGCACATTAACAATTTGACCAATAAACCTATAAGAAAAGTAGGGTACGGGGTAGAGCTACTATAAAAAGATAAAGTAAACGATAAATTAGGATTATTAAATAACAAGTAAAAACAAAATGAAAAAAAAGAAGAAGAATATAATGACGCAATCACACCAAATCACTCGTTACACAAAATGGGACTTTTCTTTGTTACCTAAGAGTAAATTTAACGATACGATACAATAAAACTTAAGTAACAATCAAAATAAGCATTATATTTAAACTAACAACATAATACAACAACATAGGTAACAACCTTCCAAACAAGCTGGAAGAAACACACTGCATTTTTTATTCAACCACCTAATTTAGATCCACAAATTGATCAAAATAGCATAATGAACAAGACATCTAACCTTAAACCATCAAATATCTTAAGTTAGACGCCAACCCAATACGCACAGCACAGATACAAGATGACCCAGGTAAAGAAATCGAGAAAAGAGCAGACTGGGAAGAAAATTTTAATGTGTGGTGACAACCCAATAAACAAAGCACAGATACAAGCGGACCCAGATAGAGAAGTCAAGCAAAGAGCAGAACTAGGATGAAAATTTTAATGTTTGGGGTCAACCCAGTAAGCAAGCATGGATACAAGATGACCCAGATAGAGAAATCGAGCAAAGAACAGAAGTAGAACAAAAATTAATGTTTGATGTCAACCCAACAAGCACACCACAGATACAAGGGTACCCATACAGAGAAATTGAGCAAATAACACAACTAGGACTAAAAATCAGTTGTACACATACTATAAATCGATCAAACTAGCATGACTGAACGAGCCATTTAGCCCTAAGCCATCAAATTCCTAAAGTTTAACGCCAACCCAATAAGCAAATCACAGATGCAAAATGACCCAGATATAGAAATAATACAAAAAACAGAACTAGGACAAAAATTAAAGTTTGACGTCAAACCAACAAGTGAACCACAGATACAAGGGTACCCATATAGAGAAATCGAATAATCAACACAAATAGGACGAAAATCAGTTGCAGCATAACTGAATTAGACATTTAGGCCTAAGCCATCAAAATCCTAAAGTTCAACACCAACCCAATATGCAAATCACAGATACAAGATGACCCAGATAGAGAAATAGAGCAAAGAACAGAACTACGACAAAAATTAAAGTTTGATGTCAACCCAACAAGCAAACCACAGATACAAGGGTACCCATATAGAGAAATCGAACAAATAACACAACTAGGATGAAAATCAGTTGTACACATAATATAAAATCGATCAACTAGCATAACTGAACAACACATTTAGCCCTAAACCATCAAATTCCTAAAGTTTGACGTCAACCCATTAAGCAAATCACAGATACAAGATGACCCAGATAGAGAAATCGTGCAATAAACAGAACTAGGACAAAAAATTAAAATTTGATGTCAACCCAACAAGCAAAGCACGGATACAAGATGACCCAGATACAGAAATAGTGCAACAAACAGTCGTAGAACGAAAAATTTAAAATTTGAGGTTAATCTAAAAGGCAGAGCACAGATACAAGATGACCCAGATAGAGAAATCAAACAAATAACACAACTACTATAAAAAAAAACAGTTGTACATATAAGAGAAATCGATCGAAATCGATAGCTGAACCGAGACATTTAGCCCTAAACCATCAAATTCCTAAATTTTAACGCCAATTCTATACGCAAATCACAGATACAAGATGACCCAGATAGAGAAATCGAGCAACGAACAGAACTAGGACGAAAATTAGTTGTACACAAGAATCTAAATCGATCAAACTAGCGTAACTGAACCGAGACATTTAGCCCTAAACCATCAAATTCCTAAAGTTTAACGCCAACCCAATACGCAAATCACAGATACAAGATGACCCAGATAGAGAAATCGAGCAACAAACACAACTAAGGACGAAAATCAATGGCGCACAGAAGAGAAAACTGATTAAACAGTAGAAGAAATTAAACAAGAACATACTCACCAGATCAAATCCAGCAAATGTTGGATCAGATTGAATCTTCAGAGGAGAAATTCGGTTGTAGGAACAAGAATTTGGTCTATACCCAGATCTGCAAGATCGAGAGAGAGAGAGTAGAGTGTGCTGTTTCTTAAGTTGTACGTTGTAACGAGCCTATAGAGAAAACAACAAATTATGACAAAAGAAAGGTCAAATATGTTATCGAACTTCAATAAAATGTTTATTTATTCGTTCTTTAAAAGTTTGATTTATATGTTATTTATGATTGAGAAATAATTCAACATTATTTGTTAACTGAAATGATATAAATGAGTTAAAACTTTAAGAGATGTTTGATGTATAGGTCTTTTTTTCAAAATTTGACGGCATAGTTGAAAATGATTTAATTATTGACGTTGCTAAATTATAATTGACCATGTGTAGAAAATGATTCTATAAAACATAATTATTTTCAATTAAGAAATAATGGCATGGATGAGTCTAGTCTCAAACAAAAATGGCATAGATAAATCAAATTTTAAATGGATTATATTGATGAATCTTTTCTCAAAGTTCAATGGTATATTTGAGTTTTTTTTTTATAATAAACTATAAATGAAATAGTTAATAGCTTATTTTTGTTAGGAATAATACACTTAAATGTATTTTTTAACTTGGTTTGAGTTGATATCAATTCTTCAATTTTAAGTATGCACAAATAACACTTATATTAAACTGAACAATTAAACACATAACACCAACTCAACTTTTTGAATATTTAATTTGATTTTTTTTAAGTTCTATACCATGGTGGTTAGATCGACATTGTTTTATGGGTGAAGTATGGATGGAGATGGTTTGGACATGTAAAAAGAAGATGTGTGTATGCACTAGTGAAGAGATGCCAAAGGCTGGTTATAAAGGTTACTGAGAGAGGCAGAGGTAGATTGAAAGAAAAATGTGGGGTGGGGGGTTTGATAATTGAGGGCGATAGAAAGGTGTGGAAGACATATATTAAGTTAGTAGGTAGTGTAGTGTTGTCTTGCTTAAGGTGGTTGGTGTTTGCCGTTGTACTAGTTATATTACTATAGTTTTTTTTTTATATCCATCATTATTTATTATTGTTTTTAACAATCTATCCTAGTATGTTGTTTATTGTCTTTTGATTATTGCATTATTTAGTTGATGTTCCCTTCTATTAGACTTTGCACTGTTATCTTATGACTTGCTATATTTTCTTCTATATATAACTAGTGAATATGGTTATAAAAACATGAATGAACTTATAAAATTATAATATAATCAAGATCAAGTCAAATTTCAATTCAATATAAGTCACTTGAAAAAAGATTTTTGTATATGACCTTAAAAATTAAGCTTACATATACTTTTCATTTTTTAAGATAGGTAGCAATATCATCCTCTAAACATTAGAAACCTCAAATGTTTATTTATTCAACACTAATGTGAACATAAGAAGTTTGTTTTGAATTCAATAGCCATAATTCATTTGGTGTACTTAAAAGGATTAAAATTAATTGAAAAACTATCAAGTTTAATTTGTCACGTTAGTAAAAGTCTTTGTTAAACAAAATTCATTATTTAGGCAATATGTAGAGTGATTAAAATTAATTAAATGAACGGTATGAAATGAAATGGAAAATCAATAACTTGTCAATTTTACCGTTTCATAAAAATGATAAGTTAATTGAATAGGTTCATCATCATCCTCCAATTTTACCGTTTCATAAAACCAAATATTTGGCTTGTATGTGTTGTTTGATTATTGGTTGGATATTCTTACAAATATACATATATTATGCAAATCTTGATCAAAGAGAGATGTCACATCAGCAGATCTATGTTTCTGTTTTATATATATACAGGGTACTTAACCACGCTTCGCGCGATTATTAAAGAATTAATTTACTTCAATCAATCTTATATTCATTTTATTATCTACAAGTAACATTATTAGTTATTTTAATTATACTATGAAAACTCCTTGATTAATTTTTATATCTTTTTTATATTCTCCAATTAAGATAGTCTCAAAGTTAATTGTTATTTTCTTATATCCTCCATTTCACTTTAAATGGGTCATCTATACTACATTTACACTCGTTGTGATATTAAAAAAATCAAACATTTTCTATAATGAAAATCCTACCCAAACAAAACTACATCTAAACTAAATATATTTAAGATAATTTTAAAGCAATGGAATAAATAAAAAAGAGAATTTCTATATAATAAATATTTGAATTAAATAAAATTACTAGTAACTAACATATTTACGATTTTTTTTATTCTAGTTTCATGTATAAAATTAATTTAAATAATTATACAAAGTGCACTTTATTCTTTGATTCAAAAAATAAAAACTCACACATATATGCATATAATAATATAATTCAATGGACCTGCAATTTTGTATGAGTCGACTCTAAACGGAATGAAAGAAAAAAGATATTTAAGATTAGGAGGTGAATATAGTACGGTATATCAACCATTACTGTTTCTTTCATTATTCAAAATAATAATGAGAGAACATTATATTAATTTAGTAACCAAAAGGCGAGTACAACACAAAAGAAATTAACCAAAAAGACAAAATATTAATAAAAATCAGTAAAAAGTCATATAAATTGAGAATAAAAAAAAATACTTTTGTTATTCTTTTGATCTTTTAATTAAAAAATAAGAGAAATTATAACAAAAATATAATTGATAAATTAATAAATTGAAAAGAAGCAATTAAGGAAACGGAAGTGTAACATAAAATTTTTATTTAAGTTACTTTAAATAAAATAAAAAACAACGTAACTTAATATTCTATATTTATTTTCTTACCTTTTAATGTTTATTATTTATTTACTATTTTTAGATTTTTCTTTCTCTTACTTTTTTCTTTTTATTCTTTCTACTTAATTTAATATTTTCCTCCTTTTATTTTGTAATTTGCCATCTCTATCTCCTTATTTTACTCCAATTATCACACTAAATTTACTCTTTACTTTTGAAAATAATAATTATAAATTCATATGTTTTTTTCTAAATAACTCTCCATATCATTTAATAACCAATAGTCCTCATTGTTTGTAAATCAAAATGGTAGAAAGGAAGAATTGATACTTTGTAGTGGCCGTCATTTTTGAGATTCACAAATTGATTATCGATTTTTGGTATGTTGAGCTCCTTTTATATTTTTTCTTAGATTTTGTAATAATTTTGTACAACTAATATTTCTTTTAATACAATAATACAACGCAGAGTTCGTCTTAAGCTTGTTGGCTTATATAAAAGGGTAATATGTGTGAGTGTGTGCGAGAGAGTTTTTATAAACTTTAATCTACAAAATAAATTTTTATTATTGATGACTTTACTTTCAAAACTCTAATAAAAAAACTTTAACTAAGAATTGAAGGATATGAGATTAAACCTTCTACCTACGCTAATTGAAAAGACTAATTAGTATAGAGTATAGACTAAGAGCAATTCTGTGTGGCACTTACTTGAACAAAAGAATTATTCATCGATATCGTAGCATCACCAAGCATCACATTATACACGTATTTCTTCTTTATCACATAAAAAAAAAATTCTAGTTTAATTTATTATTCCAATATATATTATAATCCTACATATCTAAATAAATTTTTGATAAAGAATTTAGATTATGACCTGAATAAGGAGATGAGAGTGATAATTCATCAAACAAGAATGACACATTATTTTAATGTCTTTGAAATCTATAGCTAATTTAGTAATATTTATAAGGATATTGTTTTTTTTTTGTTGTTAATGATGCAGTTATATTAACGTTACAATTGTTGAATTAATAGAGGATAAATGGAATAAGAATGTGGAATTTTATAAGTCTTATTTGCACATTAGTATTTATTAATGATTTACCGTTAGAAATATGAAAGTTTTTTGTACAGATAATTAAGGGTAGTTGAAATTTATTTAGCAAACAAATGTCAATTTTTGATAGTGGGCGATAATACAAAAACTGTTACATGGGCTTTATTGCAGAGATTGCTCGAGTGCTATATTTATTATGAGACATTTATTAATTAATAGGTTAATAGCAGATTTCCCATTAAAAATGAAATTAAAATTGAGAAAAATGTCAAATGAAGGAGAAAAAAGATAAATTTAATTGTTGATCATAGAGATGCTACATCAGCTAGCTTAGGGTGTTTTCCATGTTTAGTTGGGTTAAATGTTTTCCAATTCAACTCATTTTCCTCAAATTTAAGGAAAATGACTTCCCTTCAAAAACTTAAGGAAAACATTTTCCAAAACTCTCATCCAACTTCCAATTTAAAAAAAAATGTTGAAAAAATCAATTTATTTGGTTCCTACCCTCAAACCAGCCCCCCCAAAAAAATAATAATTTAAAGTTTGTTTTTAAATTTTTTCGACTTCAAAATTTCATTTTTTCACCCCTACCCTCGACCCCCCCCTTCACCCACCCCCTACCACCCCCCACCCCCCAAAAAATTTAAGTTTGTTTTTAAAAACTATTTTCAATTTCAAAAATTATTTTCTACTCTAGTAAAAATAAAAGATATTTCTCAAAAATATTTTTCATTCATAAATCAAATACAAAATCTTTTCCGGAAAATATTTTCTACTCACCAACCAAACATGTGAAAATAAGTCAAAAATCAACTTGTTTTTCAGAAAAACATTTTCTAGGAAAACATTTTCCTTCGTACCAAACACACCCTGTATCTTGATTACATGCTTTTTCAGGTGGCTATAACAATAAAATAGCCAAGTGCTTAAATGTGGTTGGCGATATTCGCCAAAATTAAATAAATGAGAACAATCTAATTATAAGGAATCAAAATTAAGGATCAAATAAATATTTGTCTATAATGGTACTCCAAGTCTAGTTTTTACAATTAATCAAATTTACAACTTACGAATTTTGAAGTAGATTTAGTATTTTGATTAGGGGAAATAATGTTGTTTAACTTTTCATGTACATTTGGATGATTTAATTTTAAAGTCAAGTCTTTCTATAATATGATATAATATTAATTAATTATATATTTTAAAACTTTTTGATTTAGTGTAGGCGTTATTTAATCCAAAAAATAAAAAAGATATTATAATCTAATATTTAATTAATTAGATGATTAATTTAGTTTAGGAGTATAGTTCATTGGATCCAATATAACTATAGATTTTAGAGACATTTACAAAGAATACTAGCTAATTGCCGCTAAAAATACTATTTAGCAAGAATTAAGCTATTGTCGTTAAAGATAATATTTTATATGGTGGAAGTTTGATTTACCGATTATCGAATTATCAAGAAGAAAATTAAAATTTGGTATTTGGTATTTGGTATTTGATATCTACTTTTAACTACCAATTACCGAATTACCAAATCCAAAAATTAAAAATTACGAACCAAATACCGAATGCCCACCTCTAATTGACCGTAGATAAATGTGAGACAAATATTATACATTGTATCTTGATTACATGCTTTTTAGGTAGCTACAGCAATAAAATAGCCAAGTGCTTACATGTGGTCGACGACATTCCAAAAATAAATAAATGAGAACAAGCTATATATAAGGAATCAAAATTGAGGATCAAATAAATATTTGTCTATCATGGTACTTCAAATCTAGTTTTTACAATTGATCAAATTTACAACTTACGAATTTTGAAGTAGGGATAGTTTATAGATTTTATAAAAAATTATTAAATATAATCCATATAAAATTTGAATTATATTTATTTGGCTTAAAAAAATAATTTGAGCTAAATAAATAAATAAATTTATTTTATTAAATTCAAGTTTGAAGACCATTTTATCATGAGGTTCAGATTCGTGATTCGTGAATCGTGAATCGTGATACGTGTCAAGTGACGTAACATTCCAATCAATTACAAGACCAATAAGATGATGCCACTTATTCAAATGACGTAACAATTCTAATCAAATTCAAGAATAAGTCAAAAATTGTCAAGTATCCATAATCATGTATTTTGGACCAATCAAAAACAATCTTATTACATTGAATTTGTGATAAGTTTGACGTGAACCAATTAAAAGAAGACAAAAAAATTTATTGGAAGATTATATATTTTCAGAGACAAATATTAGAGAAAGACAACATAAACTACATTCAAGAAACACGCTATTGACGGCCTCCTTGTCCAAAGCACTAGCAACAAATTCAAGACTTAACTACAAGGTAAAATTTTGCAACTCGATTTGATGCATCTTCTTCTAAAATGTCAGATCCAATTCTATTTGGGCATAAAATTGAAACTTTAAACAAGGTTTTAATTTATTTAAAGAATATTAAAATGTTTGTTAGAAATATTTACTTAGATTTAAATAAAGTAAAGAGGTGGCGCTAAAAAGTCACATCATGTTGTGCAACTCAAAAAAGTCACTTCATATTCCTCTCCCTTTTCTACTGTGTTTCAAAAATAGGTATGGTGTTTGGAGTATCCATCCCCTAATCAGATTTCAAGTTCCAATCAACTAACCAGGTTTGTCTTAAAAACGTAAAAGAAAAACTTGTTTCATTGATTGTAAAATTGCATTTATATACCTTCTTTTTTGTTTAAGTAGTTCGTTTGATGGAGTCTAAGTCATTGAACCGTAGTAGCAATGAGATTGAGAAGGATCGTATCAGGAAAGAGATCATTGCAGAAGAGGTTGCTCGAAGGTGGATGTTGGAGTTGGAAGTAAGGAGAGAACTTATGATGGAAAGAGAAATAGCAATTTCATGTGGAGGAGATAGATTTACTGAGCCCATGTTGTTTAAGGAGAAGATGGGAATGGGTGTCTCTGTTGTGTCTAGACATGAATCAAATATTTCAACATTGAATCAAAGTCCGAAGGCGGAGATTTTACAACTGCAGCCCCCTGGCGGTAGCGAAATCTTGCTGGTTCGTGTTCTTCTTTATTGTTGGCCCTGTTTATTAACTCTTAAATTGCAATTTTTTTTAACTTATCAGTTTAGTTAGTTTGTCTGAGGGAATTATGTGCATAGCCTCTTTCAAGCTTTTCTGTAATTTGAATAATCAACAGCATAGTCGGTGTAATTCCACAAGTGGGGTTTGGGGAAAGTTGTGTATATGCGCACCTTACCCTATGGCCCTACCTAGGAGATAAAGAGGTTGTTTCTGATAGAATCTCGGTTATAGTAAAAACAGTTCATAAATCTTTACGATGACGACTATTTGAGTTTTGAACTTTATAATCTTTAGAATAGTGAACAAGTTTGAAACCAGTGATACTAAATAAGGTTTCTAAGTAACTTTTTTCTTTTGTTTCACTCCGTTTTTGTGCATGGATTGAGTGGTTAGAATAATGTTTAAGTATGTGATTTATACAATCCAAACTAGGTTGCAAGCTAAGTTAGTGATGCATATTCTACCATTCAAGAGAGACCCTGAAGGCTCGAAGTTTTTAAGTTGCTGTTGAGTCATGGCTGGAATTATCCCTTGACCTCTTAGAATCTTCAAAAAATTGGTTCTAAATAACTTATTTTTCAAACTGGTTCATCCGAGTGATTGACACGTTAAATGACTTTGAAATCTTCTCTTTCTCTGTATGTATGTCAGACAAGGGGCATTTAAGCTACTGAATCCTGAAACACAAACCAATATCTAGTTGGTGAATAGGCCCTGGTAGTTGTGACATGGGAAGACAGCTATTGTCCTGCAAGAGTCAAAGATTATTTGTTTGGGTTGCCAATCCATGCGATGGTTTGCAACTTTTTCTGGTTGGTCTTTCCAACATCGGAAAAATTACATAACTGACATCTGCATCTATCTTCAGTCCTTGATTTTCATGTGTGGGTTCATCTTGTTTGTGTTATCTACGTTGGAACATTTTTGCTCTGTCTGCTTTAGTGGTTGAAGCATTAAGCTTTTTATGCACATCTATTATAACTAGTCTGTCTTTAGAAAAATACACACATTTTATCACCTTAAAATAGTTGTGAAAGCTCTTCAAATTCTTCTTTAGTTCTTCGAGTGAGGTCTTTCCAACACTTAAGTAGTATTTATTAGCTTAAGCTTTCTGATAAACTTTTCTTCTATGTGGTTTTGTACTTAGAAGATTTTCTCTAGTGTAACTTTTTTCTGCTGAATGTAAATTCTTGCAAAGCAGTACACTCAATCTCCGCTTTCTTAACACTGTTACTTAAGGGAGGTAGCCGATGCAGAGGCTAATATAGCTATACTGCAAAAAGTATATTTGTTTCGATTCTTGAAAAAATGCCTAGATTCCCTGATTTTATCCGTCTGCATTAGTCATGTTCTTGGTTTTCTGGTGACTAGTATATATAATAAGAATGCTATTTACACCTCAATGTATCATTACAAGGTAAGTCATCTTTAAATAGAGCAACCAAACCTAGGAAATAATTTCCTAGGCCATGTAACAGTAAGAAATGAAGTGTTATCAATGGCAACGACATTCATTCTTATACAACTGAGTATTGGCTTAGTTGAGCCGAATCAAGAGAGATGATGCTTTGATTTTAACAAGTGTAGGTTCCTTTCCCCAGGTTGTTGTTCCTTGCTTTAGTACAAGCTACTATTGCTTTAGTACATTCATTTAATGTTTTAAACACCCGAATATGGTTTACGATCTGAAAGCATATTGACGGTTGTCAATATGTTTTCAGATCCGTAAACCATATACGGGGTGTTTAAATTTTTGAGAAGTGCTTCTTTTGGTGTTTGATAATACAGGCTAAGCCTGACACGATTTTCTCTGGAGCAAAATGAAAAGCTATAACACTGACTGAAGCGGTTGCTGACAAGCCTTCATTAAGCAGTGCTCCAGTGAAAAATGTTAAGGAGTGGAGTTGTGCACTTTGTCAGGTATGTACTACAAATCAAGATGGCCTGAATGCCCACTTCCAAGGAAAAAACACAAACGCAAGGAGGCTGCTTTTAGAGAACAGAAGGACAACAAAAACTGCAGCATTGCTCTTTCACCAAAGAAACAAAAATTCATCCAACTTGTGGAACATGATCTGATATCAGGGAATCAATTTGAGGAAGGATCATCAGGTACAAACGAAAACGATCCTCCATCTTTGTTGATAGATGATAGTACGAATTTTCATGAGAAAGAATACAATTCATGAAAAACAAAACAATGGGGAGTTCAAGTTTTGGTGTGAGACCTGCAAAATAGGGACCTTCTTTGAAAAGGTGATGGAGACACATAAGGTAGGAAAGAAGCACGTTCGACATCTTCAACAACTTATGGAGACACAAAAGGACAAGCAGTGTCAAGACCGACTCAACAAGTTTGGTGTCAAAGACGCAACCAACTAGTAGCTTATTTTTGTTGTCAAGTAAATCTGGTGTTACCAGTATTGCCTTTGGATCCATGTTGTGTGATTTGTCTCTATACTACCTTTTGATACATGTGGTGTGATTTATCTCTATATCTATTTATGCAAAATGTTTGAGTCTACTCGTAAATCTAAGTTAATTTTGTTAGTATTACTATTAGTTATCCAAGATGTGAATATCTATATATTTCTATGATCCTGGTTAGATGTGTCACCTCTCTTAAGCCAAAATTTCCATTTATCTATTTCTTCAATTGTTTTAATTATCAAATATGTAGGAATTTAAATAATCTTTTCTTTGTCATCAGACATTGTGGATTGTAACAGAACTCTGTGTGTATAATTCATTCATTTCTTTGCTTTTTAATTATAAACTCACCATTGATTTTAAGAATTCTTCACATCATGATACTTAATTGAGAAGCCAATATATTTCTAAGAACAAATGTTACTACTGGATAGAAGATAAAGTTAACAAAGGGTAAAACTTTTGTAGTCATTAATAATAGGTTAGTGAGAAATGTAAATGATAAGTGCTTATACTCCTAGATGTTTTGATGATCTCCTCACAAGTGCAGGGACCTGGTCCTCTGCAGAGTATGAATACTCGTCTAGTTGTCAAAGTGTTGTACAACTGTAAAAGTTGTCTGTGTCAGGGAGCTGGTGAAGCTGTAGAGTACTTCACCTAGCAGAAGCGACAAGGTTGTTTGTATGTTTGGTAATAACTCTTCATAGTATATATAAAACAACAAACAACATTATTCACTCGTTCATTCAAAGAGAGAGATATTTTCAAGCTTCAACAACAACAAGGGACCTGATAGAAGTGCTTCTATTGCTTTCTGTAACTGCTGTAATTGTTTGCTTGTAATAGTTCTTATATTGTAGGATTCGTTTCACTTGTGAAAGAAACGTTTCAAACTTGTGTGAATCATTGTAAGAACTAGGTTAAGGGTAACTTAGCTTCTTACTCTAAAAGTCTATATTAATCGGTTAGGATTAATATAGTGGGCAGTGTTGTATCTGCTCTGGCTTAGCTAAATGATAGGAGGTATTGCTTAGTGTGGAGATTAGCAAGCTAATCTCATTTTGTAAACTTGATTTTACATTTGCTTGGAGAAGATTAGTGAAAGCAGTTTGAAAAGTCCTGGCAGGCCAGGTCGTGGTTTTACTCCCTTGAGCAAGGAGGTTTCCACGTAAATTTGTTGGTGTAAACTTTACTTTCAGTATTTACTTTACCGTCTGTTATTGTTACTGCGTTGAGGACCTGGTCCCATCTATATTCGTGGACGCATACATTCCAACAGTAAAGAATTCAAGTATTCAAGTTCAAGAACGATAAAGATTAAGACCATCGGATTCAAGAACAAGCTCGAAGCCCTTGAATTCAAGTAAAAGTCAAGATCAAGATAAAGTTCAAGTTCATCAAAAATTCAAGAATAAGCTTTAAATCCCTTGAATCCAAAATCAAGTTCAAGACAAATTTAACATCAAGCTCAGGAGCCCTTGAATCTATATTTAAAAAGGCAAATTCAGAGGAATCATAGAGATTGTAACACTCGCACTTTGAAGTAATAAATATGATTGTTGCGATACTTTTTCGTTCTTGATTATTGTTTTCTGGACGCGGATTTTATTGTCTACAAATTGTGGCACACCCAATGGTACAATTTCTACCTCTTATCTCAACTTTTCAAGCATCAAAGAATATCGAGATGACTTCCATGAAGATCAACTCAATCAATTGGGTCTAAGGCCACTAGCTCCAAATTCACTGCTGAAGTTGAAGGAATTCTTGGTGTTATCTTTGCATGTTTCGAAGTTGTTACGATGAGCAAGACTCCTACATTAGGACAACAAACACTTCAAGTGTCTTCCGCATCAACTCCTGTTTTTGGTTCTTTGACTCCAAAAGGATCAAGTTCCTCTACAAATGCTTTAGAAAGAGGAAGAAATGTTGCTAAAAGAATCAAGAAGACCTTGGCTCTACTTGAGCAATCTGGTTCCAAGAACTCTACCACAAAGGATAACTATGATTCAACCAATGAATCCTCTCCACATACATCATGTATTCAACCACCAATTACAATAGTGTGAATAAATACATCCAGAGAAAAGCTACGAAACCTGGTTAATTACCTGCAGATTATTGCCCCCAATTGTAACCAGATCTTCAAACACGATAACGAGCTTCATTAGCATGTTGTATTTACCAATGCTCTTAGAAGACTCTACCCTGATAAGATGTGATCCTCGAACTTGAACTATAAGATGATCTGGAAATTTCAATCCGTCTCTAAAAAAAAGAGAAGCAAATTGCGCGAACAAGAGAAATACATTGATTACTGTTAAGCAACAACAAGGGACTGGCAGGTGCAAATTTATTTCCCGAAATCAGAGCGTCCAAAGTAGAACACATCCGATATATAGTATCCCCAAACTTTCCAAATTCAGATCAATTAGAATATCATAAACGTTGGAGCCATTTCTGTGCATATAACGGCTAACGTTCTTTGCCAAATATGTCAAGAGTGTTGTGGCTCTCAACCTGCAAACAAGTCAGAATAGACTGGTGGTGCCATAGGGTAATACAACAAGCAATAGCAATGTTCTCACACACATGGTTATCAAGTGTGTCCAGCAAAGGAACTTGTCCATTTGGATTCAGCTTGAAAAACTCGGGTCTCTTGTTTGAGACACATTGCAAAATTCCTATTGAGCTCAACGTGTACCCTATCATATACTACAACAAAAAGTTCTGTGAAGGTATTGTTGTGTGCATCTAATGCGTGTGAAATAAGAGCCTAGGCATTAGACTTGGGAATACAGTGATATGCTAGTGCAGAACGGTCATAAGCTATGAATATAGAGAAAATTAGATTGAAAGCCTCATCAAACTCCAATGTAAAAACAAGAGACTTGTCTGCAATAGCCACAACTTGATTCTCTCCAAACTTCATTGTTGGCATCGCATACCAATTGCGTCTCCTTGGAGAGTTTTAGCAAACACCTTGGAACAGTCACATGCTTGGGACATATTATCAAATAGTTGTTGAGAGGATCGGTTCCACCAGCAAGGATACATGCTTAATTTGTTATAAACCTCTAAGGTGTCTTGGCCAAATTTGAGTTAGTCGAAATCTTTCTCCACGTATCTCAAAATATTCCATATCTGGGAAACTCTAATACCAAAATTTGATATGGTTCTAAAAAGTTTCGGAGAATAAATGATGGATTGTTATCTTAGATTTGGTTACGACTTGTGAATATAGAGTATTTGCGTAAGCTTGATAATTTAAGTGTTGCATAGATGCTACATGCTAAATAATACTAGCAGACATGCTAAAAGGATAGTTGCCAACCTACAAGTACATTCTTCCTACTATATCCTTAAGTAATGAAGATATATAAAGCTACCACATAAATTAGAGGAAACGAGAAAACCATGAAATTTAGTTTCACTTGACATGTCTTGTGTCGTCACAACCAATGCAATTTCAAGTCGTAGATTCTACTATTTCCATTTCAAGAGCTCCTCGATCTATACGAGCAGCATAAACTCAAAATATCAGCTAAATGTGAAGCAGATGAGCAATACAAAACAAATTCTGAAATATGATAACTCAAGAGGCATAAAACAAAAGGATTAAGGCAGAATATCTGACGCATATAGAAACAGGAAAATTCAATCAATCAGTGATAAAATCAACAGTCGAGTTTGTCTTCTCAGCGATAAATATGTAATAACAACAATATCTAATTTTCTACAAGCCTGCTTTGTAGAAGCCAATTTGAGTGATATAATATGCGACCAGTTCGGCATCATCATTTGTGTTCTCAGACCCGGTTACATGCATATCACGAGTATTCAACTCGCCGGTATTAATGTTATAATAGCAGAGGAATCGCTTGTCCTTTTTGTCCAGCCGGATAAACACCAAAGTAGACACATCACAAGCATGAAATGTTATTAGGTCCACCTTATGATACGATTTCAAGCAGTGCAGCTTGATGATGCGCTTTGTTTGAGCCCATTTCAATTTTGTGTGATCGTCTAGTTTCAAGACATGAAGCTCATCTTTTACTAGTTGAGCAAAGGAGAGACGTCCGTTCCAATCCATGAGATGCAAAGTGGTGTTCATGAATCTTTCTCTGGGAAAAATAGTACGACCAATGTAGGTCTCATTAACCATATCTATAATATCAATTTGTATATCATCGATCTCCTCTGTTGTTTCAACAAAGCGAATACAATAAGCAACGCCCCTTCTAAAAAAGAGTTGAATGCTATTCATCATTTGTCCATCCCTAGGCAGTGGTAGCACATTGTCAATGGCTCGCCAGCAGCGATAAGGGACATGAATGTCGAGAGAGAGAATTTCATAACCGAGGTTGTTGTTTCCATCTTCATAAACAGAAATCAACTTAACAGAACCACCATAAGGGTTAGAGGTAATGGAAACAAACTCTAGGGTAATGCACAAACTAGGATTTTGGGGACTGGGGATTGGGAGTGCATCACAGAGCTGTAGGGATAGTATGCGGTACATCACAGTTTGAGAAGAAGTTATCATCTTCTTCTCTAGAGATAAGAAGTGACTACTAAAACAGATTGTGGTAAAGTCCCAACATGTCTCTGGATTGTCAAAACGGAGCTTTGTCAAGAATTTTGCATCCTCAGAGAGAAAATGAGCGAAGGGGGAGTGTTTGCTACGGAAGTACAAGAAAGTTGGATGCAGAAATAGTGTAGACCACAGCTTGCATACGCATTTGAATTTGAACAAAGACCGAAGAGGCAGGTAGCTCAAGATGCGAAATATAATCAAATCGGGAAGTTCAATTCTATTGCAACCACCACGTAGTAGCTTCATGACTTTAAAGCCGATTTTCATGTGCTATAGTCCATGAACTTTTTGGAATATGCACACAAAGGAGGAGTTTGGGATTAATTTTTTGTCTCTTCCAACAACAATTGCCTACATTTATAGTAGAAGGATTCTTAAATCCCAAATTCACTATGAATAGGAACAGGGCCGTAATTCCAATTCCTGATTGGAAAAGGTTTGTCGTCATGAATTATATGCTCTCTAATTTGTTCATCAACTGAATTTTGGATTTTATACTTCACTAGTTGACTTGCAACTTATTATGCGTTTGTAAATAACTATATCTTTAAAATATTTCAAGGCAAACTACATAAATCCCACTAGTTTAGGTCCTAATTACTAAGATTCCCAATAGTTTCAAATATTACTTCCTCTATCATATTTTATGCTTAGGATACACCAATTGGAATCCGTGAGACATATGTATATGTCGAATTTTAAAATTGAGATACGTATTTTATTTGTTTAAATTAATTGGTTGTAACTGATTTCCTTAATTATTTCTATAATTAAGATTTTTTCAGAATACATGGACAATTATTTTTGAAAATTTAATTAATCAAATCTCTTATTATAAGGCGGAAATCAATGTATGTTTAATTAATTTTATTTTATTATTGTTTGAAATAATAAATTCATTAATATTATTAATAAAAGATAAAAAAAAAACATGTATATATTAGTCATTTAATTTGATTAATTTCATTTTATTACTATTTAAATAATAAATCCATTAATTTGATGTATTTATTATCAGATATCAATATATGATGCATCCAACCAACTAAACACTTAGATACATGAACATCATACATGTACATCCATATGTATCATAGAAGTATCTAGATTTATTTAATGTATTTGTTATATGTATCTAATATTTATTTCATGTATCTATTTATATGTATCTAGTATTAATTTGATGTATCAAGTATTAGTTTCATACATTATATTCAAAAATATGTATTCCGGATACATAATAAGCATATACATATAATTATATGTATCTAAATATGAAATGTAACTGAAACACACAAATTTAGGAAAAATCACGATGGTAGAGTATCTGTTTATCATTAATCCAAAAAAAAAGAGTAATTTTTTTCAAAATTCTTCCCTTTTTAGTATCTGAATTTTTTTCTCATAGATACATATAATCTTAAGCCAGATACATGAACTCTTAACTAGATACATGTACACATGATTTGTATCCAACATTGTTGCATATCTAATGGTGTATTTGTTCTGTTACTTAAAACTTGCCGTAATTCTTCCATCTTGATTGGGTCGTTTCTATATTTAGATCTTTTCTCGGCTTGAATGTTGATTGATGAAGATTTAGTCCCTGCAATGACAAATTAATGAGTAATAAAAGTTGTCTGGTTTAGTATAATATTGTTAATGTGTAGTACCTTTAACAAGAATCGTAGGATTTTGAGAATGGTCAGCCATTAAAGCGTTTGAGAAACAACAAAATAAAAAAATATAAAACCTAATTTGTAAAACCTTTTTAAATTAAACTTAAGAACATTATGAATTTTAACTCAGATATAAAATCAAGATACTTGAGAATAATAAAACAATAAAAATAAACATATATGTAAAATACTGATTTGAACATGCAAACATGTATTGAGAGAATGAAGAAATAAATTAAAGAGGGAGAAGAAGAAGAAGAAAGAAAGTGGGTTGCTGGACATGGGGTGGGGAACGACCGACGGCAGATGAGAATAGAAAAAAATTAACTTGTTAATGAGCATAAATATAATTAAGGAATTTAAATTTAAGATAATTATTCAATACCATATTTAAGGGATTTGTGTATCTTAATAAATTTTTTAAAATATAAGATATAAATATTAAAAATGGTAATGTGTGTAATTATTTTAAACTAGAGGTAAATATAGTATATATGGTAGTGATGTACGTGTGGTTTAGGTAGTTTTTCCATATTTTAAACTTGACCTCATGAATACACCTTTGGATTCTCTGTTTTGGATCATCATAAAATCATACAAGTTATGTGGGTGGTAATATTTTTAGTGGGACCTTTCTGGATTTTTAGTTTTTTATTCTTTTATTTATGAGAAATTTGAATTAATTGAAAGGTAAGATTTAAAATTTAAAAAGTTTTTAAGATGGTTAACTTATAACTTCTCGCACTTTCTTTTATATTAGTTTGTCACAGAGCCATTTACAATACATTAATCCTCATTATTTTTTAATGTCAATTTTCAGAACCTAATGCATGCATGCATGACAATTTATAGCCTTATTCGGTTGTTAAGAAAAATTGGGCTAAACCAATTTATCTTCATGTATATATATTTAATTAATGGTGTGACATGTCTCATATGCAAGTATATTGGTGTGTGTTTGTCTATGCACAATGTTACTTTTATTTTCGGTCAAACTCATTTTCTTATTACTATTATTTTTTATCTAAAGCTTTAAAAAACTATTTTCAAATGATAGATATTAATTGTAAAAGATTATATATTTTATGATTATTTTTTTACATCTCATTTGTTTGAAAATCTATATTTTGTTATTAAATCAAGCTCAAAACAATATAATATAAAGAGAAGAAGATAAGAAATGACGATGAATGTTGACATCCAATTTGGACCTCTACAATATAGATTAATCATCGAGCTTCTTCAATTTCAAACGATTTAAAATAATTAGTTTTTATAAAATTCAAAATAGTTAGCGAGTTAGTTTGAACAAAATTTGTCATTATTATAATTTTCAAATAATATAATATGTTTTACATAATTATGTATATAATTAGTGTATCTTATGAATATTCGAAAATCATCTCAAAGAGATTTTATTTTCAATTAAATATTTTGTTAATTATTTTAGCTTAATTATAAGCTATATTTTGAGTTAATTAGTTTATACTTAAGATAATTATTTTATTTTGTTAAAATCAAGAAGTTTGTTAATTAATTTATATGACTTTATCTTATTTAACTTTTGGCCGAATTCATCAATTAAATTCAAACAGCTAAACTTTTTAACTTTAATTTGTTATAATTGTAATCCTTAATTTGTAATTGCAATTGTAGCCACTTCCTTACCAATTTCTTCAACCCCTTAGAAATATCAACTGTTGGGCCCTTTTTCTTAATCAACTCAGCAGCCTATATTTTAGCCCAACTGTATTCAAAATCAGTGGCCCAATTCTTCCAACTCTAACTTCAATGCAACTCCTTCGACCAACAATACCCAGCGTACAACATATACACGCAAGAGTATGTGGTCGCGCAAGTAATATAGATTCTTTAAGAAACGAGGTATCGTTCCCAAGGGACTTATGATCAATTTATATTTAATGCTTAATTCTACAAATAAAAGTAAAAGTATCCTTTTCAAGAGTTGTGATTGATTGTTAATTACTACTAATTATGCACTAAATGAAAGTAGCTAATTTTGAACGACTTTAGTATACTGTTTCAAGCAAGTTAAAAGAAATTCCAGGGCTGCAACATATATTGAATATCATGTATCATATTATTGGCTTAGAATTAATTTTGGTTTTCAAGTTACTGGTTTATTGGGTTAATTGTATGAGTCGGGCAATACACCTCTAGTCGCCTAATCCAATTAACTATCTAACTACATCGTTGAGCGGGGATAAATAGATTAACTGGCGAGCATTTGTATTTCATCCAATTTCGTAACCAAACAAGTCGTTCGTCCGGGCGTCACTCCTGAACACAAATCACCTCAATCTAATGGGTCGATCGAACTCTCTATATTCTTTGGTCTATCTAATCTCTCCTCTCCCGATTTTAAAATTAGACAATAGATTTATCTCTAGATGGCCAGTCAAGAAATACTAAAACAAGTATATGTTTGCTTATCGACGTAATTTCCCTCTAATTAACTTTTGAGGGGTGAAATGCTATTTTCCAAACATTTGGGTATCCAAGTAATAATAATCAAAAGTACTACTCTCTTGAATTTGCTCATAGTATAAAGGCGGGAAAATCTTGTAGAAAATGGCGCTACACCAAAATTTTCATATGAAATTTACAGGTGAAATGTGAAAAAGGGCTGAAGGGAAATCGAAGAAATCAGTTAAATTTGAGCTATGCAATCGAAGATTAACAGCTTCTTTAAGCCATTTTCTTCTTCTTCTTCTTCATCGATTACGCACAAGAGTGTAGATTCATCTCAAATTGTCAGTGATGATTTCGAGTATAAGAAGGTACAACCAGAAATTTTGGTTACATACCAGCGAAGACCTCAAAATTCAAATGGGTATGGTGTAAATTCACTTATTTTCTGTTTCACTGCATTGAATTGGGGTTTTTTTCTTTTTACCTGTACATACATAGATGCCATTTGAATCTTGGAATTTCTGCTAAGAGAAGTGTTTGATTGGTAGCAGTGGTGGATCTAGAATTTTAGTTTGATGGGTTCAATTTTTATGATTTTGAACTATTCTCGTTACACTTTTCAATTTTGATGTGTTTTATTGAAAATTTGATGATTTTTACTTGTATATCTAAGCTTTGTATTGAAGGACTTGGTTCAATTGAACTTGTAGTCTGTTAGCTACATCCTCAATTGAGATTTGCTAGTATTTTTTAAATCCAAATTGTCTGTTGCTCTATAGTTTATTTAGTTTTGTTTTGTTTTTGGACATCTCTATGGATTACCTTTCGTTGGTATTGCTGTTTTGTTCAAATTTTACTTACACCTAGCTGTAGAAGAGCTTCGTTGAATGTTTGACAATAGTGGTTTATTAGCCATGTGTTTGAAAAGAAATTGCATCTCAGAGTTGTTACTACTTAACATTGATGACCTTTCTTATTTTTTCTTCAAGTTCTTTGCTTATGCTAAGCTGATTTTGCAGGCAAATGAATGGGGCATCAACTGGCGAAGCATCCAAGGAAATAGACTTGGAGGTGCCAAACTTGGAGGTGGCAAAGTCCAGGAAAATTCTGAATAAGAAGAGAAAGTATGCCCAATTCTATTTGGAACTCGGGCAGTCTGATTTTTTATTGCATACTTGTACTATCTGTGGATTCAAATATGCCAAAGGTGATGAAGAGGATGAAAAGTTTCATAAAACGTTTCACAAGAATTATACGCATGGTATTCCATTGAAGGTAATTCAGTAACAAAATTTGGTATTTCAAAATATTCGATTGTGCTTGATGTTATGAAAAGATTAAAGTTTTGTCCCACTGGGCTTTGACAAAATGTCCAGGGTTGGCGGAATGAAAGAATTATTCGAATTCCTTCACTTGAAATTGGGCGAATTATCTTGGTGCTGGACGATGACCCTACTCCTCAGAAAAACAAGGTTTACAGATACTGTTTGTTTATGCATGAAAAACTGTATTTTTACTTCCTTGATTGGCATTTCTCTAGTTAGTCATGCTAAACATAGTTCACAGACTTAAGAGAAGAGTGCATTGTTGGCAGGTAAAGGAAGTTGTGAAGATGATGGAGATGGAACTTGGAGATGGGTGGATATATCATCAGCTATGCAAGGTTCCTACTCTTGCAATTCTAATAAACTTATGGTCATAGAAAACAAACTTCATTGTCAAAAGTTGTTCACCAATCAATAGCAAATTTCAAATTTCCGGCTTCCTACTCTCTGCTTCATTTATCTTTTAACGTGAATTATAAGTTACTTCAGTTCAATGAGCTTCTTAGTCTTCCTATGACATTGAATGTCTGTCCCCATTTTGCTGACTAATTTTAGTGAGAAATTCTGTGTGGTGGTTATGCGACTGTCTGAGTTTTACTAGCTCTGTGAATGGAACTCTGAAACATTTCTCTCCTTAACAGGTGTATCTGTTTATATCTTCTCAAAGAGTATCTGGATGTCTGGTAGCAGAGCCCATTAAGAGGGCTTATAAGATACTCTCAATGCCAGAAGGTAGCAGGTGTAATGTCTCACCTGAGAAGGAAGCAAAACAGACTTCAACCACGCTCCAATTTGGAGGAGTGAGTTTCCAGAGGGAAATGGTAAGAAGAAATCAACCAACCAAAAGCTGTGAAGAGTCTGATGAAAGCATCAGTGGAATAGTGTTGTGTGAGAAGGAAGCTGTATCTGCGGTATGTGGCATTAGAGCCATTTGGGTCACTCCCTCCAACAGAAGAAAGCATATCGCCAGCTATTTACTTGATGCTGTTAGGTAACACCATTCACTTTCTCAGAGTTGTTATGGTTTCTTGAAGTTTTTAATTGAAAATCAGTTGCATGCTCAGTAGCCAGTGAAGTTAAAATGACGAAAGTTAGATGTTCAAACTAGTAATTGCTCCTTATTAGTTTCAATTGGAAACAAAAAGTTCATGTCTGAGAAACACGACCACTGGAAAAAGAAGGAAAGCGACTGTCACAGATCAACAGACCTAATTCTCATAGAGTAAGCAATCTGATGCTCTGGCTTGGTAAGTGCCTTTGTGGATTTGCAGCTGAATTCTTCTCGACTCACACTTGATAATTTATGAAATGGGTCCTGGTGGTATTCACTAGGTAAGAATTGTGTACTCTATCTATATTGTATGAGAAGATCCTACTAGGGTACTACAGTGTACTCCATCTATATTGCAAAATTAGAATGGTGTAGCACTCACTGCTGCTGGAATACATGATTGAGACTCTTTGTGTATGGACTATGGTGCTTCTCAAGATCTAGAGCTGTCCAACTTTTTAAAGTCTACCAAAGACTTTTACACTCCTGTGCTATTACACTTTCAGACATAATGTTTTGTAGAAGTGGATATGGCACAAAAGTTCAAGCTTTGGAATACAAAATACGTCTGGTCTTTCCATGCAAAAATTATCTTGATAAGAAAATTATTTTGAGGGATATAATTGAGTACTATCAAGATGGTTTAGAGATGATTATTGTTAAGTGTCCCACATCAGTGGAGGAAATGAACTCTTGTCTCCTTTTATGATCTTGGGCAATTTTCACCTCGTGAGCTAGCTTTTGGATAGGAGTTAAGCCCAAAGTCCATTTCTTAATGATTAAGAAGGTTTTGTCCACTTCTTCCTATATTCAACGTGTAGCAGTTTTAAATTCAGGAATGATTAAGCTGTCAATGGTGAAAAAAGGGATTCTACCTTGGGGAAGAATTATGTTTTAGTCAAGCTTACAGGAGAATAGAGGATGCAAGATGCAACCATCCTTGGCTATCAGTTTCAAAGGAGGTCTGGGATACTTGAGTGGTATTTCCTTTCACAATGTGATGTTTAGTTCTCTATCTCAATTGCCAAATGATAAAGTCTGATGTCTGCAGTCATACTGAAGAAACTATAATCTCTGTAATTGAGCATCAATGGTCTCTTAAGATGAGAAGAGAGGTAGAGGGGGTGGGGAGCATTATTCACTGAGTTGCGAGCTATGCACCACTGGCCCTCCGGAAATTTCTCGGTTATAAAGAAAAGTATCCTCATGAGTAGACCATGTCCCTGAGATTTGATAAAAGAAAGCTACATTACATGTTAATACACTATAATTGGTTAAAGCTGTAATGAATATATTGGAAAGAAACGACCAAGGAATGGAGAAAGAGTACACCAAGATGAAAGATTGGATGTTGCTTAGAAACTGCCCAAGTATGGAGTTCACTAGGGAGGGTTTTCTCACTCAGTCCAACCTCCAAAAGAAGGGATTTCAGCTTTGCAGTAGGTGTCTGACGTGTGAAGAACACTATGAAGATGTTGGCCACCTCTTCTTGCACTGTAGAACTACTAGTCAGTTATGATGCATGTTTTTGGCAATATTTGGCATCTTGGACTATGCCAAAATCCATTTTTGAGCTACTGCAATGCTGGAACAAAGAGTGGTTATGCAAGAAATCACAGAAGACTTAGAATACCATTCCTCAAGCCATTTGGTGGACTGTATGTCTTGACAGAAATGACCGAACTTTTGAAGGCAACAGAAGAATCATACATAGACTTAAACAAAGATTTACATTTTTTCTAGTTTTTTGGGCCAACCTGGTTATTGAAGATGATGGAGATGCAATTCCAGATACAATAGAGGATCCACAAAATCTGCAATTATGTCAACACTTCAATCTACTTTCTATTGCATGACAGTTATCTGCAAAGTAATTGTTATATTTTGGTCAAATAAGTTAAGAGGAAATGATTATTTTGCTGTCTGGAATGCCAAAGTTCCACGTATATATGGATTGCTTATGATTTAAGTTAAAGTCTGAACTTGCTTCTCATTTTTCAATGCAGGGAAAGTTTTTGCAAGGATTTAGGTCTTAAACGGTCCGAGTTAGCCTATTCTCAGCCAACCTCAGCTGGAAAGGCCTTCATCTCGAGTTATACAAGGAGCAACTCATTCTTGATTTATACAACTTCTGATTTATAGTAAGGACCTGAGAAATAGTCCTTAAGAAATCTTCCCGCGAAGTAGTCTCCCAGAAGGAACTACAACTCTGCAATAAAGATTGATGTAAAGGCGTATCCTTTGGCAGCAATAGAAGCTTTCTTCTTTTGCTTTTTCGCAGAAGACAAAGCATCAACGACAGTCATAGGAACAAGATGTTTCTTCTCAGCCTTTCCTGGAGTTCAAGAAGCTTAAGCTTGCCTGATTACAATCTGTCTCGCGGAAACCGGTAGTAAAAGTACTGGGACTGATGACCTTAATAGGATATTCTCCTTCAACCTTTGGCTACATTAGCATATATTATAAGAGAGTAGATGTTTTTTTGCTGTATATTTATGCAAAATCATAGGACTTTTATGCTTAATGTGCATTGCATTGAAGCAAGAAGTTTGGAATTTTTTGGTTATGATGTTTACACACTGAAGATTGTTGATTGCTCTTTCTTTTGAATTGAGCATTGGTACTTTTGGAGTCTTTTCTTTGTAGGCCGCTCTTCGGGTGATGAAGTGGACAATTCCTTACTCTGACTTGCATGAATCAATTCTTACTCCTTGGTATGAAGTGAAATCCATATCTAACTACAACCTCAACTTCTAAATACCATTTTTCAACTTCGACTTTTATATACTACCATTTAACTTTAAACATTCTTTATTTTCAAATTTCAACCAAATCTATGTTTAAAGTAAAGATTTTTACAACACACCCCTTTTTCTTCTGTCTTTTTATGGAACATGAACTAGAAGGATGTTTGTTCAATTTATATATTTCTTTCATTACATTACTCTAGTGTCCTTCATTGTTCTCGATAAAAATAATTTCATTTTTACGAGTTTCACACTCCAACTATAAGTTTTTTTTTTTTTTTTTTTACAATTAACTCTAAAAACAATATACTTTTCTGTTCTTTTTCAGCTGCAAGTAACATATCTGACTCATCTAACGGTCACTTCATTAAAATCCAATATTTGGTCCACTTTTTAACACACCCACCAACCCAATTTAAAGTATACAATATATTTTTCTGGTCCCAATACACCAACGGTCAAAAATATACATATTGAGAAAACAAAACAATGAATTAAATAAATAGTTATGTCAATTGTCATGTTTTACACAAAGTAAACATGAAAGAGAGCAACCATGAAAAACTAGTCTAAAAAGCTAAAATAATGAAAAACATAAAAACACCACTCAATAATCTTAAAGAATTTGATCGGAAAGTGGTGGTAGTCGCCGGAAAAAGTTGACGGGGACCGATGGCATGTCGTCGCGGAACCGAGGGTGGCGTAAGTAGTACAGCCCTGACCCTAACACAAATGCCTTAAATGGAACCACATAAAACACCAATGAAGCAAATAAACACACAATCACAAATATACCAGTAGCTCTAGGATCCCTCCAATTGAACAATGCTTCTAGTCTTTCCCCTTGTGCTGCTACATCACCTAGTAGTGTTTGTGCCCTCCCTGCTAGTGCCCTCAACCTATCGTATCGCACACGAACATGTTCCATAGGCCTCGAGCTTGGGAACCCATCAAACTCCTCGTCGAGCTCATCGGGGCCTATTGCATCTACGTAGGACAATCGAGGATCCATTGTGATTGCAACACGTTGGCGATATCGGTACCTCAGGGAAATGATCAAGAATGCATACATACATATTGTAGGTAAGACTAGGTGTGGACATAACACAATGGCTATTAATAGTATATGTACCAAGATTGTTGTTGGTGGGTGCACCCATGTACGAATTCCATCGAGCCAACGAGCTAACGTGGCTGCTCTAGACAAGCACCCCACCACCCTGAACCAATTCGCCTTACTACGCCTCATGCTCCATATGTGTGTGTCGGAATCCAACATACATTGAACCACTTCTTGACCCAATGCTGGTTCTGATCTAGCCAATCTTGCTGTCACAATCCTCATAGCTGTGTGCCTTAATATGTCCTGTTGGGCTGGACCAAATGGGCGTACGTAATGCATTCTTGGCAACATAGGATTAGTATAAGCTTGTATCAAACTCAACCATGATGAACAAGTAAACCTTAAAGCAATCTCAATGTCACCCATTTTCTTTGCACCACTAGGGAGCAAGACCATGAGTGAGTAAGTACCCATGTACACCTTATTTGTGTCGAGCGTTGAGAGTCGTACCCTTAGCTTCCCGAGTCGTACGTCCTTTTTGAGTGCATCGTCGTGCTTGTACCTCCCGTTATCAAACACCCCGATCGTTAGCACGGTGCAAGGATCGTACACGTCCCATGTATATTGCTCGTTCCACCTCGGATTGAAACGATCGAGGATAGTACGTGTCCGGACCCACTTAGGCCCGTACTTGGCCACCACGTAGGCGTCGGTGGTGCCACGTGTACCGTCTTTTGTTTTCACAGGGAGGAGATTGTTGGCCCCTCTTATACCAACTTCAAGCAATCCAATAGGTGGTTTGGATAATTGTTTTGCTGTGGCTCTGACATCACTTGTTAAATGTGCTGCTTCATCAAGCACGTGATACCCACCCTCCAAACAAGTTCGCACGTGTATTCTACCGGCATATGGCTTTTTCTCGTCACCAATCAAATTGAACCACCTTGATCTTGGCTCTGATTTGTCGTCGGTACGCTTATCGATGGATGTGACCTGTACCTTAGCATACCCCACCACTTGACCATTAGTAACATCTTCCACTGTGATCACCAAAAACGGCTCGAACGGCTCGGCGGCAACGAAGACAAGGTCTTCATTCCACGTGGGATTGGACGCCGAGCTGGACGTGCCCACCGTGGTTCGGCTCGTCTTGAATAACTGCGCCCCGAGCTGAGCTTTCACGTAGAGGTCCGGACTCCGAACCTTAGGCTCGGTACCACCCGAACCTAGCTGCAAGTCTTGGGTTTGGATAACCGTTAGCCTTAAATACCACAGCTTCGGAGAAAGGTAAACTTTGGCTCGGGTTTCCGGTATCAGCCCACCGGAATCCGACTGCCACGCCTCGTTAAAAGCTTCATCCGCCTGAGTCCCGAGCCACACCGCCAGCATAACGTCATTTCCCGGTGGGTTCTGATCGCCGGTGACACCTTCTAAACTGTACCATTGTGGAGCTAATGGACTGTCCGGCGGCACTCTTTTGGGAACTTCCTGCAAATCAAACGACACATTTCCGATGCAATTTTCGACGATTTTATCATCTGCTCCTTTCTTTTCGACCCAAATTGAGACTTCTAATGAAGTTGAGTTCAATCCATCTTTGTCGAACGCGAAAACTTGATCCCATTCTCTGTAATCAGCGAGTGATTTGGTTTTTATACTGTGAGTTCCGATTACCAGTTTTGCATAAGCAGACGAATCGGGCTCGTGATGAGCCCGTTTCGCCTTCACAAGTCGAACATATAGAAATGGCATTTGATCGACGAGATCAAATGCCCCTGTTCGACGATCAACTCCGGTGGAGAGATTCTTATGAAGGATTTTGAGCTCACTGGTGTTTTCATTTGCTGATGGGTTTTTATTTGGGGGTTTGTGTTGAGCTATTGGTGGATGCTCCATTACTTCCGGTTGCTGCTCCGGTGGTGATGTTGCCGCTGCTGGTGGTTCGCCGTCTTTTTTCGGTGGGGTTTCTTCCTTCTTCTCAGCTGATTCATCCGGTTTCTTCTCCTCTTCCTTCTTCTCCGATTTCTCTTTCTTTTCCTCAGTCGGAGTAGAGGGTTTCTCCTCTTTCACCTCCGGCGCCGGAGTTGGGGGTTTCTCTTCTTTCTTCTCCGGCGCTGCCTCCGCTGCAACTTCCTCCTTTTTCTCCTCCGTTACTGGCGGCGGCGGCGGAATTTCTTCATCTACATACCAAATCTTAAGCCCAATCTCACCTTTAATCTGCGAAAAAACACTCCGTTTCTCCAACGGATAATAAACCAAACTTTCCAACCCAACTCCGACGAAAGTACTACCGGGAATCTTAACTTTCCCAAGGAAATTACTCCTTTTTCCGATCTTCTTATCATTATACACATTCAATTCAAGTATCTCAGACGCCATTGAATCAACATCATGGACCAAAAACTCGAGACGCTCATCCCATTGAGGGTTGAGATCTCGAAACTTGGTCTTAGTACGACGTCGTTGGCCATCGAAATCAACGATGGCGAAAGCACTAGCAGTGCCTTGACCATCTTTAGGCATTAGATTTTTAGCATTACAGACTTCTACAATGACTTTTCTTGTACAAATTTGATCACCCATTTGAGATATCTATCAGAAAAACTGAAAAAATTATGGGTTTAACAGAATTTTTTTTTTCCGGGGAGTTTTCCGGTTAGTCGGAGAAATGGAGAGTATAGTAATGAAGAAAGTTGACAGTGTGAGGCTTTTAAAGTGGGGAAGGAGCCTATTTTTTTAAATTATATATTTTTAATATTTTTGTTTTGTTATGTTTCACATGAAAGTGGAGTGGGTATTTTGTCATTTATGGTACTTTCCCGTTGAGGTTATTTACCTTTTTTGTTATAAATTTTGTGTGGTCGAGCGGAGGATTTATCGAAAATAGTCTTATCGAGATAAATTTAATCCTTAACTAAGTATCAGCTGATAATTATGACATTTAATTTTTTTGTACACAAGTAGATAGTTAAACTTATGTAGAATTGAACAAAATAGACAAGTATGTCCTATATTGTAATTTTGTATCATGCGTGACGTCCTACGTATATTATGTCATGTAGGACATGTGTGTTTATTTGTTCAGTTTTATATAAATTTAAGTGTGTACTTATGCACACACTCAAAATTGGAGGGCGTAGTTGTCTGCTGAAACCAAGTTAAGGGTCATATTTATGTATTATGTCTAAAATATATGTGTACTCTATTATCTTCGATTTTATTTGTAAAATTATACTTTCGCTGTTATAATTTATATGAGTTAGTTTGACTTAACATGATATTTAAGAAACAAAGAAAAACTTTTGAAATGTGTGATCTAAGTACTTGATGTTTGTGTGCTATAAATTATTTTACTAAGTGTAAATTGAATATTTTAATATTAAATTATTGTTATCATTTATCAATAATATATTCAGTGAAATTTCACTAAGTAGATAATAATCTTTACAATATATAGTATAATTTACTATAGAAATAGTCTCTAATCATATTACTAAACTTCATATAGAAAAATAAAAAGTACAAATCTCTAAAGATTTATTTAGCAAAAAATATCAATTTGCATGTGCTATGTGTCATAACTTATAGGTAAAAACATTTATCTATTGGAAAACCGTTGGTTTTATCATTTATGTACTATTCTTTCATTAATTATATATACCACATTAAAATTTAAAAAGATAAAAATAATTATAATAACCAAAAAAAAAGACACGTAAGCATAAAAACAAAGATCTACGTGGCAATTGCATGGGTTTGTGAGATTTGATATAGACAGATGGTATCAAATCTGAGCACCTTTCCTCAAGCTGAATTTTTGTTTTATTTTATTTAAAATAGTAAATATAAAATAATTATTCTGATTAAATTTACATGAATGCAACTTCTTGAATTTATTATTATATATGTCATTTTAATTATTTTGTATCTTGCTATTTTATTACTTTATATTTTACGATTTCATGTAGTTACATTTTTTTACTTAAAAATTTATCGAAAATAACCTATGTATGTTCTACTTTTTTTCTAAATCATACTGAATAAGTTTTGTATCTTGCTATTTTATTACTTTATGTTTTATGATCTCATGTCAATTACATTTAGCTTAGGTAGATTCTACTTTTATCTAAATCATACTGATAGAATTATACTGAATAAATTGTCGTTGCAGCTGATTTCTTGAATGTTGAATCATGAAATTTGTATGTGAAAAATCATGAAATTAGAAGTGTTTAAATTTTTTTGGGGGGTTGCAACTTTTGTGTACTTTGCTCATGATAAATTTATGTTTATGAAAAGTCATGCAAGTATGGGGATTGAAAATAAACATGCAAATTGTACTCAATAGGACGATTGTAAAAAAAAAAAAAAAAATCAAAACAAAGAAAAAGTTATTTTCGAAAAATAGAAACAATAATATTTATTTATATCGAAAAATCTTAATAAAAAGAACTCGAAGGAGAGTATAGAAAGATAAGAAACAATAAAATTTGTTCATTAGAGTAAAAGATTCCTAACAACACTATCAATATATCAAAGTCGCAGAATTAGAATTTTACTAAGTTGATTCAAAATATAACAAAATACTAAACACAAAGAAAAAAATAAATAGGAAATTTATTGAATCCTTTACACCCCTCGAGCTTCGTCTACACAAATAAATTAAGATCAGTTATACGAATCATCACCGAGTACGTAACATGATTAAAATAGAAGGATTGAAAGTTTGACAAGTTATTCTCCACTATAATTACAGTATTCCATCCATAGTAATTACCTTCTAAACAAGGTAAATATCAACAAATAAGACCGTTAATTAATTTAATTAATAAGATTATCATTAAGTATGATGTAATTAGTACTGTCAGTGCTAAACCACCACCCTCTTCAGTAAATAATTACTAAAATAATAATATGTGAAGAATAAAACATTCATGAAATTCAGTTCATTTTTTGGCAGTTTTTTTTTTTTTTTTTTAATTAATTCATTTTTATCTTTTATTTAAGCTTTTTGGAAAAGGCCACTTGCAGAAAGCAGATGAAAAATTTGCAGAAAGATATATATATAAAATTATAAATATTACTATTAATCTCTGCAAAAATGAACGTTGCTTTGTTCTTGTGTTCCATAATTGTTTCTCTTTGTAACAGTGCTCCTACTTTTATTGAATTGATGATTTATAATAAACAAATTGCATATATAAATCACTTTTGTAATTTAGCGATCAATGAAATAAATATAAATTTTAAAGATCGAAATTCAAATTTTAACGGAACAATATAAAACAAGAAGAAGGTGATTTCATCTCATCTGTATAAGTTGATATGAAAGTTTTCAGATATATCTACTGATAATAAATATTCAATAAAATAATCGAGTGAACACCGATTGAACTAAGATATGGCGTAATGATATTTTCAAGTGAAGGAGAGCCTTGTTCAGTAGCGAAATTAGAATTTTATGTTTATGAAGAATTATTTAGTATTTTATTTTGTCTTCGTTGAAAATTAAACCTGAAACTTTAACCACACACTTCATTGACCATTAGGCTACATCCTTGAGTACCAACACAATTAAATACTTATGGTATTATTTACTAAAATATTTTAACTGAATTAACATAAACTCGTAACTTATAGTTACGCTAGATTTATTTTTATCTTAAATGATAAAATTATTTTTGTATGATCTCTAGGTTACGAGTTTAATCACTTCCACACACTAGATCAGAGAATATACTTTAAAGATACGTGTGAGCTTTGGGAAGAGAGTTTATATTTATTTACATTTTACAATGGTTAATATCTCTGACGAACTTACATTTACAAATAATATATAGTAATTTTTCCAATAAATAAATATATAATCATTCAGTTACACGAATGCTCACTAATTAACAAGTCAATTATAGAAGTACCTTTTCTGTTTTTTATAACACCATTAGCTAACTAGGGGATGAAGATTATGGTAGAAGATTAATTATAACTGAAAGTCATCTATTCTCATATCAATATGACAGGTTATTACTGTATTACTATCTATCTTCACGAGGTAGTGGTAAAATTTATATACGCTCTAGTCCCTCAGATCCTATGTGAAATTTAACTGGATATGTTGTTGTATTACTCTATTGCTATCTTATTCTTCAGTTTTATTATTACGCGTTGTTTCCTATATTTCAGATTGTGTGAAAGTTGATACAAAAAGCAGAGTTCTCTATGGTCTTTTACTAATGGGGTTCCTCCCTCTCAATCAAGTTCATTCGATCTCATATCAAATGCCATCAATAAAATCACTTTTTCGAAAAAATACCGATTATCATCAACCCCATCTTACTTCTCAACTTGGGCTTAAATATAAGTTAATCCGAATTCATCAGGTCCAATGCAAGTACATGACATCAGGTGAGAAACCAATACAAAACTTGAGGATGTTGTAGGAAGTATGAACAAATACATTTCAAATTCTGAATCCGTCTCTGAATTGGTATGAAGATCAATAATAACAAAAACCAAAAAAGAGCAAAAGCTGCTACACTTGAAAAGCAACCATATGAGAATCCTCTATACTTTCTCTAAACCAATTTTTTTGTAATTAAAAGTAAAAAAAATATTAAAGCTACACATAATATAGTTAAAAAAATGAAAAGCAAAATTGGGAATAATATCCCTAACATCAAAATTTGAATATTACATTTTAGGAAATAACTTATAATCTTGCTTATATTGCTACATGGATCTACTGTTGTCACTGTTAACTCTCTGCTTTCTATTTGGAGCAATGTCTTCAGAAAACCTACAGCACAAGTTAAGAACTTAATACACAAGCAGTGTGAAGATCTGAAATCATTTATCTTTAGAAGACGAAAAAGAATATTGGAATACACGATATCTAGAGTTCAATTACGAGACGTATAACCAAAGGTCTTAGGTTCAAACCCTGGGAATAGAAAAATTCATGAAAAGGAGCACTTCCCTCTTGAATGGGCCTTACTCAACGTGAATCCAAATTAGTCGAGGCCTTGAGAATAACCAGATACCAGAGGGAGACAATTTTTTTTACTAGACCTATAAACTATAGAAGATAATGTGACTTAATGTATCGAGGAAACCAAAAGTTGGGAAACAAAATGTTGTTTTATGCATCTGATTAAATTTCAGAAAATGAGATTGCTCACAAAAATGTACGAATCGTGAAGTCATGCTTTTTTTGTCTTATAATCGTGGTATCTGGTGCCAGCTTGCGTGCGTATCGTTTATTCCACGGGATACCTACTACCAACCACCAACAACAAGTGCCCGGTAACTTTGTCCACCAAGACTTGGACAAAAGAGAAGAAATCACCTAGTGATCTGTCTCAACTGAGATTTGAACCTGAGACCTTATGATTTTCCTCTCACTTCATTGACAACTAGGCCACACCCTTAGGTGCGTGAAGTCATGCTTGGAAAACTATCTACAAGTTGGGAATCATAAGCGAGGATAGACCGGAAGAATGACCTCAGAAATACAATCCAATATGATTCATAAATCAACTTACGAGTAATGATTAAATGAGTTCTAGAGAACTTACATCTCCAAAATTCTCTTCCTCTTGTCGTTGCAAATGTAGGAGCTCAGCTGTTCAACCCCCATATTTGCAAAAGTCTTGTCTAGATCATAATTCAACAAATTACATGCATCTAAAGTTGATGAGGACTCGGCTGTATCAGGTGTACTGGAGAGGTCTCTAAGTTTTCCTTTAAGATGCTCCATCAAAACGAAACCTGCCAAATAGTGAAGTGATCAAAACTTCAGTTAAACCGACGTGTGATACATGTCAACTACATGGATTCTTTCTGCAAGTTATAGCTAAGAGTAATAATTACACTGAAAAAGACTTTGGTAATGTTAAAGCCTTGGCAGCCGAAAAACAGGTGTGATTATGTGAATTGTTTTGCAAAATATCCAGGGGAGTAAACCTGATCGCATTAAGGCATGGTAAAGTTTTTTGAATTTACAGTAATGCAAGATATTCATGCAGGACAAATAGCACAACACAAGAAGAAGCAAGCAATGAAGGGACCCTCACTAGGATAGAAACCCACAATAACTCAATAATTCTACGAAGATTCAACTTTAAGAAATGCGAAAATACATTGTGTCTCTAAATACCAAGTTTTGTATAAGCTATGATTCTTCTTATCTTCTTATAAAAAGAAGCAGCAGTCGCTCTGTGCTTACCACTTCACCTCGCTTCTCGCTTCTGTCATTGAACCAGTACCAATCACACTCCCTATTCAGCACAGAAGCTCCAAAAATGAAGCTTCATTTTCCTGAGTTTGGTGGCATCAATCCGAGGGCTGGATTAGAAGGCACGGAAAATATTTTGAAACCTATCAAATTCCTAATAGATGAAGGTGAATTATGTTTAACAAGTAATGCATCGAGTTAATTACTGATTTAAAGAGCATTTAAAGGATTCCCAGTGGATGGTCTATCTTGGCTAATGTTCTGGGCAGATCTACACAGGAGGTTTAGCGATTTTATATATAAGTTCAATAAACCTCAGCGATGTGGAACTGTGGACAGTTATTAGGAGCAATGGAGGGTGCAACCAATATGGTGATGATTAACCTCCATCCTACTGAATTCCACTTTGTAACTTGCTTTGTCAACGTATAGAAACAAGAGATCAAGTCTCTAGTGAGGATAGCCAACCCTGCCACCCTCATGGATGCTTATGAAGTAGCCCGACTGCATAATGAATCCATTAAAGCTCTTCATAGATAAAAACTCCTTCAAGATGCTCCTAGTACATCCTAAGCCCTCTAGAACCCTCTAATATGTCATCTCAGACTTGTTTGCCCATTTTACCTTTCTTTCTTTAAATTATATTTGGAAGTATTATAAAGATGTAATTACTGAAAAAGCTAAGTTCCCTCCTCTCATATCCCCTCTTCTTATCTTCTGATTTCATTCTTTCCTTCTCCCTTTGTTCTTTACTTGCTATAACTGTGCAATTTTTTCGCTATCGAGCTCAAGTGTAACAATATTTTTTAAAAACAGAAGTTAGTGTCCATCTGAAGGAAAGTAAAAACAGACAAAAAATTCACCAATTTCTACAGCAAATACCAGTTTATAGATGATGCACCATTCAAGTAATGAATAAATGTTACAAACTTATGGAGAGGAGGAAGCAAAAACTCACTGAGGGCTCGAAGGGTCTTCAAATCAAACTTGTTAGCTAAAGACTTATGACCAATCTTTTTGGCACGTTGTTGAATCAGAACTTTCAAACCTATCAATAAATCCTAAAAAATTCAACCAGATCACACATAAGATATTGGTCATCACCCAAAAGAAAAAGGAAAAAAATGAACAGAGATAACTTACAAGCTCAGATTCGGTTAAGGAACAAAGCCACCGAACATCTTCAATTCTATTATTCCCTAATATAGCCATCTGTTCTTTCATCTTTCTTTGGCGTGCACTTAAAGGACACCTGATGGGAAGAGGTAAAATCTTTTTAAGCATTATTGCAAGGGTGAGAGGCAATGGCATATAAAAAAGAAGGTGGCCCAGGTAGTATATGGTGATTATAACCATACACATTAGGTACTAATGGAACAGGGATAATGCAACAGCAAATGAAGAAAAAATTGATATCAAACATTATATGGCAAGGTCCTTGGATTTATCATATTTTTCCAAATTCTTGTTGTTATAAGTAGCGGTAGCCATTGTCTACTATGTGAATCCTTTTAGCAATGTATGTATATTTAGCAGCTTCTGTGCTTTTCTTTTAATTTTTATACCTGTGGAGTCTGGGTCAGCTATCAGCTAATTTCACGCGGTACCTGCTACCTCCTACCGGTACAATCACCGTGTAACTCTATCCACCAAGACTTGAACATATGAAAAAGAAATCACCTAGTGTTACCAGTGACCTATTGATTCTCAACCAAGTTCATTGATCACTACGTCACACCCTTAGGTGCCTCATCTTGTTATTTCTCTCTTCAATACATGTTTAGAATAAGAGTATATTTTCAATACTGGATCCATGTTTCAAGTTTCAACATTGCATCAATAGGTCTTTCATCCTCTTTCTTACGACTAGGTGAAAATACAGCCAGCAAAAACTCCATCAAGGAAACCATAAAATTTAGGTATAAACAACATAACCAATGCAAAGTCTAGAGCGTATAGAGTTTACACAAATCTTACTCCAGATAGACTTTCAGCTCAAGTAAAATCATATCAAAGCAAATACTATAGAAATCATGACAAAGCAAAGCACGATTTTTAAAAAAAGGAACAACAACTACAATAAATAAGGCGAGGAATAGTTTTTGAAGAGAAACTTACAGTTACGGAGGACTCCGGCGGTCGGTGTGGAAGACTTGCAGCAGCGGCACGCCGGCGCAGGGAGATGGACTGACGGCGGGGGAGGTTTTTTTTTTTTTTTTTTTTAACAGGGAGAGGGATTTGGGGAAAATAAAAAGGAAATATCAAAATTCATACTTAAGGAAAATAGCGTTTCTAGTCTCTAAAGTTATTGATTTGTTCATTTTGATCCACATCTTAGTGAATTGAGCATATTTAATCTTTTTTTTGGAATAAAATATGCTATTGAGATTCCAAATTGTGATTTCCATTTTTTAAAATAAAACTTAACCTATATTATAAGTTTATATTTTATAAAAAATAGACTCATCATTTTAAATTATGTAAATAAAAAAGATTTAAACTCGATGTGAAAAGATAAAGGCCAAACCACTCAAATTTAATATCTTAAATTCATTTTTTTTTTTGTAAAGTGCACCCATCCTTTCAAAATCCTAGATACGTCTCCGATTCCTTCACTCCTTTTTAAAAATGTATTGCTTTCTATGTATTTTTTGTATAAGCATATTTAAATTTTGAATTCGCTTCGGCTTCTAAGAAATATATGCTCAAAAGATGATAGATGAGATATCACATTGGATGTTTTGGAATGAGTATCTTGAATATTCCCCCGTTCCAATTAATATTTTTGCTTTTTGAGATTTAAACTCTGTGAATTTTGACCAACATTTTAAAATATATATTTTTTATGACATAAAATTTTTGTGTCAAGCATAGTCAAGTAATTCATAGAGCAAAGAAGTGTATTTTTTTTTTTTCATTATACGTATATCACTTGGTAAATCCAAATAAATCAATAAAAACATGTAAAGTTCTAACTGAATACCAAGCTTAACAAGAACAAGAAGAAAATGTTGAAGAATTGGTTAGGGGTTGCGCGAACGGCATGCCCCGCTACCACAAATTAGGGATGTACATGGCCGGGTTGGTTCGGGTTTTTCAAATATCAAACCAAACCATTTGTGTCGGATTTTTAAATTTATAAACTAAACCAAACCAATAAAACTCGGGTTTTTCAAATTTTCGGGTTGTTTCGGGTTTTTCCGGTAAAATATTCATACAAACATATAATTTACTTGTATTTCAAATATTTCTTTAGTCCTACCAAAATACAACTATTTAAGATGTTTCTTAAAAATTTAACACAATATGATATGATTAATGACACTAAAATATCCAACAAAAATAATAATAATGAAATCGCGTAAAACAAATATTGCAAATTAACAAGTCATAATGAAAATGATTATAATTTAAAAGTACTAAATCATGCTAAAATTAAGTTTAATAAGTATTAGTTACATGACTAAATATTAAAGGAAATTAAAATTAGATTATGTATTTTAATTGTTAAATCAATGTAAAACTAAAGAACAAATATTCAATATTATTGTCATTCTTAGTGTTGAATTGATTTTCTTTTTGCATGAGTATTAATTTGATTTTGATTTAAGCTTTATTATATTTACCAACATCTGTAGACTATAATCTTTATTGACCTATTCATAATTCTAAGTTTCAAACTTGAAATAATATATTAAAAGATAAAAACTATGAAAAAGTATAAGAAATATTTAAAAATTATATCAAAGTAAATATTTTTATGTATAAAATAAAATTTTAAAATTATATATATAATGTCGGGTTGGTTTGGTCTCGGGTTGGTTTTTTTTTAGTTAAAACCAAACCAACCCAAATATAGTCGGATTTTTTTTTTCAAAACCAAACCAAGTCAAACCAAACCACTAGTCGGGTTTTTTTTCGGGTTGACTCGATTTGCGGTTTGGTTCAGTTTTCGGTTCTGTTTTGTACACCCCTACCACAAATTATGACATAGGCTCGATCATTTGGACCGACCTTAAGTGGGCACCCTTTCAAAGTGCAAAGGAAGTCATCGACCAAGGCCATAAGCCTTATTGATCACACATTAACCCGATCCAGGTAAGTATGTTTCTTGTTGCTCTTTCGTATTCTTATATATCCAATACAAATCCTTCTTTTCCTTTGTGTAAACCAATGAGGGACATTTTGCTTATATAAAGTTTAAATCTCATAACATTAATCAACTAAATTATAGGGGTATCATACTACATCATTTAGTCCTCATGATAGCTCTTAGAAAAAAAATAATACGAAAAAAAAATATTCCTCCACTCTTAATCAGATGATTTGATCGACCTTGATCCTGCGATCTTGATTAAAGCATTGAGCATTCAAGAAAAATTCTATATTAATAACTAGGCATTTTTTACCAACCCTCAACAAAGATTGTTAACAATATCATAATAAAAAAAAAACATTAGTATAACATTATAAGACCATATTAGAAAAGTTGGAACTAGTATTGTTGGGGTACTCCTAAAGAAGAAAACCCCTTCAAAAATTGGCGTATGCCACTGATTGCAGCGCGCACACGGTATTCTTTAGTAAAAGGCGAAAGAATAGTTCGCTTTGTGCTCACTGCGTGGCTGCGTGAGTTTCAAAGACAATTTGTGCTGCATTTTTATATTGTGACAAAGTTTGTATTTACTCGTTATTTATCGATGTGGTACTCACCTCATTTAATCAGAAAATATATGTTTCTTATTTGGCCTTCTAATTTATGTTTCTTAGACTCTTCAAAAATATGTTATATGTTGTCACACTCATGTTAGATCCTCTAAAATGTACTACTTCTCGAGGACAAACTGCAAACATGCACCCGAATGTTAAATGTTGCCGCAGTCATGCAAGATCTTCTAAAATGCACTACTTCTCAAGGACCAACATGCACCGAGTTTCTAAAATGCACTACTTCTTGATGAGGACAAACTGCCAACATGCACCCGAGTGTTAAATGTTGTCGTGTCAAATCTTCTAAAATGCACTACATTTTATTTATCACTGTTTAACAAAAACCAAATATAAGTTAACCAAAAGAAGGAAATTTTATTTAAGAATTGGTAGGGGCTGCGCGAACGCAGGCCCCCGCTGCAACAAATTATGACGTTGGCTCGACCACTTGGGCCGACCTTAGGTAGGCACCCCTCCAAAGTGCAGTGAAGGTCACAAACCTAGGCCATGGGTCTTATTGATCGCCCATTGACCCCGTCCAGGTAAGTATGTTTCTTGTTGCTCCTTCCTATTCTTTTATATCCATCTAGATCTTTGTTTTTCTTTGTGTCAGCCGATAAGGGGCATTTTGCTCTTGATTTTTGATCTTTTCTTTTATTTATGGCACCACATAGACAACAAACAGGATGATAGACATTATATTTGAGTGGACAATATTATTGAACTTTTTATTAGATAGTGTTTTAATGAATTTTTTTTGTTAGTTAGAGATGTAATAACGTCCGAGGGCGGAGCTAGGGGTGACAATTGGGTGTGTTGAGTCAAATTTGGATGGGTCATAATGGGTTGAGCCAACAATCGGATCAAGATCCAACCCAACCCAAATTTTCTTGGGTCAAAATGGATTGGGTCATGGGTTACAATAAACATTACGGTTCAAGACCCGACCCAACCCAACCCAACCCAAATTTACTAAGCGTAATTATTTTACTTGTTCTTTTAAATTATTTTAGTATCTAATTAAAAAAAAATCTTTGTTATGGTTATATACAATATATCAAATTGAAAAAAAAAGTTTTTTAAAAATATTTGAATAAGATTTTTCATGAGTCAATTCAGATTACATATCAACTCAGTTTTTAATGGATTGGATTGAGCTAATGAATAGGCAAATTATTTTAAGCGGATTAAATGGATTGAACGAGTTGAGTTTGATTTTGCCACCCCTACACAAAGCTAGGTTGAAAATTGAAAATGCACAAATAGGAAAGAAATGTTAGAATGTGGTTGCGCTTAAGTGAGATCCTCTAAAGTGTACTACTTCTCAATAAAAAAATGTAGTAAAATGTTGCCACACTAATGTTACATCCATTAATCAAAATAAACCAATAGAAAAATGTTCTAGCGTTGAAATGGACCCTTAGTTATACACGAATAGTAAGTAAAGAAGAAAATTTTGATAAAGAATTGGTAGGGGCCGCGCGAACGCAGGCCCCCTCTGCAACAAATTATGACGTAGGCTCGACCACTTGGATCGACCTTAGGTAGGCACCCCTCCAAAGTGCAATGGAGGTCACAAACCTAGGCCATGGATCTTATTGATCGCCCATTGACCCCGTCCAGGTAAGTATCTTTTTATCATTATCTTTTTTCATTTAATATCAAACAAATCTTTATCATACTCTTGGAAAAATTTAACTTTATTGCAAAAGTTTCTCAACTTATAGGGTGTTTTTGGTAGAGAGGAAAACAGTTTTCATGAAAAGTATTTTTTTCTTCTTACCGAATAGCTCCATAATGTTATTTCTTCTTTTCGTTTTATTCTTCATACAACCGTGATGTCTTTGACCTGTGTGCACTTTGACTAATTATATGTGGTACCATATGATGTTAACTTAAAAATGTGCACTGGGCAATCTGATATCGTCCATTTTGTTTTTTTCTTCTTGTTATTACCGTGGTGTCTTGTTATTATAAAAGAGTGTCACTATTTTATAATATCAGAATATAAACAAATGTTACTGCGAATAAGAATACTTGTAGAAAAGGTTAAAAACTAGTATTGTTGGGGTCCTCTAAAGAAGAGAATCCCTCCAAAAATAGGCATATGCCACTGATTGCAGCGTGCACACGGTATTCTTTAGTAAAAGGCGAAAGAATAGTTTGCTTTGTGCTCACTGCGTGGCTGCGTGAGTTATTAATCTAATTTGTGCTGCACTTTTATATTGGGACAAAGTATGTATTTACTCCTTGTTTATCAATGTGGTACTCAACTCACTCATGCTCTCTATTTTTTTCCTTCAAGGTGTTCGATGAACCATCGCATAGGGTGTTTTCAACTGATCAGTTCGAAAAAAATAAGAGTTGCGTTTATTTATATTGCATCTTCTATGGTTACTTTAAGTAGGTCTTATCATCTACATTGTTTGGACTCTTCAAAAATATTGTTGCACCGGACCTATGTTGGATCCTCCAAACGCACAAGTCACCTTCTTTATAGGGTCCGAGTAACATATATAGTTTTATAATGGGATCGAGTAGCGAATGGAACCTTGTCTTTCAGAGCTAAGATTTTATCACTCCTCAGAAGAAGTCTATAAATTATTATTTTTTTGAATCATTGGGTGTCGGTCAATGTGACGGAAGTATCAGTATGTTGTTGGGCTAAAATAATACGAAGATACTCCTAACATGTTGTGATATTGTTAGCTATGGATCAAATGCCACACGATTTTGATGATCTATTCATAGACTTGTTAGCTCCACAACTCTAGCAAATTTGGCAAAGTTGGTTCACCTAACACATAAAAGGTCAAAGTTTAATAATCATCACGTTAGAACTAATACTAATAGAGACCCGTAGCGTAGTGGCTATTGAGTACAGAAGTATACGGGGAATGCAAAATTGAATCCTTGAGTTACTTTTTAAAATTGTAGAGAGCCGTTGAATATCTGAACTTTAAACATGAAGTTCCCCACCATAACTGTTGGGTTTTAAAGGTGTGAACAGGAAATGAAGGGTTGTGACTTTGCCGAAGAGTTGTGACCTTTATGAAAGGTTGTATCTTTTCTAAAGGATTGTGATTGTTTGAAAGGTTGTGCATTTTTCAAAGGGTTGTGACCTTTCTGAAAGGTTGTCTTTTTTCCAAAAAGTTATGACTTTTACTCTTTGTTGGCTATAAATAGAGAGGCTTTCTCTCATTTTTCTGCATCGAATTCTTCCCTTCTCTCGCATACATTTCTTACAAAATAAAATCGATCGATTGTGTTTGTGTGTGTGATTCGTTGCTGTCATTTTGAGTTCGTTGAAATTATCAAAGTTTGAGGTACCGCTACTTCTTTAATGGTTAATCCGTTTTATATTGGGAGGAATTAATCTGCAACCTCGGGTACTTGATGGGATTAAATTTCTTAAGGACACACAGTGGGTTCTGTGGACTCGGATTAGTTCTTTGCTTTTTCCTTTCATTTTTTATTATTTCTGATTAGGTAATCTGAATACAAGAGATAACAATAACTAACAAGAAGTGAATGATAAGACTGGAGATGGACAATCTTACCAGTTCCCCACTTGCATTCGCGCAACCCCTACCAAGAGACTAAGCAAATCTGAAACAAGAAATTTTTGCTTAAGAATTGGGTAGGGCCATGCGAACCATGCCCCCACTGCAACAAATTATGACGTAGGCTCGACCACTTGGGCCGGCCTTAGATAAGCACCCCTTCAAAGTGCAATGAAGGTCACAAACCTAGGCCATGGGTCTTATTGATCACCCATTGACCCCGTCCAGGTATGTAAGTTTCTTATTGTTCCTTCCTATTTTTTTATAACCATCTTAATACTTGTTTTCCTTTGTGTCAACCGATGAGGGATATATTTGTTGGAAAAATACTACAATATTGATATTGGACTAAAATTATAAAGTAGTAAATAACTTAACACAAACACTGTGTCGTGGCAAGCCACTGCCTTGAATGCGATTTTGGTCAGACTCTGGTGCAAATCGTTGTAGCCGGTCGCTCCCCAAGGTTCCATAGTTACTCTCAAACACGTGCACTCATGGCTGAAAGTTTGGAGTTGCACAAAAACAATTGCCCGGAAATCCACAATAGGGAGAATGATTATTTAAGCCAATAAAGAAATTGGTGAAGGAGATAGTAAATGAAAGAAAGGACATTTGTTTTTTCTTCTTTGTGTTTAGCTCCCAAATGATATCCTTAAATAGGAAAATTATTTACGTTTTCATCCATCAAAAGAATGTAAGAAACTAACGTATAATCAATGTAATGAAACATTACTCTTACTTTAATGACAAATTTGCTATAATACAAAAGTAACTTCAAGTCTTCTGAATATTTTCTTACGAAGTTAAGAAACTGACACTTGAGATAAATGTGAACCATTAATGTGGAAGTAACTCTCCTATTTCACATATACTAACGACTTAGCAATGTTCACATAGATTAATTACGGAGAGCTAAAAGATGTAACTTATCCTTTGCATTAAAAGAAAGGAATATTATCCACAATATTGCTTTTCATCTTCTTCTTATTATTTTTTGCTTCATTTAATATCAAACAAATCTTTATCATTCTCTTGGGAAAATTAAACTTACTGCAAAAGTTTCTCAACTTATAGGGTGTTTATGGTACAGAGGAAAACATTTTTCATGAGAAGTATTTTTCCTTCTAACCGAACAGCTCCATAATGTTATTTCTTTTCGTTTTATTCTTCATACAACTGTGATGTCTTTGACCTATGTGCACTTCAACTAATTCTATAAGGTACTATATATATGATGTTAACTTAAAAGAGTGTCACTATATTATAATATCAGAACATAAAAAATGTTACTATGTATAAGAACACATGTAGAAAAGGTTAAAAACTGGCATTGTTGGGGTCCTCTAAAGTAGAGAATCCCTCCAAAAATTGGCGTATGCCACTAATTGCAGCGTGCACACGATATTCTTTAGTAAAAGGCGAAAGAATAGTTCGCTTTGTGCTCAATGCATGGCTGCGTGAGTGCTTAACCAAACCTGTGCTGCACTTTTATATTGGGACAAAGTTAGTATTTGCTCGTGTTTTATCAATGTGGTACTCAACTCACCCCTTCTTTTCCTTCAAGGTCTTCGATGAAACATCGCATAGGGATTTTTCAACTGATCAATTCGAAAAAAATAACAGTTGTGTTAGTTTAAATTGCTTCTTCTATGGTATAATCTACGTTGTGTAGACTCTCCAAAAATGTTGTTGCACTGAACCCGTGTTGGAGCCTCCAAACGCACAAGTCACCTTTTTTTATCGAGTAGCGTGTGGAACCTTGCATCTCAGAGCTAGTTTAAATTGCTTCTTCTATGGTATAATCTACGTTGTGTAGACTCTCCAGAATGTTGTTGCACTGAACCCGTGTTGGATCCTCCAAACGCACAAGTCACCTTTTTTTATCGAGTAGCATGTGGAACCTTGCATCTCAGAGCTAAGATTTCTCATCATTTTTTTAGTCCATGTATATTAGATAAAAGGATACATATGTTACTGGTTTTCATGGTCCAACTGAACAGATTATTTGTGCGACTATTATACAAAAGTTCAAAATATATATCAGCAATGCTTGGCTACAAATAAAACATAAAACAAAACAAAAATAAGAAAATTTTGCTTAAGAATTGGTAGGGGCTGCGCGAACGCAAGCCCCCGTTGCAACAAATTATGACGTAGGCTCGACCACTTGGACCGACCTTAGATAAGCACCCCTTCAAAATGCAATGAAGGTCTCAAACCTAGGCCATGGGTCTTATTGATCGCCCATTGACCCCGTCCAGGTAAGTATGTTCTTGGTTGTTCCTTCCTATTATTTTATACCCATCTTAATACTTATTTTCCTTTGTGTCAACCAATAAGGGATATATTGCACTTCATCTTCTTTTTTTTAATTATTTTTTTCATTTAATAAAAAATAAATCTTTACCATCCTCATGGGCAAATAAAAATAAGATTAAAAAGCCTTGTGAATTTTAGTATTGAGTAAATCATAACCTTTGGGCTGGCCCAGTAGTTTGGGCTTGGGACTTTCATGTTGGAGGTCTCAAGTTTGAAACCCTTTGCCAGTGAAAGCAAGGGGTTTGCCTTCTAGGTCGAGCTCATCGCACCGGGTTTATCTAGTGCGGATTACCTCTGTGCACACCCAAAGGATAGCAGCTGCGGTTTCCCTTGTTATTAAGAAAAAAAGAGTATTGACTAAATCATATAATCCAATTTTAGTGACAAAGTCAAGTGTCTAGTTGTACTGAGATCAAAGGTGTTGTGTAGAAACTGATGTTAACAAAAATCTATACTTACTGCAAAAGCTGCTCAACTTATATATGTGTTCCATATGGACGAAAATATTTTTTTCTTCATACCGAACACTTCCATAATGTTATTTCCTTTTTTTCGTCTTTTTATACAACCAATCTTGATGTCTTTTCAACCGTGATGTGTTTGGCCTATGTGCACTTCGACTAATCCGGACCAAATCAAACGAGCCAAGCATAAACTAAGTCAGAAAAAGCAGTTTGCATTTTTTGTTAAGCAGCACAAATTTTGCTCATATAAAATACTATATATTATATTATTGTAAGACAAGTATTTTAAAAATTGAAACTAGAATTGTTGGGGTCCTCTAAAGAAGAGAACCCCTCCAAAAATAGGCGTATGCCACTAAATGCAGCGCTCACACGGTATTCTTTAGTAAAAGGCGAAAGAATAGTTCGCTTTGTGCTCACTGCGTGGCTGCGTGAGCTCTTCAATTAATCTGTGCTGCATTTTTATATTGGGACAAAGTTTGTATATACTCGTTTTTAATCAATGTGGTACTCATCTCACTTACTCCTTTATAATATTGTTCTCTGCTTCTTTTTCAGTAACTTCATGATTGAAAATCTAACATGTTTTTCAAATAGAAACTACTTAAGCTGTCCTGTTGTATACTTTCTCGATCATCTAATTTAAGATATGATTTCGATTTGGCTTCTTTGTGATTAAAAGGAGATATATTTTCACAAGATGATTGACAAAATGTCGCGTAAGGATGTTTTGGACTGAGCATCACTCATCTTTAGAAGATCTCAGGGCTTCCGTGCTGTTTGGACTTTGGATCTTCAGAGCTTGACGTGCCCATCCGAAGGGCCATCATTATATCCAAATGAAATTGATTTCGATATCACTCATGACGGCCCTGACAATTAAAAGAAAGAATTTCTCAAACTCCATCATTAAGAAGGAATTGAGGGTGTGCTTCTGGTTCTATAACATTTGGTCTCAAACAACTCTATTTTATCATATTTGAAGTGTATAGTGAAGGATGATGCTCTTGATAGACTCATTAGTTCCGCAGCTCAGGCAAATTTCTCATCATTTTCATGTAGTGAAAGGATGCAATTTTCATGGTCCAACTTAACAGATTATATGGAGAAAATGATCAAAATGGTCCTTAATGTATAGGGATTACTTTATTTTGATCCTTAACATATTCCACATAATGTATATGGTCCTTAATGTATTATAAAAAGTACTCAATTTGATCCTTTGCCCTAAATATAACGTAGCCATCAGTTAAATCTAACGTTGGGCCCCACTTTGAAAAATATTACTTCTCAATTTGTGGGTGGTTTAGATAGTTGAATTTTGCTTTTGATAAACATTTAAGAATCAAGTTTATCTTATTTTATGTAAGTTGTGATTTGAGTTTTACAAATGCCTCCAACATAAAATTTGCTCAGTTGATACTTCATCAGCCTCATATGATAAATTTTAATGCTGAAAAATGTTGTCTCAAACACATGATCTGTTTTAAAAAAAATTTGTGACCATCATATATATATACCATTGACCCTCACTATGGACATTAACAAATCTAACAATAGGATTAAATCTTATAATACTATTACCAGTGTTTAACAATAAAATTATTTTGTTAGAAATCTTAACTTTGAATTAGGGCTAAAACATTGGGAACAGAAGGGTGGTGAAGGAGGAACAAAAGTGGAGAGCAGCGACTGAACATTTTTCCTTCTTACCGAACAGCTCCATAATGTTATTTCCTTTTTCGTTTTATTCTTCATACAACCGTGATGTCTTTGACCTGTGTGCACTACGACTAATTCTATGAGGTACCATATGATTTTAACAGAAATGCTAACTTAAGATGTGCACAGGGCAATCTGATATTCATCCCTTTCGTTTTTTCCTTGTTATTACCGTGGTGTCTTGATACATTTATGTGCACTTCAACTAATTCTATGCTTGGACAAAGTCAATGTGTAGCTTACAGGTTCAGCGAAACGCAGTAGCTTTAATTCTCTATGTCTGCATTTTTTTGTTTCACAACTAGAATTTGCTCCTCCATATCATTTCCCTCTTGTCCGTCCTCCGCCCTTAATCAGAAATTTCGATTTGAAGGATGTTCAATAAAATGGAACACTGATTGAAAAACTCTCATTGAATTAGTAACTGAGTCAATTTTTATCTACCCTTCACAAATATTGGTCCCTATATTATAAAAACAGAATATAAACAAAGACTATGAATAAGAATACATGTATTGGTTTAAATTAGCATTGTTGGGGTCCTCTAAAGAAGAGAATCCCTCCAAAAATTGGCGTATGCCACTGATTGCAGCGCACACACGGTATTCTTTAGTAAAAGGCGAAAGAATAGCTCGCTTTGTGCTCACTGCGTGGCTGCGTGAAATCTTGAGTCAATCTGTGCTTCTTCTATGGTATAATCTACGTTGTTTAGACTCTCCAAAAATGTTGTTGCACCGGACCCGTGTTGGATCCTCCAAACGCACAAGTCACCTTTTTTTATCGAGTAGCGTGTGGAACCTTCCATCTCAGAGCTAAGATTTCTCATCATTTTTTTAGTCCATGTAAATTAGTTAAAAGGATACATATGTTACTGGTTTTCATGGTCCAACTTAACAGATTATTTGTTCAACTATTATATAAAAGTTCAAAGATCAAAATATATATCAGAAATGCTTGGCTACAAATAAAACATAAAACAAAACAAAAGTAAGAAAATTTTGCTTAAGAATTAGTAGGGGCTGCGCGAACACAAGCCCCCGCTGCAACAAATTATGACGTAGGCTCGACCACTTGGGCCGACCTTAGGTAGGCACCCCTCCAAAGTGCAATGAAGGTCACAAACCTAGGCCATGGGTCTTATTGATCAACCATTGACCCCGTCCAGGTAAGTATGTTTCTTGTTGCTCCTTCCTATTCTTTTATATCCATCTAGATCTTTGTTTTTCTTTGTGTCAGCCGATAAGGGACATTTTACCCTTCATTTTTTATCTTTTCTTTTATTTATGGCACCACATAGACAACAAACAGGATGATAGACATTATATTTGAGTGGACAATATTATTGAACTTTGTATTAGATAGTGTTTTAATGAATTTTTTTTGTTAGTTAGAGATGTATAATAACGTCCCAAGGGGGAGCTAGGGGTGGCAATTGGGTGTGTTGAGTCAAATTTGGACGGGTCATAATGGGTTGAGATAACCACCCCTAAGCAGAGCTAGGTTGAAAAATTCAAAATGCACAAACTATTGAAAGATTTCCTTAGTCACATACTCAAGTTCCATACATGACCTTTAGTGATTTTCACAATTTTTAAGTCCAAAATTTTGAAAATTATTTTCTTACTCCGAGCTTGAACTTAGCTCTTCTCCATTAATAATAAGCGTACGTGTTAACTTGACCTTATAGCTAACATCTATGTCCTCCAACTTCGTATACGTACAAATAGGCATTTAAAGTTGTATAAGATTGAACAAATAGACATATACGTCTTATGTGGCGTTCTAAATGGAAATTTGTATCTTACGTGACGTCCAACATGTATTATGTTATGTAACACAACTAAAACAAAGTTAAAGAGCACATTTGTGTATTATGTCTTTAATTTTCCCTTGCCATTTTGCAAAACAAAGGTATTAGAAGGACATACATAAATAAAATGTATACGAAGGACAAACATAAAAAGTGTTGAACAAATACATGGAAATTTGTATCTTACGTGGCTTCAAATATATATTAGGTTATGTAGATCAAGTTAAAGGCACATTTATGTATTAATGACTTTCAATCTTCTCTTGCCATTTTGTAATATCACAGCTATAAGAAGGACAATCGTAAAAAATATGTTGAACTAGAATTGTTGGGGTAATCTAAAGAAGAGAACCCCTCCAAAAATTGGCGTATGCCACTAATTGCAGCGCACACACGGTATTCTTTAGTAAAAGGCGAAAGAATAGTTCGCTTTGTGCTCACTGCGTGGCTGCGTAAGTTTTTCAGCTAATCTGTGCTGCATTTTTATTGGGACAAAGTTTGTATTTAATTGTGTTTTATCAATGTGGTACTCACAAGTCAGTCCTTCAATATCTATAGAAACGACTTAATTTCGTCCTTTATACTTTCTCGTATGATTAAAATATTAATAGTTGAATTCCTATTATGCAAATGTCCATTTTTAGGCTATCATTTAGATTTTGTCCCTCTTTTTTACAATTGTGCAAATGAAAATTACCCTTTTTGATAACGTTAGACTTTATTCTAATGTGTGGTCGTATATTGTTCAACCTTACAGACAAAACATATTTGTTTTCGCAAAAGGGGATCTTGAAACCAAGGTATGGAAGATTCATAAGTAAGAGTAGAAATAAAAAGATAAAACATTTACTACTCTAAACAATTGGTTCAAAACGAAACAACGAGAGAATATTAAGTAACCAAAAACAACAAAATTTGGATACAAACCCCCCACAAATTATGATTTATGATGTAGGCTCGACCACTTGGCCGTAAATGGACATCCACCTGTCCAAAGTGCAATGGAGGTCACCAACGACAAATTATGATATAGGCTTGACCCCTTGGACCAAACTATGATATAGGCTCGTCCAAAGTGCAATGGAGGTCACTCGACCCTTTGGACCAACCTTTCGACAAATTATGAAATAGACTCGACCACTAGGACCAACCTTCTATGTACATCCACCCCTCCAAGTAAATATTGCAACTTGAACTTAGCTCATATTTCCTCTGGTCCCTAATTACTTGTCCACTTTTCCTCTTTTATTTGTCCCTAATTACTTGTCCATTTTGACAAATCAAGAAAGAACAATTTTTTTTACCTCTTATATCCGCAATTAATGACTTTGGAAAAGGTAGAACTTGTTGAAAATCTTAAGTTTTTAATTCATCCACTTTATGATTAATAGGGATAAAATGGTAAACTCACTACATCAATAAATATTTTCTTAATAAGTGTGTCAATTCAAAAATAGACAAGTAATTAGGAACAAACGAAGTAAAAAATACTAAAAACAATAACTATATGTGCATGTGGAATAAGAAAATTGAATTTAGAATTGTTGGGGTCCTCTAAAGAAGAGAATCCCTCTAAAAATGAGTGTATGCCACTAATTGCAGCGCGCACACGGTATTCTTTAGTAAAAGGCGAAAGAATAGTTCGCTATGTGCTCACTGCATGGCTGCGTGAGTTCTTCATCTCATTTGTGCTTCCATTTTATATTGGGACAAAGTTTATATTTACTCATCATTTAATTTATCAATTTTGGCAAGCTCCTGCGCGATTGTCTTGGAAATTTGAACTGGCCTGGTATTGATATTGTTCGCTTTGGTATGATCTTTTCCAAAATATACTCTTAACATAATGCGTTGTCATATTTATCCAAAGAATAAAGTTTACTATCTTGTCGTTTGAGCTGGTAAGATTGTCCATCTCCAGTCTTATCATTCACTTCATGTTTAAAGTTCAGATATCACTACGTGCAAAGTTTTGTGCATACAATTGCCACTCTATACGTGTCTCCATTGGTATTGGTTCTAAAGTATTAACCTATATATATAGGTCTGCCCATGAGAGACAAAGTAAATACAAAACAAGAAGATTTTATTTTAAGAATTGGGTAGGGGCCGCGCGAACGCAGGCCCCCTCTGCAACAAATTATGACGTAGGCTCGACCACTTGGATCGACCTTAGGTAGGCACCCCTCCAAAGTGCAATGGAGGTCACAAACCTAGGCCATGGATCTTATTGATCGCCCATTGACCCCGTCCAGGTAAGTATGTTTCTCGTTGTTCCTTCCTAAACTTTTATAATCTATATAATACTTGTTTTCCTTTGTGTCAACCGATGAGGGAAATATTGCCCTTCATCTTTTTATCATTATCTTTTTTCATTTAATATCAAACAAATCTTTATCATACTCATGGGAAAATTTAACTTTACTGCAAAAGTTTCTCAACTTATAGGGTGTTTTTGGTAGAGAGGAAAACATTTTTCATGAAAAATATTTTTTCCTCCTTACCAAATAGCTCCATAATGTTATTACTTCTTTTCGTTTTATTCTTCATACAACTGTGATGTTTTTGACCTGTGTGTACTTTGACAAATTCTATGAGGTACCATATGATGTTAACTTAAAAATGTGCACTGGGCAATCTGATATCGTCCTTTTTGTTTTTTTCTTCTTGTTATTACCGTGGTGTCTTGAGACATTTGTGTGTATTTCAACTAATTCTATGCTCAGGCAAAGTCAATGTGTAGTTTACGGGTTCAGCCAAACGCAGTTGCTTTAGTCTAAATTATATATGTGTTGAGAGACTTATTGCATGTGTTCATATTATTAATTGAGAAGCCTGTTTGTTTTTTCTGTTTCACAACTAGAATTTGCTCCTCTATATCATTTCCCTATTGTCTGCCCTCCACCCTTAATCAAAAATCTCGAAATACAAAAAAATTTATCTACCCTTCATAAAGAGTGTCACTATATTATAATATCAGAATATAAACAATGTGTTTACTCCTTGTTTATCAATGTGGTACTCAACTCACTCATGCTCTCTATTTTTTTTCCTTCAAGGTGTTCGATGAAACATCACATAGGATGTTTTCGACTGATCAGTTCGGAAAAAATAAGAGTTGCGTTTATTTATATTGCATCTTCTATGGTTACTTTAAGTAGGTCTTATCATCTACGTTGTTTGGACTCTTCAAAAATATTGTTGCACCGGACCCATGTTGGATCCTCCAAACGCACAAGTCACCTTCTTTTATAGAGTCTGAGTAACATATATAGTTTTATAATGGGATCGAGTAGCAAATGGAACCTTGTCTTTCAAAGCAAAGATTTTATCACTCTTCAGAAGAAGTCTATAAAAAAAATAGTTTTTGAATCATTGGGTGTCTGTCAATGTGACGGAAGTATCAGTATGTTGTTGGGCTAATATAATCTGAAGATACTCCTAACATGTTGTGATATTGTTAGTTATGGATCAAAAGCAACACGATGTCAATCCTATATTCATAGACTCGTTAGCTCCACAACTCTAGCAAATTTGGCAAAGTTGGTTCACCTAACACATAAAAGGCCAAAGTTTAATAATCATCACGTTAGAACTAATACCAATAGAGACCCGTAGCGTAGTGGCTATACAGGGCATGCAAGATTGAATCCTTGAGTTACTTTTTAAAATCATAGAGAATCGTTGAATATCTGAACTTTAAACATGAAGTTCCCCACCATACCTGTTGGGTTTTAAAGATGTGAACAAGAAATGAAGGTTGTGACTCTCCGGAAGGGTTGTGACTTTGCCGAAAAGTTGTGTCTTTTCTAAAGGGTTGTGATCGTTTGAAAGGTTGTGCATTTTCCAAAGGGTTGTGACCTTACTAAAAGGTTGTCTTTTTTTTCAAAAAGTTGTGACTTTTACCCTTTGTTGGCTATAAATAGAGAGGCTTTCTCTCATTTTTCTGCTTCGAATTCTTCCCTTTCTTGCATACATTTCTTAAAAAACAAAATCGATCGATCGTGTCTGTGTGTGTGATTCGTTGCTATCATTTTGAGTTCGTTGAAATTATCGAAGTTTGAGGTATCGCTACTTCTTTAATGGTTAATCCATTTTATATTGGGAGGAATTAATCTGCAACCTCGGGTACTTGAGGGGATTAAATTTCTTAAGGACACACAGTGGGTTCTGCGGAATCAGATTAGTTCTTTGTTTTTTCCTTTCATCATTTATTATTTCTGATTAGGTAATCTGAATACAAGAGATAACAATAACTAACAAGAAGTGAATGATAAGACTGGAGATGGACAATCTTACCAGTTCCCCACCTGCATTCGCGCATCCCCTACCGAGAGACTAAGCAAATCTGAAACAAGAAATTATTGGTTAAGAATTGGGTAGGGACATGCGAACGCATGCCCCCACTGCAACAAATTATGACGTAGGCTCGAACATTTGGGCCGGCCTTAGATAAGCACCCCTTCAAAGTGCAATGAAGGTCACAAACCTAGGCCATGGGTCTTATTGATCACCCATTGACCCCGTCTAGGTATGTATGTTTCTTAATGTTCCTTCCTATTTTTTTATAACCATCTTAATACTTGTTTTCCTTTGTGTCAACCGATGAGGGATATATTTGTTGGAAAAATACTACAATATTGATATTGGACTAAAATTATAAAGTAGTAAATAACTTAACACAAACACTGTGTCATGGCAAGCCACTGCCTTGAACGCGATTTCGGCCCGACTCTGGTGCAAATCGTTGTAGTTGGACGCTCCCCAAGGTTCCACAGTTACTCTCAAACACGTGCACTAATGGCTGAAAGTTTGGAGTTGCACAAAAACAATTGCCCGGAAATCCACAATAGGGAGAATGATTATTTAAGCCAATAAAGAAATTGGTGAAGGAGATAGTAAATGAAAGAAAGGACATTTGTTTTTTCTTCTCTGTGTTTAGCTCCTAAATGATATCCTTAAATAGGAAAATTATTTACATTTTCATCCATCAAAAGAATGTAAGAAACTAACGTATAATCAATGTGATGAAACATTACTCTTACTTTAATGACAAATTTGTTATAATACAAAAGTAACTTCAAGTCTTCTGAATATTTTCTTACGAAGTTAAGAAACTGACACTTGAGATAAATGTGAACCATTAATGTGGAAGTAACTCTCCTATTTCACATATACTAATGACTTAGCAATGTTCACATAGATTAATTACGGAGAGCTAAAAGATGTAACTTATCCTTTGCATTAAAAGAAAAGGAATACTATCCACAATATTGCCTTTCATCTTCTTCTTATTATTTTTTGTTTCATTTAATATCAAACAAATCTTTATCATATTCTTGGGAAAATTAAACTTACTGCAACAGTTTCTCAACTTATTGGTTGTTTTTGGTACAGAGGAAAACAAAGTATTTTTCCTTCTTACCTAACAGCTCCATAATGTTATTTCTTTTCGTTTTATTCTTCATACAACCTATATTATAATACCAGAATATAAAAAAGGTTACTATGTATAATAACACATGTAGAAAAGGTTTAAACTAGTATTGTTGGGGTCCTCTAAAGAAGAGAATCCCTCCAAAAATTGGCGTATGCCACTAATTGCAGCGCGCACACGGTATTCTTTAGTAAAAGGCGAAAGAATAGTTCGCTTTGTGCTCACTGCATGAAATCTTGAGTCAATCTGTGGTTACATTTTATATTGGGACAAAGTTTGTATTTAGGCATGTTTGTGGTACTCAACTCACTCCTACTCTCTGCTTCTTTTCCTTCAAAGTGTTCGATGAAACATCGCACAGGGTTCAATTAATTTGGAAATAGTAATAGTTGTGTTTTTTTAAATTGCTTCTTCTATGGTATAATCTACGTTGTTTAGACTCTCCAAAAATGTTGTTGCACCGGACCCGTGTTGGATCCTCCAAACGCACAAGTCACCTTTTTTTATCAAGTAGCGTAAGGAACCTTGCATCTCAGAGCTAAGATTTCTCATCATTTTTTTAGTCCGTGTAAATTAGTTAAAAGGATACATATGTTACTGGTTTTCATGGTCCAACTGAACAGATTATTTGTTCAACTATTATATAAAAGTTCAAAATATATATCAGCAATGGTTGGCTACAAATAAAACATAAAACGAAACAAAAGTAATAAAATTTTGCTTAAGAATTGGTAGGGGCTGCGCGAACGCAAGCCCCCGCTGCAACAAATTTTGACGTAGGCTCGACCACTTGGGTCGACCTTAGGTAGGCACCCCTCCAAAGTGCAATGAAGATCACAAACCTAGGCCATGGGTCTTATTGATCGACAATTGACCCCGTCCAGGTAAGTATGTTTCTTGTTGCTCCTTCCTATTCTTTTATATCCATCTAGATCTTTGTTTTTCTTTGTGTCAGCCGATAAGGGACATTTTACCCTTGATTTTTTTATCTTTTCTTTTATTTATGGCACCACATAGACAACAAACAGGATGATAGACATTATATTTGAGTGGACAATATTATTGAACTTTGTATTAGATAGTGTTTTAATGATTTTTTTTTGTTAGTTAGAGATGTATAGTAACGTCCCAAGGGGGAGCTAGGGGTGGCAATTGGGTGTGTTGAGTCAAATTTGGACGGGTCATAATGGGCTGAGATAACCACCCCTAAGCAGAGCTAGGTTGAAAAATTCAAAATGCACAAACTATTGAAAGATTTCCTTAGTCACATGCTCAAGTTCCATACATGACCTTTAGTGATTTTCACAATTTTTAAGTCCAAAATTTTGAAAATTATTTTCTTACTCCGAGCTTGAACTTAGCTCTTCTCCATTAATAATAAGCGTACGTGTTAACTTTACCTTATAGCTAACATCTATGTCCTCCAACTTCGTATCTGTACAAATAGGCATTTAAAGTTGTATAAGATTGAACAAATAGACATATACGTCTTATGTGGCGTTCTAAATGGAAATTTGTATCTTACGTGACATCCAACATGTCTTATGTTATGTAACACAACTAAAACAAAGTTAAAGAGCACATTTGTGTATTATGTCTTTAATTTTCCCTTGCCATTTTGCAAAACAAAGGTATTAGAAGGACATACATAAATAAAATGTATACGAAGGACAAACATAAAAAGTGTTGAACAAATACATGGAAATTTGTATCTTACGTGGCTTCAAATATATATTAGGTTATGTAGATCAAGTTAAAGGCACATTTATGTATTAATGACTTTCAATCTTCTCTTGCCATTTTGTAATAACACAGCTATAAGAAGGACAAACGTAAAAAATATGTTGAACTAGAATTGTTGGGGTAATCTAAAGAAGAGAACCCCTCCAAAAATTGGCGTATGCCACTAATTGCAGCGCGCACACGGTATTCTTTAGTAAAAGGCGAAAGAATAGTTCGCTTTGTGCTCACTGCGTGGCTGCGTAAGCTTTTCAGCTAATCTGTGCTGCATTTTTATTGGGACAAAGTTTGTATTTAATTGTGTTTTATCAATGTGGTACTCACAAGTCAGTCCTTCAATATCTATAGAAACGACTTAAATTCGTCCTTTATACTTTCTCGTATGATTAAAATATTAATAGTTGAATTCCGATTAGTGGTGGAGTCAGGATTTTCGTGTATCGTATCATATAAAAGTAGGAGATATTGAATGGATTGAAATCTGAGATTGATCTTCTCAATTGATCACAAATAGCAGAAACTTTTCAAACGTTTTTAGGCATTAAAATGCAACTTCCTATGACCCTGAATCCACGTTATCAATGCATCTCAGACCGGCCAAAAGGCGTTGATTCACCCCGTTTCTAATAATTGGGAAGATGTTCTCTTGATGGCACGGACACTCGCCATCAAAGAGAGTTTGTGTGGTCTATATTGTTAGTTTTAGACCGCTGATTTATGCAAATGTCCATTTTTAGGCTATCATTTAGATTTTGTCCCTCTTTTTTACAATTGTGCAAATGAAAATTACCCTTCTTGATAACGTTAGACTTTGTTCTAATGTGTGGTCGTATATTGTTCCACCTTACAAACAAAACATAAGTTTGTTTCCGCAAAAGGGGATCTTGAAACCAAGGTATGGAAGATTCATAAGTAAGAGTAGAAATAAAAAGATAAAACATTTACTACTCTAAACAATTGGTTCAAAACGAAACAACAAGAGAATATTAAGTAACCAAAAACAACAAAATTTGGATACAAACCCCCCACAAATTATGATTTATGATGTAGGCTCAACCACTTGGCCATAGATGGACATCCACCTGTCCAAAGTGCAATGGAGGTCACCAACGACAAATTATGATATAGGCTTGACCCCTTGGACCAAACTATGATATAGGCTCGTCCAAAGTGCAATGGAGGTCACTCGACCCTTTGGACCAACCTTTCGACAAATTATGAAATAGACTCGACCACTTGGACCAACCTTCTATGTACATCCACCCCTCCAAGTAAATATTGCAACTTGAACTTAGCTCATATTTCCTCTGGTCCCTAATTACTTGTCCACTTTTCCTCTTTTATTTGTCCCTAATTACTTGTCCATTTTGACAAATCAAGAAAGAACAATTTGTTTTACCTATTATATCCGCAATTAATGACTTTGGAAAAGGTAGAACTTGTTGAAAATCTTAAGTTTTTAATTCATCCACTTTATAATTAATAGGGATAAAATGGTAAACTCACTACATCAATAAATATTTTCTTAATAAGTGTGTCAATTCAAAAATAGACAAGTAATTAGGAACAAACGAAGTAAAAAATACTAAAAACGATAACTATATGTGCATGTGGAATAAGAAAATTGAATTTAGAATTGTTGGGGTCCTCTAAAGAAGAGAATCACTCAAAAAATTGGTGTATGCCACTAATTGTAGCGCGCACACGGTATTCTTTAGTAAAAGGCGAAAGAATAGTTCGCTATGTGCTCACTGCATGGCTGCGTGAGTTCTTCATCTCATTTGTGCTTCCATTTTATATTGGGACAACGTTTATATTTACTCATCGTTTAATTTATTCATTTTGGGTCAAGCTCCCGCGCGATTGTCTTGGAAATTTGAACTGGCCTGGTATTGATATTGTTCGCTTTGGTATGATCTTTTCCAAAATATACTCTTAACATAATGCGTTGTCATATTTATCCGAAGAATAAAGTTCACTATCTCATCGTTTGAGCTAGTAAGATTGTCCATCTCCAGTCTTATCATTCACTTCATGTTTAAAGTTCTGATATCACTACGTGCAAAGTTTTGTGCATACAATTGCCACTATATACGAGTCTCCATTGGTATTGGTTCTAAAGTATTAACCTATATATATAGGTCTGCCCATGAGAGACAAAGTAAATACAAAACAAGAAGATTTTATTTTAAGAATTGGGTAGGGGCCGCGCGAACGCAGGCCCCCGCTGCAACAAATTATAACGTAGGCTCAACCACTTGGATCAACCTTAGGTAGGCACCCCTCCAAAGTGCAATAGAGGTCACAAACCTAGGCCATGGATCTTATTGATCTCCCATTGACCCCGTCCAGGTAAGTATGTTTCTCGTTGTTCCTTCCTAAACTTTTATTACCATCTTAATACTTGTTTTCCTTTGTGTCAACCGATGAGGGATATATTTCCCTTCATCTTTTTATCATTATTTTTTTTCATTTAATATCAAACAAATCTTTATCATAGTCATGGGAAAATTTAACTTTACTGCAAAAGTTTCTCAACTTATAGGGTGTTTTTGGTGGAGAGGAAAACATTTTTCATGAAAAATATTTTTTTCTTCTTACCGAATAGCTCCATAATGTTATTTCTTCTTTTCATTTTATTCTTCATACAACTGTGATGTTTTTGACCTGTGTGCACTTTGACTAATTCTATGAGGTACCATATGATGTTAACTAAAAAATGTGCACTGGGCAATCTGATATCGTCCTTTTTGTTTTTTTCTTCTTGTTATTACCGTGGTGTCTTGAGACATTTGTGTGTATTTCAACTAATTCTATGCTCAGGCAAAGTCAATGTGTAGCTTACGGGTTCAGCCAAACGCAGTTGCTTTAGTCTAAATTCTCTATGTGTTGAGAGACTTATTGCATGTGTTCATATTATTAATTGAGAAGCCTGTTTGTTTTTTCTGTTTCACAACTAGAATTTGCTCCTCTATATCATTTCCCTATTGTTTGCCCTCCACCCTTAATAAAAAATCTCGAAATACAAAAAAAATTATCTACCCTTCATAAATAGTGTCACTATATTATAATATCAGAATATAAACAAAGTATGTGTTTACTCCTTGTTTATCAATGTGGTACTCAACTCACTCATGCTCTCTATTTTTTTTCCTTCAAGGTGTTCGATGAAACATCACATAGGGTGTTTTCAACTGATCAGTTCGGAAAAAATAAGAGTTGCGTTTATTTATATTGCATCTTCTATGGTTACTTTAAGTAGGTCTTATTATCGACGTTGTTTGGACTCTTCAAAAATATTGTTGCACCGGACCCATGTTGGATCCTCCAAACGCACAAGTCACCTTCTTTTATAGAGTCTGAGTAACATATATAGTTTTATAATGGGATCGAGTAGCGAATGAACCTTGTCTTTCAAATCTAAGATTTTATCACTCTTCAGAAGAAGTCTATTAAAAAAAAAGTTTTTGAATCATTGGGTGTCTGTCAATGTGACGGAAGTATCAGTATGTTGTTGGGCTAAAATAATCCGAAGATACTCCTAACATGTTGTGATATTGTTAGTTATGGATCAAAAGCCACACGATGTCGATGCTCTATTCATAGACTCGTTAGCTCCACAACTCTAGCAAATTTGGCAAAGTTGGTTCACCTAACACATAAAAGGTCAAAGTTTAATAATCATCACATTAGAACTAATACCAATAGAGACCCGTAGCGTAGTGGTTATTGAGTGCAGAAGTATACAGGGCATGCAAGATTGAATCCTTGAGTTACTTTTTAAAATCATAGAGAGTCGTTGAATATCTGAACTTTAAACATGAAGTTCCCCACCATAAATGTTGGGTTTTAAAGGTGTGAACAGGAAATGAAGGGTTGTGACTTTGCCGAAGAGTTGTGACCTTTATGAAAGGTTGTGTCTTTTCTAAAGGGTTGTGATCGTTTGAAAGGTTGTGCATTTTCCAAAGGGTTGTGACCTTTCTAAAAGGTTGTCTTTTTTTCCAAAAAGTAGTGACTTTTACCCTTTGTTGGCTATAAATAAAGAGACTTTCTCTCATTTTTCTGCATTGAATTCTTCCCTTGATCTCGTGCATACATTTCTTACAAAACAAAACCGATCGATCGTGTTTGTGTGTGTGATTCGTCACTGTCATTTTGAGTTCGTTGAAATTATCGAAGTTTGAGGTACCGCTACTTCTTTAATGGTTAATCCGTTTTATATTGGGAAGAATTAATCTGCAACCTCGGGTACTTGAGGGGATTAAATTTCTTAAGGACACACAGTGTGTTCTGTGGACTCGGATTAGTTCTTTGCTTTTTCCTTTCATCTTTTATTATTTCTGATTAGGTAATCAAAATACAAGAGATAACAATAACTAACAAGAAGTGAATGATAAGACTGGAGATGGACAATCTTACCAGTTCCCCACCTGCATTTGCGCAGCCCCTACCAAGAGACTAAGCAAATCTGAAACAAGAATTTTTTTCTTAAGAATTGGGTAGGGCCACGCGAACGCATTCCCCCACTGCAACAAATTATGACGTAGGCTCGACCACTTGGGCCGGCCTTAGATAATGAAGGTCACAAACCTAGGCCATGGGTCTTATTGATCGCGCCCATTAGCCCCGTCCAGGTAAGTATGTTTCTTGTTGTTCCTTCCTATTTTTTAATACCCATCTTAATACTTATTTTCCTTTGTGTCAACCGATGAGGGATATATTGCACTTCATCTTCTTCTTTTTCATTTAATAGTAAATAAATCTTTACCATACTCATGGGAAAATAAAAATAATATTAAAAAGCCTTGTGAATTTCATTAATGAGTAAATCATAACCTTTGGGCTGGCTCAGGAGTTTGGGCTTGGGACTTCCATGTTAGAGATCTCAAGTTTGAAACCCCTTGCCAGTGAAAGCAAGGGATTTGCCTTCTAGGTTGAGCTCGTCGCACCGGGTTTATCTAGTGCGGATTACCTTTGTGCACACCCAAAGGATAGCAGTTGCGGTTTCCCTTGTTATTAAAAAAAGGCAAAAGTAGTCATTACCCCCCTGAACTTGAAGCTTTTTATACGGTGTTCACCTAAACTAAATTCCGTTTTAATTACCCCACGAACTTGTTTATTTCTCCATCGCGTACACCTTTTTCGTCCACCTGCTCCTAGTGTGACTACACGCGCGCGACAGTTGGCAAAAGTGGTGATGTGGATTTCCACCTGGATAAATAATAGACACCTAGATAAATTAATATTGCAAAAAATAAATTTATTAAATTTAAAATTCATTGTTAAAAGTTATTTTTGAATAAGGGCTGATTTCACATAACTCCTTTTGGATTTGGGTTTTTCTAAACGTAAAGTTGGAAGAATAAATTTCAAATTTGTCTGAAATTCTTACCAAATAAGTGTTAATCTTTGTTTCCTTTACTTTTCATTTACATTTTGCCCTATTTTTCTTTTAAAAATATGCCAAATATTAAAATTCATCGTTTAAAAGTTATTTTTGAATAAGGGCTGATTTCGCAGAACTCCTGAATTTCAAATTTGTTGGAAATTCTTACCAAATAAGTGTTAATCTTTGTTTCCTTTACTTTTCATTTACATTTTGCCCTATTTTTCGTTTAAATTATGCCAAATATTAAAGAAAAATGGAGATTTTACATTTTTTTACCGTTGTAGCTTTGTGATGTGGCAAAAAATCACTTCCTCATGCGCCTAGTAGAGTGTGTTGTCAATTTCTACGCCAGGTGGACAAAAAAGGTGTACGCGGCGGAGGAATAAACAAGTTCGGGGGTAATTAAAACGGAATTTAGTTTAGGTGTACACCGTATAAAAAGCTTCAAGTTCAGGGGGTAATGAGTACTTTTGTCTTAAAAAAAAAGAGTATTGACTAAATCTTATAATCCAATTTTAGTGACAAAGTCAAGTGTCTAGTTGTACTGAGATTAAAGGTGTTGTGTAGAAACTGATGTTAACAAAAATCTATACTTACTGCAAAAGCTGCTCAACTTATATATGTGTTCCATATGGACGAAAATATTTTTTTCTTCATACCGAACACTTCCATAATGTTATTTCCTTTTTTTCGTCTTTTTATACAACCAATCTTGATGTCTTTTCAACCGTGATGTGTTTGGCCTATGTGCACTTCGACTAATCCGGACCAAATCAAACGAGCCAAGCATAAACTAAGTCAGAAAAAGCAGTTTGCATTTTTTGTTAAGCAGCACAAATTTTGCTCATATAAAATACTATATATTATATTATTGTAAGACAAGTATTTTAAAAATTGAAACTAGAATTGTTGGGGTCCTCTAAAGAAGAGAACCCCTCCAAAAATAGGCGTATGCCACTAAATGCAGCGCTCACACGGTATTCTTTAGTAAAAGGCGAAAGAATAGTTCGCTTTGTGCTCACTGCGTGGCTGCGTGAGCTCTTCAATTAATCTGTGCTGCATTTTTATATTGGGACAAAGTTTGTATATACTCGTTTTTAATCAATGTGGTACTCATCTCACTTACTCCTTTATAATATTGTTCTCTGCTTCTTTTTCAGTAACTTCATGATTGAAAATCTAACATGTTTTTCAAATAGAAACTACTTAAGCTGTCCTGTTGTATACTTTCTCGATCATCTAATTTAAGATATGATTTCGATTTGGCTTCTTTGTGATTAAAAGGAGATATATTTTCACAAGATGATTGACAAAATGTCGCGTAAGGATGTTTTGGACTGAGCATCACTCATCTTTAGAAGATCTCAGGGCTTCCGTGCTGTTTGGACTTTGGATCTTCAGAGCTTGACGTGCCCATCCGAAGGGCCATCATTATATCCAAATGAAATTGATTTCGATATCACTCATGACGGCCCTGACAATTAAAAGAAAGAATTTCTCAAACTCCATCATTAAGAAGGAATTGAGGGTGTGCTTCTGGTTCTATAACATTTGGTCTCAAACAACTCTATTTTATCATATTTGAAGTGTATAGTGAAGGATGATGCTCTTGATAGACTCATTAGTTCCGCAGCTCAGGCAAATTTCTCATCATTTTCATGTAGTGAAAGGATGCAATTTTCATGGTCCAACTTAACAGATTATATGGAGAAAATGATCAAAATGGTCCTTAATGTATAGGGATTACTTTATTTTGATCCTTAACATATTCCACATAATGTATATGGTCCTTAATGTATTATAAAAAGTACTCAATTTGATCCTTTGCCCTAAATATAACGTAGCCATCAGTTAAATCTAACGTTGGGCCCCACTTTGAAAAATATTACTTCTCAATTTGTGGGTGGTTTAGATAGTTGAATTTTGCTTTTGATAAACATTTAAGAATCAAGTTTATCTTATTTTATGTAAGTTGTGATTTGAGTTTTACAAATGCCTCCAACATAAAATTTGCTCAGTTGATACTTCATCAGCCTCATATGATAAATTTTAATGCTGAAAAATGTTGTCTCAAACACATGATCTGTTTTAAAAAAATTTGTGACCATCATATATATATACCATTGACCCACACTATGGACATTAACAAATCTAACAATAGGATTAAATCTTATAATACTATTACCAGTGTTTAACAATAAAATTATTTTGTTAGAAATCTTAACTTTGAATTAGGGCTAAAACATTGGGAACAGAAGGGTGGTGAAGGAGGAACAAAAGTGGAGAGCAGCGACTGAACATTTTTCCTTCTTACCGAACAGCTCCATAATGTTATTTCCTTTTTCGTTTTATTCTTCATACAACCGTGATGTCTTTGACCTGTGTGCACTACGACTAATTCTATGAGGTACCATATGATTTTAACAGAAATGCTAACTTAAGATGTGCACAGGGCAATCTGATATTCATCCCTTTCGTTTTTTCCTTGTTATTACCGTGGTGTCTTGATACATTTATGTGCACTTCAACTAATTCTATGCTTGGACAAAGTCAATGTGTAGCTTACAGGTTCAGCGAAACGCAGTAGCTTTAATTCTCTATGTCTGCATTTTTTTGTTTCACAACTAGAATTTGCTCCTCCATATCATTTCCCTCTTGTCCGTCCTCCGCCCTTAATCAGAAATTTCGATTTGAAGGATGTTCAATAAAATGGAACACTGATTGAAAAACTCTCATTGAATTAGTAACTGAGTCAATTTTTATCTACCCTTCACAAATATTGGTCCCTATATTATAAAACAGAATATAAACAAAGACTATGAATAAGAATACATGTATTGGTTTAAATTAGCATTGTTGGGGTCCTCTAAAGAAGAGAATCCCTCCAAAAATTGGCGTATGCCACTGATTGCAGCGCACACACGGTATTCTTTAGTAAAAGGCGAAAGAATAGCTCGCTTTGTGCTCACTGCGTGGCTGCGTGAAATCTTGAGTCAATCTGTGCTTCTTCTATGGTATAATCTACGTTGTTTAGACTCTCCAAAAATGTTGTTGCACCGGACCCGTGTTGGATCCTCCAAACGCACAAGTCACCTTTTTTTATCGAGTAGCGTGTGGAACCTTCCATCTCAGAGCTAAGATTTCTCATCATTTTTTTAGTCCATGTAAATTAGTTAAAAGGATACATATGTTACTGGTTTTCATGGTCCAACTTAACAGATTATTTGTTCAACTATTATATAAAAGTTCAAAGATCAAAATATATATCAGAAATGCTTGGCTACAAATAAAACATAAAACAAAACAAAAGTAAGAAAATTTTGCTTAAGAATTAGTAGGGGCTGCGCGAACACAAGCCCCCGCTGCAACAAATTATGACGTAGGCTCGACCACTTGGGCCGACCTTAGGTAGGCACCCCTCCAAAGTGCAATGAAGGTCACAAACCTAGGCCATGGGTCTTATTGATCAACCATTGACCCCGTCCAGGTAAGTATGTTTCTTGTTGCTCCTTCCTATTCTTTTATATCCATCTAGATCTTTGTTTTTCTTTGTGTCAGCCGATAAGGGACATTTTACCCTTCATTTTTTATCTTTTCTTTTATTTATGGCACCACATAGACAACAAACAGGATGATAGACATTATATTTGAGTGGACAATATTATTGAACTTTGTATTAGATAGTGTTTTAATGAATTTTTTTTGTTAGTTAGAGATGTATAATAACGTCCCAAGGGGGAGCTAGGGGTGGCAATTGGGTGTGTTGAGTCAAATTTGGACGGGTCATAATGGGTTGAGATAACCACCCCTAAGCAGAGCTAGGTTGAAAAATTCAAAATGCACAAACTATTGAAAGATTTCCTTAGTCACATACTCAAGTTCCATACATGACCTTTAGTGATTTTCACAATTTTTAAGTCCAAAATTTTGAAAATTATTTTCTTACTCCGAGCTTGAACTTAGCTCTTCTCCATTAATAATAAGCGTACGTGTTAACTTGACCTTATAGCTAACATCTATGTCCTCCAACTTCGTATACGTACAAATAGGCATTTAAAGTTGTATAAGATTGAACAAATAGACATATACGTCTTATGTGGCGTTCTAAATGGAAATTTGTATCTTACGTGACGTCCAACATGTATTATGTTATGTAACACAACTAAAACAAAGTTAAAGAGCACATTTGTGTATTATGTCTTTAATTTTCCCTTGCCATTTTGCAAAACAAAGGTATTAGAAGGACATACATAAATAAAATGTATACGAAGGACAAACATAAAAAGTGTTGAACAAATACATGGAAATTTGTATCTTACGTGGCTTCAAATATATATTAGGTTATGTAGATCAAGTTAAAGGCACATTTATGTATTAATGACTTTCAATCTTCTCTTGCCATTTTGTAATATCACAGCTATAAGAAGGACAATCGTAAAAAATATGTTGAACTAGAATTGTTGGGGTAATCTAAAGAAGAGAACCCCTCCAAAAATTGGCGTATGCCACTAATTGCAGCGCACACACGGTATTCTTTAGTAAAAGGCGAAAGAATAGTTCGCTTTGTGCTCACTGCGTGGCTGCGTAAGTTTTTCAGCTAATCTGTGCTGCATTTTTATTGGGACAAAGTTTGTATTTAATTGTGTTTTATCAATGTGGTACTCACAAGTCAGTCCTTCAATATCTATAGAAACGACTTAATTTCGTCCTTTATACTTTCTCGTATGATTAAAATATTAATAGTTGAATTCCTATTATGCAAATGTCCATTTTTAGGCTATCATTTAGATTTTGTCCCTCTTTTTTACAATTGTGCAAATGAAAATTACCCTTTTTGATAACGTTAGACTTTATTCTAATGTGTGGTCGTATATTGTTCAACCTTACAGACAAAACATATTTGTTTTCGCAAAAGGGGATCTTGAAACCAAGGTATGGAAGATTCATAAGTAAGAGTAGAAATAAAAAGATAAAACATTTACTACTCTAAACAATTGGTTCAAAACGAAACAACGAGAGAATATTAAGTAACCAAAAACAACAAAATTTGGATACAAACCCCCCACAAATTATGATTTATGATGTAGGCTCGACCACTTGGCCGTAAATGGACATCCACCTGTCCAAAGTGCAATGGAGGTCACCAACGACAAATTATGATATAGGCTTGACCCCTTGGACCAAACTATGATATAGGCTCGTCCAAAGTGCAATGGAGGTCACTCGACCCTTTGGACCAACCTTTCGACAAATTATGAAATAGACTCGACCACTAGGACCAACCTTCTATGTACATCCACCCCTCCAAGTAAATATTGCAACTTGAACTTAGCTCATATTTCCTCTGGTCCCTAATTACTTGTCCACTTTTCCTCTTTTATTTGTCCCTAATTACTTGTCCATTTTGACAAATCAAGAAAGAACAATTTTTTTTACCTCTTATATCCGCAATTAATGACTTTGGAAAAGGTAGAACTTGTTGAAAATCTTAAGTTTTTAATTCATCCACTTTATGATTAATAGGGATAAAATGGTAAACTCACTACATCAATAAATATTTTCTTAATAAGTGTGTCAATTCAAAAATAGACAAGTAATTAGGAACAAACGAAGTAAAAAATACTAAAAACAATAACTATATGTGCATGTGGAATAAGAAAATTGAATTTAGAATTGTTGGGGTCCTCTAAAGAAGAGAATCCCTCTAAAAATGAGTGTATGCCACTAATTGCAGCGCGCACACGGTATTCTTTAGTAAAAGGCGAAAGAATAGTTCGCTATGTGCTCACTGCATGGCTGCGTGAGTTCTTCATCTCATTTGTGCTTCCATTTTATATTGGGACAAAGTTTATATTTACTCATCATTTAATTTATCAATTTTGGCAAGCTCCTGCGCGATTGTCTTGGAAATTTGAACTGGCCTGGTATTGATATTGTTCGCTTTGGTATGATCTTTTCCAAAATATACTCTTAACATAATGCGTTGTCATATTTATCCAAAGAATAAAGTTTACTATCTTGTCGTTTGAGCTGGTAAGATTGTCCATCTCCAGTCTTATCATTCACTTCATGTTTAAAGTTCAGATATCACTACGTGCAAAGTTTTGTGCATACAATTGCCACTCTATACGTGTCTCCATTGGTATTGGTTCTAAAGTAAACCTATATATATAGGTCTGCCCATGAGAGACAAAGTAAATACAAAACAAGAAGATTTTATTTTAAGAATTGGGTAGGGGCCGCGCGAACGCAGGCCCCCTCTGCAACAAATTATGACGTAGGCTCGACCACTTGGATCGACCTTAGGTAGGCACCCCTCCAAAGTGCAATGGAGGTCACAAACCTAGGCCATGGATCTTATTGATCGCCCATTGACCCCGTCCAGGTAAGTATGTAACTTGTTGATCCTTCCTATTCTTTTATACCCATCTTTATACTTGTTTTCCTTTGTGTCAACCGATGAGGGATATATTGCCCTTCATCTTTTTGTTATCATTTTTTTTTTCATTTAATAGCAAACCAGATAGACAACAAACAAATCTTTATCATACTCCTGGGAAAATTAAACTTTCTGCAAAAGTTACTCAACTTATAAGGCGTGTTCGGTACAGATGTTTTCCTACTTATAGAACAGGTTCATAATGTTATTTCTTTTTTTCGTTTTATTCTTCATATACAACCATGATGTCTTTGACCTGTGTACACTTCGACTAATTTTTTGAGGTACCATATGATGTTAACAAAAATGCCAACTTCAAATGTGCACTGGGCAATCTGATATTCGTCCTTTTCATTTATTTTTCTTGTTATTACCGTGGTGTCCTGACACATTTGTGTGCACTTCAACTAATTTTATGCTCGGTCAGAGTCAATGTGTAGCTTACGGGTTCGGTCAAATGCAGTAACTTTAGTCTAAAATCTGTGTTAAGAGATTTATTGCATGTGTTCAAATAATAATTGAGAACCCATTTTGCACTTTTTTGTTTCACAACTATAATTTTCTCCTCTTGTCTGTCCTTCCAGAAGAAAAAAATATATTTCGGACAGTCAAATAGAACAATTCTTTGTTAGCTCTTCATGCCTCCTTCACTTCTCAAACTGAACTAAGACTGTCCAACTAGAGTATAGCCGGAAGGAGCTCTTTTTTGTATTGAAAGTGTTTTCAAATAGCATTAATCCATTACGTCGATAATAAGACTTAAGAGTACATGAACTTCTTAACAAAAGGCAGTTCAGCTTGATAACTAGAGTAAACGAAAAATTCAAGCTTCTTACAGAAGGCAATTCAGCTTGATAAATCGATAAGCTGTTTTGACAGAGCAAAACCAATCTTTCAAAGGTGGGATCAATCCCCTCCGCCTTTAATCAGAAATCTTGAAATTTGAAAACTCTTCACAAAGAGTGTCACTATATTATAAAATCAGAATATAAACAAATGTTACTATGAATAAGAACACATGTAAAAAGGTTAAAAACTAGTATTGTTGGGGTCCTCTATAGAAGAGAATCCCTCCAAAAATTGGCGTATGCCACTGATTGCAGCGCGCACACGGTATTCTTTAGTAAAAGGCGAAAGAATAGTTCGCTTTGTGCTCACTGCGTGGCTGCGTGAGCATTTCAGTTAATCTGTGCTGCATTTTTATAGTGGGACAAAGTTTGTATATACTCGTTTTTTATCAATGTGGTACTCACAAGCCAGTCCTTCAATATTATCTATAGAAACGACTTAAGTTTGTCCTTTATACTTTCTCGTATGATTAAAATACTAATAGTTGAATTCCGATTAGTGATAGAGTCAGGATTTTCGTGTATCGTATTATATAAAAGTAGGAGATATTGAATGGATTGAAATCTGAGATTGATCTTCTCAACTGACAAATAGCAGCAACTTGTCAAACGTTTCTAGACATTAATGTCACTTCCTATGATCCTGAATCCACTTTATCGATGCGCCTCAGTCCAGCCAAAAGGCGCGGATTCACCGGTTTCTAACAAGTGGAAAGATGTTCTCTTGATGGCGCGGACACTCGCCATCAAATGTCCATTTGTAGGCTTTCATTTAGATTTTGTCACTCTTTTTGAAAATTGTGCAAATGAAAATTACCCTTTATGATAACATTAGACTTTGTTCTAATGTGTGGTTGTATATATATTGTTCAACCTTATAGACAAAATAGAAGTTTGTTTTCACAAAAGGGGATCTTGAAACCAAGGTATGGAAGATTCATAAGTAAGAGTAGAAATAAAAAGATAAATCATTTACTACTCTAAACAATTGGTTCAAAATGAAACAACGAGAGAGTTAAAAGTAACCAAAAACAACGAAATTTTGATTATGAATTAGGATACGGCTCCCACTGCCACAAATTATGATATAGGCTCGACCACTTGGACCGACCTTAGATGGACATCCACCCGTCCAAAGTGCAATAGATGTCACCCAAAGACAAATTATGATATAGGTTCAACCGGTCCAAAGTGCAATAGAGGTCACCAAAGACAGATTATAATATAGGCTTGACCAACGTTAGATGTACATCCACCACTCCGAAGTGCAATAGAGGTCACCAACCTACCACTCCAAAGTGTGACATTAAATAGACATCCATCACTCCAAAGTGCAATTTAGGTCACCAACCTACGTCGTGAGCCATATTGATCGCCCATTAACCATATCAAGGTAAATATTGCAACTTGAATTTAGCTCATACAACATACAAAATACTAAAAATCATAACTATAAGAAACGTGTGGTACATAAATAAGAAACATGTGGTGAAAACAATTGAAATTAGAATTGTTGTGGTTCTGATATAAGAAATATATGCTTACAAGATGATCGATGAAAATGTGGCATAGGATGCTTTGGACTGAATAAATCATCAAAAACAAGAAAAATTGGGTTAAGAATTGGGTAGGGGCCGCGCGAACGCAGGCCCCCACAGCAACAAATTATGACGTAGGCTCGACCACTTGGGCCGACCTTAGGTAGACACCCCTCCAAAGTGCAATGGAGGTCACAAACCTAGGCCATGGGTCTCATTGATCGCCCATTGACCCCGTCCAGGTAAGTATGTTTCTTGTTGCTCCTTCCTATTCTTTTATACCCTTTTTAATACTTGTTTTCCTTTGTATCAACCGATGAGGGATATATTGGCCCTTCCTCTTTTTATTAGTATTATTTTTTGTTTCATTTAATATCAAACAAATCTTTATCATACTCTTGGGAAAATTAAACTTTGCTGCAAAAGTTTCTCAACTTATAGGGTGTTTTTGGTACAGAGGAAAACATTTTTCATGAAAAGTATTTTTTCTTCTTACCGAACAGCTCCATAATGTTATTTGTTCTTTTCGTTTTACACTTCCTACAACCGTGATGTCTTTGACCTGTGTGCACTTTGACTAATTCTATGAGGTACCATATGATGTTAACTTAAAATGTGCACTGGGCAATCTGATATCGTCCTTTTCGCTTTTTTTTCTTGTTATTACCGTGGTGTCTTGAGACATTTGTGTGCAATTCAACTAATTCTATGTTCGGGCAAAGTCATTGTGTAGCGTACAGGTTCAGCCAAACACAGTAGCTTTAGTCTAAATTCTCTATGTGTTGAGAGATTTATTGCATTCCCCTATTGTCAGTCCTTACAGAAGATAAAATATATATTCCTCTACCCTTGATCAGAAATCTCGAAATACACAAGTTTTTATCTACCCATCGTAAAGAGTCACTATATTATAATATCAAAATATCAAAAAAGTTACCACTATATATAAGAACACATGTAGAAAAGGTTAAAACTAGTATTGTTGGGTCCTCTTAAGAAGAGAATCCCTCAAAAAATAGGCATATGCCACTAATTGCAGCGCACACACGGTATTCTTTAGTAAAAGGCGAAAGAATAGTTCGCTTTGTGCTCACTGCGTGGCTGTGTAGGTTCTTTCACTTATCTGTGCTGCATTTTTATATTGGGATAAAGCTAGTATTTAATCGTTGTTTATCAATGTGGTACTAACCTCACTCACTCCTTTATAATATTGTTCTCTGCTTCTTTTTCAGTAACTTTATGATTGAAAATCTAACATGTTTTTTCAAATAGAAACTACTTAAGCTGTCATGCTGTATACTTTCTCGATCGACTAATTTAAGATATGATTCTAAGGAGATATAAATTCACAAGATGATGGATAAAATGTCGCGAACTGAGCATCTTGAATAGCTGAACTCGAATGCAGGTTGTGTTTTTGTAAGTGTATAGTGAAGGATGATGCTCTTGATAGACTCTTTAGTTCCGCAGCTCAGGCAAATTTCTCATCATTTTCATGTAAATAGTGAAAGGATACAATTATATGTTTACTGGTTTCTTGACACATTTGTGTGCACTTCAACTAATTCTATGTTCGATCAGAGTCAATGTGTAGCTTACGGGTTCGGCCAAGCAGTAGCTTTAGTCTAAATTCACTATGTGTTGAGAGATTTATTGCATGTGTTCAAAAAATAATTGAGAACTCTGTTTGCATTTTTTTGTTTCACAACTAGAATTTGCTCCTCTATATCATTTCCCTCTTGTCTGTCCTTCTGGATGAACAAAAAATATATTCCTCCACCCTTAATCAGAAATCTCGAAATTGAAAAAGTCTTATTCACTTAGTAACTACGCAAACTTTTATCTACCCTTCACAAAGAGTGTTACTATATTATAATATCAGAATATAAACATATGTTACTATGAATTCTACACATAGAAAAGGTTAAAACTAGCATTGTTGGGGTCCTCTAAAGAAGAGAATCCCTCCAAAAATTGGCGTATGCCACTGATTGCAGCGCGCACACGGTATTCTTTAGTAAAAGGCGAAAGAATAGTTCGCTTTGTGCTCACTGCGTGGCTGCGTGAGTTCCTTATCTAATTTGTGCTGCAATTTTATATTGGGACAAAGTTAGTATTTGCTTCGTGTTTTATCAATGTGGTATTGGAAAAGAAAAAAACAGCCGCTTTCGTTTAAATTGCATCTTCTATGGTTTACTTTAATCGACGTTGTTTGGACTCTCCAAAAATGCTGTTGCACCAGACCCATGTTGGATCCTCCAAATGCGCAAGTCACCTTCTTCTTTTTTTGGAGTCCGAAAAATATAGTTTTATAATGGGGATCGAGTAACGTATGGAACATTGTATCTCAGGCTAAGATTTTATCACTCCTTAGAAGAATCTATAAAATCATTGATGGAAGCATCAGTATGTTATTGGACTAAAGCAATCCGAAGATACTCTTAATATGTTCTGATATTATTCGCTAGACTCATTAGTTACGTAGCTCGAGAAAATTTCTCATCTTTTTTTTGTCCATGTAAATAGTTAAAGTATACAATTCAACTATAACATAAAAGTACTTAATAATATATATAAATCAGTCAAATGGCTGGCCTATAAAAAAACACAAAACAATAATAAGAAAATTTTGCTTAAAAATTGGTAGGGGCTGCGCGAACGCAAGCCCCCGCTGCAACAAATTATGACGTAGGCTCGACCACTTGGGCCGACCTTAGGTAGGCACCCCTCCAAAGTGCAATGAAGGTCACAAACCTAGGCCATAGGTCTTATTGATCACCCATTGACCCCATCCAGGTAAGTATGTTTCTTGTTGCTGCTTCCTCTTATTTTATACCCATCTTAATACTCTTTTTTCTTTGTGTCAATCGATGAGGGATATATTGCCCTTCATCTTTTTTTATTATTTTTTTCATTTAATAGCAAACTAGATAGACAACAAACAAATCTTTATATAGAGTGTGTTCGGTAGAGAGGAAAACATTTTTCATGAAAAACACTTTCCTTCTTACCAAACAACTCCATAATGTTATTTGATCCTTTTCGTTTTATTCTTCATCCAATTGTGATGTCTTTGATCTGTGTACACTTCGACTAATTTTATGAGGTACCGTATGATGTTAACAAAAATGCCAACTTAAAATGTGCACTGGGAAATCATTCTATGTGTTGAAAAAATTTAAAGATCAAGCATTCATCAGCTCACTGTTTGGCTACAAGAACACAAAGTAAATACAAAACAAGAAAATTTTGCTTAAGAATTGAGTAGGAGCCACATGAACGTAGGCCCCCACTGCGACAAACTATGACATAAGCTCGACCACTTGGGCTGACCTATGGCGGGCACCCCTACATGGCGGGGCTACCTTTATAATAATGGCATTGTCAAGATTCAATAGTTTTGGCTCAAACTCTATTATATCGAGTTACAAGCAAGTATGAAACTATATTGATCAAACTCGATAATTCCGCAGCTCGGGAAGAAAAATCAATTATTTAAGTACATAGAAGGAAGATGTTGAGGGGTCAGAGTGGCATTTGAATGAAAGCTCTTTTTTATCAATAAGCCAAGTGATTGCTCAAACTAATGATTATACAGGTACCAATTGAATGAAGATTTTCTTGAAGAATTGGGTAGGAGCCGCGCGCACGCAGGCCCCCGCTGCAACAAATTATGACGTAGGCTCGACCACTTGGGCCGACCTTAAGCAAGCACCCCTCCAAAGTGCAATGAAGGTCACAAACCTAGGCCATGGATCTTTTTTTTTTCCATTTAATAGCAAACCAGATAGACAACAAACAATTTTTTACCATACTCATGGGAAAATTAAAATAAGATCAAAAAGCCCTTATGAATTTCAGTATTTGAATAAATCATACACTTCGGGGAGGCCTAGTGGTTTGGGCTTGGGACTTCCATGTTGGAGGTCTCAAGTTCGAAATCCCTTGCCAGCGAAAGCAACGGATTTGTCTTCTGGATCGAGCTCGTCGTACCTGGCTTGCCTACTGCGGATTACCTCTCCGGGGTATTGAGTAAATCACATAATCCAATTTTAGTGACAAAGTCAAGTGTCTAATTGTACTGAGATTAAAGGTGTTGTGTAGAAACTGATGTTAACACTGAGATTAAAGGTGTTGTGTAGAAACTGATGTTAACAAAAACTATGCTTACTGCAAAAGTTGCTCAACTTATAGGGTGTGTTCTGGACGAAAATATTTTTCATGAAAAACATTTTTTCTTCTTACCGAACACTTCCATTATGTTATTTCCTTTTTTTTCGTCTTCTCATTCAACCGTGATTTTGATGTCTTTGGCCTATGTGCACTTCAACTAATTCTATAAGGTGGACCAAATTTTGAATTTTTTGTAATGCAGCTCAAATTTTGAGACAAGCATAAAAAATATTGAGCTTAGAATTGTTGGGGTACTCTAAAGAAGAAAACCCCTCAAAAAATTAGCATATGCCACTGATTGCAGCGCTCACACGGTATTCTTTAGTAAAAGGCGAAAGAATAGTTCGCTTTGTGCTCACTGCGTGGCTGCGTGATTTTTTTGCATATCTGTGCTTCACTTTTATATTGGGACAAAGTTAGTATTTACTCGTGTTTTATCAATGTGGTACTCTCTACACTCTTTTTATTCTCGAATTGCTCTCTCTGCTTCTTCTTTTTCATCATTCCTTTAAATTCGATCGAAAATCATCATGTTTCTTGTATACTTTGTTGTTTGATTAATTTAAGATTTGATTTCACTTCAGTTTGTTGGTGATTCTGGAGAAATATATGGTCACAAGTTAATCGATGAAATGTAGCATAGGATGTTTTGTACTTGGTACTCTTGAATACTTGAATTGCAGAGTCTGGATTTTTATTAAGGACAATCAAAACTTGAAAGAAATAAACAAACGAATAAGCCAAGAGAATTCATTGCCTATCATACATACGAAAAACTAATAATTTAACATTATATATACAATATAATTTTCTTGTAAATGGGGTTCCGATGTGCGTTGGTAGGACCTTGTCAAAAAAATAGAGAAAAACTTCTCATATTAGACAAAGTTATAAATCCTCAAACATAAATTTTTTGGAAGGAAGATAGAGAAATGATGAGGAAAATCAAAAATATTGTTACCCCATTTTAACATATGTTTACCAAATCAAGAAAATTTTGTCTAAGAATTGGATAGGATCATGCGATGGCAGACCCCACTATCACAAATTATAACGTAGGCTCGATCACTTGGGCCAATCTTAAGCATGTACCTTTTTAAAGTGCAATGAAAGTCACCAATCTAGGCCATAGATTTTATTGATCACTTATTGACCTTGTCTAGATAAGTATGTTTCTTATTGTTCCTTCCTATTATTTTATATCTATCCAAATCCAAGTTTTCCTTTGTGTAGACCGGTGAGAGACTTTTGTGCTTGTTTTCTCCTATTTGGTAATGTAATATATTCTACAAAGGTTAGAGACATATAAATAGAAATATCTATTATTTTAACCATAGTTTAGCACACTTTTTAGTAAAATTAAATTTTTATACACCTTTCTTGATAAGTGTCACGCATCTACATAAGAAATTAGAAAATGAAAAGAAGTCAGATCTAAAAATGTCATCATATAGTATATACTTTAGTTTGTTGTAGACAGAGAATTGACAATGACAATAACAATAACATATCCCGTATAATTTTATTGATGATATTGAGAAAGAATGATGTATACACTAATACACAAACCTTACGTCTATTTTGAGAGAATATAATTTAGAGAAGTTATTTTCGAGTGATTCTAGATATCATAAGTCACTTTCCGACTTCATTTTTTGATAATTCTCAAAGTTGTCATTCTTATACATGTAACTAGCATGGGGTAAATGAAATCGTTCAAGATGGTCACTCAATTTCATATGACATCGATATTTTAATGAGGTGTCACGTGACATGCTATATCTCTAATTTTCTTTATTGCCTCACTTTTTTCCATTCCTTCCATGTTTTTTATTTATACGTAACATTTTTTTCTCTCTAATATAAAATAATATTATATCACTACAAAATTCGACATAATTTAAATTAGTCGAGTCAATAAATATTAAATATCTGATGATTAAAACAAAATAGAGAATAACTTCTCTCATAAGACAAAGAAGAGGAAAGTATGTTCAATTTCAATGCAAATTGCACAATGATACTTCAGTTTCAGAATTTGTTGCACACACAATATTCTTGTTTAGAAACTTCTATTTTGGTACTACTTCACAATAGGACCTTTCAACTTTTCATCATTTTGGTGACGTTACGTTTATCTAAACTCATACGTTGGTCAAATTTATTTATTTTAAGGATATAATTTAAAATTATTTTAATTTGAAATTGACATTATTTAAACTGAAAAGTATATGTTTTTTGTTCTTCTAAACATGAAACTTTTATCATTTGTAAAAATTATCAAAATTTTCTCAATTATTACAATTTTATCGGAGTAACATATCAAAATTCATAACAAAGCATAATACGCAAGATCCTTCTCAAAAATATAGTAGCAATATTTATTAATTGAACTTTAGTTTAATAAAAAGAAAAATTAAACATAGTAACAAAGTAACTACTTTTTTATTAATCTCTTCAATATGATATAAATAATATTTTTACGTAGTTAAGTATATTTTTTCGAATTAAAAAATCGAAAAGACGAAATAATATTTTTTTTCAATCGGTTGTTGGTAGTGTGATTAACAACCATATCTACATCAATCGAAATTACTAAGTGAAGTGATAAATTTTGAAAAGTAATTAGCTATGATTAACATTATATTTATGGACACATATTATATATTTATTAAATTAATAACGTAACACCGTATGTGATAAATTATTATTCACGAGACTAGAATATAAATAGAAACGTATTTCTACAAATATTCTCAAAACTTTAATGGAATAAAAATTAGCAATCAAACAAAATTGAAGCAATAAATTGACCATATCTATACTAATTGATGTATCATGACTCATATTGAGAAGATTTAAAAATAAAAAAAATACATATATTTAAAAAATCACAGAAATTCAACATATCATATATCTATTTATTCATAAACATAAATATTTTTTTAATTTTACATATAGAGTATAATTTTGTGCCTTCCCATCTAATAATAAAACAATAAGTATTTCTCCATCTTTAACTATAATTCTTGAGTTTAAACTCAAGTGTGGAATCTTGTTTTTATCGAAAGCGTTTTATCTTTTAAGTGTAATTCTTTTTTTCGAATAAATCAAGATTAATTAGTTGAATATTAAAACGGATAATTGATTCCAACATGAGGATAAAAATTAAAGTATAAAAAAATATATAGTGTAAATTTTTATAAGAGAAGTTCAGGTAAATTGCTTGCGACCTTAGCTCTACCTCCAATAGAGTAGTAAGTATTCCTCAGTCTTTAACCATAATACATTTGTTCAGACTCAAATGTTAGAATCTTGTTTTTATCAGAAGCGTTTTATCTTTTTAAAGTGTGCCTTCAAGATTAATTAGTTGAATATCTTAACGGAACAAAAATCAACATCTCTTAAGAGGAATTCATATAAATCACCTTCGATCCTAACTCTACCCCTAATAAAAGAACAATAAGTATTTACCCATCTTTAATCATAATATTCAAAATTCAGACTCTAAGTGTAAAATCTTATTTTTATCAAAAGCGATTTATCTTTCGAGTATGAATCAAGATTAGTCAGATCTCATAACAGATACTCGATTCCGGCTTGAGGACAAAAAATAGCATTTATAAAAAGAACATAAAAAAGGATATTTGTTACAAATTTTATATTACGTGATCTCCAAGCAACCACCATTACACTCAATTCCCACCACCCCCCTACCCCTACCTACCCCACCCCCAACCAATCCCCCTTTTCTTCCGCCATAAAAAGCATCTGGAAGCTACTCTGTCTTCTTCAATACCAATACTTTATTCCAGAATTATCCCCACCGCCTTATCTTATTTACTAATCAAACCTTCCTTAAACCCCACCTCTGTTTCTGTATATATATAAACCCTTCAATAATTACTATTCGGAACTCTGTTTTTTCCATTTTTCATGTGTTGGGTTTGCCGGATATTGATGTATTAGTTGCCGGAGTTTGAGAAAAGAACTCCTTTTCCCCCTTTTTTTTGCAATTTCATGTATTGGGTTTGCCGGGAATTGACGTATTAGTTGCCGGAGTTTGAGAAAAGAACTCCCTTTTCACCTTTTTTAGCATATTCGTGTATTGGGTTTGCTGGGTATTGACGTATTAGTTGCCGGAGTTTGCGAAAAAAACTCCTTTTTCAGCTTTTTCACTTGTTGGGTTTGCCGGGGATTGATGTGTTAGTTGCTGGAGTTCCCTCTTCAGCTGTTTCACTTGTTGGTTTGCCGGGGATTGCGTGTTAGTTGCCGGAGTTTGGCTTTATTCAACTTTTTAGCATATTTCACTTGTTGGGTTTGCTGGAAATTGACGTGGTATTTGCCGGAGCAATGGTGGAAGGCGGTGCAGGACCGGAGTTTCCGGTGGTGTTTTACGATGGAGAAAGAGAGATGAATATTGGGAGTATTCGGATATACCCTTTGCTAGAATTCAAAGCGTTTCAGTTGATGTTAAGCCAGAGGATCGGAATCTCACCGAATCAGATTTCAATTTACTTATGTGATCGGAAAAGCTCAAAGTTTGAAGATCGACGGAGGATACCCATAACCGGTAAAGCAAATTTCGGTTTAATTGCTCGTGAGAAGGACTGTTTCTTTCTCGTGGTTCTAAAACGGTCGCGAAAATCACGTAACCGAAAGGTAGCAAAAGCGGATTACGCCGGTGGATTCATGACGGAGAATGAGTTCTCCGTAACTCCACCGGATAATCCCATTCTCCTCCGACGAACCCACCCGAATCAAATCGGATTCGGGTCACCGTTTTTCGATCAAATTTCACCATTAGAACTGGAAAATTTGAACGAGAAGTTGCAGAGTTTGAAGATTCAGAGAGACAATTACAATTACTCCATGGGTATATCGCAACTGAACTCAATTCCGATACATCGGAATAATCCGTACCCGGACCCGGATCCGTTTCCGAGGATCCAAGATACATTTCCGATGAAGACGAAAGGTAAATGCGAGCAATGCAAGGGTAATAATGGAAATGAAAAAAATCCCAGTTTTCATCACTGCAAAAATGATCCGGTGATCGTTGGTGTTTACCGGAGCCGGTTTGGACCGGTGTCGCCGGCCGGTTTTTGTTAGTTTAACCGGCGGTTTAATTGTACAAAGTTTTTGGGAGCAGAAGAGAGGGAATCTGCTGCATTTGTGGTATATGGTAAGGAAAATGTACCATAATTTTAGTTTATAAAATTAGCCTTATGATTAGGGAAGTGATTATGAATGGATTATTAAGGAAATTGGATTTTGATTTTGGAGTGGTCAACAAATTAGCTTGCCACTAAATAAGTTTTTTTTTTTTTAATATAAAATAGTTTTTTTTTAAAGGATTATTCCCTATATTGGTTACTTTGGGAGTTTGAAGAAATGTAATATGGAGATTTTTCCATGAATTGAATTCATAAAATAAGTGTGAATTGATTTTGAAATGCAATTATTTTTTTTTCAATTTGTTTTTTTTTTTCTTCTTATGCGTGTTTAATACGATTGTAATGTTGGTAATGAATTATAATTAATTTAAAGGTTTAAAGGGGAGACTTGGAACAAATTTTCCAAGTTGAAGAATAAATCATGGTGGAGTATCCTATTATATGGAGAGTTAGAGGTCGAGCTACTTATTAAAAGAAAAAAATATTTGAGTATAGTTTTTAGGAAAAACAAATTATAATAGGGTTTGATTCAAAATAAAACACTTGATACGTTTTCAGGATTCAAATATAGACAATGTGTCAAATAATATAATGTATGTACTATTACGAAAAGATGGATCTAAGTATAAATTTAATTGATTTAACATTTAGGTTTTTATCCAAATCACTTACAGAGGCATTACTACAAGAAAAAATAAAACAAGATAAACAAAAAATTCAAATTTCTAACCTCACTCAGAGAGGTACATCAAATCACCATCACATTATATGATACTTCAAGAATAAATTCACATATTTATATTTAAATATTTTTAAAAAATATATAACATTACTATTATATGATTTTAGAAGCATGGGTGAATCTAGTGACCCCTCCTGAATGATTTTTCTTGCTTTGGTTTTCTATCCGGTGTTCTGGCACCCACATTGGAGCCCGACTAAATTTGGATTCGTGCCGAAAAGTCCCACATTGAGGGATAAAGTGTTCCTTAACAAAGGTGACTCCGTACTCAAGGGGGTTCGGGTTTGCGACTCCGTACTCAAAGGGGTTCGAACCCGAGATCTCTTAATTAAGGATGAAAGAGTACTTACCACTTCACCACAACCCTCGTTGGTTGGATGATTGTTTGTGTGAGAAGTAGTAGAAAAATTCATTTAGGACTTGATTCAAAAAAAGGAACAAATGATACATTTTAGAATTCAGATATGAACAATATACTACATAATTATCGCGTGAAAAGAACAATAAAGATTCTATTACTCATAATTATCACCTGATTGTTTTATTCGAAGAATAAAAAATCATAGGAGAATTTTTTTAATAAAGTTTGAAAAGACAAATGGCAGATCGAGAAAGATACTAAAATATGAAAAATATACTTTTGTTCCAAGTAAAAATTAGTTTGGATTTTTTCATTTATAAAAGTGTATATATTTTAGAAAAAATTACTTGGATGGATACATTTTAATAAATAATTATTAATTTTAGCGATACTTTTTATTTATTACCATTTATAGCAATATTATGTTAAATCTGCAATATGTATTAAAAGTGAATTATGTATGCAATATATATGCATTATAATTGTTTTTTAAAATATATTATGTTTGTTTGGTAGGAAATTGACACATAGTATTATAAGTGCATTAAAATGTGTGATAAATGTATTATCCATTAATAAAACTTGTATTATATGTGAATAATAAATTGTTCTTTGTAATATGTATTAAAACTGTATTATAAATGTATTAAAAGTGATCAAGTGAAAAAAAATATTATTGCTATAAATGGTAAATATTTTTCTAAGATAGTATATTTATGTAAGTTTTCTATATTTTACGTGAATTTTCTTTCGTAATAGAACAAAATAATGATATCATCGAGGTAACTAAATAAACTAAAAATCAAAATTATTGAAAAGGGAAAACATATTATTTTCAACTTTGGCAAAAACCTAAGATCTATAATAATTTCTAGAAATCGAAGTTATATCTTTAACATAATTTAGTAAATACTTATTAAAAGAGATTTTCTTTTTAGTAAAATTCATGTTTCTTTATGTTTAGCAAAAATGTCCAACAACGATTTTATATGTATGTTGCTTGTGTAGTATATATTAATTAGATAAAGTACTTAATTAGTGATATTGTTGAACAAATGCCTTTTTCCCTTTTATTTAAGTGCACATATAAAGTACAAAGAATTAAGTTTAAGAGATTATACATGATATTATCTAAAACAGTTCATACCATTCATATATAGTGTTTTGATCTAAACCAAATAAATAATAAAGAAAATAATTAATCAAATAAAAAAACCCCAAAATTAAAATTAGGAAGTTAAAGTAGGCTTAGTGGAGGTAGTTAACATATTGTAAGGATTAGTTACACCATATATTGTAACAATTAATAAATATTGTTTGGTAGCTTTGAAGCAACTCAAATATTAATAAATATTATTAGCTTTGAATTAATAATTAATAATTATTTTCTCTTAAAGGACAAAGAGAAAAAAAGAGAGGATAAATAGCATTTTTGATCTCTTAATTATTGCTAAATTGATTTAAGTTAATTGAAAGCATGCTTTTGATCCTTTTATATAGAAAATATATTGTTTTAAAATTATTGTAGGGAAAAAATTACGGTTAAATTTGAAATAAAAATACAATTTTAATATAAATATGATAGTTGAATGACGAAACAATTGATAATCATGATAAAATTATGAAGATTTATAATTAAAAGGAGGAACAATACAAGTTTCAATTAATTAAAAATTAAATATATTTAATCATACATTACAAAAATTAAAATGAGAATTTATTGAAAGTTAAATGGATCAAAATTTGCTACTAACAAGTGACACCCCAAAGATTGCAAATGGTCCTCTCCATATTTATAAAAAAAAGTTTTAAATTGGTTCATTAATATATAGATCGATTATCTTCCGATTCGGAGAAAAAAAATTATCTTCTGATTCACTATAATACAATATGTTTATTTGAACTACTGCTTTTTCCTTTTATTTTTACTTGTCATAAATTTTCAAATATTTTTATCAAATCACTTTTAAATGAAGTTTTACTATGCGATGACCATAGATTTTAATAGAAATATTTGACTTTTACACCCATAAATTTTCAAAATTATTGAAAATATTCATAAATTTATATTTTCATTTTATAATGAAAACGTTCCTTAAAAAGTCACGGCAACAAACATAATTAATATGAATTTAAAAAAGAGGAAGAAAACAAACGTAAAATACCATCGATTTGTATATGAAAATAATTATTACTACTTGTACTCAGGAGTGACTTCTAACAGCAAGCTCGAATAAATTTTTAGTATTCGGTGTTTGATATTCACATTGAAATTCGACTAAATTTGGATTCACGTAAAAGTCCATCATTGAGGGATAAAATGTTTCCAAACAAAAATGACTTCATAAAATGACTTCATATCCAACAAAACTCAAACTCAAAACTTCAGATTAATAATACAGAATTACTTACGATTACAGTTCTACCACAACTCTTGTTCATAACAAAATATTTGTTGATAGCAATTCTCGTTGTTAATTTTCTAACCCGATATTCAATATTTGTATTGAAACCCAACTAAATCCGATAACGAAATTATATAGAATATATTTTTAGTATTCTATATCGATATTCATATTAAAATTCGATTAGATTTGGATTCACATAGAAGTCAAATTCAAAATTTCTGATTAAGAATACAAGAATACTTAACAGTTACAACTCTACCACAACTTTCGTTCATAACAAAATATTTGTTGATAGCAATTCTCGTTGTTAATTTTCTTACCCAATGTTCAATATTTGTATTAAAATTCGACTAAATCCGATAACGAAATCACTTTGTGATATGCACTTATATATCCAATATATATAATTTTACATCCATCTTCCCTGAGCTGTCACGTATCAACTTCCAAATAGAGAAGCCAATGCTGCAACTCTTCAGCTCTACCAAGCTCTGAACAAACACAAAAATGGCAGAAACCTCATACCCCCTACCCCCACCCCCACTATCAATATGCTTCCAGTTATTGATCAGTCGACCCCCCACCCCCAAGTCCTCTGGTCACGTGACCCACCCCACCCTTCTCTCTCACGCCTTTTAGCAGGCAAAAAAAAGGAGAACTGTAACGTCAATTTGAAAAACTTCTCTCTCTCTTCTCAACTCTTTTTCTCTCTCTAAAAGTTTATAAAATGTGTTTCTGAGTTTGAATTCTTGGTGGGTTTTGAGAAAAAATGGAGTATTCTTCTTCAGAAAATCTGGATGATGGAGAGTTATGGCTACCTTCTGATATTTTTCCAGTAGAAGAAACTGTTTCTTCTACTAATAATAATAATAAGCTGAGTTCTTCTCTTTGCTGTTGTTACTCTTGTGTTCTTCTTCTTCGTCATCATCATCACAATAATCATAGCTCTATTTTCATGGCTAAACAAGAAGAATCTGCTGCTATTTCACTTCTTCAATACCGTACTCATAATACCCACAGTGTTCCAAAGCCATTTCCCATTACTGAGGTAAATGGGTTTTTCATAGAATCTCTAATTTTTCGCTACATTAGTACTGGTATTTTGCTCCGTTTTGTTGTTTTTCTTCGAATTTCGCCATTGTTGCAGAGGTTCAAAGCTTCTTCTTCGTTTTTACTTACTGTTTTTCTCGATATTGCAGCGGCGGTTCAGACCGGCTGAGAGGTGCTGTAGCTGTACGGATTGTTCAATTTCAGAGTATTTTGAACGGAATAGAAGAGGAACAGAGCTGCTTCTAACCGGTTCACCACCGGTTCAACTTCAACACCAGGTAGAACCGAAAACTTAATTTTTGTTCGGTTATTTCTCGATTTTCAACTTTCTCTTACAAAATTGGTATAGGTTGAGAGTTTGATGGATGCAAGAGCTCTGATTTTACAGAAGGAAGAGCAGAACCGGTTCATCAGAATGCAGAGAAGAAACCTCGGCCTAGACCGGTTCACCGGAAACCGGGTTTCGTCATTTGTGGGAGGCAGTGGCAGTGGTGGCGGCGGCGGCGGTGGTTTTAATGGTGAAAGTAGTTCTGTGAGAGATTATGGTGGAACTGGTGTCTTCCTCCCAAGAATACCCATCAATATCAACAACAATGGTAGAAAGAGACAAGGCAAGTCAATTAAATCATTCAGCTACGTTGCTCGAATTCTTCAAAAATGTTGACGGATGCTTGTCGGATCCTTTAAAATTAATGTAATTTTGAAGAATCCGATAACGATAAGAGTGTGACAACATTTTTAAAGAGTCTGAGCAACGTAGTTGTGTTGAGTTACTAATCTCTTACTTTTGAACATTATTCATTAATTGTTGGTTATCATGATTAATGAGCCGAGAGGTCGATCACATCTTTTCCAAACCTCACTTGTGAAAATATATATGTTATTGTTAGATTACAACTACATTCAATGTAGAGATCACAACGGTGCGAGTATAACTTAATTCGCAAAAATTTCAACATGCTTTGCCTTGCTCTTCATAACATTTTCTCCTATTCTCCATCCGGCTCGCCTCGTTGCCATCCCTAGTTCAATGTGAATATACATACCCTAGTCTTAGTTTAAAGCTTAACAAGTTGAAAGGCATTGCCATCACATGCAAAATGCATACTCTTTCCGTTTCAATTTGTATGCTTAATTTTTGTTTGACTAGACTAGTAGTTAAAAAGAACAAAAAAAACAAAGCTTTTTTCATGTAAGTTAATATAATATGTATGACATTTGGTAAGAGAGGTTTGCTCATGTAGTAAGCGTTTTCTACTTTCGATCTTAAAGTTGTGAGCTTGAATCATCAAGAGAACGAAAATGTGAGAATTTCTTGAGTGGTAACTTTTTTTTTGAATGAAATTCTAAGTTCAACTTGCATGTACCTTGACTAATTCTACGATAGATATGGTATAATTCTATCTACCAAATCTTGGATAGATTGTGTGGTATACCTAGTATGAACAAGTGTGTCACTAAAAGGGGTAAGAGTGTTGTGCTTAAATGAAGATGGATATTATTTTAACTAGATGGAACTAGTTAGAAACACCAAATCACAAAGTACTTAAAGATGTAAATCTTGAACTAGTGTTGATAAATTATTTTTAGAGAATAAGAATAGATCCTTGTGGTTCGATCCCTTTTTGAACTCTGTGCATAATAAAAGCTTAGTGCATCGAAATGTCCTTTTAAGAATATGATGTTCTTAGTGGTAGAATGTTCCATTTTCCTTGTTTGGTTTGCTAAGAAGTAGAGGAAGGGAGAAACAAATTTTATGACTTATTCTTAGGTGAGTTAGCTGAGGGATTATTCGAAACAACCTTTGTATCTCTCAAGTAAGAGTAAAATCTACGTATATCCTATCCTCTCCTATCCAGACCCCATTTTGTGTGACTACATTAGATATGTTGTTCTTAGCATAGTTAAGTTATTATAATTATATCACTCTGAACTTTTATCAATTTTTTATGACTTGTTCTTAGTTGAGTGAAATATTTTCCTTGTTTCCTCTTTTACCCCTTTTTTTCTGATAGGGCACACATGAAAAAGTGGTTTTTTGGGAAAAGCAACTGACATCTGACCCTCTCTTATATCTTTTGGTTATATATGGTAGTTCATACTGAAATTTCCTTTCTCATATTAAATGTTTGGCAGTTTTGTTTTAAGGGGAGGATTTGTAATTTGTTGCATTCTTTAGTTAGGTTGCTTACCTCTTGAATGCTTGCCCCCCTACCTCACCCCACCCCACCCTCCAAACAAAATTAGCCCATGAAAACATAACCCGTCCAAGTATGGTTTGTTTATGACCCGTTTATTTGCCTAATTAAGCACAAATGGCTTTTGGGCGGGTCAATAGTCCGTCTTTTTACTAACTTATCCTATTTCAACTTACTCAATTTCAATTTAACTTGCCCATTTGACACCCCTTCTAGTAGCTACTAAGATGTGAGCAAGATTAAAACTAGGTTATGAGAATTAATGATTGTTTATTCACAAAAAAGGTCATCTCGGTGCATGAATCATCTCGCTTTCACTCAGGGTTTGGAGAAGAAGGGTCATACACCAAAGTAGTGTAATGTAGACACCCATCTCGAGGCAAAAATAATAACCAATTCCACTTCTTGAGCTCATAACCTATTGAAAACAACCTTTATCCTTACAAGGTACACCACTCCTCTCATATTTCACTTGTGGGATTACACTGAATATGTTGTTGTGAACCCTAACCTATCGATCATACCGAGATAACTTTATTATTGCTCAGATTTTTCATGTATATGAAGTGTGCTTTTTTGAGAAAGTTTTTGTAGGGTCAAATTCTGATTCATTTTTCTGTATGGCAGGTGGTAGAAATTGGCAAGATGTTCAACAAACTAATCAGAGATATCCATGCATATGAGAAATGGCAAAAACCTAAAGAATTGGACCTATTGATATATAGTAGTTTGATCTTTAGATATAGTAATTTGGTAGATTTAAATAATTGAACTTAGCATATGGTTGTGTGTAATTTTTATCTAATTGCCAATTGTCTTTTTGAGGGAAAATGGTGAAGTCTTTTGGCAAAAGGGCCTATTTTTAAATCTTTTCCTTTTTTGTGTCTACATATGTCAATTGTAATGTGACTTCTCTTTAAATATGTGTATTATAATAAATGCTTCTAGTTATGGCCACACATGCCATTTTGTAAATTGTTGTGGCCTTTTGGATTTAACTTGGTTTTTGGAAAATAATATTTGAGGTTTGGATTAGTTTATGAGCAAGTGTGTAAAATTGGTGGGAGTTCATTATGAGAAATATATAGTTTGTGGTAAAATACTTGTATTAATAATTGTATTTTAAAGAGTGTGTAAAGTACAAAGTGAATAAATAAAAATAAACGGAGAGAGTAATTGATTGTTTGCCAATTTTGATTGGTGAGGGTGTTTTAAGTAAACATATTTTGCCTTTCGGAGACAGATGAAAAGACTCATCAATGAAAATTCATGACACCAAAAAGTAGTAGACTTGTCCTAATCCTTGGGTTCTCCAACTTTGCTCTATTCTTTATATAGAGGAAGTCTTGGAATAATGATAAAATTATTTTTGTATGACTTATATAAATTACAGGTTTGAGTTGTGAAATTAATAGTGTCAAGATAGATTGAATATCACATTCCTTTGGGTATGTGGTCTTGCCCTCGACCGACTTTGTGTGAGCATGAGATGTGAAGGGTAGTTTTAAAGCAATTGTAGAGTTCTCCACGTAAACGTAAAAATTATGAGTTTCAAACGTGAAATCAATCACTACATAAACTAATTATGTCGTATATTCTTTGAGGATTAAGACCTTTCAGCTCCCTGTTAGGTGATATATTTTATGTACCAGATTATTCCTTTTAAATGTGTATCTATGCTTTTTATCTGGCGTGTCCAAAAATAAATCACCCTTATATGTGTTACGGATAAGATGCATTTAACTCAAAGAAGTGTCAACCATAAGACAAATATCAATTACAAATGTGTCCAAAAAATAAATCACCTTTTATATATATGTTACACATATTTGAAAAAAAAAATGTAAACCATAAGACAAATATAAGTTACAAATGGAATTAGGATAAACGTTAAACAAACGTGTCCAAAAAAAATAACCACCCTTTATAGATAAGATATTTTTTAACTCAAAAAGATGTTAGTCACAACTCATAAGATATACATCAGTTACAAATGATTAAAATACACATTTAACAGATGTATCCAAAAACAAATCACTTACGATAAACCATAAGATAAAATATTAGTTACAAATGGTTGATATTCAAGCCCTTCCCCTCCAATTCTTGCGTTAAACTCCACAATTTTTTTTTGTGTTTAAATCCTATTTATCTATTACACATTCAATCCCATCAACAATATTTAACCTCTTCTCCACTTAAAAAAAAAAATCCCAATCTTTTCACTATCATTTTCAATATTTTTTCTTCTACCTCTTCATTATTATTATTTTCATATATTTATCTATCCTTCTCCCTATTTTTTTAGTGAGAGGGAAAACAAAAATATAATTTGAAAAAAAAAAAGTTGTTATAATCATGGATTTCTCAAAAGATATTGAAAGACAAAAATCAGTTATGGGGTACCCTTCAATGGCTAGACACAACCAATATATTTCTCATCAACAAACAATTCCTTCATCATATAACAATTCTAGTTTTATTATGCCTAGTAATTACAATAATTACCCTAATAATAATAATAATAATTCATATAGTGTGAATTATTCCCAAAAGTATTTACCATTGCAAGATCAAATTGGTAACAATATCAACACTAATTCAACGTCGTTCGGTCGTTATGTAACGACCATGATGTTAATATTAGTTATGTCGATGATCATGTTCAGTATAGTCATCTGGATGCTATTCGGAAAGGAAAAGCCTCAATTTCAAATCGTATCGTTACAAGTTCCTATAGGACTCGTGATCACAAGTACCTCAATGTTAGGTAATTGGCAAGTCAACATATCAATGAAAAATCCAAATAATGAGCTAGATATAAAAGTAAATCAAGGGAAGGTTGGGATTTTCTATGAGACAAATTTATTGGGTGAGAATATTATTGATCCTTTTAATTTAGGGGAAAAACGTTCCACTTTCTTATTTTCCAATTTGACAACGTTACCTGGTACCTTCCTTGAAAAAGGAATTTTGTTAGAAGCTAATGGATCAAGAAATGATTCCGGGGTTTTGAGATTTGCGGTACAAATTAATATGGGGTATGAATATTCTTCCAAGACAGAGTCAAAAAGAGAGAGGATTAGGGTTTATTGCAATGATTTGAAAGTTCAATTTGGGCATGGGTTGAAAGATAAAGGGGAGTTGATAAAAGATGAGAGTGTAGATTGTATCGGAACCACAATATGAAGTTTATGAGTTGTTAAATTAATTCGTTGTTGCCCTTTTACTAGATTAGAATTTTTCTTTTTATCTTTGTACAGTTTCTTTTTTATTTTCTTTCCTTGGGAATAGGAAACAGTGTAAATTTACAATAGTATATGAAGACATTTACTTTAAATTGTATTTTGCAAGTATTTTGTTTTTCACTTTTCTTGAATTTGGGTAAAAGTAATTTAGATGCGCTAACATAGGAGAATGAAGATTATACTGAACGTCAAACCTTGTAAACAATGAATTTTTTATTTTACATGTTCATGATATACCAAAATTAAAAGTGTCAAATAACTCAAATTTAATTAATGAAAATATGACTCGCCTAACCCAAACTTGGGCTGGTTGGATTGGTTATATGTTCATTGATGGATCATTTTGGACATAACCTAAATTAATCAATCTATGAGCTAAAAGCCTTGGCGATGAGCAAAATCTCCTGAAAGAGACGAAAACAAATATCTGATATACACATCTGGCATACATATAACATATATTTTTAGGTGTTGATTCCTCACAGTTGACCTATACATATAGTTTGAAAACACATACTTTGAATTCAGTTAGTTACACATACAACTGATGTCTTCACATACATCGAACTTCTACTTTGAAAATTAAACACGTACACATCTATAGAGTTTAAAATCAGACACCATATTCGCGCGACTTCATCTAGAACGAGATATTGTATACGCACGAATATAGTGTATTTTGCTATATTTTGAATGGAAAACACTGAGCTATATACTACCAAAATGAACACTAAATAGTGCTATTTATGAATCTTCTCTTATGTAAGTGAGAGCTAAGGCCTATAAAGGCTAATGGGCCTTTGGCCTCACATGAATGGGCTCATTTGATAGAAGATCAACCAAATGGACTACAATCTAAGGTCCAACTAGGCTTCTATTTTAAAGGCTTGTTTGATTGGGGAATAAGTAATTTTGGGATTAGTTATCCCAGAATTGTCATTCCATCTCAATGAGAGGTAAAATAAAATTATAATCTCAGAATAACGAATCATGGAATAACATGATATAATCTCAACCAAGCATGAAATAAATTCATCCTAAAAATTAATTTCGAAATTAGTTATCCATTATTCTTCCTCCCAAATGAGCTCTAAGTCATTTAGTTGGATCTAAATAATCATCACAAATATTTATTTGGACCAAAATTAAGTGAAATAACATTTAAATGCTAACAATTTCCAACTTATTTTCCCAAACATAGAAGTCGGATCTAGAGTATAACATATGAACTTAATAAATCTTAACTTGAGGTCATTTTGGGAACTTCTAATCTCTATAACAACTCCTTTTCTAGTACCATTTTTTTTTAAAATGTATATTATTCTATCATAATAATTAACTATTTATCAATAACAAAATGCGTCACTTGGCGTAAATCTTAGTCCACACATGTCAACAAATTATAAACCATCAAGTTATACTTCGATCCGATGTAAACGCTTACTTAAATTTCATTAACTATCAATTTTTTTTCTAGTACAATTTTGATTAGAATAATTTTAGTTTCACTTTCATGTGAGTTTCTTTCTATCTTTTTTTCCCCTTTCTTAATCCCCTATATTCTTCTCTAATTTTTCTTCATAGAATAGATTAGAAGAATTCATAGGGGATTTAAAAAAAAAAATTAATTAAAATGGGAAAGGAAGAAGAAAAACCAGTTTTGGGATATCAAAAATCAGAATATTCTTACCAAACAAATCCTCAATTTTACCAATCAGACCCTCAATTTCATCAAATACATCACCCCGCCTATATCGAGCCTGGTCCGGGTTACCCTAATCACCCATCCATACAACAACCTTATCAATATTACGAATATAATTACCCTGCAAGGCCACTACCTTATGTTTCCCCTGACGTAGATCAGGGGTTCTCATTTGGCAGAGTCATGCTCTGCCTAATGCTTTTTTTATTTTTATTTGCAATGATTATAAGCATGTTCACTATGATGGTGTTCATGACACTAAAACCTACATTCTATTTGGAATCGTTCGAGGTCCGCTTGTTTGATTTATCAGGCAATGGCGGACCTGGGACAACATTAAAGGCTAATTGGGAGACGAAAGTATCAATTAAAAATACAAACACTAGGTCATCAGTACTTGTGAATCAAATCGAAACATCCTTGGTGTATAGATATGTTGCAATAGACGTGTCTTACATGGACCATGTCGAGATTCAGAAGGATAGTAACGTCCAGATACTGGACGCCTTCTCTTTCCCTAGCTCGAAACGAACGTTTAACGCGGATTCTGCGGTGAAAGAAATGGCTAAAGATAGACAACGAGGGCAAATTATGTTTGATTTGAAACTTGAGGTACAACTTATGGTTAAGTCTAATGTTTTTCATAAATCAGAGAAAATGCGTTTGTTTTGTGAAAGAATTGCATTAGATTTTAAGAATACTACTTCTAATATTCCAACATGGAATGGTAATAAACATGAATGTGTATCAGGTTTATGATTTTTGATGTAATTATAATGTAAGAAAATAAAGTTTATAAAATTTTGATGTATACAAATTAGAACATAGGTAAAATTGAGTTGAATTTAGGATGTTTTATTATGTTATGTTTTCTTGTACAAACCATTAATTTATGATCAAATGTTGTGTTTGTGTTATCTTTTTATTGTTTCATAAATTATTGCTATGTTGGATGTAGTATTATGCTATACTTGATCAGTCGAACGTCTATCAGAAATGATGGATGTTTTATTATGTTATGTTTTCTTGTACAAACCATTAATTTATGATGAAATGTTGTGTTTGTGTTATCTTTTTATTGTTTCATAAGTTGTTGCTATGTTGGATGTGGTATTATGCTATACTTGATCAGTTGAACGTCTATCGGAAATGATGGATGTTTTATTATGTTATGTTTTCTTGTACATACCATTAAGTCATGATCAAATGTTGTGTTTGTGTTATCTTTTTATTGTTTGATAATTAAGTTGTTGCTATGTTGGATATTGTGATAGTATGCTATACTTGATAAGTTGAATGTCTATCGGAAACTGTCTTTTTACCTTTATAAGATATGAGTAAGAATGCGTATACATCATCTTTTATATTTTGACAAGTACGTATCTCATATTTTTTTAAGTTCAATAACAGTTTAAACAATGATTCTTAAAATTTGCTTGTACCTTTTAAATTAAATGTTTCCTACCCCTAAAGTGCTTGCTCCACAATTGATTTGATAAATCATTCACTTTATTTTGAAAAATTATTTAACATTACTTTAATTACTATCTTTTTTATAATGCATCCTTCATTTGTCACTATATATAGTAACACTCACCTTAATGATTTCATTTGTCAATTTTTGAGTAGGGTCTTTTTTTTTGTTTGCTTCTTTTATTTTAATTTCTTTTATTCTAAATTGTATGCAAATTGCTAATAAAAATTTGATCTTCTTTTTCTCCCCACTTTTCATTTGGACTTTTCTCATTGATGGAATTTTCCCACTGACTAAATTTTTCTATTTTTAATTGAAGATCAACTTTAAGTCTCAATCTAATGACATCTTTTTTCTTTTCTAGGAAAAGAAAATAATTGTGAAAACATTATAGAATTGGGGAAAAGATGTTATAAAAGAGGGAGGGAAAAAAAGGGTTGTTGACCAAAAGATATTATCGGGACGAATCTGATTTTCTTCACCTCTTATATTCGAGCTTTGAAAATAAAATGAAAACTTAAATAGGAAAATCAATACCTTTTCTTATAATGGATTTTACGCAATGCAAAATTCAAATTTAAGGATATTTGAAAATGAATATCGAGCACCGAATAAAATATATTATTTTTTTTAAAAGGGAAGTGTGACATTGTGATCAAACTTGAAATGATTTTTTTCTTAAATTCTATATAGTAATTTGGAATTATTGGAGAGTTCAAACTTCAAAGAAGATGTTGTGGGGCCTTTTTGGCAGTACAAATAATTGATTTTTTGTAGGAATAAAAAATGTGTCATGACTAGAAAAAAAAAGATATTTTTACTTTTTGGATCAGAATATTGGATGATATATACTCTATATAGGATAGACTGTGAAGTTTGAGTAATTTGAATTTATTTTAGAAAATTTCAATTTTGGAGGTAAAATAAATAAAATATTCTATCAAAACGATTCTTTTTTTAGTGTTCAACTTGAAATTTTCATAAAAATTATTGTTGAGTATGACGAATTTTTTCGAAAGTAACATATTTTTGATGAATTTAATATGAGTACGATATTATTTTAATATGATCCAAATAATATAGGCTTAGACAATATCCCTTGATTCTTGTGCTCTTTACTATGAATAATTTTAATGAAAAAATGTCTGAAATATATCTTAACTTTGATAGAAATTGTTGTAACAATATCGAACTTTGAAAATGACATTTTGCCCCCTGCACTATTTAATAGTGTATTTTAAAGGTATATATGTGCTCACGTGGACATCATAAATATTGTATAATTATAAATAGTAATGTGTCCACGTGGACATCATAAATATTGTATAATTATAAATAGTAATGTGTTCACGTGGGCACATATATACCTTTAAAATACACTATTAAATAGTGCAGGGGTAAAATGTCCTCCATAAAGTTTGGTATCGTAACAACAATTTCGACCAAAGTTAAAGTATTTTTCAGACCATTTTTCCCTAATTTTAACATGATTTAACAGATATGTTTCCTGAAATTTTTAATTATTAATCTCAATAATTATTTTTAAGTGATTCGATAGTATTAAAAAAAAAATTATTAACACTATGTATGCATTTTAATCAGCCAACCACAATATTCCACCTACTAAAATACAGGAGCATCCAGAAGCCTTTTGTTTAAGGGTCATTCTCATGAATTAATTAACTTGATTTTGTAAATTGAGAAATCTATTTTTTATATACATTTATGGATCAAATGTTTTATTTTGAGATTTTTTTCTCCATTAGACCTACTTTTCTGTATCTTTCTTAAGCCAATAATTGTTTTCTAACATTTAGTAACATTTTCAATTTCATAAATTTTACCATAAAAGCTTTTTTCATTATTTTAACAATATAATTTTGACTTCTTGAGCTATAACATAAAAAAAGAGAGAAAAATTCAAGAAAGAAAAATTGTTTTACTGATTCGAGATGAATATTTGTTATCGGTGGAGAAAAAGAATAGCCATAAATTCCAAATGATCAACAAACTATTGATTTCTTTTTCGATAAGTTCTAAAAGGGAGCAGAAATATCATAATAAATTTGACTCATCAAATTAATTAATACGTGTATAAATACATTAAAAAAATTATTATTTAGAATTTATAAATTTAAAATTCTTTTATCAGCCTCTTAAACCTATATATTCTAATGAATCTATTTAATAATCACCATTTTGGGAACATAAATTCCCAACTCCACATTTTTTATTCTTTTGAATTTTTCTACAATATGGTCTACAAAAATGAAGTTGAAGGAAAGTGCAATAACAATGTGTCAAACCGACAATACTTTTAATTAATTAATTCACATGTGAGAGTCAAATATTTTTAAGCAAACAATTGTTGACTTCTTTAAGTCTTTGGGGTACTGTTTTGGGGGCGGCTAATTGGAAAATCCAAACATAGGCTACTCACAAAATTTCGATATTCGTATTAGAGTTCGATTTCATTCAGGTAAAAGGGTAATTGAATTCATTATGAAATAGTGCTCCCACGAGGATTGAAATTAAAAGTGAAAGAACTTCAATCATCCCAACATAATTCATGATGATTGGATTACAAATTCATTTCATTAAAAAATAAAATAACACAAATTAGCTATGGGTTATTTTTATGGCTAAAAAAAAAGATTTTTTTAACATATATAAATTGATCGAAAAAGAAAAGATCTACGAGCTAGACATCCATCATGGTCGAGCTATTTTTAATTTAAGCAGTTAGACAAATAAATATACAAACTATTTATTAGCTTAGTTCTTCTGAAAAATTCGCTACTAATTCTACTTATAATGAATTATGAATTTTTTTTTGTATATATCTAAACTATTTTGGCAATAAATTAGGTCTGATTATTTTTACAATCTATTTTCTTTTTTTAGTATTTGGTTGTTTAATAGACATTAAGATATAGCTTACATTAGAGAGATACTAGAGGAAAATCAAAGATTAGGCAAAAGGTAGGTAAATGAATATCATGACAAAGAAAATGATATTATTATTTAATTGACCATTTTAGAGTGGTTGATTGCATGAAAAAAATATTCATCTTATCACATTATGATATAATATAATATATATATATATAAATAATAACATACCAATTTGATTCTTCTTTCTTTTAGTCTTCTCTTTTATTTTCCTTCTTACTACTTATATTTTAATGTATATGTTATAGTTTAGTTAAACGTAAGATTAAAAAAAAATATAATCTTAAAAATATTATAATATGGTCACTCCTAGTGTTTCAAATGCAACAAGGAAAACTCCATGACAACATTAATATTGAAGTTATTGATGTAACAAAAGTCATCGTTCGATTTCATTTTTGAAAATTAGTTACTATCTTAAAGTTTCAAATTCAACAAGTAAAACTTTAAAATACTATCTTATTTTTTATTTTATTTTTAAAATTGAAATTTTAGGATAGTAATTATGTTTTAATTATACAAATTGAAAGTGACTTTTTATTAATTTTTCATATTATTAACACTACTCCGCTCCTCCACAAATTTCATTGTCATCATAGTTGAGATGTTAACATCTCCACTCAATAACATATTGGACTTTTCTTCATGCTAAAAAACAAATTAAAAAAAAAGTACAATATTTAATTATAAATTTAATTATTATTATTATTATTATAAGAATTTATAAATTTGTGATACTTCCATCTGTCATATTTATATTAGACCTCATTGTTGAAAATAATAAAACAACTTTGTAACGTCAATTGAACTAGAATTTTCTCTTATGTTAGGAAGATTTAATAGATTATATATAATTCAAAATAATAATAACTTACTTTAATATGCATGGCATAATTTAAAATTATTTTTAGTTAAAACTTTTGAAACCAAATTTTAAATGCAAAAAATCTTAATAAGAGATGCTTCCTCTTTTAACGACTATAATACGTTCCAATTTTAAATAAGTTGTGTAACATGATGGCATCTTAATTTAAAATAAGAGTCGGAATCAATAGAATATAGAAGAAATGTTGCGCATATAAATAAGTCTTATACTTTAGTGATGTGTTTCAAATTCGTATGAGTCTATATTTAGAACAGACAACATCATTAATGGGTTGGTTTAATAGAAAGTGTATCAAAATTACTTTTATGTCAACCTTGTTGATGATAGATCAAAGTTTAATTGAATTAAGATAAAAAAAAATTAAAAAATAGAAGAAATCTCTAAATTAAACTAATCTAAATTCAGAACGAACAATATCACTAACGCATCGTAATGAAAAAAAATAAAAATAAAGAAGAAGAATACAATAGTCGTCGGTGGGTGAGCTGGATGAACCTTTTTCCCTATTATTTGGCCACCCAACACGTGTCATTTACTGCTTTTTTTCATATTAATTAATTTAAACATTTGTTACTAATCATTTTTCATAAAATAACAAAAAAAAAAAAAATGAAAGTAAAAGTTAAAAAGAATCACTACACATGCATGCCTAAGCCTTTTTTTTTTTAAAGAATAATCTTTGAGAAAAGTGCTCAACTAATTTTAGGTAATTATGTATATAAATATTAATTGAAGGAAAGCTTCTGAACGATTTTATTAATGTAGTTCAGAATATGAAAACATAAATACACAAAGAACTCAAGTGAATTCATCATATATTATATATAAATCATAGGTTTAAACGGTAAAAACAATCAATAATATTTATATTAAAATAGAAATAGACTATCTACGTCATATCATTTGAGATATCACCTTTTTTTTGGGTGGGGGTGGGGGTAACTTACTAGTTGGATTAAAGATTTATAAAGTCCAAGCATATAATATTTAATTTGAGGGAATATGTTCCCTGCTTTTCTAAGTAAAAAGATGACATAAAGTAACAAATCCATTTTTTGAGGATTAGAATGAGAATTTATATAACAAAAACAATAGCTAATAGATAAAATATAAATGAATTTCAAAAGTTGTAGTGTACATGCGTAAATAATTTGTTTTTTTTATAAAAAAAAAACAAAATGATTTTTCATTAATATCTTTCAAAAAATTGTAGTATACATGTTTATTTTTTAAAAAAATAAAAAATAAAATAAAATAATTATTCATTAATATCGAATTTAGCAAATGGAGGTGGAGTCAAAATAGTGCAATACTAATCAGAAAACTCATAATCGAGCCACCTGAATGGAGTGAAGTCAGAAGGGTGCAATACTAGGGTTTATCAAACTGCCTTTTGTCTGTATATATCGCGTATACTATTTTTTTTTTAAAAAATCTTCGTGTGTTTACCTGAGAATAAAATCGTCTTTAATAGAGTCATAAGGAGAAAATTACACCCAAAGTAAAAAAATTCGTCATGAATACAAATTAATCAAATCTCAAAATAAAAATATCTCAAATCAAATTCTGAAAATGTTCTTTTTTTATTTTATATATGTGAAAAGTACATAACCTCTGATTAGATCTCCTATGATGGTGCATCATATTCAGTGCAAAAGTTTAAATTCATTTTGTACAAACCCTAGATTAATTTGTTTTTAATTACCATTGACCAAATTAAACAAATTGGCCTATCTATATAATATTATTCCCGCATAATACGTCTCTTGGATCCCAAAACAAAATTACTTATCATATCATAATGTTCAAATTTCAAGAATTAAATAAGTTATTCTTTTATAATAATATCTTTTAAATTATTAATTATTATAATTTCTATCTATCAATAATTTTTAATTTCAAACACCAAGCCGACAAGTTAATAGTAATTAAATAAAAGATAATTCACACAACTTTTTTCATAATAAGTAATTCTCACAACTTTATGTAAATTCGATAAAGCAATTAATTCTCGAAATTGCTTAAAGCTTCATTTGATACTTGGAACTAAATTAATATATATAGTCAACCCAAAATGATATACAAAAAATACATTTCATATATACTTGGAGTTTTAACTTATATATTTTATCGTCTCAATTTATGTGATATTATTTTAATTTTGGAAATTAAATATTTTGGTGTTGTAAGGTACGAGAAATTAGAGATAATAATTCAAAATAAATGTAGAATTTTTGTTTTATAATGTGTTTGGTTAGACGTATTAATTAGTTTCAAGATTACTTTAATTAAAATTTATATATTTAAAATCTACGTAAAAATACTATAAATCACAATAGTTTAAAATATTCAAAAGGTACATAAAAAATTTGCAATAAAAAAATCTTGTCCTACAAAATTCAAAAAATGCTACATAAATTGAGCCTATAAATAACCTTATCCATATTTATAGCTAACAACACGCCTTATTTCAAGATTATATTTATCACACTATAGATTTATCGAACGTTGTAGTTGAGCATCAATTTCTCATATCTCATTTATTATAATGTATTATATGAATACATGTGGGGCCCATGCTTTGATAAGAAAGTGGGAGGAATTTGACATATTAGTACCCCTTTACCAATGCTAGCTACAACACACTTTCTACAACTCAAGTGGCATAAAATAAAACTACTTTACTCACCTCTCTCTATCTATATAGTCAATCAATTCCCATCTCCCTTCCCTTTTCATTTCTCCTACACAAACCACTCTCAACAACCTCTCCTCCTCCATCCATCATCACAACTATCACCACCAGCACCACCGACATGTCGGATAAAAAGTGTAGCCACCACAAGAGCAAGAAGAAGAAGCTAATCCGACGTTGTTGTGCTGGATTCCTTATCTTTCTCTTCTTAGCTCTTCTCACTATCCTCATAGTATGGGCTATACTTCAGCCTAAAAAACCTCGTTTCATCCTCCAAGACACAACTATCTTCACCTTCAATGTGTCCGCCCCGAACATCTTCTCAACCTCTATCCAAACCACAATATACGCACGTAACCCTAATAGCAAAATCGGAATTTATTATGATAACATGGATATATACGCTATGTATCATAATCAACAAATCACGTATTACACTCAAATACCCCCGGTGTATCAAGGCCATAAGGACGTTAACATATGGTCCCCATTTGTTTACGGGAATAACATCCCGATCGCCCCGTATAACGGGCCGGGCCTGTCAGAAGATCAACAAAACGGGGGCGTTTGGTTGGATTTTAAGATTGATGGGCGTGTAAAGTGGAAAGTGGGGTCCATAACAACGGGCCATTACCATTTACATGTCACGTGCTCTGCATACGTGCCACTCGGTGATCGGCCCAGTTACGGAGGGGTTATGGTTGGAAATAACGCCGTTAAGTATCAACTAGCCCGGGATTGCTCCGTCAGCGTTTGAAGTAACGGCCGTCAAGTTTGTTTTGAATTCTCTTTTCTTATTTAAAAATCTATTTTTACTTCTTTTTTCTTAATAAATGTTTTGTTCCTTTATAGTTGATGAAATTGTATATTTTGCTAAAAAAAATAATTAAAAATGGAGGATAAATCGGATATATAGGGAAATCCATAATCTTGTTACAAGTTGTAATTTAATTACTACAATATTATATATTATATTATTGTTTTGTTTCTAGAAAAATAATATAATTCAGTGTGATCTGAGGAGTATATTGGGTACGTAAATTTTATTTCTATTTTTATAGAATAAAAATATTATTTTCGATAGATACTCAACTTAAAATAAAGTATTATCCGAAGTGCGGAATCATTGAAACTATATTTTTGTTTTCTTTGTGTTAGAAAAAAAAAGTGAAACAATTATTGCTGTGTTGTGTTATACAAGTTGTCAGTATCTTTGATTTTTAGTATTTTAAATATTATAAATGTTTTTAATTTGATATTTTAAGAAATGGCTTACTTGATGTTTACTCTTCTTTACTTTTGTTTCAAATTTATGTGATTCACTTTTTTATCGTAAGAATTTTATTTTATATTTAATAAAATGATGTAGACCATAAATTTCATAAATAATGATAATATTTTTTTTGTTAGATTTCATATTCAGTTAAATGGTGATACATAAATTAAAATGAAAATAATATTTTAAATCATAAAAAATAGCATTAATTAAAATTGAAAAAGTGTTTGGTCCATAGGACATATGAGCTGTATATTCGTTAAGCCTATACGAATTGGGGGGTGGGGGGGGGGGGGAGGGTATATGCCCATGTGATTACACGTTTTGTTTTCTCTAACAGTCAATGAGAAATATCAATTTAGGAATAGTGTGGTGGGGATGGATTGTTCCTTTCTTAATTAAAAATTTTGAATTTGAGTGTCGAGTATAATTTTTTTTGGTAGGGTGTACTTTTCTCCGTATAGGGTCCTATGTAAAACGAGTTTGAAACAGTCAGATTCCAATACAGATATTGAACACTGAATGAATTTTTTTTAAAATGTATGATAATTTAGAGGTAAGAGGAGGGGATGATCTTTTTTGTTATTCATGTGCACGATAATCAGGCTCCAATATAAATATTGGACACTGAATGAAAAATTAAAAAATATATAATAATTTAGAGGTAAGGGGAGGGGATGATCTTTTTGTTATTCATGTGCATTTGATATTCGTATTAAGTTTCTAATTAATTATCTAACGAAGAAATGCTCTGTATTAAAATAATCTTTCATTCATAAAGTTTGAAATCGAGACTTTTAATAAAAGATAATGAAGTTTAATCCATTTTACTACAATATATAGTGTTGGAAAAGGGATGTTGTGAACTACGATTAATTATCACTACTTTTTAACATATTATTACTACGTATACATTTTTTTTCTTCTAATTTTTCATAGCATAAGATTTATAATTATAAATAATTTAATACTGAAAGTTTTCTTATAGTCACACTAATTAAATATCTAAAATTTATTTTAAATCTTAATTTCTTTTCAAAAATACTTTTAAACTTTATATTAAATTAAACTATATCATATAAACGGAAGGAAAAAATATATTCAATAGTGTTTGTTAAGTAGAGTGTTCTAGTGGGAAACTATCATCATCATCCTTATAGGCTATGGTTAAGGGATGAAATAAACAAAATAAAAATGGCCAAATTTGTAATTTAACAAAGAGATAAGATTTTCAAATTGTGGATATACTTTCAAATTAAATATCATTTCTAAAATTAGAGTGTTTCTATTTTTTTTTCTTACTAAAATGATAAAATTTGTCTTCTTTTTTTAATTCTAAATGTAGGTTTTGGGAAAATGCCTTTTCACTTAGAAATACTATATTTATAGTTTGAGAAAAACACAACTTTCTCAAAATAAATAAGAGATGTTTTAGATTACTTTTTTAAAATCAGAAATCTCAAATTCAATCTACGTGAATGAGAAAATATATCTTAATAAGGTGTATTTTCCCCTTTTAATGATGGATTTTATACGGTAAAATTTAAATTTATTGAAAATCGAAAGTAGATACCGAACAACAGATAACCACGAAAAGAAAAAAACTTTGTGGTTATTAATCAGAAATTTCAAACTTTAAACTTTATATAAAGTAAAGATGAGAATTTTAAGGAATTAAGAAATTTATTGTAAAGATATATAAGTGAATCATATGAAATGGCTAACAGCTCATAAAGACAACAAACTATCCTAGCTAAAAGAATAGAATAATTTTCTCTTTAATGTATTTTTTTTAAAGATTTTTTTTTTTAAATGGAGTAATTAATTTTGATTATGAGATACTTGTTTTGCTATAAATACCTTTTTTTAAAAATAAATTAATTTAATAATGTAAACAAATAAATAAGAGTTAGTGCATAAGAGAAGAAAAACAAAATAGACTTTTGTTTTTACGTGTAAGATGAAATTAAAAGATTATATCATCTAAACTTAGAAATTGGTGGATGGATGACCTAATAATTTGAGCTTTCTCTCACATACGCACATAGAGGGTGGGTTGAGTGTACGGAGAAAAATATTTTTTAATTTTTTCTTGTTTGTTTAATTAATTTTTTAGAAAATATTTTCTCCACGAAAATACTGAAGTTGCTTAAAGAGAATCAGTGAAGATTAATATACGAAATTATATTGATCACTACATATGATTCGAGTAAAGTATCAATGTAAGGAAAATGATTTTCTCAATAGAAGTAGGAAAAATATGTCTTACAACTTACAAGTGATTCCGTATGAATTGTGTTTTCCCACTCTCCAACACGAGCATTATCTTCATCCCCCCCCCCCCACCTCCACATCCCAATCGCCCAACTCACATCTCTCATAGTATTTGTCTAAATTATTCTGAACTTAATCCACAAATCAAACAATGCCTAATTGCTCAATCGAACGCGTCTAGGCATTGGGCTTTCTTAAAGGAAAGGTCAGAAATGCACAAATAATCCTTTTTACAACGATTAGTGGAAAGCTATAATTTTGTTAAAGTTTAGTTGTTTCAATCGACTCCGAATATATAATAATAATAATAATAATAATAATATATTTGATATAATTTAACATGTGAGATTATCGACTTTATATACACATTTATAGACGTATGAGTTGACTTCAATATGATCTTTGTCAAAAACTTATTAAACATTAAATAATTATAAAGAACTCTATTTGTTTTAAATAGGAGTGCTACAAGTTGCTATCTAGCAATGTCGTAGATTCACAATCCACTAAGAGAGAAAGCACTTACGATAAAGATTCTCATTTCAGTACTCAAATTCGAGATTTGATGAAGGACTCATATCATAGATATTCATTCCATTACAATCTTTAACGGTGATGCATCATTTCTTCCATACTATTCAAGTATTTGTTTCTTTACTCGGTCAATTCTAACCCTTTCTCTATTCGATGAAAGTGATCAATGAATGTTATTTCTTTTACGTGATACTGATTTATGGACATTATGGTAAGTGCTAGTTTGTCAAATGACTTATAGACTACCTTATTTTTTAGGAAAAATTAGCTAACTAGTCAAAATTCCCAACATATTTATTTAAAATAACTACACTTTAAAATAATTATTAAAAAGGTCAATATTTTAGTTTTATAACAAATTAAATGTATCAAATTCTAATTCCTTATTTTCCTTTAAGGCCCACATCTTGCAAAAATATTGCAGCAATACCTTTCAGCCAAACAAACGTTCCCTCTCCAATTTATAATTATCTCAAAACAAAAAATGTTCTCACTCATCCAATTCCCTTCTTCTATTGTTCTTCAATTTTCATTCCCCTGTTTCTCTCTTTATATGTGACGTTTTTTCGATTATTTTTAGAAATTGATAAAAATCTCCCAAAAAATATTCACAACAATCTCATTAATTTTAGGTATGTATCTTTTTTCGATTTTTATGTATTTTACTGATTTGCATCTATTTAAACCTTTCAATATATTTGTTTGTATAATTGCTTAGTAAATTATTTATTTTCGATTAGAGTTTTTGATATGGAAAAACTCAAAATTCCTCCCCAATGACGAACTTAAAGAGGACTCCAAGAAGTATATCGTGTAATGATCGACTTTTTAGCGATTTTTGTCTTTTGATCTTTGTATCACTCAAGGACAAGTCGATAATGTAGAATCGACAGCTAGAAAGCTGGAAGAAAGCATATCTAAGCATCTACATGACCTTATCAGTATGCAAAACCTTCCTCAATTACAGAATATAAACATCATCAAGAAGGACACAAACAATGAAAATAAAAGGAAACGATAGGCTCTTCGTCTTTATGTGCATATGTATTCCCTTGTTCCCTTTCAAATTTAAATAATCTAAAAATATAATAAGTATTTCCTTTTGTAAAAAAAAATTACTTATGTTTGGATACAACTCATAACTAAACTAAAGTGTATTGATCACAGTTTTTCGTTGGCTTTATACATAGATTTTGTATTCATTCTAACTGTATGCCATCAAATTTTATAATCTTATCTTCATTTTGTTTTCGTACTATGAATTGGATACAACTTCTGTAGTTCATAATATCATTTTGTTGGGATTTTGTCGGCATATTTGTGTATTTCTTCTATTTGTATGCCTATTAGTTTTGTATTTATGTCATCAAATTGTATTCATCCTCGGAAGTGGATACAAAGTTAGTAGTTCATAATAGTATCTTTGCAGCCGATTGTTGGGAATACAACATAATTTTTGTTTTGATACAACTTTTGTAGTACATAATATTATTTTGTGGGGATGATGTAGAATACAACATATTTTTTGTTATATTGCTTCTTATTTTTTATTTACTCTAAATGTATGCCAACTTTTTTTGTATTTTTGTCATCAAATTGTATTCAACCTCGGCAGTGGATACAAAGTTAGTAATTCATAATATGTCTTCTAGTTGATTATCTAGAATACAACATAATTTTGTTTGTATTTCTTCTTTATTTGCATAATTTTAAATACATACAAATATTTCACTGCTTTTATCCCCCCAAAAAACAAATATCTAAGAAAATAAAGATGTATTCATGTCAAAACTTTTAATAGCCATTTTCGGAACACTTTCAAACTAATTTACGATTCAACAGTTAACAAATACCTAATGGATTTTATATCTCACCAATTATGTGGAAGATCAAGTTGGAAATTCCGTGTCCTGTTGATTGTTTGTCAACGAATTCCTAATCAATTATTTCAAAATTTTGTTCCCTTTGAAAAAAAAATCGCAAAATCAATCGAATTAACTTCGATATAGATTGTGTATTATCAATGGAGGGTTAAAAATCTATATTGAAAATTTAATGAACAAGAGAGAGTTGGAAATTTGAGAAACAAGGGCGAGTGGAGCACTGTCTCCTTTTTTCCTTTGAATGTAACTGATGAGAGGAATTTCAATGAGTTTACCTTTTTAAAAATATTCTCTCCCATGATCTTCTCTTTTTTGTTATTAACTAATTGTATTCTTTCAAATTAATCAAAATAAAAAAAATACATAACTCAGCCCTTAACAAACTAAAATATTGACATTTTAAATAAAATAGTGAAACTATGGCTAAGGGGTTCCATTAGAAGCTAAAATATTGCTATTTTGAAAAATTTCCCTATTTTTTAAGGACATGGAGCCCAATAAATACTCCTTGGGCTTGAGCCCAATCAGAAAAATGTTTTTTTTTGGAGGGTTTAGTTGCTTTTAGTTAGAAGTTTGAGTCGTTTGGTAGAGTGTATTAGGAAATATAATGCATGCATTAGGTATGTGTATTAGTAGTACCTTGTTTGGTACACTTTTTCTTGTCATTGTGTATTAAGTTGTATATTACTAATACCAAGTAATTCTAGGTATTAGTAATACATAGCATTTAATACTTGCGTTAGATTAAATAATTACAAAACTACCCTCAAAGCCTTTTTAAAACATTTCCTAACATTTTCTCTTCTTTTCATTTTCTTTCTTGTCATATGTTTTTATTTTTATTTTTATTTTTATTTGTTTTTCAATATCTTTTAATTTATTGGTGTCTTAATAGACTTTATGGCCTCTTAAGTATCTTTTTTTTAAAAAAATAATAAATCTAATTTCAACATAATTTCATTAAAAAATTTACTATTGTGGCGATAAATTTGATAAAAGAATTATTTGCCTAGTTTTCACAAAAATATTTTGACTCAAATAGTACAACTATTTAATATTATTTTTGAAAAAAAGAAGAGAAGAGGAGTTAATGATGTGTTAGCAAAGAACTTTGTTGCAAGGAAGTGTAAAAATAAATAAAGTGTGAAGGGTATTTTTGTAAACATATATTTTTAAATAGAAATTATGCAAGATTTGTTATTTCTAATATATCAAACCAAACAGTGTATAAGAAATAATGCTTGCATAACTAATGCAAGCATTACTAATGCAAACACTACTAATGCAAGCATTACTAATGCACCCTATTTTGCATTATTCTTATACACTCTACCAAACGACTTTTTCATTCTTTATCTTTGAGACTCTCCAAAATTTGAAAGAATCATTAAAGGGGTAAGCGCCCTCTAATAATTTTTATTTCATTTCAAGACTCCAGTTGAGACCTCTAATTAGGAATAAATTAAGTATAACTTACATAAATCCCATAGTGTCAGTACATAAATTACATTCTATTCCTATTATTTTTCAATTTACAAAAATTTCTCAAAATCAATGTTATTCGGATACATAGCAAACAAGTCGGATACACTAAATTCGATTCATTAAAACAAATTCAGTTACACTTTTAAAGAAAAGAGAATATAAAATTGATTGTGAGTTTTCCAAATTACGTAATCTAGTTGATTTCAATTTCTCCCAAATCTTAAAAAAGATTCAATCAAATCAAAATTGAAATTTTCTTCTTTCAGTTCTCTTTCAAATCCACCCACCTTCAATTCAAAATTCAAACTTTCTTCTCTCAATTCTATTCCAAATCATCTAGCTTCAAACAATTCAAATTTTCTTCTTTCAATTCTTACCCAAATGGTAATAGATTAAAAAAGTCGAAAACAATAGCTGATACGTGATGAATCTGGGAAAACAAGGTGAGTTATGAACGATACATAAGTGATGGATTTCAAATTTATTCTCCCAATTCGTTGAAGATTCTTTCAATTTTGATTCAAAATTATCAAAAAAAAAAAATTGCTAAGATACATCATAAATATTTTGATTTTGCTGAGACAATGAAGAATCTGAAGAAAAAAAAATCTGACATTCAAGAATATGGAAAAAATATGAGCCTCGATTTGCAATGTATAAAATAGATAAGAGTTTCAATTTCATAGTAAAATAGATCTAACAATCGGATGTATGAAAAAAATATGAGCCTCGATTTACAAAAATATAATTTAATAATGTAAACAAATAAATAAGAGATGTTTGTTAGTGCATAAGAGAAGAAAAACAAAATAGACATTTGTTTTTACGTGTAAGAAGAAATTAATAGATTATGTCATCTAAACTTAGAAATTGGTGGATGGATGACCTAATAATGTGAGCTTACTCTTACACACGCACATAGAGTGGGCGTTCGATATGGAGAAAAATATTTTTGATTTGTCTGGTGGTTTTTGAAAATATTTTCTTTACGAAAGTAAGTTGCAAAGAATAGATGATTATACGAAATTATATTGACCAGTACATATGATTCGATTAAGGAAAACAATTTCGTCTTACAAATGTCATTCCGTCTCGATCGTGTCTTCCCATGTTGGCCCATCTCGATCGTGTCTTCCTTCCAACATGAGCATCACCTTCACTCCCATCCCTATAGCCCCCATCTCCTTCACCCAACTCTCACCTCTTATAGAATTTGTCTAGAATGAGTAGTCGAAAGTTATAACTTTGTTAAAGTTTAGTTGTTTCAATCGACCTTCAAATATATAATAATAAAAGTGATCAATGGACGCTATTTCATCTACACTATACCGATTTATGGATATTATGGTAAGTGCTAGTTTGTTACTGACTTATAGACTAGCTTACTATTTCTAAAGGACATGGAGCCCAGTAAAAACTCCTTGGGCTTGGGCATAGGGACATTTTATCCCAGGAAAATCAGGAGTGTGTGTTTGGCATGATCCAAATATAGAAAATTTTGTATTTGAAATTTTTCATTCGTTGCCCGATATCTATTTTGAGACTCCCCAAAATTCGAAAGAAGCCATTAAAGAGGCAAGCACCATTTGATAGATCTTTTTTTTTTTCATATCCAGGACTCCAACTGAGACCTATAATTAGAAAGAAATTAATCGTATGTATCCCACCATAACCTTTGGTTCTCTAACCAACACAAACAACAACATACTCAATGTACCTCCATCAAAACCACATCCCTTCTACTTCTAGGTCTGAAGCCATTGCGGGCAAACAAGACATTAACAACAATTCGTATTTAATCAAAATATTTCACTAAGAGAATTTAAAATATAAAAATAAATATACAAAAAAGTTACATAAGATTTAAACCCCTCAATTTTACTTGACTCCGTCCCTACTTGTACCTCACCTACATATATCTAAACCCGCGCCGCTCTAACAAATGAACGAGCTAAAATGTGAAGGTATAAAAATTCTCTTTTAAAAAAGGTAAGAACTTTTGTTTATTTTATAATGATACAATAGGGAAGACAATATAAATTTTAGAAAAACGAAGTTTTTCTTTTTTTCTTTTAATAGCAAAATTCAAAATTCAAATACCAAATATCAATTCCAAGGGGCCACTTTTTTTTTTTGTAACTTTAATGTAACGGAAATATTGCAACTTGACCTTTATGTATGTGAAAACTAAGAGCCTATTTGAATGGCGTTTTAGTTTATTGTATTATTAATAATATTTTTGACTTTTGGTTTTCTTTTGTTATTTTAAAGTAAGTGTTTAAAAATATATTTTTTATTGTATGTAAATATTATAAAAATGCTTCCAAATTATTTGGGCTTAAAAGAAGTGTAACTTACAAAAATGACTACAGTTTTAGGGTCAAAACTATAAGTATGATATTTTAAAAAAAATAGGTACACTTGATGTGTCAAAATGGCTATAAGTATGATATTTAAAAAAAAAAATAGCTACACTTTATGTGTCAAAATGGCTATATTTCATGCATATGTCGTTAAATACAAAAATACATCTAAATTTAATTCCCCCCACCAAATAAGGCAATTATGTTAATAATGCAACTGTCATTCCTTTATTTCAGCCCTTAACCCCCTTAATTTTGTACTTTAAATTAGCGATAATCACCACTACCATCTAGGTTTCTCATCAGTTTAAAAATTAAAAAAAAATCTTTAATCTTTCTTCTTCAATTTTCACCTAACAAATTCAATTCCAACTATCACAGTCTTGATCCGACATTTCGGAAAATGGAGCGAAGAAAATTGCTATGTAGAATATAGTACTGACGGGACAGCGTTGAAGGAATATTCTTCGTATTTTGATTTAATTTCGGTACAATTGAACATCGATCTTACAAAAAAGTGTATCAAAATCAAATACACTGTCGAAAGTAACGACACGCCTATGAAAATACGCAATGACATGGGCGTGCGTGTATATGTTCCGTTAAAAAAAATCAACACTCAATTTGGAGTATATCCCTTGTGTGTAAGTATTTTCGATAAGGAATTCATAATGTATTATGTTGTTTCTGGTCCTCCAATTAACCAGTCTGGGAATTCGATTGGTATTCTTTTCTTCAATATTTGGATCAACATTCATATAGCCAAACTTGCATAGCATGAGTCATATCATCAATTATGTAGTACTGTTTTTTGACATCCATTTTTTTGTTATGTTTTTGATCAATTTGGAGAAAACATCTTTTCTCCATGGGTATTCATGGTAGAAATCGCTCTCAACTAAATCAAATTGTATCCTTGGAATTAAAGAGCTCTTCTTCTCACCGGAATAGATGAACGTACTGATAAAATATAAAATTGCAAATTTAACAGCATCATCATCATTCCCATCACCTCATACCTTCCTTTTATACTTACTGATCAACTCAGCCTTTCTTACAGTACAGATTTGAAGGGGAAGCTTACACCGACCCAATTCAATCAATTCAAAGATAGTTGTTTTGGAGTGTATACCAAAATGCACATGTGTGAGGCGCAAACACAAATCTTTAGGTGTTTAATGATTTGTGAATTAGAGGACAATTCCCTGGATGAATTGTTCTTTCGTACAAATCATACCACACTCTGTTTTGGTATTGAAGAATTTTCCATTATTACTGGTTTGAACTGTTTCGCTCATGAAGACGATTTATTATTTGACACAAGTGAGTCGAACAGAATCATCGAGCAGTACTTTGAGGGTAAAAGTACCATAAGAAAGGCAGAGTTGATCAGTAAGTATAAAAATAATGTATAGGGTGATGGGAATAATGATGATGCTGTTAAATTTGCAATTTTATATTTTATCAAAACGTTCATCTATTCCAGTGAGAAGAACTCTACAATTCCAAGGATACAATTTGATCTAGTTGAGAGCGGTCGGTACCATGAATACCCGTGGAAAAATATGTTTTCTCCAAATTGGTCAAAAGCATAACAAAAAAAATGAATGCCAAGAAACAATAATACATAATTGATGGTATGCCTCTTGCTATGCAAGCTTGGCTATATGAATGTTGTTCTGCTGTTGATCCAAATATTGCAGAAAAGAAGATCAATTGGATTCCCAGACTGGTTAATTAGAGGACCAGAAACAACATAATACATTATGAATTCCTTATATACTCCAAATTGAGTGTTGATCTTTTTTAACGTAACATATACACGCACGCCCATGTCGTTACGTATTTCCATATGTGTGTCGTTACCTTCAATTGTGTATTTGATTTTGATATACTTTTTTATAATATCGATGTTCAATTGTATCGAAATTAAATCAACCAAATCAGAATATAAAGTATATTCCTTCAACACTATCCCGTCAATACTATATTCTACATAGCAATTCTCTTCGCTCTATTTTTCGGAACGCCGAATCAAGACTGTAATAGTTGTCATGTTAGGGGAAAACTGAAGAAGAAAGATTAAAGAATTTTTTTATTTTTAAACCAATGAGAAACCTAAACGGTAATGGTGATTATCGCTAATTTAAAGTGCAAAATTAAGGGGGTTAAGGGCTGAAATAAAGGAATGACAGTTACATTATTAACAAAATTGCCTTATTTAGTGAAGAATTAAATTTGGATGTATTTTTGTATTTTAAAAAAATGACATTAAAAAAAATCAACATATGCATGGAATATAGCCATTTTGACACATAAAGTGTAGCTATTTTTTAAAAATATCATACTTATAGCTATTCCAATCTAATAACCCTAAAACTATAGTCATTTTTGTAAGCTACACTAAATTGTCTATGTAACACCTTTTTGAAATGCAACTCTTTCCTCACCTTTTTTTTTTATTTCTCATTTGGAGTCCGGACTAAATATAAATTGCACACGATGAAATCCATACCCAAAACCTCTAGTTAAGGGCGAAATAGTCTCACCCTCACCTTATGTGAAGGTAAATACTTTGATCACCAAATATACATTTTAAAAAAAAAGAAATAATCACTATTCAATTATCATCCATCTCCAAATTGAATTCACAAAAGCAAGCTCAAAACAATTGTTGCTACTATTCTCCTCTCCGATATTTTAGCATAACTTCTTCACTAATGTATTTTCATTTTATTCCTTTTTATATGATAACTAAAAAATCTCTCTAAGTAGAATTTAAACCTACAACCAATCAATTAACAATCGACCATTTCACCACTAAGCTAATGAAGAACAACAAACTAAATATTGCAAGTCCACTCTTGTTCTTTGGACCCAACCTATGACCGAATTAAAATGAGTTTGTCACTCTTTTTCACATCTCGATAAGAGTAAGACGATATACACATCATACTCTTCAAACCCCACTTATAAAATTACCCGAAATATTAGTTGTTTGTAAAAGCAAGCTCAAAACAAAGAAACACAACACAAAAAAATGATTATTTATTCACAAAAAACAATACTATTCAAAAACAATAAGATAATAATAATACCATATTGTCTAATGGATTGAATAATAATCTCCCAATAATCCAACAAAAATTAAGAAATAATAAAACCAAAAAAATCACCAATCAAGATTACATTGAGTCCTCTCAAAAGTACCATTGCCCTTGAAAGGAACTTTTAAATCACACATAATCATTGGCTTAATCTTCTTAGTCTTAATCCAACCAAATTTAAACCTAATCCTCATATAAAGCCTTAATCCAATTTGATAAACCCCAGAATCCTTCTCCACATTGTATTCGGATCCTAATTGAACCGAATCCTGACCCGTAAACACTAGATTCAAATCGGTTGTGTTTTTGTGACCCTGATAAAACGGGTCGGGTTTCACAATCGAGAAATTCTGGCCGTGATACATAGCCCTAGCTTCAATTGAATCGTAGTAAATCCCAATTCGTTTATTAGGGTTTCGAATTGAGATGTTGAGATGGAGATCGTAGTACAGAGTGTTGTTTCTAGTTGAGAAATCGAATTGGGTTAATGAAGCATCGGAGATGTGGAAATTTACCTTGTTTGGACGGAGAACGAGCCAGCAGATGAATCCGACGACGGCGATGATGACTAAGAGAGTACAGAGGATTTGGAAGATGCAAGTGCAGATGCAGTTGAAAATACAGCTACAACAACAGGTGAATGGGTTGCAACAGCACCCTCCTCCGCCTCCGCCGTGGCCAGGACGGTGGTAGGTTTTTGACGGCGGTGGAATTGATGGGCCGTAATAAGCTCCGTTCAAGTGGGGTTCCGGCATGACTGAACGGAAAATTGAGAGAAAAGGGAAAAAGCAGTTGCGTAGTAGTGGAAGAATGCGAACGATTTTTGTGTGAGTGGAATTGTGAGTATTAATATTATTATTATTATATATAATAAGCCACAATGCAACTATATTGTAACTATCTTGTTAGCTTTCAACCAAAAGCTAACAAGATTTTTGGTTACATATTTATTATTTAGTTAAATAATAAATATGTCATTGTATGAGCTATTTATTACTCATTTCTTTTGAATTTGTTAAATTTTGATCTGACACATAGTTTACGAAAGTAAATTAGATTTTGAAAAAAACATTAAGTGATACTTGAAGTTGTTTCAGATTTTCAAAAAGACATACTAATTTTGCGTGCGTCCTATTACCCCACAAAACATTCAAAATCACAATAAATACACATTTTTTACACAATATTTCCACTTTGGACAAAAATATCCTTCGAATGTGCAATTTCTTAAAAATAAAAAGTCAGACTCATTATTGATGTACTGAAGGATGCTTTGGTAATTTCATATGATGAATTCGTTTTGTTTGTTTCTTTTAAATTTATTTTACTATACTAAATAATTCTATAAAATATTATGAATTACGATAATTAATTACTTAAATATTTAAAAGATATAAAAATATATAAAAGATCTTATTGACTCTTCAAATTTTACCGGTGACACATAAATTGGGACAAATAAAATAATATATATATATGAAAATTTCTTTAAAAGTATTATAAATTACAGTAATTAACAGTTAAAAATATTTCAAAGACAAAAAAATTTGATTGAATCTCAAATATTTTTTAGTACTACATAAATTGAGAAAGAAGAAATGACCTATATTATTTGAAAATGGCGTAAAAGTATTACAAATCATACAATAAGAATTAACAATTTAAAATTTTAAAAGACTTTAATGTTTTATACTTATTCTATTTCCACTTTGGACAAAAAATATCCTCCCAATATGCATATTTTTTAAAACAAAAAGTGGGACCCATTATTGATGTATTCAAGGATGCTTTGGTAATTTTTCTATGATGAATTCGTTTTGTTTGTTGTTTAATTTTTTTAAAATAATTGTATAGAATATTATAAATCACAATAATTATTTACTTAAATATTCAAAAGATATAAAAATATGTAAAAGATCTGATTAACTCTTCAAATTTTATCGGTGACACATAAATTGGACAAATGAAATAATATATATTATTTGAAAAATACTTAGAAGATACAATAATTTACAGTAATTAACAATATAATATTTTAAAGACAAAAAAAATTGATTGAATCTCCAAATTTTATTAGTACTACATAAATTGAGAAAGAAGAAATAACTTTTATTATTTTAAAATTGTGTAAAAGATATTACAAATCATACAACAATAATTACCAATTTAGAATATTAAAAGACATAAAAAAAATGTTTACCATAGTTAACAATAATTAAAAATTTAAACTATTTTAAATTAATATTAAAGTTTGATTAACTCTTTAATTTTGTCTTTGTCACATAAATTGAAACAAAAAATGATACATATTGGGCCCGTGCTAGCACGGGCTCCGATGTCTAGTATATATATATATATATATTAGGGTGTGTGAGGCCCAATTTGGGGAGGTTTAGTTTAGAGTTTGTTTAGTATAGCGGTTAAAAATTACTTATTTTTAGAAGTATGTTTTTAAAAATAGCTTTTTTAGAAAAGTACTTTTTCAAAAAAATAAGAATTTATGTTTTTCGCGATAGGCATTCAACGAATCGCTATCCATTAGATAACATTAATGAACTAAATATATTGATAACATAGAAGACGATATATAGAGAAGTAATGCGGAAGTATTACTATCAACGATGGTTATGATGGAGTGATAGATAAAGATAGTAGCTAACAATTGTTTAGTACAACGAGGAAGTACTACTACATATTTAGTTCATTAGGGTTAGGTAACACTAATGAACTAAATATGTTGATAATATATCAACTCCAAATATGTTGATCAAATATTTGAACAATTATCTCATAAACCTATTGAAAAGACTTAATATATCATGGAGCTATCATATCATGTAAGTACTATTAACAATGAGGGTTGTGGTGGATTGACAAATACTATTTTATCCTTAATCAATAATTTTGAGTTCGAATCTCCATAAATTCGAAATCGCTTTTATTAGAGAGCACGTTACTACGTAACAAATTAATGATAAAGCATTCTTTTAAACAACCAAACAATGATAAACATAAAAATGCAACATTACTTTTTAGAACTAATTAAAATAAATGACAATTCAAGAACTTCTATTCTATTTATAATTCTTCCAATCCAGGTTCTTATAGAATAGCTACAAAGAGACCCACCTTCACCTTATTCTACTTTCCTTAGCCTCTAACTCAGGCGTGGTAAAATAAATAGTAAGTAAAATTGACCCTGATCAGTATAGTTAGATAGTTAGAGTTTGTAGTTCCTTCAACAATTCTGAAATGGAAGGCTCAAAGAAGATGGCTCTTCATTCTTTTCTATTCATATCGCGGTCAATCGCATAGAGGACTTATATATGAAAACCAAACCACTACAACATAACTTTTTAGAACTAATTAAATGAATGACAATTCAATCTAAACTACCAAACAATACCATGTTAAAATTCAATTAAACTTTGGATATATAAATAAAGAAGATAAAGCATGATAAACAACTAAGGAATATCATAAACATTCAAAACAAGAATTGACATGTTGTCCAAATATAATTATTCCAATAATGTTACTTACAATATATATCCTACTATGTGTTATTAAATACTATTAATAATATCACATAACTAGTAGTTGTTTCACTTATAACTATGCTTATGCCTCAAATTTTCTCCACAAAAACAAGAAACTAAATTTAAACAAAGTTGACTAAAATAGAATCAACCATGTATTAAACCTTAACCACACCAAAAATTATTGGCATTTCCACAATTTCCTCCTAACCATTTATTTTCATAATTCACAAATTAAATAATATTTACACATATAACACATTAACCCCACCTTTGAAACTAGGCAGAAAAACACATACAGAAGAATCATCCTCCCTACAATTTGATTCTTCTGTATTAGAACAAACACAAATTAAAAAAAAAAGTTCGTTCCAATCGAAATTTATTATTATTAAATCGAAAAAAGAAGAAGAAAAAACTCCATCATGGGGAAATTTTGTTGTTGCAACTGTGTCTTCAGTTGTGTTTGCGCATGCATTTTTCAGATACTTTGTGCGATTATTGTCATCTTTGGCATCCTTTTTCTAGCCATTTGGCTCATTTGGAGGCCCAATAAGGTCTATTTCCACGTGTCAGATGCCTCATTGGCGAAATTCGACTTCTCTCCATCAACCAATACCCTTGACTATGACCTTAACCTCAACTTCGAGATAAGAAACTCCAATGAAAAAATTGGCGTTAAGTATGAACTCATAGAGGCAAAATCGAATTTCCATCAAAAGAAATTTGCCACAACGAACTTTGAATTGTTCTCTCAGGATTCTAAGAACACGACTATTTTGCATCAGGAGATCAAGGGTCAAAGCGATGTTCAATTCGGAGATAGAGAGAAATCGGATTACGAAAATGAGAAGAAAAATGGAGCTTTTAATATTTACACAATGTTTAACGTTCACATGAGGCTAAAATCAGGTTGGATCACAACGGGAAAGATTAAGTTTGTTGTTGGCTGTGGACTAAAGGTTCCACTCAAGTCTGATAATACATCACCTTCTACTTTTCAAAGAACTAATTGCATGGTCTTTCCTAGTTGGGCCTCGTAATACGTTAGACTTGATATGAAGAGTTACCAAAATTAAACCTTTGACGAAGGAGTGTGAAGTTGTTTTTTTTTGTTTGTATGATTTGAAATGCTATTCATCCTTATATATATATCCTTAAAAGGATGAAATGTATTTGAATAAAATATAACGAATATAGAGAATTCATACAAGTCAATATATCCTCAAGTTAATTGGGATTTGATATATAGTTAGTTATTGATGTTGGATTTTCTTTCATTTCTAGTTTTGTTTTGTGTTAATTACTCAAAAAACTCAATATATCCTAAAAGACAGAGTTTATACATATTAAATGATCTTTTGAACATAAAATCGAGTTTGAGCCAAAACTACTAAAAAAAAAATTGTCAAATCCTTATGAGAAGCCAAGCTTTCATCGCGTCATATGTCGTGGAGGGAACGTTTTTCATGTAGTTTATGCTAATATAAGTCCCGTAAATAATTGCCTTCAACCTTGATTGCGTACAATGGAGGAAATTAAAGACATATTCCTATTTTAAGGGTAAAGCGCTCTGTTTTGCAATGTAGGTTGCAAATGCAGGTGTTCTACCTGCATCTGCCTCCTAACCACGTCCAATGGATACGTAAATGTTTGTCCAAATAAGCTATAGCTAGAGCTCCACAAGAAAGATGCATCAAAATGGACCTTTGGTGATCTTCAAGAACACGCCTCTTTATTTCCTCATAAATATAAAACTTCAACCAGCAAGTGTAGGCCTTATGCCTCTATATTGTGCCTGTAGTTCCCCCTTCCTTTGGTCTGCCTGCATGACATGTTTAACACCATTATACGAATGATGTTTCACATGTCCTTTTGTATCCACAACTTGATAAGCCAACTTGGTACGTGCCAAATCAAGAGGATTGGTACACAAAACCGTAGTTCCTACTACTGTCAAGCCAGCTAAAAGATCTACTAACGATACCAATGCATCATAGGGAACAATATAATTCGAAGGATCACACTAGCTCCATTCCCCTTGTAGAAACCAACAACGCCTTCGCATTTCAAGATCTTCTTTAGAGATTGGTAAACTCCAAGGAAGTTAAAGAGTTCCGTCCTTGTCTGCTTAATATTTTTACCCGCTCTAGTGGAGCAATCACAATTTTGGCAAATGCACCAGCACCGCCACCAGCAATTAGCTCCTTTACATATGTAGGCAAACCATCAAAAATTGAAACATCCTACATGTCACAAAAGATACTCCTAGTGAAAATTACTTTAACAATATAGTGTATTTCATCCGTTTTAATTTACGTGATCCTATTTTTATATTTGAAAATAATTTAACCCGAATCTCCTTCTTGTGCATCTATCTCCGCCCCTAATGAGTTATAACTATATTTATAAAGTCTTTCTTTCTTCGTTAAACTTCGTTTTTATTCAAATATATGCTTAATCACCACCAGGGGGGAAACAAAAATTTATCAAAACAAAAAGAATTCACTCTATTTTACTCTTTAAACTGCAATAAGCTCAAGATAGAAGTAATAAATCAACTTTGACATTACAAAAATTAAATTTAGCACATTATACATAACATTATATTTTTCCCAGTTAAGGGGAAATACCAAATGACTACTTAAAACAACGATTTCTTTTCCTACAGAGACAGATTTTACAGTATCTCTCTGGAACAGGAAGCAGCAAATTATGTCTGCATTTCAACGATCGAATACATGACTTGCAGCAACGATCAACTTCTGTTAGTGCAAGCGGGAAGAGACGGAGGCTTCAAAGTACATATTCTGCTGCATGTTGATCAGTCCCCTAGAAGGGTCCGTTTTTTAGATGTGTTCATGTAAGGCTTTATGACCCACTCGATTTGAGCTTCGTCTTGATCCATCGTTCCTAATTTGATCTACATTAAAAACAAGTAACTTGATCAGGTATCAGCAACAGATAGAATACGGATCATGGTAATCACACATTCCTAACAGCGTAGCACGAAATTCATATGACAAAGAGACAGGGCAAGTGTACTGAATAAAGCACATTTTCGGGGACTGATTCTTCAAGACCAAAGCAAATCTGTTAACTAATATGATAAATTCTCGAGCTAGATAAAACACATATTAGTGAACTCTTGGAGAAGGGCTTAATATCACTTCTGGTTTAGTTGCTTGACATCTATTATCATGAAGCAGATAAGAGAACTTGCAGCAACTTTTTTCTCTTTTGTCGTTCCGAATAATTTTATAGGAATATGTAGAAGTGGAAAACATAGGACTGGCAACTAAAACTAAGATAAGTCAAGATTACACAGTTTCAAGACTATTAATAAACATGGATGCAAACAATTATGACGAACCAGTTTTGGTATAATTATTGTCACCTGGTAAAGCCGTAGTTCAAATCGAGGGCCAACCTCTTTCAGCTCAATTGATTTTGGACCTCCATTCTTTTCATAGACGTGATGTCTGCATGTTTCAATCAAATTTAGTATAAAAAAAAGGGAGGGGGGGAGCTGTATATTCGGTAAATCATCAAATTTATACCTATTTTAAACTATCCTCTGTCAGTTAACAAGACAACCAAGGGATAGCCTAGTGGTAAGGACCCTCCACCAGAGGATTATTCGAAATCTTAGTGAAACACTGGATTTCTTATCTCATGCATGCTTTTCATGAAAAAAAATACCAATTGAAGTGGAGGGTTTCTTCAAACAAGGGACTGGTTCAACTATTCATATTGAGCATGTTTCTCATCTCTTCTCGAGAAACAAGTGGGGGTTATTTCTTTGCAACAATTCCATGTGGCAATCACGCTAAGATCGAACCATGAGGTTGGTGGTTTGAGTCAATCAAGTGAGTAAAGTGGGAAAAGCTCCCTCCTGCTGGACAGGAGAGGTAATGAAATTTAAGCAGGATGTTCCAACTTGTATCTTGCATGGTCTTTGTCATGATCCATTTGTCCGTCTATTTCTCTCATCTTTTAACATTTTGAGAAGCAAAAGTATGTAGCATATCATGGTTTTAGCCCCTTTTCTATTTGTTAGAATAGTTCAGGAAAATCCATGGGCCTCACCATACAGAATAAAAAATGGTTAATGATTTCTGACGGAACCTAGGTTGTACGTACTCTTCCCTTACGTTGTCGCACCTGTGTTGAATTCTCCAAAAACACTATTTGGGAGAATCCGACATGCACCCATTGACATTTTTGAAGAGTCCGAGCAACATCGTCTGGAACAAAATGTGTAAAAGGCAAAGCTAATGACTAAAACAACTAAAAGAGACATCCCTAAAATGATGAACTTCAAAAAAACACAACAAAATGCTACAAAAGAAAAAATCTAGAACATAGTCTGGCACAATCAGCGAAGAGATATCTAATTGTTTAAGGATAGCTAATGCCAAAGCAATAGTTTACAAGCTTCATTCTGATTGTATGGCTTCTATTTGCCAAAATGAGAAATCTGTGGATCAAGGATCAAAGGGAAAATATTGCTGAACCATAATCCCCAGTATGCCTTGTACTTAAGTAAAACTAAACAGCAAAACTAACAACCTCCATTGCTGAAGTAGAACTTAATGAGACTGAACAAGAAACAAACCTGAATGAGATGTAGTCCGACTGGTTAGCAAATGTGAGGATACGTTTTGTATCAGGCTTGGGCACAGGAAACAAATGCTTTAGGATGTTTACTGTCCTCTCACCAAGCTGCATGATCAAAATATCCCCGGTGAGTATAGAACAGTATATAAGATGCTACACTAAGAAAACAAAGACTCTAGATATTCAAGAATTATCTAAGCATCCAGTAACTGATTTTGGCAACATGATCATTCAGTTTCAAAAATCTCAGCTTCAGTAGCAAGTCTACTGAAACGCATGTGTTTCACTCTTCATCGAAAAACGGATGTCAGGAATTACCTTAGTTGAAAATTTGTCAAAAATCAAATGTGGATACGCCTCAGACATCGTTCCCATAGATTTTTTGTCCTTAATATCATGTCTAGTCACCTGCATGAAAAATAGTAGATGAGGACATCATCTTACTACTCACATAGACAGCAGAAGACTTCTGCGCTTAACAGGGTAAGAGTAAGACCACATACCACATTGAGCAATCCAAAGTAAGCAGTTGGACCAAAAGGCAGATGACTAATGACAATACCATCAGGCACACCACGATTCTCATGGACCAAAATTACATCTGTAAAATCATGAGATCGGCAGGTTTCAATTATTTCTGATATAACCTGAAAAAAAATTTAAAAAAATGAGCAAAATACAAACATATGATAAACAAATAGAAGATAATTGTAAAACCGTAAATATCTTGAAGTTATGCTGCTTGGACTCTCCAAATAACTCAGCCACACCGTGTCGGATGCTTCAAAAATGCACTACGTTTGGAGGATCCGACATGCAGCAAGATGACATTTTTGAAGAATCCAAGCAACATAGTCTTTAAGAACTAAATAGCTTCTTATGCAAGAACCTAAATGTTAATAAGACATATCACTTTCCCTGCACAAACAAGGGGTCTAAGAGTCAAAAGAATCAGAGCTCTTTTCATTAAAAAACAAATATGAGACATCCATGGCTATCTGTTCTCTTCTTTTTATGTTCAATTATTATTTTTCTAGAAAGTTTGCAGGAGTGTGTATATATGTGAGCCTGACACATTATTATAGTATTTACTCTCTGTGTTCCAGTATACATGTAAGACACAAAAATGTACATATACACATGTTTAAATTGCAATTTAAATGAATGGAACACCTCTTCCTATTCCGGCAAGAAGTTACAGATAAAGTACCAATTCTAATTATGAATCTTCCAAGCTGTAAGCTCCCAATGCCATATCTAATAGCTCGTAATGATAGAAATATCAAACAAGAAAAGAATTCCCAATAGCAGACCAACCTGACCACCACGATTCATCCGCTGAGCATTAGGGAACACAATTTTCAACTCCTGTCTCCATACAACAACATGGAAAAAGGAAAGAATAGGACATGAGAAGTGTCTAATTAAAAAAATATAGTTTCCAATATAATGACTTCTAAAAGAAAAAGTGAGAAGGGGATAGTGGACTACGTAATACAATAACAGGATAATTGAAGGGTACACCAACCTTGACAAACTGAGTAAGAGGAGCACTAGGATTTCTTGAAGTGGTAAGCAAAATTTTGGGATCTTTTTCAGGTGCATTAGCATATTCATCATCAATAGTTGATCGAGGTACTGCATCAACATCATTAAAAATAGACAAAAGCCTTGTTATAGCAAATACATAGCACATACAACTACAACTCAATACAAATGTGTAATTAGAGAACATTTCAACAAACCACTATGTTCTACTTGTACGTGCATAGTCTACAATTCCCATCGGTGAATTATTAACAAAAGAACAAAGAGAGAGAGAGAGAGAGAGAGAGAGAGAGATGTTGTCATAGAAAAGGCATGATGAAGATACAAGCATTAAAGAGAGTTGTAAAGATTTCCGACAGCCAATAATTTCTAGTTTATCAAAGGTTTCATATCCTTCCATCATCTTGTTTACCCTCTTTGCTTCTCTCTTCCTTTTCACATTCTACAAGATTTAACCCACCAAGAGAATAGACAAGTGAAGAAAAATTCACGAGCACATAAAAACCTCTAGAAACTATAAAATCTTACATCGTATATATGAAGATAAAAAAAGATACATCTTCTTCGCATTCAGCCAAGGAGACCAATGTACCACTATTTCAAATCAATAACCCACTACACCACCAAGTAAGGATGTTGAAAAAGTGCATAAAGTGGATGAAGCTCAAGGCAAGCTAAGGACATTGTTTCCAAGTATGTTCGTTCCAACTTCCATTAACTACTAGGTAGCACCCTAAAGACTCTTATAATAACTACCACTACCAGCTTCTTTTACCCCAAAGTTACCACCCTGTGATGCACGACACTGCAAATTAAGCCAAAAATCCATTCTTTGGCCTTCAAGTTACTTTTATCAATCCTTTTAAGCAAATCCCAGTAAACATATCACCTTTTCTCCTACAATTAAACAACAAAAATCACTTCCACCCCAATTCAATCATGTATCCCCATAACAAAGACTAATACCAACAATTTTAGTAGCTAGATTAATTCGATTCCAGCTCAATTAGTATCATAATCATACAAACAAAACATGGGGAAAACTGAGTAATTAGCATACCAGCAGTAATTTCATCTTCAAGATCGATTTCTTTCCGAAGAGCAGCTTCTTCATTCCTGAGCTCAGTTGGAATTGGTTTTCCCTCTAAATATACCCAAAATCATCAAAAATCCAAAAACAAAAGGCACAAAAAATATAAAATTCTACAAATTTCATGATTTTCTTATTAAATTTGCAATGAAAACTGACCTTCTAAAGCCTCTCTTATTTTGCGTTTCTTCTCATATAGCAAACGCTCCTTCCCTTCTAAGCTTTTCCTGTATAGGTACTCTCTTCGCAGCCTAATGTTCCTTCTATGCATGGTGGCTTCACAAACGTCGTCGTTTTTCAAGGTTTTTCTGGTTTTAGGGTTTAAGAGATTTTGGGGAAGAAGAAAGAGAGGGTTTTGTGAGAAGACAACAATAAAATGGGCTTCACTTTTATTAGGTATCCCGGGCCCAATATTAAATATTGTATAAGAGGCATCATGAAAGTATTCGTAATGTTAATTTCAAAGGCAAATTACAGAAATCACATACTTTTAAGGCAAAATTATAATCTATCACTTAAAAGTTTAAAATTACAGAAATCTCTCAAACGGATACAATAATATAAGCGCTGATACAGTAATCTAATGCGCGAGATAAATTAATCGTTAAGTAAGATACATTACATTTTATACATGATACACTAATCTGATATATATTATATACATGATACACTAATCTGATGCACGAGATATACTAATCTGATGTGTGAAAATGAGGGATTTTGGAGATTTGAAAAACTTTTAGGTGATAATGGTAATAAGTAAACTAAAATGTGGGATTTCTGTAATTAATCCTAATTTCAATACCACCGGGATATCGTTGATTCAAAGTTAGTATATATACGAAAATATTGAAAATCTATCCCCTATCTATATATACAGGGTAATTTTTTGTCAAGTTATGTAGCCAAACATCACTTCCCAAGTTTTTCCCAAGTACTCTTGGGACCAAACGGGTCCTAAGAGTTTCTTACCATATATTGAGAAAAATGCACTTAAATATATGCATATTTGTTGTTAGATACACTAAATATGAAGAGAGGTGAGCAAGATTCAATGTTTCCCAAATGCATGTGAATTTCACTGATACATGTATTTGTATATATCTGGTGTGATTCGCATGTATCTGGAATACCAAATACATAGGAGAGTGTCGAGAAAGGCAAGTGACATTTGTTATGTATTCTAGATACATGTGAATCTACTCGGATACAATGTATCTAGAGCAAATATACACCTAATTTTGACTCCATATATTCGAGATTCATATATTTGTATATATATCTGGATGCACCAAAATTCGATAAGATATTAACTTAGTTAACTAGAGTGTATCTAAGTAATTAGCTCATAAACTAGTGGAATTTAGGTTTCTCATTAAATAACTTGATTGATGAACCTTAAGTTGGATTGGGCTTCTCCATATATAAGGTGGGTCAAGGTATGGGGCTTATTCTATTCGGGATGTGTAATAGGCCTAAGAGGGTGTGCACAAATAGCCGCTTAGAGGACAGTTGTTTAAAGAAAATTTAAAATTTTCAAATTATTTAAATTTTAGCCACTATATTATCAAGTCAAACCTACGGGGTTAAAGTTGAAAATCGCAAAACTATACTTTAAACTTCAATATTTTTGGTATGAAATTAGAAGGCTTGATGGCAGAAATTTGAATGACCGCTTGGATTATTTGTATGCTCTTCAAGATTTCGGGACTGATCATAAGTTTTAAATTTTTAATTTTAGACATGAATCAAAACTTTCGATCTAACAATTTAAAGTAGAAAATCAAGTAAGAATTAATTTATGTAATTTAACCAACAGATATTTTTATATCAAATACTTGGATGATGTAAGAGTGTTAGGGGAAAAAATGAGTATTAATTTGTGTTAACTAGAATAAATTAAGAAAAAAACACAAATTTCTCATCTCTTTTCAATTAGACTTATTTATTAATTCTACATATACTTCTCGTTCTCTTTTTATGTTGTTGACAAAATTTATATATGTAACGAATAAATATACAAGTTTAAAAACTTCTCTTATAATTTAGCTCCAAAATTCAATTTAAGTTGACTCTTAAAAAATAAAGCGTGACAAATTTTCAGACAACGAAAATACACATTATACTAAAAGTGGTGTTAATAATGTATACTTGAAAAGGACAGGAGTAACTCATTGAGTAAAGTTTATTGAGGAATTTCAGATATAATGAAGATTTTAAAAAGTTTCTAAAAGTTATAAAGGTGATTAAATTCATAAATATCAAAAAACAAAAACTCATTAACTAAAAAATAAACCCAAAGTGCATAAAGATATAGCAATAATGATTATGTTTTTAAAATGTTCCATAAAGGCTTCATATAGAAGTTTCAAAACCCAATAATTCATCATCTTTATCATCTTTTAGGGAAATTAAAAAATTTAAAAAGTGGATTTGTTTGATTTCCAAATTAATTAGGGTCCACTAACCATGTATTAGTAATTTCATACTTTGACAAATATTTAATAATATATTTCCTTTTTATATTCCATTTGGAATTTGTACAAAACAAGATTAATTAATGAATTAAATAAATCAAAAGACTTATTCATATATAGCAAGAGTTTAATCAAATATAAAGGCAACAAGAAATTAATCTAAATGCTTATCATGAATATTTCCTAACAAATTATTTCCAAAATACTAATACACCTCAAATATTCAATACAATTTAACAAATAATAATATTAGAGAAAAGATGAAGGTGATTCAGAGTTGATCTAGATTTAAACTTTAGGTATATCCTTTCTCTTATGAGAAAAGTTATTTTTCCTATACATGTTTGATCCTTTTTGAATTTGGACCAAAGTATATCAATGATTTTATCCTTAGATTCATCCTAAGACACATAATTGCGGAACCAATTAGTCAGTACCCATTTCATAAATTGGGGATAATTAATTACTACCAAACAAATAAAAATTAGGACAGATGAATTTTGTTTATCTAAATAGTAAAATTTGTTGCTAATTTTATAAAAATTATTATAAACTTTTGTTAGCTACAAATAATTTAACTATAAAAGTTGTTGCTAAATTTAGTGTTTAACAATCGATAAATTTTATACTCAAAATCCAAACTGGAGAACTTACTGAATTGAATAAGTCTATGCAATTATTCTTACCATGTGTCCCAATTCAATTCTGAAATTACACGTGCTTCCATTTTCACCACATAATACAAAATATAATTAAGGAAGAAATGTTTTCATCATCTCATTTCGATTTATTTGTTTTTTTTTTGTCTGTTTTTTTTAAATACCTCTTTCCATTTTTAACACTTCTTTAATTTTAACAACTTTTGAATTTCAACATATTATAATTAAAACTATAAAATTAAAATATATTTTTAGTTTAAGACCACGCGAGTTAATTATGGTAATATAATGGATAGAAGACTGGAGAAAAAGGTGAGGTTGTTAAAGACACCAAAAAAGGTGCTTTAGATGAAAGTTCATTTGAGATAAGAAAAGGTTAAAAGTTAATAACTTTTGGATGTTTATTAAAAGGGCTGTCCACTTTCTGCATTAATGCTTTTTAGAGTTTTATTCATTAATTAGTTCTTATTTATATTTGGTGGAGGATCTTCTTTACTTCCTTGGTTAGTTTTCCTTTTATACTTTTGAGGAAAAAAATGTTTAGATTCCAGACAATAGCTATCACATGTCAATAAAACTAATGTATACATTTTATTAGAGTAGGATGGCATTTTCATTTTCACGATTCAAGTCCATAACACGTATGGTTTGTTTTAAGTTCATATTTTTATAAATTTGTCTGTTGAGCTATATTGTTATCGAAATCCAAAGTGCAGCGCGTATTATGTCAATTTATGTTATTGTCTTATAAAGCTCTTCACTTTCCTCAATGAGATATGTCTAAGATATCACATTCACCCCTTCTTGAGAAGCTTATTTAGAATCGAAGCTTGTCAAATTTTATAATAATAGCATATTTAGTAAAATTCTACAAGAGGGGTCTGGAGAGGGTGTTGCGTATACAACTGTATCCCTATACCTTATGAAGATATAAATAGAGAGGTAGTTTTTGATAAACTTTTAGCTCAAGTAAAACACATTAAATGACTATGAAAAAAAATATAATAGTGAATAAATCATATAGAAAATAATAAAAAATGAAATAGTAATCACAACTAAGTACAATAAATGAAGCAAATATAGTAACATGATAAAAAAAAAAATCGAACAAAATAAGATAATAGAAAAGTAGTTTGGATTAGACATACGCGTACAAAGTTTGGCTTGCTAAAGCCTAATTTCAAACAAGTATATCTAAAGTTTATATATACAACTACACGTCATACATTGAGATATTAATATAGATATACATATATTGATATTGATGTGTATTTAAATTCAAACGTCTTAATATTATATAAATATTTTTTTATTCAAAAGATTTGATTCTTGTTGAAATTCTAGAGCTTTTCAAAAGTTGGATACTAAGGGACAATTTTCACTCTTATTATACTATGCATAGGTTTAGTTTTCAATTTAAATATATAAAGTGATGAAGATATAATCACTTTTGATTATTCTAAAGTTAAATTAAAGAATATCATTAAGGTTTAATTAAAAGAAAGAGATTCTTATCGATGTTCTTCCATAATATTTTACTTTTTTTTTCTTCAACTTTTTCATTATAAGATCAACTTTTAATTTTATTGTAATCAAATCAATTAAGATTTATTGTTCTAATATTTTGGAATAACCCTTCATTATTCTTCTAAAAGTTTTTACATTATGCTTTTTGAAGATAAGAATGTTGGGTTTGACTAAAATCAAAGTGAAAACAAAAATCTCTTCTCCAAAAACATATATAGCATGAAAAGTAGTGCTTATCTTCTTTTTTTTCACCAAGTGTTTGGTAACTGCGTCAAAGTTCAATTAATTCAGATACATATTCTGCAAGGCTCATTTTTTATCAAGGACGACTCTTCCAACAATTTTTTTTATGATTTTCTTATTACAAAAAAAATTAATAATTTTTTATACAATAAAATAAAAGTTGAATTATTATTAATTAAATTACCTACATTTTTCTAAAATACTTTTTTTAGTCTTTTCCCTATTATGGATTCATGAAAAGAGAAAGGAGTAGAAAACAACTTTATTATAGCACAATTTTTTTCTCTCTATGGCATTTTTTTTCTGAGAAATTTGATTTTACAGACCAAAAGCAAAAGATGTTATTTTCACCTTTGCCTTTTTCCTTTTTATTTGTTCAAAATTTCATGTTTTTTTTCTTTAATTCTTGTGTTGATTTTCTTACTTAATAGGAGTATAAATGAGAAAGCTAGGACACAATAATTATGTTCTTGTAAGATTCTAAATGTAGCCCTTTATCTTTATAGGTTTAGCAACTTTATAAAGGATTAAACAAGGTGTTTCTTGCAATAAAGAAATGCTTAAGTCTTTTTAAAATGTATTTAACAATGCCCTTTTTAATATTCTAGTATATATATATTAAAATGTATTTAACAATGCCCTTAACTCTCTCTATAAAAAAGCTTTGCGGAAAGCGGGAAGCGAAGAGCTAAGCCACAAATGTCGTGGCGAGGGTTAGACCTCATAAAATCAACGAAGCTAATTATCCTTTGAACTTATAAGGAAGACTTTCATTGCCCTTTGAAAAAAGTAAGAAAAAAAGAGCGCTATTTTATATATTCTAAAAACGAATGACTTTTTATATATTTAAAAATAATATAATTTTAAATATTTTATTTAGTTCTTAGTGACATGATTTTTTTATAACTATACAAATATCATGGTGTAGTGAAAAGATACAAAGAAAAGTGACAAGGATAAGGAAAATTTTCTCATCACATAATCATGATACATAAGGTCATGTTTAATATTCTCCTTACATTTCTTGAATTCTAAACATAATGCATCTATCAACACTTTCAATAAGTCTAATATCATCAACACTAATTTCATGATCATCATGATCAATAGAGATGTTTAAATCCAAAGAAACACAATTAGGACTAATAGTTCTAATTTCCTCATTGTCTAATCCATCACCATTAGGAGACACACCTCTTGATGACCTAGAACTAATAAAGCTCTCATGATCACAACTTAAAATGATAATTGCATCACTTAGACTCACCTCTTCACCACTTGAATTTGCTATTCTCCCTCTTTCAATTGCCTTCTTGATCCCCCTTTGAGAACAATAGTCCATTTGTTCCACATCCTCCATGAAGAAAACGCGATGTGGATTTGAACACACTGCTTGTACAAATCTCTCAATGTAGCTACAACTTTGTTCATCTCGTGATCTTTTGTAATAATCCAATTTCATGGAAGAAAAACTACTCAAAGCAATTGATGTGAATCTTGAATAAGAACCAAACACAACCTTAGCCAATTCCCTAGCAATTTTTTCTTTTGCTTGAACATCGTGACCTTGGAAAAATAACCAAGTTTCTTCTTTGGCTTCACCATTTGATCTTTTTAACATTCTTGACCTACATTCCAATATTGTCCTTGAAATTTTTTTGATAGCCTCTTTTTGCCATGACACTTTCTCCTCTAATGCATTGGAAAGAATGTTCAAGTTTTCCAAATTGAACTCCTTAAACATTGAAATGTTGTATTCCATCTCCATGATTTGATCAATTGAGGAAGTAGAATTTGGATTATTTGAAGAAAACGCGTTCCTAGGGTTACTATCACTATGCTCAGGAATGTAGATTCTCAAACTTGGTTCGCGTGTAGTAGTATCATTTCCCCCTCTCCATGTTTGTTCTTCTTGATCAAGAAATGGTGAGTTGAATATTGAGGAAGGCGATGTTGAAGTAGGAAAGGTTAGACTTCTTTCAAATGTCTTGTTTTTTTTATGAGACGAGTTGCATATTGAATTCCACTTCTTCCAGAGTAGTTCAACTGACACACCCTTCTGAACGAAAACAAAATTTTCAAGTCAAGTATATAATATTAAAAAAAAAATCGGGGTGGGGGTGGGGTATAAAGATAAATCAAGATTTGAATCTAGTTAAGTGATTAACCTGATTTTGATCATGATGATTACTATTAAGTCTTTGCCTCTCCTCTTTAAGCCATGAAGGTAAACTTGATGTGGTCAATGTAGAAGATTCAATGTTAGAAGCATTGTTTTGTTGTAATCTTAATGCTTCTACTTTGAACTTGGAAGAACAGTCACCACAACAAGTCAATTGATTCTCTTGATCATGATCATCCACACTATCAAGAATCATCCCACAAGATCCATTTTCATTTGCCTTGCTTCTAAGTTCAAGTTGTGTATCACTATTTACAAAAACATTAAAAAATTTAATAAGTTGACAAAAACAATAGTCACTATTGAAAAACTAGAATTAAATATGAAATTCATCGTTGATCTGTCGCTAAATAGCTAATAACTAAATAGAATTAGTGATGGATATTTGTTGATGATAGAAATTGTATGTCGCTAATTATATTCATCTATAGTAAATACACCATGTAAAAACTTTATTTATTTATTTTTTATAAACTTTACTTTCTCATATTTTGAGGGAAATAAAGAGATAACCGACCATAATGAAAGTGGAGGAAAAAAAGAGAAAAGGGGAAAAGTGAATGGTCAAACAACAAATTACCTAGAATGAGAAGAAGAAGAATAAAGGTAAAAGAAGGATTAAGGAGTAATGCTTTTGAGAAAAAATTAATATAAATATAAATATAAAAAGGGTAATTAATACTTTTTCTACTCTTTCATGTAAAATTTTTAGCACAAGATGTATAGGATACTTACTTTAGATATATAAAAAAGAAGATATTAACTCCAATAAATCTAACAATCAAATTCAAGAAAAATAAATAAAGTCCAAGAAAGAATGAATGAACTCATTTTAAATATAGTAATACAACACTAATACTTCAAAAGAATTTGTATACCAAATCATGTCAATTTAATCGGTTATAACATGTTATTATCTATTTTTCATATGTATTACCATTTCAGGCTCATTATCAACCCAACGAAAAAGTAGGAATTAGCAACAATCAACTTTTATTGTAGAATAACAAAAATCATAATTAATTCTATTTAACGATAGATTAGCAATGGATTATCAAAAAAGTCTTAATAATCACATATAATTTTTTTCAATAATGGATTTGATAACTATAATTTCGAATGATTTACATATACATCGACAGTGCACAGAACTTAAACAGATTTATCTTACCTCTCAGAGTTGAGACTGAGGACCAAACTTCCAGTAGGAACAGTAATAGGATGTAGGCCCCAAATGGATTCCAATGAATTATGACCACTTCTACATCTCATGTAAGTTTGAAATGTTGCAATTCCCACAAGCCAAAATTTTCCATTTTCACCAATAATACTACAAATCAATCTCCCAAGTTCCATGACTATATGTTCCACAGGACAATAATAGCCAAAATTATTATTATCATCATTATTATTACCCCTATAATCAATAATCCACTTAAGGTCTCCCAAGTATAAAATAACCCCTTTGGTTACTAGACTTTTCACAAGACAAGTCAACTCTCCAATTCTTTGGTCAACTTCTTCTCTTGTGATATTAGAAAAAGTTGAAAGAGGAACACTTATGAGTTTAATTTCCTTCAAAGATTGATCAATAGTACAACAATTGTCAACTTTATCCATCACTCCTTTAATAACACCTTCTAAGTTACCAATGCATTCACCAACTATCACTATACTTTTTCTCCTTTTGTTCATTAGACTTTCCACTACACTCATCACATCCTCATCTTTGACATGTAGAAAAGAATTAGGAGTACTACTTACTTTGTTGCAACTTGCTTTTAATAATCCACCACTTTGAAGGAATATATGGTTGTTGTTGTTGTTGTTTTCTTTGAAGTTACTTGAAGGAGAAGGATTTTGAGAAGTACTAGTACACATGAGTTCAACATTGGTTTTGACTTGAGTACTTGAAAAGCCAGCTTCTCTCATGACCCTACTCACACTAGGATCATCCAAGATGGAAATGATGAGTTGTTCAAGATCTATCTTCACACCTAAAATAGGTTGTTGTTGTTGATTCTCTATTATTGACCCTCTCCTTTGATGAGCTTGAGCACGCTTGAAAGCGGCTACAAGCGCGTTAGAAATGGAAGGATGTTGATGCTGACTCTGACTCTGACTCTGATTCTGATTCTGATTCTGATAAGGATGACCTAGTAGCATGGGGCTACTAGACGAAGATGATGAAGTAGGAAGGCGATTGAGGGCCACGTTGAAACAAAGCTCAAGGGCTTTACAACGGAGGGGATGAGATTGAGTTTGAGTCTGAGACTGGAGACAAGCTGTTCTAAGCAAGCCAGAAGAAGAACCTAGTAAGGTGTTTGCTACATGGAGAGGTGTTACTTGGGCATGGCCACGACGTTTAGCTAACACAACAGCTTGTTTTACTATACTTGCTGCCTCTGATGTTAGAGCTTGTTGCACTGTGCAACCACCACTCCTCATGTTCAATTACTTGATCAAGAAATTAAGAAGTGAAAAAAAATGAAAGTTTGGCAAAATTTTGGAGCTAGGGTTAGTTAAGCTAAGGTGTAGACCCTTGTGAAAGTCTTAGCTTCATGATCATTATGAGTACTAGAGAATTAAAAGTTTCATATGTATAAATCTTTTATAACTTGCTTGAGTTATATAATTGAATAATAATGGATGCAAGAACTCAATAAAGAGAAAACCCTAATTAAGCCCTATTTTTTTTTGGGTATATGTTTGTTTGTAATCTAGAGTAAGATTGTATTATATGGTGAGACAAGTGTGAAAAAACATAAGGTTGGGGGTGGTGATATGATGGGGACATTTGCAAGGAGTAGTTTTTTTTTTAATATAAAAAAGATATCTTTAATTTTATTTTATTTTCTATGTTGGAGTACTTGGGGGGTTGTTCTTTTCTTGTAGATGAGGTAAAAAAATTTGGTTGGAGTCCAAAAGTGATTTGTAGTGGAAAGTGGAATGCATGTGCTGACAAGGAGGAAGAATTGCACTATTACCAAAGGCAACTCAACTTTAGTTTACTGATCTCTTTTGTTGTACATATTGTACCTTTATTAAAAGGAAGACTTAGGTATATGTATTCTTCTATATTACGGGAGAAGTATTAAAAATATTCTTAAATTTTATTAATTTTATTTTTGAATTATCGATGATCTTAAAAATATTTTTTTACTTGATTAATTAAACTTAGATACACTCTTGATCTGTCATGATATAACAAGTAGTCTTGAACTCTTGTAAGAACATGAGACTCTTAATAAAAAGTAGAGAAAATTGTTGAAAACAGTCCTAAACTTGACGAGAATTTAGGAGTGTACATATTTCACTCATGTTGCAAGATTGGGAGTGTATTTAAATTTAGTTAGTCAAGTAAAATGGTGTTTTTAAGGTTGTCAATAGTTCATGAATGAAACTATTAATTCGCGCCAAATTTAGAAATGTTTTTAACACTTCTCTCATATGTTATCAATAAACTTAGGTTACATATATATATATATATATATATATATATATATTATATATACATTATCTATACATATTTTATAAACTATATGTTAAAAGTATTAAGTTGTATAACTTTAAGATTAGAAATTCATACTTTGAAGAGCTTTATATGTAGGTATCATTTGGTACGAGTTTGAACGAATCTGAAAGCTTTTATTTGAAACTTCTATTTATATTAGAAAATTAAATAAAAATATGTATAAATATTTAATTGCGAACCAATAAGAATAACGAGCTTGTGGGGGCAAATTTACTTTGTATTGGCCCATGCCATGTTAGATTTTTTTGCAGTGTGAGATATTATATTATATTATTATATAGTAACATATAAAGAAGAGCAACTCCACTCCCTATCTACTTTATATATCTTTGATAAATCCAATAGGAAAAAAAAACATTTTTAATATTAAATAATTAAATAAATATAGAAAATGTTAAAACTTGTGTTGCGTTGTACACAATTAACTAGAGATCTCACTTTTAATTCCTCTCAATCATCTTATATATGCTTTTTAGTACTGCCCTTCTTCAAGACAAACTGACAAAATAATGTGTTGGGAACTACTCTTAGGGTGTGTTTGAAATGAAAAGGAAGATGTTTCTTTAGAAAATAATATTTTATTTTTTTGATGTTTGATTAATAAATGAAAGATATTATCGCAAAAATATTTATATATAATTCAGCTAGTACTATGAAGATGGAATTATGAGGAGCATGCTTAGGGTGGAGGGTGTGGTGAGGTGTTGAGGGGAGAGGATAGAAACTATGAGTGGGGGTGTCGGGAAGGGGAGGGTTAGGGTGTGGGGGACGACAAGCAGAGGCGGACCCACACTTATAAATGGGTTGGCACCCGTCAACTTCGACAAAAATCATGTTTATATATGTATATTTATTTTGAAAAACTGACAGAAACTAGGATATAATTAACAGTGAATTCCTGAGGAGCACCGATGAGACTAGGGTTCAAATATGGCTAAAGCTCTTTTTTTTGTTTTTATTTTAAGTTTACCTTAGCTTAGAGCTCATATTTGAGCTAAAGTAATATTGATGCAACCGAAGTCTTCAAATTCTGAATACGCCTTTACCGGTAAGTGAGGAGTTTGGGTGGTGTGGATAAAAATATCACTCATAAAACTTATTTTTTCTATTTCTTGCCTTTTGTTTTCGTGATAAATGTAAATAGATATACGACTTGCTAGTGAAAAGGTAAAGGAATAGAAAATTTGTTAGATGTATGGCTTATTGATATAAAGGTGAAGTCAAGATTTACTATATATATATAATATCGACTTAAGTTTTATGATTCTTTTCGTATTAAATTTGTTATATTCTTAAAAAAATGTAGTTTTTGTTAAAAATATTGGATTCAAAATGTTGTAACGTTGCATTCGTCTCTATATGAGTGAAATGAAAAGTAAAAGAATAGAAGAAAACAAAAACTTTGCTAGATATAGTAAATGGTCCATAATATAAAAATGAGTGAATATAATTTATCTTCTTTCAAGAAGAACTATATAGCATGCTAGTCAATAAAGTTTATCTCCCACATCTTTGTTTTGCCTTAAAAGACATTACAAGATTGTTTTGATTGGAAGTAAGAGAGAGACCAACATTGTGGTGAAATAACGAGATTGCTCCACCTTTAATTAAAGATTTCATATTGGAGCCTTGAGTATGAAGAAAATATTCTCGTTGGGAGCGTCATTCTAAAATGGATCTTGCAATGCGCAATTCAAATTTAGTCGAAATTCTAATGTAGACTCCAAACATCAAATAAGAAACAAGCTATAAAAAAAAAAGTAAGAGAGAGAGCATTCTTTAGAAGCCAAGAAAAGTAGTGTTTGAATGCCCCCCACCCCCCCCCCCCCCACCCCCACCCCAATTTAGCATACACAAACAAATATCACCCATACAAAAGGTTTCTACACCCCCCCCCCCCCCCCCCCCCGAAAAGCTCACACAATTGTTATTTTAATTTAAAGATAATCAAAATGTTAAAAGCTCACCTCAATTTTATATTACAAGTTATAATTTAATTAGGTGGACCACTATGAGGTATGTGAGCATATATATAGGGGAAAGATTAAGTTAATCTAGTATTTGGAGACCCCATTAGGTTTACTTTCCTAATAAGACTAATTTGATTACAAAAAGAAAGTATAACAATCGAATTTTTTTATGGTTGTTATAGATCTTTTAACAATCAAATTTCATTTCAATCGTAAACTTTTAATATCAGGGCTTTCAATAACATATTGTATTTGGTAATGATTGATTTTCAATCGTAAACTTTTAATATCAGGACTTTCAATAACATATTGTATTTGGTAATGATTGATTTTGTTTAGTCATTAATTAACTAATATGACACGATTAGGATAATATCAACTCTCTTGGAGGTCGACAACCGGATTTGAACTTTAATATAGCCAAATTTTCCTTTGATGAAATTATAAAGTTTTCACAAAAAATAATCAATAAAGTAAAAAATAAGATAAATAATCGATCATAATTCATATGTGTGAAGATTCATTATTAATTTAATTTTTTTATACCATCAATATATACGTATCAACTAATATTTGTGATAACAATCAAAGTTTACATTATCATCATTCATTAGCTAATCACTCCTTTTTTTTAATAATGCCTTTAGCTTTCTAATTAATAACTTTAATTTTAGATCTTTCAACATCAAATCCTGAGTTTTTTCAGTAATGATTTATTTTTTTATTCCAAAAAGTTATAGAGGTAGTCAAGTTGTCATAGAAGCAACTTGTTTGTTCTTTCTAAATTATTAAATCTTTTTTCTTTTTGGTTAAAGTAATCAAAGCATTATATGCAATAAAGCACTATTAAAAGCAAAATATTGTATTATCTACTCAAAAGAGCTACTCGTTTATATGCTTTTGAACTCCTTTTAAAGAAATTATTTATCAAATATTTTATTTTATTAAGTTATTCATGTTAATTATATTTTGAAAATTCAAATTTGATTATTAGTATTCCAATAAGTTTAAATTTTAATTAAGCATGTATAAGGATAATTTCGTTTAAAAAATCTATTTTTAAACTGCTAAAATTAATAAGTAAAAGGGAGAATTTACTATTTGTGTATTAGAACAGAGAGGAAGTATATATATGCATTGTTTCTAAGTTATAAAGTCATAATTTCCTTTTTAGTCCATATAAAAAAGAACGTTACTTAATAACCTCCATCTTAGTTAATTTGCCACTATTGACTAAGTACAAATTTTAAGAAAAAAAAGCAAGATTTTTAAAATTTGTAATTTGTGCGACTTTATATAAATCATCACATTAAAAATAAAATTAAGACTTTAAAGCAAAATTAGCTGTAAATATAAAAAATGATACTCTTTTTTTGGGGGAAAGGGTTGGGGGGGATAAATTATAAAGAAAAGTAATACTACATTCGTCAATTTTTAATTGTCATATTAGATTTTTCGAAAGTCAATTTGACTAAATTTCATAATTAAATTATATTACATTAAACAAAAAAAAATCAAAAAACTATACAAAAAATATTATAAATTACAATTTTTTAAGTATCAATACGATTAAAAGTTACTCTAATTTTGACATGACAGCCTTCTTATATAATGTTAAAGTTGATGGATTACGTACTATACACACATTGCTTTTCCAAAAAAGTATTGATTATTTTTAGGCCATTATTTTGTAATGACCAAATTTTATGTTTCAATGCACTTTGTCCAAAGCATATAATATCATGAGAATATAAATGGCAAACATTTGCTTTATTATTATTATAATAAAAAGAAATCCTCAATCATCTCTAGGGAATGTTCCCTAGCCCTTGCTAATTTTCTAATGCCTTTTGGCCCTTTTTATTCAAGTTCAAATTATATGAATCGTTGTCGTAGCAATAATAATATATTCAGTATAATCATCAAATTCCCAAATTTATATAACCTTACTTTTGTTTAACTCAAGGGAATGTTGTGATTCACTCGTTCCTAGGATTATGCTTCTTGTATGTTGGAATATTACATTACTTTGAGAAAAATGAGATTGATTTTAAATACAATAATATATTAGGAAAATTACGTGAAATGATAAATATCTAGAGTATATTATTTAATATAATTATAGTTTCGATTATTTTTACTTGGTGGCTACACTTTCGTGAAATTTTGCTATTCAGTTTCCTAATTGTATAAATCCGAAATTTGAATAATTCACTCCCTGAATGTATAAATTCAGAATTTATATAATTCGATTCTTGATTATATAATATAAATTCAGAATTTGTATATGCTTAATCTAATTATTTATATACGATTTATGAAAAAATCATAATAAATTACTTTGTTTGTATATTGGCAAGCGAAATATACAAACAGAGCTCTGAAAAATCCCTAAATGTATAATTATGGATTTTGTATATATTTAACATGTTTATAGATACGCAAGCGAAATATACAAACCGCAGCCTCCATTTGTATATACTTACCCGGTTTGTATATTTGCAAGCGAAATATACAAATTCCAGCCGCCAAAATAGAACTATAGCTATGGAGCGCAACTACCAAAACTATAGTTATATAGCTTTATTATGTCTATTATCTTTGCTATTTCTGAAATTTTCTCTAATATATTTGGTATAATTTTACATGTGGGTATAGAAAAGATAAGATGCATGCAGATCTTACTTCAACATTTTAAATGATAGATAGATTATTTTCAATAGATCCTTAACTCTAAAAAATATAACCATAATTACTGACTTTTTCCGCAACTATAATTACTTGTTATTCCGATTACTTCATCCAGGCACAAGTTTAGACTTATTAGTAAGAAATGCCCAGATTCATTAGAGTACAAATAACTGGGCCTTGTTGGGCTTAGCCTCGTTAGAGTTTTCAAATGCTGCCCCAAATCTGAGTTCTAGGCCCAAAAAGATGACCTTATAGAAGAACTTCTATTCCAGTTAAGTCCCTTAGATGGGTTTAGGAGCCCAAATAGAAAGAGTAAAGTGGGGAATTTATAAGGGAAACTTACGTAAATCTCACTAGTTTAAGAATTAATTACTTAGACATATTTTAGTTTTCAATATTATGAATTTTATCAGATTTTGGTGCGTCAAGATACGTTCAGATATGTCTAGATACATGTATCTCAAGATATATAGGGTCAAAATTAGATGTAATTTTTTTTGATACACTGTATCCTAGTAGATTCATATGTATATGAGATACATAACAAATCTTGCTCGCCACTTCCTATGTATCTAGTATCCCAGGTACAAGTGAATCACACCAAAAACATACAAATACATGTATCTAGTGTGATTCGCACGTGTCTGGGATACATCACAAATCTCGCTCGCCTCCTTCCACATCTCGCTTGTCTCTCTCCCTATTTTAGTGTATTTGTAGGGAAAATAAATATATGTAGATGTATCTTCCTCAATATATGAAAGAAAATATTTAATTAGTGGTAAGATATATAATATTTTAAAAGTATAAGTAATAATAGTATATATGATAGTAGAATATGTCAAATCAAATCAAATGAAAAAGATCAATGTTTTAGGTTTGATTTTTAATTTTCAAAACCGAAATATTTAATTAGATTTTGATTTTAAGTAAATATAATCGAGAAAACCTGAATCAAACCGATTATATGTATAATCATACTGTATATGTTTTTTATTTATTTATTACAAGCATAAAATTGAGGTATAATCACTCACCAATTTTATTAATTTCTATAAATATTCAAAAACAACATTATCTAAAATTATTTTTATTCATTAAGGAGGAGGGGAAATATAATATTAAATTGTGGCTGATATGGATTTTTGTCTATATTAAAGTACAAAGTATCTGACCAATGAGTGTCACAATCAATTTCACTTTTTATTATAGCTTTCAAAATTGAAGGAATAATTGCAAGAAATTGTTTTCTCTTATGACCTAATCTTTTTAGTTAATTTTAATTCCCAAAAATAAATATCATAAAGTATTTTGGGGCCCATTTAGAAACACACTATATACACAATTCTAGTCAAGGAGAAATCTTTGAAACAACAAATTTGATTTTCATATCATATCATATCTATTGCTAATAAAGTTAGACATGTTTAGACATGTATGATAACCAAAAAGATATTTTTGTGTTTTTTCATTCAGAATACGATAATTATTTTGGTGTTCAATTAAATTTTGAATCTTGCTAAGAAGTTTAATGTTGGGGGTAAACGCTCTTGAGTATTTATCATTTCACCACAACTTTTGATAATTGTTAATCTTTAGCTTCAAACTTCATGTTTTACAAATCTAATAATATTTTTATATCTTCCATGTTTATAATTTCTTCAATTGTGATTGTAATATATTACTTCTCAAAAAAATAATAACCTTTAAACGTATTACCAAGAAAATTACGTCTGAAATTCTAATACAACTTGTTTAAACAATAATTCCCTGATAAAGTGAAAATCAAATTGTATAATTCGTATTCATGCTGGAAAATTCACTTGAAGGGTAACAGGTTCTCCAAGACTTTTGTTCTTACAAAAGACATTGTCTTTCATATTTGAAATTCGATCTCGGGACCTTTAATTCAGAATAAGTAGTTACTATTCCATCACAACTTTTTATGTGGTGTCCATATTAAATCCATGTGTCAGCTAAACAGTATACTACTCCCTCCGTCCCTATTTAGTTGTCCACTTTAGAAATGACACATATATTAAGGCAACAATGATTAGCATAGTAAAGTTACAATTTTACCCTTATAGTACAAATTACAATTCCAAAATAAATTCACTCAAGATAACTAATCAATGCTGGGAAGTTCATAAGTTTATTTACTTTATTTATGACAATTTTTCACTTTAAATAAGGGTATAATAGGAAAAATTTTGTTGTCCTTTCTTGATTTGTCAAAATGGACAGCTAAATAGGGACAACTAAAAGAGGAAATATAGACAACTAAATAGGGACGGAGGGAGTATATGATTAAGATATTTGATTAATTCAAGAATCTTTATAGATACTTAAAGAGTCATCCAACATCTTGTGAACCAGATAATTAAGTTCACAATTTTTTTAATTGATTTTTAGCATCTTTCTAGGATATTAATTAAGATACGCTTGGACCATAAGCAATGGTTAGATTTTTCTTCACAAGATACTGTTAGCTAGGGGTGTTCATGGTTTGGATAAAAACCGATTCAAACCGAACCAAATTGAAAAAATAAAACTGATTTTATTTGGGTTTGGTTTGATTTGGTTTTAGATTTTTGAAAACCGATAGTATTTGGTTTGATTATGATTTTATTCGAAATAACCGAACTAAACCGATGAATTATATACATATATTTTATTACATACTTAATATATTGTTTTGATAAACAATTTTAAAGATCTTATAAATATTTTCATTAAAATTTCTTTATAATTTACTTATTGAAAGCAAAAATGTTCAAGATGAAACATTTATCTTATTGATTTCATGTATATGAGTATCTATGACAATTCTTTGCGGGACTGAAAATGTTATTGTCTCTTCCTTCTAGGCCAATATAGTGAATTTTAATGATTTATTGATAGTAAATTTAGTGATCGAAAGTTCAGTAATTTAAGTCATTCTAACTATTTTTCGTTTTGAATGGATTGTTGTCACTTTTTTCATATTTTGAATGAATTGTTTCTTTTATTTTTGTGTATGGTTAATAACCGAACCAAACCAAACCAAACCGAAACCGATAACCACCAAACCGATAAGTGTATATTATATTAGGTTTGGTTTGGTTTTGATAATTTTAAACCGATTAAGTTGGCTTGGTTTTGGTTTTGACCAATAACCGATTCAAACCGACCCGTGAACACCCCTACTATTAGCAATATGTCAATATATAGGTTATCCAATTTAAAAGGGGGTAACTAGCTAATTTTAAAATAGTTTGGTATCTTATTAATTTTTGGTTTCACACTCAAATGTTCGAATATAGCTTTACGTTTGAAGTTCTGATTAATTTTCAGGTCGAAAAAGTCTATTTTAAGAAATAAAGTTAGCGTTTTCTATCAAAAATGACTCTATTAGAATATTAATCGGTAAATCTTATACGATAATAATCCAACCACTTGCACAGTTTTCTCCAAAAGGATTTATACCACTAATAAGAATATTCCTACGTGATTTTATATGTAATTTTTCTAAAACATTTTCAACCACTAATTAATATGAAACTTTATTCACGCACCCAATATATAATCTTCCTTTCGAACTAAGTTTTGTGTGGTGCATCACCATGATCTAGGGCATTCTTAACATAGTATGATATATCCTTAGTAGTAGTTAATAGAATTAATTTTTCTTTTCTATACATTGATACCACTTATTAGTTGGTCACTTAGAGCCCGTTTGGATTGGCTTAAAAAAAGTAACTTTTAAATCAAAAATAAAAAGTCAAACTGAAATGACTTTTAAGTCAAAAAATAAAAAGTAGGGGAAGACCTACTTTTGGTTTCTGACTTATTTTAAGTCATTTTTTACCTTGTTAAACACTTCGTAACTTATTTTAAGTCATTTTTGACTTATTTTAAGTTATTTTTATATTTGTCAAACACTTACAGAAATCAAAAATTGACATAAAAGTAGGATTGACCAAATTTTAAGTCAATTCAAACGGACTCTTAATCTAATAAACAAAAAGGAGAAAAAAAAAGAGTAATTAAACTAATACAAAATGGATTTTGGAATATCTTACCTTCTGAATTTTATTTTACAAAACGTTCCATCCATTAAATCACTTGAGATTTTCTTTGACAAGAAGAGAATTATATTAGATCCTATTTTCCAAATGCTTATTTATTTTTATTTTTTCTAAAGTTTCCTCATGACTATAGAGTTCGATAGATATACATAACCCTTATTACTTTTGCTCAAAATATGTATAATAATCGAGTCTCATACCATCACTCTATCATTTTTATATATACTCGTATATATATTACGTGTGGTGGGACACTAAAGTATCTTTTTTGTTGAGCAAAAATCCAAAGATGGTGAATCACCACACGTGTGTATTACAAAAAACTTCATAAAGTCTTTGTCAAAATTACACGAATGGACAATTTTGATTTGTGTTATAAGTATTTGGATTTTCTTGTCGAGTTTTTGTCTGGAAACTAATTTTGACATGATCCAATGTGACATGAAATATATACATGGTGGAATTTTACAACTTCTATTTTTGTGGATCGGAAAATTTAGGTAATATATACGACCAGTAATGCTTGTATTAGGTTCATGTTTTAGGTAGTATATACGATCAGTAATGTTTGTATTATAAATATATATTTATCACAAATCAATGATTTATAAAAAAATAAATTTGGTAGAACAATGATTTATAATTGATTACTTAGTTGAACGGTTGAAGGGGTGCTAATTATTATTTTTTATAAGACTGATCTAAGATTAAGATACCACTTAATGAAAAGAAGACAAATCGACATCTAAAAATGCCTTTTAGAACTAGTTATAAACATTATGAGTTTAAGATAATTATATTCTTTTTTCTTGCTCTTTTTATATTGAAGAATAGTCAACTAATTGCAACCTTCATAAATTTAATGAGTCAAATTTCCAAGACGTTTCACAATATTTAATTAAGTGATAGAGTCAGATTTTCATGATGCTCCTAAACAGTTTGATAATTGTATTCATTAATTATATTTTTGTATATTTTCGTGGTCAAACAAAAATCACTCAAATATAACTTTACTACCAATACTTGGATAAACATTCCATGTGAGAGAGAATATTATTCGAATGAATCCATAAAAGATTTGACAATCAAGAATTAATTCAGACCGGCGATATCTACTAAGATTTAGAGTTTTTTTTTTTTTTTTGAGTTTGGCAAGATCCTATTAACATTTTATGGAAGAATTTTCTTTATAAACCTTTCCATAGATCAAATTAAAACATAAAAAATTAAAGTTCACATTTTTTTTTCAAAAAATATTTTTTATAAATAAAAACAAAAAGTGAATTATCATAGCGTGAATGAAGGAGGAATGGGACTAGTGATTAGTCGGTAAGGCATAATTGTGACATCTCACATCTTACAAACAATACATAGCCACAGAGTGAAGTGATTGGGTAGAAAGAAAATTAAGGTCCTTTTCTCAATGCAAACGAAGATAACTTTCTTTTTTAGTTTTCGCGTGCTATGTTAAAATCACGAGATTGAATGATATTTTAATACATCTAACATATTTTTAAGTTAAAACTAAAATATTCAAAAGTTTTTCTTACTTTCTTAATCATTCTATGTCAAATCAAAATACGACAAATAAACTAAAATTGAGAGAATAATTATTCCAAAAAGACGTGTAAATTTAAAACAGATAAGTAAGAATAAAGGAAAACTATCTTTTTAGACGTACATTCATATTATATGTATTAATTTTATCTATATGCTTTCAAATAATTATGTATTTTCCCACTGATTAAGAGTTTCTTTCCATATATTAAGGAATATACATCTAGATACATGTGTTTTTGCTACCAGATACACTAAAACAAAGAGAGAGGCGAACGAGATGATGAAGGAGGCGATCGAGATAGTCATATATCCCATATACATGCGATACACACTAGATACATGTATATGTGTGTATCTTGTGTGATTCACATGTATCTGAAATGTCAGATACTTAGGAGAGTGATGAACGAGATAAGAGGGAGATGAACGAACGAGATTTGTTATATATCTCAAATACATGTATCTTAAACGCAATAAAATTTATAAGATTCGTAATATAGTAAACTACCGTATTACAAGTTATTAGCTCATGAACTAATGAAAATTTTGAAAATTTTCCAAAAATAAAAGAAGAAAGTAGAAAAATTACATCAATCAATCAAAGGGAAGGGGAAAGGAAAAGGAAAGAATAGAAAAGCATAATGATTGCAAACTCAGTTTGTGATTACATTTGATTTGAAGTTTATAGTGTTTGGCTTTAGGTTTAGGTTCACATTTTCCAATTTGATTTAACACATCGCAGCCTTACTTTGTCGGATCAATCTCCTTTCTACCTTCCTTCCAACTTTCGTTGTCTACTCGGTATTCGATATCTGTATTATAATTCTATAATTATTTAAATCTATATTACATAAGATTCATACTTTCCTATTTTTATGATTCAATTGTATTATAACTTGTTAGTATTTTATTTTTTTGAGAGACGTCTTGGAAATATTTTTGAGTTTGGTGCAAATTATTAGTTTTATTTTTGAATTATTGATAGCCTCAAATATACCTTTGTACTTGACTAACTAAGATTAAATACACTCTCGATATGTCAAATGACATAACAAGTGGTTTTAAACTCTTGTAGAAGCATGAAACTCTTACTAAAAAATGAGAAAAATGTTGAAAACATTTCTAAACTTGACTAGAATTCAAAAGTGTATTTTAGTAATGTTGCAAGATCGGGAGTGCATTTAAGTTTAGTTAGTCAAATAAAGAGGTATTTTTATGGTTATCAACAGTTCGGAAATAAAACTAATAATTTGCGACAAGTTTAAGGGTGTTCTCAACACTTTCTTTTAATATTATCGTACTATTTAAAATATTTTTTCATTTTATTACTTAATTTTTATTTTTTATTATCGTACTATTTTATATTTTTCATATTATTACCTAATCTTTATTGATCTGGCACATCGCTTAAAAAAGCTTTAACTAGATGTGAGTTTTAGTATATTAACCTTATTAACAATGTTTTGTAACTCTAGATTTGACTAATAGTACTATTGATTTATTTAATTATTTAATACTAAAGAAGCATAAAACTTCTTTTTCTTTTTATTTGTTAAAATGGACAAGTAAATTGAAATTTCTATGGAATATTTGTTATTGTTTTATTTTAATTGGTTTTGATATGATCTACTTGTGCTGATAATCTATCAAAAATAATTTTCATCCCAATAAAAAAAAAATAACGTTACATACTCACCAGCATCCTCAGAATCCACTTGTATATCCACCGTAGATATATGTTGTTATTGTTATTTTGTTGTAAGATCCACTTGTATATCCACCGTATATATATGTATATATATATATATATATATATATATATAACGTTTTAATTAGGTAATTATTTTTAACGAGAGAATATATGTATAACTTTCCCTCACTTATGTTATACACGTCTCATAATTTGAATTTTGAGCCTACAAAGTTTGACTAGGCCTTTATTTGTGGCCCAACAGAAATAACGGCCCTGTTTTCTTGACCCATATTTCTTTAAAAAATATAGTTCACATAACCAAAATTAGAAAAGGTACACATTTGATCAATCGATTAAAAATAATAATTATTAGTTTATTATATATTACTATATAAGAAGAGGGAATAACCAAACACCACAAGTTAACATGTGTTCCAATAAGAATTACTATAACCAATATATTTATTTAAAAAATGACATATAAAATGAAATGGAGAGAGTATTAGTTTTTGAAAATGGAAAAGGACAAAACACATATGAAATTAAAAGACATATAAAAAAAAATTGGTTTAACTCTCAAACATAAAAAGTAACATATGTTATTAAAAACTTTAATAAAAAGTACTATAATTTACAATAAATAATAACTTAAATTACTATATAAGAAGAGGGAATAACCAAGCACCACAACCAATATATTTATAAAATGAAATGACATATAAAATGAAATAGAGAATTAGTTTTTGAAAATGGAAAAGGACAAAACACATATGAAATTAAAAGACATAAAAATAAGTTGGTTTAACTCTCAAACATAAAAAATAACATATTTTATTAAAAACTTTAATAAAAAGTACTGTAATTTACAATAAATAATAACTTAAAATATCTACAAGACAACAAAAAAAAGACTAATTTTTGTACAGCTTCTGTCACATAAATTAGGATTGGGATGATTTTAAAATTTTAATTTTGGTTTTACATTATAAAATAGCCGAAAAATTGAATGATATAATTTTTTTAAAAATAACCGAATGAATCGTCCTATCGATAACCCTAATGTTACTTCTACTCTGTTTATTTTTACTTAAATTTAGAAAGATATGCTTCATTTCTACCCTCAATCTTATCGCTACATATATTTGCTATTTAAAATTGAAATTAAAAAGACAAATGACAAATAAGTTTCTATATTAGCTCACTTACGAGCAAAATATATTATAACAATCTTTACTAATTTTATAACAATACATAAACTATACTCCCTCCGTCCCACATTAGATGGACACTTCCAACTTTACACGGTGATTAAGAAATCATTAATACATTGAAAGACTTCACCATTTTGCCCTTCGTTTATATCAATGCACATTGAAATGAGTTACAAAAAATACACATACAATATAGGAATGGTCATATTAATTGTAGGGGTAAAATGGAAAAGAATTAATTAATTATATCCTAATTTAATAAGTGCTCAAATAATATGAAAAAAATATTTTTAGTAAGATTCTCATCTAATATGGGACGGAGAGAGTAACAATATAACTTTATTAATGTTAGGCCTGGACAGCGCCCGGGCTTTCTTTACTAGTATATATATATATATTAGTTTTAAGGTGTGAACTAATGAATTATATTAAAAACATTCTTAAGAGAAATATGTTTATAGTGTGAAAACAATTAAATCTTTGATCTTTTGTGTCATGTATTTAACTATTATATCATATGTTTTGAACTGAATATTTAAATGATTTATCATTTGTTTCATTCTACGTGAACATATTTAATTAAATATATAATAATAATTAAATAAAATAATTAACATGTAAGTTAAATATATTCAAAGGATAAAAAATATCTTAATCATCACTAATTAAATGAGTGGTGGTGAGGATTTTATATATCTTTTCATTTTATTTTATTTTTGCTTTCGCAATTGATGTAATTGGTTTTGGATTGTGCCATAATTTTAACTATGTTCATGTGTTGAATTTGGATTATTTCCCTAATTTGAGTTATATATAATTATATATCATGTTCGATTGATTGTTTTAGTTATGGTTGGAAATCTTAGATCGTGACATATTTACTATCAAAGCATAAGTTTAAGGTCCTACAAGTCATTACGAGGAGCGATAGTAGAGTCGTGTTTATAGATATTTTGATATATATATATATTAAATATATGTAGCAAGAGGCTATAATAACATTTAAAAAATAAATAAATTATTATACTCTTATATCAAACGTCAAAGCTTAGATGAGGACACACTCATCAACTTCAAGCAAGAGAGTATGTGTTTGATGTGAGCGAGATAGAAGTAAGACTAAAAGAGAATATGTTAAATAATTAAATAATAATATATTATCAACTTTTTTGTATATTTACAAATATCGATGACACCTCAAAAAATGAATTTTTAATTTTCACGTGAATTGCATGTCATGTATATCAATCAAAAGAAGATATAATAATTATTATACAAATTTAAGATTACTATCTTAATTATTATTTAGACAAACAAATTATTACTCGTTAACAAAAAAAGTTAAGACAAGATCATTACATCAATGCATCAAATCAATTTTTGCCTTTCAAGATGCCTAATGAAATTCTAATTCATTAATATTTTGAAATATAAAATTCACTATATCCATAATAAGCCGTTAATTAACGATTACACGTGCACTCCGTTCTGTATATACAAATTAAAATTGTCCAAAGGGGTATAAATGAATATTTGAAGAAACTTTAGATGGGGAAAAAGGACCAAAAACAGATGTATAAACAGTATAATAACAGTATATTACTTTTGGAAACAATATTTAAATAGTTGAAGGGACAGAATGTATGTAGTAAGTACAAAATAAGTAACATATAATATATTAAATAAACATTTAAAATGAGAAACTAGATCTCTTAAATTATACTGGTTAGCCAGTAACTGAAAACAGTATCAGCACTTCACAAATTGAAAAAAAAAAATGTTTCAACTGTATATACTGTACCCATTAGAGTGGTCGAGTTGATTTGATCAATTGATCTACATATCAAATAAAAAAATATCAAGTTTGAAATTCTATTTTTGCTTATTCAATTGAAGTCGTTGTATAGAATTTATCTGATGTGATTTACCTTTTAATAATTGTGTGTGTATCTCAGCTTCTAATCAGAGATCTCAATTTCGAGCTGTAGATATAGAAAAGTGCTTAGTAGAAAGAGATAGTCCAAAATGAGCCTTATATCGCGCAAATTTATATTAATCGATCTGTAATATAAATATGAGAACACATCCAATGAATTATTTTTTTTAAAAAAAAAGAAGAAGAGAAAAGGACCAAAAATAGACTTGACTATTCGAAAAAGATTAAATATACTCCCTCATTTATTTATTTGACTAAAAAATATCATTTAAGTCCACCTTCTTTTTAATCCAATTTTACCCTTAAATCTAACTTTTTTTTTCTTCTATTATTATTATTATTATTATGATGATGATGATTTATTGTGTGGCGTCTTTCTATCGGTTAAAATTAAATCTCTAATGCATCAAAAAAATTTCTACCCATCCTGATTCATATATGAGATAACTTCTTTCATTACTGAGATATAGGGATGAATTAAATAATCTTAAAACTTTCGAATACTTTCAACTGAACATTAAATAAAATAATTATGCATTTTATCTCTGAGATAATTATAATACCTTATACATTATATCAAACAATTTCTAAAACTTTACCGTCCAAAAGCTAGACGAATAGTAATGAATTGGGAAGAGGGACTAACAAGGAGTTTGATAGTCTCTGATAGGATGATGCCATGTAATAAATAATAATAATAATAATAATAAAAGAAAAAAAAAGACTATATTAAGGATAAAAATAGATTAAAAAAAAGCGAAGGGGTAATTTTTAGTCAAATACTTTTTCTATTTCTATTTACTTGTCAATTTTTTACTAGATATACTTATTAAGAAAATAATAATTGACATAGTGAATTTATTATTTTATCCCGATTAACTGATAGAATTCCAAAATCAATTTATTATTTTATCCCACTGTTCCAATTTATGTGATGAGTCAAACAATTTATATTTATAAGTCACAATAATTAATAATTCAAAATGTTTAAAAGATTTATGAATACTTACGATCAAAAATAGACTTGTTTGAATCTTGAAATTTGAAAAGTGTCACATAAAATGAGACGGATATATTATTATCTTTTTTTCATTTTTAAAAAATAGTAAAATAATACTTTGAACATGGGGCCTATAAATACCCTCTATTTCTCTTCTCATCATAAAGCATTTTAAAAAACTTTGCTTTTGTTCTGTTCTCTTTCATTCTCCCAAAATTCTTCTTCTTTGCTTAACATTCCTTTTAGTCTAATCAATCATTATTCACATATATACATAATATATATATAAATAATATACATCTAGAGAACAGAGAAAATAAGACAAAAAATGGAAGAAGAAAAAAGATCAAAGTTTAAGAGGATTTGTGTTTTTTGTGGAAGTAGTTCTGGAAAGAAACCTACTTATCAAGAAGCTGCTACTGAATTAGGAAAACAACTGGTAAACAAAAAAAATCCATTTTTTTTCGTTATTATTCATTTTATTGTTTCAAGAATCAGAAAGTTTTGTGCTTTTTTAGTTTTTATGGATAAAAATCTCTTCTTTTTAGTAATGTAAGCTGAAAAATGGTTGAAATTAGGAACCCCATTTTGAGTTTTTGTTCATTCTTTGGTTTTCAAGAATCATAAAGTTTTGTGCTTTTATTGAATCTCTTCTTTTTAGTAATGTAAGTTGTAAAATGGTTGAAATTAGGAACCCCATTTTGAGTTTTTGAGTTTTTGTTCATTCTCTGGTTTTCTAGAATCAGAAAGTTTTGTGCTTTTTTAGTTTTTATGGATAAAAATCTGTTCTTTTTAGTAATGTAAGCTGATAAATGGTTGAGATTAGGAACCCCATTTTGAGTTTTTGTTCATTCTCTGATTTTCTAGATTCATAAAGTTTTGTGCTTTTTATAATGTAAGCTGAAAAATGGTTGAAATCAAGAACCCCATTTTGAGTTTTGAGTTTTGAGTTTCTGTTCCTTTTTTTTTGTGTTCCATTTTAAATGATTCCAACATGTTTTTTTGTTGTCATTTTCAAGAAGCAGAAAGTTTTGTGCTTTTCTTGAAAAAGGTCTGTTCTTTTTGGATACTATCATCAAATCATCAAATGTAAGTTGAAAATTGGTTGAAATCAAGGAACCCCATTTGGTGTTTTTAAGTTTCCAACATGGGGTTTTTCTATTCTCACATATCTTTCTTAAAAAACAGAACTTTTTAATGTAGGGTTTATCTTTTGTTTGGCATGACAGAGAGATAAAAAAATGGTGTTGCTAGCTGTTACATGTCTGTCAGTTGAGCAGCCTTCCTGCATGATCTTAGTTTATGGGGTCACTATGAAAAAAAATTGCCTTATAATTAGGAGCCAAACATGCCACTTTGATATCATGACCCTCTTCTCTTTAAGGTCTAAAATTTACCCAAACTCTTTAGATGTTCTTTTTATGTTTTTGATGTAAAAGTATGCATGTGGGATTTAAACAAATGCTAGTAGTAATACTTTTGTGCATATGTTGAGCTAATCTTGATTTTCATGCTTGTTTTCTTGATGTGTGTGTGTGAATTTTGAGTTAGTATAGTAAATTTCCCCCTTTGCACTTTTGTTCTGTTTGAAATCTATCTGCGCACACTCTATCTCTTCAGACTCCAATCTGCACGACTACTTTGGTGTATTGTTGTTTATGGTAAAGTTTCCCTTTTTTTACTTGCACTCAATTCTCTTCGGACTCCATTTTGTTCGACGACATTGGTATATTGTTGTTTATGGTTAAAAAAAATTGAAGTGATGATGATGATAAGGTTGTGAAATGGTGAAATGGGTTTTTGACACGTGTAATGTTTCTTGATGTTATTGGTTTTGTGTTGAAGGTGGAAAAAGGGATTGATTTGGTGTATGGAGGAGGAAGTGTGGGTCTAATGGGACTTGTTTCTCAGGCTGTTCATGATGGTGGGCGCCATGTTCTTGGGTAACTAATCTCCTATCCTCTTTTCTATACATAATATATACATACAATATACTATATACACATACACTCTCTCTCTCTATATATATATATCACTTTCTCTCTCTATAACACAAACATATATAGATAAGACACACATGCATAGGAAAAAGGTTTTGATGTTGAAGCCTTCAGAGACAACCATCATTTAAACCTCATAATTTTGGTCTATCTTTGATTCTAGCTAGTGCGGGATGCTTTGTATATCGAATTAATCCCTTTTTTTGTTCTAGCTAATGGGGTTGGTGAAAAATAACGTGTTTTCCACATAATTATCTCTTCTTTGTTCTCCGTTATATATGTGACATAGTTTGGATGGACACAGAATTTAAGAAAAAGATCACGACTTTTAATGGAACAATGAATTATAATAAGATCGTGTTATTCTTTTCGAAACATACTAACAAATAAATAGTGTTAAACAAGATGGAACAAAGGCAATGATATTTATTTAATGTTTTAGACTATAGACCATGTAAGGGCAGACATCATTGGATCAAATGTTGGTTTTGTTGATAATTAATGTTTGGTGTTGTCATCTATTGAAGAAACAAAAACTAATCCTTTTGTTACACTTATAGTGAACAGCTTCTTAACATGTGAAAACTGAAAAAGTACTCTGCAAATCTTTTATAGTAACAAGAAATCCTCTAAAAGTGTCTTTTGTGGTTTGGCCTTAATCCATTTTGGTTTGTGAGAATGTCTGTCACAAAGGCAAAAGGAAGTGTATAAAGTTAGAAGCCTTTTTAGGCACTGATTGATGCATTTTCCAAATCTTGATAAAAGGGACAGTACACTAATTTTGGTATAGCACACTTATGTTACTCCGATTTTTCAAAAACGATGTCAAAGTCTAACGTTAGATCATCAGTCGATATTTTTGAAAAGTGTGAGCAACATTGTCCCACAATAAATATGTGTCAAATAATAGTTTTCTTGGTAACTTTGTGCCTCATTTCTTTACCCCACATTCATGTTGATGTCACATGTCCAACGTTGGATCATCATCTGACATTAATCTATCGATATTTTTGAGAAGTTCGAGCAACATTGTCCCACAGTAAATGTGCCAAATAATTGTTTTCTTGACAACTTTGTGCCTCATTTCTTAACCCCACATTTATGTTCCTTGGATATAAAAAAATGTACTATTTTTAGAGAATCTGACATGCACCCGTCAACACCTTTGAGAAGTTCGAGCAACATTGTTGCACAACAAACAATGGTCTTCTTGATTTTTGCCTCATTTTTTAACCTCATTTATGTTGGTCGGATTTTTCAAAAAAGATGTCACCCCATGTTGGATCATCCAAAAATGTTCTACTTTTGGAAGATCTGACATGCATCTGGTATTTTTGAGAAGTCCGAGCAACATTGTCCCACATGAGTAAATATGTGCATACCTTTCTTTTTGAGCAAGCTAACTATATATATATATATATATATATATATATGCTTTCACTTTTGGGATATTCTTATAATGTTATTAATCTATATTTATGTTTTTTTTTTTGGAACTTGCAGAGTAATTCCTAGGACTCTCATGCCTAGAGAGGTAATAATATTTATACTATACTTGAAAATCATAGTGTAAATCTCATTTCTTTTAATGTTTTGCTAATTTTGATACTTATGAGACATGTTCTCAAAAGTTTAGTCTGGACTATGTTGTTCCTTTATATACTTAAACTATGTTGTTCGGACTCTAAATAATATTGTTGCATCTGTGTCGGATTTTTCATTGCTAATAGATAACGGGCGAAACAATTGGAGAAGTGAGAGCAGTGTCTGGAATGCATCAAAGAAAGGCTGAAATGGCAAGACAAGCTGATGCCTTCATTGCCCTTCCTGGTATAATATTGCTCGAACTCTTTAAAAATTTCACATGGTCAATATGTATCGGATCCATTGAACGTTATCGTCTTCTTTCGAAATTTTTTCAGGTGGTTATGGTACACTTGAAGAACTTCTTGAAGTCATTACATGGGCTCAACTTGGAATCCACCGTAAACCTGTGAGAAATCTGTCCTTTAGATTATACATTACTCTTAAGAAATTTACTTGGCCATAAAAAGTGTTATGTAATGTGCAAATCGAAACGCTTTGCCATCAGAGTTGGATTGAGGATTTTATTTCTCGTTCTGAGTATAGGAAATAACCTATCTACCTACTACTTTACGAAGTAACAATAAGGTTGCGTACACACTAGATATCCCCTTCTTAGACTTCACTAATGAGACTATACTGACGTAGTTAAGTAATACTAAGTGTCATGCTTACGTTATAACGCGAAAAAAAACATGCTTAGGTAAGCGTATGACAAAATTAACAATAGAATGATGGAAATGTTTCGAGGCAAAATTTTACAAATAAATTTCAAAAGGTAATCAAGAAATTTGGTGAAAACTTGTTTTCTAAAGTTGGTCATAGCATGAAAATTTATCCCTTTTGACTAAAATTATTCTCCAAAGGGAAAAAAAAGAAACATTTTTCTCAACAAAAAAAAGTGTCTTGAGTCATTTTCATCCATCTTCTCTAAGCTATATTATTATTTGTTGTTGATACGGTTCTGTTCCTCTCATTTTGATATTTCCTTTCAAATTCTATATTTAAGATGAGAGTCTTTCAGAAACATTCTTTCTATCTCTACTAAATAGAAATAAAATTGTGTAATAACCACCGACTTAGACTCTATTTGTGTGAATATATTGAATATGTCGTTGTTGTGGTGCTTATATACAAACATTTCAAACTTTCAAGATTTCAACCTCCTATGCCTTATATTCTTAGTTCAACTTGAGAATTGAAAATATTGATCTTGACATTTTGTGTCACCATGTTTCTCAACTTACCATCTTTGCACATTCTTAAGTATTTTATAATAAAAATTAAATATATTATTATCATTATTCTTTGTGAGTTTTTTTTTTCTTTTCAAAGTCAACAATACTTCAATCAAATTAAAAAGGAGATTAAGAAAGTATCAAATCACGTGTTCCTTAAAATTTGGTTCACATGGAAAGATAATACTTGTGTCATGTGAGTTCTAATCTCTATTAATCGTTAATCATGCTTTATTATACCCCCCCCCCCTCCCTTTTAATGCCAATATTAAACAACCATTATAAGAAAAAAAATGGAAAGTCTCAAGTCATATGAAAGGTATTTTTGTCTTTGATAATTATTATAAATAATACAATCTACATACTATTCTAGAAAATATAGCTTATTAATTTCTAGATATATAGTCACTTAACTAAAAATATTTTTGATCGAGTAGTCAAAATAATTATTATGGAGTTATAATCGGAGGTTAGCTCAGTCAACAAAAGCTTTGAAATCACTTCACTGCTAAAAAAAAATGTGTTCATCGTCAAATAGGATTAATATTGACAACAAATTTTACTGTTTATCTATAAAATTTGTCTGTTGTTCAACTTTCTTTTTTGAAGTAGTGCTTATATCTAGCTTCATAAGTTTAAGTTATACGTCATAAGTTTACCCATCGAAATTTTAATTTTTTTGAGTTTTGCCATACATTAATTGAGTTCTGTCAAACGCGTAACGCAGGTGGGGCTATTGAATGTGGAGGGATACTATAATTCTTTATTTGAGTTTTCTTGACAAGGCAGTGGATGAAGGCTTTATTTCACCAATTGCTCGTAAAATTATTGTGTCTGCTCAAACTGCCCAACAATTAGTCAAACAACTTGAGGTAATTTAATTAAATTAATTAATTAAACACTATGTTCTATTAATAATTATATATAAATATATTAAAAAGTGTCATATATTTTTATTAGAAATCATTAAAATTTTAGTTTTTAACTTATCAATTATTAGATGATTTATAGCTATATAAATATCTCAGAACTATTTATTAATTCGTTCTAATGTTTTTTTGAATTTTAACCTATGATCAAGTTTTATTTTTTTAAGGAAGAATATTTAAATTATTTTTTGTTTTAATCTTTTTAATTAATTTACAGGAACATATACCAGAGACTGATGAAATCACATCAAATTTGATATGGGATGAAGAAATTCAAAGATTTAATTACACAACTACTTAATCTGAAGTTTCTACTTAATTATTAAAGTTAATGTTTTTATTTTGGAACTTTGGTATATAAATATATTATATTATATAAGTATATATAGTGATGTTGCTAAGGGTTTTTATTGGAAGAAAATTGTTTTTTTTTTTGTGGTGGTTGATGGCTCAAAATTGCAACATACATATTTTGGAAGAAAAAAAAAGGGAAATATGAAGGAAATATATGTTAAATTTTTTTATTTTTGTAGATTTTGTAATAGGGTTTAGTTTATGCTTTTGCGTATGTTTATTAGTAGTGTGTGTCCCTTTATGGAGAGGCAATTTATTTGCCTTGAATGTATCATGGCAACATGATTTTATATTTATATATAGAAGAAGAAAATACATCTGTGATTTTTTTTTGTTGTTTTTTTACTACGCGTTCAATATTCGTATGGAAGTATAATGAAACATAGATTCAAATTCACGTTGAAGGGTAAAATGCTTTATAGTAAAGACGACTTTTATTTATGGAGATTTAAACTCGGAGATATTTTGGTTAAGATTCAATGAAGTAATTGCTTATTATTCCACTATAACTCTTGATGGTGCATAACTACGTAATCATGTGTTTCACAGACGTAGGGTGTGATCAATTTTTTGGAATAAAACAATATCAATCGTTAACTATGAATTCTTGTTTTGATTTCTTACTTGGCGTTCGTTATCGGTGTCGGTGGTGAACCTAGGATTTTCACCAAGGAGTTCAAAGTTTGAAGAAAGAGACACGCTTACTAGTCGAAATGGTTCAACATTTACTATCTATATACATAAAAAAATAAAAATTTAACCATATATAAATAGGAGTATAATTTTTCTTCGAAATGGGGTTTGGATGACCCACTCAATCATAACGTGGCTCCGTCCCTGCGAGTGTTGTGGTCATGATGAAATCAGAATTTACGTCAAAAAATCTCACATTGAACAGTAAAATGCTTCTTAGCAAAGACGATTCCATTATGTCGAGATTTTGTGTTAAGATTGAATGAGTACTTACTGTTCCACCTGAACTCTCGTTCTAGCGAAAATATGTAATCATTGTCATTTTAAAGGAATAAAGTAATATCAACCGTTAAATCTGTTGAAATTATCACTTGTTGGGCCGAGACCCGTTAATTATGAGATGATGGGCCCATATATTGGGCTTTAGATAGTGACCGTTTAACTGCCAGTCCAACGGATAGAAAGGTGGGCCGGGCCCATTACACTCGTCTTGTGCTAATCAAGATTGTAATATTCAATTATTGTACTATATTGCTAATGATTAATGATTAATAATTTATGCTATAGTACTTTGTTTGTCTTATTATTAAGATCATTATTATTAATTAAAAAGATCAATATTAGTTGTTTACTTATTTCTTTACACGTCTCTTAAGAAATCATTAATAAGAGGCGTAGTTTTACTGATTTACTCCTTATAAAGCTTTTTAAAAATCTTATAAATTTTCTTACATTTTTTTTTAAAAGGTAATATGAGAAAAATTTAATTAATTTATTTTTATTTTATAAATTGACAAATAATTTAGGATAACTGCTTATAATAATGTGAACATCTAATATGAAACATCGGAGTGTTCTTTTGCTTTTGCAAAAAATAGAAGATGTTCCATAAATAAAATTTAGAGCGAAAGCATTTGAATAAGATCGTTAATATATTTGACCTTAAACAAAAACCAAAAAAGCTAGAAGGAATAAGAACTAAATAGTGATCAATATTTTTTTTTAAAAATAAATCATTATACAATTAACAATCATTATCTTTTCTTAAAAGAAACATATATGATCCATCTTTTAAAATAAAAATATAAATGTACGCATTATTTGGATTCTTATTCCATTCTTATCAAAGAAAAAGAACTTATAAAGGACCTCGCAATATTATATTCTTTGTTGGAGATTTGGAGGCATAATTCAACACTAATTGATTGTTCTTCTATAGCTAAATTATTATATTCCATGTTATATATATATATATATATATATATATATATATATATATATATATTACATTATTTGTTTTCATCTTTTAATTTATTTTTTTTTGCTTAAAGAAACTTTAGGAGAAAGTTTCTAAGCTTTTGATAAGGGTTATTGCTATTTATATCAATCGATCATTGACAAAAAATTATATATATTTTAGTGTTCGTTGAACCATTTCATCGATTGACTGCTTTTTTTAATTAAGAACATTTCTCTTTACCAAAAAGAATGTTGAAAGGGATATTATCCCTTTGATAAATAAGGGTATTGATCAACATGGTGCGCAAGATTTGAAATTCTCGTTTCTCAGAGTCATATGTTTTGTATTCACATGACTAATATACATAATGTTGAGACAAATCTAATTTTTAATATATTTTTAAACTTAGTTTTGTCATGGCTTTAGAATTATTTAGTAGGTGTTGGTCCCCAAAATTGTCTCCATTTTACTCTACATTTAAAATTGATCCATAAATAAGTTCCAAAATATTATTAAGTGTGTATGTAAGTGGAAGCAAACAATTTTGTCTGTTTTTCCTTGAGCAAATCTGCAAAAACTAATATTTTCATTAAATATTAATTATGAAATTGTTATTGTTCGCATCATATTTTAGATGCTTTATTAACCGTTTCATAATCAATCATATTAATATATTATATAAAGTATCTTATATGCATTGACCATATAAGATATATATAATATACTATCGATATATTTTAACTTTTGATTACATGTGAGTTTTTATTTTTAATAGGTTATCAATTAATTTGGAATTTTAGTTTAAATTCTTTTTGTAGTTACTTATAATGATTTGATTATCATATAAATAAATATCTTTTATTCCCTAACCTTTACTATATGATGATTAATTTTTTAAGCATCTTGGATTAAAGTAACTAGACAATTGGTCAATATAATAATGACCACAATGGGTGGGTATATACATGTGAGCTACATTAATATATCTATTGGATATTTTGTTATCAACACTAAGATCCTCAAAGTAGGCAACACAATTTTTTCCCACACCTGGTGTTCGATATTAATATTAATATTTTGATTAATTCGAACTAAATGGAATGGGAGAACCCGTACAAATTACTTTTCACTTTTTCTTTTTGCATTTGAAGAAATAAGTTCCCATAAAATTCATATATTCGAACCAAAATATGCTTTTGGAATTTATTACGGGTTTTATTCTACCCATTTTAAAAAGAAAATAATGTTAAATTGATCTTACACAATAATTAATATTTAATATATAAATAGAATATCTAAGATTACCAGTAATATATTTGGAGATTTTGACCAAATGTTTTGATAATTTACTACACTACATGACAAAAAAAATATTGTCATCACTAAAAGATTTCTCTTCTTTACATAAAAATAGTAACTTAATTATTAAATAATTTTCGAAAACTTACATAAATCTCACTACTTTAGGAGTTAATTACTTAGATACACTCTAGTTTGCAATATTACGAATCTTATCAGATTGAGTGCGTTCGGATATGTCTAGATACATGAGTCAAAATTAGATGTAATTTATTCTAGATACATTATATCTAAGTAGATACGCATGCATCTGCGATACATAAGAAATATCGCTGCCCTCCCTCATCCCCCCCCCCCCCCCCCCTCATCTCGTTTGCCACTCTCTTATGTATTTGGGATACATGACTATCTCACTCATCTCTCACCCTATTTTAGTTTTAGTGTATCTGGTGACAAAAATATATGTATCTATAGGTGTATCATCCTCAATATATGATAGAAAATTCTTAATTAATGGTAAGATACGTAATTATTTAAAAGTATAGATAGAATCGGTATATATGGTATATATGAATGTATCTCTAATAATAAGGTAGTTTATTATGTTTTTTGGTTGATATATGGCTAAGCCATCTAAATGATTTTGTTTGGGCCGCAGTTCACCATTTCAGCCCAACTAAATTGGACCAATTATTAAGTTGGGTTCTCTTAAAAAATTAGTTAATATTATCTTGGCCCAACCATAATACACCAAACCACCGTAGCGCCGTCGACCGCCACCTTCCTCCGCCGTGAACCACCGTGAACCGCCGTTTTCATCTTTAAAGTCGCAAAACTCTCGATAATCTCAACCAAAATCCAAAACCCAGTTCGGAAAACCAAATTTGAAGTCTCCAAATGTTGAAAACTATCACTCTTTTGCGTACATCACTGAGCTTCCGTGCAGCTTATTCACTGCATTTCTTGCCGGAAAACGCCTCAGTTTCTTCAAAGGGTAAATATTTTTACCATTCTGAATCGACCCTTTTAAGCTCTTCTTTTGTTTTGAACAAAAATCACGATGAATTTTCAGCTGATGTAGAGAAAGTTTATAGAATCTTAAGAAAATTTCACTCTAGGGTTCCTAAACTTGAGCTTGCTTTGTTAGAATCTGGTGTTGTAGCTCGTTCAGGGTTAACTGAACGTGTGTTGAATCGTTGTGGTGATGCTGGGAATTTAGGGTATAGATTTTTTGTATGGGTGTCAAAGCAACCTGGTTATAGGCATAGTCATGATGCTTATAAAGCAATGATAAAGATTTTAGGGAAAATGAGACAGTTTGGTACTGTATGGGCACTTGTTGAAGAGATGAGGATAGAGAATCCTCAGTTTTTGACACCAGAAGTGTTTATTGTGTTGATGAGGAGATTCGCATCGGGGAGGATGGTAAAGAAAGCAATTGAAGTGTTGGATGAGATGCCTAAATATGGTGTTGAGCCAGATGAGTATGTTTTTGGGTGTTTGTTGGATGCTTTGTGTAAAAATGGTAGTGTGAAAGAGGCAGCTGCATTGTTTGATGAAATGAGGTTTAGGTTTAGCCCTACGATTAAGCATTTTACGTCGTTGTTATATGGTTGGTGTAAAGAAGGGAAGCTTATAGAGGCGAAAGTTGTGTTGGTGAAAATGAGGGAGGCGGGTTTTGAGCCTGACATTGTGGTTTATAACAATTTGCTTAATGGTTATGCGGTGTCTAGGAAAATGGCTGATGCATTTGATCTGTTGCAGGAGATGAGAAGAAAAGGTTGCAATCCTAATGAAACTTCGTTTACGATAGTAATTCAGGCACTTTGTTTGCAGGACAAAATGGAGGAAGCTATCCGGGTATTCTTGGATATGGAGAGAAGTGGATGTGAAGCTGATGTCGTAACATATACTACTTTGATAAGTGGATTTTGTAAGTGGGGAAAGATTGAAAAGGGTTATGAACTTCTGGATAATATGCTACAGAAAGGGTATAACCCGAATCAGACTACTTATTTGCATATAATGTTGGCTCATGAGAAGAAGGAAGAGTTGGAAGAGTGTTTGGAACTTGCGAAGGAAATGGAAAAGATCGGTATACCTCCTGACCATAGCATCTATAATATAGTAATCCGCTTAGCGTGTAAATTGGGGGAAATCGATGAAGGTGTGCGAGTATGGAACCAAATAGAAGCAAATGGGATCAGTCCAGGGGTTGACACCTTTATCATTATGATTAATGGTTTTGTTGAACAAGGGCGTTTAATAGAAGCGTGTGATCACTTTAAAGAAATGATTGGAAGAGGTCTTCTGTCTGCTCCTCAATATGGTACTCTGAAGGACCTATTGAATTCGCTTTTACGAGCAGAAAAACTTGAACTGTGTAAAGATGTCTGGAGTTGCATAATGACCAAAGGATGTGAGCTTAATGTGTCTGCCTGGACCATTTGGATTCACGCATTGTTTTCAAATGGACATGTGAAAGAGGCTTGTGCATACTGTTTAGATATGATGGATACTGGCTTGATGCCTCAGCCCGACACATTCGCCAAGCTTATGAAAGGTCTAAGGAAGCTTTATAATAGAGAGATTGCTGCAGAGATTACAGAAAAAGCGAGGAAAATGGCTGAGGAGAGAAATATGACTTTCAAGATGTACAAGAGACGTGGTGAAAGAGACTTGAAAGAAAAAACTAAGACACAACTAGATGGGAGAAAAAGGAGAGCTCGTCGACGACGTTGGGGTAGCCATCATAGTCAAGACAAGTCATTGTGATATGAGATATCACTATTCACTGAGGAGGATGCTACTACATTGATGCTGTTTGACTGCATATTATGCGAAGGGTACAAACCTCGGTAACTAGCTTAATTTACTAAGTAGGTTCAACAAACGTTCAACTTATTTACTTTAGTGTGCTTTAGTAGAAAACTGCTCTGGTGATACTTGCTGAGCTGAGCATCCTTGACAAAACTTCTTATTGATTTACACTGTAGGTTAAGTTTTGTTCATTTATTTATATATTTCTTTGCGTGCAATAGATATAAAGGTGGACTTTTAATACTAAAGTTTTCGCTTGTAATTCACGATTTTGCTGATTAAGTTCATGCGTCATATATACATGGTTATGCAGGCATCTGCAAGCAGACCAACTGATAATGCCCATGTTGAACCTAGCCCTGAGAGAAGACAGGATTCCGGTGAAAAATATTTGCCAGCTACTGTCATTATGAATGAAGACATGAAGCGTCAAATGCAAGGCAGGGAACCAAGGAGGATGGGAAGGGTGTCATGTTGAGGGAGAAATCCAGAACAGTGAGAATATTGGCTCTCCTATTCCTCACACAGAAGTTCACAATCAAGATGGAGTGATACTGATTGACTCACGCGTCAAATCAGGTAATTGTGGTGAAATTTGAAAATATATTGTTGCAATTTGTGCTACATATCAAAAGTGTACATCTATTATGCATGAAGCATACAATTAATTTAGGTTAACATACAAAGTGAATACAATAACATACCAACAATGACTATTTCAAAACAATAGAGTCACATACACAGTTCATACAGATTTTTTATACATATAAAACTTAAACCAGACCTGATGTTCAACATTTTCATCATGTTGTGGGCATTATATTTGTAGGTTCAGACTCAATTAACTAGTTTATTCAATTGTTTTATTAAAAAATAATCTAATAGATAGTGTCCAAACAGATATGCCTCGCCTTGGAGTGAAGTCGATAATTCGACTATTATGAATTGCCTTTGATGAATGAATCCCAAATTGTGGCAATTGAAACAGTACTCCTGAACAGTGAAACACCTGAACTCAGGGAAGGGTGAAGTTTCATGGGAAGCACAAGAGCTTTTCCATATGTCCAAGAATACAGTCACCTGTCGGGTTGCAGCAGCGATAAAACTCGACCCCTCATTTTGAGACAAAGCATCCATTCTCAGAATATGTTTGTGCTGCCATAGACAATGAAGGTCTCAAGTTCAAAATCCCTTGCCTTGCCTGAGACAGTAGGGGGTTGGCGTTCTAGGTCAAGCTCATCAACCTATCATGTATGGTTTGCGAGCTATTACATAGGAGCGGGACTTACCTTGTGTGCATCCAAAAAGTAGCGGCAGCAGGTTCCCTTGTGTTGTAAAAAACAAAGAAGCTAAAATGATTTGTGTGATTCACATCTGAGATGATTGAAATTTGTCGAATTGTTTGGTGTTGAATGGAATATGCTATAACAACTCGTATGTGTTGTTACTAATTGGTTCTTCAATTGATTAAGTGACATTTGTACGTAGTATGAACCAATTTATGCACATCTCGACTATAACTAATTTATATATCAAGTCCGCCTTGTATGCACAAATAGCTAATGTATGTGTCCGTCCACCAAGGCTGAGACAAAAAGTCTACACTGTCACATACAAAACACACAAGTGACTAATTTCAAACATAGAAGTTTTGAGAACCATTCTTTTACATGCTGTCATTATCAATCTATGATCTAAGTTCAGAATATGTAGAAGACTCAGGCATACATTATTCAGAGAAATGCTCAAAACTCGAAGTAGATAGGTCGAGAAAAAAAAGTTACAGAAGCTCTACAACCTCACTTAACAACAAATGAATAGAGATATTGTAGCTATCATCTCATCCCTTTATATGGATGCAAAGTATTCTTTGCTGCCTTTAGGATCTGGCTTCATTGACTTGTCACCAGGCTTCCACCCAGCTGGGCATACCTCATCTGGGTTCTCCTGAACATATTGCAATGCCTGTTGCAAAAGACCAAAATAATTATTAGTACAATCTAAGCAGCAGATTGTCTAACGATAGTAATGATATTGGTGTCGCGATATGTTTATTACCTGAAGTGTTCTCAATGTTTCATCAACGCTTCGACCAATTGCAAGATTATTAATGGTGGAGTGTTGAATAACTCCTTCCTTGTCAATGATAAAAAGTCCTCTCAACGCAATTCCCTAAAACAACATAAGAAAAAATAAATCAAGAAGCTGATTCCACTTCAAATGATAAAAGGCGCTTTCATGGTTATTTTGGAATACTGAACCCACATGGAAGATCCAGAGACACGTCTACTGAAAGATACCATGCGGTTCTCATCACAAAATGCAACATCAACCATGCTCTTGACAAATTTTAAAGCAAAATTAAAAGTGGTCTTGCACAAAGCCTTTTCAAAATGAGGCAAACTTTAGCAGTCATTCTCTGATGTTTATAGAAAAATGGTGCAAAACTGCTTAGAAGCAGATTTCCATTCAGTCTCAGAATAAATCATAAAGACCACGGCTGACAGCTATGAAATTCATGGTTATGAGGTTGAACAGAATCTAAGGTGATAATAGCAACAAAAAACACTATCTTTAGTCAGTCAAGTGAAATGGAGAAAGGTACACACAATACCCAACCTAAAGCACTTATGCAACATGTTTATGTGCTTGATTGCTTGTGTCACTGCATCCACAGTACTCTCCCCAAACTTAAAATTTCTCACTTGTATGTCTCGTAATTTAAAAACGTAGACAACTAATGAGAGGGATATGCTAGAACAATATCAACCAATAATTCTAAAAGCTACCTACGCAGTACGAAACAGCAACAATCATACCTGATCCGGTATCAGCACATTGTAAGATTTTGAAATTGACTTTGTCACATCTGAAATTAATGGATAATTCAAATCACCAAGTCCACCAGTCTTCCTATCAGTTTGGACCCAGGCAAGGTGGGAGAACTACAAGAATACATGAGATCAACAATGTTAGGAAAAAATTATGCTATTATGACCAATGACAAAAATCAGTACAATTGAATAATTGGTAGTAACTTGTGCCTTGCACTAAGACCATTCTTCAAGCATACGAGATATCTTGATGTACAAGTAAATCCTATTAGTATTGCTAACTAAATCACTTTTATTCACTTATTCTTCTTACTTTTTCCAAACAACCGAGAAACCCCCAATAGTCAGCTAGCACATGGTTCAAATTCAGTGATAATGTGCCTGCTCCTCGACCCTTCTCCACTAAAACATCAGAATTTTGTTTGCATTAGCATTCGAATTTGTGACGTTCGCCTAATCCACACATCACACTTTGCACTCTTACCACTGGGCCAAAGCCCCGAGGCACCTATACTTATTATTCTTCTAAATTGCTTATGTCTTGTTGATGGTGTCGCATAGATAGCTATACCAAAACCATAATTACATTTCAAGTCTCTCATTATTTTCAACTTCTTATCTTTCACACAAGATCTACGCCTTGGCGTAACTAATAAAGTAAAGTTGTTGTCATGTGACCATGAGGTCACGAATTCATGCTGTGGAAATAGCCTCTTGAAGAGATGCATGGTAAGGTTGTATACAATACACCCTTATGGTCCGGCCCTTCTCCGGACCCTGCACGTAGCGGGATCTTAGTGCACCGGGCTGCCCTTTTTTTTAATGTTTCACATATGTATTCACTTTCTTATTCAAGACAATATTTGTTTCCAACTACAATTTCTTTTGTAATATGCCCAGTTGACATTTCACTTGTCGCCTCTAGTTCAATATATAGTATTCGTGTTTATCTTTATTCAACTGCTTCCCCAACTATTTATGTATACCCTCAAAAATCTCTAAAGCTAATTCTATGACACTTCTTCATCTAAGAGCACAATGCACCAAGTTCAAAACAAGTGAAAAGGGCTTTTCTAAATAAGTGAAAGGGGCTGTAGAAGAGCAGCAGCACAATGCAACAAGGCACAGACCATTTAGGTACACTTTCCAAGTAACGAATCAACCACTTTAAGAGGAAAATTTTGAACGAAAGAAAGACATACCACACTGTCTATCGAGACACCCAATATTTCTGTGTTCACGTTCTTAAATTCTTCATAACGATCACTGAAAGCAGTAATCTCTACAGTAGAATGAATAGATTATATCAAAACAATACATTAAGAAATCACCATAATCAGTTAAATATATTATAATTAAAACTAGCAGCTGAGTGATATTTAGGGACAAGCTGACCTGTCGGGCAAACAAATGTGAAGTCCAGTGGGTAGAAAAAGAGAATCACGTATTTCTTTCCAATATACTCGGAAAGTTTAACCTGCAGAGAAAATATTCTTCAATTATAAATAGCCCAAGAAACACGCCCAAAATGACTGGATGTTTAAAGGAACGTCTTGCAGTTATTTAAGGGATGAAGGAAGTGAAAAGAGCAGTTCTAGTTCTAGGAAAACATTGTTTCAAAGTCTGATATAACCTAAAATGCACGAAGAAAACTTTGTATATTGAAGTTCTGCTGCACTCTGTTCTTTCCATATCCTGATTCCTTCACTAATTGCTATTCAAAAAGGTTAGCTACAAGTAAGATGCCTTCATGAAGTAATCTTTACTCTTTTGTCAATCAAAAGAATAAGGTGTTCATTAATAGAAGATCTCCTAACAGCAAAATACAAACTTTTGCAGCAAGGCCACTGAGATGGCAGATAATTCTTTTTCTCTTTTTAATGAAAGAAGTGGCAGGTCCTTACAATAAATGAAAAAGGAGGAAGTCAAAAAGAAAAAAAGGTGAAACCTCTGATAAGCAGAAAAGCGAAACACATGGATATAGACACACACACACACACAGGGGGGGGGGGGGGGGGGGGGTATCTCAGACTAACAATTAATAATTTAACACTGCCAATTCATTTAACACCAATATATTACCTTGATGAACTCTTGATCGAAAACAGCCTCAGCCTCAAAATCTGGTGCTTTATTTCCAACAAGAGGGACTTCATTCTGTTGGGAAAAGTAACAAGAAATGACATTAGAGAGATGAATCACTATCCAGAAACAAGGAAATACACCTTTTTATACAAAGTATAGCAAAAAACAAATTGTTGGGGAAATGGGATTTCAACACTCTACAATAGGAAATAGGAGTGTGTGTTTTGTTTAACTTGGTCTTCTAAAGTAGTTTATCTATTTTTTAAATATAAATAAAAGTACACAATCACATGAAGATTTCAATATCTATCTGAAACACCAATATAGTTGATCGAATTATGTCTAATTAGTTTCTAATATCTTTCATGTAGAAAGACATGCCTAGAATTTGTTTTCTTCTAGTTTATAATGTTCTTGCTGGGCAAAGGGGAGGTGAAGACTTAATGCTATGTAATCTCTCGACCGTTTTCAAAAAGATGAAACCTGCAGAGCCAGGATGTAACTAATTCACCCTGTACATAAAATATGGTTCCACTGTGAATCTGTGCAAGTAAGACCCAAGTGAAAAGAACTCTATACTGCCAAATAAGGAGACTTAATTAACTGAATCTGGTCTATAAAAGAACGAAAAATAGCTTAGAAATCCAACTACAGTTCAGTATATCCGGAACTTCTGAAAACAGACTGCTAACATGATATATAGAAGCATAATCAAGGAGTAATCTTAATCTTTGACACGTGAACATACTCATGATACACACATAGAAGATCCTATATCGAAATTAAGACGAAACCACATTGAACTCCAATACTCAACTCCACTACACCCAAAAAAAAAAATTCCTTTATCATAACCCAAAAATCCCGAGGCAATGGCACACAGTAATAGACCTATCTTGCAGCTAACCCACAAATCACAAGTTGCCTATGCCACTAGAACCCAAGCAGCACTCATACCAAAATTGATAGAAAAACATACCAAATGTAATTCCACAAGTAGAGTCTAGCGAGCATAGAGTATATGCAAACCTTACCCATACCTCGTAAATGCAGATTCACTCAAACGAACTCCTTGCCCCTTTCCCCCATCCCCAATGTAATAACAAAATCATTAAAAACAAAAAAAAAAAAAAAAACTGGGAAATGGTAGAGATAACTAATCACAATCAAACGGAAAAATCTTAGTAGCTCAGTTGGTTGATCGTAGCTAACTTTTTCCCATTAAACTACTCAAAATAAATATGCAAAAAAAGAGGTTTCAAATATAAGCTTACAGAGGCGCGAACGACGAAGGATCGGGATTTGTTGGTGCGAGAAGAATTGGAATGTGGGATACGAGAAACTAAAGTGTTGCAGTTGCGGAGTCCATTGAAAGATGAAGAAGAAGGAACAATTGTTGACTGAGAAAATGAAGACAATTTGGGTATAGCAGCAGCAGAAGCAGAAGCCCTAGGGTTTGATGAATAGAGAAGAGCAGTAGAAGTAACACTGCAAGCCATTGAAAATGGTGGAATACAGTAGCAGTAGAATTTGTGTAACAAAAAATTGATGACTGAAATGGATATATATACCCTCCCTCTTTTGTTTTTCGGTTTCCGTGTCCCGTACCTACGTTAAAGTCTGACTAAATTCAAATTCGTATCGAGAAATTTTGCATTTGGGGTAAATTAGGACTGACATAAAATATCAAAAATCGAATTACCGAACTGAACCCAACCAAATTTTTTGATAATTTGGCATTCGGTGATATTTGGTATGGTATTCTGGTTTGGGTTTGGTATGAAACATTAGTACCATTTGGTATTTGGTATTTCCCCAATACCAAATTATGTACGTAATGAAAGTCATATATCAACATATTCATTACTCATTAGTCATTAGTACAAGTTCAAAGCGAAAGCTAAAGAATAAGCATAAACAAATCTAAATACTTATGTGTTTTAGTTGTATCAATTTATTTTTCTTAATGTCTTCTTACTTGTTAATTTTCTATAATATCGTGCCTCCACATTTAAAAAAAAATAGAAATGATTCGAGAAATAGTATTATCTTTATAATACAATCGACTATAACTTCAATATGGTATTACTGAATACCGTACCAAATCAAAGTTTAATTTACCGTTTACCGAATCAAAATTTAGAATTTTGATATTTGGTATCTACTTTTAACTACCAATTATCAAATTATCGAATCTGAAATTTGAGAAATTTGAACCGAATATCGAACGTTCATCCTAGGGTAAACCATAAAGCTCTATAACAACGCGACCTTGTACCCACCCAGACTATGATGAAGAATGAATATACTTATTTCATTCACTTTTACCTATCCTTATAAATAATATTTCAAGAAAAAATAATTATTCTCTTCGTTTCACTTTATGTGTTATTGTTTGACATGATAATAAATTTAAAAAATTGTTATAATTACCAATTCTTTTTTTCCACAATAAAGTGAAAAGTGAGACTGATAACATTGTATTGTGTTTGGATAAATTACACTCCATTTGTCTTAATTTATGTGACACATTTCGATTTTCGAGAATCAACCATTTTAAGTTTGACCGAGAATTTGAGCATGAAATCTTTATTTTTTTTGAAATAAAATTTATATATTTGTAAACTACATAAAAAGTATTATAAGTTACAATAATTAACAATCTAAAATATTTAAAAGATATATGGAAAATTTCACAACTTAGGACCTCAAATCCTCAAAAAAACTCGGAAACTGAAACTAATAACTCTCACTGCTCAAATTTCACATTTCGGGACTGATGGAATCGACGAAATTCCATTCCGACACTCGAAACTCTAAAAGACCCCAAAAATCACTTTCTTAACAACTTAGCCTTTAAAACTCACAAACTTACCAAACTTTGGACTTTTAACTCAAAGTTCAAAACCAACTTTACAAACTCAATCATGAAAGACTTGGGGTTGATATCAAGAGATATAAAACGATCAATTCATGAAACTTTCCAAGAATAACTGACCGGGTCATTACAAAAATAATCCAACCAAGATGTAACAAGGTTTGCATGTTTTAAATTCAAAAGATTAGGAAAAAAAAAAGAGATGAACAGAAAGAAGACAAGTCAAATGTGGTTCTGATTTCAAAAAACAAGTGTAAGCAAAAGAAATTGCATCTACAAGCAATAAATTGAAATCATCTGAAGAAAAACAATGTCCAATCTGAGTCAATGGACCAACAAGAGGGGAAAAAATCGAGGTAATTTATATGAATTAATTTGTATATTTTGATAAATTCATTTTTTAATTTTTTTTATAACATTACCGAGTGATTTACAAACATTATATTTAGATTTACAAATATATACCTTTAACTATTTATTTTTTTGTCTACCAGGGATATATATACATTAGATTCATTTATATTCATCAAATTTTTTTTTGTATATATGATTTGTTGATACATTTGATTTGTATAAGTTATGAAAAAAAATTTAATCGTAAAAATACACAATTTGTATATACTTACCCTGATTTTATATGATTTGTTGGTACATTTGATTTGTATAAGTTATGAAAAAATCTTAATTGTATAAATTCAGAATTTGTATATGTTTGTCCTATATTGTATACGATTTGTTGATACAATTGATTTGTATAAGTTATGAAAAGTTCACAACCATATAAATTCAGAATTTGTATATAATTATCCTGTTTGTATATGATTTGTTGATACATCTGATTTCTATAAGATCTGGAAAATTCTAACTGCATAAATACAAAATTTGTATATAATTACCCTATTTGTATATTTGACAAGTGAAATATACAAACAAAAATACACATAGAAAATAAAATTATAGTTATTGGGCATAATCAATGCATATTAAGTTTATTCTATTTGCTATTTATAAAATTTCCCTTGAAAAATTTAAGACTATCTATTTTCAAGGTCATCGGGTGTAATGCAATTGGGCCTTAAATAGTAAACCTTAGCCCATTGGGTCAAATATACATTATTCAAGTTATGGTGTTCAAAATTGAATTAGTAGGCGTTTGGCCATGCGATATCATATCACGATATGGTGTCGTGAGATGGAATCAGCGTTTGGACATGCGATTTTACGCTGATTTCATCTCATGATTCCATATCATGAGAGATGATACCATATTCTCCAAAAACCATGATATGGAATCATCATGTGATTCCATATCATGATTTGAGATATTTTAATACAATAATTGATCTATGAGTTTGTATTTTGTTAAAATAACCCCACATTTATATCTACTAACCATTTGTTTCATATGTAAATAAAATTTATAATCACATCATTACTTTTTAAAATTTATTATTCTCACCAATATAAAATTTATTATTACTTTAAATTTGGTGAATATAAATGATCAAGTAGAAATTCATTTGGTGAATATAAATGAGAACGAAGGGAGTAATACTTTTTTGATTTTTCATGATAAAAAAAAACGTCTTAATCTCATGACTAAGCATAATATTGATAAAAGACAATTTTCATTGGCGATGCCGCACTTTCTTAATCTTAGTATTTGCAAAATGTTTGTTCACATGACTGAATGATATCAAGTCCAATTGATTGAGGACTTGGGAAAATTTGATCAATTGGTTATTAATATTTAGTCAAGTGGACTAGTTATAATTTTTTTGATTAAATTTTATTAGAAGTGTTTTTGACTCAAACTTGTGGTAACTTTTTAAAATTTCATTATTCAATAATATTTAACTATTGATTTTTCTTGTAAATAGTTGGAAGTTAGTGATGTTTGTTAATTTTTATCTTAGTGCATTTAACTTCTAAGTTAATATTTACTCACTAATGTATGATTTTTTCTACTTTATAGGTTATTTGTAAGAGTAGTTGAGAGATATGAGCATATCAAGTACAATTTATGTTTAATTTTTTTAATTAAATTAAAGTTAGATGAAACAATTATTTAAGTGAAGAACAAATAACTTTGTAATAATTTATTATGCGATTTTATAATTTTTGTTTCTTTGATAAGATTGAATAAACAATTGGGCTATTTTAATAGTTTTACAACTTATGAGATTTTTATGTTTATGAGAAAATATACAACACAAAAATTCCATATCGCATGTCCAAACAAACCTTCAATTTCATCTCATGATTCCATATCATGATACCATATCATGATTCCATATCATGATACCATATCGCATGGCCAAACGGGCCCTTAGTTTTTCCTTTAATTGATTTATCAACGATGGTTGATTTAGCGATCTCGGTAACGATTTTAATATATTCTATTATTAGTTTTCAGTTCTTAACGATTTGATGTTTTTTCTTAATAGGTTAACCGATAGTAAATTAATAAATATTATTTAGACCACTTGGTATATAAAGTTTTTGACTCAAGCTTTATTTTTTGTTGTCTCAAACTCTCGATTATTCTATAATATATCAGTGTTTGCTTTTGAACAAGATGCGATCTGTAAACTCATGTGCATGATTCATTTGGTTTGTTACCTTATTTCTAAGTGATTTTCAATAATACTTTTGAGCAGGATGCAATCTATCAACTAATGTGCATGGTTCATTTAGGTTGTCACCTTGTTTCTAAGTGATTTTTAATATAATTTTTTTATATCAAATCTTAACATTTAAATCGATAACTAAATAGATAACGTTCAATAATCGATAAACTTATTATTGATAAGGTACTATCTTATTGATTCTATAACGATTTAGCTTGTCTACAAATTCATCTAGAACAACCCTCAAAACGATCCAAAACAAGAATGATTACGTTCAAGCAGAGATCTCACCAGTGATAAAGGCAGGGAAGACCTATACTATTGATTTCCCGATACCGAGACTCTACTCTAGATAATCAATAGGTCAAATCGATAAACTTCAAAATCGAATCAAACTGAATCGACCGATACGCAACCTTGATCCAAGCAATTGCCCCTCTTTCTTCTATCTAAACCAACACACAACTATATATTCAGTGTAATCCCACATAATGACATTTATTTTCACAAATCTTATCACTAATTTAGAGAAAAAAGTGTTGTTTCTGATAGCTCGTTAAACCCTCTTAAAAAGAAATTTTCAAGATAACACAAGGAAAACATATCCAAGAAATGTCATCTCACATCATCCCCTTATCCCTTTCCATCTTCCACACCACTGATACAAATTCCCTCCCCTACTCCTACCCCCACCCTCACCCCAAAATCCTCCATTTTTTCATCTCAAACAACCAGAAAATCACCATGTGAGAGAACTCACCATGCAAGAAACTCTCCATCTTTCATCTTCTTCTTCTTTTTCACCTCCTAAATCCTCCATTTCTCCTCCCAAATCCTTCAAATCCTCCACAATTTCATACCCTCAACACCCAAAACCACCCACCCCCATCTCCACCTCCACCTCTCTCCCTACCCCACCCCCACCCCCACCCCAAAACTTCCACCTTCAAGAAAAGCTTCTTTTTTTGGATTCACTTGGTGTAGACTCTTTACATTGCCTTTCTTCACAACCCCTTATTGTCTCTTCCTCTTTATCTGACCTCAAATCGGTTATTGACTTCCTTTACTCTGTTAATCTCAGTATTCTTGATGTTCGGAGAGTTTTACACATGTGCCCAGAGATTTTAACCGCCGGAATTTCAACCACCCTCCGACCCGCCGTTACGTTTTTACTCCGGGAAGCTCTTGTCACCGGAGAAAAACTTCCGGGTATTCTCCGTCGACGACCCCGGCTACTCACAAAGTGTGTAGAAAAGAATCTCCGACCGACCCTTTACTTCTTACAGAGTACTATTGGTATTGAAGATGTTTCGAAATGTGCGACTTTGCTTTCTTGTTCAGTGGAGACTAAGTTTATACCTCGATTGGATTACTTACAGAGAATTGGGTTTTCGAGGAGAGATGCGAAGGTGATGTTTAGGAGGTTTCCTTCATTGTTTTGTTACAGTATAGAGGAGAATTTGGAGCCGAAATTCGATTACTTTGTGGTGGAAATGGGGAGGGAGTTGAAGGAATTGATTGTGTTTCCTCAGTATTTCTCGTTTAGTTTAGAGAATAGGATAAAGCCAAGGCACAAGATGTGTGTTGAGAAAGGTGTGTGCTTGTCATTGCCTGTGATGTTGAAGTCCCACGAATCGCGATTTCGTGATAGGCTGGAAGTTTGTTGTAGCTCGTCTATGCCGGTGAGACAATCTCCCTTTTGGTGTACAAATTTTGATCATACAATGTAACATAGATTGAACTCGAACCATATTGCCCCCATTTTGTTTATAAAAATATATTCTGATGATCATTACTTGTTTCCTGATGCTATAGAATCTTGTTAGCGACATGGTTAGTGAGGATTCGCAGCTGATCTCAACTTGTTTGGGATCGAAACGTAGTTGTTATATGCTAGTTTGTATGCATTTAAGTTGCGGTAACTAATGTGGCTTGCTTGAATATGTGATAAGTAAAGTATTGATTGATAAGGTCATTCCTACTAGGAGTCGAACACAGGTTGCTGAATCCGGTGTCCAGAGTGCTAATCAGTATACCATAGAATCAAGTTAATTGACTATGTGGTAAGTAAAAAGGGGAGAGTTTTTGTATGGCTGATGGTGTTCCAGTTTGATTAAATTTGCTTTTTTGTTGTGTTTCTGCTTGCTAATATGCAGTAGTGCGTTTACTGCACTATATGTCTGCGAGTATCCATTTGGATATTTGATGCCATTGTACATGTAAAAACTAGGAAAACAATGAGCATGGAATTGAGACGCAGGGGCGGAGCCACGTGGTTGTCAGGGTGTGCAATTGGACATCCTTTGTCGGGAAAAAATACCGTATATACAAGTAAAATGATACACGAAGTGATTGAATAACATATTTTGGACACCCTTGACACAACATGCTATTGATAATATAATGTAACATAGATTGAACTTGAACCATATTGCCCCATTTGTTAATAAAAATATATTTTGATGATCATTACCTATTTCCTGATGCTATAGAATACTGTTAATTTTGTATACATTCAAGCTTAAATGGATTGACATGGTTAGTGAGGATTCATAGCTGATCTCAACTAGCTTGGGATCAAAACGTAGTTGTTATCTGCTAGTTTGTGTATGCATTTAAGTTGCAGTAACTAATCTGGCTTGTTTGAATATGTGGTAAGTAAAGTATTGATTGATAAGGTGTTCCAGTTTGATTAAATTTGCTTTTGTGTTGTGTTTCTGCTTGCTAATATGCAGCAGTGTGTGTACTGCACTATATGTTTGCGAGTATCCATTTGGATATTTGATGCCATTGTACATGTAGAAACTAGTAACACAATAAGCACGGAATTGAGATGCATGATATTCCTTGATAAATTTTGGAGTAGTTGCTGATAATGCGAGTAAGGATGCTAAGATGCTAGGACACTGTGTTGCTTTTCCTTACAATCCATCCCTTTCTCACGAGTATCGTGAAGTGGATATCTTATTTACTTCTCCATGTAATGGAACGGACCAATTCATCATTTGCCATTCCAGCATTTCTCTGGGTAAATCCTATTGCTATTAGGAAGAAAGTTGCATTGATATTTGTCATTGGAGAAAAACGTTTTTCTCTAGTCTTGGCCTTTTACATCTGTGAGAAGCAGATTCAGTTAGCGAGTTTATGATATCTATAACAAAACTACGAGGTTATGTTGATGACGAACAAGTTGATAGATATTATTGGATACTTAGTGAACAAATCATATTGATTTCTATCGTTCCCTGCCTTCTTGACCTACTAATATTGCATGGTCATAGGAAACTTGAATCGATGATCGCTCAGCTCCAAAATCAAGTAAATATTTGTAGCACCTATAGGCTAGAACTTTGCTGCATCGATTGTTTATTATACCATCCTTGTTTCGATGTAAGTTGTGATATGATCATATAATTTGGAGAGTACTAGTACCTGATGTTCAGTGTGCCTTGACATATATTTTGCCTAGGAACTTTGTTTAATAAGACTCGTCTTATGATATTCATAATGTGATTAGTGTTTGTTTTAGTTAAAGATTCTCCGAGGGTCCTTCGGAAACAGCCTCTCTACCTCCACGAGGTAATGGTAAGGTCTGCATACATTCTACCCTCCTCAAACCTCACTTGTGGGGATTTCATTGGGTATAGTTAAAGGTTTTCTCAGTACTGTCATTATAATTCTCTCCGGTTTCTTTGTAGCAATAACGTTATCGTCTTTGATTGGCGAGTTCTTTAAAGGTGGTCCGGAATGAGTGAGAATATAATGGACATTTCTGTTTTTTACTAAAGCAAATATGCCATAAGGACTTGTTGATTTTAGAGGACAATAAACTTATTCATGGTTGTGATCTGTAAGTGTTTAGAAGCAAAATAGAATGTTTATTGCATCTCCGGATCCTGCGTGAATGCAGGATGCTTCGTTCATCGAGCTGCCTTTTTTTCTATGTTAGTCCTATGAAATATATTTATCAGGTAGTAGTGATCCACTTTTTGGGTAATCAATCTCTTCAGCATCTCACAGGTTTAAAAGATAGCTATATGTTTATTTGTTAGATACCGTCTGTGTTGTGCTTTTTTCCCTGTCTATACTCTCAGACACTATGTTGCTTGGACTCTTCAAAAGATACTGTTTCGTGTGTGTCGCGCAAACAATTTTACCCTCCTATAAAATTGTAATGAACTTGAAATTATCTATGTGATTTCAAGATGCAATGAATCTTTAGAGCTATTATAACTTCAATTTTCAAAACAATAACAATATATTCAGTGTGATCTCAAAAATGCAGTATACTGTGTGTGAGAGATAAAATATATATAAATTTTACTCTCCCATCTCGTGTAAGGTAGATACGCTCTGATAGACCCTCACCTAAAGAAAAATGTTTTTAAAAATAAGTTTGAAATCTACAAGTAGAGCTGTCAATATGGGCTAGCCCACCCCATCCGGGCTAATCCATATAGGCTTTGACATTTTACGGGTCAGGCCAGGCTAGCCCATTTTTGGTGTGGGCCAGAAAACGGTCGGCCCAACCCACAAGTACATGGGCTACAGGCTTGTCGGGCCAGCCCACTTTTTTAAAAATTATACTTTTTTTTATAATTATTAAAATAAATTATAAATTATAATTTAAAAATATTATCATAAATATCGACAAAACAATATTACATCATGTTAATGTTATTACTTGTTAATCAAATTCACAAATAAAATTATCTTTATAATATTTATTAAGGTTTTTTCAAATAAAAGTATAAATATATAAATAGAAATATTAACCTAATTGTTTTGTCACATTAAAACACAAAAAATGTGCAATATTCCAACCATAAAAAAGTTAAAAATAAACTCCTTAAAAAAATCATGAAACTTATGGCGTATCTAACACATCATGAAATCTATGGCGTATCCAACACTTCATGATCATCTTCATCAAGCATATCTGAATCAGCTTGTGGCAAGGTTGTCTTAACATCTTCATTTTCATCTGCAATTTATATGCGGTTTCAATTAGTTAAATATTAAATAGATTTTGAGTTTGGATTCTTTTTAATTTTAAATTTTAATATTATATTATATTTTTTTAATTATTTTTATCTGGCCCACGGGCCGGCCCTACCTATATTTCTCAAGCCCCACAAATCAACAGGCTTATTCAGGCCGGGCTAAAAAGCCCTTTTCTTAAATGGGCTCCAAAAATCTTAGCCCAGCCCTATTAAATTCCAGGTTAAGCCAGACTGGCCCAACAGGCCTAGCCCATATTGACGACTCTATCTACAAGCATGAAAATAATGAGGAAAGAAAAGTATCTAAAACAAAAAATAGTAAGATAATCAAAAATGTAATATCAATTAATAGTACCAGAAGATGGTGTAGAAAAGTTGCTCCTACTAGTATAGGGGTGTACATAAATATTTTGGAGACACAATGTTTTTGAAAAACAAACAAACAATCTTTTAAGCACAATAATTGTTTCATGGTGAGATATATCACCACTTAACATGGTTTACATTTTTTTAAAAGTGTTTATACTGTTTATTCATGCTCACTGAAAAAGTCATTTTAAAAACACCAAATCAAATTAGATTGGTTCGAAATTCGGTGCACATTTTTTCACATCGAAGAATTGAACCAAAATTTGATAAAACCAGACCGAATACCCACCCCTACTTACTAGAATCATGTTCTCCAATGTAAAAGAGAAAACTCGTTTGAACCAATTAATTTTCTACCCTAATTCTCGACCTCGGTCATTTTATTGCCCAAAACAAATGAATAAAAAATAAAAATAAAATAGTAATTTTTTACCAATAAAGGGGTCAAATTGCAAACAATAAGTATCCATATGGACCAAAATGAACAGAAACAAAATAAAACATTTTCTCTTCCCTCCACATCTATACAAAAACCAAAATTCCCTCCCTTCCCTCGTTTTCTCCTTTGCCATTCACAGAGAAACCCTTTCCCCCTACCACCCCACCCCTCTACCCCCACCCCCACCCCCACCCCATACCCACCCCCCTCAGAACCTTCTCTTCAACAATCCCAAAATCTTGAGCTCGAAGGGTATCTATTCCTTATCTTTGATTACAAAACTAGTGAAAAAATGACAGGTTCTAGTGCATCCACTGGTGCGGCGGCGCCACCCACTGCTCAGTCATCATCCGCCGCTGTAAACGGTGGAGGGAGGAGTCAGATCTCTCATCCGATCAAAAGATACTTACCCTTTGCTTCTATGAGGCCGCCGTTTGTTACACCTGAGGATTACCACCGATTTTCTATCCCTGGTGTTGATTCTCGAATTGGGTCTGCTAGTTTGCAGCCTGAAGCTATTGTGGTTAAGTCTCCTGTGAGTTTGTTGGATTCTTGTTTGAGTTAATAGTGTTGTTTTTTTGGGGATTGCTGTTTGATTCTGTTTAGTGGGTTTTTGTGTTTTGAAATATGGGAACTTTAGATTAGAGGTGGGATTAAGTAGTGGAGACTTGAATTAGATGTATCGAAGAAAGATATGTTGTGGGGTGTGATTAAATGTAGCTAAAATGATGTAATTTTGGGTTGAATTGTTGCTGTTTTTGTGCATTTTGCAGTAACTAGCATTCTTGTTTGAGCTAATAGTGTAGTTGTTGAGGATTGCTGTTTGATTCTATTAGTGGGTTTTGCGTGTTGAAATATGGGAACTTTAGATTAGAGGTGGGATTAAGTAGTGGAGATGTGAATTAGATATTTTGAAGAAAGATATCTTGTGGGGTTTGATTAAATGTAGCTAAAAAGGTGTAATTTTGAGTTCAATTGTTGCTGTTTTTGTGCATTTTGTGGTTACTAGCTTTCTTGTTTGAGCTAATAGTGTAGTTGTTGAGGATTGCTGTTTGATTCTATTAGTGGGTTTTGCGTGTTGAAATATGGGAACTTTAGATTAGAGGTGGGATTAAGTAGTGGAGATGTGAATTAGATATTTTGAAGAAAGATATCTTGTGGGGTTTGATTAAATGTAGCTAAAAAGGTGTAATTTTGGTTCAATTGTTGCTGTTTTTGTGCATTTTGCGGTTACTAGCATTCTTGTTTGAGCTAATAGTGTAGTTGTTGAGGATTGCTGTTTGATTCTATTAGTGGGTTTTACGTTTTGAAATATAGGAACTTTAGACTAGGGGTGGGATTAAGTAGTGGAGACGTGAATTAGGTATTTTGAAGAAAGATATCTTGTGGTGTTAGATTAAATGTAGCTAAAAAGGTGTAATTTTGAGTTCAATTGTTGCTGTTTTTGTGCATTTTGTGGTTACTAGCTTTCTTGTTTGAACTAAGATTGTCGTTTGTGGAATGTTTTTTAATTGGGATTGCTGTTGGATTCTAGTAGTGTGTCTTGCCTATTGAGATGGAACTTAAGACTATAATTGGGATTGAGTAGTAGAGACATGAATTAGATATTTTGAAGAAAGATATCTTATGGGGTTTGATTATATGTCTTTAAAAAGATGTAATTTCGAGTTAAATTGTTGCTGTTTTGTGCATTTTGTGATTACTTGTGATTTTTTTGATCTGCAATATATGTATTTCATTGTGTGAATAACTTTTGAGGCTAATTATTGTGGTTGGAATGCTGTTTGGAACCTGGTATTGGGTTGGTTAAGTTAACAGATTTGCTTGAATAGCCATGGTATTTGGTATATAGCTAATTGCTTTGTTGGGTTAAGCTGTTAAGCTGCCTCCGGTTTTTCATTTTTGATTTCCCAGAGGTCATTTATCCCTTGTTAGCTGAATACATCCAGACTGATGGCTAAATTTGGTAAAAAAGAGTAAATGAGTCAAGTGAGTTGGTTGTGATTTATACTGTTCTGTCATTCGTGTTTGCACACGTGACAACCAATTTGGTTACGTGGTTGAACATGTAATGTAGCTTTGTTGATCTGATAAACATCATGAAACCTGAATGCCATTTTCTTTTTGTATGTGGATATGATTGGTGTCATTCATGTCTTGAGTCCTATTGATATCTAGAGAAGATTGAATGGGAGGATTTTTATTGTTGGTTCATCTTCAGAATTAGCTCCTTTGCTTAAGTAACAATCAGGTCTTGCTTGTATTCTCTAATTAGTTAGCACTAGCTACAGTAAACTGAAGCTCTGTTAGTTATGGATTTCCTTCTATAGGTTTATTAATTTAGGTGTAAGGTTTAGTGCTTATGTCTTGTAATCAGCCTCTCCATAAGGAGGTTAGCTGTCTACAGTAACCATTCCTGAGCCTGCCCGGAGGGAGCCTTCTTATACAGCTGTCCACTCTTGTTGTTTTTAGTTTGATAATACTCTTATGTGCCCAAGTCAAGAATTTTTAAATTCTAGATACTCTAATTTATCCCAGGGAAAAATCAGAGTTTAGTCGTAATTGTTCATTAGTTTGCTACGTATTACTTGTTGATCACTTATTTCTACTTTGCACACTTAATGCCCCTGTAGGCACTAAAGCGGAAGACAGGCTATATTAAAGAAGTTGAGTCCAGTGACTGGACTGCTAATTCTGGGTATGCAGATGTGGCCAATAGTCCACTTGGAACGCCTGTGTCTGGTAAAGGTGGAAGAGCACATGGACGGTCAAGAGCCACAAAAAATAATAAATCTGGACCTCAAACTCCTGTCTATAATGCTGGTGAGGCTAGGTGTCTAATTTTTTTTGTCTTGGTTGTAACTGGACACAAGTAAATGTTCAAATTTTATTTCCCTCTGCATCTATCTAAAGGTTATATATAGAAAACTGTCTGTATTGTCATGGTTGCATTGGTTAACTTGTGCATTGCAATTTTGCAGGTTCTCCTTCTCCTCTTACACCTGCAAGCTGCCGCTACGACAGTTCATTGGGTATTCCATGATTTTTTCCCCAGGGATTGGTTTGTTGTAAAAGTTTTTATGGAAAGCGTGATTTTATGGTGGAATAAACCTAAAATTGAACCACTGTCTTCTGCTCAGGTCTATTAACCAAGAAATTTATCAACTTGATCAAGCATGCAGAAGATGGTATGCTTGATCTTAACCAAGCTGCAGACACTTTGGAGGTGATATATCATTTTGCTAGAAGTTTTCTCATTGCATTGTTAAACTCTGATTATAATTTCTGGATCTTACAGGTGCAGAAAAGAAGGATCTATGATATAACAAATGTGCTTGAAGGAATTGGTCTTATTGAAAAGAAGCTCAAGAACAGAATACAATGGAAGTAAGCTAGCTTTGCTTGGATATAAACACATATTTCTACTTAGACACTGCTTGCAATGATCTGTTAAACATCTGAAGCTATACTGATGTGAGAATTCCATAATCACTCCTTAGGGGTGTTGATTCTTCTAGACCTGGAGAAGTGGGTAATGATGCTTCCATTTTAAAGGTATTCGTATATGCTTCCTTAACTATTTGATTGCTAAGATAGTGTCTTCATCTATGTTATGATAGATATCCACTGTTAAACTAGTTTTGAGCACTTGAATAGAACTCTAGTTGTATGAGAACTTCACTTTGAAGCAGTGTATTATCCAAAAATTGAACTTTCTACTAAGTAGCTTGCAATTTTTGCAGGCCGAAACTGACAGACTTTCAATGGAGGAGCGAAGATTGGATGAGCGGATTAGGTATGTGGTTTGTCAGAGTCAAAAGTCTCTGCTTCTTTCTTGAACTATGTCATTGTGCTGATGTTTTGATTATTGCAGAGAAATGCAAGAAAAGTTAAGGGATATGAGTGAAGACGAAAACAACCAAAGGTAACTTCTTGTGCCTGTCCTCACTACATAGTTGTAACCTGGATTTGATACTTTGCTCTTTGTTGACGACAATTTCAACTCTGTGAATTAGGTGGCTTTTTGTAACTGAAGAAGATATAAAGAGCCTACCTTGCTTTCAGGTTCACTTTGCCATTTATGTGTTTTCTTTATAACCGTTTCATCATTTTTGCAAAATGATTGTATTTTTGGAGTGATCTACTCAAAGAACCTATGAATAAGTTTATACTCTTTAATCCTGGCAGAATGAGACCCTAATAGCAGTTAAAGCTCCTCATGGCACCACCCTGGAAGTCCCAGATCCCGATGAGGTAAGTTGAGAAAGAAGCGAATATGAGAAAATGTCTTACATATCTCATATAGGTGAAATAACATGTATCATCCACAGGCCGTGGACTATCCACAGAGGAGATATAGAATTATACTCAGAAGCACAATGGGTCCCATTGATGTCTACCTTGTCAGGTATCATTGGCTTGTAGAGCCATTAAACATGTCCTGGTTGCTATTTCCATGCTTCGTATTTCTATCTTTCGGAAAAGGTCATCTGACTCTCCTATCTGGTATTTTCCGTTTTGATTAGTCAATTTGAGGAGAAGTTTGAGGAGATGAATGGTGTTGAACCGCCAACGACCATCCCAGTTGCTTCAAGTTCAGGCTCAAAGGATTATCCTACCATGGAGATATCAACTGTTTCAAACAGTGTTACTGAGAATGAAGAACAAACGCACAATGTTGATCACTTGAGTTCTGATCTTGGTACTTCACAGGATTACAATGGCGGAATGATGAAAATTCTCCCTTCGGATGTTGATGTAAGTGTGCTTCTCTAGAACTTGGTCTTTACTAACAAGATGATGTGGTCTAAGCAAAATATGCTTACGCACCAAGCAAGGTGATCAAAAAATCTTGTTCATCAATTCCCGTTTCAAAAGTCAATGTGATTACTGCATATATACACAATAAGGTCGCCAACTACATGGTAAAATCTGAACTCATGGTCATGTGTTCTAGTCATGACAGATTTACGGCTACTAAGTGTTGCCGTGTGGTAGAAAATGCAGTAAGATATTGCTTCATGACTTGACACTCACGAAAATAAAATAGAATTCCTTTGTTCTTGCGCTAATTTTGAAGTTATAAATGCTTTATGTTTGTTGCAGAATGACTCAGATTACTGGCTCCTATCAGATGCAAATGTTAGCATCACAGATATGTGGAAGACAGATTGTATCCTTTTCTTTTAAGGTTTCTTTCATTCGCAATCTTTTTGTTAAATCCCCGTTTCCCTTAACTTCAATAATAGCTACAGTTGAATGGGATGGGGAAACCTTGCTCCGTGATTTTGGAATAGATGATCTAGGTACTCCACGGGCACACACTCCATCTACTATTGCTGACGTACCAGATCCAATCAACGTACCACCAAGATAATACAGGCTCTCGCGAATAAGCTGAACTTGGAAAAATTCCAGTCTATTTAGTCGGAAACAAGAATTCACCCTCTCCTTTCTTGCTGTTTTGCTCCTTATAAGGGCTATGGACAGTTTACTTACTACTACTCAAAGCCAAAAGATTGAGACTTTGTACAGTTGCGGAATCTGCTTGACCTCTTTGACATGGTTTTAATATACTTGTAACCAAACAGAGCTGCACAGAAGGTGCAACAGATTGAGTTAAAAGTATGGGAAGGAAACGCTGCGTATTTATAAAATTCTTCTTCATAAACAAAAACAGGTGCATCAGATTATATTTTTATGGCATTTTTTTTAACACTTTGGGTGCAATTTTGGCTTGGAATAGCACAATATTGAAGTGTTCTTTTGATGCTCAATTCTCAAGCATATGATTCTGCAGGTACAGTTTATAGAATTTCTTTCTGGAATTTAATATTTGCCTTCAAATATTACAACTTACAAGTCCTCAATTAGGATATACTATGGTTTTTCTTTTCTTTTTTGAGAAAAAAAATATCTATTTTTTGGCCCATAGATTCCTTTTTATGACTTCGATTTATGTGAAAGTAGCTTGACAAGATTAGAAATGATCATATTCGAGAAAGTACATGTGACCTACAAGGAGACGAGATAGACTTAAAATTACAGATGGACTCAAAAGATGTATAATATATATGAGCCAAAATTTCAACTTTTTTTACATCAATCTTTAAACTATTAACTAAAAATGGTATAATTTTACAAGGTGATTTTAAAAAGTGACTTTTTTAGTTTTGTACCCAAAAATAAAAAAATAAATAACTACTGTTTGTTAATTAAGCCATTAATAAAGAATTTGTTGGTAAGTGACTAGTAACCACCACAAGTTTAAAGTTGTTTAATGGAACACAAAGTAACTTAAAGTAATTGACCTAACAGAAAAAGTAATCTTAAAAATGCTCTAATAATTCTGCACTTTTAATCTCAACTCTAATTTATGTTTGTCATATTAAACTTTGATTATCCTAACAAAGAGTGTTAAAATATTTGCATTTCAGTAGCTTTGTCTTGCCAGAGTATGTAATTTCATGAATACGCGTTATGAATTTAAAATTTGATAACTTTAAAAAATTGGAATTGTTATAAGTTTTAAATCCTGACTTCGCCTTTGTATCAGTTAATTGACAACCTTAATTGAATATGAAGGATAGATGGAAGGTGGTGACACGTAATGATCAATCTTAAAAGACTATTTTTTTCCGTCTAAAAATACCTAATTGCCAAATTGATTATTTGTGGGGAGTCATTACACTATGAGATGAATAGTTTATCTAGGACGGATGCCAAATTTGAATAAACTTTAAGTTAATAAGGCCACATGAAATAAGTTAAAAATACCAACATCAAAGTATATATATACGTGGTCAAGAGAGGACCATTGTCACCTCGGGACGGAGCTACAATATTAAGTATATATTTAGATGAATCCAGTAATTTATATTTAAATTTTATGTTTTGTATTAAGAAATTCATTAAATATATGAATATTTAATTACAAATTTAGTAGCTAAAACAAGTTATAAATTAAAAAATTAAATTTCAAATACTGATTCCGCGATTATGTTGCCACCAATTCAAAGGTTTTGAAAGACAGCTCAACAAATTAATTTAATTGAAATGTCAGGTTAGCCACTTAATTTATTCTTTTTATTATGTAGATCCCTGAAATTTCTGATTTAGAGAAATTGGTTATTCAATTTTCACTATTATACAAATATCATTAGATTATATTTTTATAATTTTTTATAAAAATCACTCAACTTTATTTAGATATCGCGAAGTCATTGCACTATTTTTTTTTAACAAAAGATTATTTAACTTTGTCTAACTATTATAAGAAATAACTCATTTGTTTTCTCCTAGTAGCTTTCTATTATATATTTTGGGGAAATTGAATGATTTTTTTAATTGTTAAAAATAATAATTGAGGATGATTATGTATTTTTGATAAAATTATTTGTATGTTCAATTATAAGAAAAATAAAATCATTAATTTCTTGTATGTTTTTCTGTGTACTATAGAGTAACTAGCAAGTAGCCAAAAATATATTTTAGGTATTTGACTATTCGAGGATCAAGGTTGCGGTAGGATGACAAGATCTCTTCTCTCTTAAACAAAGATTACTATCTGAAAATTGCACTAGTTTCTTATAGATTCATCAAAATTTGATAAGTCGATAACATTTTTGATCGATTTTTCATTCAGAATCTTTTATCAACAAATTAATTTTCGCTGAGACCTACACAATACAAATCAAATCAATCAAGATCCTAATACAAATATGACGGAGTGTTTTAATTTTGAGACATATAGAATTAAACCTCATGAAAGGTCTATGCAATTAGTCCTAATTTAGGCAAATGGTTGGACTATTATTTTTCATACTTGTTGAGAAATAAAAACTAATATAATGTCATTTTCCACATATGTGGAATTTCAATTCACCACTAACTAGTTAATTTTGGTCCAATCAAAAAAATAATTATCATAACAAAAAGTGTTAAAATATTTGCAATTCAGTAGCTTTGTCTTGCCGGAGTATGTAATTTCATGAATACGCGTTATAAATTTAAAATTCGATGAATTTAAAAAATTAGAATTGTTATAAGTTTTAAATCCTGACTTTGTCCTTGTCTCAGTTAATTGATTATTGTTTTACCTTTACTTTTATGCAAAAATACATTGTCGCTTCGCAATGACAACCTTAATTGAATATGAAGGATAGATGGAAGATGGTGACATGTAATGATCAATCTTAAAAGACTATTTTTTTCCGTCTAAAAATACCTAATTGCCAAATTGATTATTTGTGGGGAGTCATTACCCTATGAGATGGATAGTTTATCTAGGACGGATGCCAAATTTGAATAAACTTTAAGTTAATAAGGCCACATGAAATAAGTTAAAAATACCAACATCAAAGTATATATATACGTGGTCAAGAGAGGACCATTGTCGCCTCGGGACGGAGCTACAATATTAAGTATGTATTTAGATGAATTCAGTAATTTTTATTTCAATTTTATGTCTTGTATTAAGAAATTCATTAAATATCTGAATATTTAATTGCAAATTTAGTAACTAAAATAAGCTATAAATTAAAAAATTAAGATTCCGCGATTATATTGCCACCAATTCAAAGGTTTTGAAAGACAGCTCAACAAATTAATTTAATTGAAATGTCAGGTTAGCCACTTAATTTATTCTTTTTATTATGTAGATCCCTGAAATTTCTGATCTAGAGAAATTGGTTATTCAATTTTCACTTTATTATACAAATATCATTAGATTAGTTTTTATAATTTTTTAAAAAAGTTACTTAACTTTATTTTGATATCGCAAAGTCATTGCACAATTTTTTTTAATAAAGATTATTCAACTTTGTCTAACTACTATAGGAAATAACTCATTTGTTTTCTCCTAGTAGCTTTCTATTATATATTTAGGGGAAATTGAGTGATTTTTTTAATTGTTAAAAATAATAATTGAGGATGATTATGTATTTTTGATAAAATTATTTGTATGTTCAATTATCAACAAATTAAATTTCGCTGAGACCTATCCAATACAAATCAAATCATTCAAGATCCTAATACAAATATGACGGAGTGTTTTAATTTTGAGACATATAGAATTAAACCTCATGAAAGGTCTATGCAATTAGTCCTAATTTAGGCAAATGGTTGGACTATTATTTTTCATACTTGTTGAGAAATAAAAACTAATATAAAGTCATTTTCCACATATGTGGAATTTCAATTCACCACTAACTAGTTAATTTTGGTCCAATCAAAAAACTAATAATTTTTTTCTTTATACCATCTATATGAAAGAAAAGACAAATTTTTTTTTCCATATTAATTTATCATCATGAAAATATAAAAAGTTAATAAGAGCAAGTACATCGGTAATATATGCTCTAGTAAGATATTGAATAACCTGATTAGCTGATTTCTTAACAAATGCTAAAGAAAACGTTAATCTTTTAATAAGAGTTTTACATTAAAAAACTAAAGCATCATTATAAGAGTAATTCATCATCAAATTTCCTTTCAAAGCTTACTTCACAAATAGATTATCAGTTTCCACAACGAATATCGTTTTATTGAATCACTCCTTCACCTCTTAAATGGGGACTTTGACAGAAATATTTAAATCAACGTCATAATAATTTTATAACTATGTTTAAGATAATTCACACCTATTTATAAAATAAATAAGTGGTTAAAAAACGTGCACTTTAGTGGACCAAGACTTACCATCAATTAATCAATAAAAAAAAGGCTTACAAGTAAATAAGTATTAATTAATTAATTAATTAGTTGGAAGAAAACATATCAAATCATACAATTATTTCATTTACTTGTAATCACATTCAATTCCAATTTGTAACTTTTCAAACTCACTTTAACTTTATATTATAGTTTAAAATAAAATGTTACTTCTTAAAACAATTTCAAAAATAAAAACAATTACATTAACTTTGTATATTACTAATATTTTATACATTCTAATTGGTATTATATTATGTATAACTAATACATGATAAATCACGGTATTAGCAATATTAAGAAATTTTAATACACGCATTACCATAATTAAAAACACACAGCTGCTCCTCAAAACTTTTTCCACATCATTTTCACAGTATTTGTGGAGGATATATTTGTAAAACAAATATTTTTTTTAAAGAAATTATTAAACATATGTTAATTTTGGTACATTAAATCAAGTAATACATAAGAAATACTATCAGCTTAACTAATTAATACCAACATTATTAATATCAACCTCATTTTAATATATACACCTCATTTAATATTATTCTCATACACCTTATCAAACGATGCAAATCGTATTTAATTATTAAAAGTGATTTGTCTAAATGCTCTTGCCTCTTCTCTAAAAAGTGAGAATGGAGTTTGTTTATTTATTTGTTTGTTTGTTAATCTATTTATTTATTTATTTATTTATTTGTCTCTTTTGTTCTTTCTCTTTCAATCACAAGAACCACGTGTTGTACTTGCATTTTTCTAGTTGGTCATTACTATTTATTTATGTCGACATGCTAAAAGAATTTTAGAATTTCATCCCCTAAAATTCTTGAATTAATATAAATTATTCTGCGCATTTTATTTTACCTAATAATAGTATTTAGACAAGTTTATCTATACCTCAAATATTTAATTTAATAAATGTGTTGAAATGTTGAATATGTCATAGATTGTAAAAGATAATTAGTACGATCGAACAATAACAAGCATAAAAAAAAGAAAAAGAGAATGATAGTAGAATATTTTTGCACACATATATAAGGAATATAACCGGGTTATTAAATCGTAAAAAAGGCTAAGTTAGTATAATAAATGGTATTTCATAGTGAAGGTCAAAAATCGATTTTTTTTGTCAATATTTTTTTAATCGAGCTCATCGCATTAAATTTACCTAATGCAAACTTAATTCTTTTGTGATGTTTAAGTTTGTGATCTATTGTACAAGAGTAGGTTTACCCTATGCGTATTCAAAGAACAACGGTTGTGGATTCTAGTTAGAGTGTCAAAATATATAAATAGAGAGAGTTTACAAACTATTACACTGAAGCGTACTTATTAATTCAATGTGCATTTAAAGAGTAACAAATGCAAATTTCCCTGCAAGTTCCAAAAATACACAAGTGATTGATTCGTTTTAATTTTTTAATATATTTACTTCTTTATATTTTGATTATTTTTGAAAAAAATGTTCCTCATTCCACCCTTCGTTTGATCCCACTATAAGTATTGTTGAACATAAATCATTAAAATCAAATTACCAAATTGAATTATAATTTTATCAAAATTTAATGGGAAAAAGGTCTGAAATATATTCGAACGTTGATCAAAATTGCTGTAACAATCTCAAACTTTAGGCAGGACCTATTATCGCTTGCACTTTTAATAGTGTATTTTAAAGATATATAAGTGTGTAGCTGGACACATTACTATTTATGATGATGTCATATTTATGATGTCCACGTGAGCACCTATATATCTTTAAAATACACTATTAAATCGTGTGGGGAATAATAGGTCCTACCGAAAGTTTGAGATTGTTATAGCAATTTCGGTCAAAGTTCAGATATATTTCGAATCCTTTTCCCAAATTTAATTTATATTATTGGACCAAACTTTGAAAGTTTGATATTTAATATCTATTTTTATTATATATTATCGAAATTAAAATTTCAAAGTATCGAATCAAATATCAAACGTCTAGTCTAGATCACTCCCCCTCTTTTTGTCATTTTTCTAAACACGCAGATGCTGCGTCATCATAGTATATACTCCTTGTGTATCCTTAACTTAATCTTTATAATTAGTGTTTTTTTAACACCAATAAGGAGCACATATTTTTTCTTTTAAGTAAAATGTAATGATTATTATTTCTAACAAAAAGACAATTTTTTTATTTAATAACTTATAAAGTACACGTTAATTCACCATCACTTTCAGAAGTTGGTTACTTAAAAACAAAATTGTTAGAAATGATAAAGACTAAACTCAAATGAATCACATGATTTATTTTTGTCTTTTCCAATAATCGATCAAATTAATTATTTACTTTTTTCTAGAGAGTATATCGTAGTGATAAAACTTAATAATTTTAATCAAAATTTTATATTTATCTTGAGAAATTTATTATATATATAAAAGATATCAATTTAAAATAGTTAAAATCTTGAGTTCATAAATTTCAAATTCGAACTCCTCTCTTTAGATATATAAATATGTCCTTTAACTTGACTTGTACAAAATTGAACAAGTAAATATACACGTTCTATGTGGCATAATCAAGTAGGAAGTCACATAAGACACTAAATTGTCATGTAGGACGTCACGTAGGAAGAATGTGTCTGTTTGTTCAGTTTACACAAATTTAAGTGTCTAGTCGTATACCTTCAGAGTCAGATGACATAATTATCATTTAACGTCAAGTTAAAACACAACTTTATGTTTTGTGTCTATATGTTATATATACTCTCACCAGCTAATTTTAGTTTAATATTTTTTCCTATATCATTATAATGCTTCTTTATATTATTAAGACAAAATTAATTATGAAATTAGTTAATAAGCTTGCTATAATTGAAATCAATAACATAAAAATATGTCATAAATAAGAATTCATTCATTTGAAGACATTCCTTAAAAGAAAAATAGTAATAAAGAAAGACAAAAAGACAAAAAGACAATGACAATATACGCCAATAATTGCGTTACTCCAACAAACCAAAATTATAATATAAAAAATTACTCCCACTATCACCATGCTTTTCTTGTACACACAATACTTTCTAATAAAAATAAATTAAAATAATATTTATTCAAATCAATTTTATATGCTTTCATTAATTAACTTGTATATTCGTAAAACTTTTTGTAACTGCTTTGAAACTCTGATTAATTTAAATTCACGATTTATATGGTCTATTAGAAAAAGAAAAAACAATCGCACTCCCCTCTTTCTTATTTATATGTCCTTATTAAAAATAGATACTCCTTAATATTTGTCATTTCAAAAAACCAATGCATAAATAACATTATTCTTCCTATTTTACCCTTGTAAGTTATTAGCCTTGAAACATACATTTGCCGAACATAGAAAAACTAAGTACATTGATTCATCTTCATTTATTGAAAACTAGACCTCAAGAGAACAATATAAATGTATAATGATAAACTTACTTAATTTCTTAAGACGTGAAACTTAAGACGATGACAACTAAGTAAGAATGGAGAAAGTACATTTAATAACAATAACATACCAATCACCATGTATTTTATAATTGCGATACGAGGAGGATGATGTGTATGTATTTTTACTCTTCCAAAGGTAGAGTAATTTTTTTGATGGATAATCAATTCAAGTAAAACATATGAAAATCAAATATGAAAAATAATTATAATACTGAAGCAAGTCATGCTGATAATAATATAGATGAGTATGATAACCGAGGTAGAGAAAATAATAATAATAACAATACTAATTAAAAAAATCAGACAATACTAATTACCTACCAACTTTCTATCCTAAGTTTTCGTATTTTTATTTTATTTTTATGCAATTAATAAATTTTACCATTTATTATATTTTTTTAATATGTTAAATTTTTTTCTATAAATACCTTATAAATAAATCATAAATATTTTTCTATAGTTAGATTATAATTTATAAGTTCAAAATTCTCTCTAATTTTTATATATAAAGCCAACCAACCACTCAACTCATACACGCCTCCCTCATTGACTACTGTCTCTCTCTCTAGAAGTTTCTCTCACTACCCTCAGCTATGGCCGTCGTTGAGCCAACCGCCGACGCACCAGAAAATCCTCTCCTCCGTCGCCGCAACTCCGTTACGCTTCCTACAAAGCTCAGCTTACCTCTTCAATCATCGGCATCAACTACTACAGCTACCGCCACGTCATCGGCTTCGTCTTCGTTGACGAATTCGGTAAGCGATGAATTTGAGCTTTTCTCAATTAAGCCTGTATCGTATACTTCTCTGAGGGATCTATTACCACCGGCCGCTGTTAATTCTCCCCGGCCTTTGGCTACGGCTAACAACGGCCAATCAGGTTCTGAGATTTCAATCCGGAATCGACTTGTGAAGCAAGCCGCTTGGGCTTATCTTCAGCCGATGTCGACTTCGCCGGATTCAACCGGACGGAGCTTATTTAGCCGCCTCTGGTTTTGTTTTCCGGTTAACAATCCCGTCGCCGGAGTAATCGAATTCGTTGATCGGCACATTTTTGCTCCTTTGAGTAGAGCTGTTGATTGGATACTTCGTGCTATTCGGATCCGGAGCTCCAGATAACAACAAATACAAATAACCCGATATACAGAGTATATACTCATATTGAAATTCGATTAAAAACAATAAATAGGATCATAAATGTACAACGAATTTCATTTTTCTCTTATGTAAACCATAAAAAAAGGAAAAAAATTCAATAAAAAAATATTGATTTTTTTTGTTGTCATTTTTGATTATTTACAAATTACAATGTACAAATTTTGTTACTATTTCTAGTAATACTATTTAGTTGGAGCGTTCTATATTTGGACCGGGTAGAATCCATATTGGGATCCGAACCGGGTTTGAGATAATCCGGGTCTAGGTATCGAAGATCCTCCGGATGTACTCGGACCGTTTCCGGTTTAGAATATGGACCGGTGAGAGGAGTAAGACCGCGGAGATTGTGGTGGTTGCCTCCTATCTGATCGTGGTGATGGTGGTGGTGGTTGCCTCCTGTCGGATGACGGCTTACTTCTCCGGAAGAACCCGAATGACGATGATGATGATGATGATGGGGCCGAAGGTGGTGGCGGTCTACGAGAATGGTCAGTACCATTTCTTTGCTGCAAGAATGAGTCAAATTTTTTTTATAATCACATAAATATTATAGAGCGTGACTCGATTCTTACTAATAAGCTTAGTCAAACACCTTCGTAAGATTTTTAAGACACGCAGAGAGGAGGAAGTAACGAGGAAATAAGAAAATAGATTATGATGGTGATAGTGGGAAAATGAAGTTTTAAAATAAAGGAATGATTTGTGAATATAATTTTGTTGTTATTTTTCATTTTTTATTGAATTGTATGATTGTTTTTATGAATTTTACGTAGGGTGGAAAATAGAGAATTAAGACAACCTATGAAATTTAAACGTGTAAGATTTGTCTCATTATTAAATAAGTTCCTTGTAATTTAATGTGAAAGCTTTGTTCGTAAATACGTCACTCCATTCGTTTCAATTTATGTGAATTAATTTGTTTGAATACAAAATTTAAGAAATATGAAAAGATTGAACCATGTGATGTATGGATGTTGGACCGGCCCAATATGATTTCAAGGCCCAATAAGTAGATTTCCTAGAGCCCAATATGGAATTCGATTCAAAAGGTCCTATATTTTTGAAAATTTTGAAAAAGGACTAATCCACACACAAAACCTTTGACGAAAACAAGAAAATATGTTGTTTTTCCTAAAAGGACAATCTGGTGTACTAAGCTTATGCGTGGGGTCAAGAAAAGGGCTAAACCATAAAGGTCTATTATACATAGTCTTACTCTGCATTTCAGCAAGAAGTTGTTTTTGAAGAAAACATACGTCTACTATCTCTAATTTTTTTGAAAAAGGACTCATCCACACGCAAAACATTCACGAAATCAAGAAAATATGTTTTTTCTAAAAGGACACTCTGGTGCACTAAGAAACCACAAGGGTCTATTATAAGCTCTGCATTTTAGCAAGAGGTTAATATAGGTCCTATATCTTTGAAAATTTTGGAAAAGAGCTAACCGACACAAAACATTCCCGAAATCAAGAAAATATGTTGTTTTTTTTCTTAAAAAAAAACAGTTTAGTCCACTAAGCTTATGCGCGGGATCTAGAAAAGGACTAGACTACAAGAGTCTATTATACACAATCTTATTTTGCATTTCAGTAAGAGGTTGTTTCGAAGATAATACGTAGGAAGAGAATGTATAAGATGAAAGTACCTCAGAGCTAAGCTGCGAATCTTTTCTAGATGGAGAAGCAAAATCAAGCAATTGAAAGAACTTTGCTTGTCCCAATTCAGTGCAATTTTGCCAGTAATAAATAGCCAAGTCAAATGCCCTTGTTCTGAACTCTAGAAATCCCCTGTCAATATCTGGTTCATGCCTTGACACATATGGTTTCAATAATGTATCATATATGTATCTTGTTCCCTTTGTTTTTGGATACCATAAGTATATTATAAGTGCCAATTTTGCTTCACTGTACATTGGTAGCCTGAAATAACACAAAATGGAATGTCAAATGCAAATCGCACACCATAAGGCTTACGGTCTAGTGATATCGGTCAGAGTCTTTTGGGCGTGTGAGTTTGATTATAATCTTTTTATTTAAAAGAAGAATGTGCTATGTTGTTTAAACTCTTCAAAAATGACGACGGATGTGTCTTGGATCCTTCGAAAGTAGTGCATCTTTGAAGGATCTGACATGAGTGCGCCTTCCATTTTTGGAGTCAGAGCAACATAGGTTTCGTGTATTGAATGGAAGGCTTGGAAGTCGAGGCAATTTGCAGACTACAAAGGCGTATATAACCTAGTGATGTCAATGAGTTCTCCACGCAATAGGTGTGAGTTTGATTTTAAAAAAATAAGAATGTGAATTGAAGTTTCATGCTATGTTGTCCGGAATCTTCAAAAAAGTCAATGGGTGCATTCTGATTCTCAAAAAGTACTTCATTTTAGAGGATCTGACATGAGCGCAATAACAACATTTTTGGGGAGGCTAAGCAATGTAGGTTTCATGTATCAAATGGAAGGCCTAGAAGTCTGCAAATTCCATACACAAAAGCGTACAACCTAATGATATCAATGAGTCTTCCATGAAATAGGTGTGTGAGTTCAATTATAATTTAAAAAAAAAAAAAGAATGTGAATTGAAGTGTCATGCTATGTTGCTCAAACTCTTTTAAAATGTCGACGGGTGTGTGTCAAGTCTTCCAAAAGTGCTGTATTTAGGAGAGTACGACAAAAGCGCGCCGACATGTAGAGTTTGAGCATATTCTTAGATTTCATGTATCAGATGGAAGGCCTAGAAGTTTATTGAGTTCATACCATGTCATGAACACATCACCAATGCTCTCAAATATTCTCAACAGTGCTACAATAATCCTGAACAAGAAAAAAAATATTAGAACTAATCGAAACGATTCACCTACAATTGAGGGAAAATTAGAAGAAATGTAGCAAAATTGTTGACTCTCTTGCCAACCCAACAAACTCAGCCTCGCTCTATGTTACTCAGACTCTTTAGAAATATAGTCGAATGTGTGTCGGATCCTCCAAAGGTTATGCATCTTTTAAGGATCCGACACTGATACAACAACATCAGAGGATCCGAACAACGTAGTGTCCCTTCTAATGTAAGATACAAGTAGAAAAGGACCAAGTCAAGAAAGGAATAAAGTTCCAATAGACCAAAGTATGCTACCATTTACTTTCTAGAATCTCATTAATACTTCTTTTTCCATGTCATTTTCATATGGGTAGTTGTAAATTGCTAACTACTCTATCAATTAGTATAGACTAAAAGAATAGACTTTTGATTATCATTGGTTGACCTAAAGTTTATCTAAGGAAAATAATTTGATTAGAAGTTATAATTAGACTCTTTTTTTTAATTAATCAAAAAGCTTGAACATGTCAAAAGACTACTCACTACCAATCATTTCTACAAATCCCTTTTTGCCAACTTTGCTTTCTTGATGGTTCAACTCTCCCACCCACCCCACCCCCACCCCCTCCTCCTCCTCAATTAACAACCCCACCACCCCCAAGATAAACCAAAAATAATACTTTATCCATTTCACTTTGTTTGACACTATTTCTTTATTACAACACATTCTACGTGACCATGAGGTTATAGGTTCAAGCCTTGAAAACAGCCTCTACCAAAAATGCAAGATAAGGCTGCAAACAATAGACTCTTGTTGTCGGGCCCTTCTCTGGACCCTCTACACATGTTCAAAACTACAAGTTCCAAGAAACTCATAAGCCCACACCTTGTTATACCATTTTCACTCTACAAAATTCTGCGTCAAGTCAAACTACAACAAACGAAAAAGTACAAGAACAAAGTTATTTACCAATATTGGCACCAAAATCTGAGTTCTTCAATTTCAACTCTGTTCTTCTCAATAGTCTTATAACATTCAAAAGCAGGATATGCATATCCAAGAACCAATCTGTCAAAAAACCAAAAAAAATCACAAAGCAGAGTTCAAAAAATACACTATAAACCCCACACATACAAAACAAAAAGCAATAAAGCCCAAAAATCCAAAAGATAAAAACAGAAGGAATCATCAAAAGCAATAGTTAAAACAAGAAAACAAAAGATCACATACACTAAACTGCTGGTGATGAGTTCTCCCAACATCTTTTCTTCAAAATACCTAAACAAAAAATCAACACAAAAAACTCAAAATTTATAAGAAATACACATAATTTTTTTTATTTTTTTTATTTTTATTATTATTATTATTATTATTATTATTATTTTTTATTTTTTTAATACACATAAAAATTGAATCTTTGATCAAACTGTAATTTATTTTTTTTGGCTGAACTCAAAATGGGAGATACCCAAAAGCTAAATTACCAAAAAGAAAAACTTGGGTTCTTCAAAATACCTAAAAAAACAACAAAAACAATCAACTCATTAGCAAAAATTACAAGAAATACCCATAAAAATCAAATCTTGATCAAACTGTAAAAAAAAAAAAAAAAAAAAACTAACTTATTAAACTCAAATGAGAGGAACCCAAAAGCTAAATCACCAAAAAGAAAAACTTGAGATTTCAAAATACCTAAAAAAACAAAAAAAAAATCAACCCATTAGCACAAATTATAATAAATACCCATAAAAATTGAATCTTGAACAACTGTTAAAAAAAATAAAAATGCAAATGTGAGAAACCCAAAAACTAAAAGGAAATATGTTATATGACTAACAAAAATTAACACAAAAAAACTCAACCCATTAGCAAAAAAATCTAAAAAAAACCATAAAAATTGAATCTTGAAACTAATTTACCAAAAGAAGTTGTAATCTTTTACCTATAAGAGAAATGATTCAAAGGGGTTTAATAATTTGAAGGAATTTCAAGAACTCAAAGTGAAATTTCTGTTTTTTTTTTTATAATATAGTTACTTTTGTGCAAAGAAAGGATCTTAAATTCTGGAAAAAAAAACATATAACTGCAAGGGGAAAACGTGAAAGAAGAGGAAGATGGAGAGAACAAGTTCGTAGTATTTGTTATTATTGGAACGTGCAAGGTTTCTATATATATATACGCAATGATTTGGTAGGGTGGGTGGGGTAGACCTACTATTTTTTATTCGGTGTCTGATATTTAATTTGCCGCTCAATTAAGAAGTTTTGCGTTGATGAGTAAAACGTTTTCTAATAAAGGCGATTTCTTATTCAATAGTCGGATGATTAAAAATTTAAAGATGATTACTATTTCATTATGATCCTTATTGATTCTTATTAATTGTTATGTTTTTCTCTATTATTTTCTTGTTTTTTAATTTGAGTTTGATATACTTGAGTCGAGTATCTTTTGATAATATTTCTTTACCTTCTCAAGATAGTAATAAAGTACACATATATTTTATCTTCCCCAAATTCTTGCTTAATGGATTTCACTAAATATATTATTGTTGTTATGATTTTGATACAACAACGTATCATCTAAAATTTCTTTTTTAAAAATAAAAAATACTTACTACTATTTTATCATAATCCTTATTGAGCATCTTGAGATTCAAATTTTTTGATTAAAAATGAAAAAAATACTTATTACAACAGTATACTTTTTAAGTATCTTGACATTTGAGACTTATGATTAAAAATGTTAGGATATATATTATTTACCATGATCCTTTATAAGCATCTTGATACCCAAAACTTTTGAATAAAAATAAAATGGTACTTATTATTTTACTATGATCTATCGTCCTTATTAAATATTTGACATTTAAAACTTCTAATTAAAAATAAAGAGATATTTATTATTTTACGATTCTTATCAAGTATCTTCATATTTAAAATTTTTAATTAAAAAAATAATATAAAAAATATTTATTACTTTACCACGACTCTTAACGTGGAAAGGTGAGGGGGATTTGGCTAAAGTAATACTTAGAAGAGAAAGGCATTTGACGATTTCTTAGGAGGGACGCCTTGTATTTTATTTTTATTTGCTTTTTCAGAAAATCAGTTATTTTTATTTGTTTTTTTTAAAAAAATTAGTTTTTCTTTTCTCATATATTTTACAGGAAATTGAGTGAAAGTGGATTTCTTGGGATTTTTTTTTCAAACGGCGGGTTTAGCGGTTGAAAGTCTCGTGGTGTGATGAGATAATTTTGATAATATTTATTATTTATTCAAACAGAAAAGGTCAAAATATACCGCTAATATTTTGTATTTTTTTATTATATATATATAGGGAAGAATGTGTATGTTATTTTATCCGTACCTGAGAGATTTTTGATAGATTCTCGATTTAAATTAATTATATTAAAATTAATTTTAAAAAAATAAATAAAGTAATGAAGTAACTATATAAACTTTTTTTTCACCTTTTATCATATTAATTTATCATTTAACATCTTTGTTTGGATGGTTGTTAAGTATTATTTCATAATATATTGTATTGTATTGTTTTATTTTAATGAATATAGTGTTTGGATAGATTGTATTGTTCGTCATTATATAATATCAAACATCCATAATTTGAATGATAAACCTATAAGAAAGTAGGGTACGGGGTAGAGCTACTACGAAAAAGTAGAATAAAAGACGAATGATTATTAAATAATAAATAAAGATAAAATGAAAAAAAATATATTAAGGTAACAATGCAATTACACCAAATCGATCATTACATGAAATGGGTCTTTTCATCGTTACCTAACGATGTATTTAAACCATATGATACAATAAAATTTAAGTGACAATCAAAACAAATATTATATTTAAACTAACAATACAAAATAATACATCCAGTAACAACCATCCAAACAAGATGTAAATTAAAATTAATTTATGTAAGACCCTTGAATGTGTATATGGAAGTTTTAGGTTGTGGTTTATAGAAAAATAGAGTTGAAAATTTAAAAATATAACATAAAAATATAGGAAAATAAAGCATGAAGAGAAGTTTCATAGAAGAGAATATCAATGGAGAAATGAAGGGTTTAGTTGAAAATTATTTGCTTAATTATATTATGTTTTGGACTCAATGTTTTGTCTCAATTGGCTAGCAAATACATTATGCTTAATTTCAATGTTTTATTATTTCTTATTTTGATTTTCTGTCTGATGTATAGTATCTGCATTGAAGTCCAACAAAATCTAAAGTCGCGCATTGCAAAGCCTAATTCTCTAGATATCTCCTTCAACAAGTTTTTTTTTTTCATTTTCAAGACTCGAACTTGAAACTTCTGATTAAAGATGGGAGGATCTTGACCATAATCTGTCACAATTAACAACCTATGTTGACATTGCTTTTTTTTTTCTTTTCTTACAAGGGCTTTTATAACTACTTTCATATATCTTCTTTGGTCAAATTGACCACATTTTTTTTTATGTTTCATTGACCCACAAATAAATTAGCCTATGGTTGGTTTTATCAGCCTTTTGGAAGTTTCATGTGACATAATTATGAAGTTTCCCACACACATTAAAAAAAGAAGAAGAGGCCAACGACATAATCATAAACAACTTAAGTTATATGTAATGACGATGCGAAAAATATTTAATGTATAATTAGGGGTTAAAACATTTTAGATGGATAATATTTTTAAAAATTTATAAATTAACACACACGAAAATTTGAGATAATTTTAAAATTTTATTTCATTGCTTTAGAACTTCAAAAATGGTGTCATGAGTTGATTTTATATAGGCTATGAGTATCATTTAATAGATCATCACGAATCTAACTATATAGTTTATGTTCTAGATTCAAAGTTTGTCTCAATTGACTGCATCAAATATTACCCAAATTTATTTTCTTTGTTGCAAATTTGACCTCTTAAGTGTGAATGACTTTAATATATATTTTTATATTTCATAAATCCTAGAAGTAATTAAATTAATTAATCAATGATTTGGACTAATTATGAGCCATAGGAAGCTTCATGTCACATTATTTGAATTATGTACAAATATAGGGATCTAATTACCTTGTAGCTTACACTATCCTTTTAAACATTTTTTAGTTCCTCTTTTTACCCTTATTCCACCTGTCTTAACATTATCAGAAGTTTCGTGTTTGATGCTTTTTAAATCCTAATTAGTCAGGATTACAATAGAAATTGACGAAGACTAGGCAAAAAAAAGATAAATTATTTTGATTTCAATGTGTTTAACATAAGTTGTACTTTTGCCACTAATAAAAGCATGTTGAATTTTAAATTAAGATGGATTAAAAGAAAAGGTCACAAGTTTATTACAAATTAGTTGCAATAAAGACAAATTGGATTAATATCTTTAGCTCATATATGTACTTTTAGGATAAGAAGAAACAATAATTCAATATTTTTTCCTCTTTATTAGAACCAAAAAATATGCAAGATGAGTTTGCTTCTTCATATCAACTTGGTAGGTTTTGTCCATATATAACAATTGAATACTATTATTATTATTATTTAATATTTAATATAAACTTTGATCCATCCACTTCCTATTTATAAATACCTTCTTTTAGTTTTCCTATTTAAAGACAAACATAATTTGTTTTGTTTTAACCAAACAAATTAAGGTTGTAGCGAGGTAGTAAACCACTTTTTGATCCTTAATTATTAGGGTCTCGAGTTTGAACTCTGAAAATACTGAGTTATTTTTGATATATAGTAAGTATTTTTTCTCTTAAGTAGAATTTCCTGACGTGCATTTATTATAATCGAGATTAAAAACATATATCGGTTATCGTGTGATTTTTTTTTATAAAAAAAAAAATGCTTTATATTGAAGATAGAGGCAAAGAACTAGTGTACTTTTTATCCCATTCTAATTATAATTTAAAATGATCTCATGATCAGTGGGTATCATGATCTCCATTATGAGATAATTAAGTAGTTGTAGCTTTGAGACATGAATGGAGATTCTTAAAGAATTAATTAAGAAATAGTGTGTATAGTACGTATGCAGATCTTATCCTGTCTCGTGAAAATAAAAATAAATCGAATAAAGCCCTTAATTATATTGATTATAATTGTTTTTTCGCAAGATGAAAAGAAAATGGATCTTAACATTTTCAATCCATCGTCCAAAAAATTCACTTGCCTAGCACTGATATACATTTAGAATATACACTAATTATATACAGATTCTACATTGTGATTATATATTAGATAAAATTTCTTTTTTAAAAAAAATATTTTTTATTATAGACTGTTGGATTTTTATTTTTTTTATGTACTATCTGGTGTTCGATGTTAATATTGGAGTTCAACTTTATCAGATTGTTATGTGTAGTAAATCTCTCAAAAGATAATCACAATTCACAAACACATCTTTTTTGGGTCATTTGTAGAAGGAATTAAGGAAATAAAGGTTGGAGATGCTTGCAATAATTAAATTATATAACAATTTGGGGTTAGAGTTTGTTAAAACAACTTACTAACTATAGTAGGCCAACCTAAAAGGTGCTTTAATTTGTTATTTTCAATTAATCAAAAAATTTCATTATACTATCAATATATATGTATATAACTTAAATCCTTTCATTTGTTTGTTTTATTTTTTAAGCAATTGATGAGACAAAGGGGTCGTTCGATAGTTGGTTAGAATTATACAATTATTAATTATGTGGAATAACTTATTTTACATTCTATTCTGTGTAAGTTAATATGCTAATTTCTTCGTAGATTTCTAAATTACAAACCAAAGGAAAGATAATTATTTTATTTATGTCATCACATTGCTTTATTGATTTTTATGCCTTTATACACAAGCTAGTCTTTTGTTTGCTTGGCATACACGTAAATGGTTGACCGTAAGACTTTAAATTTGTATTTTTTTCATATCAAAACAGTTATCATATTTTTCTTTTATACGCTTTTTAAGAAAATACTCTCTCCATTTTAATTTATTTGTTAAATTTTGACTTGACACACCTATTAAGTAAATAATGATTGATATAATGAGTTTACCATTTTACTCATATTAATTGACAAGTCCCAACTCCCAAACATATTTACTCACTACATTTTTCAAAGATATTAATTCAATGTTAATAAATTGAGAGTATGATAGAAAAAAAATTGTCCTTCTTAAATTTGTCAAAAATGACAAGTAAAAATAGAAATTAAATTAGGAAATATTTGATAAGTAAATCGAAACGTAGGAAGTAAATAGTATATATATATATATACACACAAAATAAAGGTCAAATTTAGATATTTTTATGAATTAAGAAAATGCATGCTTCTATCATCGCTTGATCACCTAATTTGGTTTATTAATTTAGATTATTTAATAGCATTAGAAAATTAAGTAAAGTTAGTTATGTTAGGTGAACCCTCTTTCATGCATGGAGAAAATATTAGAAAAAAATAAGAAGAAAAAGAATGTGGATGTAGGAGTTAAATATTCTTTTCGATTCAGTTTTATGTGAAATAGTTTAAATCGATACAAAAAAATATTCATGGTCTATGTTATAACATTTATATGATTATAAAACTTTTAAAATTTATAGCTTTAAATATGTCGTAATATTTGTGTGGTTGTAAAAGTTATTCATTAATTAAGGATAAAATGAGTAAAGTTAAGTACAATATTTTTTAAATATAAAAACAATATTCTTTTGTAACGGATTAAAACAAAACGCATGTCATATAAATTAGAATGAGCGAATTAACTTTCAACTATTGATAAGACAGTCATACTTTCTTCGCTTAAACTAGAACTTAATCAAGTGGCTCAGTGTAAAGGGCATTCCGATGCACAAAACATTCACGTTAGCTGGATTTAGGAAGAAGTGCTTAAGGTGTGATGTAGTCAACATATCCTATACAAGCATTAATAATTGCTTTCAGAGCTCGAACTCGTGACTTGGTCCAAGCTAGGCTTCCCCTTCTAGTAGACTTGGTTTTCTTATAGACTCATCTCTTAGGTTCATTTACATAGTCTATATACCACAAATTCAATACAACACATCTTTTTGATAGTTCATTGACCCTAGAATAAATTAGTATATAGTTTAGACCAAGTATAATCAAGCCATTCGAAGTTTCGTGTGACATATATCATAAAAAAAAAAAAAAAAACAAAGAGTAGTGATCACTTAATTAAAAGGCCAAAATAAAATAATAAACAATAATCTTGATTTTTATGTTTAACATAAAAACTCAACTTTTTCATAAAAGCATATTGGATTATTAATGAGTTAAGATGGATTAATTAAAAGAAAAAAGCTAAGTAATTATTTATACCATAGGAGGCCACTCTGTTCAATAATTCATCCCAATGCATATTGATATTGAATTTATCGTTAGGTTGTGTCGAGTTAAATTTATACTAATTTTTTTCCCTACAAAAAAAAAAAGACTTCTTTTTCCTCATCTTAAATTTGAGAATATGAAGTCTAAAAATCTGCATATATTATATGAGTCTTTGAGATAACCGTCTTTTATTTTCTTTCTAGGTATCTTTCACAAAGTCTTTGATTTTAATATATTGACAACAAATAATTGGAGAATTAGAAACCATATAATAATTAGCAATTCCCATATATTGTAGTTTAATAATGAAGTTAGGTTTCAAGAAGTTGAATGTTGATTCATCAACTTAATTTTAAATTAACTCCTTTAATTTTTGTTTCCTTTTTTCCTTCCAAAGACAAACTTGCTTTGTTTTTAAGATAGAGGCTAGAATTTTTGTACTTTTTATCCTTTTTAAAATAAATATTAATATCATGAGTGGGAATCATGATATTCACTATATAAATTGTAGCTTTTAAATAGGCATGGAGAATTCCATGAGTGCTACAAGAAATGTCAATGAACTTATAGATAAATTGATACAAAATTGACAGAGTGAGTTTTCAAACTAACAAATTAAGCATTTTGCATATAACATATTGAAACAAATGACAAAATGAAAGTCATTTTGCATATAACATTTTGTATATCATTTTGTATACAAAAGCATTTTGCATATAACATTTAATTTTGTATATCAGATGCAAAGAACATTTTCAGCAAAATTGGAAAAATCATGTTTTATTCAAGTATATATATTATAGACATCAATTGGGTCTAAACTACCTTGCTATTATTCTTTTTTATTTTGTCTTGCTTTATATTTTAGCGCTATTAAAAAAAAGAAGAGTTTTTTTTCTCTTTTTTTTCAACTCTTTAATTTTAATTTTACATGTGATAGATAAAAATTCACACAAAATTAAACAATATTTTAACACATTTTATATATCTTTAGTAAAAAATCATAAAATTTTCTTTAATATTTTTTTTGGAAATCAAGATAAATTCAAAAAATGCAAAAATGAGACATGTAGCCCATTTGGCCATGCGATATGAAATCATGATATAAAATCATGATATGGAATCATGAGATGAAATTGAAGTTTTGTTTGGACATACGAAATGAAATTTTTGTGTTGTATATTTTCTCATAAACATAAAAATCTCATAAGTTGTAAAACTATTAAAATAGCCGCAATTGTTTATTCAATCTTATCAAATAATTTTTTTTATATAAAATCACATAATAAATTATTACAAAGCTATTTGTTCTCCACTTAAGGAATTTCATCTAACTTTAATTTAATAAAAAAAATGAACATAAATTGTAGTGTACTAGTCTTTAATATAATCCTCCCACATAATACGGACAATTTCCTCACGTTGAACTTGCATTTCTCGATCATGTGACCGAGAAGACGAACCAACATTGTTACTTTGAGCCATTTGTTGGTCAATATCATCCACAACTATATTTTCATGCTCATAGACCATAAATATTTCATCAGTACTTTGGTATTCTTGCAAATAATTATTTAACATTGCACAAGTTATGACAATTTTCACTTGTGTGTCAATATCATAATGGTTCGTGCCTTGTTTCAGTATTCTAAATCTATTTTTCCAAACTCCAAAAGTCCGTTCAATCACATTGCGCACAGATGAATGCCTATAATTAAACAGTTCTTTGGCATTTTGAGGCTCTCTTTCACCTCCTCGGTAATCTTGCAAATGATAGTGTAGTCCTTTGTATGGAGCAAAAAATCCTTTTGTCTTTTGGGGAAACCAGCATCAACGACATAATATTTATCTACCAACAAACATTTTATAAAGAATTACTAAAAGCATATGTGTCACGACCCAAGCCTAGGGCCTAGACGTGACCGGCGAATGGGGAACCCGAAGGAACCCCAAACAAGCCTCATAGCGTATCTTACACATCATTGGTCGCGGAAGCAATTAAAATGACCATAAGCGATAAGCATAATCAAGGGGGAAATCGGGACTAAGGGAGCAAGAAAAAAGAAGAAGAAATGATACATAAATACCATAGATGAATCAAGCTCAAACATAATACACAACTTGTCCAACACCACCTCTAAACATAGGTACTTTAGCGGGGGCCAAGACAAACAACTGGGCTCACCCTCATAGTCAAAACATAACTAAAAGGAAAAGTCTTATACATAGCAAAAGATCATAAGCAACGTCCCCGGAATGGAGGACTCACCAATAACCTTGATAGAAAATCGTATTAGCCACGCGGAGGACGAGGGTCAAGCGGTGCTCCGGTCCCTACATGGTGACATCATGTAGGCATAGAGTATGCGTTAGTACGTTTGAATGTACTAAGTATATGGGATGCAATGCAATGCAACAAGGGATGGACATCATAGGCAAAATGCATAATCGTACCCGATAGATAGCATATTAATGAGATGATATGTATAATGATGCTTATATAAAAATCATATTTAGTAGGACATAGTATATGTGTAGTGAGTGACCATCAATATAGTATTTCCAAGGCCTACCACCCCCTTGGAGAGGCGAAAGAGGTACAAACCCCTCAATATGGTTATACGGGCCTACTACCCCCCGTACTAGGCAACCAAGGTACAAACCCCTCGATACGGTTATACGGGCCTACTACCCCCCGTACTAGGCAATCAAGGTACCAACCCCTTGATACGGTTACCCGGGCCTACAACCCCCCGAGCTAGGCTTGATCGACTCACACACTATATAGAGAAAATCATATACATGTATCCATTTCATCATCATTTCAATACTTATATAATCATCCGACTCATAGGACGTACATTGGACCTTCCATTTCATAAGAATTCTATAAATGGCATTTTATCAAACATATGGTGGGCTACTTGTTCATGTAAATAAAATCATGTGTTTCAAGAGTACTAAGTCCAACCAATTTCAAAATCCATATAAAACAGCCCACCAACAACATACATATATATATACATATATAACAACCTTCATAATTTGATCATTGAGGCATGAAAACCATAAACATCATATAATCATTCCATTTCATGATAATATACAAAAATAGACCATAATAGGATGTGTAGTAATAATTCCATAATTCAAGAGTTCATAAATGATCATAAGGACCCATAAACTTGAAGTAAAATAGAGGATAAATGGTTGGACTTGTGGAAAGGAAGGTTTCCACAATCAACCCACATACCTCAACTTTGGAGAATTCTTGATGAAGATTGGAATGGAGAATTGCTTGAGATTGAATCTTGAATCCGGAATTAAAGCTTGGGATCCTTGAATTTGGTTGATGATCTTGGTGGAATTTTTGGAGAGGGTTTAGAGAGAGTTTTTTTGGATGTTTTGAAGTTAAATGACTAAGTATGGATATGTCCCCTTTTTATAAAAACGTCCCAACACTTAGAAGAAAAATTGAGGCGGGTGAACAGTGTTTTCGGCTACTGGAATTTGCATTTTCTGCCGGACAGGTTTTACGAAAATGGTCATAACTCCTTCATCCTAACTCGGAATGAGGTGAAACAAATTGCGTTGGAAAGCTAACTCACAGAGCTTTAATTTTGATAGTTTGAGCTCCTTCCAGTTCCTTGTGTGCTGAGAGATATGCCCCTTTAAAGTTGACCCTCAAAATCGCATTTTTTGCGATTTTCGAATTTTGATACGGTTGTTCTAAAATTCGGGTTAGACTCATTTCCCACTCAATTTGACCCCCTGAATAAGAATATGAAGTCGAATTTCCGAAATGATGCACGGATTTTGAGATATATGGAAATTACAATTTTAGGTGTTTTCGAAGCACATTTTCGGGCATTTTTGGGGTCGTTTCAATATCTCCCCCTTGGGAACATTCGTCCCCGAATGTCAAAGAAACGTACATGAGAAACACAAACATGGCAAATTCAGCCCACATAGGGATGCAACAATGCACTTACACCTCATTTCAAAAACTTCAACATAGTTGTAAAACCACAATGAACTTGTTAACTTAAACATGAATGTATGCAATGACATGGTGGCTGAACTTAAGACCTGAGATTTTATAAAGGGTTTAGATCAATACCTTAAGCTTGAGTGGAGTGGAAAAGATAAGGATATCGCCTTTGCATGTCCGCTTCGGCCTCCCAAGTCGCACTTTCAACTTGTTGATTTCTCCAAAGGACCTTAACGGAAGCCACATCTTTGTTTCTCAACCTCTTCACTTGTCTATCTAAAATCTGGACCGGAACCTCTTCATAGGTCAAATTATCTTCAACAACACCCACAACATCAAGAGGCACAATGGCATTCGGATCACCCACACACTTCCTCAACATAAACGCATGAAATACCGGATGAACCAAATCCATTTCGCTAGGCAATTCCAACTCATAAGCTACCTTGCCAATTCTCCTCATCACCTTATAAGGACCCACGTATCTTGGGCTCAACTTGCCCTTCTTACCAAAACGAACCACACCCTTCATGGGTGACACCTTCAAATAGACCCAATCACCAACTTGGAATTCAAGAGCCCTTCTCCTCACATCGGCATAGGACTTTTGGCGACTTTGGGCCGTCTTCAACCTTTCTCTAATCATCCTAACCTTCTCAAGAGCCTCCATAACTAGATCTGGTCCTAACAAGGCCACCTCACCAACCTCAAACCACCCAACCGGTGATCTACAACGTCTCCCATAGAGAGCCTCAAAAGGAGCCATACCGATGCTAGAATGATAGCTATTTGTCACGACCCGGGAGCACCCCCAAGTCGTAACAAGGCGTACTCGACCCCGAAGGGGTCTTATACAAGCCACATAGTCATTCATTGCATTCAATAATGAAAATAGTGCGGAATAATAATAAAAAAACTTATTTACATCCACACATTTAAACTTCTTAAAACAACTTTAAAAACACACAGCGGAAGTCTAAGTCTCACATGGCCATGTTAGACACAGTCGCAAAACATAAGTAGGGACACGGCCCTTTACAATCAAAAGAAGTCTATTACATGAACAAAAGAACTTAAAAGTCTTGTCCTCGAATCCATAAGGACATACCAAGTCTTGGAGGAAAGCAATCCAACACTTCAAACTAGCTAGGAGGGATCACTTGCCGGAACCTACACTTATAGTAAAAATATGAAGAATATGGGTTAGTACACAAAATGTACTAAGTATGATGACCATGCAAAACATGTTTAAAAAGGGACATTTTAGTTAGAAACCATGCATTATGCCACCTTTTTGAAATATCATGAACAATAGCATAAAAGACATACAAGACAAGCATAACATCAAGTAAGTCATAATATCACCTTTAAACAATATCAACATGAAAACTTTTACCTTGGACCTTCACCTCAAGAAACCCTTATGCTATACCTCGTGCAATGTATGGATGGCGTCCCATACCACCATCCATACTAAGGCACCACATTTAGGTCACTTAAAGTAACTTATCATTCCTTTCTTTCATCTTTGCACAATATTCATACATAAGAGGTATATCATTAATTAAGACATGACAAGGGAAAATAACTCGTAATATAACCCAAGTATAACATGCATAACATATTAAGCATTTAAGAGCCAACATTCTTTAATAACCTCATTTAGGGTACATTCATGTCACAGTCATTAGGATTTAGAGAAACTCACTATGACCCTCTCCAAGCCTACTCGTGCAATGTATAGGTAGCATCCCATACTACTACCTACACTTTGTAGAACCTGTCAAGAAACCATAATGAAATCTCACATGATGGGAAGTAAGCGTTTAACCGACATAGACCATGAGAGCTTGTCATGGAATCCGGTGTCATGAATCCCCACACCGAAAAGAGGTGGTCTACTTGCCTAAGGAAGACCGGTATATATAGCTTAATGGATCCACTAGCTTCCTATGCGGGCATATAGTTTATGGGATAAGGTCGACGATCATTGAAACTCATGCCTAACTGTCGGGGGAGTTTCCATCTAACCAAATCCGCTCGGTGCTTAGCCTACATTCCCATAGAATAGTTCATTACTTTGACATCATCACATATGAAAGGGTGCCATAAGCCTACCGATTCAAGGTACATTATTTAACACATGAAAGGGTGCCATAAGCCTACCGATTCAAGGTACATTTAGGAAAGCTCATTAACTCCTCTTGAAAGGGTGTCATGGGCCTACCGATTCAAGTCTCATCATTAACCTTTATGGAAAGGTGCCATAGGCCTACCGAATCCAAGGTTCATTACTTATCATTAATGGAAGGGTGCCATAAGCCTACCGATCCAAGGTTCATTATAAGCATGTGTGGAAGGGTGCCATAAGCCTACCGATCCAAGGATTCAACAATCAACAATATAATCATTTATACAAGAAAAGGATGCATAAGCCCTACCAATTCAAGGTATACTTTACATTGAAGAATCCTTCATATTCTATCATCAACATTCATGAGTGTCAAATTGAGAAATAATCTTTCAATAGTAACACATTTACATTCATAACATGATCACATTATCTTCATTGAACTCTCATTCATACAATGTCATGATAACACTTCAATTTCTTATACTATGCCTTCAAGGCCATGGTCACAATGTAACAAACAAGTAAACAATTCTAAGTCAACATTAGCTCCTCATGTCTTGCCTTTAAGGCCATGGTCACAATACATTCCATAATTAAACACCTCCACCATAAGTGGATCAAACCAAGCAAGAACAATTTTATCCCTAATATGAGATTAAGCCAACTTACCATCCTCCAAAGCCATAATAACCATTACTCAATTCCCAACAATTCTATCACCACAAGGTGATTCGCCCATAATTTGCCCATAAGGCCACAATCCTCAATTCATCCATATACCAACAATTCATCAACATTAAATCATAGGCATTAAACCCACTTCATAAGCAAATTCAAGTCTTTTAATGAAAACATGGGTTCTTGAAGAAGTTTCATATAAAATCATCTTAAAATCATAAATACAACTTCAATTCACCAATATAATGACTTTGAAAACATTTTACCCATGAACCCATAACTAGAATAGAAAATAGAAGTTTTGTTCTTTGAAGACTTTTGAAACCCTTTTTAATGGACTCCTTGAAGGAAAGATAATCAAGGATCAAGGGTCACCATACCTTTGCTAAGATTCCCCAAGAAAATTGATGAAGACACCACCTTCAAACCAAGCCCTAGCTCCAAGTTCTTGACTTTCTTAAATGGAGGTTTGTAGAGAGGGAAATGTTTTTAGGGATGGGAATTGGATTATGGTATCTAGGAAATAATATAAGTCCTTTGAAAAAAAAGGGTCCAACACTTAGAAAAATTTTCAGGCGGGTGAACAGTAATGAACAGTAACATTAGCTACTGGAATTTGCCTTTTTCTGCCGGACAGACTTTACGAAAATGGGCATAACTTTTTCGTCCGAACTCCGAATGAGGTGAAACGAAGTGCGTTGGGTAGCTAACTCAAAGGGCTTTCCATGGATATATTATTGGCCACCCAACTAATTTGTGTGCTAGGAGATATGACCCTCCAAAGTAGACCCTCGAAAAAGGCTTCACTTGGAAATTTCGGATTTTGATACGGTTGCTCTAAAATTTGGGTTAGACCCATTTCCCACTCAATTTGACCCCCTAAACAAGAATATGAAGTCGGATTTTCGAAAAATGAAACGGATCTTTTTATATACAGCTAAACAAGTTTTTGGTAACTTCCGAAGCACATTTTTAAGAACTTTTGGGTCAAATTCAAATATAATCATTTCATTAAGTTCTCGACTCCAAACTCACATGTGAGGCTCTAGTTTCACTCTATCATTTTCCGAGTCGTTACACTATTGTTATAGGCAAACTCAATCAATGGAAGATGATCATCCCAACTACCCTTAAGCTCCAATACACAAGCCCTAAGCATATCCTCAAGTGTTTGGATAGTCCTTTCGACTTGTCCATCCGTTTGCGGGTGAAAGGCCGTAGTAAGCTTAACTCTCGTACCTAGACCCTTTTGAAAGGACTTCCAAAAGTGTGAAGTAAATTGAGTACCACGGTCCGATATGATGGATAGAGGAATCCCATGCAACCTTACCAAGTCATGAATATATAACCTTGCATAATCTTCCGCCCCATATGTTGTCTTTACCGGTAGAAAATGAGCCGATTTTGTCATCCTATCAACCACCACCCAAATAGAATCAAAACCTTTTCTAGTCTTGGGTAAACCAACTACAAAATCCATATTAATTTCTTCCCACTTCCAAGTAGGAATCTCTATGTCTTGGGTTAGACCACCCGGCCTTTGATGTTCGGCCTTGACTTGTTGACAACTATGACAACCGGAGACGAATTTGGCAATGTCCTTCTTCATGCCTCCCCACCAATACACATCCCTCAAATCTCTATACATTTTGGTGGAACCGGGGTGAATGGAGTAGGAAGAATTATGAGCCTCCTCAAGAATTTTCTCCCTCAAACCATCAACACAAGGCACACACAACCTACCTTGGTACCTAAGGGCACCATCTCCCCCTTGGGAGAAAACTTCCACCTTACCCTCTTTCACCAAGGCCTTCAATTCTAACAAGGAAGAGTCAAGATCTTGTTTTGCTATCACCTCATCAACCAAGGAAGACCTAGCACCATCAACAACGACCACACCACCATTACTAATTTCTTCCAACCTAACCCCCAACCTAGCCAACCGATGCACCTCCCTAGCCATTTCCCTATCACCAATATCAACATGAGCTAGGCTACCCATAGACACCCTACTCAAAGCATCCGCCACCACATTAGCTTTACCGGGATGATAATGCACACTCATATCATAATCTTTAAGAAATTCTAGCCACCTTCTTTGTCTCAAGTTGAGGTCTTTTTGGGTGAAGACATATTGGAGGCTCTTATGATCGGTGAACACATCAACATGTACCCCATACAAGTAATGACGCCAAATCTTTAAAGCAAACACCACCGCGGCTAATTCAAGGTCATGCGTAGGATAGTTCTTTTCATGCACTTTGAGTTGTCTAGACGCATAGGCTATCACCTTACCATTTTGCATTAGGACACAACCCAAGCCAACTCTAGAAGCATCACAATACACAACGAATCCCTCAAGCCCATCCGGTAGTGACAATATAGGAGCGGACACAAGTTTATCTTTCAAGGTTTGAAAACTCCTTTCACACTCGTCGGTCCACTCAAACTTAGCCTTCTTTTGTGTCAACTTAGTCATGGAAGAAGCAATAGAAGAAAACCCATTCACAAATCTCCGATAGTAACCCGCTAAGCCCAAGAAGCTCCTAATATCCGACGGGGTCAATGGCCTAGGCCAATTTCTAATCACATCGGTCTTCTTAGGATCTACCTTAATACCATCCCCCGACACCACATGACCTAGGAAGGCAACCTCCCTCAACCAAAATTCACACTTTTCATACTTGACATACAACTTCTCCTCTCTCAATCTTTGCAACACAACCCTCAAGTGACCCATATGTTCTTCCTCGCTATGCGAATATATTAAAATATCATCAATGAAGACCACAACAAAGGAATCAAGGTGGGGTTTAAAGATCCTATTCATTAGGTCCATGAAGATAGCCGGTGCATTGGTCAACCCAAAGGACATGACCACAAATTCATAATGCCCATACCTAGTCCGGAAGGCTGTCTTGGGAATGTCACACTCCCTCACCTTCACTTGATGATACCCGGACCGAAGATCAATCTTAGAGAAGTGGCTAGCCCGTTGCAATTGGTCGAACAAGTCATCAATCCTAGGAAGAGGATATTTATTCTTGATGGTGACCCTATTGAGTTGCCGGTAATCAATACACATCCTAAGGGACCCATCTTTCTTCTTCACAAACAACACCGGTGCACCTCATGGTGATTGGCTAGGCCTAATAAAACCCTTCTCCAACAAGTCCCTCAATTGTTCCTTCAACTCCTTTAACTCCGCCGGGGCCATACGATAAGGGGGGATAGAAATGGGTTGAGTATCGGGGAGGAGGTCTATGCCAAAATCTATTTCCCTTTCGGGAGGAACACCGGGAAGGTCATTAGGAAAGACATCAAGGAATTCATTTACGATCGAAACCGACTCTATAGGAAGGGTTTTGGACTCCACATCCCTAACCCTCACAAGGTGATAGAGACACCCCTTAGAGATCAACTTACGGGCTTTAATGCAAGAGATGAACCTACCCTTGACTACCACATTTTGGCTCTCCCACTCAAGAATGGGTTCACTTGGGAATTGGAACTTGACCCTATGGGTTCTACAATCAATGGAAGCATAGTATGCATGCAACCAATCCAGCCCAAGAACAACATCAAAATCGACCATGTTCAACTCAACAAGATCACAAGGCAATATTTTATGCAAGATGCAAATAGGACAATTTCTATAGACCTTCCTAACAACCATATATGCACCAATAGGAGTAGACACCTTATATGACTCATGCAACAAGTCGGGCTCAACATGAAACTTTTTGGCAACAAAGGGGGTGACAAAAGAAAGAGAGGCATCCAGATCAATTAATGCATATACATTAAAGTCAAAGATTTTCAACATACCGGTAACGACGTCGGGGACTTCATCGACCCCTTGCCTCCCATGCAAAGCATAAAATCGATTGTGCCTTGGGGCACCATCTTGTCGGCCCCCTCTCCCCAAAGGAACCGCATTGGCACCTTGTGGACGGACCTCCTTACCCTTGTTGCGATTTCGAGGACAATCCATTGCCTTGTGCCCCATTTCCCCACAACTATAGCAAGCACCGGTATTTCTCAAGCACGGGCCACCATGGCCCTTACCACACTTCGGACATACATCAATAGGACCCATACCCCTAACACCTTGGGCCCTTGGAACATCATTGGCAAACCCCTTATGGAGCGCATGAGAAGACCCTTGACCTTGATGAAACCGGCCTCCCGTTCTACTTTGGAACTTGCCCTCAAAACGGGCCCTCTTGGCCTCATGACCCCTCCTCTTCCTCAACTTCTCCTCCTCCATTTGTTCGGCATAGACCATCAAGCGGGACAAGTCCATGTCACTAATCAACATTGCGGACCGACATTCTTCACTCACTAGGTCGGACACACCCATCACGAATTTGTTCATTCTAGACCGTGAGTCGGCAACCAAGTGTGGAGCATACCTTGAAAGTTGGTTAAACTTGAGGGCATACTCCCTCACACTCATAGACCCTTGTTTTAAATTCATGAACTCCACCAATTTGGCTTCCCTAAGCTCAAGAGGAAAGAATCAATTAAGGAAAGCCGTTTTGAACTCTTCCCAATGCACCACATAGTTTACCCCCTTCTCTTCCTTCCATTGGTTGTACCATATTTGGGCCACCCCTTTTAGTTGGTAGGCCGCCAACTCCGCCTTATCTTCTGACTTCACGCCCATGATAGCTAATATCTTGAGGACTTCATCAATGAACTCTTGAGGGTCTTCATTTAACTTAGACCCATAGAATTTCGGGGGATTCATCCGCACGAAGTCTCTCACCCGAGATGCCGGGGTAGGAGCCTGAGGGGTTTGGGCCCCGTGGTTGGCTTGATTAGCCATAGCTTGTGCAAATAAAGTAAGGGCATCCCGAAGATCCCCATTGGTCGGTTGTTCCTCGGGTGCGCGGGCTCGTCTTCCTCTTGTATTAGGCATGATCTAGCATAGCAAAGAACAACCGTTAGGGAAAAAAAGAACTTAATTCAACTCTACCGCACGACTTAGAACATGAAGAAGGGAAACATTTCCTAAAACGTCTCATAGCCTCCTACTCATAATTGTGGTGCACAACACAACCATGAATCGGACTCTAATCAACGCGGTGTGTTGGACTCCGAGGATCTATCAACCTAGTGCTCTGATACCAAGTTTGTCACGACCCAAGCCTAGGGCATAGACGTGACCGGCGAATGGGGAACCCGAAGGAACCCCAAACAAGCCTCATAGCGTATCTTACACATCATTGGTCGCGGAAGCAATTAAAATGACCATACGCGATAAGCATAATCAAGGGGGAAATCGGGACTAAGGGAGCAAGAAAAAAAAAAAAGAAATGATACATAAATACCATAGATGAATCAAGCTCAAACATAATACACAACTTGTCCAACACCACCTCTAAACATAGGTACTTTAGCGGGGGCCAAGACAAACAACTGGGCTCACCCTCATAGTCAAAACATAACTAAAAGGAAAAGTCTTATACATAGCAAAAGATCATAAGCAACGTCCCCGGAATGGAGGACTCACCAATAACCTTGATAGAAAATCGTATTAGCCACGCGGAGGACGAGGGTCAAGCGGTGCTCCGGTCCCTACATGGTGACATCATGTAGGCATAGAGTATGCGTTAGTACGTTTGAATGTACTAAGTATATGGGATGCAATGCAATGCAACAAGGGATGGACATCATAGGCAAAATGCATAATCGTACCCGATAGATAGCATATTAATGAGATGATATGTATAATGATGCTTATATAAAAATCATATTTAGTAGGACATAGTATATGTGTAGTGAGTGACCATCAATATAGTATTTCCAAGGCCTACCACCCCCTTGGAGAGGCGAAAGAGGTACAAACCCCTCAATATGGTTATACGGGCCTACTACCCCCCGTACTAGGCAACCAAGGTACAAACCCCTCGATACGGTTATACGGGCCTACTACCCCCCGTACTAGGCAATCAAGGTACCAACCCCTTGATACGGTTACCCGGGCCTACAACCCCCCGAGCTAGGCTTGATCGACTCACACACTATATAGAGAAAATCATATACATGTATCCATTTCATCATCATTTCAATACTTATATAATCATCCGACTCATAGGACGTACATTGGACCTTCCATTTCATAAGAATTCTATAAATGGCATTTTATCAAACATATGGTGGGCTACTTGTTCATGTAAATAAAATCATGTGTTTCAAGAGTACTAAGTCCAACCAATTTCAAAATCCATATAAAACAGCCCACCAACAACATACATATATATATACATATATAACAACCTTCATAATTTGATCATTGAGGCATGAAAACCATAAACATCATATAATCATTCCATTTCATGATAATATACAAAAATAGACCATAATAGGATGTGTAGTAATAATTCCATAATTCAAGAGTTCATAAATGATCATAAGGACCCATAAACTTGAAGTAAAATAGAGGATAAATGGTTGGACTTGTGGAAAGGAAGGTTTCCACAATCAACCCACATACCTCAACTTTGGAGAATTCTTGATGAAGATTGGAATGGAGAATTGCTTGAGATTGAATCTTGAATCCGGAATTAAAGCTTGGGATCCTTGAATTTGGTTGATGATCTTGGTGGAATTTTTGGAGAGGGTTTAGAGAGAGTTTTTTTTGGATGTTTTGAAGTTAAATGACTAAGTATGGATATGTCCCCTTTTTATAAAAACGTCCCAACACTTAGAAGAAAAATTGAGGCGGGTGAACAGTGTTTTCGGCTACTGGAATTTGCATTTTCTGCCGGACAGGTTTTACGAAAATGGTCATAACTCCTTCATCCTAACTCGGAATGAGGTGAAACAAATTGCGTTGGAAAGCTAACTCACAGAGCTTTAATTTTGATAGTTTGAGCTCCTTCCAGTTCCTTGTGTTCTGAGAGATATGCCCCTTTAAAGTTGACCCTCAAAATCGCATTTTTTGCGATTTTCGAATTTTGATACGGTTGTTCTAAAATTCGGGTTAGACTCATTTCCCACTCAATTTGACCCCCTGAATAAGAATATGAAGTCGAATTTCCGAAATGATGCACGGATTTTGAGATATATGGAAATTACAATTTTAGGTGTTTTCGAAGCACATTTTCGGGCATTTTTGGGGTCGTTTCAATATGTGACGTAAATGAGACAGCTTTGTGTAAATAAATAATATTTATTCTAAGGATGTAATTTAAAGTTTTCATGTGGCAGAAATGGAAATTGTGACGTTGGTTCAACAAGTGCATTCTCAAGTACTTTACTATCATGTGCAGTACATTCCCAACCAGCAACAATAAAGGTAAATCGCATATCAAAATCACAAGCACATAAGACTATATGTTGGTGAGAATAATAAATTTTATGTTGGTGAGAATAATAAATTTTAAAAAGTAATGATGTGACTATAAAATTTATTTACATATGAAATAAATGGTTAATAGATATAAATGTGGGGTTGTTTTAACAAAATATAAACTCGTGAATCAATTTTTGTATTAAAATATCTCAAATCATGATATGGAATTCTCATATAATTCCATATCATGGTTTTTGGAGAATATGGAATCACATATCATGATATGGAATCATGAGATGGAATCAACGTAAAATTGCATGTCCAAATGTTGATTCCATCTCACGATACCATATCGTGATATGGTATCGCATGGCCAAACGCCTACTTAGTAAGACAAAATTTGTATATAAGAAAAATAAAAGTTGTTTGGAGTTTGGAGAATGACAGGTGGGACGAACAATATCCTCAACTAAGTACACAAAAATAGGTCACGTAATGCACGAATTCAGATTAGTTAAGTTACAATATAGATATTAAATGTGAAATGAAATCATAATTTTCACTAAAAAAAATTCAAATTATGTAGAAGTAAATATTCTAGAGAGTTTAATATCTACTATATATACCTAAAAGATAATTTTAATTATATATAAACGTGACGACTTTTTATTGAACAAGGTTCAAATGAATCCCCCAACTCTATCTGACTTGGATCTTGGGACATGAGGAGGGAAACTATATGTAGGGACTAGGGTGCATGTAGGGTAAGCTTACGAAATTTCTACTAGTTTAGGAGCGAATTACTCAAATTTGCACTAGGTTTTAATAGGCATAATACATAAATATTCCCTTAACTTAGCTTCAGTGGACAACTATGCCATTCAAATTTGAATGTGTACAAGAAAACACTTAAATTTGTATAAAATTGAACAAGTAGACACACATGCCCTACATGACATAATACACGCATGACACCACATAGGACACAAAATTGTCATGTAGGGTGTCATGTAGGACGAATGTGTCTATCAGTTCAATTTTATATAAGTTTAAGGCCTCATTTGTTTTCATTAAGATTAAGACGTCTGAATCTGAATACACATTTGAATATTAAGATGTTGTCTCTGAATCTGAACACTGAATTATTAGGACTGTTTGTTTTCAATATCTGAATATACATGTGAAATTAAACGCTATATCAATAAAATATTATAAAAATCTCATTTTAGTAAAATAATTTTTTTTTATAGAAAATAATATTTTGAATATTTTTATTGTAACAAGGTAATATGATTTATCTCTTAAGAATTTAACATTAAGTTACATCATTAATATGGCTATTCTTTGCACTCAAAAATATTGAGAATCTAATATAATGCAATGTAAAATAGTTTATATAGAGTAGTAACATATTGTTTATGAAAACATTTTATTTTATAATAGACATTTGTTATTGTTATCCAACAAATAATTAATACTTTCTTATTTTCTAGAATCGTGCTAAATATTATACCATGGGAGTGCTTATCAATTCAAATATATTGATTAACTAGGAAACTTGACCACACTACGAGCGATCATTAAGGAATCAATATTTCCTCTCCAATCAATTTTAATTAAATTATCACATATTTAAATTATATTATAGAGAGTATTTTAAAATGATGAGAGAAAAGAACACTTAATAAATTTAATATTTTTAAAATAAGGATAGTATATTCTTTATCACAATAAATTATATATTTTATAAAACAATTCATTTGATTTTACCTTCTTAGTAATAATCGACGTCGGAATCATCCAATAAATAGTTTAAAAAAAATTCCAGGCCTTTTACCTTCTCCCCGAATCCGATTAGGTAAGAACACAAAATCTTTTTATTGAAAAATGAGAATACACATGTTAGTAGAATGAAAATTAAAATCAGAAAGGAAAACATTTTCAAAATAAAAATAAATAAAATATAAGGATAAAAATTAATAGATCAATTTTGCTTTTTACCTTCTTAGCAAAATAATGATGTTAGAATCATCAAGTAAATAGATATAAATTCAATTTCAGATTTGTCACCTTCTCCCCAGTTAAGTAAGAACATGTTTTCCTTATTCTAATATGTTTTCCTACTTTTTTTCAACTCCACCGTCCTTTGCTTCCTCTTTTTTTCCTGTTTCTTTTTGCACTATAAAAATCTTTATTCTTTTTATGAAAAATTCATAACCTAAAAAAAACTTTACACAAATGTATCTGTCATCAACTAATCACAAAATTAGACTTGGAAATGTCTTCAGGTTAATATATAAAGGCATCTCCTTTCCATATTTTCCTTTCTTCTACGCCCTCCATTTCAAATTGATTGTCTCTTTTTGACTCGATAAGAAATTTAAGAAAGTTATTTTTGAATTTTATAATCTTAAATTAAAGATATATATAATGTACCAAAAAGGGAAAGAGACATTTATTTTTTGAAATAGATTAAAAAAAATATAAGACAAAACAAATTAAAAGGAAGGAGTATAAGTTATTACATACCCTCACAGGTAAAAAATTATGGTACGATAAAACAAAGCAATAACAAATAAGTGAAATATGCAAAAATCTATTGAATATTGTCATTCTTGTTTTATTGCGTAAGCAGATGATTTGCATCCGCTCGAAAAAATGCTAGAACTTCCTGCACCAAATATTCACAAATAAATAGTAGCTGCACCACCAATAAAATGACCTACTAAAACATGTACTAAGAACACCTAAAAATTTATGCCTTTACACTTAAATAGACAATATGCTCCATCATCCGTTCATGTTCCTAATCAAACCTCCAATACGATCATGAAAATCAAATGTCACGACATAAATAATTAAGAAATTTGAAAACTATTAGGTAAGAACACATATGTCTCTTCAAATAAGGAGTAATATTATGAATAAATAAGTAACCAATAAAATTATAATCCATCAGTTACGCACCATAAAACCGAAAAAAAAACTTATTGTAAAATTTAAAGGTAACAAAAGTTCAACGACCACGTTTGATTCTTGAAATGGAAAGTTCAAATTTTCTCCTTCATCAAATCCAAAGAAGTCATACCTTACAAAGATATTCTTTTGCAACATAATCGACAAATTCTTTTTGAAGCAATTCACATGATTTTTCTATGATATTTCATCGAACATCAAAAGTAATTTTTTCCCCACAATTTAACACCACTTGAATTCAATCCTCCAGTAATATGTTTGTAATAGTTGGGATGATATGTGGTGATCATTTTAAATGACCATTTATAAACATATTTAGACGAAGCAATGTAGAAAAATCATGAAATTACAAATCAAAATGAAATTCATACAATAAAAAACACATGTAATAAACAATGATAAGAACTATATAAATAAATATACATAATTCACTTAGATTAGATGAAAAATAATTGAAAAGGAAAAAATGCTTCCATATATAGTACATGTGTGAAATACTAAATAATTGAAAAGAAAAAAATGCTTCCATATATATAGTACTTGTGTGAAATGACTGACAACTTGAATTGTCACAATAATTGAAAGATCGTGGAAGGGAGCCGTTTTGAAAAAGTAAATAGTATAGTTAGTGAGGTAATTAAGTTCAGAATTTAATTTTATCATAAAATTTCACTTTTCTTTTATCCTCCCTCTTCCCTTCTCCAAATACTACAAAATACATAAATTCTTTTTTAAAAAAAAACTTAGAACAATAAAATAAGAGTATAATTGAATACCTCTTATGTTTATCACTTAGCAAATTTTATGATGAATTGAGTATCACTTCTATAGTCAAACCTACTAAGAAAAGGAAAAATAAATATAAAAGAGAGTTTGAGAAAAAATGCTTACAATTTCTTATCTTTAACCCATTCGATAAATTTTCATTTTTCTATCTCCCCCTCCTCCTCCATTCTCCAAATACTGCAAGATAAAGAAATTCTTTAAAAAAAAATTAACAATAAAGTAAGAGTATAATTGAATACCTCATATATTTATCACTTAGCAAAACTTATGATCAAGGAGTATAACTTGTTTAATTAGTCAAACATACAAAGAAAAAGGAAATAAATATAAAAGAGAGTTTGAGAAGAATTGCTTACAATTTCTTATCATCGACCCATCTGTTTTCTTTGTATTTTTTGTAGATACCTATAATCAAATCAAATAAATACCAAATTCAAAATAATATTATGATGATCGAAAAGAAAAAGAAATATAGAATACTTGTACCTTTCTTTTAGCTGAATCATCTCAAATCATCTTCACCATAAATTTGAGAGCTTTACACACATATATATACTATATAGATTTGATCATTTCTTGTAAGAAAAAATTACAATGCCCCTATTTATAAGATTACAATAGGGAATACCAAATACAAACATGAACATGACTATTAATAAAATTTAGGAGTTATGATCATGAAAAGTCATGAGAATAATAAAAATAAAGACAATTAAAATTTATAATAAAGAATATGAATAAATGAAAGGAATAGTAATTAGCACATTCATATTTGTAAAATAATAATAAATAAATAAAATATAAAAAAAAAATATAAAAAAATAGGATTCTTGGCCAAAGAGAGGTGTCACATAACATATTTTTTTTAGCTTTAGATATATATAGATTCTTTTGAGGCTCATAACCTAACCTATTCAATTGGGTAATTAATGTGATGTTAGTGGGCTGAGTTGTAAACTGTTTGGGCTGCACGTTTTGGACTGTAGCAGTTAGTAATTAGTCCTATTTAGTGTGATATTTTTACTCATTTATGTATTTATTTTGAGGTAAAAAATCAGAAATAATTCAGAAAAAGATAAAAATAGATAATTGTAAATGCTGATCATTGGAGGGTGTCACATCAGCGAATATATATTCAGCTTTATATATATATAGACTTATGAAAGTAAAAGGCGTATATTAAGTTAATAAGAATAAAATAAATTATAATGGTAAGCATGTAATTAACATTAATTAAATAAGAAAACAAAGTGACTTGTTCTGATGTATTTAATTAAGACGGGAGTCTTATTTTTGAGTGTGAATGATGTTAAAACTATGTTACAGATCTGATTCATTCAGATCTATTCAGACCCATTAAGAGACTTATAAGTAAATAAAAGAGTTAATATCTTAAAAGACCATTGAACTATGAGAATTTATCAAATAAAGTCATTGAACTTCATTTTATATCAATAAAATCACTCAACAACATTTTTCATTAAATAAATTTAACAAGACATAATAAATGATCAAAAACACATTATATTTTTTTTATCTAATTTATTATCAAAATAAATTCGACATAACAAATAAAATTATTTTATATGCCATGTAAATATGAATTTCACAAATTGAAATTTTATATTTTCAACTAGCAACACATAAGCCATCTATTGATTACTTTGATTAGATACTCCAGTCTCCATATACAAACATATTAATTTAATTATAATATAAACAAATGAGTAATATAGTGTATAACCCAAAACAATTAATGAGTAATAACGTGTAGTAACCCAAAACAATTAATGAGTAATAACGTGTAGTTTTTATTTTCAATTCCTTGATGTGATTTATAGAATTTCATTACATTTATGTTGCTAGCTGGTTGTAATGTGATAGTGGATCTCTTGTGAATATGACCCAAAATTTAATTTTTTTCATTTGTAACTGGGAACAGAGAACTGAATCATTGGTAAATAGGATAAAATGGCTTTTTAAAAAATTATTTATTTATGGGGTTCATGTTTATATGGCCTAAAAAATTATTTATTTTGTTATATTAAATTGATTTTAATAATAAATGTAGTTGGATGATTTTTGTAGATAAATGTCTTAAATTGAGTGATTTTATTGATATAAAACAAATGATAAAAAATTAGAAACACTTTAATGAGTCTCCATGGTTATTGCTCATCATCTTTCTCCCATTACTCGAACTCTCTCCTACTTCGCCGGTTCAACAAATTCTCTAAAAATCTCAAATAATTTCACAATTTTGTTGGATTTGATAGCCATTTTTTTTAAAAACTATGTAAATAAACATCGAATTCGTATTTTCTTCGCTTTTCCTGATATATATTCGATAATTAATGACATTTTTTTTTCTGGGTTTTTGTATTTCAGGAGAAGAATTTCATCAAAGTGCAGAAATTCACAAATGGGTTCAGAAAATTTGAGTCTAATTGATACAAGAAAGCGTGCAAATTTTCGGCTTTGTAACGTTTCAGGGTATTATTGCATTCTCAGCTGTGTTTTTTGATTCTTAATTTGTTTCATTTATATTGTTAGTGAGATGGGTAAATACGATTAGTGGCGGAATCAGGGTTTTCATAATATAAAGAAGTAAGCACACGAAGAAGTAGTTTTGAGCTTATGTATATGTATATATTTGCAAAATGTTATTTTTCGGGGTTCGAGTCTCCCTAGATCCGTTCGTGAATGTGATGAGATAGATAGGGGTAATAGACACTGCTAATATAGACTCGATTGTTGGAGTTTCAATTTGAAGTACATTTATCATTGTGTATAGTGAATTTATATTTTAAAAATCTAGTCTTTTGGTGTAGAAATTATCATCCTTTATGTTTTGTGCATCTCTTTTTATATGTAGTAGTCTTTTTTTTTTGGTAATCGTGGTATCTAGGCTGGTTTGCGCGCACCTCGACTAGTGTTTTGTCTTTATTGGGATTTGAACTTGTGTCTTCATGGTGCTTACCCCACTTTCATGGACCACTAGGCCACACGGGATGCTTTGATATGTTGTAGTTGAGAGTAAAAAGTTATGTTTTTTCTTTTTGTTAGGATTTCTTGAAGCATTTTCAAAATATTTTCGATTTAAAAAGCTCTGGTTTATAATAGTGTTATCCTTTAAGGAATATAAGAATATGTTATTCTTTTTGGAATGGACTAATAAGGAAATAGTGCCAAACAAAGTGGAACGGAGGAAGTAGTAAGGTAGGATAGCTGAGATAGCATTTTGGTACTCTCATGGATTACTATGATACCAAACTGATTGGTATTTTACTTACTATCCAACTGCCTTTTACTTATGAGAAATGAGCAGCTGATTGAAGATCAAATCATGTTTTTAGTGTTTATTAGTGTGGGTTTTGTACATTTATTTGCATGTGAAACTATTGGTTTCTCATCTTGTGCATGTAATGCTGGGTCAGTTATAAGATGGATCTGCTGGAAATTCATGCCAAGGACCCGAAGTTTCATGTCTTGTTTATTCCTGGAAATCCAGGTTGTTATAGTTTGTATTTTGTAAGCCACTGAATCTATGTTTCTTTACGTGTTAGTAAAGTGATTACGGTAACTAAACTATGTTGATACTGCTGCAGGTGTTATCTCATTTTATCTTGATTTTCTGGAATCACTCTATGATCTGCTGGATGGAACTGCATCTGTGACAGGCAAGATACAGTTTCACCTCTACTAGACTATTAACATCTTGAATAGCGAGATTCCTGATCAGCTAGAAATACTCATTTGTGGTTTTAAAATCTGAACTTTTGTACTAATTGCTTCCATTTTCTTTTTGTTGCTTTCAGCAATCTCGCACATTGCCCAAACAGAAAAGGTAATGCATTTAGGCCAACATTAGTTTGAATACTGGTGGCTGGTTCATTAACCTCCCTACTCAGCTTAAGTTTGCTTCTATTTGTCTAAGATCACCCTCATTTTCTTCAGTTCCCATGTTCTTAATGAAGTAAGCATTATTTCAAGACATAAAAACATTTTGACTATCGCAATAACCTTTAAACTGCAAACACCATGTATTTGTTGCTTACCTCCATGATTTGTCATCCCCTTCATTGCCTAGTACCTGTCTTCACCACCTCCTTATTCTTTTGAGTACCATGTTACAATGGCTACTTTTCTGAGTCAAATGGGTGCAATATGGGAATGAGAGCTTCACTTGGATTCATCAAAATTCTTCACAAATTAGCAAAAAGTTGCACCTACCCTTACCACATAGTTCCATAACCCTTTAATCAGATACATACCAGGAACAATTGTACACGCATTCACAACCTACTGGTTACTGAAAATTCTCTGGAGTTTATGAAGCTCCTTTAGTAAAGGGGAGTTAGGAGGATCATATGCAGATAGTCCACCCATAAGGATTTTAAAATTGAGTTTGATGCTTTGAAGTTGTAAAAAGTATGAAAAGAAACTTGGTTAAATATATTTTTGCATCGTGTAACTTTTGTCTCAAAATTTACATTGTTCAATTCCTACTATAACTATTTCTCTTAACTCTTTATTCCTAAGCTTTATTCCTGCTTCTTGGGATAAAAATTCATAGGACAACTGGTTGAGATTCCTAGTCTTTGCCAAGTATTTATATTTCATAATAGACAGTTTCTTTTGCAGGAGAAAAAAGTAGGAATAGTTACAAAACCTAAAAAGTACCCTAATTAATATGTATAAGTAGTCAATTCAAGAATATTTGAACTAAAAGACTGGAGACCAGTGAGACATGTCTATCATGTATATATACACTCTCGTGTCTTTCAGATATGTGTGCATCAACTGTTCTTCTATCCATGACAAGGGATCATCGTATGAACTAGAACCTCTTCTTAAGTACAAGCATCGAGGAGACTAACATGGTATGGAAATAGTTGCACCAGCTTACAACTTCTGAACTCCATTAGCTTTCAATATGAATCTATGTGAAACTAAAAGACTGTCTATCAAAAAGGATGCAGTGAGCTAAGTCATAATGAAGCTTTGGTATTGCTGTGCAAGTTAGGTTGCACACATCATTCTATTGGAACATGTGATATCCATTTGATAAAATGGAGTCTCAGTTTTGAGTTGCCGTAAGGGCCTCTGGCATTTGTTCTTCCTTTCTGTTATCTTTACTCCTTGTAACCCTTGAATTTAGTTCACAATTTGATTGAACTAAAATTGTCATAGACTGACTCGATAGTCTTTAAAGATGAATATTCATTGGTGTATGTTAATATCTTGTTTTACACTTTCAGCTGGCACTAATACCCCAACAACTGCATGGCTAACATAGTTGCATGATTTGTTCCAATTGCTAGAATTGGGAGCGCGGAAGGTTGTTCTCACTGCAAGAACAAACAGATCACAAGGTAATTTTCTTACCTCATTTTAGATTATTTTTTTTAAAAAGAAATCCTTTCTTTTTCGGGGACGGGGTGTGGCTGATGGGATGGTCAAAAGCATATCATTAGCAATTCTTTTATGGGTAGGGTACCAATAGCACTAATATTTCCTCATTAGTGCTATATCTATGTTAATGGAAAGTTGAAATTACCATTCATTTTGTGGCTGAAGGATGTAGTCAAGAGCGGTTTTTACTCATACTCATTATTGGATTAGCTTCATCTATCTTTCTCAGAAATATTCTTTTTTTTCCTTTGAATATGGAAGTTCAACGTCTATATCGGTGTTTGAGGGCTTGGGGCAATGCGTAATCCACTGGGAATAAGTCCCATCAGTATTCAATTTTACATTTCAATAATTAATATTGTAGTAGGAATAGGATTTGTGCAATTTCAAACAAGGAATAGGAATAGGATTTGTATAAAGTATCCTACTTTGGAATTCGAAGTAGCTTGCTCTTGCTTTAGCACTAACAAAGTCATCTATCAGATGTCTAGTCTTTGGAGTTGCCATAGTTATAGAACCAGATTAACTACCCATATTACCACTTCCGGATGCAACAACTTGTACTTCTTCCAAAGTCACATTCCACATGAATTTAAATTTTGAACATGTAGTTGATGCTTTCTTGCATTCTTCAACCAGAAAAAAGCAGAAAATAGAAGGTGAATCAACATCAAAGAAAATAACATGTCCAAGGCACAAAAAAATGAAAATCCAAAAACTAATGTGACAGAAAAAGGAAAGGGTAAAGCAAGATGATCATGCCAAAGTCGCTAGGACTAGTCTGAGGATGATTTCTTCAGGTTCAGGGTCGCTGATCAGCCCTGATGTTACGAGTTAGGTATCTTTTTCTTTGGTGTTGGAAGAATTTGAGTATTAACGAAGAGGGATTTAGAAAAAACAATGGGATTGTCAAAATCACCTCTAATTTTTTAAGTTTCAATAGGCGTGAGCCTTCTTCTTGTGGTACGTCATGCGCCTCACTTTGCAGGGGTGCTCCCAACAGAACTTACCCACTATCTGCATTCTTGATTTAATTTGTTTTAAATCTTCTTTTCCAGATAAACTTCATAGAGCATGAGCTTCAGGATGTCGAAGTTCCTATAGTACTGGTAGATATTCAGATTCTCAGTTTCTGGTTGTGTTAGAAGTTTCATGTGTTGTAATATTAACCTATGCTATTGGCTGATTTTGATTTCCGTTCTTAGGTTGGTCATTCTATTGGATCATACATATCTCTAGACATTTTTAAAAGATTTCAAGGAAAGGTGATGAGAATGCCTTCTTTATATTATGTATAATCTTTTTCATTATTATGCCTCTTTTTATCAAAATCCTAATTCTCATTCTGATACTTCTATTTTGGTTTCTAGGTGGCATACTGCATTTGCTTGTATCCATTTCTAGCTGTAAACACCAAGTCTTCAACACAATCTGTTATTAAGAAGATTGCAGCGTAAATCTCTTCTTCTTTTTTCCATTTTCTGTTCTCTATGTGAAGTGAGATCTTTGTACTATCCTACCTGTCCATTTTGGGACCAGTGAGTATTTTGCTTTTTCTCTTACATCAGGTCTGTACCTTTGTTTTCAATTCTCAATGGAACAGTTGTAGATTCCATTTTATATTATATTATGTACTTGGCGTAACGAGCATGTGCAATCAGATTGCTTTTAGTTCGAAATTTCAAATTCTCTTTGCAGATCGTATGACTTGATTAGCATTTCCAACTAAGTGGCTGTAGTTTTTATTTCTCGACATGTAACTTCTATTGTTCTAGTTTGTATGTCCATTTTGCTGACCGTTTGCAACTGGTTCTTGCCTCTGTTTTTCTTGTTTTAAGAAGCTCTCCGAACTTAAAGTTGTAAATTTAGAGTTTGAGAAGTTTCTAATTTATTCATTTCGGATTTAATTCGTGGCATCTATCCGAAATATCCAATAAACAAATTGAGAGACACTTTTGATTTTGAGTATATTATCATTTCTTTTCCTGTTTGTGTGTGATATTTGCGTGGGCATTGTTTTCCTCATGGAAATACTATGACAAAACTGATGTTCTTTGGTTATAACTTCTGTAGATCTCGCACCTTATCTACAGGCCTTAGTTCAATTGTAGCAATTCTGGGATTGTTACCAGTCTGGATCTCCAGGATTCTGGTGAAAAACTCTGTGGGAAAATCCTGGTGCCCAGCTGCAGTGGAAGCTCTCTGTTCACATGTCCTCAGGGTGAGGCTCAATTTCTTACAGTTCTCTTTATCGCTGGTGGTAATCATATCTGTAGTATTAGATCAACCAGTTACTCACTTCAGTTTTGGATAAATGAATGATGAGTTCTACTTGCCAAGTTGATCTGTAAGTCAATTCTTCCCCAAAATACCAAGTCAAAGCTCTTACCAAAACAATTATGTAAAGCCAAACAACGTCAATTTTGATGGTAAGCAAACCACGTGTCTTTTTCCCCCTTTCAAATCCATCAAAGTTGAAATGACATTATGTAGGCAAACATGATCAAATCCTGATTTTTACAAGAATAATTACACTTCAATTTCAGACTAGTTTGGATCAGGTATAGGAATCCTTAATCAGTATCCATTTGGGTTCATTTCATTCCTCTACCTACTAATTTCTTTTAGGACAACTTAGGGATTCTCAAGATCTCACATATATCCTTCACTCTTATACTATTTGTAACCAAACTTATTAGACTCTTGTCAAATAAGTGTTCTTATAATGATTAACCTTCATTCAACTATTTGGTGTCACATATAAAGGGACTTTGCTCTTTTTTTTTTTTTTTTTGCTCAGTGCCTTAGTCCATATGGATTCCTAGAAATTATTGGTCTTTTTTTTTTTTTTTTTGATAAGCACCGGGTGTCCGAGTCTCTTTGAGCCCCGACTAATCCCGGGGGTGCACAGGCCCTCGGCAAGGAGTTTCCCGCAAGTGCACCACGGTTAATTCAGGTTTTACCCAGTCCGATGGCCCTCAGAAATTGTTTGCACCTAGTGGGTTTCGAACTTGAGACCTTGAAAGGGAGCAAACCCCAAGGCTCAAGTCAATTGCCAGCAGGCCAACCCCTGAGGGTTAGAAATTATTGGTCTTTTGAGACTTCCCTCCATGTGTTTTTAGATCTACTTTGTCCCTTTTTAAAACTGTTGGAGTTGGTCATACTGTTGTCACACTTAAGGACCGGGCAATTGGAGGTCCACAAAAGACAGAACCAAACAATCTCATTGAACAATTTATTATTTACCTCTCCATGTGCTACTTGTACTTATTGATGAATATGTGCATTGTTATATCTCCGCATTTCTAAGTAACTCATCTTGTGTATATGTTGGGGATTAGAGTATCAAATTCCACTGTGGTCTCCCAATTATTTTATAGAACGTGTCTACAACTTTAGTAGGTATCCTCCTATCATATAATTTTCCTGTAGTCCTCTACTTAGCCATTCTATTTTAATTATATGTTTTACATTTTCATCTACCAATGCCTTTATCCTGAGAGCCTTAGCCTAAATATATAAATAGTATGCCTTTGGAAACTGCAATCTCATTTAGTCTCATTCCAGTTTCATTCTTCTTGTGCTAACTAAAGTCTAAACCTGCAATTCATATATTGTCTTACTTCTACTCTTCCTAAAATCTTTATGCTCTACATTCAGCCTCTGTAGTTCAAGCTTTTGATAGACTCTCCTAATAGTTTTGTCCATTAACACAGTTTTGTGTCCAAACAGTACAGACCAACCTTGTATACTATTGATTAACTCATCATAACTAGGGTAAAAAAGTACAGACTCTTGGTAGATCCATGTATAAACCCACGGTTATTTGGAAATCCTCTATATTTCAGCCCACTGTTTTGGCGTCTTGTGACGGTTCCTCGTAGATTACCTAGTTGCTGAAACGTTTTATGACGGCTCCTTGTAGGTTACCTAGTTACTGAAGAATTATGTAACTAGATGGCTGCAGTTTGCTCATAGTTCTACTCGCTGTAATCTTGAGGGCAAGTGTGCAAAACGAAGTACAATATCACTAACGTCTTTTTGTCTGTTGGTTTCATAGCAGTTTTCATCCAGAGATAATTTTTTTATTTTGTTTATTGTGATACTGGATATTTTAAAGTCACACATCTATATTCATTCTTCGTGCGAATACTAATCATTGTTGTCCACTGCAATATGCTTTTCAGTACCATACCGTTCAGAACATGCTATACATGGCAATGACCGAATTCGAAAAGGTAAATTTATCCTTGTCACGTGATATATATTGCTCCAAGGGTATTCATTATTTGATCCAGTGCGACCTAATTTCAAGTTGGTTTTAAGTTCTACATGTTGCACAGACTCTTTAAAAATGTCAGTGGGTGCATGTTGGATCCTCCAATAGTAGTGCATTTTTGTCGGATTTGACACGGGTGCGGCTGTATTTTTGTAGAGTCCGAGCAACCTTGTTCCAAAACATTTTTCATGCAAAATATTCTTGTTAAAGATGATAGTGGTTATGGAAGCTATTGACTCTAATTTTTTCTATAAAGGGTGAAAAAACCATGTGATTTTTGTTGCACGACAGCTGCATGTATCATGTATATCACACTAATAGCTTGGACCACAGTCTGTGGCAGGATTCTCCCATAGAAAAACATTAATTTTCAACTGCCCCAAAACCGTGCATATTGGTAATCTTCCGTAGAAGTTTTCTCTGTCTATCCTAATTATGCGTTCTTTCTCCTTCTGTATTTAGCTTTCTGAGGTACCTGATTGGTCATTTATGAGGGAAAAGAAAAGTCAGATGGCATTTTTGTTTGGAGTCGACGATCACTGGGGTCCCTTAGATCTCTATGAAGAGGTAAATACTGTTTGCATGTTTATTTGATTGAGAAGATTTTTCCCTTCTATATTTGCAATGTGAAATTACAAAGATTTACTGTGTCTATGATGTCACGTTAACGTTAGATCCGGCTATGACCAGCATTCTTAAAACTTTTTATGCTTTATCATAATTCGAATCTGCTGCACAAGCTGTGAGTCTGGCTCTTTTGAGCTCATATATAGTTGAAGGATGTAAGAATCAATTTGATGAGTTTCTAGAAGGAGATAAAATCTAGACTTTCTATTTCAATTCTACAATATGGTCGAAATTACTGCATTTGGGAAATAAGAGAAATGAGCATTATCAGTTTATTCATTGTTTTAACTTTTTATCATATATAATGATCCCTCCATAACATTATGAACTTGAAATTAACGTTTATACATATACTATTAAAATTAGATGTATCTAGTTGTAAATTCCATTGGTGTTGCTGAAGAATGTAAATTCCCACAACAACCTGATTATCTTGTTGCATCCCAAGGGTACGGCTTAGTGGTCAATGAAAGTTGGTCGAAAACCATGACGTCTTAGGTTCAAATCCTAGCGGAAGCAAAAAAGCACTAGGTGATTTCTACTTATCTATTCAATCTTGATTGATAGAGTTACCCGATACATGTGTTGGTGGGAGGTAGCTGGTACCTGTATACTTAGTCGAGGTGCAACAAGTTGGCCCAGTCACCACGGTTATATATAAAATAAAAGGGATGTGAACTCTTGCCACGACTTGATTATCTTATTAGAAACCATAGTCATATGATCAATTTTCGAAGAACTAGGAAGTGGATTAACTCATTTGTTAGTGAAATTAGATTTTGAAAAAGTACACAAGTCAAAGTGAAGCTGTGAGTTGAAATGAAGAATGTGAGATTTACACTACTAAGTAAAGATGGACAAACAATACCAGTTTATCTTGACATGTGTGCAATTAAACAGATTTTGTCCTTGTTATGTGCTCTTTCTTTTAGAGTATATATATCCTATTTTCGATGTCCCAAATGTGATGGAGTGAATGTGTGCAGTCTAGTTGAGTTGCCTTGATATCATATCAGGCTTATTCAGGTGCCCCGTGAGGCTCGAGTTGTCTACTTGAGTTGCCTAAATATAACGTCCCACCTGTTTACGTATCACTGTCAAGAAAAATGTCAACTGAAAGCTGTGTGGATACACTGTTATTTTCTAATCACTTGCTTGATATTGATCTAATAGCCACTTTTGTTCTTACAGATCTCCAATAAGGTACCAGGTGCTGTTCTAGCAGTAGAAAAAGAGAATTTTACTCATGCTTTTTCTTGCACAGAGGCTGGCTCATTATGGGTTGCTAAGCATGTTTCTGGCTTAATCAAGAATTATTTTTCAAAAATAGACTCTGAGTAGACGTTATTTCTTTCTGGAAACGCATCAGGCAGGCAATAAAATCGAGCTAATATGTGATCGATCGTTTCTGGTTCAACAAAAATTCAGATCAATATTTCAAGAGAATATTCGATTTGGATGGAATTTATATTGTGTATCAGAGCTAAGTATTAAATACTTTGTTATTTTTGGTTATGTCTTAAACATTGTTCCTTCAAGTGGTTATTTGTGCACTTTCGTCCGTGACGACCAAGTAAGAGTCTCGAACCTTGCTTGCATCCGAGGGTTGTCTAATGGTCAATGAAGTCGATGAAAATCATGCAAGATTAGACATCAAATTTGAGCAGAAACAAAAAATGTTAGGGTTTTTTTTTTTCATCAGCTGAAGTCTTGGTAAGCAAAATATTCAAGAAATATACTAGTGGTAGCTCAAAACCATCATTGTATTGTTAGGAATCGTTTGGTGTGAGGTATAAAGTATAATAATTTCAGGATTAAAAGTAGGACTATTTTATTTCACGTTTGGTTATTTATCTCACCATTTTTGTCATAGTAATGAGATAAGTTGTTCAATATGCATGATGGAATAACTTATTGTGAGATAACTAGTTTCCAACTAATGACCCCTTAAATGTTATAAAAGAAAAGAAAAACTTACTAATCAGTGTAGGTGGAGTTGTCTTGCTTATTAGTAGTACTACTTTTGCGGTTATTTTGTCCTTTGAGTTTAGTTATTATTTGTAACTTTTTTTTATACTTTGATTATCTCGTTATAACTTGTTATGATTATTGTTTAGGATGATATGTTCAGTTGTCTGCAGTATTTTGCTATAACTGTCTTCATTTACGTTATTTCTCTCGATTCTACTTTGAACTGTTTTTTTCTTGAGTCGAGGTCGAAAACAACCTCTAAATCTGCATATATTCTACTCTTTCCAGATATTATTCTGTGGGATTATACTGAATTTGTTGTTGATGTATTATATGCTGTTCAAACACAATTTAAACTTTTTAAAAATAAATAAATTAAATATCACTTTTTTTAATGTCTAAAATACAAGCTATATCTACATGATGTGCTTTTCCTGAGCCCCATTGCCATGATGAACTTGTTTTCTTTTAACATGAATGGACTTGTAATTTATGGTGCAGGTGACCCCCTTTGTGTAATAATTGTTTGCAGCCAAAAATAAATTTGTACAAAACAGTCTGTCCACCTATTTCTCAGAGGAAAAAAAGGGTGATTTGTACCCGTCAAAAATATATTTGAATTATTATTTTTATGCAAGTTTTATATCAATTGTTGAGTTTTCTACTTGAATTATCATTATTTATGTATTAAAACACACTTCAACTAAGAATTGATGGTCAGGTAGAAAAAAAAAAGAACAACGGATAATTGAATGAGTGATAGTTCAGGCAAAACAATTAATAGTTGAGATGAGAAACTCGCGAAGAAAACGATAGTTAAAATATGCTTTTAACTATTAACTCTTTAAGTCATCCAAATAATATCTATATTCTTAAAATGTGAAATTTATAAACTTGAAAATAGGGGAAGAAACTCATGTACGAGTTCGGTCAAAGTGAGTAGCTTTTGCTCAAATAATGTATTTGAGTTTTTTAAAAGAAAATCATCAAATATGTCCACATATTAAGGACCCGTCATAAAAATTATTCACTTTTTTTTTTCAAAATAATTTGTTACTTTGTTTGAGAATCGTGTTGGCCATGAAAATTTTAAAATTCAACTTGAAGTTGTATTTCATATTTAGAAAACAGCATATAGCATATTTTTCTACTCGTTTTTTAACTTTTAAAGTTGTACTTAACTACATTCAAGCATGAACTTAACATTATCCTAAATATTCTTCGCAAACAAAATCACCAAACACAACTCCATCTTCAGCTTTAATTTAATAAATTTCAAATAAAGTAAAAAATATTTGAAATTTATGCTCAATCTTTTGTACTCGTCATTCTAAAATTCAAAACACGTAATTAAAATTTTGGCTTCACATTAAAATAAGGGAAGGGATTACAATGTGAGAAATCGAACATTTATCAATAAGATGAGACTTTAACTAACTAATCAACTAAGTTACTAAGATTTACCCGCATTTAAACACTTACTTGTTATATGTATATATTTTTTATATCGATAATGTATATAACTTAAACTCGTTTGGTCATCATGACATGCTATTCTAATTTAGCTAGGGATTCTTTAGCTTTTCAATCATTATAATTTTTAAAAAGCCACCCAATTGTACTATTTTATCAGAGAGTTTACTATTTGTATTTATGAGTTGTGGCCTACCCTTGACTGCCCCTAAAGTTTATAGATTTGTCATGAAATACAAGAAATCTCTGAATTTACTTTAATGCTATATTCATTTTCTTGATTCTTTTGTCTTTAATTTGCATTCATGACTAGTTGGATAGGAGGTGGAGAATTTTTATATGAAGTTGTGTCTATTTTTATTTTATTTTTCATTCGATGTTCAGTATGTATGTTATATTGGGATTTCGAAAAATATGATTTTGTTCTGTTTGCTAGAGCTTAAAGAATTTTTATAAAGGTTAGAATGTTCGAATCTGATATGTTATTGTATTTTTGCAAATATTTCTCTTTAATTCTAATCGAACAATAAATAAGACCGTAAATAAAATGATTTCTTTTCATAATTTCAAAATCTCAATACATTTTATATGCATATACTAATGTACCATGATAAAAAGATATTTTTTAGTAGTTTAATTGGTTGACTATCTGAACTCTTATCTTGTTGGTGAGAGTTCGATTCATCACCTTGTAATTCCTTCCTCATTTTCCCTTCCCATACCCCCCACCCCCCTAAAAAATGATAAATATAAAAAAAAAAAAATCCACGTTAGGAGCAAAGAGCTTCTTAATAAAGATGATTTTGCACTTAACAAGGCACAAATTCACTCACACGATATAATTAATCGGAACGCTCACCATATATAGAAACTGGATAATGGAGGTTATAACGCTTTCCATCGAAGAAGATTTATTCATTGGATTTAAGTCAAAACTAGCTTTCACTCAATGAAACATCTGGGATGTGTAGGTTAATAGGTTGATGACTCTTATGAGTTTTTATCGATATAGTTATTCGATTCGGCTCCTCCATATCGACTCATCACATTCTGAAATTAAAGGCTTTCTGATTAAAGTGTACAAAAACCATTGTCATTTCACCATATCCGGTTCTTGCTTTCATGAATTCAACCTTTAACATTCATATGAGATTAATACTTTTCAATTAAACCAAACAACAAAAAAAATTTTATTAGAAAATATTTTTTAAAAAAAAATTACTTATAACTTAATCATGGTAAATTAGTACATTCTTATTACTAAATCATACTTAATTTACAAAATATTTTCACCTTAATTTATATAACTTACATAATAAATTAATAAGATTTTATTTTACCTAAACAATAAGTTTTTATCAAATTTAATCTGGAAACAAATTAAAAGGAAAACAAGAAAAATAGTACTTCTCTGAGGCATGAGCCACAAAAATACATGTGTAATAAGACATATATTATAGTACCATCTTAAATAAGATATTTGACTTTTTAACTTTATCTTGTGCAAAAATTGTCCTCACTTTCTCAAAATGAAATTACAGTACTTGTTTCATTATTTTGTTATATTTTTATTGGAAAAAAAAATAACTTTAAACTACTGATTTTACTCTCTACAATATCATTTTCACCTCATCTATATCTTATAAAATTATTATTTTAAAATCATAAATTTTAAAATTATTTTTTAAAAGAAGTTTCAGTCTCAGTAAAATATTATCGCATAAATGAAAATGAGCGAACGAGGGAAGTAATTTTTAATACAAAGGCTAATAACGTTAACCTGAAAATATAGGAAGAAATTATAAATTTTTTTATTTTATGATTTTTTTTATAAGAAAACCTCATTTTTACAAATAAATGATCTAAAAAGAAATTTTCTAGTTATATCCAAAATGACCAAAAGATCTCATTTCCTCGGAAAAAAAAACATATCTTAATATAATCTATTGTAGTAAGTTAAATTATATTATAAAGCAATTTTTATTTATTTTTTGAGTGTGTGAATAAAATTTTATATTGATAATTGAAATGATTGAGAAACTACATATAAAGTGTATGCGTACTCTTAACTGTGATGTTTTTTTTGAAGAAAAAATGTTTGAATTTAGCGCAACAGACAATACTACACAACATTAGTAGTAAGTCCACCGATGATATCAGAGTTAATAGTTCAATATGGTAATGACAGAGTGGTAATGACAGAGTGATGTTGCGAGACTCATGAATTATTACCTCTACCATGCCAGCAGTAGCTTGGAGATGGACAAATAATATTTAGCTATAAACTTTTTGATGATCATAAATGTTCGATTACAAAGTGAATCTGATTAAAACATTGATTAGTGGATCGTGATAATGCTCCACGTGAAACTTAATTCAAGTAGAAGACACGTGAGCGTGTAATAGTCCACATAAAACTTAGTTCAAGAAAGAAATCTAGTTCACTCAAAAAAGAATGATCGTTGTCAATCTCAAAAATCTAATCATATCAAGATAGATGAAATAATTGTCTTCATTCCTATCACTAACTAAAAAATTGTCATCAAAGATGAAATTCCCGAGTGTACTAACATATTCAACAAGTCGACACAACGCCCTTTCTCATTATCATCTATCGTGTATGAGGTAAGAAATTCTCAAGTATAATTTTAAGAGAAGGAATTGAACTACCTATTCCGACCGAGGAGAACATGGAACAAAATTATATTTCATATATTTGAGGCTTAAAACCCTATGTAAACCAGTAGGAAGCTCACGCAACATGTAATTAAATCTAAATGGCTGGCAGAAAATCAATGGCTTATCATTTTATTTATTTTAATGAATCCTAGATCATTATACCTTCTGTATTTGTCAGATTTTTAATAATTTAATTTCTCATTCATGCACTATATATTTTAATTACCTTAATTAATCTCACTTGCATATTAATTAATAATAATAGTGTCATATAAATAATCTCTTATGGTGTGTCAAGTCATGGTAGCCTCACCTCCGGGGGGGGGGGGGTTCAATGGATGATAATAAATTTTCGTTCAGATATTCGAACTAAGCTTTTTGTTTTAATTATACACTTCGATTATTTTTTAATAAAATACTTTATTTGTCTTTTAAATATTAAATTAATCACATAAAATATATCATTTCCTTTCATTATACGTATTTATTTGAAACCTTTTCTATAATCAAAATTTCAAGCCAAATATTTACAACTCCTCCCTCTCATTAACAATCGCTTTCGCTTAAAATAAATGTTATTTTGAAAATGTAAAACTCGACAATTATTTTTAATTATATTTCTAGGGATCATTTAATACGTAGAATAAAGATAATAATTTTGAGATAAATTTTATTCCATATTTAATTTGATGTACTAGTCAATTTTGAGACAATTTCATTCAATCATTTGAACTAAAATGATGAATTTAATATCTTATATAAAAGGTGGGATGAAATAATCCCATAAGATATTTTTCACAAATGTTCAATCTAGAAAAATTGCTGATAAACTATACTTATATTATTTTTCTTGATGAGCGTGAAAAAAATTAAAACGACAATTAAAATTAAACAAAAAAAATACTAATATCACTCACTCTTTAAAAAAAAAGGGGAAATGAAAAATGGGTGACCCTAAATAGGCTGTCATCAATAAGTTATGTCAACTAGCTGTTACACTATCGTAAAAATTAAGATACCTTCCATTTATATGTTATTTTATCCTTCTTTTTTAATTTCTCAAAAAATAAATTTTATATTTGAAAATAAATAAAATTATTTCACTTCTTATGAAATATTTATAGCTCTACTTTTTTTTCAACGGATCGGATATCAAACGTTCGTAGGAAGAAAATTTGAACTTGAAAGAGCAAGTTTTTAATTTAAAAAAAAACGACTTTGCAAGACAAAAGGAATCCACTTAAATTAGAGACAGATATATTTTTCTCAATTTTTTTCTATATTTTTAAAAAAATGAAATAAAATTAAATTTCATGAAGTAACACATGAAGTTGTCGCGAATTTTTTAAAAAATACTTTAACTATGCGAGTGTCCTATTACACAACAAAACTTTTAAATACCTTTATAATAGACTATTTTGATCATTTTTCTCCCTATGTTTGTTTGCACGCAAATGAAGCGCGTGAATGGAAACTTTTACTTCCAAAAACGAATTAAAAAAGCCAAGTGTCAAATCTTTCTTTATGAGTATTTAGTTACTTTTACTTTAAAAACATCATCTTCCCCAATTCTACCTCTTTTTGTTCTGGATGTGGCTTAACATTCCCTTGTGCAGGTTAGGGGAATCAGCAAACAACAATCCCAATGAGCTCACTAAAAATTGATAATGAAGTTTTACTTCTATCGTAGGAAGATGAGTTGTTTTTCGCTCATTCACACATTTTGTTGATAGATGAGTAGCCTTACGCTCTTAAGGATGATGGAAATGTATCCCTTACGAAGTTCTTTAATTTTGTACCAAAAAGTTATCAAATAAAACAAGTTTTCCATGTCCTAACATACCTAATAGTAAAAGTTCATTCAAAATGGACGAAAAAATCATAATACCGGCGATGAAGCTCCGGCAAAATTTCCAAGCAACGAGCAATGCTAAAATGAGCACCATAATAAACTTAACACAACAAAACCCCCCAATCGGTAAGCTTCCTAACAATTCAAATTTGCAAATTAGGGTTAAGAATAAGCAAATTGGGAAAGTCTTAGGTGAAGAAATTTAGATTCAATTTTTGGACAATTCTCAAAAATTGTCCAACGGAAATTTGAATCAAGTTCATACTATTGAAGTTGCAAGCTCAATATTTCGGGTCGGGTTAAATCCGTATTTTATTAATATTAAATCAAAATAATTAATTAAAGAGAGAGTGTGCATCACACATATTCAAAATCTGAGATTGATGAGAAAATCGGACAAATTGATCTATTTACAAAGATATTTAAAAGTTTGTAGGGTAATAGGACACTCGCATAATTAAAGTATTTTTAAAAAATTCGAGATAACTTCAGATGTCACTTTATGTCTTTTCTCATAAAACAATCTCAATTCTATATGTTTAATGCCAATGGCAAACTAGAGCAAGAATTAGAGAAAGTCTTTGAAAATTATATGATGCCTAAGATTATATATCTCAAAAAAAATCTCATTGTGATCTATATACATTAATTAATTATAAATTTTAAATAATAAATACAAGTATCTTAATACGTGTCATATTTTTATTGACTTGATATAAATATTAAATACAAATAAATTTTTACAGAAGCAAAAATATATATAACTCACTTGAAAAGAAAAAATAAAATTGGGTGACCCTAATTGTAAATAGACTGTCATCAATCAATTGATTCACCTAGTTGTCACACTATCATCAACATGAAGATACCTTCTCCTTTTTTTTTCCTTTTGTTTATCCGTTCGATGTTCGATATTCATATTAAATATGATTAGATTTAGATTCATGTAAAAAAAAGTTTCAAATTGAAAGGGTAAAATGTTTCCTAACAAAAAACGACTTTGTACTCATGAAGAGTCAAACTCGAAACCTCTGATTAAAATACAATATCTTCTCTTTGCTTATGTCTTTTGAGCTCGTTTTAGTAAGAATAAGTTATTTCCAAACCAACATGGGTTGTGGTGTATTGGTGGGACTGTTTTACCCTTAATCAGAGGTCTCGAGTTCGAGCCCTGGGTATGGAGAAAATCTTGTTAGGAGCGCCGCCCTCAAATGAGCCCTACAATGCGCAATTCGAATTTAGTCGAAACTTCAATATGAGCTCCGAATACCGGATGAAAAATCAAAGAAAAAAAGTTATTTCCAAATTGTTTTCGAAATTTTAATATGCATTTATTTTAAAATTAATTTCGAAATTAGCTATCCATTATTCGTGGACCCTTTAACCCCCACATGATCCATTTATATATGAACTTTCTCCTCACTTCACCCTCCTCACTCTCCCAACAACAACAAAAAAAAAATAAAAATCTCTGCAACTTTTACTTTTCCGGCAATGTCAACTCACCGGAGAAGAATCATTCTCAGTAACGTCACCGTTAAACTCGGGTGCAGCAGCAGTTGCATCCGGCCAAAACTCTCCAGCATTTTCCACCCAAAACCCCGTAACAGAAAATCCCCAAAATCTCAAACCCACAACAAAAATTACTCAAATTACTCCTCTTGCAGTTCATGGGATACGACGACGACGACTTTCTCTCCTCATTCCGACGCTACAACCAATGAATCTTCCGATTTCAGAACCTCAAAGGCCGTTCAAGGATTCGGCCGGATCGGCGGCGAAAGCGTCGCCGTCGAGAAAGATTCCGACGACCCGTATCTAGATTTCCGTCAGTCAATGCTTCAGATGATTTTGGAAAAGGAGATTTACTCTAAAGACGATTTGAAAGAGCTGTTGAATTGTTTTTTGCAGTTGAATTCGCCGTATTATCATGGGATTATCGTTAGGGCTTTTACCGAAATTTGGAATGGGGTTTTTTCTCTCCGGCCAGGAGTCGCCGGAGCTAGCTCACCGTTCTTGCATGGCGGAGGTCACGTGACTTATAGCTGATACTCACGTGACATCCATTTCGCCGTTTTTGCATGGCGGAGGTCACGTGACTTTTAGGTAATAGTCACGTGACTCTTTTTATTTTCTTTAGTACTAGTAGACTAGTTGTTAATATTTTGCTCGTATTCTTTGAAAATATCGATATATCGGAATTCAAAGAGTTTTGAGCAATATAGGACCCATAAATATTTAGTAATAGAATGGGTTTTCTAGAAATAGTTTATTTATAGTAAGTGTTTTTTTTTTTTTTTAAGTATTTTTGTTTTTTGCTTTTTTTAATTTTTAGAATTAGGAGGAAAAAAAGGGTTCTATTTTCACAGCCTTTTTGATTATGGAGGAAAAAAAATTAATTAAGTTAGTATTTTGTAGTTGGGTGGTCAAAAATGCTGTGAAAATTGTAATCTATTATTAGTAATGTACTGTTTATTTTCTGTCTGCATCATTTTATTTTTATTTTGTATGATGTACTTATTATTTTAGTTAAAACTTTCGACTTCTACTGTATATATAACATTATCACTCATGCAATCGATGAAATCTCAAGTTTGAACTCTAAATATAAAAAAACAACTTTAATAAAGATCATTTCCCTCTTGAAGACTACGTAAATTTCAAGTAGTTTGATTTCAATTGCTTGTATTTATTTTTTAAATATTTGAGTTTAAATGTCAATTCATTTTGAGAGAATTTATAATGAAATATATTAATGAAATTTATAAATATAATGTTGAATTCAGTTGCTGAAATTCAGGCAAAATAGTTGAAATTAGTAAAATGTGTCTTAAAGTTTGTATAAAAAATATCTGCATTTCAATTAACTATATAAACTAAAATATAATTTGTTCTAAAGTGAAAAGATGTAAACTAGAAAAATGTTTATTTCAAAAAGTAACTTTAATTTTGTCCAAGTAAGGGTGCTACTTAAAAAAAAGATATGTACTACTTTTCATGCAGAGCATGATTGTGGAATATTAAAAAGTATAAAATAAAATGGTACTACGTGATTTTAATTTAATTTAACTTTAAAAATTAATTAAACTGATGTATCGACAATATATTTAGAGAACGAAGGGCATAAACATGAAGAAGATTTACTAATATGTAAGAAGATGTGAGTAAGAATATGATGTTTTTTTCTCATGATAATTTTAGGTCATGTAAGCTTAGGTATAATTTTTCATTTATTTTACTATACTAAAATAAAATAAAAATTTAAAATTTTCATAGTTCATATGTAACGATACAATTAACATAGAGGCACTCTATTACTAAACTAATAGGCTTATTGTGTGAACCTTCTATTGAGGAGTCGTTTATACAGACGAACTAACTTCAGATATGCAGTTAATTTTCAAACGATTATTTTAGATCTTAGATGTGATTTTAGGGAGCCTATTTTGACTTAAAAGTGATTTTCCTTCCTTTTTCCCTCCATAATTTGGATCAAAATATTAAATAATGAAAATTTCAATTGTTTATTATATTTATATAAAGGGAACAAAGATGAGTAATACTCTGAAATTTGATGCTTCTATTCTTTTATTCTATTCTATGAATTCTAAAATATACTTTGGTCAAAGATCCTTCATGGGTTTGGAGCTGCAGTCCTCTTATGGTGGGGAAATATAGACATTGGGATTTGGAAAAATAAAATAAAATAAAATAATTTGGAAAATGGACCATAAAATATAAATAAATGCATAAATATAAAATAACAAAAGAGACAATTGTTTTAAATGCAATTAAATGAGAGTGGTAAATAGGTTTTATGTGAGGTTTGGAAGTTTGTACACATACCAACAATTTAATTATCATTAAAACTCAAATGTGGTCATCCCCTCTTGATTGTTCCCCTGCCTTGACATGTGAAAATGCCCCCACCCCCACTAAAAAGTTAAATGTTTTATGAAGATGAAAAAGTTATTTTTTAATCCATTTCGTTCGGTTAGTTTGGAGGGTGATATCTATACAAATGATTAGGAATTGAATTTTTCTTAATGTCTTTTGAGTCGAATCTGTCACATAGGGCTTGGTTAGTGCGATTTACATCTCCTGTATGATTTGCAGACTATTACACAATGAAGGAATTTATCCGGCACACATAAAGTACTCACTATAGACTGTTCACTCGAAGAACAGAGATTGTAGCGATTGCAAATTATCTCGAGATTATTAAAAACAGAGAGGTTATTTTTGAAGGATCCGTAACTTGTTTGGATGGTTGCTACTAATTGTATTGTATTATTAGTTTGAATATAATGTATGTATTAATTATTATTTAAATTTTATTATACAATATACTATGATACATTATCAAACAATACGTAATAATTATCTGAACAGAGTGTTAAATGTGATTAAACATGCAGGGGTCGTTTGGTGTGAGGGATAATACCAAATAGTCCCGGGATTAAATTATAGTACCGCTTATTTTGTTGTTTGGTTGGCAAGTTCGGGATAACTTATCCCGGGATTAATAATTAATACCGGGATAAGTTATCCCTCTCTTGGGGTGGTATAGTAATCCCGGGATAACTTATCCCGGGATAAAATAGGTAAATGACAAAAATGTCTCTTTCAACCCTTTTGTTATATCACTTTTTACATTAATGAAGGGTATTTTTGTAAACAAATAAATTGTTCTTAAAATTTATTATTTTGAATAAAACAAACCAAACACTCAATAAAAAATAATCCCAACACAACTTATCCCATCATAACTAATCCCAACATAACTTATCCCAACATAATTTATCCCATCATAACTAATTTTCAAACCAAACGACCCCGCATAGTCTTAGTCATAATAAAGGACGGGGTATTCACTAAAGTGATGTACCATTTTCACAAATTCAAAGCAAACAAGATACTCCCTTAGTTCATTTTTATTCTTTAAATATTATAAATTTATTTTAATGATATTATTTAATATTTAATGATAAATATAAAATATTATTTTTTATTTTTTAAAATTAAATAAATAATTTATTTTTGATAAGATGGAGGAGTAAAAATACAGGAATGGAGTGAATTTACTCATTATGTCATGCGAATTATGATAGGGTTACTTTACCAAGGCAATTAATATTCATATTTAATCAAACTTTTCAGTACAAAAGTTTTTAATTTCACAAGAAAACAACCCTCTTCTTTTAAGGCTTTTCAATTGCTTAAAGTACAAAAAAAGAGAAGAAGTTGTTTTTAATAATTAAACTATGTCTTTGGTGCCAGTAATTATTACTACGTTCGTTTACTTTTAATTATCATATTTTTTTTAGAGTTAAATTATAAAAAATTGACTAACATTTTACGATTTATTTTTTCATAATATTGATATGTAAAAAATTACATAGTTTTTCGTATAGTTTTTTGAATATCTAAAAAAATTTGTTTAAAATATCGAATTAATATAATTTAATTTAATTTTAAAAAATAATCAAATTAATTTTTTTTAAATGCAATATGATAAATAAAACTGGACGGATGAAATATTAGGCAGAATTGTCTTTATTCAGTTTTTTTTTTTTTTTTTGGGTAACAACCAACTTGCTATTTCAACATTGCTAATAATCATTACACATTGGAAAATAAAATGTTCACGAGCTCCCTTGTACTTAGCTTTTGTGGCTTTGTTGCCTAGACTTTTTGTTAGTAGTCAATATCAAATATCCAATGAAAAATAATTATATATTTTAAATTAGGTAAAATAGTTTATATTATTTATAAAATTTTTAAATTTTTTTTGTAAATATGTTACAATTTGATCCATCTTGAGTGAGGTGACTAACATGCTAATTTTTGGTGAAAGAATCAACTAACTATTAACATACATCAACAAATAACAAAAACGAAGTAGCTCCAACACTTAAAAACAAGATATGTTTCATAATTAAAAATTCATAGTCATCAAATATTGTGGAAGAACCCCCTAGAAATTGAAAGTCATATTTCAAGATATTTATGTAATTTAAAATATAGGGATGCAACTCCAAAATAAAAAAAACTAAACAAAGTCCCGATCTTAGAAATGGACTAGAAATATTCATGGCAATCATTCGATTAACGCTAGGATTACAGTGGAAGTCGTGAAGCAGTCGTTGAAATATGCCATGTACTCAACTAAGAAATAGTAAATGCAGTATCAGTCCGCAAAATTCATAGTGTACTGATAGGATTATCGGTCAGATCCAGTCAATGTACCAGACGTGGTACACATGTCAATCTTTAGTAATTTTTACCAGCGTTGTACCGAATCAACCATGTAGATATCTCATAACAGGCGTGATACCTGAGCCAATTATTTGTATGTACAAGGCGTGGTACCTAAGTCAATCATGAGAATGTCCTGATTATTATTGAAATTTCATTGACACAATTTCATCATCAACGATCTTCTCAAATCATAATAAAATAAATTGGCATGATAAAATAATAGTGATCTTCAAATGATGTTTTTTAGAGCAGAGAAAATCAATTGTTATGATAATACGATTGATTTAAAATGATGATAAATAACAGTTGAGAAAAATAAATATACTCAATTTCACAAAATTTAAGAACAAATTTAAATATCTCAAATAATTTGAAGAACAAATTTAAATACTTTTTCCTAATATAAAAGTCACATTAAGTAAAATATGTAAAGATATATTTAAACCAAACCTATAATAAAAGCCATATATTTGGCTTCAATTACTAACAAAGAATAAAATTGGATCATTTCAAAAACTCAAAAACTAATTTGAAACATTTTCCCTTTTTTTTTTTTTTTTTTTTTAAAAAACAAATGGTCCTAATAATTGGACTTCAAAATATCTGTATCTTTTCTAGCTGGACTTTTCTCATTGACTTGATAGTTAAAATTAAGAATATATCTTCCGATTAATTAGTTTATCAACATGATTAAACTATACACAATATATACATCCAAATAATATATATATTCAGTATAACATATTACTATATTTAATATAAAGTATATTTTGTAATCTAGAATATCAATGATTCAGATTCGTAATTATCCCCAACTTATATGATGAAGAAAAAAAATACCTAGCTATATTTTATTTCATGTTAATTTGTTTTCTTAATGGAAGACATTATTTATTTGACAACAAAAAAGAGACAGAGTGATAGGACAAAAGAATAACATGAAAGTACAAAAGCTGGAAAATAATTGGATATTTAGACCTACAAAAAGGTATTTGAAAAAGAAATGAAAAAGATTTGGGTCCAATTGTTTCTAAAAATTGGAGAGTTGTTTGTACAAAAAAGAAAATAGATTTTCAAATTGTGGTTATTTTTGTTTGAGAAGAAAGTTAGTAGGGGCAAAAACAAGTTTATTGGAAACATGTGGGACTACAAAAGTAGAATTGTCAACTCTAAATAGATGGTTAGAAAACAGTAGCGGAACAAGAATTTTAATTAAGGAGTGTTAAAATATAAAAATAATTAATATCGTGTAGAGTTAAAGAATGTCAATATGTAATATAGATACATAGAAATTATATTTTTACCTAGATACATAGTGTAATTTTCCAATAGAAGAGTGTAAATCGACACTCCTCAAGTGTATATGGCTCCGTCATTTTTTAAAATTTTAACAATTTTTTCTTACTATAAATTTTATTTGTTGTCAATATTAATATATAGAAAAAATCTACAAAAGTTATTTGGAGGTGTGGTTTTGAGACTATTTCTTTTGTCTACTCTCTAGAGTTTGTGTACATTTTTGAGCTAAAACTTCTATTATTGATGATCTATTTTATATCTAATATAGTTTTTAATGTTATAGTTTTAGAATTTAATGGAATTTTTCTGATATTTTGAGTTAATTTTTTTCCCATAGTTCTCGACAAATCTAACAAATGAAATTTGCAAATTTTCTTTTTATGAAACCAAATATACTCCAAGGTTTAGGAAACTTAAAAGGACAAAAATTGCTTAGGAATATTTTTAAGGGACTAATATAAACCTAAGTCCAAAAATGGAGAGTGGTTAGTAAAAAAAAAATCTTAAAGTATTGTTGTATAAGTTTTCATGGAACTGAAAATTCTAATTATTGCTTAACTTATTTTCTATTTTAAAAAATAATCCAAAAGTCATTTGGAGGTGTAATATTTATTACTTCCTCTGTTTTAATTTGTTTATTATGTCTTATGTCGTTTTTTGTATTGCACTTTGAGATTTCGATGGAACTTTCCTAGTTAATTTTTTTTCTCACAATTACCCTCTAAGTGTCTAGTGACTTTTTGTGATAATAATATTTATACAAATTTAATGCCTTATGTTTAAAAATAATAATATAGTGACTATAGTGTAGCTAATATAGGTGGGAACCCCACACACACCAAAATAAGTAAATACATATCAAAATTCATTACAATTTTATAACATAAGATCTCCAAGTAGTGGTATCATGTCAAATGTGCATAGAAACAGAAAGTGACTCCATTGAAATGATAGTTGTTGGAGCAATTTAGTTATTAATCACATCACCTCATTGTTAAAGATTAATAGACAAAATACTAGACTCTAGAGTCCCATATTTACAAAAAGATAAAAGAAATGAATTTGTGATTCTTAACTAGTTACTAGCAATAATGGTTTTGGTTTGGAGCATTAAGATTGAGACTTTAAAATGTGGTTTGATTGGTGGAATTGTGTCAAGTCTTGTCCTAGTTAGTTAAAATATCTATAAAGTAAGGATCATTTTTTTTTAGGATAGAGTCTCCAATAGGATTTTTAGATTTTAAGAGTTCAAATTTCAGACGTCTAATTAAGGATGAATGGATTATAATAATGGATGGAGTCATCTTAGGCAAATGATGGTCCGATACACATTTTTTATTGAAAAATTATGTAGTGTACAGAGGTTAAATAATAGTAATAATTATGAATGAATATTTAATTTTACACATCTTTAATACAATAGAGAAGAAAATTTACACATTTTTCGTCAAATTCTTGACTCCACTTTATTTATAACTATCCTACTACAAGTCATGTTGATTAGTAAAGGTCATTTACCATCTAGGTTCTTCTTTTTAAAAAATAACAATAAAGCTAAATAAATATGGACAAATACCATGCATACTTGGTAATGAGACAAGACATTTCACAAATCTTCAAGACTCAAAAGTAATACTCCTATAATTAAAACTTTAAGTTCATTTAAAAAAAATGTCATTTTCTATGTTTTGTTTAATTATTTAATATTCAAAATTTAGTGACCTAGTTAATTAAAAATTTAAAATTCATTGAAAGGAAAAAATAAATTTTATTTTGATATTTAAATTTGAAATTTCTGATTAAGAATGAAAGCGCTGAATATCCTATCACATATTTAGGTGAAGTTTTATGATTAGTTAGAGATGAATAAACAGTATGTTGATAAGTAGACAAAAATACAAACATTATCTAAGTTCTTATTTAGTTGTTTTCTTAATGGGAGACAATATTGTTTGTCTCCAAATAGGAAGAGACAGAAAGAAAAAAAATTAAGGAAAAAATAGGCTGGAAAGTAACAACACATTTTGGACATGATAAAAAGTGTTTGAAAGAGAAGTGAGTAAGTTTTAGATCCAATTATTTCTCTAAATGGAGAAGACAATGTTTGTGGTTTGATAAAGACATTAATTAGGTCCTATGAAAGTTATAATCATTCTGTTTTAATTTATATGACGTAATTTGAATTGATACGTTTTGGATTTAAGTTACAGTAAGGTAACAAATATTATCTAATTTCTTTCGATCTGTCTCCACTCAACTCAAGTTCACTCCAATTGAGCCTTCTCTTTCTCTACTTCAAAAGTCAAGTTAAATTTAAGAAAAATAATCTCTAAAGGACTTAAGCAATGTTGCTTATAACATTAATCTTAAAATTTTTTATTTAACTTTTTTTAAAAAGAGAAAAGAAAAATGGAATTGCCTTCAAACAGATTTGACAAATAAAAATGATAGTTAATAGTTGGAGCAATTGAGTTCTTATCCCATATTAAAGATTTGATAAAAATGTAAGTCCCATATATAAAAAAGAAAATAATAATAATAAAAAAAGGATTATTATATTTGGTTTAGGGGAAAGTGGGGGTAGAAACTATTATTTTGCCCCAATGAGATGTAAAGTTTTGATTTGCAATATTAACTACTTTTTTATTTGAAACTTTTGCCATGGAATAATATAAAATAGTCATCTGGTAAAGTTTTTTTTTTTTCCATGGAATAATATATTAAAATTTTCCATAAATTCCTCACAAAGTTTGTAAACATTAGAATTTTGTGATGAATTTGTCTTTCATAAATATTTCATGACAAATTTGTATTTTTCTTGTATATAATCTTTAGTCAATAAGAAAATTCATGAATAATCAGTATAGATACAAATAAGATACTTGTTAGATATACTGAATATATTTACAAATTATTACGATTAATCAATTAAAACGACTAGCTAAAAATGTTTTCATACCATATGGTTTCTAATCTGATTCTAATGGGACGAAAGGAGTACTATTTTTTTTAAAAAAAAATGTCATCGATTTCGTATGCCTCAATGGGTGCATTTAGGGCAAAACATTCGAACTCATAAATTTCAAAATTTAACATCGTCTCTACTTTATCTTAATTCCTCCACCCCGACTAAAAAGGTTCGATGAATATAGTGACATTTTAAATTTTAAATCTGCTATCGTCCGACTACCTTACCCCCAACCCAAAGGGCTAGAAATTAATTAACAACACCCTAGTCATGTGATCACAAGTTACTGGTGGAATCCTTGATTGCATATATACATTAGCATTGAATGCAAAATCTCATAGATAAGTTGACACTCAATATAGGAAAACTTGTATCATTATTTTGACAGTTCATATATCTCAGATTCAGATTCATAAGTCTCTTTCCTTGCAAATTCCCAAAACAAGTTATTAAAGTCCTTGTTTGCAAGTTATCTACCTAGAAATCATCATAGGGATCCCATTGTCAAAATTTTTTTTTTTAATCCTTTAAAATAAAGATTTCTCCATTTCAATTTCTATGATGTAATTTGACTGAGCACGGGGTTAAATATGTTTTTTTTTTAAAAAATCCGTGGTATAAAAATAAGTCATAACAATGTATGGTTATAAATTGGCTCATTAAGGGTAAAATGGATATTTTAAGATTAAATTGTTACTAAATATAAAATTATGTCATTTTTGGGACTGATGGTAAAAGAAAGTGTGTCACATATATTGAAACTGAGGGATTAACATTCAATTTGTTTGTTTGATTTTGTCTTGACGTGATTGTTTAAGAAAGTAAAAAAGACTTTTAAATTTTCTGTTCTTAAATTAAAGATATGTCGAATGTACTGAAGTGTTCTTTAATCTCGTGGTCTTAAACATGTAGTGTTCTTTAATTTTGCGGTCTTAAACATGTCATAAAGTTGGAATTAAGGAGTTGCTAAGAAATGAAAGAGATATTTCTTAAACAGATTAAAAAGAAAAATAGATAAACAAATTAAAATACGGGGAGTAATAGTTTTAAAACTAGTATTAAAGGTGGTTGGAAATAAAAGAAATAAATGATTCTTTTTATATAGAATGATCTATTTTAAAGAACATCTTCCTCGCTCTGATCAAATATATCAATAATTGTGAAAGGCCCAAAACAATTGCTCTAACGACCCTTTCTACATGATAACAAGGTCCAACGAAGAATATAACATATAATCGATGATTAATGTATTTTAAATGACACAATACAAAATTAAAAAGAGCTTTTACAAAGAATTATGGGATAATCTTCCACAATAACATATATCTAGTAAAATTTCACAAGTGAATCTGAAAACAATCAAATAGACACAAACTTTACTTCTACCTTTGTGAGGCAAAAATATTATTTTCGATAGATCGACTAAAGAAAGTGTAATCAAAGCAATATACATTAGAAAATGGACTTTTTGAATTTGACCATCAATCTATGAAGTAATGTACCATTAATTGGGTCCATAATATATTATGAGGTCTACATTTAAATCCATACAAAATTTGAATATAAGAATGACAAAATATTATTGGGCTTTAGCCCATACAACAATTCATAAACTCAAAATAAAAAAATAAAAAATGAGGGGTACCAACTTCTGTACCATTTGTATTTGGTCATTATAATGAATTTTTAATTGTTCTTGGAAATGAAACTTTCATTAATGGTCATTAATTAACAGAGAAGATGACCTCGAAATTTTAAATAATAAAAATTAATTATTTCCTGTTTATTGACAGCTTACAGCCTGCAGATTAAAGGCCTATTGATTTGTTCATTTTCTGGGATCAACATTCAAATTATCTATTTTTAATGGTTTTAACTTTTAAATTTTAATCAAAGTGTGGTTTGTTTTTTCTCAGGTTCGAAATGCTTGTTATCCATAATTTTTAATAGGTTAATATAGGTCGAAACTCAAAATTTACTCATATAAAATATCACACAATCAACTCACTAAAATATGTGCAGGTTAACAAAATATAGGAATTATAATATAGAATTTATATTATTATAGAGATTAGTAATGTAAGAATTATAACAAAAAAGAGTAGTATTTTTTATACTAAAATATAATTTAAAGGCGAAATTTAAAATGTGAGTTTATTTTTAAATTTAATAAATTTAAAAGAGTATTAATGATAATAGAAACAAAAGATAAATATGTTGGAGTCTCACATCATTTGTAGGATGGGAACATAGATTTTTTATATGCTTTTGGATAATTCTCTACTGTGAGGTTAAGTTAAGTTCAATATCGATCTATTTCTTTTATCATGGTACCAAAACCTGACTCATTCTAGTTCATTATTTATCAAAATAAATGGAAATTTATTTTTTGATGTTTTATTTCGTGTATTAATTAATATGCTTTAGTGTTATTCTATATTATATTAGCTAAGTACAAAATAATACCTTTGGGATTTGGTTTAGTGTTTGGTTGCGATTATTTATCTCGGTTATAATTTCAAGATTATAATCCTAAAATAACCTTAATTTAACCCAAAAATTCCTAATTGATAACTAAATTATACCAAAATTATCTATTCACGATTCAAAATTTATATACCATAATATTTTATCCAATATATCAAATTAATCAAATATTTTTTAATTTCACAAATTTTAAAAACTATTTAGGTTTATAATTAGATATATAGATTGTACTTATTTTTTACAGCCACAAAATTAATTAATTTTCTCGAATAACAATACAAGCAAAGACAAAGATAGATATATCTTGTCTTGAAATAAGACAAAAACATACGGCATAGCTTATGTAGAAATGCTTCTATGAAACCCCACAAATAATTTTGGATAAAATTAAAATGAAATCAATATATCATATATATTTTTAGTTCAACTTAGCATTAATTATTTATTCTTTTCATTTTATTTTAATAGTTGTTTTAGCTAAAAGAAAAATCTCAAAATGAACTATGCCCTTAATGTCACAGAGTTAGAGTCAGAATCAGATCCTCCGCTTTAAACTAATTTTTGTGGTTGAGTTAGATTCAAAATCCATTTATCATGATATCAGAATCAAATCATTCGATATTACGAACTGAAATCAAACAACGTCTGAATGTGAACAGAACACCCTACGACTAGACCGTGCTCGAATGTGCGCAACTGGGGGAAGGGGGGGGGGGGGGATGACGAATATGATATATCATGATGGATGAAATCCTGGACTTACTTAATTTTTATGATTCAAATAATTTTTAAAATTGAGTTAGACTCATATTTATTTATTACTCTCTCTGTCTTTAATTACTTGTCCACTTTAATATTGACACACCTATTAAGAAAGCAATAATTAACATAGTGAGTTTATCATTTTATCCCCTATTAATTATGAAGTGGATGAATTAAAAAGAAGTTCTACTTTTTTCAAAGTAATTAATTGAGGGTATAATAAGTAAAAAAAAATTGTCCTTTCTTGATTTGTCAAAATGGATAAGTAATTAAAGACAACTAAAAAAGGAAAAATGAACAAGTAATTAGGGACAGAGAGAGAATTGATTAACGTGAAACTTTTCCATATAAAAAATGATTAATAGCACAAAGTTTAATTAGAAGGTTCGCCACTCAGAAAAAAGAATCTTGGCGCTGAGATTAAGGCCATCATTTAGTTATATTAGCAATAATATACTTTATTTAAGTATATATAATATAGTTTTTTTTTGTAACGTTAAGTTGGATAGTTGACAATAATTAATTTTTGGTATTTTCTTTATTTATTATTATTTATTTTTACATTGCTATATAAAGTACTCGATTTTTGGGAGAGAGAGCATAAATAGTGGAGTATATTATGCTAAGTTGTTTCCAAAAAAAATTGTTGGTTTTGTGGTCCTTTTTAGATTTTTATTTATGAAAAACCGTGTAAAATATATTATTTATTATTCACTCTTCTATTCCTTTCTTATTCTGAATTAATTTGTTTTTTCATTATTGGCCAATCAATATTTAAATGTTGAAGACAACCACATACTTTTATCAAGGAAATAAAAAAAAATATATACCAAAATTCATGATTAATTCTATTTAGCGATAGATTATAATAAAAGTTATTTTCGAGCAATTGAATGTAGAGGTAGTTTATGGATTTATTCAAATTTAGTAGTATTGACTTTGATGCATTACTTTTAGATGTACATGTAAAGTGATAAATAAATATAAATAATAGATTTCAAATTCAGATATATCAAATGAGTTGTAGTAGAATTTCGAACTCGAACCTATAATATTGAAAGATTGAATCCACCTATGCTATTTCATATATTGGATGATAGTTCACACGAAAAATAATTTTCATTTATAACACACAAATCATGTGTATATAGCTATAAAAAAATTGAAACTAATTATGAAATTCATCGCTAATATAATCTACCACTAAATAGGTCATTGCTAACTATTTTTTTTAATAACCCCCATTAATATTATTGTTGATTTTTTTGTTGTTAAGCTACACAAGTTGTTCATCAGACATGCATATAGTTTCAGAAAATGTTGAAAAGCAATATCCATTATAAACTCATGCAATGAAGGGGAGGAGCCACAATTTCCATTTTATGTCTGTATTTATAATAGATATTGAATTTTTATGACTTTTTCGTATATTTATTTTTTTATATTTTAAATTTTCTTAATAAAAATTATAACTCTACCGACTGAACAAATGCACATGTAATAGGTAGTTTCTTCGAAGTCTCGACTGAATCCGAATCGCGCATTACTAGGTCCATTCAGAGTTGGCACTCCTATTAGAATTTTTTCCGTATCTACAACTCAAACTCAAAACTTCTGATTAAGAGTGAAGCAGTCTCACACCAAAAATTATGATAGGTCATGTAATAGGTGCTCAAATGGAACTAGTGTCATTGTATGATAAATAAGAATTTAGAGAAGTATATATGGTAATTAGTATATAATATAGTTTTTATAATATAAGGACCACAAAAACACATGGAGTTTAATCTTGTGGCAGTGACATTCTCCCTTTCGATCCCATAAGGTTTCTTGTTTCTTTCTCTATTCTTTTCTACTCCAAAAACAAATCCATTTAGCCAGTGAGGATTGAAGTGATAAGGTAACCCTACCCTAAAACAAAACAAAAATTTCCCTCCAACATCTTGTTTTTCATTATTCAACCTCCCCCCCCCCCTGCACCCCAACCCCTCCCCGTCCCTGCCCCCGAGAGGGGGGAGGAGGGTCGGAGATAGGGGGTATAAAAGGGTTTTATATAGTTGATTCCGACTTATTTTGCAACTGAGACATAGTTATTAATGAGGTTTATATATATGGTAGATGATAATTACCGAATTCCCTCGATCACTTTTTTTTTGTATTTATTTATTTATATTTTAAATCTTTTTTAGTGAAAATCTTGATTTTGTACCAGTTTCTGAAAATTTGAATTAGTTTAACCAAAGACTAATTAGACATGATTTCATTGTATTTTGAAAGTAAAAAAAAGAGTATAATTCAAAGTTGAAATAGAAAAAGGATATTTTACAATTTCAACTATTATTTAAAATATTCCAAATCATATTCTTCGATCGCATGTTAAGTTTAGATCATTAAAATAAAAATATCATACAAGTGGCTACGTCGAACATTCAAAATGGTAAAACACGCATCACGATATTGCAACACAATATTGTGATGCATGTGATGTATGAGTTTGTAGAAAGAATTCTCAAGAATTTCAAAGTTATATAATGTGCCCATTTAAATTGGTCGAAAATCCTCAAAAAATTTCTTCAATATAAAAAACTTAAACGTCTGACATCTGTAATAAAATGAATCATCGCTTCTCAAGTCCCTCGATTGATTCTACCATAGAGGCCAACGATATTGATTACTACTTTTTTAACTTTGAGAAATCAAATCCAATCACCATATAAGGACATAAAAAAAAGTGACTTTTTATTTTTTATTTTTTTTCCTCACAAATTTAGGTTTATGTTTATGATAAATTTTTGCAGAAAAAAGGACCACTCCAAAAAATTCAGGCCCAGTAGTATTGTAACTATCAAGATAATGACTTTCCAATTTTAAAAAAAATCTGGGCTTTCATTATTTAATCAGCAGTTAATGTATGTGTTGTAAACTTCAAATTTCTGCAAAATCTGGTCATATTATATTATATTATTTTTATTCAAACAATACAAAACTGTTTAAAAACTCGTAAAATAAGTCATTCCAAATGGGGTCTAGCTTTTATACACGATGAGATTATCTAAAATATAATTATTGATAATCGTTCATAAATAGAAAGACTACTAACCTACGTGCGACGTGTCGATTTATTTGTATTGTTTTTCTTTTTAGACAATTATTTAGTTTTAACTTTTCACCTGACTTGTTTAAGATAACAAAATTAAAATATATTTTGATACATTCTGGATTCTACGTTTTTAGTTTAAGATCACAAGATTTAAAAATATTTTTAATTTTTGAACTCCGTATCAAATCAAAACCAAACAAACAAATTGAAACAAAGTGAGTTAAAAAAATAAGTTAGGTTATCTAGTGAAGGCTTACAACATGTTTACAATATCAAGGTAAATACTTATCCACACAAAGTATTTGCATCAAAATAATTCATCTTGTCGTGCTTAAGTGATTTAATGAAGTAAAAATACAATAACCACGAATATGTAAAAGCGAAACTAGTAACTTTGGTTAAAACTCAATATTTGACTTAAGAAATGTATTGAATATATATAAAATATTAATTTATGATTCAATAATTTAAACAAATTAGAATATCAAAGAGACATTAAGTATTTATTGATTTGAAATAAATATTCGATACACGATAATTTTTTTTGCCTAATTTGTGTTATTGTGTGTGTTTTGTCATTGAATAGTGTTTATAGCATTTGGGCTATTTATAATGGTGTGACACTCATAAAAAAAGTGTACAGTTGTCTATTGTACCATTGGATAACTCTTTAGTCCTCAAATATTAAATTTACCCAACCAACATTTATTTCAATTTCAGCTCTGCATTTAATAGAACAATTTTGTTACAAATTTGGTAAAAAAAAGAAGCCATTCAATGATATATTCAGAGTAATTCCACAAAATGAAATTTAAAAAAATGTAAAGTATACACAAAATATATTTTGGATACATATGAATTAAATTCAGAGGTTTTCATCTTGATTTGTCAAATTCTAACCCCCTTGTTAGTAGTTGAACTAAAGATCAAAGTTGTTTATCGACCGTTCACTAGCTCTATTCTCCTACTTCATGAGTTTTGAATTTAGTAAGTACTCTTTCGATTGTATTCCATAATATAATATGGTGAAATAGATTAATATGCATTTATCCTTAATTAATTAAAAGTATCTAATTCAAACCTTACGGAGTCATTTAAAAAAAAATGTTTTACTCCTAAAATAAGACTTCAAACGCCCGTATTAATCAGGCCCCAAAGCAGAAACCAAACCTCAGATATAAAATTTTTAAAAAACACATTTATGCAATAATATTTAATATAAATAAAACACTACAATTAATTTAATGCACTTGCTAACTACACCAACAAGAAGAAATAACAAAAATTACTACTACTACTACTAAAAAGAGATCAAAAACATTAAAAGTGAGTCAACAACAACTTTATAGAAGCAAAAAAAAAAATAGAACTACTACTCCACTAGTATACATATACATTTTACATTTTTTTTTCTAATTTCTTTGTTCCAAAATCAAAAGATAATAAAACAATGCTATCAACATTGTTTTTTTCTTTGAATAACCTCATCTTCTTCTAACAACAAAGACAAACAAGTACTAGTACTAGTAATAGATGAACTAGTAGAACAAGAAGAAGAACAAAATGACAATGGAGATGTGAAAGAATGACTTGTTGTTGTTGTTGTTGTTGTTGAAGATGATAAACATTGTTGTTCTTCATCAATAGTTGTCATTATTATCGTAGACTCATCAACACCAACACCAACACCAGCACCAACGCCAACACCAACATTAATATTATTATTGTTGTTGTCACTAAAAGTTGCAAGATTGACTAATAAATCAACAAAAGCACCAACAATATAACCATGGTTACTTTTGCAATTGACCTTCAAATAACAAGTCAACAACTCTTCAAGATTTTCCCAATCTTTAATCTCATATGCTTCCACCATTTCCTCCATTGATTTTCTAAAATCAACAAAAGGATCATTTGAATCCAATCCCATTGGAACAAAACTAATAATATTACCTTCATCAACAACATTAATATTAGTACTAGTAATACTAATATTCTTGTTTTCTTGAAAATCAAGAATTGAACTTGTTTCTTCTGGCTCAAAAAATAACCTCTCTTTCTCTAATCTCAACCCTTTAATCACTTTCTCTATACAATCTTGACCATTGATAGTTGTAGTAGAGGAAGAACTTGTTTCATCAATTTCACTAAAAAGTCATCAAAACTATAACTTGTTGTGTCATTAATATCATCAAGATGATAAGTGGAGTTGTAAATGTTGTGTTGATTCTTTTCTAATCTAAATGAAAGTGTTTTAGGTTTTCCACAAGTTGGTAATGACCATGGCCATGGAGAAGGAGAAGTAGAAGTAGGAGTAGAAGAAGAGGAATTTTGTGATGAGTTCTTGAAGAGAGAAGAGAGTTTCATATTTGACCTTTTTTGTTTTTGTTTTGTTTTGTTTGAATGAAATGAAAAATAATGAGAGGAGAGAACTAACTCTTGAAATTTGAATAGTTGGTGTGATGGTGGGTAAAAATTAATGGGATCTTTTATTTTTATTTTATTTTATTTGGTTGGAGTTAGGGTTGGGGTTTGGGGTTGGGGGGGGGGGTGTTTGGTTTTTTCTTCTTCTAGCTATGTTGGGATGTGGAGTATTGTTGGTTGTGAATAGTTGTGAGTGAAATTAATGTTAGGTAGTTTATCGTGGTATTTAAGTTCTATGTATTGACGATGAAAAATATATTATATAATTAGATTATTTTTTATAAATAAATTGTTTAGTAAATAATAATTGATATGTAGTTTAATGAAAATATTAACTAACCTTGTTATTACATAATTTTTTTTGTTATTATTAGTGTATATAATTTAAATTCAATTAACAGAAGTAAGGCCAATGAAAAAATAGGGGAGGAGGTTGTCACTGTTAGTGGCGGAATAACATATACGTTGAAAACTTACACTGTATAGTCAGATAAAATAAATTTTAATGTATATATATTGAATATTGTTATTCTTTGATTTTTACGCAATTTTACTTATTTATATTTTGATATTTTTTAATCAAAATTTTAGCTCCACCATTAATTATTGTGATGAGGTCTTGAAGGGACAAGAGAGTTTCATGTTTTTCTTTTTCTTTTCTTTTTGTTTGAATGAGAGGAGAGAACTAACTCTTCAAATTTGAATAGTTGGTTTGATGGTGAGTAAAAATTTATCAGACCTTTAAAAATATATATGTTTTATTTTGTGGGGTTTTGTTTTTTCTTCTTTTAGATATGTATTGAGTTGTGACGATCAATCAGATATAAAAATTTATCTACATCAAATATTTATATTAAACTAAAATATTGATATTTTAATTGTTATAATTAAGAAGCAAAAAGAGTATACAAAACACACATATTATGTTATCATTTGTTTGATATAAACATCGAATACATTTATTTTTTTCACCACAACGTAACCTGTGGTTTAATAAAAAAATTAATACCTTTGTTCAAATTTTATATATATACTGAGAAATTCATTAATATCTATAATTATTTGATTTTAAATTTAATTGTTAATATTATTATAAATTAATTTAAAATTAATATTTTTTAAATTTTAAATTATTAGTTTATCATACTTATGAGTGGAGTCATCTTTAGGCGAAGAATGATTCAGTGTATATTCTTTATTGAAAAATTACGTAATATGCATAAATTAAATACTAGTTATTATGAATATATATTTAATTTGAAAAAATTTATATATATTTTTTTAATTTCTAATTCCGTCGTTGTTCATGTTGTGATTGTTGGTTGTGAATAAGTGAATATAAAATTAAAATGAAATTTATATTTTGTTAATTGTGGAAGGCAATTAATGCAATGTGGACAGTTTGTTGTTCAAAACATATGATTCTAAAGAAGTTGGCCCATGAAAAGAAAGGGGGTTGGTGGGGTATACTACTTTATATGTAATATATACGTTATACTATTTTATAAGTAAGTGAATTAAATACTAGTTCAGAAAAAAAATCAGAAGGTCCCATCTAGTAATTGTATAATTAAATAATATAGTGGTACTGCTATTTAATATTTTCATCAAATGCAACTAACGTAGATGGTAATGAGATATTAAAGAATCAGTTTATTCATAATTAGATGTTTCGAATTCGAGGTATGAAACAATTTTTGATGATTAATGAACAATTTGAAGTGCTTCGGATTTGAATCAGGAAGTCATCTCTGATGATGAATGAGCAATTTGAAGTGCTTTTCTTGCGTATTCTTGGTAAATCAGCGTTATTGATATGCAATCTGATTTAAATTCAATATAGTAATATAATGAATAAAAAAATTATTGGGAGCATTACGTCAAAAGATAAACCCTACAATAGTCAAATTCAAATTTAATCAAATTTCAATATATATATATATATATATATATATACCGAATATCGAATGAAAATAATAAAATTAATACATCAGATTTAAAGCCTTAATTGCAATAGAAAAAAAGGAGGGAGTTAGGTTTAGGGCTTTAGATGTTTGGCCATGGTTGAGATTTGAAAAAGAAATTGTATAATTAAAATTGAAATAGATATTTAAAAATTAAAGTTATGTTTAACATAAAATTACGGTTCAAATTTTACAAGGAAAACTTGAAAAATGGAAATATTCTTAAAATGTATTTTTTCAAACTTCAAATTGTACTTTTATATATATATATATATATATATATATATATATATTTCTTTCAAGTTTGAAATTGAATACATCATACCATCATCATATAGTCTCATAGATCGACCCACATTTTTTTTAAAAGACGAATTGATACATATGGGCTTTCGTCATTCATCTTATCATGCGCTAGACATTTTATGTTGAGGTAAGCATACTGTAATACAATTTATAGAGGCTTAGGGGATAGCTAAACGACCGATTAAAGATCAAACAAGCGGATGCAATCAAATAACATCGTCACTTTCTCTGTCTTTTACATTTTTGCCTCTATTGTTTTCATTTTTGTAGTTATTCTAAACAATCCTTCCAACTATCAAAGAGTATCATTGAATAGATTAATTTATTTATTTTTCATTAAAAATCTCGAATTTAAATCTTGTAAATGAAAATGAATTTGGGTCATATATAACAACAATATACCAATTAATTATTGCAAGGTTTAAAAGAATTAAAGATTTTCCTCTCTATTTATCCCTCTCTATGGAGGCAATATACTAATATCACTACATTTTCCCCCTTTTTTCAAAGTAAATAGGGATAAGGGTCTGAAAAATATCCCAACTTTGGTCGAATTTGCTGTTGCGATACTAAACTTTCATGAGGACCTATTACCTCCCTAGACTATTTAATACCGTATTTTTTACCCCCTGAACTATTTAATAGTGTATTTTAAAGGTATATATGTGCCCACGTGGACACATTACTATTTAAAATTTTGTATTATTTTTTATGTCCACCTGGGCAAATATATATGTTTAAAATACGGTATTAAATAGTCTAGGGAGGTAATAGGTCCTCATGAAAGTTTAGTATTGCAACAGCAAATCCGACCAAAGTTGAGGTATGTTTCAGACCCTTATCCCAAGTAAATATATTGCAAGGTTTAAAAGAATTATATATATATAAAACTTAAACTAAAAATAATAGCATCACCTAACAATTCACTTCAATGTTATCAATTTTATTTCTTTGACTGATTTTTTTATTCTTCTTAATTTATTCAACAATTAAGTCATGTTTTTATTATCTTAAGATGGGGCTTTTGGGTGATTGAGTCATTAATAAAGTTATCATCACACAATTTATAAGTCATGAATTTAAGTTGTAAAAATAACTGCTAATGGTTATATTACTGTGTACATCACATTTTTTAAAGTACGATTATTTTTTGAATTATATATAAATATAAATATTTAATGCATCAGATTGTCATTTCTAGTGAAAAAAATGGGAGTTAAAAGAGATTGAGACATTGAAGAGACTTTAAATGATAATATATTACTTTTTGGGCTCACAAAATTTTGTAGGTGACTCCATTTAATGATATATAGATGAAAAATATTAAGTACGTATTAATAAGTCCAGGAAAATGACGTTTAATTATAATTGCAGACATAATTAAATTTGTGTCCCAGGGTAGGGAGTAAATGATTTATTATAGGGAAAAAAGATAAATATACCCTTGAACTATTGTAAATGGTATGCAGATACCCTCTGTCATACTTTTGGGACATTGGTGCCCCTGTCGTCAAAAAACTAGAGCATATATGCCCTTCACTCTAATGGAAGACTAAATAGGGTCACGTGGCACAATCTTATCCGTCGATCCGATATTTAATAAATGTCGGGTCGGTGGATAAGATTATGACACGTGTATGTCTGTTAGTATAAAGGGTATATATGCTCTGGCTTTTGGACGGGGGCGCCAATGTCCCAAAAGTATGATGGATGGTATATGCATACCATTTACGATAGTTCAAATATATTTGTCTTTTTACCCCTTTATTATATACTAATTGAATAAAAGAAAATATTCTTTTCTTATATTTTCAACTAATTTTCGAATCAATTATTACTCCTTCGACCCATATTAGTTACTATTCTCTTCATTTTTAAATACGCGATATTTTTATTTTTTCACTTTATTTCAAAATAAGTTGTATTTTATACTATAATCAAGAAGAAATAATTTGTTTCCTTTAAAATTATTCTTATTTTAATACATGGAGTTTTACATTATTAAAGAGTCATTTTTTTCTTCAAGGCTATAATTAAGAATAAGAGAGTAATACACTTCTTATTTTTTTAGAAGTGAGTAGGTTTTTTTAAGAAGTGTATCTCAACTAAAAAAATTATTTATTTTGAAACGGGAGGAGTATCATGTTTCGTCTTTCAAAAGTTAATTGACTAATCTTTTAAATTAAATTAGATTAGATCAACTCCATATTTTACAATTAAAATTTAGATATTAAAAACTATACACAAACATAAATCACAATTGTTCTAACGTCAATTTGACGAAAAACATTATTTAAATGGAGGGAATAGTTCGTTTGACACTTAGATAAACTTAAAGTTTCTTATGTATTCTCTACTTAAATTTTAAAATGAGAAATATATATTGAGAGGATAAAACAAAGCTTCTGTCTATTTTTAAAAATAAGTTCGATAAATGACATTTCAAATTTATCTTACATAACTCTTGACTACTCCGACTCCCGTCACCCCAATCCCCCAACTCCTCATCCTACTTCTTAGTATTGTTTTAAATCATATACAAATATGTTTAGAATAATATCTTTCGCTTGATTATTAAACATCAAAAAATAATTTTTTTAAAAAATATTTACTGTTCCAAAAAAAATAATTATTTTAAAAAAAAATTTCCTTACCAAGAACACCATAAGAGTACATTTTTACTTGTATCCGGTATGTATAAACATCTAATAAATAAATGACATAGAATGAAGTCAAGTATAATCGAGGAGTTCATCTGAATTCTCTACGATAAAAAATTACATTATTTATACATGATTAAAATTATTTTATATGTATGTATAGTAGACATTGAACCTCTTTTAATGTTTTGTGTGTTTACTTCTTCATATTTATTACGCCCTTAATAAAAATCTTGACTCCACTACTATATCTTCACCTATAATTTTATCACTAAACCAAACATTCTTACCTATTTATTTATAACTTTCTCTCTTTTTTATATAAACATCGAGTGTAAATAATTTTTTATCGTATGTATATATGCACATTGTTGTATAAGTTGTGGGGAGGTGGGGTTGAACATCACATCTATCACGTGTCTTGCACATGCCTCCTAAATGTACATTGACATGAGAGGGACCATACATTTATATATATATATATCCCCTATAGTTTTCTTAATTTTTTTTTATATATATATACTTAGCAATGGGTGTACAAAATCGAATTGAAAATTTGAACCAATTCGAAAAAAATTGAGGTTTAAAAATATGAAGAAAATCTGAATTTTATTAGTTTGGTTTGATTTATAAATTTTAAAATTTTAAAATTAAACACAAATAATTTGGTTTGATATTTGAAAATCTCAAACCAATCCGATCATGTACATCCCTACTTAACATAACGTTTTTTTGTTTTGTTTAGTAAGTCTAAATAAAAGAATTTGGACATATGGAGTTTGACTCTAGATTGAGCTTCGTTAATGATGAGGATAAATATGAAATGATTTGCTAATGATAAAAATATTATAAAAATAATAATTGAAAACTTAATGAAGGGCCAAAATTGGGGCACTTCATATAGTATTGAGACAAATTTGAACCTTTTGCATGTTTCTTTTTATGATTAATTTATAGATTGACTATGGCTTAAATTGTTTTTATTACTTGCATGAATACATATAAATTCAGAAAGCTTAAAAACAATATTTGGATTAAAGGTATTTTGCACAATTTGAAAATATATAATGGGGATGATTATTATGGGAAGAGGGAAGCTTAAAGAGATAATAAAGGCATTAGGAAATATATCTTCATCAACTAAACAAAAGCAAAATAATCCTAAAATTCTATGCGTCAAAAGTTTAAAGGCATTCCGTCACCTGAGATTCAAGTCAGCACCGATAAGGATATCTTGATTCCTAAATTGGAAGCAAGCTACATCATAAGTTGTTACATATTAATTCATTTACGATGGTATCTTGTTTTTCATTGTTTAATCTGTCACATAATAGGAATTCAAGATTTTAAGTGTTGTATGTGTTAGTACATAAATTTTTTTGTGATATGAATTTGGGCACTTTTTTTTGAATTTTTTTTTACAAAATCGTCTGTAATGACCCGGGGGGAATTAAACTATAACTTTACTATGATTCAGGCTACTTTTTTTGCATTTAGGGGCAATTCAACAAGAATTAGATCATTTTCTCAATTTTTCGTATGTGTTATTACATGGATTTGTTGGTGATATAAATTTGGGACACTTTTTTGGCAACAACTTTACAGGACCCTCCGTAATGACCTGATGGAACAATACCTATAGCTACAGGACCCTCAGTAATGGCCTTATGAAACAATACTTACATATAGCCTTACCCCGATTCGCGCCATTTTCTTAGCATTTAGGTGACACTCAACAGAAATTAGACGATTTTCTCAGTTTTTCATGTGTATATGTACATGATTTTTTTTATGTATGAATTTCAGACATTTTCTTACAAAAAACTTTATAGGATCCTCCATAATAACTAGAGGGAACAATATCTATAGTCACACCATGATTCACGCCACATTTTTAACATTTAGGGGCCACTCAACAAGAATAAGACGATTTTCTCAGTTTTATGTGTGTTAGTACATGATTTTATTAGTGATATGTAGTTACTCTTTTTGCAAAATTTTTTACAATACCCTCCATAATGACCTAGAGAATAATAACTATATCCTCACCATGATTCACACCACTTTTTTTTAGCATTTAAAGTTCAGTCAATAGGTATGTGGTTTTTGTTTGTTTTCTGTTAGTGTTATTTCATGAATTATTTTGTAATATGAATTTCATACATTTTTTTTTACAAATTTTTTACAGAACCCTGTGTAATAAACTAGGGGAACAATAATAATAGCCTTATCATGATTCACGCTAATTTTGGGGCCATTCAGCATAAATTAAGCAATTATTTTTTATTTTCTGTGTGTTAAGCTATTTGGTGATATGGATTTCAGAAACTTTTTTTTCGAAAACTTTACAGGACCCTTTATAATGACCTCAGAGAATAATATCTATAGTCTAACCATGATTCACGCTACATTTTCAGCATTTAGGGTAATTCAACGGGAATTAGATGATTTTCTCAGTTTTTCATGTGTTAGTACATGAATTTTTTGGTGATATAAATTTTAGACACTTTTTTGGAAAAAACTTTACATGAGTCTCTGTAATGATCTAAGGAACAATACATATAGCCTCATCATGATACACGTCACTTTTTTTAGCATTTATGGGCCACTCAATATAAATTAGGCGATTTTTTATTTATTTTTTGTGTGTTAATGCATGCACCTTTTGGTGACATGAATTTCAGGAAAAAAAATTGCAAAAATTTCAGAGGACCCTCCGTAATGACCTCGGGAAATAATACTTATAGCCTAACCATGATTCACACCACATTTTTAGCATTTAGGGCCACTCAACAGGAATAAAGCGATTTTCTCAATTTTTCATGTGTGTTAGTACATGAATTTTTTTGCAATATGAATTTCGGATGCTTTTTCGGAAAAAACTTTACATGAGCCTCTGTAATGATCTAAGGAACAATACATATAGCCTCACCATGATTCACACCACATTTTTAGGGGTCAGAATTACACAATTTACTCAATTTTTCATGTGTGTTGTGATATAGACATCAGACATTGTTTTTTGCAAAAACATTATAGGACCTTCTATAATGACTTGGGAAACAATACCTTTACGATCACCATTATACACATCACTTTTTTAGCATTTAGGGGCCACTCAAAAGGACTAAGATGTTTTTCTCAATTTTTCGTGTATAACGTACATGAATTTTTTGATGTTATGTATTTCAGATACTTTTTTTTGCAAAAACTTTACAGGACCCTCTGTAATGATCTCGGGAAACAATTCCATAGCCTAACCATGATTCATGCCACTTTTTAGCATTTAGGGGCCTCAACAGAAATTATGTGATTTTTTAAGTTTTTCGTGCGCATTAGTACATGAAATTTTTGGTGATATGATTTTCGAGCACTTGTTTTGTAAGAACTTTACAAGACCCTCCGTAATAACCTGGGGGAACAATACCTATACCATCACCATGATTAACGCCACTTTTTAGCATCTAGGAGTCTCTCAACATGAATTAATTTTTTGGTGATATAGATTCCGGGCACTTTGTTTTGTAAAAACTTTATAAAACCCTTCGTAAATACATGGGGGAACAATACCTATAGCGTCACCAGGATTCACACCAAATTTTAAACATTTAGGGGATACTCAACACAAATTAGGCGTTTTTTAGAGTTTTTTGTGTGTTAGTACAAAATTTTTAGGTGATATGAAATTTTTCAAAAACTTTTTTTATTTTTATAAAAAAAACTTTATAGAACCTTCGGTAATGAAATAGGGGAACCATTCCTATAGCCTCACCATGATTCACGCTACCTTTTTAGCATTTAAGGGTCACTCAACAGAATTTAGGTGATTTTCTCAGTTTTCCATATGTGTTGGTACATGATTTTTTTGATGATATAGATTTCAAACACTTTCTTTGCAAAAACTTTAGAGGACCCTCCATAAAGACCTTGAGTAACAATACTTATAGTCTCACTGTTTTACACCATATTTTTAACATTTAGAGGCCACTCAACATGAATTTTGCGATTTTTTAACTTTTTCGTGTGTGTTATAACATGAATTTTTTGGTGATATGAATTTCAGACACTTTTTTTGTAAAATCTTTACATGATCCTCCGTAATGACCTGGGGAACAATACGTATAGTCTCACCATGAGTCATGCCACTTTTTCAGCATTTAGTTTTCACTCAACAAAAATTAAGCGATTTTTTCAATTTTTAGTGTGTTAGTATATGATTTTTTTGGTGATACAAATTTCAGACATTTTTTTATTTAATTTGCAGAAACTTTACACGACCCTTTCTAATGATCTAGGGAAACAACACCTATATCCTCATCATCATTCACACCACTTTTTTTTAGCATTTTGGGGCAATTCAATAGAAATTAAGAGATTTTCTCAGTTTTTCATGTGTTAATACATGAATTTTTTGGTAACACAAATTTCAGCTACATTTTATGCAAAAAAAAATAACAAGACTCTTTGTAATGACCTGAGGGAGCAATATCTATATTCTCACTATGATTCACATTATTTTGTTGACATTTAGGGGTCACTCAACAAAAATTAAGTGTTTTTTCTCATATTTCTGTGTGTACTTAAATATTTTTGTGATATGAATTTAAGACACTTTTTTCGCGAAAACTTTATAGGTCCCCCCGTAATGACCTGGGGAGAATAATACCTATAGCCTCACCATGATTCACACCACTTTTAGCATGTATGGGCCACTCTTGGACGATTTTCTCAGTTTTCGTTATGTGTTAGTACATGAATTTTATGAATTTCTGACACCTTTTTTTGCAAATCTTTTGAAATTCACTGATTGTTCAAAAATAAGTCGACTGAATTTGTTGGCCTGCAAATTTGGCTAGGTTTGATCTCACAAGCCTGGTGACTAGTACTCGTTTCATTTGCATTTAGGACATCTCTTTTTTAACCATTTAACCATTTCTTTCACATAATAGGAATTTAAAATTTTCAAGTATTTTTCGTGTATATTAGTCTATAATATTTTGAAAATTAGTCAATTGACGTTGCTGGCCCTTGAACACGGCTCAATCGGGCCTCACAAGTTTGGTGATAAGTACTCATTGCATTCTTATTAATGACGTCTTTTTTTAAATCGTTTTTGTATCACATAATAAGAATTCAAGATTTTAAGTATTTTTCTTATGCGTTAGTCTATTGATTTTTTGACAAGTACTCATTGCATTCTTATTAATGATATCTCTTTTTTCATCATTTTTGTATCACATAATAAGAATTCAAAATTTTAAGTATTTTTCTTTATGTGTTAGTCTATTGATTTTTCCAAAATTTTCAACTGACTCCCAAACTTAGCTAGGATGGGTCTTACAGTCCTGCTGATGACTAGTACCTTCTTGCATTTTCAGTAATGGCTTCTCTTTTCTTAGCATTTCGACATCACAGAATTAGAATTCGAGATTTTAAATATTTTTCATGTATGTTATAGTCCACCAATTTTCAAAAAAATTAGCCGACCGACTTCATTGGCCCTTAAACTTGGCCAGACCAGGTCTATAGGCCTAGTGACCAATACTCATTGCATTTTTATTAATGACGTCTTTTTTTTAAATAGGGAACTTTGTCTTTTTTTTAAGCATTTCAGTGTCACGAAATAGAAATTCAAAATTTTAAACATTTTGTGTATGTTAGTCCGCTAACTTTCGAAAATTAGTTAATCGACTCTGTTGGCAGAAACTCATGACTAAAAACAATCATTATGATTTGTTTTGATATTCGGTAGGAATAATTGAAAGGAAAAAAAAACCTATGTCGATTGGTAAGCTTTAACGATAAGAGACTATCTAGCTAAGTTCGGAGAACACGGGTTAGCATAATTTATTGATGTGTTGTCTTCTTGCAAGAGCTTGCCACACTTGGTGACATTATTTTTGAACTTGAAGATAGGGCAAGTGGGATTATGGAGAAAGAACTTGAAGATAAACAGCAAACAACATATACATCATATTGTACTGTTTTGTTTAATGGATTACTAGTACCAAATAGTGACTTTAAAGCTCATGTAAGAAACTGCCTAGACATAAAAATTTAATTTTGATATTGACCTAAGGTCACATTTGGTGAGGTTGGGCCCCTAAATGGTCCTTAACTAGTCATTGATATTAAACAAAGAGGATATGGTAGTTTTGTTTGATAAATACTAAATTGATGTCTACCTTATACTCTAGTTGAAGGGACATTTCATTTTCAAACCAACTATTTTGCTTGAGGCTAGGGTGGTCCTATCTTATTATCTAGGAAATTACAGATAATAGACTTATTTCTACCGATTTAACGTAAGTGTCTTAGTTTGACTAGACACAAAATTTTAAGAAACAAAGAATATGAGAGTCTTGGTGCAGTTTGAATCTTGTTATCTTAAATAAGTCACATACGACATTGGAATTAGGAGTTGCAAAATATAAATAGAGAGACTAAAAATAAAAGACTTTTGAATTGAAACAAGCATAGATAGTTCTAAGTTTGCTACCCTTTGGGTGCGCACAGGGTAAAACCCCTGCTCTTATACAATAGCTCGCAAACCACATAGGAGAGGTGGCCCGCACTAAGCAAGCATGTTGCGACGAGCTCGACCCAAGAGACAAACCCCCCTTGCTTTCACTGGCAAGGGATTTCAAACTTGAGACCTCCAACATGGAAGTCCCAAACCCAAACCGTTGGGCCACCCAAAAGGTTTTTAACAAAATAAGAACCAGTTGAGACACAGAATGATAGGGCGAAGGGCCTCTATTCCAAAGAACTACTAGCTAGAATGCAAAAATCATTCAATGGTCTAAGAACTGGTTGTCCCTCTATTAAAATTGTGTGCAATTATTGATGAATTATCAGTTCAAGAACACAACATATCCCCCCCCCCCCCCTCCCCCACCCCACTCATATAATATAAGAAAAATACTGTCTACGATGTTTGAGATCTCTGTCTCGATTGCATAATAGGGATATAGAAACTGGTCTTACTGGCAAACTTGTGTCGCCATGTATAGTAAGTGCCTTTTCAACAAGAAAATAAGTTTTTTCTCCACTACTGAGAAAAAAATAAGTTCGCAGATGCATTGGCAACTCTAACCTTCGTGATGAACGTTCTCGACACAACTCCAACCATGCCAGAACAAAGAAGCAGCCCAATCTTTCTGTCTCAAACTCTACATTGCCCAAAATACACAAACCGTAAGTCAATTTATTATAGTATTTTCCTAGTTACAACTAGGGAATGCCAAGTTAAACATAACTGAAGGATGACAGAAATATGATACTGGTTTAAAATAAATGATTATCAGAAGATATGTACTCACGAATTTCTCATTAACACCTGGCAAAAAGCCATCTAGCATAATATTGCTCTGAAGTGATCAAAGCTACAAAAAAAAACACAAAAAAAAAGAAGTGAACAAAGCTCAATCGTTACTGACCTGTGCTCACTCTTTGTCCAAGCAATACGTATCTTTGTAGTGCTCCTGATCTGACCCTTAGGTAGATTTACCTCCATTTGACTCACTGTTTAAGTTGGCCTAAATTCATTCCAACACTCCAATAAGCATCGCACATGTTCAATAAATTTCATGCAAAGGTCATCAAAGTAATATGGTACTGTACCAAATAACAAATTTCAACATGAGTACTGTGCCATAAACCAGATAAAAGACTTCATAGAAGGCATCAAGAAGATGCATAATTTACATTGTTAGCTCTATTACAAAGGCTAATATCTAAAGTTAAGGAGCTAACAAAATCCAAGAAAGTTTCAGGGGAATTGAGAATGGGGGAAGTTGCTCCAGCTACAGAAGGTTGTTAAAGCTCTAGAGTCTAGACTTAAGAATGTAGCTTGAAGAAGAGGTGCCTTCAAAGCATCTATTGTTTCTTTCTGTCCATTCACACCGAAAAATGCAAGCAGGGATCATCTTCCGTACTCTATTGACGGATTTTCCGATCTTCCATGAGCTTCAGCTAACCAGTGCATCTTTAAAGCTTATAGGCATAACCCATTTTAGACCAAAAACTGAGATGAACATGTTCCATATTCCTGTGGCTACTGGACAGTGAAGAAGATGTCTGTTGGTCTCTAGGGCCTGGTGACACAAGAAGCATCTGTTGACAGTGTGGATTTTTCTCCTGATGAGGTTGTCTTGGGTGAGAGAGGCTTCAAGAAGGGCTAGCCAGCTAAAACAAATCACCTTGGGGGATAACTTGGTTTTCCAGATTGACTTACATGGCCAATTAACTAGCATTTCATTCTGAGCACATAGTGAATTGTATGCTGCCTTCACAAAATATTTACCAATTGCTTTATCCCCCCAAATGAGTCTGTCAGGTGATTCATCACTCATTTGGACAACTCCTAGCCTCTCCAGTAAGCTGAGAAGGTCTTGTAGTTCCCAGTCTTAGAAGGTCCTTCTGGATTGAGGGTTCCAGGTATTGTCAGCTCTATTTTGAGAGATGGTTGAAGATTTGCTTATGGCTATTGCATAGAGACTAGGAAAATCAGCTTGTAATGTTCCAGAACCGAACTTTTAATCAACTGCCCACCTTAAAACTTACAATTGAGATAGAATTCCACCCCCAACTTGCTGATATACTTCCAAGGACCCACACCAAATGGAGAACTAACAACCTTGGTGCTCCAGTGATTATTAGTACCATGTTTGGCATTCACAACTTTTTTCCACAAGGCTTGATCCACTTGTGATATCTGCATAGCCATTTCATCAACATGCTTTTGTTATGTATTGACAAGTCTCTAATTCCCAGGCAACCTGGGAACTTCGGATGAATAACTCTCTCCCATTTGTCACTCTTTAGCTTTTTAGGGTCCTCTAAAAGCAAAATGAACTTAAAACATTTATAATCGAGATCTTCTTCCTTGTGTGTATGAATAACAGATAGATCTGTACCTAACAGTCAAATATCTACAAAATTAACATGTTTTTGTTATCTACAATTTTCCTTCTAATCTGTTATATTGGAGTATGAGATATATCACAAGAATGGACTACTACACTCAATTTAGGAGCTTGGAATAACGGAGATTTCAGTGGCGTTTGTACAAAATGCAGAACATCTCCCTCCAATCAATTGAATCTATAAGTTGACGCGATATCAATTTCTAACTAGTTGAAAATGTGTGCCAATAAAATTTGAAAGAGAGACATGTAAACTACAATAACATACCCAGTAAAATCCCACTAAGTGGGGCCTAGGGAGGGTAGAGTGTACGCAGACCTTACCACCACCTCGAGGAGGTAGAGAGGTTGTTTCCGATAGACCCTCGGCTCAAGTGCATCAAACTTAAGTACAATAGGACAAAAACAATGAAGAAGCATAGCAGTTATTAAGAAAGGCAGTGTAAAGTTTACAAGAAAGATCGGTAACATCAGCAAATTGTGTGATAATCGAAACACAATAAACCAAAGACATGTAAACTATTATTTTTATTATAATAATAAACGAAAGAAACTGTCTGCAAGAAGATAATTCAGTCCAATTTACTGCCTCCGCCCATCAAAATCTTTTAGTTTGGGACATCATTACATGTTTGGAAAAATTTATGGTTCGTTTCAAATTATAACTTCCATTAGTTCTAACAATTCAAAAAATTTTAACAAATCAAATTTAAACCTTAACATACTTTCTTACTATTGCTTCAAAGCATCCCTTTCTTTAAATGGTATACAAGTCAAATTAATATCATATGTTTAGCGTCCTATCGATTGTTGTCATATAAAATGGGGCAAAAGGAGTAACTTCATAAATAAAATCATTAATGCATAAAAGAATATTATAATGAATTAAGTACTGTACTCTTTGTTTAAACAGAAGTGAAATTGTCACAAAACCAACCAACAAAAAGATACATATCCAATTTGAGATAGTTGTAATCCTTTAATTTCAAAGTACATATCCAATTAAGATAGCCAGATATCTACTTGTCAAATATATACTGCAGAAAAAAGATGAACCATATACTCATCTCATTACAACATTTTTCACTAGCTATTATTTAAGAAGAACAAAAATGTAAAGTGTTTGACCTGTATGTTCCCTAATAAACAGTAAGTAGGCTTTTGTTGAACATGATCTGGTTGAGATTTGGAAAAAGAAAAGGAAGTAGCATTTGAAGTTGAAAAAGGGTATTTAGAAGTTGAAGTTGCGTTTGGACATGGAAACAAAGTTGAAGTTCTGTGAGTGAAAACTTGAAAAAAACTCCTAAAATGTATAATTCAAACTTCAAATTTGAAGTTGAAATATTGGACCAATTTGATAAACAAGTAGTTGATTAAAATGATCTCCACGTAGTATTTCAAATTTTGGAACCAAAATTTATGGTAAAAAACAGAGCCTGAATAATGATCTGTCCTCCTCATTTGATGTGGAACCATCACTGGGAATGATTATAAGAAGTCAATCATAAATCATGTCATATATTAGTGGAAATTCTACATGGGGAAAATGCATAAAGCTACACTCATCCAGTGAAGTATAAAGTTTGAACTTACCTTCACTGATGTTTGATTCAATTGGTGCCCAAGTGTTTCCTTAAGCACTTGAACATCTACTTGTTTGGATGTTTTATCATACTGGAATTCAATCTTGTGTACCTTAATAATTCAGGCAAGGAAAACTAAAGGCTTTGATGCGGTCAAAAGAAGGTCTTCATCTAGCAGATTCTAAAGAGAGACAAACTAATTTTCTCATAGCTACTGTACAAAGAAGAATTTTTCCTGTGGGATATGAGTTCCCATCAAGCAAGCAACGTGCAAATTCGACATTTCCAGTGACAGACATGATCCGAGGTATCATTTCTTCCATTTTCAGCCTAAAGAATAAAGGAACTAATACTCGTCAGCTCCACAAAAAGTTCTCAATGAGGTATGATTTATTTTCAACATAAACAATGACTTATTACCAATAGTACCAAACAAATGGATTTGCTACTTGCTAGGGATGTCCTTGGAAGATATGAGGGACTTGTACAATAATTATTATTTACCCACTAGCCCCTATATTACTAGTATTGAGGAGGGTGTGTGAGTGTGTGTATGGGGTGGGGGGCATTCATTTGTAAATCATCAAGAAAAAAAAAAATCAAGTTCTCTACAATACACTAGTGTTTTTTAGCAAATTTGGAATAGCAAGATCGTGAGTAAGTTGTGCAAGATTGTGAGAGAGTTGCCAAGTGTCACACGTGCACTTAGTTGAAGACTAAGGACATGGCAATACACTATTATTATATGTAGAAGTACAAAACTATGAAATAGTCTAGAAGCACTTAAAGAATTGCCATCTTTGCTAAGTCACATCTATGTCACTGTTCTAGTAGACAAGAAGACCTAGCAAAAAGTCACATCTATGGCCTTCTAGTAGACAAGAAGACTTAGCAAAAATGTATTTTAATAAAAATACAACATTGCAGTTTGAAATCAACTCACCAAAAACAGAATCTATCACCAACAAATGTTATTCATTCAGAATTATATTAAAGTACAAACTTTTAACAGCAGATGGCCATAAACCATTACATCCCCAGGTTTAGATTTCAAAAGTGTAATAAAAGATGATTATGCTCAATTAGCAAGGGTTGGGAGACTTGTATTTTAATTTACTAGTTTGTTTGAACTAAGTCCAATACTTGAGTGGAGAAAAGTAAAGAGTGAGCCCATCATTCCCGAGTTTCGAAAGCTACGTTGACCAAAGGGTTGGCTCGTGACTGATTTCTCCATCACCAAAAAATTGACTGCAACAACTCATCCATTACAAAAGAACTCTCATCAACCAAGTTGACATCACACTTCCAAATTACCTCTAACCAGCTCAACCACATCACAACTTTAAATGACGCTTTTAAATGAATTTTGAACCACCTCTGCAACAAACAATATTTAAGAGATGCTCAGCTAAAATCAACTGCTTACTTGAAGACGAACCACTGTAACTGACCCATCATTGTCAAGCTTACACAGCTAATACTTCCAAACCATCACGATATAAACAATCCAATCTAACAACACAGCTCGTCACTGAACAATCACCTTTCAAATCTCAGTTAATTCTCTCCATTTCACTTGTTTAAGTATGAACATTAAGGGGGCATTTGGTTTGACGTATTGCAGAAAATAATCACAGTACAAACTTTGTATTAGTTAGTCCTACATTTGGTTGACCATTTCACATATGGTATAAATAATAACTGTATTTCTTATACCGGAATCTCCGTATAATTTTATACGGAAGGCAACATGGAATAACTAATCCTAGTATTAGCCATACAGGGATAAATCACCTAAAAGACTAAACTAACCCTGTCCAGTGAGACATCATTCATAACATACTTCCACTTCAACTCTGCAGACAACCCATTTCTATCTTTATTGCCCATTGTTCTACTTCAACAAACAGCCCATTATGATCTTGGGCACCAATTGGGTGTTTGTTTGTTTTAGTTGGTTTTGTTGTTTGTATCTCATTGCTTTTGTGTTTAATCGGGTGGACAGGAACATTGTGGTGGCTTTGGTGATTTGGGTTTTCTTTTGACTTCCCCTCTACTTGCTAATTGTTCCTCCGCCATATCTGAGTCTCCATTTAATTATACATGTTTGTATTAAAAGATTCATTCACCAAAATAAAGCTCTTTACAGGCAACATGATGTTGTTATTCTGTAAAGAAGACAAGGGTATAATTGTAAATGATAAAATGTATATCCAACTTTTAATACATAGACCAAGCACCTGATAAAAAATAATGTCTACATTACAATCTCTGTATTACTAATCCCTACATTAGAATTCCCGACTTGTTTTTAAACCAAATGACCCGCAAGTCCTTACAGGAAACACTAATCCTGTACACAGACTGAATTTCACAGATTCAATAATTCTACTCTTCGTATCACTAAGTGTAACGCATCTAGGACTACTAAATTCATAGCTCTAATCAACATACAACAACAACAACAACAACAACAACAGAATAGTGCAATAATCAATAAACAACATACTAGGACAGATTATTGAAATCAAGAATAAACAATGCTACAGATAAAAAACAAGAACTACAACAAAACTAGTACTAATCAACATCTAATATTCTCCAATTTAACTTGTTGATGCAAATAAACCATATATATCAGGTTAAACAAATTGGACGCACAAGATGAATTACCAGAATTTATAGTTGTGTGACCATACTTAATGTGAATTCTGAACCACCATCACAACAAAGTCTATTTAATGAGATTCTTCTCTTGTATTCAACTGCTCATATCTCAAGACAAATAGTAACTGACCACTGTCAAAATTATGTGCATTCTTCGTCTCCCTCAGAATTCAGAACACTCCAATCTTGAATAGCACAAAAAATTGACCTATCAATACAGCCTGGTACTAAACACCCACTTTCCAAAATTCAAGTTTATTCTCTCCATTTCAGCCTAAAGAAAAAGGGAACTAATACTACTCATCAGTTCCACAAAAGTTCTCAATGAGTTATTATTTATTTTCAACATAAACGACTTATTAACACCAATAGTACCAAACAGCCACCCCACCCCACCCACCCACCCAAAAAAAAGTAACAGGCACAACAGAAAATTAAAAGAACTGCCAAAGTGCGGAGTTCTTAAAAATAAAAATCAGTGGACATGGTTTTTGAAGAATAGGGCCTGGTACCTGCACAAGATAATATTTGGTAGTAACCAGTTTAGTACAAGTTGATAAAATGTTTATATCATAGTTCTGCGGAAGATCTTAATCTGTATAAATCACACTTGATCAACTGTTGGAGTTACACTTGGAGGAATCTAGATTGCAGAACCACAGGCATAAATAGTCAAGATTTGAGAAGAGGAAGAAACCTGGCGAGGTTGAGAGACAAGTGTACTTAACTTCCCAACATCACTAAATGCATTGCCATCAATTCATAAAAGGTCCCAGGAAATCCACTATCATCATCCCAAGCTGGCATAGCTCCAAAATCTCACCAAAGAAACACAAAAGTAGATTCATTTCCTTCGCTTCTCCCCAAATCACATTTGAAGCATAATGGAATCCTGGAATTTTTTTTGAGAAAGTAACTTGTATTCTATTCCAAAGCAAAAAACCAGAACCTGCCACAACAAATTACAGGTTCCTAATTACAATTGTGGAGAGTATAGCAGGAAGATCTTCAATCCTGGAATTTCCGATTCACATGATCGTATGCCTTTTCAAGATCAAGTTTGCACAACACACCAGGTACTCCCTGCTTTATCTTTGAATCCATCAATTTGTTTGCCACCAACACTGCATACAAAATCCGTTTGCCCTCCACAAAAGCATTTTGTGAAGTAGAAACGACTTCAGCCAACACCTTCTTAACTCTTATAATCCACTGCGCTCGTAGCTCACTCCCATTTAGGGATGATAACAATGAACGAGGCATTCAAACTCTTTTCAAATTCACTACTATGTTGGAACTCAGCAATAGAATTCATCACATTTGTTTTGACTGTATTCCAGCAATGCTAAAAAAAAGCCAAAGAGAAACCATTTGGGGCCGAGCTTTGTCACATGCTCAACACTCTGCCACTCTTTTCCCCTCCTTCTCCTCGATTGCCCTCTCCAACCATTCACCTCCCGTCCAATTAGACTGAACCCTAAACCCCCCCATAGTAGGCCTCCACTCCACTTTTTCTTTTAAACAATTTTTCATAATAATCTACAACTGCCCCCTCTACTACTTCCCCCTTTCCCACATGGCTTCTATTTGCTACTGCTTCCCTGTGAAAGAATTTAGTATTAAAGTCCCCCTCCTTCAACCATAACGCTCTCGATTGATGCCTCCAACAAACCTCTTGGGGCGGATGGCCATAAAAGTTATCTAACCTGGGTTTTGCTTTCCTCTCCTTCCAAGGCACTAAGGCAAAAGAATACAAGCAATCATAATATTTTTCTAAGGTAGTCAGCACATAACAGACTAGTCAAGGTGACTAGAGTTACCGTGACATTGGCTCAAAGAAACAGCTTCACAAGATTTTAGGTTGATAATGACAATCTTCTGGAAGTAACCTGTTACATAGTGTTCTATTTTCTGGAAATAGTACTAACATGGGATTCTTTAAAGGAGCAAAGCCATGTGATAGATCAATGTCGAAAGCTTTGGTGAAAGCAATTTCAGATTCTGCTTCTCCACTCTTTGTTTTCTAAGATTTTACTGGTGATCCATCTTCATATCAAGGCTCCTCTAAGACTGAGAATTTTCATGAGATATTAAACACCAAAGAAACTTTAAACTGCTGTAGATTTCTCCCATGACTGGAGAGAGGAGGATTGGAAAAGTTACAATTCCTTCTGGTATTCCTATGGAAGCTTACTTTTCACCTTCTGATGCTTCCAATGATAAGGACCAGCGCAGGAAATGTGAAGAAAATCCTGGACTACAAAACAAGTAATCATCAGATCTGTCATCATCCTCAGCATCGGGAAAAGTAAATGGTTCACTGTCATGCCCCCCCAATGTGGGACTTCCCGGCGCGAATCCGGATTTAGTCGGGCTCCAATGTGGGTGCCGGACACCGGGTGGGAAACCAAACAAAAAAAAGTACAAAATTTCAGTTCATCTGTTTTCAAGGGCGTCAATTTCAAATTAGTGTTGAAGGAAACAAAAAGTAAAGTGTTTTCCATCTCCTGTTGGTTTGAAGAATTTGATCAACACTGTGAGAGCCTTGATCTGACAAACTTCTTCCATCATCATCATGATCCATTGGTCAGGCTCTACAATTGTCAAATGCATCATCATCCATATCTAGGCTGAACAACTCAAAGTTTGTTCTGGTGAAATCTGTTTCAGCTGGCACCGGCATCTCTCCACCAAATTGACAAATATATGCCTCAGACGGGGCAATGTCTAATCCTTCTTGGGCATATTCAACATCATTTCTTCAACACAATCTATACTAACAGAGAAGGCCTATTAACAATCAATTGATAGTGGATCACATAAAAAGAACCTTCCAGCATCTAAATGAAAGAATAACCCAAAACCACATACAATTCCAAAGCCACAAACCTTTAGCAACACACATATCAATAGACTCTGATCTATCATGTGGAATTGCTTCTGGTACAGACTTCCCAGGGTATCTCAAATGAACCAAAAAGGACACGGCAATCCTTTGCACTACCTTCATCAACTAAGCTGATGTCTGATGATAAAGAGGATCTACAGCAAAAGCGGCTGTTGAATAGACAAATAAACCATTTATAAAGTGAAAAGGGATAAATTCAGACGAAGAAGAAAATGTCAACGACAAGAAGCATGTATACCATCAAGTTTCTTCACATTAAAAGAATTGAATGATGACTCCAATGTTGATAGAGGCGATAACTGCAATTCATACTCAAATTGGTTTAGGAACAGGAAAATTATTCTGCAATTGTTATTTCTTAAAGAGAGGAATAGTTCAAAACTTTCTTCCTTGCTCTTTTTATGGGATGGCCTTCCTCCTGGTCATTGTGAAGGAGAAAGCAAAAGAATAACACAAATCGAAAGCAGTGGAATAAATAAAGATGATTATATGGGGATTGCACATTGAAATCGACCATGCCATAATTTTTTGTTTCGTTAAATCAGATTAAGAAAATTTAAAAATTCTTAAATCCATATTAGGAAAAATTGTAATAGATAATGACGCAAATTCTTGATCAACCATCATGAAAGAAAAAACCAACATCCATATACTTACAAGTGCAATCATAACCCTATTAACTGAACCAAAATTAACATACAAAAAGGGTAAGTTTCTAACCTTATCTTGAGAAGAAACTCTGATATGAACAATGGATGCCAACTAAGGTGATACTTTTGATAACAATTACAGATGAACATGTTGGGACGGAGCAGATGACTAGTTCTTTTAAACAGGGGGTGTGTTTCTATTAAAGCCTAAGGGTTTCTTTTGGAGGGGTGGGTTGGAGGAAAAGAAAGGAAGGAAATAGTAGCATCTCTTTTTTATAGATTAATTAATTTTTAACAACCGGTTATTTTACTTTTTAAGGACAGGATATTATCTCGTCAATAATGTTGAGCAAAAAATGGATTTAACAACCAGAGAAAATAGGTCGTTGTAAGCATATTTATGAAGACTGGATTCATGTCCCTTAGTTAAGAAATTGTCTTTAAAGTCATAATTACGTTTCCAAATTAAGATGAAATTTGTTGAAGTATCAAGAATATATTGATAAATTTCAAAATAGATTTCAAGTAGGTTCTATTTTTGTAAGGATTGATAAAGTACTAAATAGATTATTCTTTTGAAAACCCAAGCAAATGTTGTATGCATGGAAACAGGGCAGCTCAACTTCAACTAGCATGGAAAATTCTTAAGAGGAAGGCCCGGATCGAGAGAAACAACTTGGGGCTCTTTTGGGTACCTAAAACAAGAAAATCTAAAAGAAATTTCTACCGTGCTTCATATCCAAGAATCCATCACATAACTCTAATGGAAGAGCAGTAGACAGAGGTGAAAACTTTTAACTCACATTTGCTATCCCTTAATTCCTTGGCTTCTTAATAAACAAACTTTTGGTAATTTCTCGCAATAGCATTTTGGATATAAATCAACCAATAAATTACTATGAGGGTGTTTGGCTAAGCTTATAGGCTGGCTTATAAGCACTTTTTAGCTAATTTACACGTCTCGTAAACCCTCAAAGTTCTTATTAGTTGAATGCTTATAGGCTAAAATCAGCCAAAAGTCGTAAGTTGGTCACCCGTGACTTATGGCTTTTCACCTTATAAGTATTTCTAGTTTGACAAAAGAGTTTCACAATTTTATCCTTAATATCTTCTTAATTCTCAAAATATCTTTATCAAAATAAAAGATCCAACTTCATATTCATTCTATATCCGTGTTTTCTCTTTTCTTTATAAAGATACTATTAACTTTGTATTTTTTTTGTCAAAAAATTAAGGGTTCAAATAAAAAGTAACCTATAAGCATTTTTTTACCAAACACGTCAACTGATTATTATTGATTCTATCTAAATACATAACGACTTATTTACAAAAACAGTTTCAACACTTAAAAACCTATTGGCTAATCCAAACGAGCTCTATAAGTCCTCTTTAAACCATTCCATTTTGCCTCCAAATCGAGATATCACCATATAATGCTTACGTAAAAAGTAGTAGAGGAGGAGGGTGGGGGTTTGGAAGTGAATGAGTTTCCTCAATTTTGCAAGGATAAGTGCAGTCAAAAGCGAAAAGTGCAAAAAAGCTCTAAGGTCTATTGGGGCTTCAAGCACAAAGCGCAAATAAAGTGTGGACTTTAAAGAAAAAAGGGCGAAGGGAGAAAAATAAAAATATATATGTTGAGTCCAAGAGTAATAACTTATAAGCATGAATGAAAAATATATGAACAAAGAAATTGAAAAATAATTACGATAAAATGAAATATCTATTGTTTAGTGTCGTCTCTTTTAGAAGAAGTTCATTGGCAAGGAAAAATATGTTTTAGAACCTTGCTGACAACATTGAAGCACATTAAACGAGACAAAGCGCTCAACATGTTTTGAGCCTTGCTTCAAAGGCGCATTTGTCAATATGCAATAACTGATGCTAATCAATTACATGTTAACTTTGTAGATAAAAGTTTTTTGTAACAATGAGTTTTGTAGTCATATTTTTATTTGGTAACCGAGAAATTGGTCTGGAGCCAATCATTTGGGCTAATGTACAGTACAAAACTCAAAGATGATGATCTCACTTTACTCCATTTAAATACTAGATTAAGTTCACTTGACATAGAACTCAAACCATTGTATTAAAATACAAACCACCAACCTTTGCCAATTGAGCATAGTCATTTTTATCACGCTTTTTGAATCTAAACCTAGAGAAGTAACAACTTATTAGGTTGAAGCATATATGCGTATCAACGAACTTGTTATATAAAATTTTGTCTTCTCAAAGTTAAGATGAAACTGTCCATTGTATTGACTCATATACTTAATTGTATTTTGGTGATTACAGAAGCATTTTGATTTATTTTTTTCTAATTATGTGCTTATACATAATGTCTTTGGAATGTTTCAGTGGGAATGTGGACTTGGAATATTTAGCTCTGGTGTCATTTGAAACCAAAGCAAAACATTCCAAGTTCAGAATCTCCACTGAAACATTCCAAAGACATTATGTATAAGCACATAATTAGAAAGAATCACCAAAATACAATTAAGTATAAAAAGTCAATACAACGGACAATTTCATCTTAATTCCTAGAATGCAAAATCTCATATACCAAGTTCGTTAGCACACTTGTGTTTCAATGGTTCAACCAAATAAATCATTATATTTCCAAGTTTAGATTCCAAAAGTATGTTAAAGATACTATGCTCAATTGGCATGAGGCTTGTATTTTAGTACACTAGTTTGAGTTCTACGTAAGTGAACTAAATCTAGTATTTAAACGGAGACCATCATCCCAAGTTGGTCCAATGGGTTGGCTCCAAACCAGTCTTGTTAAAAACGTTGAAGCGCTTGCTAAAGCGAGAAGCGAAGCAATAGGTTGTCGCTCTAATGCCTTGAAGTGACGTGATAGTGAAGAAATGTGTGCTTCTGTCCCAAACGCGAGAAGCATGCTTTTTATAAAAGCTAGAAAAAGCTCGCTTTTAGAGACAAGCGCTAACTAGGGTTTTTTTTTATTTCTATAAAAATACTTACGTAAATTTTACCAAATATTTTCCCTCCTTTGTCGACTGCGGTTGGAATCTTTGTAAAAATACTTACGTTGGTTCTCTTCTCTTTCTGTTTCTCGATTGCACAAGGTATGTAGTTTTTTTTTCTTTTCAATCAGTTGTTCTTGTGAGAAATATTGGAAAAAAATATTATTGAATTGTTGTATCGATATTATTACATGGAGACCCTATTTATAGAACTACAATACAATCCTTTACCAAGTAGGAAAGTAAATACTATTCATATTTCTATTACTATTCCTATTCCTATTTCTATTCTAAGTAGGATTGTATATACCTATTCCTATTCTAACACTCTCCCTCAAGCTAGTGCATACAAATCATATGTATCTAGCTTGTTACAAATGTAATTAATACGCGAACCAGTGAGAAGCTTGGTGAGATATCTACCCGTTGATCACTCGACTTCACAAAATTGACAGTCAATCTCAATGTGCTTAGTTTTATCATGAAATACTGGATTGGATGCATAATGTCAGTCAATCTCAATGTGCTTGGTATTCTCATGAAATACTGAATTTGATGCAAAATGTTGTTATAACACAAAGTGAAAAAATTACGGTGTTGAACTTCCCAAACCAAGCTTGCAAAGACTGTTTCAAACCATAAAGTGACTGAACACAATTGACATACAAGGCTACTAAACTCCCCCTGAGCAAAAAAATTAGGTGGTTACTCCATATAGACTTCTTCACAATGCAACAGTTGCCGAAAGTGCTCAAAATCTAGTATAAAGTATATGGATCATGTTGGAATCAATAGAGGAGTCGATGTTAAACAAGAAAGGTACTGAAAAACTGGTTGGAGCATGCTCATACGCCTAAGAAATAAAATTATATGAGTTCAATCTAAATGATCGCACGACCCTATTGAAAAAGAGAAATTATATGGGTAGGGTGGGAATAATGGCACAATCCTACGCAAATCAAATTTGAGGAGTCACCGAAAAGATGAATGGAACAACGCAAATCAGATTTGAGGAGTCACCGGAAAGACGAATGGAACTACGCAAATCAGATTTGAGGAGTCACCGGAAAGACACATCGTGCTATGCAACTCAAGTATGAGAAAGTAGTTCGAAAAAATCCACAGTACTACGCAAATTAAATATGAAAAGTAGTCCGAAGAGATGCACGGTGTTATGCAAATTAGATTTTTAAAAAAGTCATCGAAAGGATGGCACGGTGCTACGCATATAAGATATGAAAAAGTAGTCACCGAAATGATGGCACCATGCTACACAAATCGATATGAGAAAGTAGATGATGGCCTGGTGCTACACAAATTAATTATGAAAAAGTAGTCACCGGAAAGATGGCATGGTGCTACACAAATTAAATATGAACAAGTAGTCACCAGGAAGATGGCACGGTGCTACAACTTTTGCTAACATAATTGTTGGCCAGACGGGCAACATGTATGGGTAATAGCCGTCCACCGACAGCAAAAGTTCTTCAATTGTTTACCAAGATCATTGAGGCTCTTATACCATGTGAGAAATATTGGAAAAGAATATTATTGAATTGTTGTATCTACATTGTTACATATAGACCCTATTTATAGAACTACAATACAATCCTTTACCAAGTAGGAAACTAAATACTATTCCTATTTCTATTGTTATTCCTATTTTTATTCTAACAACTCTCTTGTTATTTCTTCTAATTCAAGATTCCTCTATTTGTAATGCTACTGCGTATGCTCTATTTTTGTTTTGTTGCTCTGTTTTGTGAGAGTCATTGTTCTGTTTTTGCTTGTAGCAAGTTGTATTTTCTTATTCAATATCTACTTCTAGTATCTATTATTTACTTTCTTATCTAAGAATTGAAAGTTTTGCCTAATATGTTGGAGGTCTATTGAGTTCTAGTCATTGTTCTATTTTTGCTTGTAGCAAGTTGTATTTTCTTATTCAATATCTATTTCTAGTATCTATTATTAACTTTTTTATTTTATCTAAGAATTGAAAGTTTTGTTAAATATGTTACGTCTATTGAGTTCTTGATCATTTTTTTATGACAAAGGAAACCCACCGCCGCTACCCTTTGAGTGAGCTCTTGATCATTTTTTTATGACAAGGGAAACCCACCGCTGCTACCCTTAGGGTGCGCTAAAACCCCTGCTCCTATGTAATAGCTCGCAAACCACACAAGAGAGGTAACCAGCCCGATGCGACGAGCTCGACCCAAAAGTCAAACCCCTTGCTTTCACTGGCAAGGGGTTTCGAACATGAGACCTCCAATATGGAAGTCTCAATCCCAAACCACTAGGCCACCCTGACGAGTTTGAGTTCTTAATCATTTATCTATGCATATTTAATATTTTTTATTTTTATACTACATAATGCTTTTTGAAAAAAGTGTGTTTCACTTCACACTTCGGTGAAGTGAGCCATTGTCACTTTTTTTTCATTTCTCACTTTTCTTTGATTCTCGCTTCCAAACACTAATCTAAACCAATTTCTCAATCACCAAAAAAATTAACTACAAAAACTCATCTGTTACAAAAGAACTTTCACCAACTAAGTCAACATCATTTACTTCCAAACTACCTGTAACCAGCTCAACCGCATCACAACTTTAAATGATGCTTTTAAATGAATTTTGAACCACTTCTGCAACAAACAATATTTAAGAGATGATTATCTATAATCAACTACTTACTTAAAGACAAACCACTGTAACCGACCCATTATTGTCAAGATATCACAGCTAATACTTCCAAACCATCAAGAGTCAAAAACTCTAATCTTACAACACAGCTCATCTCGTTGAACATTCACATTTCAAATTTCAGCTAATTCTCTCCATTTCATTTGGGAAAGCATGAACATTAAGTCCTCACAAGAAACACAAATCTTGTACACAAACTAAATTTCACAAATTCACTAATCCTACTCTTTGAACCACTAAGTGAACTCATCTAGGACTAATAAATTCATAGCTCTAATCAACATCTAATGTTCTCCAATTTATCTTGTTGATGCAATTAAACCATATATTCAGGTTGAAGAAATTGGATGCACAGCATAAATTACCACGATTTATAACTGTATCACCATGTTTGACGTGAATTCTGAACAACCATCACAACAAGGTTTACCTAAGCAGATTCTTATCTAGTATTCAATAGCTCATCTCAAGACAAATAGTAACAAATCACTCACTATGACTGTCAAAATTATACACATCCTTCTACTCCAATCTTGAATATTTACGAAACATTGACCTATCAATACAGTCTAGCACTAAACACCAACATTTTTGATATGCAAGCTTCTTCTCTGAATTTTTAGCCGAACCACAAGGATGTTCTTATTTTTAATTCCATGTAGGAAACACAAAAAAAATTGAAATAAGGAAACAGCCTACGATGTAATTATGGGGAATCAAACTCAGATTCTCATTGTGGCTTTAAACCCACTAAACCAGAAATCTGATGATCCCACTCTTTGTATTCAATGAATGAAGTAGTCTAGGACTAATTAATTTTAGTGTTGATTTAACATGTAAAGTTTCCAAATTTACCTTACTGATCCAAATAAACAACACCTTCTAGGTTGAAAAGTAAAGTTGGGTTTAACAGGTGAACTGCCAGTACTCAAAAGTTTCATGACCACCCTTATGTTTTTTATTGAGTTATAGTCATGCAGACTTATAAGTTTAGGGACATAAAATTAACCAAACTAAAACTCCTTTCAATTAAGTAAAAGGATTGTACAGAACTTCTGAAATTAGAACACTACATCTAGGGAGAAAGAACCTCTAACCCAAAGAGAATACCACCAAACTTCTCGGTGCGAGCCTCATTGTCCTCTAAGTAGACCTGCTTCACCTTTTGAAACACATGCCAAGTCAGCAAGCTATCTGAGCCAGCCTGATGGCTATTCCCAACCAAGCGATTCAGCATGAGAGTTTCAGCAACCCGGTCCAATCCTCCATGAAGGTACGGGAAAAACATCATCATATACTTCACATCATAAACCTTTTCACCAAAAAAGACCTTCAGCAACTTCAGAAACTCTGTCAGCACACCTGGAAGCTTACAGCCCGTAAGAACCTTAATCAGGTAGCCAAAATCATAAGCACTGTGAAAAGTCACATAAGAAACAGCATCATTGCAGAGCAGCCCAGAGGACAACATCAATTCAGCAAACCTGGTGGTATCAGCACCACGAGCACGCGTCTTCTTAAAGTCCAACCCGTGATCACGGAGCAACTCAATGGAATCCGGTGCATGATCATCATGCAACACATCAAAATCACGGAAGTTGAACTCCCAGATGAAACCAAAACCACAGCCAAAGTCCGGCAGGTTACCGTAAACATCAGTCAGAGTGATACCTACCTGAATCAGCTTAAGAGCATCAACATTCAATTTCAGATTGTTGTAGAGCTCAATCGGGTTCTTAGCACGTATGTCCGACCGGTATATCACACCAGGGAACTCTGTATCCATTGAAACAAAAGGAAAACGGTCGACCAAGCTACGGATCAACGAAAACTCAGACTCCAGATTGTTCGCCCAAACAGAACGGATGAAAACAGGTTTTTTCACGGCGGCGAACGGTGGAGGTGGTGGGATGACAATGGCGGAGAACGACATGATCGAGATGATCAAAATGCTAAGATAGTGATTTGGGGATTTTGGGATGGTAGGGTTAAGAGGATCTCTCTCTATATATAGAGAAAAAAAAAAAGGAGTTACACTCTATGTGTGAGTGTGGGCCATAGTTTTTCATATGATGCTCGTATTAGAATTTGACTAACTTTAATTCGCATCATGAATAAGCAATTTTTATAATCAAAACTAATAATTAACATTTTTAATGGACTACGCGTTTTTCATATAATGTTGGTATTTTGAGATGGGGCTCGATTAATTACGATGAGTGTCCAAAATGCTCCATAGTCAAAGATTGAAAACTGACACTGTTCATTAAATGATGAATACTCCATAGGATTTGACGAACTTTAATTCGCGTTTTGAATAAGCAATTTTATAATCAAAGACAATAATTAACGTTTTTAATGGACTATGTGTTTTTCATGTGATGTTGGTATTCCGCGCTGGGGCTCAATTAATTACGATGATTTTCCAGAATGCTCCATAGTCAAAGATTGAAAACCGACACTGTTCATTAAATGATGAATACTCCATAGGATTTGACGAACTTTAATTTGCATTTTGAATAAGCAATTTTATAATCAAAACTAATAATTAACGCTTTTAATGGACTATGTGTTTTTCATGTGATATTGGTATTTCGCGTTGGGGGTCAATTAATTACGATGAGTTTCCAGAATGCTCCATAGTCAAAGATTGAAAACCGACACTGTTCATTAAATGATGAATACTTCACAGGATTTGACGAACTTTAATTCACGTTTTGAATAAACAATTTTATAATCAAAACTAATAATTAACGCTTTTAATGGACTATACGTTTTTCATGTGATGTTGGTATTTCACGATGGGGCTCAATTAATTATGATGTGTCTCTAGAATACTCCATAGTGAAAGATTGAAAACTCACACTGTTCTTTAAATAATGAATATGTATTTATTACTCTATTACGGTATTTCGTGGTATATTTAAAAACAATTTATTTCACACATAATTGTATTGTCCATCTACGTGACAATTTATGTCACATTTTTCATGTTTCGATTAAAAGTGTGCATAAATCAATTTAATTGAGAAAAATACTATTGAGTTATTAGGTTAACGGTTTTTAAAATTATTTTAGGAAAAAATGACAAATATACCCCCGAACTATCGTAAATAATATGTAAATACCATCTGTCATACTTTTGGGGCATTGGTGCCCCTGCCATCCAAAAACTGGAGCATATATACCCTTTATATTAACGGACATACACGTGTCATAATCTTATCCACCGACCCAATATTTATTAAATATCATATTGACGAATAAAATTGTGTCACATGTCCCTATTAGTTAAGTTCTTGCATGAATTCATATAAAGGTCAACTTCAAACACTCTTATCTCTCAGCATATAATGAATTAGGTAGCTTATGGCCTATCACTAAAGGTCTATGAGTCTTTTTTCCAATGCCATTGAGTTTTCCTTATTCCAAGTTCGGAGTAAAATGCTATGGTTGTTTTATTGGAACATACCGGGCTGGAAAATTAGGCAAACTTACCTGCTCAATCGGCAATCCACTGAATGGGTTAACGAATCACTGAATTAGCTCGCAGAATTATCCTGAAAACCTTAAGTTTCTATCTATTTGGTGATCTATAGTCCCAATGGGCGATCCACTGGGTATTTTTGGCAAGGAGACCTCCAGATCGCCGATTTGACCGATAGAATTCATTAAAAGGACGTTTTCTTTTATATTTATGATTTTCTTATTTCCTAGAAGTATTATTGACCTTTTACCGTAAATCAACTTCTCAAAGTTCGTCTTACAACCTAATAATATAATTATACGTATAACAACTCTCAAAACCCTCAATTCTTTTTCTTATAAAGATCAAGAACTCCAAGAAATGGATTTCTCCAATTTCTCAAGATCTAAAGGCTCCAAGTTCAAGATTCTTTTTAAGAATTCTAAGGTTTTCAATCTAAGGTTTTTCTCAACTCTTCATCTCCGAGAAAATCAAAAGAAAGACAAAAGTTAGGGTTTCAAGTCTTCCAATCAAGTTTTTCTTCAAACCTCTTCAAGAGCTTTGTTCTTCCAGGTATGTAAGGTTATCTTAGTGTTGGACTAGTTCGTCCTCACGTCCTACATATACTTTCAAATTAGTAAAAGAGTAATCTAGGGTTTCATTTTTAGATTTGAGTATTCTTGAGATGAGTTGATGTTGAGTTCTTAAGTTCATGATTCTTTAACTTTTATTCCTAATTATTAAATTGATATATATTGTGCATTGAGATATATTGAGTTGATTGTTCATGTTTATTCTTCAGCATGAACTCTATCTCTGAGTACTTCATTGAGTTCTTATTGAGAATCTTTTAAAGTAAACATTTTTGTCTTAAATTGATTTTCTGAAAAAACAAAGATGAGTTATGAGAAAGAGTTTTAAAACATGATTAGTATGACAGTCGAGTATGTCATCAATGTTTAAGTAGTATAGTATCTAGATATGTCATCCATGTTTATGCAGTATGACTTCTCGATTCATCAATGGTCAGATCACAATATGATTTTTGATATAGTTTTGAGAAAGGTTTTAAAAAATGATTAGTAGGACAGTTGAGAATGTCATCAATGCTTAAGCAGTATGCTATCTAGATATGCCATCAATGTTTATGCAATATGACTTTCCGAGTTATTAATGATCATATCACAATATGATTTTTGATATAGTTTTGAGAAAAAGTTTTCAAATATGAATTGAGTAAGAGTATAAGGGAAGTAAGTATTTCCAAAGGTATCAGTTTTTACACTGAGAAAATAGAAACTTTGATTTCTAAATGAGTTCAGAGATATTTCAGAGCAGTTACCTCTTTTAAGAGGTTATTTTGAGTAATTACCTCAAATCAGAGAAAGAGTATGTTTTATACATTTGAGCATGAATATATTATTGGGAGTAGTATTGAACACCGATATGGGAATGAGTTCAGACAACTCAAAATCCTCATAAATCATGTCTGTCAATATGGGTAAATAATCATACTTTTTAGATGAATCCTTATCGCTTAGTAGATCCACTTTATTGAGGTGTGCTATATCCCGACAAGGTACATGACAGTTCTGTTAGCGTGGATGAGACACTGTATCATCACGTAGCTCATAGTGATGGTTGTCGATTAGGGAATCTCTCAATTAGAGTTAAAATGTATTTTAATATATCATTTATTATGTTGAGTTCAGAGAATTTTGTAAAGCTCTAAATGATTTAATTCATTTATTTCATTATATTCAACTTGAGTATATTTTATCAATTGTAGTCCTTTCATTAAGTTATTTCGCTTCGGCTATATTACATACTCGTACATTTAATGTGCTGATGTAATTCTACCTGGCATCTTTTTATGATGCAGATACACGTGTTTAGAACCATCAACTGACGTTTCGTTGAGATCACTATGCTTTTCAACTAGCTCTTGGTGAGCCTCCTTACATTCTAGAGGACTTCACATTTACTTTCTAGTTAGTAGTTTTGAGATGTCGTGGTCTTATCCCAACACCCTTCTTTAATAGTAGAGGCTTCATAGATAGATATAGTTGTCTTTCAATATTTACTTTTCCCTTGAGATATTTTTGCAAACTATTATACTTATTTTATTGCGTATTTTGCAGACAGTTTAAGTTGAATATTTACTTTGAGTTCAAATGTTAAAAATTCTATTTTTAACCCATTTATCACTTGAGTAATGTCACACCCCAAACTAGAAGAGGCGTGACAGGCACCTAGTGCCTCACTTAACCGAGTGAACCACTGAGACATAAAGAAAATGATACAACGAGGACCAGCAAGGCTCTTAGATTAACATAGTGAACAAGACAACTGGACTGATAAGGTCACAACATCATCAGGAACATAGTGAAAGGACTAGCAAGTTGACAAGGTTGCAGTCGAAATCATGTATATAACAAGCCGACAAAGCTACAACGAAAATCTGAAAAGACCCAATAGAATATGTCCACAAGTCTCTACGAATACTACAACTCAACTGCCTGGGAAAAGTCCCCCAAAACACCAACAATAATTTAGAACCTTAAGTATGCAAAATCTATAGACAATAGCCACCAACTCCAGGAAGAATGGAGCTTACCAACCCTAAGTTGAGACAACACACCTATTGTGAAGAGTGATCGGGACCTCTTTCTTAACCTGCATCATGAAATTTAGCGTCCCCATGCAATGGGACGTCAGTACGAATGAAATGTACTGGTATGTAAGGCGGAAAGTAGAATCACAAATAATTGTTGTAAAAGGGTAATAAAGATACCACTTGAAACTAAAACTCTGTTAGCCTCCATGGCCAACATTTAACCTCATAAAAAATAAATATGCATGGTATGCTCGTGTACTCATATATCGTGAATACATATATATAAATGCAAATGCATGACATACCCAACCAAATGCTAGCAATGGTGGTGCCTTCCGGTATCGAACCGACATCATATTCGCCAATTTGTGGCCATCTGTGTATCATACATATAAATATAGGCAATAGGCCCCATACCTCCTGATTATAGCTCGGCAATAGAACACATAGCATGCCATGATATGAACTTTGAATGCACATAGTAGGCCATAAAAGAACTTAGCCAATATTGGCTTACAAATACTCATATTCTCGTAATCATTTATGTACAACCTATAAATGTGTCATGAAACCTCATATGTTGTTAGAATAAGCTTGAACACTTGATTCAACTTTAGAAAGGGATTTAAATTGGAAGATGTTCATAAGGTGATGTAAGAATCTACTCATGACTTTACTTAGCTTCCATACGACAATTTAGGCCTACAAAATTCATAATAGACTTGAAACTCTTAACTCGACTTCAACTTAGAAAATTAGTCATTTAGGAATTCAAAAGAAGACTGGCAAACTTGACTTGATTTATGAACGACTCCAATTTGGTAGTAGTATGGTCCTTTTTTTGAAACAAGATTATGTGACGAGTATATAGACAAAGAATAGAGTAAAAGATTTAGTGTTGGTATGGTTTTCAAATAACATTTTCGTGAAAGCTTCTAACAAGGAAGAATTCCTTAACAACTCCCTAAAAAAAAAAACTAATTCTCCAACATTTCAGCCTTACAATAGGTGAATATATAACTAATAGACATAAGGAATATGAAATTCGATGGGAAATTAAACTTAACCATAAAAAAAACTTCACAATATTAATTATAAGTGTGACGAAAATACGATGAAGCTAAAGAATACAATCAACTGACATCCCAATGCCCTTCGCAAAGGGTCTCCCTAGCAACAAAATAGTAGAAATGACTCATTCGACAATTTGTAATTTTCAGGATTCACGCAATATGATAAAGAAGAATGTTTGCCTTAACATACCTTGAATAAGGGATTGAATCTTGTTGTAACTAATCGATTTTCTTTAGAGGATCACATACAGGGTCGAAGTAGTTTTCCTAGCCTATCCTTTTCAATGCACAAGTGTGACTACAACAATTTAAGAAAGCATTTAAGCTTGTCTTATATTTAAGAAAGGAAAACAAGGTAAATAAGTATGTGTGTTTAAGTATTCATATATATATATAATTGCAAAGTAGTAGGTTAAGTACATGTATCTTGGTTAGGAAAATTTGATAAATGTTGTTGTATATATTCCACAAGTGGCGGATCCAGGATTTAGAGTCTGTGGGTGTCAAATAGACTTATTGATTAAATTAATTTTATATTTGATTAAATTATTCGTCTTTTCGATATAATTTAATTTTAGTTCTCTAATTTTTCTTAAAAGAACGTGTGCAACAATTTCCTTTTTCTTTAAAAAACGTATGCAACAAATTTCTCAAAAAAATAGGTACAAATGGGATTCGAACTTGTGACATCAGCCTTCTAAAGTTGCCCTCCTACCATGGAACCACAAGCCAATTTTTTTTTCTGGGTGACACGCTTTATATATATATATATATATAGAGAGAGAGAGAGAGAGAGAGAGTTTCCGCCAAAGTTCGGGAATGGCGTGGCACCCCTATAGATCTGCCCCTACCGACAAGGTGAAAATGAGAATAATAGTAGTATTTCTAAAGGGATTTATATTTTATACATATAAATATGTGAAAGGCGGTGATTATTGTATATAAAAAAACTCCTTTAGTTATATTAATAAAATATTGATCTCCAATTTTTGAGAATTTTACAATAGCCTCGCAGTCAGTTCTTAACTTATCCTAAAGGTAAACTTATCCTAATTTTACCTTTAGGATAAGTTTAATATACTTACTTATATTTAAACGTATTTTAACTGGTATCAGAGTGAGAAGGTTTTGGGTACACATTGTTTAAATATTTATGAAAAAACACCATTTTGCCAACCAATTATGGTTAAATTATTGGTACTTATATAGAAAATTACAGACTAAATCTGAGTTGCTAAAAATAAAAGAGGCTTTAACCTTATATGTAGAAGTATTAGAAACTAGAGACTTAACAGACAGGCTTTGTAATCACGGGGGTCTATATTCATCAAACCAACCAACCTTAGTCAACCCAGAGCTATTAAGTGCATTAAAGTGGGAACTACATAGCATAGATAGTAATATCCAACACGCAAATAGACGCATAAGAGTCCAAAGGAATTATATTAGTAAATTAATTTTACCTTTAGGATAAGCAAAATAACACTCACCTTAAGATACAAGTAATAATATATATGTCATCTCGAATATATAAGAAAAGATTTAGGCCATACGAAAAACAGGTTATAATTAACCAGGAATATCATTGGTATCTATTAAGAATAAGACGGAACTATATAGATATATACGATTTTCTGATAAAACAAAGACAGCTATACGTAGAACAGTTAAGGTTATTTTCAGATTTATTAACATCTTCACAAATATTGTATATACACTAGGAAATAAAACAGATAGATTTACAAATACCTACTATAAGAGTTAGTGTTTATCACTACATAAAAGAAATTAGAATAGAAACACTAGATTGTAAAAACAGAACCTTATATTTAGCATAATAGGAAGTGTTAAGAGGTTAGAATACTTAGATTTAGAAATAGTTTTAGAAAAGAAATATCAAAGACTAAAATTTGGATCTTTAATTAAGTGTAATTTCGCAGAAGGAGAGCATATCTTACATAGTGATAATCAACATTTAAATATTGTTACAGATTTAATAATAAATCTAGCAGAACATAGTCAGTCCAAAGACGATAGATTTCTAAAGATAATAGAGACCATAGAAAACCTGCAGCATAAACAAAACAAATCATTAGAGAAGATAGAACAAAATTTCGACTTTCTAAAGAACCAACAACTAGATATAATCTCTAAGGTACAAACCATTTTAGCAAATAAAATAACTGATAACAATCCACTAGAAACAATAAATAATCAACTAGAAAACCTTTATAGAGAAACAAAAGAAATTAAGAAAGAATTAGGAAAGCTTAAAGACTTAACCCTTTCATGAACAGTCTCTTTTATAAAGAAGTTCTTAGAAAAACAACACAATTTCAAGCTAACCCTAAAGGATTATCAGATTATACCCCACTAGGCAAAACAGACCTAATAAGTGTAAAACAAAACAATCTCATAATTTTTGCTTTATTAGAATTAAATAAAACCCTAGAAGACCAAATAACTTAAATAAATAAAAAACTAGATAGTCTATTAGAAATAAAAGTCCCTACTAAGGAAGACAAGCAAGAAAATGATATACAAGCCTTAATAGAACAACTCAAAAGAACTGAAATCACCCCTCAAAAAGATAGACTTACAAGAAAAGAAAAACCATGGACATTTTTTCAAACAGGAATAGAAATTCCCAAGAAAGACAAAGGACCAGTTTCTCTCAAGATAGATTAGGAAATAATATGTTAGCTAGAATAATGAATAATTCATCTAGACCAAGTAGTAGTCATCAGTTGGACGAACTTATAGATGTAGATAGAGACATAGAAATATTCAAACAAAATAAATTAAAACTCTTAAACCCACAAGTTCTTTATAATACCGGTTTCTTCTCGTCAACATCACATCTATACAGACATTATAGAGAAGAACAGTTAAGTGTATCAGAAAACGATAGTGAGAGTATAAATCTAATTAGTAAAGAATCTATGCAAGAAATACAAAACAGACGAATGAATCTCATGCACATGTGATTGGTGGTAATTGGGCTCAAAGGCTTAACTAGAAAAAATTGGGTACTAAAGTAATAATTACTTTATATGATAGCAGATGGTCAGAGTCTAAAAGATCAATAATAGGTTTAACAGAAGTAGACATGAGTAATAATAGAGGAATTTTTTATTGTATTCCAGATTTTATGATAAATTCAAACGAATTTGGAAAATACATAAAAATAGGCATAAAGATCAAAGGTTACAAAGAAATGAACTGTGGAAACAATCTTTTAGTTTGGAAAATACATAAAAATAGGCATACAGTCTAAAAGATTGTTTCCACAGTTCATTTCTTCGTAACCTTTGATCTGTATGCCTATTTTTATGTATTTTCCAAATTTGCTTGAATTTATCATAAAATCTGGAATACAGTAAAAAATTCCTCCATTATTACTCATGTCTACTTCTGTTAAACCTATTATTGATCTTTTAGACTCTGACCATCTGCTATCATATAAAGTAATTATTACTTTAGTACCCAATTTTTTCTAGTTAAGCCTTTGAGCCCAATTACCACCAATCACATGTGCATGAGATTCATTCGTCTGTTTTGTATTTCTTGCATAGATTCTTTACTAATTAGATTTATACTCTCACTATCGTTTTCTGATACACTTAACTGTTCTTCTCTATAATGTCTGTATAGATGTGATGTTGACGAGAAGAAACCGGTATTATAAAGAACTTGTGGGTTTAAGAGTTTTAATTTATTTTGTTTGAATATTTCTATGTCTCTATCTACTTCTATAAGTTCGTCCAACTGATGACTACTACTTGGTCTAGATGAATTATTCATTATTCTAGCTAACATATTATTTCCTAATCTATCTTGAGAGAAACTGGTCCTTTGTCTTTCTTGGGAATTTCTATTCCTGTTTGAAAAAATGTCCATGGTTTTTCTTTTCTTGTAAGTCTATCTTTTTTAGGGGTGATTTCAGTTCTTTTGAGTTGTTCTATTAAGGCTTGTATATCGTTTTCTTGCTTGTCTTCCTTAGTAGGGACTTTTGTTTCTAATAGACTATCTAGTTTTTTTATTTATTTAAGTTATTTGGTCTTCTAGGGTTTTATTTAATTCTAATAAAGCAAAAATTATGAGATTGTTTTGTTTTACACTTATTAGGTCTGTTTTGCCTAGTGGGGTATAATCTGATAATCCTTTAGGGGTCGTTTGGTGTGAGGGATAATACCAAATAGTCCCGGGATTAAATTATAGTACCGCTTATTTTATTGTTTGGTTGGTAAGTTCGGGATAACTTATCCCGGGATTAATAATTAGTACCGGGATAAGTTATCCCTCTCCTTGGGTGGTATAGTAATTATCCCGGGATAAAATAGGTAAATGACAAAAATGTCTCTTTCAACCCTTTTATTATATCACTTTTTACATTAATGAAAGACATTTTTGTAAACAAATAAATTGTTCTTAAAATTTATTATTTTGAATACAACAAACCAAACACTCAATAAAACATAATCCCAAGACAACTTATCCCATCATAACTAATCCCAACATAACTTATCTCAACATAACTTATCCCATCATAACTCATTTTCAAACCAAACGACCCCTTAGGGTTAGCTTGATATTGTGTTGTTTTTCTAAGAACTTCTTTATAAAAGAGACTGTTCATGAAAGGGTTAAGTCTTTAAGCTTTCCATATTCTTTCTTAATTTCTTTTGTTTATCTATAAAGGTTTTCTAGTGGATTGTGATCAGTTATTTTATTTGCTAAAATGGTTTGTACCTTAGAGATTATATCTAGTTGTTGGTTCTTTAGAAAGTCGAAATTTTGTTCTATCTTCTCTAATGATTTGTTTTGTTTATGCTGCAGGTTTTCTATGGTCTTTATTATCTTTAGAAATCTATCGTCTTTGGACTGACTATGTTCTACTAGATTTATTATTAAATCTGTAACAATATTTAAATGTTGATTATCACTATGTAAGATATGCTCTCCTTCTGCGAAATTACACTTAATTAAAGATCCAAATTTTAGTCTTTGATATTTCTTTTCTAAAACTATTTCTAAATCTAAGTATTCTAACCTCTTAACACTTCCTATTATGCTAAATATAAGGTTCTGTTTTTACAATCTAGTGTTTCTATTCTAATTTCTTTTATGTAGTGATAAACTCTAACTCCTATAGTAGGTATTTGTAAATCTATCTGTTTTATTTCCTAGTGTATATACAATATTTGTGAAGATGTTAATAAATCTGAAAATAACCTTAACTGTTCTACATATAGCTGTCTTTGTTTTATCAGAAAATCATATATATCTATATAGTTCCGTCTTATTCTTAATAGATACCAATGATATTCCTGGTTAATTATAACCTATTTTTCGTATGGCCTAAATCTTTTCTTATATATTCGAGATGGCATATATATTATTACTTGTATCTTAATGTGAGTGCTATTTTGCTTATCCTAAAGGTAAAATTAATTTACTAATATAATTCCTTTGGACTCCTATGCGTCTATTTGCGTGTTGGATATTACTATCTATGCTATGTAGTTTCCACTTTAATGCACTTAATAGCTCTGGATTGACTAAGGTTGGTCGGTTTGATGAATATAGACCCCCGTGATTACAAAGTCTGTCAGTTAAGTCTCTAGTTTCTAATACTTCTAGATATAAGGTTAAAACCTCTTTTATTTTTAGCAACTAAGATTTAGTCTGTAATTCTCTATATAAGTACCAAAAATTTAATCTTAATTGGTTGGCAAAATGGTGTTTTTTCATAAATATTTAAACAATGTGTACCCAAAACCTTCTCGATTTGATACCAGTTAAAATACGTTTAAATATAAGTAAGTATATTAAACTTTATGATAATTAGGTTGTTTGTAAAATGCTGCATTTGTAAAAATATGTTGTAAAAATCCAACTCAGTACTCCCTCTTTCTACTCCGTTATCTTGTTTAGTAGTGATTTGTTACTAAATCTATGTAATTTCTCACAAAATTACTTTTTTTTTTTACTCTGTCATCTCTTTTCCTTAACCCCTGTTCTTAGCACTTGCTTCTTTAACCACACCCTGGGATACACAGTCCTTTTAGTTTCCTAACCATGGCGGACTTTCAACTTTCCTATACATTTACAGGTTAATCCATCGGAGTTACTAAGAAGATAAGGAACTAATCATTTACTAAGAGTAATTTAAACATTATATAAACATTATAGTAATATAAACATTATATTAAATATGAACAGAGTAAAACTCCTACTCAGTACTCCCATGTTTACTAGTTCTGCTAGATTTATTATTTCTTTACTCCGTTATCTTGTTTAGTAGTGATTTGTTACTAAATCTATGTAATTTCTCCCAAAATTACAACTGGTATCAGAGCCTAATTTTAGCAACTGGTATCGTATTTTAACTCGAGACAACAATTATTTCATTTTAGTAGTAAATTCATTAAGCCATTATTTTACAGACAAAAATGAAGACAAAAAATTTAGATTTTATGTAATAGTCCAAGGAAAATTGCAATGAGTATTCCAGACATGAATAGAGGTAATAGATTCAATTAAAGACTTTCCTACTCCACTTTTTAAAGGATTCAATGATTTGAATGAAGCACTAGATTATGCTAGAGGAACTTTTGGGCCTAATTATTTTATAAGCCCAGCTTTGAGACAAATTTCAAGACCATCATTGCAATACAACATTCAAAAGGACACAGACAGAATAATTTTTTGCGATCACTGTTCTTCAATGACAGAAGGATTCAAAAGACTCAATCAGACGATCGAAAGACTAGAGACTGAAAAAGGAAAAATGACACAACATATCCACTTATTACAAGAGAGGATAAGGTTTTTACATAGGAATACCGATCAAACCATACCTTTAAAGAGTTCTCCATCTCATTACAAAATGAATAAGACGGGTGTACATTCCCCAACGAATGTAGAAAGAGCTATTGTACTAGCTAGAGGTACAGCTAGTCCCGTTCAAACGGTAGCGGGTAAAGACTCATCAAATCCGTTGATAGTTGACACTTTACCAAAAAGTGTAAGAATTCTGCCAGCAAGTTTTAATACAACAAGCAAAAAGACAAAGGGATTTCTCCAAAAAAGAAAAAAAAATAAAAAGATAGAAAAAAAAATAAAAAGCTCCCTTTAAAAGTTACTCACAGAAAAGACTAAGGAGGTAATACAAGAAAAAATTATACGAGAAAATCCAAAGCCAGATCCAACAAATTCTAACCACGAAAACATAGAGAGTAGCAGTGATGAAAATGATCTATCGATAGACCAATATCAGCACTACGACCCAAATGAAGACAATGATTCAGGAATGAGTTTTGATTCCATAGCGCTACACAACCTGGATACCTAGAGAAATGCGTAAGCAATGATGTCAACACAAGAAGACAAACAAATATGTAAGCAATGACATCACAAGCCATTATGATAAAGGAGACACCACTACATATGCACTACTAACTCCACTATCACAAGACGACAAAGAAGGTCCATTCAAGACTCCACTACATATCCACTACTGACTCCACTATCACAAGACAACAAAGAAGGTCCATTCAAATTTGAAAAAGTTTCAAAAAACCATGTGACGATGGGGCACAAAGAGCACCCAGCAGGTGAAGAAAGTTTTTCAATAATTGAAATCCGAACTTCAAGTCCGAATCTACACCTATAAATAGAACCATTTGCAAGAAGAAAAGGAGAGAAAAATATAAGCAGAGCTGAGTAAAGAGTATAGTTTGTAAGATTGTAAGAGTTTATAGTTTACATATTCCCTTTCCCTTTCACATATTCCCCTTCCTTTTTTAAAAAAAAAAAGTGAGTAAGCGTTTTGTGTACAAAGTGTGTGAGAGTTTTTAATTTTCAAGTAGCTACAAGGTCACTCGGGGATTCTCGAAAGGGAAACCTCATTCCGGCCATTATCATATAAGTAGTTATTAGTTTTCTAGATCTTCGTAATTTTCTCCCTGTATCATGTAGATATTATGACCGTATTATTATTATGAATATTTAATATAATGTTTATATTACTATAATGTTTATATAATGTTTGAATTACTCTTAGTAAATGGTTAGTTCATTATCTTCTTAGTAACTCCGATGGATTAACCTGTAAATGTGTAGGGAAGTTGAAAGTCCGTCATGGTTAGGAAACCAAAAGGACTGTGTATCCCAGGGTGTGGTTAAAGAAGCAAGTGCTAAGAACATGGGTTAAGGAAAAGAGATGAACAGAGTAAAAAGAAAAAAAGTAATTTTGGGAGAAATTACATAGATTTAGTAACAAATCACTACTAAACAAGATAACGGAATAGAAAGAGGGAGTACTGAGTAGGATTTTTACAACATATTTTTACAAATGGGACAATTTACAAACAACCTAATTATCATAAAGTTTAATATACTTACTTATATTTAAACGTATTTTAACTGGTATCAGAGCCTAATTAAATATCATAAAGTTTAAAATAAGTAGATTAAATTATCATAAAGTTTTTAACTCGTAGATTAAAATAAGTAAATTAAATTATCATAAAATATGATGTTTAAAATAAGTAGGACTTAAATTTATTTAATCTAGTAGGATTTAAACATTATATAAACATTATAGTAATATAAACATTATATTAAAATAAGTAGGATTTAAACATTATATAGACATTATAGTAATATAAACATTATATTAAATATTCATAATTATAATACGGTCATAATATCTACATGATACAGGGAGAAAATTATGAAGATCTAGAAAACTAATAACTACTTACATGATAATGGCCGGAATGAGGTTTCCCTTTCGGGAATCCCCGAGTGACCTTGTAGCTACTTGAAAATTAAAAACTCTCACACACTTTGTACACAAAACGCTTACTCACTTTTTTTTTTAAAAAGGAAGGGGAATATGTGAAAGGGAAAGGGAATATGTAAACTATAAACTATTACAATCTTACAAACTATACTCTTTACTCAGCTCTGCTTATATTTTTCTCTCCTTTTCTTCTTGCAAATGGTTCTATTTATAGGTGTAGATCCGGACTTGAAGTTCGGATTTCAAATATTGAAAAACTTTCTTCACCTGCTGGGTGCTCTTTGTGTCCCATCGTCACATGGCTTTTTGAAACTTTTTCAAATTTGAATGGACCTTCTTTGTTGTCTTGTGGTAGTGGAGTCAGTAGTGGATATGTAGTGGAGTCTTGAATGGATCTTCTTTGTCGTCTTGTGATAGTGGAGTTAGTAGTGCATATGTAGTGGTGTCTCATTTATCATAATGGCTTGTGATGTCATTGCTTACATATTTGTTTGTCTTCTTGTGTTGACATCATTGCTTACGCATTTCTCTAGGTATCCAGGTTGTGTAGCGCTATGGAATCAAAACTCATTCCTGAATCATTGTCTTCATTTGGGTCGTAGTGTTGATATTGGTCTATCGATAGATCATTTTCATCACTGCTACTCTCTATGTCTTCGTGGTTAGAATTTGCTGGATCTGGCTTTGGATTTTCTCGTATAATTTTTTCTTGTATTACCTCCTTAGTCTTTTCTGTGAGTAACTTTTAAAGGGAGCTTTTTATTATTTTTTCTATCTTTTTATTTCTTTTTCTTTTTTGAAGAAATCCCTTTGTCTTTTTGCTTGTTGTATTAAAACTTGCTGGCAGAATTCTTACACTTTTTGGTAAAGTGTCAACCATCAACGGATTTGATGAGTCTTTACCTGCTACCGTTTGAACGGGACTAATTGTACCTCTAGCTGGTACAATAGCTCTTTCTACATTCGTTGGGGAATGTACACCGTCTTATTCATTTTGTAATGAGATGGAGAACTCTTTAAAAGTATGGTTTGATCGGTATTCCTAAGTAAAATCCTTATCCTCTCTTGTAATAAGTGGATATGTTGTGTCATTTTTCCTTTTTCAGTCTCTAGTCTTTCGATCGTCTGATTGAGTCTTTTGAATCCTTCCGTCATTGAAGAACAGTGATCGCAGAAAATTATTCTGTCTATGTCCTTTTGAATGTTGTATTGCAATGATGGTCTTGAAATTTGTCTCAAAGCTGGGCATATAAAATAATTAGGCCCAAGAGTTCCTCTAGCATAATCTAGTGCTTCATTCAAATCATTGAATCCTTTAAATAATGGAGTAGGAAAGTCTTTAATTGAATCTATTACCTCTATTCATGTCTGGAATACTCCTTGCAATTTTCCTTGGACTACTACATAAAATCTGAATTTTTTGTCTGTAAAATAATGGCTTAATGAATTTACTACTGAAATGAAATAACTGTTGTCTCGAGGAATCTTGGTGTATGTTATCCATAGGTTGTCTATTAAGCATCTTTGAGGTCTATCTATCTTTGTTTCTGGTTTTACCCTGAAACTTAGATTAGATGGAGGATAAAAGATTAGATTTTGTTTCCCAAAATATATTCTTTCCATGCTTGCCGTATTTAGTCTCGTCTGTGGTTGAAATAAAGTATTTCCTAAGAGAGTCTGTAGACACAAGTCTTTGTCTTTCTGTCCACTTGAACTCGAACTGGACGCTTTGTCTTTATCTTTGCCTATACTCATTCTGAAAACAAACAATTAGTTTTCATAAGTCTGCTTAGTTGATCTGCTAAGGAATTATCTTTTCCCTTTATATGTTCTAAAGATATATTGTATATTAACGTAGCGTCTAAAAAATTTAACCATCTTCTTTTACTACTATTTTTTCCTTCTATTTTCTGGTGGAATTTTACAATAGTCTCACAGTCAGTTCTTACCAAAATTTCTTGTTTATGAATAATGTATAATTTGAAACTATTTAATCCATATATAACTGCTAAAATTTCTGCATCTATGCTACTCATATTTCCTTTTTCTTTGTATTTTCCACTGTGATAAGCGCAAAATTTTTCATCCTTTTTGTCTCCATATTTATTGTTTTTTGTTTTTAATACTGCTCCCCATCCTTCTAGACTTCCATCTGTTTCCACTATTGGGTAGTCGGTTTCTAGTGGGAGGGCCAAATCTGGTATGTTTTTAACCATTTGTTTGAGTTTTTGCACTAATTTTATGTCCTCTATATTAAATGTCTTTTGCCCATGAATTCCTGTTTTAGAATATAGGGGTCCTGCGACTTTTCCTAGATCTTTGATGAAACTTCGCGCATAGTTTAATATTCCTAGAAATTTTTGTAAGTCTTTAGTGTTGTCTAATTTATCAGGCATGTCAAGGACCTTTTTTGCTATATGGGGCAGTAATTTTATTTTTTCATTTCCAATTTCTACCCCTAAGAATTTTATAAGTATCTTACATAATTCCATTTTCTTTTTACTAATTATAATTCCATTGTCTACGAATAGTTTAAATACCGTTTGTAAATGTCCTAGATGTTCATTGGTATTGTTACTAAATACTAGGATATCGTCTACATAAACTAAAATAAAGTTTTTATAGTCTCCAAATATATTATCCATCTTTCTTTGAAAGACCGGAGGGGCTGTTTTCAAACCGAAAGGCATTACGAACCATTCGAAATGGCCTTCTGGGCAAGTAAAAGTTGTCCATTCTATGTTATCTTCATGCATTTTGACTTGCCAATATCCGGACTTACAGTCAAACTTACTAAAAAATATTCTTCCTTGTATCCGATTTATTAGTTCTGATTTGTCTGGTAATTTATATCCATCCATTCTAGTATTGTCATTAAGTCTTTTGTAGTTTATTACCATTCTCGCTTTTCCTCTTAGTATTTCATTATGATTTCTCACCATGAATGTGGTTGACCTATGTTTTGAAGTTGACCTCCTTATTACCCCTAAATTTAATAATTCTTTTATTTGATCTTCAAATTCTCTCAGGTCTTCATTCGTGGATTCTATTGAAGCAGTTTTAACAATATACTCCGGGTTAATAATATCAAGTCTGCAAGTTATATGATTGGCTTCCCAGTGCTTTAGGGGTCTTTCTCCAATTATTTCTAGTTTATCTAAGATGGAAATTACTTCATCTAGGTCTTTCTGGTTTTTTATGACTCCTATATGTTATAATCCTTTTCTGAAATTATAAAGTTCTGTATTTATCTCTATTAGATCATAACTTTTTTCTATTTGTATATCAGATAAACTTAGTTCTAATAATTCAATTTCTATAATTTCTTCTTCTTCCTTGATAACATGTATTTTAGTACAGTTGCATTCTTCCCCTTTATTACATTTTAGTGCATTTGTATTATCAGTATTTTTAACATACCTTGATTTTGTAGGAACTAGTTCTGTTGTTATGGAGGTTTGAGTCATATTTTTAGAAAATATTACTCCGTCTCTAGTAAGGAGACAACTTTCGTTGTTATGTAATAAGAAGTCTAAGCCTAAAACAAAGTCTATCCTAATATTTAAATCTCTAACCCATATTTTTTCTAATTTATAGGTGGGTTTATAGAAGTCTGCACATGTATTTAAAAAACTTATTTGAGCATTACTAACATAATGTTTATATATATTTGAAGATCCATCCATTTGCATGACGCTTTGTGGCTCAGGAAACTCCTTTATTATTTCTGAAGGCAGGATATGTCTATTTATTATACTTTTTGTACATCCTGAGTCTACTAGAGCTAAAGTTTCTATTTCATAGTTTTGAATTCTTATTCTTGTTAATATTTTGATAGTATTTATCTTCTTGTCTTCATTACAAATTAATCCTTCAAACGATTTGTAGTCCTCTTTTTCATTTAAGAGCTCAATTTCTTCTTCTACCTTTTGTTTTCCTTTTTCTAATTTACTTATTCTGTCTTCTAAACTATCAATCCTTTTTTCTAAAGACATTAATGTTTTTTCTTTTGTACTTATTGTCTGGTCTATAACTTTGATGTTAAATATTTTATCGATGCACATTAGGCATCCTTCTATATAGCAATTCATACATTTAGCTCTTCTGTCTTTACTGGAATATCCTGTGCAATTAAAGCATTTTTGACTATCTAATCCTTGCCCTTTGGAAAATTGGTGATCGCAATGTATATTGACAAATGTAAAATCCTTGATATTTAAGTCTAATTTTTCTAATCCTATTTCGTTTATTAAAGTTTCTTCTTCTGAATCAGACGAGTCTTGTTGTCGTCCTTCTAAAGCATCTATACTTATTACTGAATATATATACTTTCGTTATCTGACATGTATTTATCTACATTTATCAGGGTTTCTTGGAAATCTTCTATAAGTTGTGCATTTCTTGTTCTACTATTATTTCTACCTGGACAAGTATTAGCTAGATGTTCTTCACTTCCGCATGTAAAACAAGATAGTCTATTTTTATAGATTCTATTATTATTATGTTTTCTCACATGTCTATCTTTATTTAGATAAGGCTTTTTTGCCGTAGATTTTCTTAGATAATATTTTTTCCTTGGTCTATAGTCTTGGTTATTTTGATATTTCTTTCTGTATTTCTTATTTGGTGTACCTTGATCATAGCTTTGCGTTGTATATATATTTTTACAAAAACCTGTCTCATTTTGTTTTAATTGTTTTTGTATTTGTATATTTGTACACTTTTCTTGTAGTATTTTCATAACATGTTGTATTTTATGACCAATAGTCCAATTAGCATTTGAATTTTGCATAACTCCTTCTCTTTTGCTCTATCTTTCTTCTATTTCTCTTCCTAAGGCTCCAGGGAGTTTGTTAAAAAGCTTTTTTCCCAAGCTTTGATCAAACGCATTGCCGCTTATAGCGCAATAGTAAAAATAGTCTTTTAAAAAGTTTTTTATATGGCTCCAATTTGTAATGCTAAGTTGTTCTAGTTTTATTAATGCATTCTTTTGTAAGACTACTAATCCGCTATTTGGGTCTTCTCCTGTTATTAGGCTGTGTATTTTATTAGTGAAATTATACGAATTTGGTCCCATGTTTACTAGTTCTTGGAATTTTTGAGGGTAAGCTACCTTGTACGCTTCCCACGCTCCTTTGATTGATTCTCCTAAAAAGGTTTCCATGTATCTATACATAGTTTCTGCATCTGTTTCACTATAATGATGTATGTAATCTGCTACCACTATTCCTTTCCATACGTCTATTACTGAGTTCCATAATTGAGGGTCATGAGCTGCTATATTTAATATTTTTCCTCTATCTCCTCCGTCTTGAAGCTTGATAGGGGCTTCTATTGGCATTCTTATTCCTATTGGTCTAACCATTTCTGGTTCTGTTGCCGGATCTTGTCTATTTACCCTATGTCGTGGTAAATTACCTATAGTATATTCTACTGGTGTTATGGGTGTTGTCTTTTGGAAGGGACTTGAACTAGAAGAAGCGGTTTCCATGAATTCTTTTAGACTGCGTGTTGTCTCGTCATCGCTTTCTTCTTGGGTGTCTTCTTTTTGTTCCCTTTGTCTATACCCATAATTGTCTGTTCTAAAATTGCGTTCTTTAAAGTGTTTCTCTACTGTAAAGATATCTATTTGTCCTAATTTACAACCTTTACATTTAAACAAAGTTGTTTTATTTTCTTGATGTAATTTTTTAGCCTTTGCTATCGATAAGTCTACTTCGTAGTCTTCTTCATTTATATTTTGAATATTCATACCTTCCATATTGATGGTTGATTCATTATCTTCCAAATCTTCCTCTATTTCTTTTTGATCTGTATTATTTATAATCAGTGAATCTGATTGATGTCTCTCATTTATTATTAGTGTATGTGAGGTGGTCGTTTGGTCGTAATACTTCTTTTTGACAAATTTTTTCTAAATTCCATTCTCTACCTGCATATTCTTCTGAATTTATTTTTAAAGGGTTCATTAATTTGATTCCTTTATTTCCCATTATACCTACTGCATCGTCTATCTTTATTTTAAACCTTGAACTGTTGTTGGTGGCTAATTTTCCTATAAAGCCAACACAAACTAAAAGATTGTTTCCACAGTTCATTTCTTCGTAACCTTTGGTCTGTATGCCTATTTTTATGTATTTTCCAAATTCGTTTGAATTTATCATAAAATCTGGACTACAGTAAAAAATTCCTCCATTATTACTCATGTCTACTTCTGTTAAATCTATTATTGATCTTTTAGACTCTGACCATCTGCTATCATATAAAGTAATTAGTACTTTAGTACCCAATTTTTTTCTAGTTAAGCCTTTGAGCCCAATTACCACCAATCCCATGTCCATGAGATTCATTCGTCTTTTTTGTATTTCTTGCATAGATTCTTTACTAATTAGATTTATACTCTCACTATCGTTTTCTGATACACTTAACTGTTCTTCTCTATAATGTCTGTATAGATGTGCTGTTGACGAGAAGAAACCGGTATTATAAAGAACTTGTGGGTTTAAGAGTTTTAATTTATTTTGTTTGAATATTTCTATGTCTCTATCTACATCTATAAGTTCGTCCAACTGATGACTACTACTTGGTCTAGATGAATTATTCATTATTCTAGCTAACAAGGTGAGAATGAGAATAGTAGCTAGAAATACTACTACTATGAGAATAGTAGTAGTATTTCTAAAGGGATTTATATTTTATACATATAAATATGTGAAAGGCGGTGATTATTGTATATAAAAAAAACTCCTTCAGTTATATTAATAAAATATTGATCTCCAATTTTTGAAATGTTGAATATGGAATGCATATTGTAGTACTACTACTCCACTTCCACGTGGAAGTAGAGGTGGCAACTTTCAACAATTCTTATCGCATTATGCATGTATTTAGGATATTGCATAGGTTCGTGATAAAATATATATATATATAATTTTTTTTAAATATACCACAATTATAACAAAAATATTTTGAATAATGCCTAACTCATATAATAATAATAATCTATTGTCATTACTAGGCTTACGATCTTCATTAAATTATTAATAATTTATCAAATTCTTACAATATAAAAACACATACAATTTATCATGACTAATGAACTTTTTTATAAATATTTTGGACATTTTTTGAAAGAAACTAAAAATATATTCGTACCAATTTCAACTTAAAACCTATTTTTTTAACACGAACGATGTAACAACTAAACAAACAAAAAAAAAATTCTTAAATTTAGACCTTAAACCTCTAACACTGTACCAAGAATAATTGTAAACACATAGGGTATTACAAGTAAGTCTTCCGCTAAGTAGGCAGTCAGGTCAAGGATTCGCTTGGGGACTAGCAATGATTCTTGAGTGCCGGCCACGTCCAGGATGTAGGCTTGAGAAGTGACAATTTTGATTGATTTGATGTATTGGAAGAAACATACCATGATATTTCATATTTTATTAGTTTAATAATATTATTGTGATATATTAATATTTTCTCCAATACATTAATGTTATAATATTTAATTACTATATTATTCAAATTTTATCTCGATTATATTAAGTATATTATTGTTTTTGTAATCATTATATTATTATACTTCAATTTTTTTGATCCAACATATTTGGATGTTAAGAAAACAAACAATCTTAATTATTCAGTGTTCAGATACACAGATAACATCTTAATCATTCTACGTGCATTTTGATTCAGATATCTTAATATTAATAAGAATAATTATTGGGTTATCGATTTGATTTATGGTTCTATAATTTTGATTAATGGTTAAACTGATAACCCAATAAGATTATATTAAAATTACTATATTACTCTTAATTTACCATGACTTTAACATTTTATCAGCCTTGTTTCCCAAAATTTACATTACTTTCGGTCAAAGCAACACAAACTAGCCTCTCTGACTCTCTATTGCAACATGTTCTCTCTTCTCGACACAAACTAGTATTATGTGGAACATTGAAGGTGAAAATAGTGTGGGTTATATCTTTTTCCATTGTTTTTCATGTGATATTTTGTATTCATTGTTGAGTTCGACTAATTTTAACTTGCGTCATAAATAAGCAAATTCACAGTCAAAACTTGAAACCGACACTTTTAGTTGAGAAGTAGAGGACGTGAAGCGATGGAAGTGAAAATTGTGTGGGTTATTTGTAACGATCCGTCTTGGTCATTATGACTTGGCCAATGGTGAAACAAAACTTTTTGGATAGTAACTTAAAAAATCTAATCAAGGCCACAGAAAAAATTAGAGCGATGTGAGGTCTATGGATATACGGAAATGGATGGGTGGAAAAGTCTAGGCCATATTTACATTTCTAGTAGCCAAGACATTAAGGAACCCGTATGACTTTACGGAATCGAATTTGAGTGAGTAAAACTCTTGAAATCGGACTAAACGTGAATGGGGCAGTTAGGAACGTCATGGGAATAAGGTATAACAGGAGCGCGCAAGCGCTATAGTGGTTGGTCGCTATAGCGGGTCAAGTTGCTATAGCAGGATAAGTTGGGATTTTATGCAGGAAAAGTCTCAAAACCTTCTATTTTTGTCATATTGTTCTTGAGGTTGAGATAGGCGAATTAGGGCAGATTTTACTCAATTTCCACCAAATTTTTTGGTGAAGGTAAGTTTGTTACTTTCCTGTCTTGTAAATTGATTTTTAAGCCTTAGAATTTGGGATATTACTCTTGCGGCAGGATTTTGACCTGATTTAATAGTGGGAAAAGTCCTGGGTTGGCTAGAATGATCATGAATTGGCCTTGGGGGGGGGGGGGATAGAATTTGATTATAATCTGGGTATAATTAGGTCATTTTTATTGAATATTGTGTTTATTCATTTTTTAGACCAAGAACAAGCTAATGTACTGAGAAAAGGGAAGGCTCGAGTTTTTTAAAGCATTTAGGTTTAATTCGAGGTAGATGATAATTGTATGTTTTCCAATTTATGTATATATGCATATCTACTACTCTATAATACTACTCGTATAATGCATGTTGAGAAAAACATAAGGAAGAATATGAAATGACATCATATTGATAATCTCATGCAATGAACCTATTACTTTACTTGTGTTTTCAGGTGTTTTTGTTCGTTGTGATTGCAATTGTACGTGTTGTTTATGATTTTTGGTTGTCTCGAGTATCGCGTCAATACAAGAATATTAATGGTAGCTTGAATACCACGCTTGGTATAAATACTAACTATGATTGGCTCACGGGTACTGCATTGGTACACTAACAATTTGTGTGTGGGTTCCTTGAGAGGATCTTTTATGGAGTTTTTGGCTAAAAACATCCTTAAACTATACCCCCAACTTAAACTACATCCTTAAATTACCATTCTTAACAAAAACATCCTCCAAGTATTTAAAACTTAACAACTTCTACCCCTCTATTAAAATTTGTCAAAAAATTAGCAATTTCCATACAAAAACGTATGCAATTCATACTATTCTCATAAAAAAATCTATAATTTTATTTCTTGTTGGAAAAAGCTTCCAAAAAAATAAAATAAAAATTGAAACCCTGGTTTGTTGTTAAAAAAAAAACAATGTTAGGACGGTGTGAGTCTACAGGGAGACATGAACTGCTCTTCTCCTTTACCAACTGAATGGAGTTGCAATTTAATTTCACACCATCTTCACCTTGCAAAGTCAAAAAATCGTTAAATCAATAATTTTTTTGGGGCAAATTGATAGTTCAGGTGATCAAGATTCAACCGATTTTGATCTCTAGTACTCGAATTTCATTTTCCATTATTAGAAGTAAAAGTCTCCGATCGACACCACTTTTTACAGATTCAGTGAGAAGAAAACATTTCAATTGAGAATTCTTTGATATCAAATCAAATGAAAAGTAAATAAAAACAATGCAAAATGTTGTTGCTAAAAAAATTCATTATATTGTTTTGGATGTATGTAGAATGAACAGAATTAGTTTATTGGGGTGAGTTAGGGAGTTTTGTTGAGAGTAGTGTGAATCGTACATGTTTTTGTGAAGAATTTGGTATTTTTTGACAAATTAAACAAGATGATGAAAGTTGTCAAATTTTAAATATTGAGGAATGTTTTTTGTTAAGAAAAATAATTTAAGGATGTAGTTTAAGTTAAGGATATAGTTTAAGGATGTTTTTGGCCAAAAATTCATCGGTTATGTGCAATTGTGGTTCCATAAGATGACCGGTATGTGTAATTGTGGTTCCATGAGAGGACCAAGTTATTTCAATTGTGATCACGTGGGACATGTTTCAGGTATTGGTTGATTTAGGATATTGTGATTGGAGTCTATGTGTTCGTAATTGTTGATTATATGTGTTGGCCTATGTTTGCTATGTTATAATTGTCTGTTTACATTCATGGTTGAAACTGGTCGTGTGATTTTACAAGTACACTATAGTTGTATACTGATATTGTACCTGTTCTTTTCTTGTTGAGTACTGAACATGTATCTGATACGAGACCTCAATTAAGGGACACTTGACTTCGGATCCAAGGGTGAGCTACTCTTCCAGGGTACAATAGATTCTTCTACAATTTTCTTGTCCATCTTTTCGAACATAGATTTTAGACAATTAGATTTATGTTTCTAGTTTCAACATTGCATCCCCATTGTTGAGTAAATAGAGTTCTGATACTACGACTTTCAGTTTCTTGGGGTTAAATTCCACATAATATTTTGGTAATTGACCGAGTTTATGGGAACTTGGTTCATTATGTATTCTAAAACGGTTTTCTTGGTGTGTTTCTATAATGATTAACTTTAATAAATGATTTGATGGGTTAAGTTGGGTTATTAGTTGGTTCTCCCACTTAAAGGTTAATGCGGGTGCAACTTACCAAGAGTTAGGATCATGACACTAGTATAGCTTTTCCCATTGTTTTCCATGTGATATTCGGTATTCGCTTTGGACTTGACTAATTATGATGCATGTCCAGGACACTCCATAGTCAGAGATTGAAACCGACTCTTTTAGTTAATGATGAAAGAGCACTTGTCACTTTGTTATAATTTTCTGTGGTATATTTAAAGATAATTTATTTCGCATGCAATTGTATTGTCCATGACGTGACAATTGATATCACATTTTTCGCGTTCCGATTATTGATGTGCATAAATCGATTTAATCAATAATTCAAATCGAAAAAAACACTATAATTTATCGATATTGGGTTATTTACTAAAAAAATGAAGGAATGAAATTTAGAAATGATAAATAACATAACAATAAACAGAAAATAAAAGTAAAGTTGTAGAAATTTTATCTATAGTTGGTAAAAAGAGAGAACCTGTAGAAATTGAAATGAAATAAACTTTGGCTCACATAGTTAAATTCACAAAGTAGTAAACTAATTTTTATAGATTTTTTATTTATCTACTTTTGATTGTTATTTCACCGCAGTTAATTTTTTTACAATTTTCGTTAATTTTTGATCTAATAGCATGAATAAGAGCAACAAAATGCAAGTTTTTATATACTAAATAAATGAATAAAATTTTGTGCAAAAATACTAACTTTACAAGTATGTTATCTCATAAATGAACACAATATCAAAAATAATTTTATAGATATCAAAATAAGTGATGCAACTTTATAGATAAAAAGAAGGCGGAATGACCTGGGAGGCCCTCATATTTGGCTTCGTTTGTAAGTTGAATCCTTGTACTTTTGACTTTGTCAGTTGAACCCTTAAACTCATTCAAATACAATATTTTAAACCCCTTTCTCATCAGATGTGTGTGCGTGTATTACACTCGTTTTACACATGAAATTCCACGTCATTTTTTAATGACACGTCAGTATTTTTTTTTTTTTCAATGACACATCATAAATTAAATATTTAAAAATAAATAATATTTTTTTAAAAGGTGCAATTTTTTTCTCTCTCACTATACTCATTTTCCATATTCCCTCGTCATCTTCTTCCTTCCCACCCTCTACCCTTCACCCAAAAATAAAAATCACCATTTTTCATCACTCAATTTTTTTTCTCAATGACCAAATGTGATAGATTATAATTAGCTCTTACACGTACTTTTGGGTTCTATTTATTAGATTTGGTAAAAAGATATATCAAGAAAACTTCAAATTGAAAGAAGAATAATATGTTTATAAGTAAATTCAAGCAATAGATCTTCAAAAATCAAGTTTTAAAAAAAGCTTTTTATTATGATTATGGTAATGGAGTGTATGTCAAAGAAGAAGAAAAGAAAAGGGGTAGGGGTAGGGGCGGGGGGTCTGGGGTTGAAAATAAGAGGAAAAAGGTGGGGCTGGGGGTTGGGCTGAAGAAGAATAAGAAGAGAGAAGGGGTGGGGGTGGCGATGGGTTGGGTGGGCGGAAGAAGGAGTTCTTGATTATTTTTTTAATTTATTATTATTGTTTTGTCTTATAATTCTGAGATTTTTAAAATAAAAAAATTGTATTCACTTGCTTCAAAACGCATGTGATCACGCGTATGTCAAGCTCATTCATTTTAATGCTACATAAGTTCGGTCAATGGTCAGAGGGGTTTAAAAAATAGAGTTTCATCATGTTTAAGGGTTCATTTGGCAAAGTAACGAGTATAAGGGTTCAACTGACAAATAGATACAAGTACATGGGTCTCTCAGGTCATTCCGCCTAAAAAGAAAAATCATGTTAGGAGGGGGGGGGGGGGGGAGGGGAGGGGGTGTTGATATGACCTAAAACTGAACTTATGTCTTACTGGCCATAATTATGTTTTGCAATTTTTTATTTATGTCATCGTGAATTTTCTTGCTCATTTTTTATTACTTAAAGTACTGAATGACCTAAATTTAAAATCACTTGGAGGGACAAAATTTAAATAGAAAAAATTACATAAACACACAACTTAAGATATCATAATCTCTAAAATTTCATACCATTTTAAAAAATTACAAAAATCTCCTTTCGGATACATCCATCCCCTCTTTGATACATCCCTATCTCCTCTCGGATACATCCTTCCCATTACGTAATGTATAATTTGTAATGTATCAGAGAATAATGAAAAATACGATTTTTTATAATTGAAGAAACTTCCGGAATAGGATGTAATTAAGCTCAAATGTATGAGATTTTTATACTTTATACATATAAATATCACCCTAAAATAAAAATATTCACTCAATATGGGTTGATTAATAAAATTAACCATTTTAAACTTAAATAAATTGGATAAATCATGATTTTATGGACTAATTTTATCATTTTTACAAAGATTAAGGAACCAAACAAGTGTTAAAAAGAATTAATGCCCTAATGTCTCAATAAGTTAATTCCCCCCCCCCCCCCCCCCGTCCTTGTAAAAAACAAAAGAAAAAAAATCATCTCTTTTGTGTGGATTTTCTCATCTCGTTTCGACTTCAGATGTCAATAGGGCGGGTTAGGGGCGGGGCGAGGCGGATAAGCCTTCGTTTAGCATTTTAAAAAAAATAATCTGCCCCTCCCCGCCCCGCCCCATTACAATAACAATGCAATACCCCAAACCCATCAAGTTACATGGATTTTTAGTTGTATCAACCTTGATAAATTTGAGAAACTCTAATATTGGTAACTATCGGAAAATTTAGTTATGTTGTATATATATATGTCAAATTCTATATTTAAAGGATATATATTTAAAGTTGGACATTCTTACTAAAAGCTACGCCTTTGACACAGTGGTGATGGATGTCCATTTGAATGAAAGAGTTTTGAATTCGAACCCAAATAACAAAGTTTTATTTGTTTGATAAAATTTCTGAAATTGCTAGTATGAATTGAAGGAGTAAACTTGAAATTTTGATTTTTTTTTTGTGCATGTAGCACACTTATTATTCCGTCATAACTGAAATGTAAAAAAATAACAAATCACACTTTAAATTACTACTATTAATTAAACACTAACTTACAAAACAACAAAATTCTAAAAATATTACTCCATTAATTTTAAGTGACGGTGACTATATAATAAAACCAAGAAATGGAATAAAATTCCAAATAGTACTTTAACACCTTGTTGGATGGTTGTTATATGTTGTATTATATATATATATATATATTGTATTGTTAGTTTAAATACAATGTTTGTTTTGATTGTTACTTAAATTATATTATATCATATCATTTAAATCTACTGTTAGGTAACGATAAAAAAACTCATTTTATGTAACGATCGATTTGGTGTGATCGTGTCATTATCTTACTATTTTCTCCTCATTTTATATTTATTTATTATTTAATAGTCATATTTCATCTTTTATCCAATCTTTTCATAGCATATCTACCTTGTATCCTACTTTTCTTGTAGGTTTATAACCATACAATCTATCCAAACATTAGTAAAATTTTTAGGAATCCCACAATGTAAGGAGCAAATTACATTTTATCCCTACTCTTTTCTAATTTACAAAAATCCCCTAAAATTATTGTCATTCGGATACATCATATTTGATACATTATACAACTAGTTTGTTGAGATTAAAAAGGAAATTAAATATAAAATTAAATGTCATTTCCCCAAATCATGCAAACCAAATTGATGTTAATCTCTCCCAAATAATTGCTCCAAAGAATTCAAATTTCAATTTTTCTTCTCTCAAATCTCTCCCAAATCGTAATAGATTAAAAAAAAATCGGCAATTTTATATAGTTATGTATCATATAAGAAAAACTATGAATATGATATACACTAATTTATTTATAAAACAATGTTGCAAATACTTAACAACATGTGTACATCACAACATCCGATACATAACTATGTTATATACATAACAAAGTTATGTATCATATACATAATTATGAATATGATACAAACTAATTTTATTATAAAACATTAGTGTTTATGTATCAATAGTAGTATTTGATAGTGTCTACAGATACATAACATTCTACTAGTTGAATAAGACTTGGTGTATGTATCAGTAGTAAAAGATAACGAAATTTGTAATAGTTGTGTATCCAATACATAATTATGAACATGATACATATTAATTTGTGTTTCAATAAATCAGGGTTATGTATTAAAACTAATATTTGAAAACGATATATTGTACATGATAAAATTATAATGCATCGTAAAGGTGAAACTAACGAATTATACATTAATTTAAGAATCAAAATGAACTATATATATATTTAAAGATATGTTGAAAGCAACAAAAAATTAAAAAAAATCAACAATTTGATCTGCTAAAAGAAAAAAAAAGATGAAGAAATCCTTCCACACTCTCTCCTTTCTCTGTATCAATTCTTGTAGTTTTTTTTCACTTTCAACAATGGCGTCACCCATGGATCTCGACCCAAAGTCCTTACTGGAGCCACCAACAACTCTTGATAAAATTGTAATGTATCATAATGTTGAAACGAATGTATTATACATTAATGTAAGAAAAGCAACAACTAGATACATTAAAAAACAGAACCCATATGTATCAGAAAAAGATAAACAAAAAATCGAGAAAAAAGTCAACAATCCGATCTGCTAAAAGCAAAAAAAAAAAAAGGACAAAGAAATCCTTCTACACTTTCTCTTTTGCTATATATCAACTCCCGTGACCTTTATTCATTTTCAATAATGACGTCATCAATGAATCTCGACCCAAAATCCTTATCGGAGCTACCAACAACTTGACCTTTTATTCCTTTTTTGGTTGTTTTTTCCACAATCAATTTTGAAATTGAAGATGCATCCATTTCGACTAAATTTGTAGATGAAAAAATTAAAAAAGTTTAATACATGATAAAGTGAAAAAAAAATAGATGAAGAAGAAGATGAAGAACTACCTCTTCAATAACTTGCAATTGATAAACATGAAAGAAAAAAAATTTAAAATTCAAAAATAGAGTGAGAGCGATAATTCGTGATACCATAGAGTTATCACTAATTATTTGTTGGGCTTTCTTCAGCCCAATTTTGAATGATTTGTTTTTTTAAGTTTGATATATTTTTTTTTAAAAAAAAGGAGCCGAAAAATTGAGGTTTTTTCAACTTTTTCATTCTTCACCAATTCTTCTCCTCTAGCTATCTCATCCTCCATTTTTAGACCTGTCCTAAAACAATAATTTGCCCTGCCCTACTCTACCCGCCCTATTGGGGTGTGTCCTGCTCCCCAACTAGCAGCTGGCTATTACTTTTTCTTGATTGATGGAACTCGATTTTCTCTCTGTACATATGCGTAATCCACCGTTTCTTCGAGGCATTTTTTCAAATTTTTATCAGGTGCCTAGAACTCGTTTGATAATATGTCCCAATGAACCTCAACTTGGTAAAGTTCCATTATTTACATCTATTCACTTTAACTGTTTCTCATGTGCTGCTGTAGTACAAGTAGTGGAAAGCCCAACAGTTGAAAAAAAACCAATCTTTCAAGATTTTGATGGGTGTAGGAGGTTGAGTACTAAAGAGTTGAAATATGGTGCTAAGAAGAGGTTGGTTGAAAAGGGTGATGGTGGGTTTTTGATTAAGGAGAAGAAAAGGGGGATTAAATGGTATTCTGAAATGCTTAAAGATTATGCTGCTAAGTTATGTTTGAAGGAAGGTAAAGCTTTACATGGTGAAATGATAAGGAGTGGGGTAGAACCAGATTCACATTTATGGGTTTCTTTGATTAATTTCTATTCGAAATGTGGGGATTTAGTTTTCGCGGAAAATGTGTTTGATTTAATTCCCAGCAGAGATGTTGTGTCGTGGACAGCGTTGATAGCAGGATTTATAGCTCAAGGGTATGGAAGTAAAGGGATTTGTTTATTTTGTGATATGAGGGGTGAAGATATTAGGCCTAATGAGTTCACTTTGGCAACAGTTTTAAAGGGTTGTTCAATGTGTTTAGATTTGGAGTTTGGGAAACAACTACATACTGTGGTTGTTAAAGGTGCAGTCTTTTCAGATGTTTATGTTGGTTCTGCTCTTGTTGATTTGTATGCTAAATGCTGTGAATTAGAATCTGCTGTTAAAGTTTTCTTTTCCATGCCGGAGCAGAATTCAGTATCGTGGAATGTTTTACTTAATGGCTATGTGCAGGCTGGCCAAGGAGAGGAGGCTCTGAAATTGTTTTCGAAGATGTCAGATTCAGAGATGAGGTTTAATAATTATACCCTATCTACTATTTTAAAGGGTTGTGCAAATTCAGGTAATCTGAAAGCTGGTCAAGTTATCCACTCAATCTTGGTCAAAATTGGGTCTGAAATTGATGATTTTACAAGCTGTAGTCTTCTAGATATGTATAACAAATGTGGTCTTCAAGATGATGCCCTGAAAGTGTTTTTAAGAACTAAAAATCATGACATTGTGGCATGGACTGCAATGATCAGTGGACTCGATCAGCAAGGACAGAAGAGAGAAGCTATTCAACTTTTTTGCTTGATGATGCATTCAGGTTTGAGACCTAATCAATTTACACTAGCTAGTGTTGTTAGTGCAGCGTCTGATTCGGTGGATTTAAGGTGTTGCAAAAGTATCCATGCTTGTGTTTACAAATTTGGTTTTGACTCGGAAGAGTGTGTCAGTAATGCATTGATTGCAATGTACATGAAATTTGGGTCAGTTTTGGATGGGTATCGTATATTTTCTTCTTTGAGTAATAGGGATATAATTTCGTGGAACTCCCTTTTGTCTGGATTCAATGATAATGAAACTTCTTATGAAGGGCCTAAAATCTTCAGGCAGTTGCTTGTTGAAGGTTTGAGGCCAAATATTTACACGCTCATCAGCAATTTGAGATCTTGTGCAAGCCTCTTAGATGCCAGTCTGGGGAAACAAGTGCATTCCCATGTAGTTAAAGCTAATCTTGGTGGCAATATATATATAGGAACTGCTCTGGTTGATATGTATGCCAAGTGTGGGAAGTTGGATGATGCAGAATTGATCTTTTATAGATTGAGTGAAAAAGACGTCTTCACTTGGACAGTGGTAATTTCAGGTTATGCGCAGTCTGATCAAGGAGAAAAGGCTTTTCGATGCTTCAATCAGATGCAAAGGGAATCTATTAAACCCAATGAGTTCACTCTTGCTAGCTGTCTAAAAGGTTGTTCACGTATAGCCAGCCTAGACAATGGGCGGCAGTTGCATTCCGTGGTAATGAAGTCTGGGCAGTTCAGTGATATGTATGTAGCTAGTGCGTTGATTGACATGTATGCAAAATCTGGATGTATCAAAGATGCCGAGTCTCTATTTCAGAGCATGGAATCTAGTGATACAGTGTTGTGGAACACAATTATATATGCCTACTCCCAACATGGACTTGATGAAAAAGCATTGAAAACATTTAGAACCATGTTAAGTGAAGGTATTCTGCCTGATGGGATTACCTTTATCGCTGTCCTCTCTGCATGCAGCCATCTGGGCCTGGTCAAAGAAGGACGAGAGCATTTTGACTCAATAAAAAATGGCTTTGGTATCACTCCTTCAATAGAACATTATGCTTGTATGGTTGATATCCTTGGCCGTGCAGGCAAATTTACTGAAATGGAACACTTCATTGAGGGTATGGCGCTTGCTCCTGATGCCTTGATATGGGAGACTGTTCTTGGAGTCTGCAAGGCTCATGGAAATGTGGAATTAGCTGAGAAAGCTGCAAACATACTTTTCGAAATTGATCCGAAAGCAGAGTCAAGTTATATATTGTTGTCCAATATATATGCATCAAAAGGTAGGTGGGCTGATGTTTCGACGGTTAGAGCACTAATGTCCAGGCAGGGTGTCAAAAAGGAACCTGGTTGTAGCTGGATTGAGATTGATAATCAAGTTCATGTCTTCTTATCTCAGGATGCTTCACATCCTAGGTTAAAGGATATCCATAAAAAGTTGGAGGAGCTGGCTTCGAGAATTACTGCCGCAGGATATATTCCGAACACAAACTATGTGCTTCATAATGTCTCTGACAAAGAAAAGATAGACAACCTTTCACATCATAGTGAAAGGCTAGCTCTCGCATTTGCTCTCATGAGCAGCAGTAGGAATAGCACTATCAGGATCTTTAAAAATCTTTGCATCTGTGGAGATTGCCATGAATTTATGAAGCTGGCGTCAATTGTTACAAACCGAGAAATAGTTATTCGTGATATTAACCGCTTCCACCATTTCTCTCATGGAACGTGCTCATGTAAGGACTATTGGTGATTATTGACTGGCTGACCTTGTCAGGCAAGACTATTCATGTTCCGCAGCTGCAACAAATCAATAGTGCTCAACTGAAGTTCTAAAATGCATGCTATGATATGTCAATATGAATATATTATTGAGGCAACAACTAATGAGGTATTTATCAAGCTTTAGTAGCTCTTGCACTTTACCCCACTTTGTGGGACTACACTGGATATGTTGTTGTTGTAGCTCTTGCACTATTATGCAGAGTATAAATGTAAGAAAAAGATCTTAGATCTATAGTCATCTTTTTCTGTATGGGTGTTGTGGTTACTCTTATACTCATCTTGTCTTTGTTATTATTTCCTTCTTTTTTCAGTTTAGTCTGAAAGATGCATTGACTTTGACTTGATTTTGCAGTTAATCACCAATCTACAGTGAAGTAAGCATTCAATTGTGAGAGTTTTGTTATTCTTTTGTTCCTGTATAATATGTGGTTTCTCATACTCCTCTTTTGAGCCGATGTTCTATCGTAAACAGCCTCCTTACTCCTCTATTGGGTTTGTTAATGTTGCTTGTTATATAATATGCGGTGATATTATGTTTTCCTCAGTTTCGTAATATGGGCTGTCCATTCCAATTCGTCCTAGGAAATTGAATTTTTCTTTTGTTTGCTGGAAGTATCAAGCTGTTTTCGCTAAGTACCTTTTTTTAACTTTTGAAGTGACCAAAGTTCCTTGATCCAGAAAAACTTTGAAACTTCTATCTAGCATATCTTTACATTTGTTTGATTGAGTTTCTGCCAAGGTTAATGTTTTCCTTGGAAGATCTTTCTAATTTGAACAGAACTTTTTTTATTACCTACAGGACTAATAGCTGGATTGATAAGTTGCCTGAAGGGAAGGTCAATCGATTTCTGAGCACTGAAACTAGGTGTGCCGAAGCTCCGATAAACTTGCTCCAGAAGGTGAAGAAACTGCTCAAGTAAATCAGCGGTACTCACTTTTCCCTTTTCTCCTGTTCCATGTTTAAGCTATACTCCACTCATTTTGGTAGCTGCAGTAATAACTGTTATCCGACCATTTTCTGTCATCCACATTGTTTATTATATGAAATGTCTCTTAATAAAGTTCTTTTTCCATCAGAAGGATGAAAAAAAGACTTAACTGATATTTCTATATCATGAATTTTGGAAAAGGATATCATGATATCCAATTTGTAAGCTTAAGGCTAGTTGTTTGGCTAACCTTTTTAGCTGGGCTAACTCTTTCCTTGTAAATAACTTAGATCACTACCTGGATTTTGTCGGCTCCTTAGCTCTATAAATTTATTGTTCTTACTGAGCTAACAGATCCCCTTTTACATCTTTGCATCTACTGCATGCCTTAATGAAATCTCACTTCATCAAAAAAAGAAATTTGGAGAAGAATATCTCCAGTAGTGAACGAACTCCTAACTAAATATTACACAATATTTGCCTAATCATGACTTTGAAATACTGCAATTTGACAATTCATAAATAATAATGCTTTCGATTATATTCAAAAGATGAAAAAGAGAGTTCCTGCTCCCTTTTCTTATAGACTTGTAGAGCTAAACGTGCATTCACCTCTTCTTAACCTGAAATGGCTGAAAAGGTAATTGGATCATGGAAAAAATCCACCCAATGCCCTTTTCATGTATGGTTACGTGATGCCATAAAGGGTATCCTATATCATCTCATATTGTCTTGACAGAAATTAGGATGAGCTTGATGATAAAAAAGATGAAAATAGAATGAGCTTTAATAAATATTAGAATAATAGGTAGAATTAAGGACCAGGTGGTGAAGGGCCAACATAACCCAGTTCATACTTCAGCATATTAAAATAACAAAAGAGAAGCAGTTTATTAAACTTCTAAACTCAACGATGGCAACTAAACACAAGTGTAACCCTGTTAGGAATAAACAAATTGTATCCTAGTAAAACATGTATTTTTAAATAGTTTCAAACTATTCTAACATAAATTGGTTTCATCCCTAATTGAAAAAAAAAAAACTATTCTAACATTAGATTCAAACTATAGTTGCATCAACTATGGAGTAGAAAGGAACTGTATACAAAATATGGAACAGGAAGGTAGTTCTTCATATTACATTAACTAGAAAAAGAAAAAAAAAGCAAGAGTTGAAAATCAAGTTTTATTAACTTAACAGAAACCTCATCCTAAGTCCTAAGAAAAGAAGTCTTCACTTGATAACCCAGCTTCCTTTGGTCCACTGACCAAAGATAAAAAATCCATAAAGATTGGCTAATACTTACACAACAACATACCTAGTGTAATACCGCAAGTGGAGTCTGAGGAGGGTGGTGTGTACACAGCCTTACCCCTACCTAGAGAAGGTAGAGAGACCGTTTTCGATAGACCCTCGACTCAAGTAAAACATATAAAAAATTAAGTATGTAAAACAAATACAGTAGTGAAGAAGTCATACTGAAAACAATGGAGGAAGAGATCAGTAGCAACAAGATTGGTCAATACTTGTCAAAAAAAAAAAAAAAAGAAGAACAAAGATTGGCTAATGAACACTCAACTACTAGTAAAGAGGATCCTTGTACATCTGTAAATTACCAAATTCCGTCAAATTTTATGTGGGCTGATATGATTGGTGGTACTAGTTGAATATAAGCTGTGCACTGTTCAATGCAGAAAAAGCCATGCAAATTAATGGGCATAAGAAAAGATAATGGCCATACTGCATAAACTCCTTGCCATATATTTTTGTCTTGAACTCCATAGGGAAACCTTTTAAGATCAGATCATGCATGTTTTATCATCAAATCTTGAAATGAGACAATGTAAATTAATTATCCAATATAAGTTTTCCATCTTTTCCTCACAAAATAGATTCTTACGATCAAAAAGAGAATCTGACCGATGAACTTTCCGTGCTAAGGCACCAGCATTGTCTCAGATTTAAGTAAGTTATGTGGAGTGAGTAATTACTCTTTCCATGACAATCATGTTAGGACTTTTGATAAATAGATACAATTTTATTTCTTTTAACCACTTATACATCTCGAACTAAAAGCCATTGATGTCTTGATGAGCTGTACTTGCACATGGAGCTGCTGCCTTCAATATAGATCTGCCCATGCTCAAATGCCTAGGAATTAGACTTTGTACTGAGAAAAGTGAGGGACATAACCTACCCAGGACATGCTGCTTCTGTCACTTTAAAATTTGTAAATGTTGTTTTTCTATGCCTGCAAGAACTTGCTACTATACTAATTATGATTGATATGAGCTTGTGTGCTTTAACAAACACTACTTTCCCCAAAACAAATTTCCATTGAAATCTGTGCTTTGATTTCATTGTTTAAATTACATTTTGTGCATTTCCTTTTTTTCTTTTTTCTGTTCACAGGCTTACACACCATTTATGAAGGTAATTATACAGAGGAACAACAGAAAGAGCATATCCTTAGGTTTCTCACATTAATAAGGAGGAAACGAGACAACCCTATCGTGGCAAGGTTTCTTCCTAGTAAATATGTTTTCTCAGAACTCAGGTTAATTGACTGTTATTATATTACTCTTCTGCAGAAGGTTAAATGCGTTGTCTCAGAAAAGATCATCTCAGACTGGTATGTGAGGTGTTCAAAATACACTTAATCCGGAAATAATAGAGTTGTCTAACAAAAAACGTGTGGAGTAAATAGGTGAATTTCGTTGAGTTCTATGCCATATGTTGAATGTTTGACCAAGTACATTATAATTATCAATACATAATTAATCTGGATGATGCAACATAAGGTTGTAAAATGACTTCATCACCTCTTCTTCTACTCTGATTAGTGTTCATCTTTTTCCCGTTTTCTTCCTACTGTTTCTCCACCCTGAACTTCTTCATTTATTCTTCTCCAACTACTGATGCAAACTCTTTTTTCTGGTTATTTGCCTCTATTTTTCATTGTTTTTTTTTATCGAGGTTTGTATTTTGATTTATAGGAGGTTCAAAGTTCCGTATCACACAGGATCTACTCAGATGCATGGGACTGCAGTAAAGCCTCCGGGAAAGAAGAGCAAGAGCAAAAGGATAGGCTGACGTGCCTCGCAAAGTAAGTTTGTTGTGCTTGATGGTAGTCAGAGAATAGGCAAGATGGAAGAAATATCACCTCAAATGTAACACTGATGGGATCTGATCTACTGAATAGCTTCTAACAAGCTGGGAAACAAGGGATAAAATTTCAACAGGAGTTGGAAAATGTAGGTTTGAAAAACGATACAATTGAGCCACTCCGCCTAGGGACTGCATTGAACCTTCCAGGATGGTTGAACCATTGCATTATTAGGTGCCAAACCAGTAGCCCTGCTGTTGCACCTCACCAGAAGGCCAAGAGAGAGTCCCTCTTGCTTATCCCCATTTATCTCGTATGAAATCCTATCGTCTTCTTTAAGCATGCTGAGTAACCATGGTTTAAATAATACTTGTTTGAGTTTATCATGTTCTCTTAAATGAGTAAACATCAGTTTATCTTGATGCAGCAATGTTGCTTAAAATGTTGTGAATCTCAGACGTTGGCAAAAGGCAATTCCAATGCAACAGTGTATAACTATTGAGTTTTTAACACATCTAACAAAGTTTGATCTTTTTCTCTTTATTGGCATTTTCACCTTCTTATGCATTGTTCTTTTGGATCCTTTTCGCCATTATCACCGCGATGGGCATTGTTTAACTGGATTACACAAGCATATGTTACAAATTTTCTGGGCTGATTTTGTTGATGAAGAAATATCACTGTTTCTCTAGGCTCAACAGTGGCATGATTTTCAAATTCTCAAGATTAAACTCATTGTATTTCTTAAATTATGGGCTTAGATATGATCTTTGTAAAAAAAAAAAGAAATAATATTTCACATTGAAACTATACATGTTGTGAATTTTACCAATTCCTCTAGGAGAATCTTCTTCAAATGGGGGTCATGACCCATGCAAGGGTTAAGTTATTTTAAAAAGGACGATAACAATAACAATATATCTAGTGTGATTTCATAAAGTGTGGTTTAAAGAGGATGAGATGAGTGTACACAAATCTACTCTCGTCTTAACTTCTCATATATAAATTTCTGACTTCGCAATCGATACTAGCCTCTGTTTAATGACTTGTTTTAGAGTAGTAATACAAAATGGTATCTTTAAGCTATTTGGATAGTTAAAAGGGTATTTTTGAGTAAAACTAACCTATTTCAAATAATTCCAAAGATATATTTTACCTTTTCTAAAAGATGTGCACCAATGCAACTTGTCATTTGGAGAGCAATTCACCATTTTGATGCATTCATTTTTATCCATTTTTTAACTAACAATGAAAGAGAGGATAAAAAAAATTATTTAGAATTGTTCCTAGAACACTTTTCCTAACTTAGCTTGATATAAAAGCACCTCTTCAAAATTAATATCCCTTGGTCCCATACTTTGGTCAACCAACTATAATAATTCAGAATAAATGCCAACCAAATTAATAGCCCTTGAACATAAATATCGAATAACTTTGTTCTATCAAAGACTTTAGGCAAAAAGAAGTAGAATAACAACCAACATCACCCCTACACAGGATGACATGAACAAATCGAGAACTGGTCCAAATCAAGTGTAGAATTTAAAGAGTTATCGTTCATTTCACTCCAAATGAACGAAACTCTCCTCCATTCTTCGTTAACAAAGATGATAAAACTGCAGGAGTTCCTTTGTTCAACAATAAGAAAACAGGAAATGCTAGAGACAAAGGATGAAAACACCAAGGCCAAAGATGATTCAGACAGCAAAAGAAGCAATCGACGATGATTTGGATAGCACAAGAACCAGATCCATTAATAAAACAGCAGCAAGCATAGACAAAAGTTTAGAAAACGAAAAGTAGAAGGGGTACAATTGTGAGGTACGAGGAGAAGCCTCTTCAGGCATTCAACCCTTTTACATTTTAATTCCCAACGTGACAACACAGCGGTACAATTTCGCACATAGTTGACAAGACCTATATGTTATTGCCCTTAACACTAGAAACAGGTGCCTTCGGGGGGCTGAACTAGCTTACGGTTGTGGGGAGAAGCCATTTCCTTTTTCAGTTGAGTCAGTATGTCTTCCATAGTGTACTCTCGCTGCCAATTTGCAAGCAAAACAAACTTTTTTGGTTCCACCTGCACAAATGATACGATGGAGCGAATTGTCAACTTTATTGATTTACTGATTGAAAACACAGGTATGCCACTATAAACAACAATGAAAACATATTACATTAGGACAGTATACAATGCGTCACAAACAAATATTATTGTAGAATTTGTAAGCATCTTTACATATGGCGAATCCTAAGCACCCTTTTGCTGGTGGTTTCATATTTCTCTACAGTTTAAACTTTCAGCTAATCATACGAATCCCGTTTACTGGAGAAATAGAATGTTATCCAACATCTAAAGCTACAGACACAAAAAAGTTGTCGGAACATAACATGGTAGCATCATGCATTTAGGAGAAAGGTCATCTCGAGAGAACATTGAGAATTTAGGGAGCAAAAATACCATTGAAACTAATTTGAAATATTCAACAATAAGAGCCACATCTACCTACTACTACTCAGACTACTAAACTTTTTTGATACAGACTTTGTCCGCATTTCAAGAAGCATCTCTTTATTCCAGGGAATAAAGCATTTCATTAGTACTCCTGTTAGATACGAATCCTATGAGGGTATCTGGTGTTGCTCCATTTTTGTTTTTACAAGTGCCATTTTACATGTAATGCCATTATAAATATACTTGCAGTGTTGAACTTCATGGAGGACAAAAGTTTGGATAGTTTAAATCATTTTTTTAGTATATGAGCAACAATTCTGAAGATGCAAATTGTCACATAATAATTCCTTGATAAAAAAAATATGATTCTAGCATTATAGTAATGTATTGCTCACCACTCCGGTTTCATGGTTGACACACGTCATGTTAACTCGAGAGTGGAAACGGACACTTGGTGGCTTCTCCGGATAATCCTTGTCGCAGAATAGCTTCAACTGATAAATGCGGCCTTCGTGCACAGACTGGAAAAGAAGTAAGTTAGTCTTTAAATGTGAAAGACATAGGAACCATCAAATTGCATAAAGTAATACTCGTAGGACTAGTGGACAAACAAATCTGTAGTCCAGGAAATTCATCAACCCACTAGCACAGGTTAACAGTCTAACAAACGAAGGGAGTATATAAAATTCTAAGTAGAAAAGTGGCAGTTCATGTCTTCATACATTCCTCTGTGAAACATAGCTAAGTGGATTTCATGCTAAAGGGTCATATTGAAGAAATGATTGAATAAGTAGAAACAATTTCTAGGATTAGCATTTCATGTTATTTGTTATATCCAAACAAAGAGATGGTAGGAAGTAAAAAAGAGAAAAGAAGCCGTACATTGTGAGGACCAATAATGGTGCCAGTCCAAGAACGCATATAAATATCATCTCCATCATCCATACCATAGCTCACTGTCCCATCTCCAATACCCTTCTCCCCACGTTCAAGTTCCTCCAGTAATCTGAAATTGCGAGGGACTGCAAGGAAATTGAAATTTTGGTTAGTGAAATCTTCAAAAAGAAAAAAAGACCAGAGTTGGGTAAAAGCTTCAAACTCCAAACAAGATTGTAGAATCTAAATGGAAACAAGAACAATGACATTGTTACGCATTTTACTCCAAAGTAAAAAGATTATAGTAAAAAATCCCAGGTGCATTAAGTAAAGAACCCATTCCCACATGAACTAGCACATCAAACAGTCAATGGTATGCTGACTTTAGGTCTACTGGTTGCTGGGAGTCTTTTGATCTTGTATAAGTTTTATAAGCCAGTAGAAATATAGAGAACTTCTGGTTTTTGAGAACCTAAATTACTGAATATTGGTGTGAGATGGATCAAAATGGAGTGACATGGATAGTGAGGATTCATATAGCCAATTGCAACTAGCTTGGGATTGAGGCATAGTGGTTGTTGTTTACGTAAAAAACGGTCAGTGACCACCATGATACAGCAAAAGGGACAGTGGTTTGTGCAACTATTGAAGCTTTGGAAATTAAGTTAGTCCTGCAACTCCCCTATCTGCACATGGATGGGCAGAGAAGCACAAATCATCATCATCTTCTTCAAACTGAGCATTAGTTCTAATTCACAGTTCCATGATATAAAGAAAGGCAGAACAGAGATGTGTAACCCATATTTCCCAAAAGAGCAGTCAAGCCAAGTTGCAGTATATTGACCAGAAACTCTAAAAACTACAACCAACATATGACGACAAATAGGGATTAGGATACAAGCAAATTACATGCTATAGTAACAACATTAATTTCCACCAAACTGCAAGGCATAAACCCTCATGTACTTGGATATATGAAACCAAAGAAATACTCATCACTGTCTTTCATTTAAGGCATGAGATCTGGAAGACCATATAAATAGCTTGGGTATTCTCAATAGAATGAAAACTCTCTGAAACACAACTTTCCAAACCATAACATCTACCTCCATATTCAAGAATCTAAAGCCCAAAAAAGGATTTAAAAAACTCATCTTGATGACACAATTATTGTCATAGGTCTTTCGGAAACAACCTCTCTACCTCCACGAGGTAGTGGTAAGGTCTGGGTACACTCTACCCTCCCCAAGACCCCACCACTGGGTATGCTGTTGTTGTAATTGCCTGCAGCAAATTTGAAAACAAGCAAAAACAAAAAAGAACACACAGCCAGAACTACTTCCTAGCTAATCCAAATTAGAAAATCCCAGATAATAACCAAGTGAAAAGTCGTTATTGGCAAGAATTGAGACATTGATTAAACTCCCACAAGCCAAAGAACTCATCAAATACATTGATTGAACTTCACATTAAAAAATCTAAACCCCTGCCTTTCAAAAACCTCTCTACCTCCACGAGGCAGTGGTAAGGTCAGCTTACACACTCTACCCTCCCCATACCCAACTTGTGGAATTTCACTGGTTATGTTGATGTTGTAATTGACTACAACAAATTTGAAACCAAGCAAAAACAAAAAAGAACACACAACCAGAACTACTTCCTAGCTAATCCAAATTAGAAAATCCCAGATAATAACCAAATGAAAAGTCGTAATCAGCAAGAGCTGAGACATTGATTAAACTCCCACAAGCCAAAGAACACATCAATTACATTGATTGAACTTCACATCCAAAAATCTAAACCCCCAAAAGGGATTTAAAAAAACACCATCTTAATGACACAATTATTGTCAAAGGGTCCATTGGAAACAACCTTTCTACCTCCACGAGTAGTGGTAAAGTCGATGTACACACTTCTACCCTCCACATACCCACTTGTGGAATTTCATTGGATAAGTTGTTGAAATTAACAGCAGCAAATTTGAAAACAAGCAAAAACAAAACCGAACACACAACCGGAACTACTTCCTAGCTAATCCAAATTAGAAAAGCCCAAATTAAACTCCCACAAGCCAAAGAACACATCAAATACATTGATTGAACTCCACATTCATAAATCTAAACCCCCGAAGGAATAATACATTGATTGAACTCCACATTCATGAATCTAAACCCCCAAAAGGGATATAAAAAAAAACTCATCTTGATGATACAATTATTGTCAAATTTGCAAAATAATTGACCCCATCAAACTTGCTATCTAATCCAAATCAATTGATAAGGCAGTTCCTCAGTGATAACAACTATACAAAAAGTCTTAATCAACAAGAACTAAGACATTGATTAAAACCAACAAGCCAATAAACACATCAAATACAAAACATGCATAATAAAACACAAACAAATCGACCCAGAACCAGATTTGAAGGGAAAATCAAGAAAATCATAACAAAGATCAAAAAAAGAAACAAAAGGGGTTATGGGGTTTTCAAAAAATTAACTCACCCACAACACTAGATCCTCCTGAACCAAGCGTCATGGCTGATTGATGCTTCAGATGATTCTTTGGGGTTTATACAAATATCGATTTGATCGACAAAAAGAAGAAAAAAAATAAAATACTGAGATTCTTGAAAAATCGAATGGAGGGTTCAAGAGAGGCAGAAGGGAATAGAAGGGGCAAAAGTATAGAGGGGATAAAATAGATATATGATTGGTAGTGGGTCGGAAAATGCAATTGCACAAAAGATCTCACAATTTCCGAGTATTCTTGGCATAATTGATAAAGTTATAATCGTGGTTTAATTCATAAAAATAGTCCGTTGCACAAATACAAAGGTTTATGATTGTGTATAATAACTCTTTGTGGTTCGGCTTTTTTCATGACTCTATGTATAGCAAAAGCTTTAGTGCATCAAATTTGTCGCCTTTTTACTCCATTCGTCACGAAATACTTGTTATATTTTGTTTTTCGAAATGTAGTTTGATTAATCTTCAAATACTGAATTAGATTAATTTAATATTTTGAAATTAAAATTTAGGTATATGATTGGTAGTTGGTAGGAAAATGCAATTGTCTAAAAGATCTCACAATTTTCAAGAACAAAGCATTGACGTAGCTGGTAAAATTATATTCATGGTTTAAGTCGTGAAAGTAGTCTGTTGCAGAAATACATGGAGTACGGTTGTGTTTAATAACTCTTTGTGGTTCAGCTTTTTTCTGAACCCCAAACATAGCAAAAACTTTAGTGCATCGGACTTGTCACCTTTTTTACTCCATTCATCTCAAAATACTTGTTATGATTTGCTTTTTGAAAGTCAATTTGATCAATCTTCAAAGCTAAATTGAATTAGATTAATTTGAGTTTAAATATCCAAAAAAATACAAGAAATAGTACTATAAGATGTGAATCTTTCATATTAATATGATATAAAAAATATGCATCTTCAAATATTAATAAAAATTTAAATAATTTAACCCTTGAAAAGAAAGTATGATAAAGTAATTTAAGACGGAAAGAGTGATAAAAAAGATAAAGGATAAAAAATCAATCTAAAAAGATGCATACAAAGAATATAAAAGGCATAAAGAGTGGAGATAACTTTCTTGAAAATCATGAAGAAAAAAAGTCTTGGAAAGAGAAGATAGTAAAAAATGGAATATAAAAAGTTGTTCCAAATGGAATAGGATATCATCTAAAGGCAATAAAATCAAACAATATGAATTGGAATGTGTTAAAAAAGCATATTGCATTATTGCTTGGCAAAGAAATGACAAGACATGCAAATAATAACAGAATTGATTCATGAATTGTCTATTTAGGCTTAAGTCATGTCCAACCCCTTAAAGTTGTCCGCATAATTCAATTAGACACTTCAACTAAGACTTGTATCTATTGAACATCTCTACCCTTCCGAATTTGAACCATTTAAATATTTTTTTATAATAAACTAAAAATATAGTGTGTGAAATACATACGCGATGACATGGCATTTCAACGAATTAAATAACGACATCTATTTTTTTTAGTCCAAAAGATTATTAAAAAAGCATTATAAAGTAAATGAAAAAGGATTTATTTTTAAGTAGCAAATAAAAGAAAAAATAAAGGTTGTAACCCACCCCTGTTATCCCATCGGAGCCAAAACGTAACCCAACTTTTCCTCGGCGGTGCTACCCACGACACGGCAAACCACCCATGTTATATTGTTTTTAAACATTTTTGATACTTCTACAATAGAGAATCAAAAGAAGAAGCAAAAGTACTGAAAAATTTATGGCTATTTTTGATGGGTTGGGGAGGAATTGAGTCAATTCCTCCAACACGTTATTTTTTGTCAATCTCTTAAATAATCAAAACTAATTGTAACTTTCTTCTTCGTTCCATTTTTGGTACAAGAAAAATGAATTCTATCGGAAAATTAATAAGTTCTTATCGACATTGTTAGAAAAAATGGAGTTTCATTGAATTTCTTTGTTAGATTTATAACTGATTTTTTTTAATTGAAGAACACCTTACATTTACATAAAATTTATATTGATTTAAAGAAACAAATTTCAAACTTCAATCCTCTACAAATTAAATGATGAAAATGACAGTAATGATGGCAGCCATGGCGGTGGGCAGGTGGCAATGACGATGATGTCAATCTTAATATGAATGACAATGGGGGCAAAAGTTAAAAGGAGCAACGATGGAGGTAAACGAATGAAAATATCTAGAGGAAAAAAAGAAAGAACAATGTATGGCCGGCGGCAGCAAACTGGTGTAAGAGTAACAAATAGAAAAGAGGTAAGGAAAAAGAAAAAGTATTTTTTTCCCACAAAAACGCCTAATTAAATACCTTCACGCGCCTATCTGAAGTGAATCACAAACAAGGTGCCATGTAGGCAAAAAATGTTTATACGGTTCAAATTCGGAAGGGTAGAGGTGTTCAATAGGTGCAAGTCTTAGTTGAGGTGTCTAAGTGAATTATGCAGACAACTTTAAGGGGCCGTACATGACTTAAGGCGTCTATTTAAGTTTTGATTGATATACATGTATCATTCCATTTAACATATGTGATATTCAATGAACTTATTAAGTGATGTAAGTTATGATAGGATTATTTTTTATTGAGTGTTTGATTTGTTATATTCAAAATAATAAATTTAAAAACAATTTATTTGTTTACAAAAATGCCCTTCATGAATGTAAAAAGTGATGTAACAAAAGGGTTGAAAGAGACATTTTTGTAATTTACTTATTTTATCTCGGGATAAGTTATCCCGAGATTACTATACCACCCAAAGGGAGGGATAACTTATCCCGGTACTAATTATTAATCTCGGGATAAGTTATCCCGGACTTGCCAACCAAACAACAAATTAAGTGGTACAATAATTTAATCCCAGGACTATTTGGTATTATCCTTCACACCAAACGACCCCTAAGTTCATAAGTCATAACCAAACAAAGAAAAAAGGGGAAACTTTTAAAAATGACTATAATTTGGGCTTAATTGGAGATTTATAATTATAGTTTGCTTAGTTAGAATTATAGCTATATGTTTGGGGGATGAGAGATATGAGCGAGATCTGGTGAGAGAAGAGAGAGGCGAGAGAGGTTGAAAACCTGTTGTATTTGTTGTATCATGCTGTATCACGAATAAAATTGATACAAACACAATTGTATCAAAGTGAATATAATTATACAATATGTATCATCCTCTCTCCTCCCTCTCTTGATCTCACTCGCCTCTCTTCTCTCTCTTGATATCACTCGTCTCTCTCCTCCTAATATGTAGCTAAATATAATTGTTTAAAACAATTATATTTAGCTACATATTAGGAGGAGAGAGACGAGTGATATCAAGAGAGAGAAGAGAGGCGAGTGAGATCAAGAGAGGGAGGAGAGAGGATGATACATATTGTATTCATTATATCACAAATATAATTGACACGTAATAAAAATACACTTGATACAAAATACAAATATAGTTGGTTGAATACAATTGATATAAAATACAAATCTCTTAATTATATTTGATTAAATACAATTGATACACAATACATTTGATAGAGAGGATGAATGCATATATTGTATTCATTATATCAAGTTTTATGACAAATACAACTGATTTGTATCAGATCAGATACAATTGTATTAACGAACACATTTTGTATTGACAAATAGAATTGACAGAATACAAATTTTCATAATACAATTAATACATAATACGGTGGATTCATAATACAAGTACAATTGATATGGAATACAAATACATTTGATACATAATACAAAATACAATTGTTATATTATGTGGAATGTTTTTTTATGTTGCACTTGTTTGAGATGGAGAGAGAGATTGGGGGGGGGGGGGGGGCAGTGGGAGGAGAGAAGCAATGGAGAGAGGAAAGAGAAATTTGATATGAAACCCTACCTATAACTACGAATTGTAATTATTTAAATTATAGTGGTTTATCATATATCCATATGCCTTGTTGTGTAATTTAACCTTAAAAATAAATATAGTTTGGGCTTAATTAGGGATCTATATTGATAGCTTACTTAGTTGTGAATTGTAGCTGCATGTTTGGGGAGTAGAGAAACGAGCGAGACTAGGAGAGGGAGGAGAAAGACGAGCAAGATTAAAAGAGTGAGGAGAGATGCGAGCGAAATCTAGGAGAAAGAGGAGAGAGGTTGAATACATGTTGTATTTGTTGTACTAGGTTGTATATTTAAATATAATTGATACAACTGTTTGCATCAAGATGACTATAATATAATTATATCAAAATTATTGTATTTATCTACTTATTAGGAGGAGAGAGGCGAGTGAGATCGAGAGAGGGAGGAGAGAGGATGAATATATGTTGTATTAGTTGTATCATGAATACAAATACAGTTGATACAAAATACAAATATAGTTGTCTGAATACACTTGATATAAAATACAAATCTCTCACTTATATTTGATTGAATACAATTGATACATAATACATTTGGCTGAGAAGATGAATGCATATTGTATTCGTTGTATCAAGTTTGATCACAAACACAATTGACTTGTATCATATACCAAATATAATTGTATCAGTTGTATTAATAAATAAATTTGTATCAGCGAATACAATTGATATAAAATACTTATATATTTGATACATAATACAAATACAGTTGATATGAAATACAAATACAGTTGATATGAAATACAAATACATTTGATATAAACTACAATTGTCATATTATGTGAAATGTTTTTTTATCTTATAGTTGTTTGGATGGAGCGAGAGGGGGGAGAGGGCAGTGGGAGGAGAGAGGAGGAGGACATAGATTTTTTTTTATAAAATCCTACATATAGCTACAAATTGTAATTATTTAAATTAGGGAAAAGGGTTTGATATACCCCTCAACTTTGCCATTTGGAGCTGATATGCCCCTTGTTATCAAAGTGGCTCATATATATCCTTACCGTTATACAAACGGCTCACATATACCCCTACCGTTACAAAATAAGCTCACATATACCCTTCATTTAACGAAAGTGAAAAAATTAGTTTTAAATTTATATTTTTGACTTTTAATTTTTTCAAAAGTTATTGAGAAGTATATATGATTCTTCTAGCAAAGTTCAAAGTATATTTTATTCTTTTTCATGCATAAATTATTTTTTGACTTCTTTAATTAAAATTCTTTGAGTTTCTTATTCTTTTTTTTTTCTTTCATTCCTTAGTGTAAAGAAAATAATTTAAAACTATTTTTGTGTGGCTATATTATAATTTAAAACTATTTTTTTTTGTCTATATTGTAATTTAATTTTTGTATTTGAAGAAAAAAATTTGGTCATCTATAGTAAGTTTTACAAGTGAAACATAAATAAATTTGACCATCAAAATAATAAATTTAAATTAGTCATTGAAACAAAAAAAAGTCAAAAAAAATATGTTTGAGGAGGATTAAATATACTCATATGGGATTATATATATATATATATATATATATTATTTTTTTAAAATAATAATAAAAAATTAATCTTAAATTATTATTTTTCATTTCCGTTAGAAGAAAAGGGTATATGTGAGCCATTTGTATATAAGTAGGGGTATATATGAGCCATTTTCATAACGAGGGGTATATCAACTCTAAATGACAGAGTTGAGGGGTATATCAGACCCTTTTCCCTTTAAACTAAAGTGATTTATAGTAAATACATATCACATGTTTACCTTGTAATGTAATTTTTTCCAAAATAAACTACCTTCACTTTCTTCTCACTTTTATCTCTTTGCCTTAACGATAATAACTACACCTCAATCCTAAGTTAGAATCAACCTTCTTCTTTATATGATAAAAAAAATAATTATTTCTTCAAAAAGGGTATTAATTAGAGTGGGTAAGTTAAAATGATTGAGGGAGTAAAATTCTCACTGCACCAAACTTTACGGGGTGTAATTTGATGAGCTAATTTTTCACTATAATTTAAGTTTCAAGTATACCGAATAGAGGGAAAAAAATAATAGTGTGTACGTAGATTTTATCCTTATTTTAGGAGTTAGACAGTTTGTTTCTCATACCCTCGGCTCAAGAAAAAACATGACAAAACAGTTCAGGGAAAGGAATCGCAGAAGTTAAAAAGCCACTCTAAAATAGTAAGAATAGCTTGACTAAACATTCTGAAGAAAATAACTAAAAAAATGTATTATAATTGATGTACAAGAAATGATAATAGTAATAGAAAGCGAAGAATAAAAAACTATAAGAGTACTGCTAAAACTACTAGTATGTTTATGTAAGGATAAGTGACACAAAATCCGATTACCTACTAGCTTTCATTCTACCTCAATTTGTATCCTTTGTATAGACTTCTATCTAAAGTCATATCTTCGGTAAGCTAAAATTATGTCATATCTTATCTAACCACCTCTCTCCAGTCTCCAATACTTTTTCTGTTCTTTAGCCTATCTCTACCTCTCCTGAAATTATTCATAATCGACCTCTCACATTTTCACACTACGAGACATCTATGCATCTCCTCTTCAAATATAAGGTAGAGTGCAATCCCTTTTCTTTGTTTGTGAAGTATACTTGATTTGCTTGTTATTGACATTTAACAAGGAAAAAAGGGTACTCATTTGGGTAGTGTACGCATTGCTTATAAAACAGGAAAATGATTTTATATTAATATCCAGTCCCAACATCAGATCATAATTCAACATGGTATCAAAATAAGTAGAAGCCTTGGTGTACGTAGTCTCGGTTTTAAGCCTCATTGTGGCATTAATATCCACTATCAAATAGAATTTTATGTATTTGACCCATAAATAAAAATAATAAGGCTCGCTCGCACATTAGCAGGGGCGGACCCACCCTATGTCATGGGGTGTCGATCGACACTGCTTCGTTGAATTATTTTAGTATTATATATATAAAAAATATGAAAAATAAAAATATCCCTACAAATAAAATTAATGACATTGCTTGAATAACTGGGCTTCTTGGCTGGTTGGTTTGCAGCGGAAATTGAATGGTCATTCTCCCCGGCACGGCCCGAGTTCGAGCCTCAATAAGGCCGAATTTGTCTTCAAAATATGAAAACTCGAGGAAAGTTTAATAGTTTACTTGACTACTATTAAATACATAATGAAATAAATAAAAGTGTTATCTCTCTAACAATTTAAGCTTTTAGAGAAGGTGATCGTACACTTCAATATATACACAACCGTTATTGGTGCGAGGTGGTTGGTACATTTGGAGTTGGTATAAAAGCTAGTTGATTTGTTATGCAAATGTTATAAAGGAAAGGAATAAGATCCAAAAACATACCTAAAGTATCACGTTTTTGTGAGTGTCTTGAACTATCACGTGTTTGCTTTTCGCTAACCTGAACTATCACAAACTATTTATCAAAATACACCTCGGCAAGTATTTGGCGGTGCATGTACTACACTTTTTTTAATTTAAAAATGATGCCAAGTGGCACTCCAAGTGGATAATTAAATAATTTTTTAAAATAAAAAAATCACACATGAAGTATTACTTTTTTGTTAGTTTCCTTCCTGAATTATCACCAACTATTATCAAAACACGCTTTGAAATGAGTCAGCTGTCATGTGAAGGAAATTTTATGGGTAAATTAAGTTGTCACGCGCGTTTGATGATTGTATTCAAACACTTGGTCTAGTCAACTTCGAGGTGTGTTTTTATCAATAGTAGTGATAGTTCAGTTAGAAAATTCAAACACATGATATTTTACGTATGAAACTTGTAAAAATATGATATTTTAGGTGTGTTCTATACGTCAATCTTTGTTGGAATATCAGAGGCTGTTTTTTGAGTCAAAATAAGTAACATACATCAAGAAGTCCTTTTGGACATAAACATTTTTTTATAATCGTACTATTAGAGCCAATTTTTATGTACTTCAATTAATTTCACAAGAGACTTGCCACCTCCCACTGGCGGTTGTTAGCTCTATCATTAAAAAACTGATGGGAAGTTGGGGAATAAGAGTATGTTTATGTGCCAACAATATATGATGAGTTCACCTGTTTGTCAATTTATGGTTAGTTTGATTTACATATGCATACAGTTGCTTGTTGTATGTTGTTCACTACTACCAGCTTGCTTATGTATATGAAAGTTGTTTTCGTATGATCTAAAGGTTTGATTCGTGGAGTCAATCACTATGACGACATTAAAATATTCAATGTAATTTCATAAGTGGAGTCCGAAGAAGGTAAAATGTATACATTTTATCTCTACCTTTGCAGGATTGGGAGGTTATTTTTTATAGATCCTCGACTTTAAAAAGAAAGAAAAAGAGGAAAACATAGCAAGGTGCAAAGATATATAAGAAGACAAACAAAGGAAGCTACACGAATTACTAAATAATACTACTAATAAGGAGAAGTAGAGAGGAAACTAAATAACCTTCCTCTTACCCTAATATTTGACCTTCAAACCTTCCTATCTAGGGTTATATCTTTAGTTAATTGATATATACCGTGTTACATCTTGTCTAGTTACCTCTACTGATGTGCCTATATCGTACCACTTGAGGTTTGACCCTTCCCTGAACCCTACGAATGCGGAATGCTTCATACATCCCTATTGCCCTACTATTTTGGTGTTCCATGTTTTAAGTATTCCAACTAAATCTTGGTAACGCACTGTAGAGCCCATTCAAGGATGACACTCCCAGCATGATTTTGTCCAATTCAGAGCTTAAACCCGAAATTTCTGAATAAGTGTGAAACAGTCTCACCGCTACACCAATCCATGTTGGTTAAGTATTGCATCATATTACTAAATCCATACTAACTAAATGATGTGCGTCATGTTATTGATGGTGCAACTAGCTATATCCAGACCTGCCTTTCTTCTTTTTTGTTTTTGTTCAATTAAATGTGAGAGGATGGAGTTTTGTAATTTTGGCTATTTTTTATGTTTGAATTAATTTTTTCTTATCTTTCCATTTTGTTTTTGTTGATAATGGTTCCTGAATCAATTTGTGAGTACATCAACTAATTTCGTGTTTTTAATAATGATCATGGTATTAGAATCAATTTGTATATACGTCGATTAATTTCGTATTTTTAAAATAATCATGATGTTCAAATCAATTTATGCGCACATCGCCTAATTATTTCACGAGTTATTTGTTATCTCTCATCAATACATACACCAGATGACTCAATTAACTAAGACTTGGATAAATTAAAAGAAATCATCTAAGGGTTGTTTGGTAGTTGTTTAGGAGCTAAGTTATTCATGTATTAAATCATGCATTGTATTGACTTATTGTAGATGTGGCAAAATTAGCTCATGAAATCGTAATCTGCCTAAGTTTGAGCTGATTATTGACCCACTCATTTATTAGTTTAGCTTATCAAAAATTGGGATGATATTTTTCACAAATTAATCACGAGAAATCTAATCAAAATATTTTCAAATTTTTATTTTTATTTATTTGATATGTTATATAGTTAAAATGAGTAAAAACAATAAAAAAAATTGATACTAAAAACAATTATCATAAGAACAAAAAAAAACAATTTAAACTTAGTAATAATAGACAGGTTGTATTTTGATCTGCTTTTTAATTTATTCCGCCAAATAACTTTTAACCTGTTTATTTATTAACTTAATTCATTCTAACCGTTCCATAATTAATATATAAATAACTAAAATTCTACATAACTAATAAAATAATGTATACATTTTTTATAACTAATCCATTTTATACTGATAGTTGCCTCCTCTTTAATATAAACTTAATATCTCATAATTTTCAATACACTTTAATTACCATACATATTCTTGATATCTTTTACACTTGCCATCTTCTTAGGATGTTTGACTAATTGAAAATGGAAATATTGATGTCCACCCTAGAGTAAATTATATTCTCTCCATTCGTTTTTATTTGTTCATTATACTAAAAATAATTTTCTAACAATACTTGTCCAGTTTAAAAAATCAAGAGATAATTTACCTTTTTATATCTATTTTACCCTTACTATTAAATATTATTCAATATCTAATAGATTTTCCAAAATATTAAATTTAATATATTCAAAGGGTAATATAATATATTACCCCTATTATTTATTGTTTCTTAAGGCGTGTGCCAAATCAATAATGGACAACGATTATTGGACAAAGAAAGTAGTAATTGCTTAAGCACATAGTACAACACTTCTCTATAAAAATAATAATAATGTTTTGAAGTTTATCTGATGTCTTCTGAATTTTGACCTAGTAATAAGAGTAAAATACGTAATGTGTAAGTTAAGTGTATTATGAATTTGGACTTTGTTGTAGATAGAAATTGTTATTTAAGTTTAGGATAGAGACATAGACCTATTATCTATCGAGTTTCAAATCGTGCTTTATTGATCCTTAGTGATTTTTAGCTATTGAAGAGAGTGACTTGATTGATGATTTATCTCTTTTACTTATCTTAAGACCATTTTAACCTTAAATTTTACGTATGTATTTCTCTCTCTGAATTTTGTTGTATTCAGTTTGGGTCATCAACACGTAATATCATTGGGGGCATTTGGGTCATTTCCACATTTGGTTCTATTATATGTTGATTTATAATTTATTTATTTTTATAACAAATGGCTTTTTGTAAGCATAAGTTTATATTTTTGTATCATATATTTCACAAGTGATATTCGGAGATGACTTTACTTTTTAAAGAGTATGTTTTATTAGACATAAATTCGATTGCTAAAGGATAAAAATAAAAAAAATCAGTCCATTTGAAAGAGAACAAAACGTGCAAATTTATGATAGCATATCCCCCTTGATAAACATTAGAGCCCAATCGTCACCTTTTTTGTCTATAAATATCTTTTTAATTTCTCACTTGATGTTTAATATTTGTTTTAATTCTGTCATGGTCTGATTAATTTGAATTTATATAAAATTATTTTATTTTGAGATTAAAATAATCCTTATAAAAGGTGATTTTATATTCATAATTTGAATACGAAATTTCTGATTAAAAATATAAAAATATTTATCACTTTATCATAGTTTTTAATGATTGTCGACAACATGCACATATATGTAAAAAGATATCAAGTTACATATACGTACTAGTTGTTTATTTTCTTTAATAAAGGCCATGCTTAATTTGCCCCCATTTAGATTTTTTTTTCCTGATCACCTATCATTTTTTATTGACACATGTATTAGATGATTCTGTCTATCAAGATTTAAACATGAATAAGAGAAGTCGACGAGGTTGATTTCCCATATTTTTAATCCCACTCATTTATCACCGGACCACACTTTTAAGTACGGTAGTAGATGATTTTTCCATGCCAATAATTTATTTTATTTTCTCTCAATTTCTTTTATATATATATTTGAGTTAATTTGTGCAAACCTCAATTGTTCTTCAAAGTACCTGTTACCTCCCATTCAATCATCTAACTCTTCAATTTCCTATCTCAAGCAGATATCAAATTGTATATATAGCTTAGATTGACTCATTAAAAAATATCATTTTTTTCTAATAAAAACTCCTTTTGGTTTGATATGTGTCATGTAATCATAATATTTTTTTAATCAAGTAGTTAAATATATTATAAACAAATAAATCATTTTGTTTATCGTAAGAATTGAACAAATTAAATTATGACTCATTTTTAGCCTACGTCAACTTACCCATTTCACTCATTCACTAAAATATTTACTGTGATTTGTCTATTTAATTCAACCCGCTTATATAATATCCCTAGGTTTATGGTCATTTGTACTTTTACCCCCTCCCCCAATTTTATACTATCTTTAATATATTCCATAACAAAAAAATAAATTGTGAGACATATATTTTTATGTTTTTATGATAATATCTCACAAGTTATGCTTAAGTAAATTAATTAAGTTTCTAAAGAACTTAAGCCTCGCTAGGCATAAGTTCGATTATTAAATAATATGCTCTTAAATTATGTGAAATAGACCACTTATTCCCTCCGTTACATTTTGAGATAAAAAAAAATTCCCGTCGTTATCCCAAGAGACCAAAAAATATCCTCAAGAGTTAATGATCCAATTTTTTAGTGATGTGACAAATTAAGTGAGACTAATTCCTTCACCTAAACATTATCAACTAGGGTTCCCACTGAATTATGAGATCATTAATTTTGATAATATTTCAACAACAACATAACATTAACTAATTCCTCCACCTAAGCATTGCAGAATGTATAATTTTATGCTAGGTTTAGGTGGGAGCCATTGAAATTAAGATATTTTCAAAATTAGGGATAGTTTAAATATAGCTAGAAGAGAGGATTGCAATTTAAGGGAAGGGGAAATAAATGGGGCTTTGCATGTGTATGAGTTAAAGAAGGGGTGGGAAAAAGGTGAAGAGAGTTAAATTCAGAATTGAATAAGGGAACATGGAAGGAAGGAGAAATATCCTATTTGGGAAAGGCAGTAAAATAGGTCATTTAGTGAGAAAAAAGTTTTAAAATAAACTAAAAAGGAAATCACAAAAAAAAAAAAATTTAAAAAATGAAAGGGCTAATATTATTGTTTGGTCCTTCAATTATTGATAATTTTGATTTTAGTTTTTGTGATATTTCTTATGTTCTAATTTATGTAATAATATTTAATTTGATACGTAGTATATAAATATTTTATCGTGTTCTGATGTTAGTCCCATATTAGTTATACACATTACTAAAATAGTTGTTTTAAATTACTTGTCAATATACAAAATCAAGAGAAAAATATTTGTTTTAAAATTTTATCATTAAAATTAATTCTTTTTGTAACTTGTAAGCAAGTTTGTAAAGTACTAAAAAAGATTTTTAAGAGATAAATTAATAAAATTACCCTTCTTATTTATTTATAATTGGGAAAATACATAAAAACCCCCCTGAACTTGACACGAAATCTTACTTTAATACTTCAACTACACGGGTGTTTATATATCCCCTAATCTCATTTAAAGTGAATAAATACCCCCCCTTAATGCTGACGTGGCATAAAGAAAATAGTTAAGCGCGTCTTTCTTTTTTATTAAAAAATTGGTCCCACTAATATATGTATTATATAATTAAAAAAGAAAAAAAATCATCCACCCGGCCACCCCTTCTTTCATCTTCTCCAAACCCACCCACCCCCAATCCCCTTTTTCTTCTTCTGCAAACCCCTACCCCCCACCCCCCCCCCCCCCAAAGAGCCCTTTTCACTTATTTTGAACCCCGTTATCTCGCCCTTTCTCCTTCTTCGAACACTCCCATTGTACCCTACTTCACCTGCATCTTAATCTTCATCTCTTTTTTTTTTTGTTTTCAGATCTACTAAAGAGAGAAAAATCATTAAACTTCGTTCCGATCAAACTTGAGATTTCTGTCAAACAAAAGAAAATTTCATTAGCACATTTTTATGATTTCAAAAATTATGATTGTTGTATGTCATGAAAAAATAAGGGTTTTTGAAGATGGAATATTGGAAAGGATTGTTTTTTTTTTTTACTAAAGGGTCGAATTCATCTACATTTTCAGTTGATTTATTTGTCCTCAACTACCAAAGAGAGCAATAAATCGGTAAAAAATTCAATGTAGGTCCATATTTGTTGCAATCCACATCAATGGATATTGATAGAAAATGTATGAGAATTTTCTCAAAAGAAATTAGTGAAATTGTTAGAAGATATTAAGGTTGAAAATAGAGAAGTCATTAGTGAAAATTAATGATAATCAAGCAAGAAATGAGAAAACACTAATGGAGGTGGAAGGTAGTGCATCCATTGGAGAGAGAAGGGAAAAAAAATAAATTTTAAAAATTGATTTCTGACATGGGAGAGAGAAGAAGAAGGGAAGGAAAAAAACAATTTTTTAAAATTGATTTCCAACACGATTCTGACGTGGCAATGATGTGGCGTTGATATGACAATGACTTGGCGCGTGTGTAATATACTTGCCACTGTGAGACTGGTTTTGTATTCTTAGGGGGGTATTTATTCACTTTAAATGAGATTAGGGGGGTATATAAACACCCGTGTAGTTGAAGTACTAAAGTAAGTTTTCGTGCCAAGTTCAGGGGTTTTTTTTTTTTAATGTATTTTCCCTTTATAATTTATTAAAGGGTATGTAAATGGAAAAGTAGACAACTAGAGAATACTAAATATAAAAATGTAATTTTTTTTGTTTGAAACTGGCTAAAAAAAAGAAAAAAATGCCACACAAATTGAGTCAATGAGACTAGCAGAGTATCTGACAAATACATTTTACCTACAATTAATTAAATTGTGTTCATTTGACGTCTTTGCTTATGGATATCCACAAATTTACCATGACTATTAATTGTCGGTATCACTTTATTATCCATATATTATGTCACGTTTGTGCTATTACTCTATATTTGACGGTAATATAATTTTAATATAATATATTTTTATATTAAGGAACAAAAACACTTATCTTATTAATTAAAAATTATATATGATGAGTCACATATCGCAAAAATCAAAATCAGAACTTACCAATAATAACATACCAAATTGATCCCATAAATGAAATTGAAAAAAGATAAAGTGTACCAGATGAAGAGGTTATTTCCGATATAAATGATAATTATCTATTACTATTTTCCAACAAAAAAATTAAAAGAAGGTTTATAATTGAATATGGTAGTAGTCTAGTAGAAGATGAACACAAACATTTAATTTGTATTTATCATATGACGTAAAGGCCTCATTATTCTCAACTGTCTCAATTACTATTTGCATTTATTTGATTTTATTAATTGTTCTCTCAATCAAATATATATGAAATATAACTGCTATCCTCTTGTTTTTTAATGCTCTAACTACCCAACCTCAATATATTTCAATTTACCAATATTACCCTTTTTTCTTCTTCTGATGCATCAATATAAACGTCTTTGATAAATAAATGTGTTCTTTAAATTGACTTTTAGCTGATATTCATGTTTTTCAATTTTGATAGTGCACAAGTAGACACTTAAACTTGTATAAAGTTAACAAATAGACACACATTCAATATGACAATTCACTCGATCTAATTTGTATTATTGTCATGTAAGGATGAGTGTGTCTATTTGTTCAATTTTATACAAGTTTAAGTGTCTATTTGTGCATATCCAAAATTGACGGGCATAAATAACAGTTAATATCAAGTTAATAGACACGTTTATGTATTATTCTAGGTCTTTACCTAAATAATTAAAACATCACATGCATATCATCACATTGATTATTTGGATTTATTACAGTATAGACATTGAACTACTTTGAATTGAACCCTTTAATATGTTATCTTAATATACACCATGTTTCCTTTTTTACTTCTTCAATTCGGTGTTTGATATCTGTTTCTGATCTCAAGATTTTTCGTCTTGTTTCATAGCTCAATTCTGAATGAAATACTCTTCTCCATCCCAACACAATTTATGGTGGCGTACATAATATTACTATGACATTGCTATTATCGCTTTAGGTAACTCGAACATTTGCCCACATAAGAAATTTGATGAATGAAATGCGTGAGGAACTCTCTGTCTTAGTGGTCAATCCAGTGAGTCAATTCTCAAACCGATGCATCTGTAAAATGAAGTATCAATATGCTCAAGAGGAAAACAAAAGCCATTAGGGGTATAGTTATTAATATTCCTAAAATATTAGCCATTCGATTCAAACAAATTTATAGTTTTGTCCATATTGCTCGAACTTTTTAAAACTATTACGATAAATCTGATCCTTCCGACGCGAGTGCGACCACATTATTATTAGAGGGTCAAAGTTTACAAGAATATCCTTTTGCATAATTGCTATATACTCTACTTTGCCAAAGATAAGTTGCAAAACCTCTATTTTTTTCTATGCTAAACAAAAAAAATAATCTAGAAGTTTCCAAATTGCTTGTTAAACTAACATTTTCCCTTTCAAGAGATTAATAATTGACAAATTAAGATCTACTGACAATGCCTATGTGTCATGCTTTGATTGGACAATAGCCAAAAAGTCATTACAAATGAATGAAATTTTTTACCTAATATATTTTTCTTTTCTTTTTTTTCATAAGAAAAATGTGGACACTTTTAGTTGGCCCATTTACAAAGTCTTCTTCTTCTGAAAAAGATGTAACATTCCTTAGAACTCACTAACCCCACAACTACTACTACTACTTTTCCTACAAAATGGATCAACAAACATAACAGAAATATACGTGACATTCTTTTCTTTTTAGTCCATTTAAATAAAAAATATCATCTTACTGTAATCTGAAGCAATTTAATTTTAAAATTCCACTTTTACGCTAAATGAAATAATTTTCAACCATACAAATATCTAAGGCCACAACTACTACTACTTTTCCTACAAAAGGGATCAACAAACATAACAGAAACATACGGGGCACTCTTTTTTTTTTTAGTCCGTCCCAAAAAGAACATCATCTTACTATAATCAGAAGCAATTGCCAAGTCAAACAGTACTATAATTAGAAGCAATATAACTTTAAAATTCCATTTTTACCCTAATGAAATGATTTTCAATCATACAAATATGTAAGGATTGTTTTAGACCAGAAGTTTCGAATTCATTTTTACTTTAAACACCGAGCCAAGTCAAACAGTGCCACATGAGACGGATTAACAAACAAAATAGTACTAATTAAGCTCCAAACCCCATTTCTAATTTCATCATATGGCTAACATTTCAAGTCAAAATGGAGCTCAAGTACTAGTGCTATTTATAGGAAACTAAAACAAACAGGGGAAAACAGGGGTGGGGTGGGGGTAGGGGGGGGGGGATTTTCTTGAAATGATTGAGAAAAACTTTAAGTGATCCTTCTCCTAGTAGTACAATTGTTGGATTCATGAATGACATCAAGCAAACAAGTGCTCTTGCATTTAGGGCATCTTGGATCAACCTCAGCTAACATGACATACATCAAACACCTTGGACATCCAACTAGCACCATGGATGTTGTTGTTTCCGGGCTATTGGGACCGCGGCGTTGATAAGATGGTGAATCCTCTGAGGACACACATGAGCTTGTTGGTGATGTTGTCAATGATCTATTAGGCGATAACGACTCTTGTTGATCAATGTGGTGCTCGTATTGGTACTGGTGTTGGTGTTGGTGCTGGTGTTGGTGGTGTTCGTTAACAACCCTTGGTGGTGATAAATTCAACTTCAAGTCAAGTTTAGGACCATTTCCATTCCTCCTACTCATGTTTTTTTGTTATTTGATTAATCCTGAAATCAAATAACCAAAAAAAAAAAAAAAAACATAAGAAAATGTTTAACAAAAATAGTATATATCAAGAATCATTACTCTTTCGTTTCAACATGAGAAAAAAAGGATTTTTCTACACCCCTTTCTCATGTCAAACACAAATAATCCTTGGACAAAGCTATAACTATGCAAGGATGGTCAACTGAACACCTTTTTCACCAATTGCTCTTATGTATCAGTGAAATTTCTGACTCCGCTATTGTTCTTAAGTGATTATTCTTGACAAGATTTGTTAATAAGTACTATACCTTAAAGATGTTCTTGTTGCTCCACAACTAAGATGATGTAAAAAAAATGATTTCAAGAAGAAGTTGTTGATGATGATTATGAACTTTTGGACTTGTAAAACCTCATTATATATAAAGGGAATTTTAGAGGGTAGAAATGGGATTACATTAAAAGTTAATTAAATTACAATTGGGGGGGGGGGGGGGGGGAGGGGGGGGAGAGAAGAGTCTTAAATAGGAATTTAATTGAATTGAAGGAGGAACAGTACAATAGATAGTTGTAAATAGAGAGGCAGAAAATGTATTAATTGTTCGAAAAATCCCAAGAAAGTTTGCAGAAAAAGGAAAATTGGAGTAAATATTGCAATTACAACTAATTAGTGCATGCAGTGTAAAGGGGTTAGGGGGTGGGGGTGGGGGTGGGGGTGGAAGGGTAGGGGGTTGGTTGGGGGGTGGGGAGAGGTCTTTCATTCATTGCTTAAGAGAGTCGGTGTGGTGAAATATATACATACAACATAAATACATGTATATATAATATGTACATTGTACATGTACAAATATATATAACCAAAAAGGATAATTACGATTCTAATCACTTCGACCAGCTAGTTTACAAAATAGTATAGATTGTGTGGACTTTTACTAAATATACATATTATATACATACTTATACACAATATCTATTTTGATCAGATTAATAAATTAGTTGATCGAACTATATATATCTGTAATTTTCACTAATACCATGTTTGGATGGTTGTTACCCGCTGTAATGTAGTGTATTGTATTATATTGTTAGTTTAAATACAATGTTTGTTTTGATTATTACTTAAATTATAATGTTAGGTAATGATGAAAAGACTCATTTTATGTAACGACCTATTTGGTGTGATTGCATTGTTACTTTAATAGTTTTCCTTCTCATTTTGTCTTTATTTATTATTTAATAATCATATGTTATTTTTTATTCTACATTTTCATAGTAGCTCTACCACGTACCCTACTTTTCTTGTAGGTTTATCATTCAAATTATGATTGTGTAACATTATGTAATGACGGAAAAAGATACAATCTATTCAAACACTGTATTCATTAAAATAGTATAGTACAATACAATACGATATGTTATGTTATGAAACTATACGTAACAAAGCGTAGAAAAATACATTGTGGCCTTTAAAGCTCAAAACTAAATTTTCTAACAAATCCAACCACATACTTATTAATTTCAATATCTATAATAAATTCATGAATTAGTTATGATGGGCTTCTGTATATTTAGTTAAGGAAATGAATGAGAGCATTATGCCTCATTTGCACTTTTGACCCAATTTTGCACTAATCTTTTAATTTATGTTCTTAGTAATAAATAAATAAAATTATGGTTCATAAGTTTATATTTTTATATATAATAGTTTATAAGTTATATTGGACATAATTTACTAGTTCAATCGATAAAAAAATAAAAATTAGAGATTAATCTATTTAAAAGCAAATCGTGCAATTTTTTGCATCACGCCACCTATTTTCAATGTGCAATTTTCACCGGTTGTTCCTTTCTAAGTACCAATTTATTAAATGATTTTTATTATAAAGAAATTATAAAATTTTATAAGTTATTGTAAACGTTAGACGACAATATGATCTTTGTTTTCAAAGTTGAGAAATTTATGAACATACATTAGAATCGAGTCTAACATTATCCGAAAAAATAATTCTTAAAGGGCTATATTTACACGATTTTTGGACATAAAAACAAAATGTAAATGTGGACCCTTTGGAACGAGAAATTAGAAGCAACCAACAATTTTTTATTTTATTTTTTTTGTCTGTGGATATTTTTAGTAAATATTAATTGTATAAACATAACATTACAAAGAAAAAAAAGACACAATTATTTTTTCCCTATGAATTTTCAAAGAAAAAATTGAAAGGGAAAGAAGAAAAAGAGACTTTTTTTAAAATATATATATAATAAGTAATGGTTTTAAATTTATGAAAATACTTTTATGTCACCTACTTATTATCATTATTTAATTTTAACGTATATATCGCCCCAACTTAATTTTCAAGTTTAGTATTGAATAGTATTAATTGCAAGCTTAATATATTTGTTGAACTTATATAATGTTAAGAGTTCACATATTTTGATTATGAATTAATACTAATTAGCTGTCAATTTTAATGAAAATCAAGAAAAAAATAATTCAAATGCCTACTTGCTACCCTACCCCCTCTACCCCCCCCCCCAAAAAAAAATAAAAAAATATAGTTTATACCAAATTAATTAATGTAAGATGTGTTTTAAGTAAATAGATGTTTATTAGGTATCATGACTAAGTGATATATGCCACTTCCTTTAATAATTTTCTATTTAGAATGTCATGAACACTAGATGTGTATTTATATTCTCGTTTTATTTATGATTAATTTCATTCATATTTAATTGATTCGCCCGTCAATCGACTCATGTTCAACTTACTCATCTAAAATTTTAATAAATGAATTAACTCGTTTTTACCCTGCAATAAAATAATTTGGAAAAAAGAGATAGTTGGGATTTTTTAGGGAGGAGGAGGGGATTGTGTGTATGTATATATTAATTGTGTCATTCATGCACATATAGTCAAGTACGACTAAATATTCAAAAGCTCAAGATTCTAAATGAAATTAATGGTGATGACAAAAGCATTAAGTTTTTTTTCCCACCTAAAAATTTATATCACCTTATGTTAAAATCATCTAGAAATTTAATTGATGATATACATATGTCTACGGATTTTCGAGAATAGTTTTTCTATCTCTATGATATATGAATACGACTGTATACACTCTATCTTCCTTATATCCCACATGTGAAACTACGTATATTTAATAGTTTGTTTTCTTATCCATTTTTGTTTGTTATTCCTCACCTCATCAAGGTCATGTATGTCTTCATAATTTATGGATTTTTATCAATAAATATAGATGAATGCATGTATACAAGTTTGTATTAAAGTCTAGAGGAAGTTGGGAGCTAAATTGTGTAATTAAACTCTCCATGGGAAATATATATATATATATAAAAAAGTAATATTAAAGCTTACGCAATTGATAGTCAAACAACAAATATATATGTTGCATACTTTATAATTCTTGAAAAGAAATTAATCAATGTTGCCTTAGTAGTGAAGTTGCATAAAATATCATCAAACAATTTTAAAAATCTAAAATTATCTATCGACTAAACGTAGACAATTGCTGATCTGTGAAAAAGTAGATATCCCAGTTTTTTTTAGTTCTTTCTGTTTTAATTTATTTATCAAGGATTCAAAAGGATAAGGACGTCGAACCTTTAATCAACTTGAACATATATAACTATTATTCATGTTATGTTTTGACGATTAACAAATGGTACAAATGATTTATGGAGTATTATTAATTGACTTAAATATACAATTTGTATTGTTGACGTATTGTGGATAATGTGTTGAATCAGGTTTTGTAAGATGATTTTTATTTCATCGACATTTTTATCATAAAAAAACTCAAAGATAAAATTATTCAATTTTTATTTGTGAAGTCAAAAGATCGATTAATTAGTTGACATGCATTCTTACCAAGACGGTATCAATCAGGATTTTCTACTACTCAATAAACAAGTTGGACATTGAAAATATCTATGACTTAACCTGAAATTTTACAAATTATTTCTAATTATTAGTTGTTTCAAATTATGAATTTCAAGAATCATAACTTAAACTTATGTTTATTAATTATCACCTTTCAAGTATATATATATAGAAAAAAATATATTGTATTGGAGAGGAAAAGGCCTATATATGATAAAGAATATATAAGTAAAGGGATAGTCTGATACATAAAGTACCTCGCGTTCATATAAGATTAAAAAAGGCCTATATATTTTATTATTTTTCATTGTGAACTTAAACACAATGCATACAACACACGAGAACAACTAAATAATATTGACTTTCTCAAAAACTATTTTCCAAAAACTATAGTAATAATTCATTTTTCCTTTTCTAGTCAAAGTCAACAATAACAATAGTGTTAAAAAAACAATAATTGCAGTCTCTCAAAATAATTGGACAAATTTTCTTTGACTAGTAAATTATGCATCCTCTTTAAGTAATATCACGTTGGAAATACAATTATTCACAACCAAGATTTAAATATATTTTTATATTAGTCAATAAAAATTATTATGATCCATGTTCATATGTCAACTGTTGTTGTTAGAGATGCAATGTTTGTGACCATAATTAATTATAGACCTTTAATGATTTTTACTATTAATAGATTTTACAAGAAAAAAAATATGGCGTACTAGTACTCTACCTAAAAGAAAGGGTTTGATTTATTTTTATTTTTTCCATATTGGAGTCCGACTAAAATTTGAATTCACGCTGGAAAGTTCTACATTGAAGGTAAAACGATTCCTAATAAAGACAACTTCAACTTAGGAAGACTCGAACCCAAGACCTCTAGTACTTACCACTCCACCACGATCCTTGTCCGTTAATATATTGATATTTTATATATTTTTCTTTAGTCCTCTAGAAAGAAAACGTGAAAAGGAGGGGAATTGAAAAGCAAAATTAGTCCAATAATTATATATATATATATATATCTTAATCTAACTATTTTAAACTAAAATAGGAAACTGCGGGTCAAAGTTAATTTTATTATTCAATTTGGTTTCTATACATATATATAGATGAAAAGTTGTATAATTCAATTCTTGATTTCTACGAAATGAGTGTGTTGCTTTGACAATGAACAATTAATGTTGACAAATAATAAAAAGGGAAAAGGTAGAAGTACCTCCGTAGACTATGACCCAAATCCCAAAGACGCACTTTCACTAAGCTAAGGTACTATTACCGCCTGAACTCATTTTTTTGTAATTTTGTATACCTTTTCGGCTTACGTGGCATTCAAATATCTCCCACGCCTCAATTGCGTGGAGTCACGGGGTGTGCCACATAAGCTAAAAGTTGTACAATATTATATATAAAATGAGTTCAGGGGTAATAGAATCTTAGTTTAGTTAATGTGTGTCTCTGAGATTTCGGTCATAGTCTAGGGAGTACTTGTGCCTTCTCCCTAATAAAAATATATATAGTTTGTTTTGCGGATAAAGTTATTTCAGAATTATAATTTTTGTAACGAATTCATCTAATTTTCCAAGTTGATAAAATAGTACTACCAAGTTTTGAGGTGTATTCGGTATGAAGAAAAATATTTGGAGTGTTACTTGTGAAATTTAGTTTTTTTACTTCTACTAGAAATATTGTTTTTCTCATTTTATTAAAAAAAAAAAAAAATTCTAATTTATTTTAATCTAAGTTCATAATTATTTTACAAATTTAATTACTTAAGAAATAACTTCAGACCAATGTTATTGAAGTTACAAAAATTTGCATTTGAAATTATAAATTTATTTAAAGTTTAACATACAATATTATTTATGCGAGCACACTTTTCACATGTTCATTTTAGATTTCACTTGTTTAAGTCAAACTTTCGATTTTACCAAGTTAAACTTTCAACATAAGCGTATGAAGCATCTGGAGTTTCGATATAGGTAAGAAAATCAATTTTGTCATCTTTAACACTTTAATCTGTATAAAGTGACTCGTACTAATTGAAATAATTACAATGTGAACATGAATCATCCGCTTATTTAACCAATAACCAATTCAAATCGAATCATGAACACTCATACCGAGGACCAACAATGATAGTATGTCATGGCACGTGATGTAGTGAATCCAATTTGCTCTCTGCCTGATCTTAGAAGTAAATTAAAGTAGAGTATTAATGAATAAATAAATAAAATAAAAATAAAAACTATTAGTACAGTTTGTAAGTTTTTTTTATTTATTAATTGTAAGGCATTGAAGGACCTCATAGGAAAATGCATCCAAGACTTAATTACAGATGGGCTCTTGCCTTAAATTTTCACATTTAATTAGAATATATTCCCAGTACAATTTTAACTATATTTTTAATTTTAATGTATAAACATAAATAAACTTTGGGGAGTACTGCTCTTTAATATTCAATTAATTCATTGAATTCTTGTTGGGGTAAATATTGGTTGGCATAAAGAGGTGTGATATGTTTTAAGTAGAGTTTTTGGCTAAAATTATCGTTCAACGGTGACTCAAATCTAATTTACATCTTTATATTATTTAAGTGAGCAAAAAATATCTGTACACTATCCAAAAAATAGCAAGAATCATCATTCAGTCTATTTTTGTTAAGAAACTGATTGAACCAATAAAAATATATATTTTTTAATTTGATCATGCCTTAGTCACGAAGAGAAGATCAAAGTTACCTAAAAAGAATAAAGATATGGATACGAAATGAATTTTTCATTCTCAGAATTGAAATTTTGTGTGTAGTTAGTTTATATGATTTTGCTTCATCAAGTAAATTGACTTGCAACAATCCATAAGTCTTGAAATATTTATACAGTATGTTCCGATGGTTAGAAAGATTATGCAAAAAAAATCATTTTAAAAATATTATGTCCAACTATTTAGAGTTTTCCTTTAATAAAATATTTGGTACGTATGTATGTTATATACAATACAATTCACATTATATACATTGTACATAAATATTGGAATATAGCGAAATTACGTAGACGTTTAGTTATGAATATAAAAAAATAATTACTTTATTTGAAATTTTTGAAGTTGGAGTTGTATTTGGCCATACTTTTTACAAAGAATATTTAGAATTTGAATATATTTTGTCTGAATATGATTTAAACCTTCAATTTCTAAGAATTAGAAAATCACCCAACTTGACTAGCTTAACCATGTGTACATATATTCATTTGACTTGACACATTTTTTTTGTTGGTGGCAGTGGCGGATCTATGAAGGGTTGTGGGGGTGCCACGCCACCCCCGAACTTCGACGGAAACTCTATATATACATAGGTATATACATATAATATTTATATAAATATAAAGCGTGTCACCCACAGAACAAAATTGGCTTGTGGTGCCACGGTAGGAGGGCAACTAGAAGGCTGATGTTGCGGGTTTGAATCCCATTTGTACCTATTTTTTTGAGAAATTTGCTGCATACGGTTTTTAAGAAAAAAGAAAGCTCCAAGCACATTTTTTTAAGGAAAAACAGTTGGCACAATTTTTTATTTTTTTTTATAATTGTTATTGACTTAAATTAAATTAATTACATTATTACTCTTTTGACTTTTCTTTTATTTGATTAAATACTCAATAAAAGTGTAATATCTTATTATTTATATTTTATTGATTGATTTATGATATATATCGAAAAGACGAATAATTCAATCAAATATAAAATTAATTTAATCGATAAGTCTATTTGGCACCTACGGACTCTAAATCCTGGATCCGCCACTGGTTGGTGGAGTGAGTTTCTTAAAGAAATAGACAAAAGGATGAATCTTGCAACTTTTTGGATAATGCAAGGACGTTTTTTGTTCACTTATATAACACAGAGATGTACTTTAGGTTTAAGTCATACTTCATAGATGATTTTAGCCAAAAACTCTTTTAAGTACAATTAAATTCAGGATCTAAAGTTCATGAATTATTATAATAATCAACATGAATAATAATATGGACTAAATGTTTTGTCCAAATCAAGGAACTTATGCCAACAATACCTGACAGATGATGATTCAGACGAGATTCAACTTTTTTGAACCAGGAAGCACTTGATTTTCATTTCGATTGTAGGTGTAACCAACCTGCTATTAAGGATATGACAGAAAGAAATAATAGAAAAAGAGCGTCAATATAAAGATCTTCATTAGTGCATAAACTCATTGTATACCACCGTTGATAAACAATAGAATATATATAAGCAATCTTCACTAGGCCGAGAGCACCCCCACAAGTAAAAGCTACCATGACCGGTTGACCAAAATAAGAATTCACAAACCATTCCGATCAGGGGTTAGAATTTCTTCAAATATGTTCTTGAATTCATTCAGCAAGAATTGAGTTCACAGTCACTATTAAAAACGAGAATTTCCAACAGAATCGAGCGAAAATATTATCAACAAGCTAAATTTCAATACGAGGTGTTCGTTAGAAATTTCCATTTTTTAGCATTAAGTCAAATATTTCTAGAAAATTTAATAATTTTTTTTTAGAAAAACTTCTATATTCAAGTGAACCCATTGTAGATTCTCCCCTAATTTTAAATGGGATCAGAAGTACACATTTCAATTAATTGAAGACAAAAATGTTTAATCAATCATATATATATATATAAGAGAACCTTAAACCCGCCTACGTGGCGCCACCACAAACCAGAATTCCCTTTTAATTTATTTATTTCCAAAACTAGCCTTCCCTTTTCATGAAAAGTTGCGATTTTTATGAAAAGTTGTGACTTTAATGAAGAGTTGCAACTTTTATGAAAAGTTGTGACTTTTACGAAAGGTTGTGACCTTTCCGAAGGATTACAACTTTTTCAAATAGTTGTAACCTTTCCGATAAGGCACAATAAATATTTGTTCACACTACCCTTTGTTGTCTATAAATAGAGGAATTTCTTCTCATTTTAAAACAACAAAAAATCTGAACCTCCTCTTCTTCTTCTTCACAATTCAATATTTGCTTACTTTGCTCATGTTGAGTGGCTCACTGACACCATTGCTTATGTTACAGATCCTGATATGTATTTTTACAGTCATTAATTTATGCTTATGTTATTAAAGATAAATGATAAGATGTAATAATTGTCATTTTCCTTTACATTATTAATGTTTGTTACTATGTAATTTTGTATGTAAGATAATATAGTTGTTTAGTTTTAATGACTGATAGATTTTAAGTATTATTTTATAAATTCCGTGATATTAAATTCCCACATGAAGCGCGGGTAATATTACTAGTTATTACAATAATTAAAATCCTAATTATCAACAACTAAACGATCAAACGTGATATTATCCTTAGACGATATTTAATTATTATTTTTAATATACATACAAAATAAGTAAATTAAAGTTTTTTAAGTTCACGTAAATTCATAAATTACACCATAGATCCGCTCCTAATCTTAAATAGGTTCTCTTGAATGCAACTCTTTGAGTAGTCATTTCTCCATATTAATTAAGAACCCTAATTCTGGAGCTATATTAGTTAATGCTTTTGAATGCAAATATTCAATTAATGAGATGGTGGGTTGAATTCAATTAATTTCCTCTTTCATCAAATTAGATAGTTATAAATTTAGTGGTTGAATTCATTTTCTATGAAATTTAAAGCAGATAAAAATTAATGCAAATCCTACAACATAACTTATAATATGACTAGCTATATATAGTTAACACAAATATTGATACTATTGTAACACACTTCATAGAAAAGAAAAAAATGAATTAGCGACATATTATCTAATGACAATTTTTTGATAGAATTTAAAAAAAATTATATTAGTTATGAACTATTTAACACAAGTTGATAGATTAACGATAATTCCGTAGATCAATATCGGTTGTGGTACAGTGGTGAGACTCTTTTAGTCTTGACAAAGGTCTCGAGTTTGAGCTCTTGGTATGGAGAATATCTTGTTGAGAACATCACTCCCTAATGAGTCTTGCAAAGAGCGATTCAAATTTAATCGTAGCTCTAATGTGGATTCCAAACATCGGGTGGAAACAAAAAAAAAAGAAAAGATTTGTTGCTACTCTGATCCATATTTTGTTTGTTGAAAAACCTTGATGATCGTATTAGTATATCATTCTAATATAAAATTTAGAGGTATATCGTATCACAAGATTGACGATGTTAACCTTATTCAAGGGGTGTCAATTGACTTCGTTGAAAAATTACAACCTTATCTATCTAAGTTAATTTCTCCTCCTTTTTTTTTTTTGATGACAAGGAAAACTACAGGGTAAACCCCCGCTCCTATGCAATAGCTCGCAAATCACATAGGAGAGGTAACCCGCACTAGGTAAGCCTGGTGCGACGATCTCAATCCAGAAGACAAACCCCTTGCTTTCGCTGGCAAGGGATTCGAACTTGAGACCTCCAACATGGAAGTCTCAAGTCCAAACTACTGGGCCACTTTGGGTATTTCTCCTCCTCCTTTTTTTCTTCATCAAAATCCACCTAATATTAAAGACATTCTGTTGCCATAAAGTTTGACAAAACAAGATGTACAAAAGAGAAATTTTAAACTTGGAATGGGAAAATGATTTTCATTCTAATTTTTTCTTTTCAAAAATATTACTAGATATTTTTCTAAACTTTCTCTGTTTTTTTGTTTGCTTTAAAATTTTATCTAACAGGTAGTGCTAAATTTTTTTTCTTAATATATATATGTGCAACTTGATGTTGTTTTCTTATAAAAAAAAATTATAACTCGAAGTGACGTGAATTATGGTGAGGTTATATGTATTGTTTTTTCAAGTCATTATGGAGGATTTGTATAGTTTTTGTAAAAAAAAAGTGTCTGAAATTCATATCATAAAAAAGTTCATGTACTAACATACACGAAAAACTGAGAAAATCACATAATTCTTATTGGGTGACCCTTAAATGCTAAACAAGTGGCGTGAATTATAGTGAGGCTATAAATACTGTTTCCCCAAGTCATTACAGAAGGTCGTGTAAAGTTTTTGCAAGTGTACGAAATTCATATCACCGTAAAATTTATGTACTAATACACGAAAAATTGAAATAATCGTCTAATTTCTATTGAATGAGACCTAAATGATTAAAAAAATGGTGTAAATCATGGCGAGGCTATAGGTATTGTTCCGCTAGGTCATTACGGGTGGTCATGTAAAGTTTTTGCAAAAAAGTGCCCAAAATCTGTATCACAAAAAAATTCATGTATTAACATATATGAAAAACTGAGAAATTCGCTCAACTTTTGTTGAGTGACCCTTAAATGCCAAAAAAGTGATGTGAATCATGGTGAGGCTGTAGGTATTGTTCCCTAGGTCATTACAGAGAGTCCTTTAAATTTTTGCAAAAAAAGTGCCTGAAATTCATGTACTAACACACACGAAAAAACGGAGAAAATCGCATAACTCCTGTTGAGTGGACCCTAAATGCTAAAAAAGTGGTGTGAATCATAGTGAGACTAGGTGTTATTCCCTCAAGTCATTATGGAGGGTCTTATAAAGTTTTTGCAAAAAATGTCTGAAATTCATATCACCCAAAAGTTCATGTACTTAACACGCGAAAAACGAAAATAAAAATAAAAATTGCCTAATTACTATTTAGTGACCCCTAAATGCTAAAAAGTGGCACAAATCATTATCCTGTACAAATTTTCTAAAAAAGGGCCTAAAATCCTATCACGAAATTGAAATTTAGAATTGTCTCAAATTTTCGTGAGTATTAACACACAAAAGGCGGACGTCCCTTTTTTGGAGTTTGTGTCATGAAACAAGAATTCAAAATTCAAAATTATCTTTATTTTTCATTTGTATTAGTTCATAAATTATTCAAAATATGTGTAACTAGCTCTATTTAGGCTCAAAATTTTGTGGATCCCTTAGTGACAATACATCAAATGATACTCACTATTTTTTGTATTGAAATTTATATGTCACGAAATAAGAATTTAAAATTATCTTAGTTTTCATGGTATTATTAGTCCACGAATTATTTGAATTATATGCTATCGACTCTGTTTCGATAAGAATTAACAACATGAAACTCCAAAATATACAAGGTGCTGCAAATAAAAACAAAAAAAATAAAAATCAACAAGAGATAATGCCCCTTGATGTAAAAAGATACTTAAATTACTATTTACATAATATACAAGATCTGTTAGAATTGGAGATTTTCAATTTGGATTTCACCACTACACATAAAGAACCAAATGCTTAGAGGATGTTCATATAGCATTGTACTGATAATGTCATATAATATTTTGAGCTGCTGCTGCTGCTGCTGCTACTGCTAAAGCATGGTTGTTATGATCATTGAAGCTTGTTGAAGAGAACTCTTCGTAAGAGGCACCCGCCCTTGGTTGCTATTCTTCTGCATTTGTTTCTCAAGGACACCATGAACAGACGAAGGATCACATATTTTCACAGATACGCCAGATAGTCTACCCGGTTTCTGCATCAGAATCCAAATTCTTTCGGCTTTGAAGAAGGCCTTCATCCCATTCCTCAATACTCCTATAGAACATGAGGATTACATTAATAACATAAGAAGTGTACTTAACAATAGAAAAAGAGTACTTGGGTAAGCATCATAGAAGAGCCCAGAAATCATGAAGATCGAGAAAGATAAGTCGAATTAGTGGACCAGTTTCTTGGTCACAACGAGTCAAACAGATCAAAATTCAGCTAGCACTACCGGTAAAAAAAAGGTGAAACCCCATACAGATGTACAATCAACTTGGTTCATCTGGTGCCAAGGGGGTGGTTCATCCACCTCAGACATGTAACGAGTTAGCAACCTAACAGGGTGCTTGATACATTTGTCTTATAGGTTATCGATTAGGAGAATAGTCTGTGACTCTGCATTAGTCCCTTCACTAACTCCTCCTAAACCCACAGCCATTGTATATCAATATCGAGTGTCTAAGCATTGCACTATTCCCAATTTAAATGAAATTTATATGCAGATATCAGAGAACTAGTTCATGTAAACGTAAATATGCAGAATGAAACGTGCATCAAATTCTGAAAAATAAAAACATAAGGTAGCACATTTGGCACAGACGGGAGTTCAAGGAATGAAGGATGAGACAAATTTCTGCAATCGGCAGGTATTAGCATGACCTCTCTTCACCTTATATCCTAGGTTTATAATTGGAAGAACTATGGAGCCTTAACTCTGTTTTTATGACGGACAGATGTACTGCAGATATTTGAGTCATGCAAGCCTAGGAACTTCAAAAGATGTAAGATTTAAGACGGTAAATCACACAATGTTGCCTATTTCAATTAGGAAATGAACATTATTTCAGTGTTAACCCAACTTTAAATTCCAGTTCAGCTTTTGTATTTTAAGGTGTAAAAACGATGCCTGAATTAGAAAAGTTGAGAACTAAACATACATACCTCGTCCCATCAATGTTGATACAAAGAAATTGACCATGGCGCAATCCATCTTTAAAGTGACCAAAGAAAACATCACCAAGTTTGGAATAGAAACGGCCTTCTCCATTAGCCTTTCCCTTCCAGAAGTTCGCAAACCATCGATCCCCAGTATGAAAGTAAAACCATCCCTATATACAGTTAAAGAATGTTATTTGTTTAGACAATGACAGCTAGGACGATCCAAACTTTTCCAGAGAAAGGAAAGTGTGCAAAATCTGCTTGACAAGTGATATCCACGGCATCTACAATTTTTTATTTGAACATTACTAAATAAACTATCATAGACCGAAACACAAAGGAATCGTCACTAGCATGAGAACAGTAGTAGGAGATACAAAGGAGTTTTCCATAATAGTTGTCTACAATAGGGATCGGCATTGAACCCCTATTTGTTCAACACAACACAAGATGAGGTCTCATGATGCATGTTATTTGCTGACCATATTAAGTTAATTGACGAAATCAACAAGGTTGTCGACCAAAAAATTGAACTATGGAGAATCATTTCTGAGAGTAGTGGTTTTAGGACAAGTAGAGTATGGCTGAATACATGTACTGCTAGCTTAGTAAGCATGAGAAGAGCGATGTTGAGGTAAAAGAGACTAGATAGGATTGCGGTGCCAAGATGCAAACAATTTATACATTTAGGCTGTTGTTCCAAGAGAATGGAATGATAAACGAAGATGTCATCACTAGCTAGCTGCGTCAGATCTTCCTTAATTGATAGGCGTTCAATGGATAATGCCAAGATCAACTAGTGAGTTGTTGGCATGTTGAAACAGTTCGGGCAGATGTATCAGCCACAAGTAGATGGAGAATAATTCCTACATGCATATGGTGGACCATCTGGAAGGAAAGAAACTCTAGATGTTTCGGAATAGATATAATTCTACCCAAAAGATCCGAGTTGAATTGTATTTTATTTTTTCACTTTTGGTGTAATGAAAATTATACAGATCATTCAGTATCATTTTTGGAAGTTTTAGAATCCTTGAAAGAAGAATCAAGGATGCAATAGTGCTGTCTTGTGTTTGTAAATATGGCACCCATCACTGCCTTTCTGCTGAAGTTTATAATACCTGCTACCATTCTCAAAGAATCAACTTCACCAATTCTCATTATGAAACCAAACATGGATGAATTGGCACAGATCCAGAAGTTACACGAAAGATACCACAAATACAAAGTATTTCTCCAAAATACTTCAGAATTCTTGAAAACAATTGTTATCAAGTTCAACTCAATTGATGCTTGAAAAGCAAATAATGGGAATAATTTGGATAGAGTCTGGTTTGTTTTTTGATGAAGTAAGAATTTATTGATGTAAATGGGAGTATGATATACAAAACCAATATGCAGAAGGTGGATAATCTCAAACATGATCCTTAAAAGAGACACCCAGTCTTCCAAACGTAAATATAGTAGGTAAAAAGTTTGACCAAAAACCAACACGCTCTTCTAATGCACAAACGAGTATCCACATTCTCAAAAAGCTCTCGGGTTCTTTTTCTACTATAGTCCACGTGTGTGCCAAGGAAGCCTCTTTTGCATGCTGGTTGGTATATTTCGAAAAGGTGTTGCACTATCCATGGTGTTTTTTTTTAAAATAAAGGTAACAGAATTTTTTCATTAACTGACGGAATCCATGATGTGTTGAAATACTATAACTTTCTGAAACATCAGGAAATATAGAATGAGAAGCTGATAACGTGCAGCAGAAGTGCACCCACACTAGTTTTTGTATAGTAAATTAATAGAGAACTATCAAACTCTGAAAAGCACTTAAGGATTATTAGTACCTTTCCATGCATGAGATCATCTCTCCATGAACCCCGATAAGTATCACCGTTATTGAAGTAAAATGTACCCAACCCTGACTTCTTCCCGTAGCGCCACATACCATCGTATTTGCTTCCATCCTCAAGAGATAGGCAGCCCTATAGAATTCAAAATTCACTTCATCCGGACAAACACAAGAAAAAAAATATACTCATCATCCCAAAGTTGAGCGGCAGGGTTCAGAGCATGAAGGTCAATGCATCTAATCTACAGTGTAAATTCAGATAACGATTTTTTTAAAATAAAGTTTACGTACTGCTAAAGTATATTAAAAGTACTAGAAATCATAAAATTTTATGTTGAAATTATTCAAAAAGATGTTTCATAATACTTTGGTAAAAGAAAAAAACTGTTTTGCACTGTATGTCGAAAAAAAAAAGCAACCCGGAAAACAGGTCTTCTGAGACTGTAATAGATAGATCAAAGTACCTTTCCTTCTGGAAGGCCTCCTTCAATGCGACCTCTGTATATACCTCCCCTGTATTTCATTTCAACTACAGGAATCCACTTCTTTTTTGAATCCCGTTCAGCTTCCTGAGTATGATGATAAAAAATATATTTAACTTGGCATCAAAACTCTCCAATGTAATTGTACCTTGTCATATAACCAACCAACACACTAAGATGTCTAGCTTCCTCTATACATGGATAAATTTGAGGTGGAGGGAGAAGAAAATGGATCTGGTGTCCTACAGCTTCAACTATGGACAAGCACCAAAACACAAATTCATATTTGCTCAGTGAAATCATGGACCCACAAGTGATTTATGATTGCGTAAAAAGGACAGCCCGGTACACAAAGCATCTTGCGTTAGCAGGGTCCGGGGAAGGCGGCACCCCAAGGGGTGTGACATAGACAACCTACCCTTATGATTGAGTAAAGAAAAATGAATAAGATCCAGTAAGTCATTAACATTTACTTTTCCTTTTCTTGATTTCTACTTGTATTGAGGCCCATTTACCAGAACATAAATTTGCATTTGTAAATAATCAACAGCAGAAGTTGATATAACACCTCTAATTTTCTTCATAATTAGAAACAGTATCCATCATTTCTAATTCATAAGGTATCTGTTGCACATAGATCAGTTAGATAAGTGGGGAAAAAATGCACAATTCCACCAGCTAATCTAACACTCCATCAAAATTATCAAATTTAAAGAAACTTGAGACAATTGATTATAAACTATAATGTAGAAAGAAGTTTGTGTAATTATCTACTGAACTATTTCTAAGCAACTTATAAACTATCTAAATTGGCAAGTTTTTTTATGATAAAGTTAAATTTGATTATGTACAGCACTAAAATTAGGCTATTGAATCTTATTTAGGAGTAATCTTTGGTATGGCACTAATATCATCACTACGATTGCTTTGGTATCCCGGGAGGCTGGGAAAAGAGCTGTTTTCTTAAGTCTGCAGGAGGTTTGGGGCTGATCAACCCGGCTTTGTGGAATAAGGCAGCACTGACCATAGCTTGTTGGGACCTGGCCCATACGGCAGATAAGATGTGGATAAAGTGGATCCATTCTTACTACATGAAAGGACAACAATGGAATGACCTAAGAATTCCAGCTCAAGCAAGCTGGCTGTTAAGGAAAATTGTGGAAATGAAGCAATACATGCACTCTGTTCAGAGGATTTCCAAGAATGGCAGCTTAACAAAACAGGTGTATCTTCAGATGCTAGGTGACTGTCCTAGAGCAACATGGAATGTCTGATGTTTGACAACAACGCGAGACCAAAGGCTAGGTTTACACTATGGATGCAGGTTTAGGGGAGATTACTCAGATACTCAGAGCAGATAGACTACTCAAATGGGGTCCGACTGTGGACACAACATGTAATCTCTGTCAAGCTTTTGAGGAAACCAGGGAGCATCTATTTGTTCACTGTCAATTACTAAGCAGCTGTGGGCTGATGTAATGAGATCGATGAAAAGAAACACCTTCACTGCTACCAACTGGGATCACTACCAAGATTGAATAATCAGGAAGTCCAACGGGAAATCCAAAGAGGCTCAGTTATTCAAGATGATTAGCACTGAAGTCATACATGCCATTTGGATTGAGAGGAACCAAAGGATTTTTTAGAGAAAGTGTAGGATGCCAGATTGAATAGCAAGAGAAATAGCTTTTGTAAGTAACGTGAGAGCTACAATTAGAACTAGACATATAGTACAGTGTTTACTTTTCTAGTTAATTGGAGTAAGGTTATAGAGCATAGATACTGTTGATAGCTGCTGTGATAGTGAGCTATGACTTTGTAATTTGTTACACTTGGTGATTAATAAAATGATAGTTACGAAAAAAAATTGGCTATTTACCAGCATAGAGGCTGCCCGAGTAGACAGAACTCCTTTCCTTTTTGGGGCACTGGCATAGCTTTTTTCAATTAAGGAAAGGTTAGAGTTGTAACCATCTGAAATAATTTCACTGTATTCTTCATCCACTTCATCCTGAGATAGATTTGAGACATCTCTAGGCTGTGCACCTTTACTTTCTTCAGATTTCCTCCCTGAATTTCTTGAGTTTGAGGAACCTGGACTAGTTTGCAACTGTTCTTTATGCTTTACACCAACTGGAAGTTTGTAGGTGCTGGTATTGTCAACAGTGGTTTTGGCTTCCAAGTTCTCGGTCCCTTCTGTAGCTAAGCCTTCTGAACTGTCTTTTCCTGGCCCCGGATTCCATCTTGTGAGCAGCTCTCTTTTGAAAACAAGAGGTGCTGCAAAATTCAGTCTGGTCAAGATTTCACTATTCCATTATAAGCTCATAACTTTGATTCGCTTATCTAATAAAACTTGTTGTCCACTTTAATCTTATTGCAGTTGATGAATATTTATTGCATTCATGTCAAGATGCTACTGCATGAAAAACTGAGTCTACCTAAAACAAAAATAATTATGTACCTTCAGTTGCAATGTCAATATTTGACAGTTCAATCTTCCTTTCATCAGAGACATTATTATAATCTCTGCATAGCAACAAAATTTCTCTAAGAGCAAGCACAATAAGACGTCCAAGAATGATTTCAAAGGTGAATTTAGATAGTTCTAAAAGAGTAGAAGAAGACCTCAAAAAGGATGTTTCTTCACCATTGGTAGGAAATAATGCCGACAGTTCCCCAGAATAGATGGACATATCCTCAGGTGCATTATCCATAGAAACAATTTCTGCCATATCAGAAGTTTCTGGACTCTCATCAATTTCACTTTCTTTGGCAGTTTGAAGTGGTGGGTCTGGCTTCTTAAGGATATTAAAAATGAAAGGAATATGTTGCGCTAGTCTAGACAATAAGCTACTTTTTTCAGATGGTTCCTGTGTAGCATACCTACAAATAATAAATACTCAAGAATTAGGATTTTAGATAGTAGTGCGAATTCGCTAAAAGAACAGGTTGAACTCCATAGCAAATCATTTGATATAACATCTGAAGTGAATAGTGTGCCAACAAATAATGGAACCAGACGGAAAGAAACACACAGTATACATGCACACAAACAAAAACAAAAAAAGGCAAGAGGATACAATTCCAGTATCTGATATCAACCAATAGCAGGCACTAGACATTCACTGATTAGTCAGTAAAGCACATAAAATAAAGAAAGACTTCCTCTCAATAAAAGGAAAATTTGCACCTAGCAGGAAAATTCCAAATGCATATTCTTCTTTGATCAGTTGATCGCATTCTATAATAAGCAAGGAAATAGAGCTTAATACATATTTGAGCCAAGTTAGGATATCATATTCCAAGAATTACAGTATCAACATGCATTTGTAGTGAATAAAAGACTGTACATTACACCCTTCGGGGCGGCCCAGTGGTTTGGGCTTGGGACTTCCATGTTGGAGGTCTCAGGTTCGAAACCCCTTGACAGCGAAAGCAAGGGGTTTGCCTTTTGGGTCGAGCTCGTCGCACCGGGCTTGCCTAGTGCGGATTACCTCTCCTATGTGGTTTGCGAGCTATTGCATAGGAGCGGGGCTTTTACCCTGTGCGCACCCAAAGGGTAGCGGCTGCGGGTTTCCCTTGTCATCAAAAAAAAAAAGACTATACATTACACTTACCTATAAGGCAAGAACACAGAATCCTGGTATCATTCAGTTAAAAGAAAATTATACTGAACCATAAAAGACATTATCACTATTTCTTATCATTTTTCTAGTTAGAGAGTCTTAATTTTTATTTAGAGCTAGAATACTACTTGTTTCAGAAGTTCTAGCTAGCTCCATTTATCATTAATAGGGCCCTTATGTAAGGATAATTTCCTTAAAAGAAATAAAAAGAAACCATATATTTATTGGACAGGAATGGGGATGTGATGGAAGTGACGCAGGCGACAGAGGATCAAGTGGTGTTTGTTTCAGAAACAGGTGAAAAAAATTTGAAAATATATTTTGCCGGCAACATTTTTTTTTAACCAAAGCACCAAGAAAAAATCAGAGCTGCAATATAGTTATATATGTCAGATATGGCGTGTTCTTAAAACTGATTTGCGGTAAAATGACCAACGACAGACAGTTTGAATGCTGCAGTAACCTATTGCAAGGGTCAGAGACACAAGGGGAGAGGAAGGACTATCCTTTTATATATATTTCTGACAATTTGTACAAAAAAGAAATTATAGATGCTTTACGGATACGGCATTATCCTTAGCTTAGGACTTTTTGTAAATGACTTTGACAATGTACAGGGACTTCATAGACTCCTACGTGTCCAAAGAAATTAGACCACAGAAAGTATGAACATTTCCGGTCAACTTGGTGCTGTAGTTTGCCACTTTGCCCACTGGAAAAGGAAAATTCTACAACACTGATGGTCCAACAAACAACAATATAAATATTAAAGAGTTTCTAAGCTTCTATAGATTTAAAGATCCTACATCCTCTGGTACTAATGATGCTTAACTACTAAAGTCGTGGCGTGTGGACAGATTGAAAAAAAACTCTAAGATCCTTGACAATACATATGAGGAATTTAGAGAATAATGGAAGCAATCTTATGGTTCCTCCTCGTGTACCTGATATATGTATACTAGTCACTCTACACTTCTCTAACGCGCTGTTAATGTACTATGCGCTAAAAGATGAGATATATCCTTTATTCAAAGGAAACTTTAGTATCTACTCTTACAGCTCATGCCATCAGTTTGATTGACAGCGATGTGTTTACAACATTCTTCTGATACTTCAAAATATAATGTAAGATGCATAAGTAGCTGGCATTAACATCCTCTCCATCTAACTGGAACTAAGAGGAACTTCCTGCAGCTTGAAACTATGAAGGTCTCTAGTACAATAAGTAACTCCAGATATCTCTCCTATAGTGGTCTCTGAATAGTAACATTTTTAATGATGTCAACAACATATGTAGTTAACTGCTATTGATATCTTAAAGCAATTTTCTTAGTTTTTCCCTTTGATAAGTTGATGATGTCACATATCGTATTGGTGCAGGGTGCATGAAATCAAGGCTCGCCCCTGGAGTCCTGGAGTCCTGTGTGATAAGAATGTACCACTAAAACTTAAAGATAAGTTCTACATAGTAGTGGTTAGGCCGACTATGTTGTACAGTGCAAAGTGTTGACCAGTTAAGAACTCTCGTTTTCAAAAGATGAGAGTTAGGGAAATGAGGTGAATGTGTGGTCATACTAGCAGAGATAAGATTAGGAATGAAGGTTCCGGGACAAGGAGGGAGTGACCTCCGTGGTAGACAAGACGAGGAAAGCTAGGCTGATATGGTTTGAGCATGTGAAGAGGAGATGCACAGATGCCCTAGTGAGGAAGTGTGACAGGTTGACTGGTAGATTTGAGAGGTAGAGATAGACGAAAGAAGTATGGGTAGAGGTGATACGTGACATCTTCAGCTTGCCGAGGAGGCGAGGACATGACCTTAGATAGGAGGATATGGAAGTCACATATTGGGGTAGAAGGTTAGTAGGTAGTTGAGTGTTGTCTCGCTTTCCATCAAGATAGATCTGATGGCAGTTTGGTGCACCATACCTATTTTTACATTCATACCAGTAGTAGTAGCATTATTCTCGTAGTTTCTTGTCCTAACTCCTACGATTTCTGTTACTACCCATTGCTTCCTGTGCTTTGTTTATCGCATTATATGGCTATTGTTACTATTCCTTGTTTTTTAAAAGCTATATAATGTTTTCCCGATTATTTGTTATGTCCTTTTTACTTTCGTAAATATTTTTTTCAAACTACTTTGATATGTGATACTTGAGCTAAGGATCTTTCTAAAACAGCCTCTCTACCTCCACGAGGTAAGAGTAAGGTCTACATACGCTCTACCCTTCCAAGACGGCAAGACCCCACCTATGGGATTACACTGGTTATGTTGTTGGTGTCCCTTTGATAAGTTACTCCTCTTAACCATTTTGTACAGAACAATTACAGCTCAGTTCACAATCGTCATCATCATCCCACCACCCACGTGTCCCAGGTGACTACCCTATAATGAGGAGATCAATTCATATAATGCACATTCATCAAGTGCCAGAAGCAAAGTACAGGAGGATCTATTTGTAGAGTAGCAAGTCCAAAACAAGATAGATCTCATAAAACAGCTATAACAACTCTAACAAAAAGATGAGGATAGAATTTGGCTCAGCATTCGTTAAGACAACTTACCCACATGTCACTATAGTAGTAACTATTAAATTTGGCTCCATATTGGCTTCCTGGACAATTGATATCACAATGTCTCCATTACATCCAGTAGTTTGGCGAAACGTGCGCAAGATGCTACACACATCACTGGAACTTACAACACCTGAACTTGCAATGATGCATATAACCACACCATTTGACCCCTGACAAAGAACATAAGCAAAAAGGATAAAGGCATCAAAATGGAGGCCAAAAGACCACAAGGTTGAGAGAGAGACAGAGATAGAGAGAGAAATCATAATAGTTTACAGGAAATACCTTCAATAAAACTTGTGAAAGAAGTGATTAATTTAAAAGGATATAATAAACTTGATTGAAGTCATAAGTTCAAAGCAGGAATAACTAGCTGTCAAGTATGTGGATGGATGGGAAAGGAAAGCATATACGCTAACAAGTAGTTGAACTATTTCTGACCTTTACTCCCAAACCAAGGAATGGGCAGTCGTATACAGCTCGCAGAATTGAAGTTTCAACATTGTAGCCAGCTCCAAATCCAGTTTTTGCCTCTTTGTAGCTCTCAAGAATCTGAAAATAATCACTTTAGCCTTTAATTTGAGCAGACAAAAAACTTAAGAAAATGTATGAAGTTCCGCAACAGAATCTTCAAAATTCATTTGGTTCAATGCACCAAGAGAAAGGGGTCCACTTTAAAGAACTTTTGGATTGAAATGGTCCAATTTTTTTATCTAGAGTATATTACTTCAACATCCACTAATTTCTTCTTCTACTCACCAATAAGATCTAATTCAATTTGTCTGAATACAAGGTGAATGAATTTACTTTCTCCACACTTGTGGGACTACAATGGGTATGCTGTTGTTGTCTGAATACAAGGTGAATGAATTTACTTTCTGTTCCTTCTCCTACTCATGAATTTTCTTCTCCTTTTCTTCATTTTTTTCTTCCTTCTTTCCATTCTTCCAAGAAAATTCATTTCAACTCTTATTTTTTTATGAAGTCATCTAAACTCCTATTAAGTGACACCTTTACTAAGAACTAACAGAAGGTGCAATTTTCAACCTTTACAAAAGTTGAAAGACAACCAAAAATATTGCCTCAAGAGTGAAGAAATTCACTAAGTTGTACATAACCGCGATTTCCAAGGATAAGAACTTATTGTACATGAACTACTAGAGATAACACACTCCAAATAAAAATCCATTTTATCAGCAGTTCAACTTAATTATGCAAAATAAGACTATAGTTCTTACTTTTATTAGCTCTGGACCACTCAGTTCTTTTGTACCACAATTTGTCGCATCTAAAAGCTTTATGTGGTCCTCCTGTTATTGTTGCAAGTTTACAGAGAGACAGATATTAGATAAATTCATTAATCAAAAGTTGTAAAAGAACTAAGAAAACAAGAGCCAGAAAGCAGTAAAAAGAAGAAAAGGAAAAGAGAGGAAAAAATCCTCAAGAGATTTATTGGAAGAAAAAAACAACTTACAGACATAAGAATTGAAATGGCATTAACAGCCATCAGAACAGCATTATATGAAGTCTTCAAAGCTTCATCAAGAGTTAAAAGATCTTTTTTGAGGAGACCATCAGTGTCAATAACTGCAAACCCAAATAAACAAACATCACAATTTTGGAACAATGGCAGAGTTGCTAACAAACTCTTCTTTCTATAAAGTAATAAATTTTGTTAGAAGTTTGGGCATAAAAATGCCCGCATACAAGTGTACCAATAAGTAGTAAAACCTAAAAAAAGATATGATTCTCTACAAACAACACCCAATCTTCAAAAAACATCATATTATGCATTCAGGAATTAAAGCTCAATTTCAGAATAGTTGAACCATTACTAGCAAAGCTGTTAATTTTCACAAATAATCAATTAAATTGATCTCAATAACTTTTGTAGCCATGCAAAGCTTTAACAGCATGTAATTAAAGTAATGGTGAAGTAGACATGTGCTCGTTAAAACTTCGAATGGATGAGTGTGCACTAAATGAACAGTGTAGAAGCAACGACCTCCTATGTTATTAGTATCATCAATTTGTATGAACTGCAGATAAGCTAAAACAGTAATATGCAAAGTTCAACTGACCTATACAAATGGTTGCATGCTTTTGAAGCCTGTCAATCAAATCTGTGACCTGTAAATAGGATGAACCATAAAAAATATTGGTCGAAGACAAGGCTGGTAATATTGTGAAAATGTTTTGACAGGTATGACATGTACAATATGTGTATCTCGGGTATCTTCATTACTTTAAAGTAGGACAACAAATTGTTAGTCCATACAACATTGTCAAATGCAGTGTTTAGGGGAGAACGAAGCGGAAAAAACCGACAAGGTCTTGCTTCAGGCTTTAAGTGAAGCGAAGCGCGCTCACTTCATTGAAGTGAAGCACAATTTTAAAAAAAGACAAAAATATATAAGCAAAAATTCATATTAAAAACTAAAAGAAGGTTCCCCTTTAGTTGTCTTGTCACAAAACAGACATACAACTGTTGTCCTATTGGTCTCCCTAACTTTTTTCCCCGTATTTTCATGCCGGGTCAGCCATTTTTAATCGCAGATAAGATTTAAGAAAAATAATCAACATTATATTTTTATCACTGTTAAGAAAAAATTTAGCAACATTTCAGTCATTGTTAAGAAACAAAACAATTCAGCGATATATATTTTAATCTGAGAAAAAAATAATCAGCAACATATAATTTTAATATTCAAACTAAACAGGAAAAAGGAAAACAGAGTAATGAACAGAGTAGAAAGAAAGAAGAAAAATCCTAGGCTAGCAGTGTCACTGCACCAGAAAGAAGAAGACCAAGAAGAAAGAAAAGAGAAAAAGTACTGGAAGGAAAGAGTACACTGAAACCTAATTATTCTGATTTCTTAAGGACCAGGTAAGTTGCGACTCTTTTTATTCTTTAAAATCGATCACTTATAATTTTAAAAAAAATAAAAGCGCTGCTTTTCTTGCTTTGCTGCTTCTGGTCGCATCGCGCTTCTATCCCAGAAGCGGCCACTTCTTTTCACATGCCTCGCCAGCTGAAGCGCTGAACCCTCGCTTCGCTTCACCGCTTAAAGCAATGAAGTGCTCGCTTTCCCGAACACTGGTCAAATGGCTCGTATTCTATACAACCAATGAGGATTTTAAAATAAAATTGCTTCGTTCATGAATCAATTTCGTTCTTCGTCTTTTTTCTCCTAATATCCTTCCACGAAAAGATTTATTCAGAAGCATCATTTACCAAAAAAAAAAGTATAATACCTCATCATAGCGGCTTCGTCCTTCAAAGCTGAAAGGTTTCAGGATGATGCCGATGGCTAGTCCATTTGTGGACTTTAATTTCCTTATAATATCAAGTGCTGGGACATGATCGGTGCCATAAGCTGCACTAGCCACCTAAAGAAGCAACAAGGAAAACAACAATTTCGGCTATAAAAAAAATAATTAAAGCAACTGAAATTGAGATGGTCAAAAAGAAAATGTTCCTTTACAGGTCTTCCAAATTTTCATTTCCTTTTATACTAGCACAGGCATAGTTTCTCAAAAAAATTATCAGCCGTAATTAAAAGTTGTAAGACTCCAGACTGATATTTCAGTTGACTTTATCATTACTAAGTGAAGCCAATTCAACTTCTTCCGTTCTTATTTTGCTAAAGGTTTCATTCAATACTCTCAAAAATTTGAAAAAAATACAATTCTGACTTATCTATCAAACTGTTCGATAGGACAGTATCTATTTGAAAGCAAAGGTAAATCAGAGGCAAAACAGATTTCTGCATCTCTTTAGCTACAAAAACTTGAGGTCTCTTAAGGTAGAAATCATCCACATTTCTTTGTAAGAAAGGATCTGACCCTAAACATAAAGTAGCATTGTAGCTAAAGACATTCAAAAGCAACAATATCTTTATAGGAGCTTAATGGTTCAAGCATCGTTGGTCATAGTAGCACTGTGTAGCTTGTGACGTAAATTATGCCAGTACTTGGTTTAGTGGTTTATCAAGGTACTTCTCAGCAACTCAAAAGGGAGGATTGATCAGGTTATGGCTACAGTACATATTCCAACATTCGTGAAGGTTTAAAAGGCACTTGTTAACTTAGGTAGACAGGAGGAAGTAAGGCGAAGCATATATGTCTAATTGCTTACTCTTTGAAACATGTTCTAAGATTTATAAAATTAGTTTCTAGTGCTGCAGCTTCTGCAAATACCTTAAGGAAGAACTCAAGGGAAGATTCCTAATGTTTCTCTTCTTTCACCTCTTTGTTACTCATCTGCTGCAATGCTGGACAGACTTCAGATATGATTTCTTAGATATTCATACAACTAAACCTTATGTTGAAGTCTAAGTAGTATCCTCTAAACTAGAAAATCATTGTAGCCACTGCATATCATGCATGTGTTTGCTCTAATGCCATTCTAATACCACAATACTTTAACCCTCTATATATATAGATGCTGAAGTTACTTTCACAAGCAGGGAAGTAATAGATACTAAACTCAAGATATAGACACAAAATTTTGTTCAAGAACAGAGCAATCCTTGGTCCCTGATCTAATTCATGACCACCTACGCATTTCCTGACTCTTGTCCTCTACTCATGACTGCCTTATCAGAAAACAAAGGAACACCGTCCTTTGTTACCCATCCAAGTGAATGTTTTCATTAAATTCACATTAGCTAGTACCTTTACTCAATAATCACTGGTAATAAAAGATCTTAGGGATAAGAGTTGAGGAATGTACAAACAAGTATAACTGCTTTGGAACATGAATTTATTGCTGATGGAACTTCCACAATTCTTGCAGGAACATCTGCAAAAGAAGTTATGAGAAAAGCTTAAGTTCATAACAGATAGAATGGGAGGAGGTAGCAAAGAATAAGATAGACAGAACAGTAGTTGGACAATCTAAGAGCTTGACTCATCTTAAAAGTTATCAAGAAATTTAAAGCTGCGTAAGGATCTCTTGGCATGGGGAAGAATCTAAGCATCCAACCCACCACCTTAGGGCATTGGGTGAAATTGCTCAAGATGTTTATGAAGTTCTTTGAGAACTCTTGCATAACCCATGTGGGATAACTAATTTTTTTAGATGAAGTAAGAATATTATTAACAAAAGAGCATTAACTAGCCCGTATACAAAAGTATCACCAACAAATAAAAAATCTTGCAAAAATACATGATTTTCTACGAAAGCCACCCAATCATATATACAAAAAGTAACTTCATGGGTGCACCAAAATGAACCAAGGGAAAAGAGGCTATTTCTCAAGTGTACGACATCTTGCTCTATTCCATCAAAAGCTCTCCTGTTCTCCTCTCTCCATATGGTTCACACCAGTGCTAAAGGTGCAACTTCACATGCCCAGCATCTCCTCCTGTCTTCTACTAGCCCAGCTAAACATATTTTCTTTCACAGTTCTCGGCATTACCCACTCAAAACCAACCATCTCATCAGCTCCCCCCAACAAAGATGCTACCCGGCAATGTAAGAGTAGGTGATATACGTGGGATAACTATATAATTACAATGGAAACAACTGGGTTAGCGACTTGTACTTTTCTTCTCATTAAGTGCTAGAAAACAACCAACTAATCCCCAGACAACTTCCATATCAAGAAGAGTGAAGATAGATACTATTTTGAGCAAGAAGATGGAAGAGGGAGAACAAAAAGGAAAAAAGGAAAAAAAAAAAACATTTCACCTTCTATAGGCACTTTCTCTTGTAATAGCACCTTCTCTGAGTCTTTCACGAGAATATTCCTGTACATATCATCACAAGAACATCGGCAACATTTCAGAAATTAATACTGCATAATTATGTTTCACATGATTAGCTTTGAGAAAGCATTACGTTCTAGGACAAAATGAAGCCAATTTAGCTTGTTACTTATCTCAAAAAAAAGGGCAATTTATCTTTTACTTTTTTCGATAATTCCAAAAAATGTCATAAAAAGCACAAAGATCCTCCCAAAAACATGACTAAATAGAGATTCCAATAGGAATTGCTTCCTTGGACCAAAATGAATGGAACTAGAAGAACATTATTTTTCCTATATTATGATTTGGGTACTCCACTTCGTCAAATGCTCCTACATTTTTTCTCTTCCAACTTTCCAAGCACTACTAATACTTTCAGCAATTACCCAATATTTATTCTCCACATGGCTCAACTCTCTCCCCCATCACTTGTTGACTAGCAAAGAGTTTCATGCAAATTGCACTCTGGTCCATTGGCATTCCTCCCCTTTCACAATTATTGACATTATACAATGAAACTCAATCCATTTAATCCCAACATCCAACTAACAGAATGCCACTGAGGTTAGAACAACTGAACCATCACTATAACAAAAATAAATAGAAACACTGCACATTTTACTCATTTGCTACTTTTTTGTTGAACGGGTAAGTACTACTTCTCTCCTTTTCTACTTATTGGACAACTGGTGTATCATGTATGTTAGGGCGAGAAGTGGGTCAAACTTACTTCATACTAGTGTTCCTTAAGTATACGAGAAGTTCCTAACAACATTGAACTTCTTAATGTTAAAACAAGGGTGGAAAGGCCATGAAAGTAATTAATTGATGTTCAGCTTACATGTAAGTCGTGTATCAGACAAATGTAATTCTGAAGCATCAAAACGCAGACTTTACCACCCAGCTCAAATCTCCTATAACTTATGTGAGAAATATAGGAAAAGAATATTATTGAATTGTTGTTGTGTACATTATTACATTGAGACCCTATTTATAGACCCTAGAATACAATCCTTTACCAAGTAGGATACTATTTAGTATTCCTATTTCTATTTCTATTACTATTCCTATTCTAATAGGATTGTATAAACCTATTCCTATTCTAATAGAATTGTATAAACATATTCTTATTCTAATAGGATTGTATAAACCTATTCCTATTCTAACACTCCCCCTCAAGCTAGTGCATACAATTCATGTACCTAGCTTGTTACAAATGTAATTAACACGAGGACTGATGAAGGGCTTGGTGAAATCTGCAAGTTGATCACTCGACTTCACAAAATTGACAATCAATCTCAATGTGCTTGGTCTTCTCATGAAATACTGAATTTGATGCATAATGCCGATAAAACACAGAGTGATAAAATTACAGTGTTGGAACTTTCCAAACCAAACTTGCAAAGACTGTTTCAGACCATAGAGTGACTTACGTAATCAACATACAAGGCTACTAAACTCCCCCTGAGCAACAAAATTAGGTGGTTGCTCCATATAGACTTCTTCACAATGCAACGGTCGTAAGTGCTCAAAATCTAGTGTAAAGTATATGGATCATGTTGGAATCACTAGACGAGTTGATATCAGACAAGTCACCGAAAAACTAGCCAGAACATGCTCATATGCCGGAGTATTAGATTTGATGGCTAAAAGTGGTCACAATCTAAGAAATAAAATTATATGGGTAGAGTCGGAATGATGTCACAACCCAACTAGAAAATATAAATTATATAGGATAGTTTGAATTTATGGAACGACCCCATTGAAAAAGAGAAATAATATGGGTAGGGTCAGAATGTTGGCACGACCCTACTGAAAAAGAAACGGGTAGGGTTGGAATGATGGCACAACCCTACGCAAATCAGATTTGAGGAGTCACCGGAAAGACGAATGGAACTATGCAAATCAAATCTGAGGAGTCACTGAAAAGACACATGATGCTATGCAACTCAGATATGAGAAAATAGTTCGAAAAAATCCACGGTACTACACAAATTAAATATGAAAAGTAGTCCGAAAAGATGCACGGTGCTACACAAATAAGATATGCAAAAAAGGTAGTCACCGGAAGGATGTCACGGTGCTACACATATTATATATGAAAAAGTAGTCACTAGAATGATGACACAGTGCTACACAAAAAAGTAGACACCAGAATGATGGCACGGTGCTACAAAAATTAAATATGAAAAAGTAGTCACCGGAATGATAGCACGGTGCTACACAAATTAGATATAAGAAAATAGTCACCGGATAGATACACGGTGACCCAACTTTTGTTAACATAATCATTGGCCAGACGGGTAGCATCTATGGGTGCCACCCGCCGGCAGCGGAAGCTCTTTAATTCTCTACCAAGTTCGTAGAGGCTCTGATACCATGTGAGAAATATAGGAAAAGAATATTATTGAATTGTTGTTGTGTACATTATTACATTGAGACCCTATTTATAGACCCTAGAATACAATCCTTTACCAAGTAGGATACTATTTAGTATTCCTATTTCTATTTCTATTACTATTCCTATTCTAATAGGATTGTATAAACCTATTCCTATTCTAATAGAATTGTATAAACATATTCTTATTCTAATAGGATTGTATAAACCTATTCCTATTCTAACAACTTATAGACGAGAGGATGTATAAACTATCAATTGTATTTACCACTCCCTTCGGTCCAACTATGAAACTCTTTCCATTATGGAACGCGCAAAATGTAAACACCATTCCACTTCTACCCCATTTTCACAGCTTTCAAGAATCAAAATTCATTAAAGTATTCAACTTTCAAACTTTGATGGAATATTTTCTCCATCAAGTTACCTTCTCATCCATTACTCCAATATTTTCCAAACCACAATCAAATTAATAGCCCAAGCTTTTAGGAAATCGAGTTGAGGCATCTGCCCAAGCTTTTAGGAAAAAAGTAAAGTGATTTGCAGTAGTAGTAGAAGTTGTTTTTTAGAAGCTGAAAACGTATGTTTTTTCCTTAAATCACTTTTGGAACCTTGGTAAATCAGCACTTCCACTATTTCTTTCTTCGACCTGCTTTGAAATGTTTTTCCTCGAGTCAAGGGTCTATCTAAAACTACCTCTTTACATCTCAAAAGTAGGGATAAGTTTTGCGTACACTCAACCCTTCCCACACCCCACAAGTGGATTACACTGGGTATGTTGTTGACAAATTACAAATTGATGCTCTAACATTGGTAAAAAAATATGCTTTTCAAATAGGCTAAAACAATTCAGAAACAAACAACAACAATCCTACAAGTGGTGTCTGATGAGGATAGTGTATATGCACGGCGCATAATTTAATACTACCTTAACAATAATCGGGGAAAAAAATATAATAGTCGAAAATTAATAATTCAAAAAGCATACCAAAATCTCAAAGCCGGAGAAAGAGAAGGTGAAGCCAAGCAAAATTCAAGCAGAGCATCTTTCCTGCTTCCAATTCCAAATACCTCCACAAACTCAGTCTCTTCCCACACATTCTTCAAACCGTCTCCCTCCTCAATATCATCATCTTCACAATTCACTTCACAATTATTACTATCTCTACTGTTGAAATTCGAGTTCGTTACCACTCGCACTGGATTCACTCTAGTTCTAACCCTTCGGTATGTAAGTGAGTTGGAATTGAAAGGATTGGCCGGAGAAATAGTACACACGGAGGCGCGTGAAAATGTGGTAAGCCTCGCCGGAATCGGAAGGAGAAGGTCCATAGCAGTAAGCAGAGAGCAATTGGAAAATTGGGGAAGAAGAAGAAAAAGGTGGTAAAAAAATCTAGAAATAAATGCTAGTGTGGTCCTCAAACTATTAACAAATACGATTTAGTCCCTTAACTCTCGCCTCGATCTCCCCTCTCTCCCTTTCTCGTCCCCTCCCTTTCTATCTCTCGCCGTATACAAATTTGGCGAGAGATGGTGGAAACCTCTCTTCTTCCTTTTGTCTATTCGATTTCATATTTAAACTCTCGGTATGCATGAATGAAGAAGAAATATAATATTGTATTAATCGTATTCTGAAAAGAGCATACAACGTGTGATATAGAATGCATACACTTGATACAAGTGTATTCATTCACAGTTAATATAGTTATATTCGTTGATACACTTGATACAATTATATTTGTTGATATACTTGATACAATTATATTTATTGATACACTTGATATAAAATGAATGCACAAAGAATATATATACACACTTGATACACTTATACAGAGTAAATACACAAGGAATAAATACACTTGACATAATTGTATTCATTGATATAACCTGATATAACTTGATACAATTGTATTTGTTGGTACAAATTATATACACTTGGTACAACGAATATAATATGTGTTTATCCCCTCTCTCACCTCTCTCTTCCAAATCTCGATCACCTCTTTCCTCCCCCTCTCATTCTCGATTGCCTCTCTTCTCCGTCTAACATGTATATATGAATCATAATTAAGTAAACTATAGATATATATCTCTAGTTTGCCCAAATTATAGTCATTTTAAAAAGTTCCTCAAAAAATAATAATCAACAATTTTGTGTAGAAAATGATCAAGACAACTCGCTAATCAAATTATTAACGATTAATAATTGATAACTCGATAATCAAAATCTTATTGATTATATTATCATTTTTGCAATTACAAATCCGATAATCAATAAATCAAATTAATAACATTCATGACTAAATCAACTCAATCGATAAGCACATGAGTGAAATAGAATAGAGACAAATAAATAAAATAAATGTATCACAAGTGAAAGTGATACTAACTAGTATAAATGGTCAGTGATCCTGAATATTGCATGGAGTATATTCGGCAAAGGAAAATATTTTTTTTTTATATATAGAAAATATTTTTTAGAAAGATAACTAGATAAGTGAGTTTGTTACGTATATTTTTATGAGTTTGGTCGGTAAAAACAATATTTTAAATTTATTTGTATATAATTTAGATAAATACTATGAAGATATAAAAGGTGAAGATCGATGATGATAGGGGTTATGATATCCTGTCCAACTAGAACTGAATTTGTATCGGATGATCCTACACATTTATCGTAGAAGTAGAACGGGAGGAACCACTGCTTTCTACGAGTGTGGGGTGAAGATGAGGAGTGTTGGAGAGTAAAAACTATAATTAATGTGGAATGTTATTTGTGGAACTTTTTCCCCTACTTTCGTTAGGAAAATCATTTTTCTCATTTTAAGAAACTTGTTTTCTAGAGAAAAGATTTTTAAAATTTTTTTGACCAATCGAACATAAAAAAAAATTAAAATTATTTTCCACTATACCAAACACACCCTAAACATTACAACAAATGTTCCTCAAATATCATAACGTGAAACATAATATATCTCAAGCAGGGGCAGAGCCAGCCTTCTGATGAACCCTCATCGGTGGAAAATATTATTATTTAAACATAATTAAAATTATTTTTTTTCATGCGTTTAGTTCTTCAAATTTTGAACCCCTTCATTAAAAATACTAGTTCTACCACTTTTCTCAAGCATATATTTGTTGCACATGTCGTGTGTACTTATGTCCAAACATTCCATGAGAACTACCTAGGTTAGCTAGTAGTAATTTATACTAAATTATAATTTTCAATTACTTTTTTTTAGTCGGTATTTATTATTCACTTTGTAATTTCAATGGCATGAGAATATGATTCAGTAAATTAAAAAAAATGTGTTCTGATCTCTAATAAACTTAACCTTTTAAATTAAATGATCACACATTTCTTCATACAGACTAACCTGAATTTATAATGTACAAAGCTAGCCTATTAAAGGAAAAGATGCTTCCTATTAAAATATGGGCAAATTACAGAAATCACATACTTTTAAGGTAAAATTACAATTTATCCCTTAAAAGTTTATAATTACAGAAATCTCTCATTTTCGTGCATCAGATTAGTGTATCAGTGCTTATATTATTGTATCTCGCGCATCAGATTAAAGTATCAGCGCTTATATTATTGTATCACGTGCATCAGATTAATGTATCAGCGCTTATATTATTGTATCTCGTGCATGTATCAACACTTATATAGCTCTGATACATTAATTTGATGCGCGAGATACAATAATATAAGCGCTGATACATTAATCTGATGCGCGAGATACAATAATATAAGCGCTGATACACTAATCTGATGCGCGAAAATAAGGGATTTCGGAGATTTGTAAAACTTATAGGGGATAATGGTAATAAGTAAACTTAAATGTGGATTTCTATAATTTTTCCTTAAAATATTTCATTTAAGGGACTAAAAACGGAGAAATTCTATTCATTCCACTATGAATTCCGATGAAAATTGCCAATCATGTTACTCTATCAATATCATTTCATTTGAAAATCCAAACATGTACTATACATGAGGGTGATAATTGGAAACCCTACACAAATAGAAGGTCCACTTGACATATATCATTTGTAGTTTTTAATATATATATAACGTGTAAAATATTAGGTCCACTTGATGTATATATCATATACTATATTTATATATATTATTATAATATATGTGTATATGGCTTTTTGGATGAGCCATGCAGCTACTTGTATTTGGTTGGATGTAATCAACCAAATATTTGTGGATCTGCCAGGTTGTTTACAATGATAAATCATATTAAATCTTTAGAAAATTTTCTTGAATATTTCTATTATATCATTGTCAATAATGCATAAGCTTACAAATGTCTTCGATTTAATTAGGCATAATACATAAATATATCTTTTAACTTTGTTTAAGATAATATTTATATCTTTAACTTTAGGTGTGTACAAATAATTGAACAAATAAATAAGGTATTAAGTTTGTGAAATTAATTAAATTATGTTTGTCTCTAAATTATCTATTTTAAGATAAACATAAGTGATTTGGACAACTTTTTCTATGGTGATTTTCTATGAATATACTTTTATTGTGTTAATAGGTCCACAAATTTTTATTCCCGCTCTCTAAGCTTTCTTTCCCAAAAAGGGCACACAAATAAATAGGATATTAAGTCCGTGAAATTAATTGAATTATATGTTTCTTTTTAAATTATATATATGTTTCAGAGATAAATATAATTGATCGATTAAGACAATTTTTTCTATAATGTTTTTCTATAAACTTACATGACGTTAATAGGTACACAATTTTTATACCTACTCTCCACTTTCTTTCTCAAAAAAGGGCGCACAAACAAATAAGACACTAAGTTTGTGAAATTAATTGAATTATGTTTCTTGTTGAATTATATATTTCAAAAATCATAAACAAAATTGATTTTGATAACTAATTTCTCTATGGTGCTTTTTTACAAACCTTCATTGTGTAGGTACACAAATTTTTGTACATGCTCTTTGTTTCCTTTCCAAAATAGGACACAAACAAATAGGACATTAAGTTCATGAAATTAATTAAATTATATTTCTCTTTGAATTATACATTTTAAAGATCATAAACAAATTTTTTTGTGCCATGATTTTCTATTAATTTTCATTGTGTTAATATGTACACAAATTTTTGTTCCTACTCTTAGCTTTCGCTTTCTCAAAAAGGACACAAATAAATAATAGGACATTTAATTCGTGAAAATTGAATTATATCTTCACTAGAAACATAATTGATTTCGACAACTTTCATTATAATTCTTTGTTCATGCTTAACTCTCTACTTAATAATTACTTATTAAACATGTAAAACCTAATTAAAGAACCATTTATGTAAATCTATCATCAGATAAACAAAGTTTGAAGTTCTAAAAAAATTGTGCAGTTAATACGTGTATCTTGGCCTATCCAACCAAAATATAAAACAAAAAAAGAAATTCAACAACTAAATAAAATATAAAAAACTCCCAAAGTTTTTTTTTTCTTCTAATTTAAGTTTATCTCTAAAATAAAGGTATTTCTAATTTCCAGCTAAAATCTTCAAGAGAACTTCTTCATTAATCTACAGCTATCTTGGATCCCTGCAAGAATATCCATAAAAATTTATTAATAAAATAATAATAATTAATAGAAGCAAGAGAGGACTATTGGTGTGTTTCGGTATGAAGGAAAATGTTTTTCAGAAAAATAAATAATTTTTTTATTTGTTTTCTTGTGTATAGTACTTAAACAAAATATATTATTCTGAAAATATTTATATAAAATTTAGACAAATACGATGGGAGGTGAAAGTGGAAGGCCAGGGGTGGAGGGTGGTGGGGATGGAAGCTACGGGAATGAGAAGAGAATATGAGGTGTTTTGAAAGATGCAGATGACACAATATGACGCGTTCAACTCGTTAAAATTTGGGCAGATTAATGACCAATAAATACAACAACTCAAACATTTCGATCCTCTCATATTCAGTATATTCAAAACTTGAGTTGATTTGAGCAAAATTTGAATCGATAAAAAAAGAAAAAAAAACTTTGATAAGATTTCGACATATTGGGATATAACTTCTTATTTAGCCCATCTTAACCCAATCATCTTAACACTAGTAACCCTTGGACGAGTTGGGAGTCACTAACTCATCTCTTTTGAATCTGCTTAAATTCAGTTCAACCATCCATTATTTGACATCCATGTATAAAGCAAATTAAATTATTCAGAACAAACAAACAAATAAGCAAATAATAATAACGAACACATTATAATATCACAAATAAAAATCTAAAAAGGATAATTTCCCTCTCTCCTCTCTCTCCATCTCACTCGTCTCTCTCTCCTTTCTTAGCCCCCTCTCTCTCTCCCGCCTTTTTCCTCCCTCTTTCCATCTCACTCGCCTCTCTCCCGTTCTAACATGTAGCTACGAATTGTAATTATAATTATACTGATAGAAAAACTATTTCATATATTATATATATTATTAGAGTATCCAAAGTGCCAATAAGGCAGCACCCCGTGACTTAGTACATGCATTCACATGAAGAAGGACAGCACGAAGGGGGGCAATTGGAGAGGGACAAGACATGTAAACAACAAAGGAATATTATTATTATTATTACCTATACATGTACATGTGACCTTCACTCCCCACATATTCTGAAATATGTTTTTTTGTTTTTTCATTCTGTGTTCGACGTCTATTATTATGCATTTGACTAATTCAGATTCATATCGAAAAGTCTCATTTTAAGATAAAGGATAAAACATTTTCTACCAAAAATGATTATGTATCCAGATACTCAAACCTAAAATGTACTTACCACTTCACCACAATTTTTAATTATTATACAAAGATGTCATAACATTATTGCTCTCAAGGCTCCACTACCCATATAGTCATATAATTGAGTTTTCAGAATTAATTTTACTGAATTCTGGAGAAAATCATATTAAAAAAAATGAGCTTACAAAATTTTGTATTTCATAATTGATTAAATTAAGATAGATTACTTTGACCTAGAAGAAAGTAAAGTTGCAGAATTCTTTTATGAAAATATAGAAATTTTAAAATAGATTAAAAATACTTCACAGAGTTTTAAGTTACATATACTGATAGTATAAGAAATTTTTACAGGATATTGTATATGTTGGAGCAAGTATTAACGTATCTTTATCATGTCGATTAAAGTTTACATTTTTAAAAATATATTAGGTCATTTAAAAGATATTTAATTTATATGTAATTTTTTTTAAAAAAATATTAGATAAATTAATTATTTAATAGAGTAGTTATATAGTACTTTTGAAAATGGTGTGCTGTGAAGTATAATCTACAGAATTAGACAAAAGAGCAACTATTCAACCAAAAAAAGAACAAATAGATTGCAGCCAAAAGGAAAGTAACAGAAATACAGATTGACATTCAGACAGTCATATTTCTATCAAAGGAAAGAACTACTTTTCAAAAAATTACATAAGACACGACATGTTTAAAATTATAAGATTTGAAAACTATTTTTAATATGATATACATATATAACTTTTTATTTTTATGAAAGGGAGTCTTGAAGCAATCGTAAAGTTGTTTCTGTATGTCTTATATGTCACAAAAAATTTGAGTAGTGTAAGCAGTCAGTAATACTGCTTGCATTAAGGTAGACTGTCTACATCACGCCGACTCTTTACCCTTTTTCTTTTACATATTATAACTTTTAATTTAAAATCACGACTTTAATTCAAAAATCTTCTTCATATATATCTTCAAACTATGTACGTAATCAGTCAAACTGAAACACATACAAACTAATATTTTAACTATGCTCAAGGAAGAAATTATCTCATCCATTCCACCATATACAACATCAAAAATCACACGATTCAAAAGATAATTTTTTATATTTTAACATTTCTCACGATCAATCAAATTAAGACACATTAAAATGAAACACATAAAAGTAACAATGTCTCAACTATGCTTAAAAATGAAAATATATCTTTATATGTAAAAATTTCGCAAGTGATCAATCGACACGTAAAATGAAATAGAAAGAATAGTTGTATTTTAACATTACCTGTACTTTTTGGTGCATGTATCTCTTAATTTACTCATTGAAAAGTGCCACCTCCAAAAGGTTGTTGATGATGATGACTTTGATTTTTTCTACTCTCAGAATTATTATTATTATTATCATCCAATGAACTCATTTGTTGTTGGCTGCTACTAAATCCTCCACCACCACTACTCATACTTCTTACAATTTCTCCAACTCCAAGAAAATCTCTAGTTAACCTATTAGCTTCTTCACGCATCCCAATGTCCATTGAAAAGTTGTTACTAATCATTTGCTTCTTTTGTGGTGGTGGTTGATCATAATTATTCATCTTGTTGTTGGTGTTGTACCCTCCTATCACTCCTCCATAGTCCTGATTTTGATCTTGTGCACCTGTAAACGTATGTTGAAGACATAATTAAGTATCAAATAAATGAGATGTTTGATTGAATATGTTAGCATGGTATATGTTAGGAGCATGTAGGAGTGAGGTAGATATTTTGGTTTCGAGTTTTACTATCATACATTATGAAAAAAGAATTTGTACGTACTTGAATCATATAAAAAACATGAACAAAATTTCAATAGTAATAACGAGGTCTAGCCATCTTCAACCCCTATAATTGAAAAAAAATAGTCAATATCATCGAGTTTGAAATAATTTCATCATTAAACTTACATGGTAATGGAATGGAATTTCAAACTCTACAACGACGACAATGATTATTTTTCAATTTCAGGAGTTGAAAAGCGGTTATTTATAATTTTATCCATTTTTTTCATGTTTTTGGCTTATAGAAAAAGAATTAGACTAGCACGTACAAAGGTGTAATGAAGATACTATTAAATAAATAAAAATATTTTAATATTTTGACGAGATAATCACATATTTCAAGCATTAGTACTCACCATAAGCATTAACGACTAGGTCATGAAGATGATTCCCAGCACTCATAGGGTCCTCATGGCCGTAAACACCGCCAAAGTTGACAGCTGGCGGTGGATGAAGATCAGATTTCATCGCGCTAGATGATGAACCACCAACACCAGCACCAACACTAACAACAGAACCAAATGCTTTAAGCAATGAAGCACTAGTACTATTGTTGCAACTAGTAGTAGAACCCATCTGAGCCGCTTTTTGGAGGAGCGCGGTGGCTGACATAGGTGGGGCCGGTGATGATGAGACATAAAGAGAAGGAATTGATGAACTCATATGATGATGATGATGGTGATGATGATCGTTTAGAAGGGTACCACTTGAGAAAATGTTCGATGAATTATTTGAACCTTCACCACTAGTGTTGTTGCTAAATTGATGAGGACTAGGAAGTAATAATCCACCAAGACCTCCAGAAATATTGCTATTATGATCGTTATCAACGACGTTGTTGTTATTGTTGTTGTTGTTATTCTGGAAGAAATTCAGGTTAAACATACTAGAAGAACCAGTAGCAACATTCGCATTGTTGTTGTGGAGATTGGGAAGTTGCATTAGTCCATGGATTGATGGTTTGTTATTATTCATCACCCCGTAGTCTTGATGACTTGTTTGATCAGCTGGAAGTTGGAAGAAGGAAGTTGAAGGACGAAAAGCTGACGAGCCAATGAGGTTGTTGTTGTTGTCAAACTGGTTGTGATGATGATGGTGGTGGGCCCCGCCACTAGTGTTGTTATTATTGTTGTTGTTGTTGCCGCCTCCGAAGTGAAGCATTTCATGATGATCTGGAATTTGGGAATTTAATTTCGAGAGGCCGCCTAAACTCATATTATTATTGTTGCTACTTCCATATAAATGACTCCCAATGCTACTCAAACTTGGTGGATTTCTTGCACTTTCTTGTGCCAATGCATCACAAAAGGCTCTATGAGTGATGAAACTGTCACGCCTGCATGTTTAAGTTATATACACTATCAATATATCGTATTTTATAATAATCAATCTAGACTTTGGATTATTAATTAAAGAAGTAGAGTCTTGTGAAAAGAATGTTTTTAGTCAAGTAGCTAGTAGAATTTTTTTTTAGACAAATGATTACACCATTGAAACTTACCAAAAACGTCAATAATAAACATATATGGGGACTTTAAAAAGAGTTGAATAATATAATTTTGTACAAAGTGGTCCCATACTAGAGATGATTATGGCAATTAAGAATCAACTAATAATAATACAAAAAATATAATTAATAATGGAAAAAGCTTTACACTGCCTTCAACAACAATAATAACATACTCAATATAAAATCCGCCCAGTATAGTGAGTAAGAGAAAAATTCTAAGATAATAATTAATTTAATCTAAAAATATAAATAAAAAAATTTTCCACTTAGTGTCCGCCTCCATATTAGAGTCCGACTATTTTAAATTTGTGCCATATAGGACCTCAAGAATTTATCTATACTCAAACTCAACCTCAAAACCTCTAATTAAAAAAGAAATAACTTCATTCGTTGCACCTATATCGGCAATAAAATAAAACATTATCATGAAAAGGGGTGTGGTTGAAAGAATTCTGAAAAAACACTTAAAGCATCTATACAACTCAGACAAAAAAACAAACAAAAAAACATGAAAAAAGACAAAACATTTTTTACAACATGGCATAGCAACACGTGAATAAGAAAAAACAGATAGCAGTAACGGCAAAAGGACGATAATTCCTAGGAAAAAAAATGACTGAAAAATTCAGACAAAAAAATAAAAATAAATTTAAGTATTACTTCATTAGTACAACTTTTTCTACCCTACTATTTCTCGTCTCGAATTATATGTCACTTGACATAAAATTTAAGAAACAATTAAACAGAAGCTTTCAACGGAAAAATCGTTTGATACAACATGATTTTCCCACCTTATTCCCGCAATAAACAACACTAAAAAAATACATGATGAAAAATCTCATGAAATACCAAAAAAACTTTCTAATTTTTCAGTGAAAAAATAGTAATTTTATTATAGGAAAATGACATTTTTTTAAAAATGGGTAAAGAAAAATATGGATATAAATTGGGATAAAAATAATAATACTTTAGTAGTAGTACAAGCAAATAAAAAGATCCAAAGACAGAAACAAAACCTATTAGAAAACAGACAAAAAGGTAAAATAAAAAAATAAATTGATAGTCCAAAAAGAATATGTAACTGTTGGAAAAGCTGGAAATAACTTTTTCCATTAATTCAAGTCTCTTTTTATGACTTTTTATCACTTCTGGGGAATCTAAAAGCCCTAAAATCAAAGAAGATAGTCATAGCTATATATTTTCACTTTTAGTTACTATAATCCTCATCATTGTTAGTACCAAATTAGGTGTGTAGAAATAATTAAAAAACAAAAAATTAACCTTGATCGTAATATTTTTTCTAACAATTTAAATTTTCAGATGAAATGATTGTATATATCTTCAAAAAAGGGTATTGCGAATACAATAATTTTAGTACCACAAAATCAGAAGTACCAAAATAAACAAGAATCAAGAAATCCTCTTTTCATTACTAGAAATTCGCAAATTTTTTCACATAAATTCCTATCACATTTCCCACGATTTTAGTGATGACGTATTTTTGAACTTTATCTATAATACGATTTAATCTTTCAAATGAAATGACGAACATATACACAAACTTTGAGAAAAAGAGGTGCCACAATCACATGATTGTTAATTAGAACCAAAATAGATGTCCATATATAAATCAATTATTTTTTTAAAAACTCATTGTTATTCATAGTTGTCTTATCAACATTTAAAACTTTTAGACGAGACAGTAAATACTATAAACCTTAAAGAAAAGAATGCCACAACAACATGATTGCTACTAAGTACCAAAATGGGGGTCCAAAAAATAACCTCATTTTTACCCATTTATATCCTTCCTATATATGAGTACTTAAATTTTTAGACAGACGATTACTACATACCTTGAAAAAAGGGTGCCACAATCACATATCAGCACTTAAAATTTTAGACGAGACGATTACTACATACCTTGAAAAAAGGGTGCCACAATCACATATCATAACTTAAATTTTTAGACGAGACGATTACTACATACCTTGAAAAAAGGGTGCCACAATCACATATCAACACATAAACTTTTAGACGAGACGATTACTACATACCTTGAGAAAAGGGTGCCACAATCACATCGATATTCGCGCGTACCGCAAGTCTTAGTATGAGCTTTCCAATCAGATTGGACAGCATACTTCTTGGAACACTTCTCACATTTGTATTTTTTTTCACCATGTTTTCTTGAATAATGTTTCTTAATCCCAGTAAGATCACCAAGTGCTCTTGAAGGTTCATGATGTACACAACTAGGCTCAGGGCACAAATAAACTTTTCTCTTAACCTCTTTTGTACTCTTTTGTTTTAATTTCCAAGGCAAATTGTGTCCTCTTCTATGTAGTTGTAAATTTTGTTCTCTTTGAAAACCTTTGTTGCATACCTCACATACAAACCTATTTGTTGCCATTAGGGTCTTGGGAGATAGTGCTATTATTTCTGCATCTGGATCTGAAAAAAAAAATTAACAAAAATAAATAAATAAATAATCAAGAGAGAAATTAAGTTATGTTGTTCAGATACTTCAAAAAAAAAAAATGTTGTCATATGAGTATCAAATTGATAAAAAAAAATGTAAAGGTTTGAGAGGGTTAATTCAACAAATTACACTCAACTATTTTTTTGTTGTTGAAGATTTCGAGCAGGATAAATTTAGAAAATTTATGTTGTTAGGTTGTTGTTCGAACCCTTTAATAAATGTTTGACATAAATGTATCAAATCCTTCAAAAATTCAATAGTTGAAGATTTCGAGCATCATATATCTAGAAAATTTATATTGCTGGAATTCTTTAAAAATAGCACCGCCACCATAACAAATCTTCATTTTGAGGAATTCGATACATAACTGAGATAAGTACTTTTGAAGAGTCTGAACAAAAATAGATGAATTTTACTTCACAAAACTTTAGATCAAAAAGTGAATAAAGTGATTTCTTTTTTTTTCTTTGCATAAAATTCATGAATTCCCTTTCAAGATTGACTAGGGTTTGTTTTTCTTCTTTGTAAAGTTGAATTTACAATCAAATCACCTTTTATTAGTCCTTTGCTTTTTGATGAAAAAAAGGAAAATTCAAACCCCCTTTTATTTTTATTTTTTTGATAAAAATACATAAATTTAGTGTATATATATATATAAGATACTTGCTTGGTGTTCCAGGCTGATTTCTTCTCTTTTTTGTTGCTTGTTGTGATTGAGTTGTTGATGAAGAAGGCGGTTCGCCATGTTGTTGTTGTTGTTGTTGATGAAGAAGAATTTCGTGTTGTTGTTGCTGTTGTTGTTGTTTTATCTGTTCTTCTTCTCTCATTGCAAGAAACATAACCGATGAAGGTTCTCCTGACATCTTTCTTGAATTCTTTCTTTCTTTTCTTGAATTCACCCAAATATGAATTCAAGAAAAAAAAAAATTCCCCTTAAAAACCTTATCTTCAAAAACAAGAACAAAAATAAATAAATTATTGCTAATTAATTAGCAAAACTTTTTTTTTTTGAGCTAATGAAAATGAGTGAATGAGTGAGTGAGAGTGAGAGGAAAAAAAAAAAAGAGCAAGAATTATCCCATGGTGAGAGAGCTACTTGCTATAAATGAAATTTTTCTAAAAAGATGCCAATGAGGTTTTTTCTTCTAGGTGTCATATATATAAATATATATATATATATATATATATATATATATATATATATATATATATATATATATATATATATATAATATAATATAATATGATTTTGTTTTTGGTTTTGGTTTTCTTCTCTCTCTATAACTATTTTTCCTTCTCATTTTTTGCCTCTTATATCCCAAGTTTAAATGCCAAAAAGAAAAATAACATAAATGTCAAAAGAGGGAATCATAACTTTGAAAGAGTAAGTTTAGGGATCGTATAGTTTATAATATAACTATACGGGGAGTGTAATGAAATAAATTAGATATGTGGCGAATATAATTCAAGGATTATTATATAAAGATTGAAAAAAAATAATGAAAAGATAACTAATTATCAAAAGAGGGAACTGAAACTTTTAAAGAGTAAGTTTAGGGATTGTATGGTTTATGATTTGATTATACAAGAATATAATTAATGAAATAAATAAATTATTTATATGATGAATAATAATAATACATAAATAAGTTATTATTATCCTACATTCTATTTTATATAAAATAAATATATAAGTTGATTCTTCTTTAAGTTAAATGAGTTAGTAATACAACTTTTGATTTTCATAATTAAACAATTCACTTAATTTATGTGAAGTTTATAATGGAAAACAAATAATGTAGTAATTATACGGAAATTATATTGGTTATTGATTTTATATTGTAGATCAATTGGTATGTAATAATACAATGCTTTATTAAAAAATTAAATCTTCTTATACTTTAGACCAAACGACTTTTAAAGTGTATACCTTTGAGAAGTTTAGAAAGAGAAATTTGTAAAAATTACTAATGAATTATAAAAAGCACAAATTATTATAATTATTTATATGGTGAATAATATGATACGTGAATAATTATTATGTGGTGAATAATGATTTTAGAATTATTATGTAGAGATTGCAAAAATGAAAAGATAAGTAATTATCGAAGGAGGGAATTAGAACTCTCAAAGAGTAATGAAATAAATTGTTTATATTATAAATAAAATAATGTAGGGATACTTTATATTATATAATGAATAATTATTTAGGGATTATTATGTATATTTTGATTATTTTTTTTGAAGTGATAACTAATTATCAAAAGAGGAAATTGAAACTTTCAAAAGTAAGATTGAGCGACATTTGATTTACAATTTAAATATACAAAGAGTATAATGAAATAAATTATTTATGTGGCGAATAATGATTCAGAAGTAATTATGATAAAAATTACTAATGAATTCTAAATAGCCAAAATTACTTAAAGCTAGATACTATTTTGGAAAATTACGTACCATTTTTTTTGTTTTATCATAATTTTCTTATATATTTTGTATGTTTTAAATCAATTTTGAGGCGAATTTAAATTAATCAATTTTAGAGCAAAAGTTGATGACTTGAAACAATTTTCCTATTCTATTTTTTTTTTTTACAAAATTTACACAAAAGGATTTCCTTTTAAAAAAAATTCTCAAAAGGGGAAGAGGTGGAAGTAGAGGAAGGGACCATCAAAGTGGGATATATGAGATTTCTTTTGTCCTTAATTATAAATTTTATGTTCGAATTTTGAAAATTAAAAAAAATCTCATACGAAACGTCTTTTCTTTAAATGAGCATATACAACACAAATTTAAGTTAATTTATGCAATACTCAAATAAATAAATAATTTTGCAATGATTATTTAGCATCAATAATATAATTATCGCTATATTATATATGGCGACAACAATAAATATACATATTTATAATTAACACTCTATATAAAAATCGCCTAAGGATGACATTAACTCAATTGTCGCTAAACAAAAAATCTTGCCATCATTTTATTCTTCCGGACAACGTTAAACTAAATTCTCTAATATTTCTCATAGATTTGAACAAATTTATAAAATTTTAGATCGTAATCTAATGTTTTCTCGTCTGTTTGATCTAAAGAAATCATTAAATTGTGATTAAAAAAGATTCATAAGTTATTAAATAATTTTCTAAACAACAATTCCCTAAATGAAAAATTGATGAAAATTTATAATAAATTAAATTAGTCAGGTCAGTGAACTTCGAATATCGTATGACGGAGGAGGGGTGAGGAGAGGAAGATGATGGTGCTGTCATTGGAGCCCACAACCCGTAACGTGTCCATATACGACGTCGGATTGGGTCCACCAACTTGTTTCTCTTTCTCTCATTTCGTATCCTTCTAATCACTTCATGCCAAAACCCTTCCTTCGTCACCTTTTTGTTATTTTCGATGTTTGGTATTCGTATCGAGGTCTCGATTAATTTGAATATATGTTATGTAAAATTTATTTAACGGCAAGACACATTCAAAAAGAGATGAAATTATATTCAAGACCTTTGATTAAATCATGTTTAGTGCCTATTATCACGGACCGTGGGAGCATGGGACTATATATGTTTTTGACTGATAGAAAGCATCTTTCTTTTGTCCCTCCTGACAAAACTCGCCAAAAAAAAAATCACAATAGAAAAAGGTCTTCTTACTGGGAGAGTAGCGTCGGAGACATCTTTATCTGAGGAGGAGGCTTCGTCGTCCAGTTCTGATTTTAGGATCGGCCGGCTCATCCTCGGAATCCGAAAAGAAAAGAGAGACGGAACGGAATCACTTTGTTTTAGTGACATATCTAATCAGACTGAATAAGATTTGAAGAGCTGTCACGATCAATCACATAAATTTGGAGCAATATTTTCACACAAAAATAATAATTAAGAAGCTTTTCAGTATTTCAGTGAAAATCTGTTGTCCGTCATTATTTTTTTCATTGAGATGATCCGATGAAAAATGAGGGAGGGGAGGGGGATGGAGAAATTATATTTTATAACATAATTTTTTTATTAATTCGTGGTGAGAAAAGCCTATTTTTAACAACGCTAACTATATATAGTAATAAATTTTCCTTATATTTAATATTTTTATTTAATTAGCTAATAGTCAAAAATAAATATTCCAAATGCATATTATATATGAAATCTTTTGTCTATTTTCATTTTCCACTTTATGTCACTGAACTCACATGAGGTTTTTTTAAGATATGTTATTGTGGAGCCTGAGAAATATTCTTGTCTATTTTCTGTTTCTAATCTTCTTCTTTTTTTTCGACATAAATTTTTTTTAAAAAAACAGAAGAAACAAAACTAGAATTAATGTCTGGTTTGATTGAACTTAATAATTTTTATTAAAATCTATATTTTATTTTAAGAAATTTCACTTAATTGAGGAGGCTATATACTTTGTGGAACCATTAATTAACTAATATATATATAAAAACTTTGTTTTAATTTGTTAAGTTATAGTAAAGAACAAAAGAATTTCATGAATTCTTCATATATAAGTAAATAATGCAAGTAACAAATCATGTTTACATATTTTTTTACTGTGATTGAGTTCTAACTATGGTATTGATATGAATATAAAACATCATTTTCTCTTAAAGTAGAACTTTTAATACGAATTTAGATTAGTCGAACGTCAAAAAAATATCTAACACACCAACTAAACAACAAACAAACAAACAAAAAAAAATTAACAAGTCACATACCTCATCAGTTACAAAATTATATTACGTTCTCCAAGATAGAAGGATGACTTTTGCTTCTATTTTTTTGTTCCCTTATTGTAATTTGTAACAAATATATATATATATATATATATATATATATATATATAGTCTTATCGTTATTTAATACATAATGAAGTAAATAAAAATTATTCTCTATTGTTACTTAAACTTTTAAATAAGACGACCACATATTTCATTATAATAAAAGAGAATATTTTTCTTTCAAAAGTTCGAATTTCACCGTCACCAATTATTTTAATTTTAACTCAATTTTTGAAGCAGTCCTCATAAAATAAGACATATTTCCATTATTGGATAAGAATGGGTCTACTGAAGTTCACTGTCCCACCCCCTCCCATAATACACAAACTAAAATTAATAATTGAGAATATATTTTTCTAAATACTTATATTTTTTAAACCATAAAATTATATTTATATTTTTTTATTCTTTCTTTTAATATATAATATTATTTTTTTGAAAAAAATAAATAAACCTCATAAATACTTTAGTTAACATATGTAATTAAAGGCTCGTTTAGATCATGGTGTTTTTTCTTCTCTTTATTTTTTTCAAAGTATATTTTTGAAATATTGTTTGGTTATATTATACATTAGAGAGACCAATTTTCCAAGTGATGTTTTTTTCTCACTAACAAAGCATTATTTTTTTCTCTATGTAGTCACTATTAAAAATAGAGGTTTTTTCCCGCGAATTAATAGAAAATATATTATAAAATATAATTTTTTTTATTGAATTAGCTTACTAGGAAAATGAATGGTTGAAAACAGATTCTTACTAAACAATTGGGAAGCTTTTTCATTTTTGTATTAAAACACCAGTAGTTTTTTTTTCCTCACCGATTCAATCAAAATATCTACGAAAATAGCCACTAAACATATTTCAATGAAAAAATAATATTTTTTTAATAGTGTGTCAGAGTTCAAATATAACTTTAATTTTCAAATATCATTTTTCAACTTTAAATATATATTTTTCCAAAAGGATATCAAGCACCTGCTAAATTCACCAACCATATTTCAATTTAAGACGATGACGAAATTTGTTTATCGAAAACAACTTCCAACCCATAAAGATAAAGATAACATCTGCAGAAACTCATTCTAGATCTCTAGATCGTTCTTAAATTATACTAAATATATTACTATCGTGTTATTGTTTGAGGAAGAGAAAAAATAGAAGAGAATCTTGAAATAGTTATAATGTATATAAATTAACCAACAAGAAGTTTGTGTTATGGTGGGAGAGTCGCATCAAAGGAATAAAAAAGGTTAAGAATGTTATATATTATATAAAGAAAGTGGATATCACAATCATATATAGGACCCACTAAAAAGACCTAATCCAACCACTTGGAATTTAAAAATAAATAAATTATTAGTATGTAACAATCATACTTTATCTTAAGAGGCTTAAAATTAAATAATTGGTATTTTCTATAAAGTTACCAAAAGTTAGCAAGAAAATAGGTTGAATTTATAATGTAATGACAACCAAATCATCATCATGCATGGTCAAGATATGCAAGAACGTTAGAGGAATTAATGGAATGATAATAATGTACTTCTCTTTTAACCTTTATTCCTCCATCTTTAATCAGATGTTTCGAGTTTGAATTTTTTTTTAAAAATGAGAGTGTTGTCTTTGCAATGCGCGAATACGAATTTAATCGAACTTTAATAAATAGATACATAATGAAACTTATATATTAAGTCTGAAAAGTAATATTTCATTGTAGAGACGCACACACAAAAAATAGAAATTACTAAAAAAGAAGAAGCTAATATGATTTTTAGCGATAATAATAAAAGGCTTTTAACGACAATAGAAATTGTTGATATAAAATCATTTATCGGCAAAAATTAAACTTTGACTATTGTACATTAGGTGATTTCTATTGCCGCTAAAAGTCACAAGCTTCAACAACAATTGTTTATTGATAATTATGATAATTGTTAAATTCATTTTTAAAATGATTTAATTTGCACATTTAGCATCCATTGCTAGTAAATTCAATTAAAATCGCGCTAAAAGTCACATGCTTTAACAAAAATTATAACGGTTTACTAAATTAACCTCGAAAATGACCTAATTTGCACTTTTAACGTCCTCTTTTATTCTCAACAAATTCAATTAAATTGTCAATAAAAAATTACCCTTTTAGTGTTAGATTAAAAAATCCCTCTACACAGAAATACAGGAACAATAATAAACTACACCTCAATGTCAAACAAGTTGGGATCGTCTAAAACACGCAAGAATACAATAGGAAAAGAAGAAGGAGTTTTACACAATTATTTATCAATTATGAAAAATTAATATTTTTAAGGTAGGGCTGCGTATCGGTCAGTTCGGTTCAATTTTGAAGTTTATCGATTTGACTTATTGGCTATCGGTTTATAGAGATGCTAAACCGTTACATAATCATTATGATATTGGCCTATCGTTTATTGATCGTTATCGGTTTAACCATTAAGATTTGACACAAAGAAAAAATCATTAAAAATAACTTAGAAACTAGGTGACAAACCAAATAAACCATGCACATGAGTTCACAAATTGCATCTTGCTCAAATGCAAACACTTTTACATTGTAGAATAACCAAGAGTTTGAGACAGCCAGAAATACAGTAGGAAACTAAACTCTAAGTCAAGGACTTTATACACAAAGATGGTATAACTATAATTATTTAATTTACTATTGGGTTATCGGTTAACCCGTTAAAACCCGATAACAAAAATAAATCTAAACTGCTAAACCAATAACTCATTATTGATAAATCAATAACTTCTTTTATGTTCGAATTATCGATTTCGATTCGATTTTGAACCACTGCGGGTTAGCTACATGTGTTTACTTATCAAAAGTTACATTAACTATTGTGACATGTCACTAGTTTATATGATTTAGTTGAATCTTATGATTGTGACTTTCCATTCTAAAAGAACAGAAGAAACAAGTTTAGTTCCAGCTTTTATTAAGGCAAAGGCTTTGTATTGGTTATTCATTTGAAGAAAAGAAAGTACAATGACATCTCAACTTGTCACACAGGCCTTTATTAATTATTATTGTCAAAATACACCAGCAAATAGGCCATATAGTTTGCAAAGATTTAATAATTAATATCTTTTTATTTTACTTTGGGAAAAAGGTCTGAAAAATATCTCAACTTTGGTTGAAATTGCTGTTACGATACCAAACTTTAATGAGGACCTATTACCCCTAGACTATTTAATATCGTATTTTAAACATATATATTTGCCCAACTGGTCAAGTGCGTGAAAACACGATGCATAGGCGCGTAGGGCAGCAAATAATTTTTTTTAGGCCAATCATTAAATGCCACGTATCACTACAGGGATTAAACTATATCTATTTCTTTTTACCTATAATTCTAATTCATTTTACACCCTTTCTCCTTCGCTGGAGATTATTTTCTAAATCCAAAAGACCACCATTGAAGGGCCAAGTAAGCTTTGTAGGGAACAAATTATTTTCTTTAATTTCAAATTTTTTTCTTGGTCTTATTTGTTCTATTGTTATTTAGGGCTTCTAATTTCTTTCCTTGATTTTCAGCATGATTTTGATCTTTGATTTCTTCTTTGGCAATGAAGTGAAAGAGAGTTCTGGGAAAGAGACGGAGTGACAGTGAAGTGACTATTGATTTCCCTTTTTTTGACTTTTTCAAATATGTTTATTAAAGGGAACGAAATGACTAATTTAATTAATTTAATGAATTAAAACGTGTGTGTGACACACTCAACTAACATAAATTGAGTATGGACAAATATATATGTTTAAAATATGGAATTAAATAGTCTAGGGGAGTAATAGGTCCTCATTAAAGTTTGGTATCGTAACAACAATTCCGACCAAAATTGAGGTATTTTTCAAACACTTTTCCCTTTTTACTTTTAAAATTATTTATATACTTGAATTTGGACGGTTTTGTTTTTTGTTTTTGCTATGTTTGATTTTTTTTAATAGATTGGACTTTTGGAAGAATGCAAGTGAGGCATGTATAGCGCGGTTGACTGAGTTGTTTAATGTTATATTTAGGATGGTTAAAATATCAGAGGAATAATTGTAATATTCGGAATTGTAATAACTATATGGGTATCAAGATACTAAGTCAGCTATGAAAGTATGAAAAAGGTGATTGAGATAAAGACGAGGAGATGCGTGTCTATCTTTGAGAATCAATTCGGATTCGTTCGGGGCGTTTGACTATAGAAGTCATATGTCTTATAAAGAGATCGTTGGAGCAATATAGGGTAGTTATAAAGACAGTAAGAAGGACTTACACACAAGGTTTATTGACCTGGAGAAGACATGATAAAGTCCTTAGGAATGTCGTCCTTTGGAGATGTTTGGAGTATAGAGGTGTGCATGCATGTGGCTTACATTAGGACTATTAAGGACATGCATGATAGATCAAAATCCGAGGTAAGCAATTGGAGAAGACTCGTAAGACTTTGGTTGCACCAGGGCTAGTTCTTTTTTGCCTTAGTGATGAATGGTTTGACACAACATATCCAAAAGGAGGTGTTGTGGTGTATGTTAGTCTCAGATGATATAGTATTAATTGAATAGACGCACGATAGAGTAAATGATAGGCTGAAAGATTGGCGACTAATGCTTCATGTTAAGCATGACTAAGACATATATATAGTAAATGGAATGTAAGTTCAGTGACGTGATGCATGTTGCAGACACGAAAGTGAAGATCAATGCACTAGTCATATCCAAGAGAAAAAAAACTTCAAGTATCTTGAATTTATAATATATGGAGACACGACAATTGACGATGATATCACATATCACATTAGAGTTGGATGATGGGTGAAGTGGAGACTCGTCTCTTGGATACTGTTTGACAACCCTGACAAAAACGATCATAGAGACTTAAAGGTAAGTTCTACAAAGTAATAATCCATTAAACCAACACTATTTTGCCAAAGCAATTTCTATTATGCAATAATAAGTAAAAATATATAGATGAAAGAGCTAAAAGATTAATTTGCCTAAATAAGTAATTAGTGGTGAAGGACCACTCAAGATTCTGAAATGCAATTTTTGGAATTAATCCTGTTTATCCAACTTTATTAAAGTGGCCTCCAATTTGTCTTATCTATGTAACAACAACAAGGTGATAGTAACGTGAATACATTTTCAAGTCAAATGAAAAATGTTAAGAGTACTGAAATGAAATATAGTATATTATTGCGTGTTAAGTTGTTCAATTAAAAGATTACACTAAAAAATATGATACACTGGATAGTACATTAATTTGAATATATACTATGTATAATTAGTATATATCTTTTTATATATTAATCAGTGATTATAATTATTTTTTATCGAACAATCAAATATATCAAAAGGAAAAAAAAAAGAAAAAAAAAGCAAGTTGCCCTTTCTAGCCATTTTGGTGACAATCCACTTAATAGAGGACATATATGTCATCATAGGAGGAAGCCCAATAGGGTGAATCTAGTAAATGGGGCTTAAAAAAAAAATCATGAATTAACAATAGATAAATTTTATAATTAAGAAATAAAATTTGTTCCTAGTGTTAGTTAACAATATTTTTTTTATAAATTATGAGCAATTTAGCGATGAATTAATGACAATATTCGTAACTAATTGATAGTGTAATTACTTAAAGTTGTAACTTTGTATTAACAAATATACACATGATATGGACGATATTGGGATATGTTTGGGTTTATATATAATAAAATTATTCATCTTGTAATTCAAAATTGGTGTAGTATAATAATTATGCCTCAATTTTAAATAAGTTGGGATCAACTATATGAATTCATATTTCGTTATTTAAATTTATATCATATCATCATATATACGTGAGAATATTATGGAAAAAATATTCCGTCAAAAATACAAGATAGCTTTGCTATGCCATTCCCTTTGTTTTGTCTAGTCGTCATCCGTCCGTTCGTCCTTTAGGAATCGTTTGATACGAAGGATAAGATGAAATATTCTATGATTATGTTTGTAATTAAAATTATACTCTATTTGGTTGAACATATACATTTAATCTCTGCCTTAATTCTGAATATCCACCTTATCTCATTCAACTTGAAATTATTTTAGTATAAAGTACATAAATTCCATACATTTGGAGGCTAATTGCATCCTATCTCAGAAGTTTCCCCAAATACTAAAATCGTGAATTTTTCATTGTTGTTGGATACATTTTTTGGTTGTCCGATACATTGCAAATGAGAGATGTATCCAAGAGGAGATAAGTATGTATTCGAGAGGGGATAAAGACGTATCTGAGAGAGAATGTTTGTAATTTTTTTTAAATGGTAGGAAATTTTAGAAATTATGATGTCTTAAATTGTGTATGTCATATAATTTTTCCATTATTTTATCCTACCTCTCAGGTGAAAATAAATTAGTCCAAAAACTATAATTCTAAAACTATAATCTCGAGATAACTTTATTCACGAATCAAATATCCCGTTAATATTTTAAGTGACTTTTTCTGGATGTTGCCAAAAAAGACTTGAAGACTTATTTTCAAGTCAACAATTGGACGGTCTCATTGACGTTTATCTTTTTGTATATATTGTAACGTATGCTAGTCAATTACTTTTGTCCAAAAAAGACTTCAATATTAATTTTAATTTTAATTTTTGCAGGTGTGTAGCTAATATTATTTATTATTAGTTATGAACAGTTATATATAATTATCTTTTAAATAATTTAATAGTGTAAATTTTGTATATATTCCGATCGTCATTTACTTTTGTCCAAGAAGATGTGTGTGTATATATATATTTCTTATTTTATTTTTCAGGTGTGTGACTGATTTTTCTTAATATATATATATATATATTATGATTCATGAATAATTATGTATGTTTATCTTTTAAATGACTTGATAGTGTAAAATTATATTGAGTATTATTAATAGAAAAAGTGAACTTTTCATATAAGAAGAAAGAATTATTATAAAAAGTTTGACAAATTGGAGTATTGTGTCTCAATAAAAGATCACTAACAACTTGAAATTGATTATTAAAAAGTTACTAACAACTTGCATCTTAAATAGCAAGAGGATTTTTTTTTTTTTTAAAAAGAAAAAGTTTAAGGATTCTGTTTGATTTTGATTTTAGGCCACTAATGTGTTTGAACTATCCTTATAACAATGACGAGTCAAAAATAGTACCTAGTATATTTCATGATCTAGGAATATGTATAACATATACATTTTCAAAGAATAAGATTCCAAAAATCTTCACAAGTTGTATGTGAGTAACAAATATAGTTATCTCGAGTTCTCTGAAACCTAATTTTACTATATATAAACTTGAAATCTATGTTGGAATCCATAAATTTTTAATCTTGAATTCGCTTCTGTAAATAATCTCTATCTCCCATAAAACTACACACTCCTTTTTCGTATCACATCCCCCACAAAACATTGAAAAGAAATCGAATACATATCGGAAGAAGAATACTCATGGTTAAATTCGTTGTTCATACATTGAATTTAAGTTAGATACATCGTTATTATAAAAAAAAAATTACACCATCAACTTTTCTTGTTATAACCATAACAAATAATTAATCTGATTCATTTTCAAGATAACATAATTAACTTACATTTTAAAGAAGCTTACCTAGCTATAAATATCAGTTATATGTCCTGATCATAATATATAAAAATTTCTTACACTGATGACATAATGATATATAACTTAAATACTTAATTATCTATACAAACATCCTCTATATGATGGGATTAAATAATCAGATCCATTATTAGTCTCATGATATATTTGAGGGGTACATGAAATGGGAACTAAACAAAGTCCTTTGCTCCTTAAATCAACTTCTTTTCTATCAAATCCTCCCCAATACCTTTCCTAAATTATCAAAAAAATAAAAATTAATGTTAGTATTAACTTTGCATAATAAATATTTATACTATTTTAGTATATTATAATATTATGGATATTTACACTACACAAGAATCCAACAAAATTAAGAACAAAAAATCAACTTATTTTTGAGAATTTTAGTGGTAAAATATAGTTAAAGTAAAAATATTATATACGCATAAATATACTTATTATATGTACGAATATAATATATTTCACTATTGTTATGGACGCGGATAAAATGTATTTCGCTATGTTTTATTAAAATCAAAATATTGCTATATGCTTTGTAATTAAGCAAAGAGTTCGCTATTTTTTGAAAATCTAGGCACAAATAGCACTATTTACGAAATTTCCCCATCTTTTATTAGTCGATATATCATCTTATGATGTGAGTTTCTCTATTATTAGAATGTACTTATTAAATACTTAATCGTATTAATTTAGTATGATTAGCCAAAATAATAATTAATTTACTAGATTTTTACATTTCTAATAATTGTATTTAAATTTGTTAAATAGCTCACCTTGCATGTATTGTTCTTCATGTAGGCATGGCTCAGTAGCTGCATAGGATACAAAAGAGAAAAAAATATGAAAACATCATATTATATAGTATTATATGAATTAAGCATAAGAGAAATGAAATGTTTGACGTGTGTGATCATCTTACGTAAAAAACTTATTTATATATTATAAAACATATATTTTTCAACTGAATTATGTTTTAAACATATCCTCTCATGTGATGAATGTTTGACGTGTGTGATCATCTTACGTAAAAAAATTAATTATATATTATAAAACATATATTTTTCAACTGAATTATGTTTTGAACACATCCTCTCACGTGATGACATAGTTCCTTCTTTTTCATGAAACAAACATATGAAAGATAATCGATCAGGCTACTTTTTTCATGAGACAAACATATGAAAATGTTTCTCGATAATCAGTGTCGATTGATGGATCCTTTAAAAGGGATTCCGAGAAAAACTAATTTGTATCGTACGTTAAAATTTGAACTTGTGATCTAAATTAAATCATACCTGTATTTGCTCTTGTAAGAATCTAACATAGTTGATTGTTTCCCACAAAACGGATGCGGTATCAGTCTATACACAAATAAAGACAATTTTTTCGATTAGAAATAATTAATCCTCGAGTTGAAATAATAACAACACTGATAATATTAATTATAATAATATATAAATTAATTTTAAAATCCGCTCAATGCATGCGATCAATATTATAAATAAATTAATCGTAAAAAAAGTTATCTTATTTATTTAAGCACAACATTAAGTTGTTATTATTAGTAACAATGATGAACATAAAAATAGCAACAAAAGATGAAGAAAAAAAATACGTTAAAATGGGTGAAATAAGGCTACTTGTTTTTTGCATTTTACATATATATGATAATATATTAATATGTTCTTGAATGAAAATTATTTACATCATTTAATTATTATTTTTAAAAAATAAATTTCTCCCTTGATTTTAAAATACAATTATTTTCGACCCTGTTTAATAGCACGATTAAACCTCAGCGATTGTTTGATTGAATACGAAATTTTTGGAAGAAAAAAAGACTAACCTTTCCAAATGGAGAGACAATTTGTTGGAGAGCTGTAATTTTGTCTGCAAGCTTCACTTTAGGAACTTGTGTCTATAAATCATAAATGAGTTATTATAAAAATAATATATAATAAATAAAAATAGAACTTCATACCAATTAAAATAGAGAATAATATTATGTATTGTTAATGCTATGATTTATTATTTATAATAAGAATAGAAATAAAGTATATTAAAGTATGAATGGTACCTCCTATTAGTAATATCATGGTTTTACAATATATGGATACGAATAATACTTAATAGGGTATATATATATAGACTGAAAATACTATCAAATAAGGAATAATATCAAATCTACAACTACATACACAATGTAATCTATCAAGTGGGATCTAGGAAGGTTCGTAATCGATCGAGACTGTTTTCGATAGACCTTCGACTCATGCATAACAAAAATCAAGTATACGTAAAGCAGATACAGTAGGGAAGAAGTTATGATGGAATCAACTAAGAAAAAAAACCAAGTAGCAACAATAAATAATATGATAACTAAAGCAATGAAACAACATGTAATGATAAAATTTTACCCATACCTTTGTAGATGTAACTGCAGAATTTTCATTCTTTTGCCTTTTTGAATTAGTCTCTAAATTATCTTCTAATTTCCTCTTTTTTCCCTCACTTGGATTATATTCTTGTGATCTTCCATTGCTTCTCTTCAATGTGTTGCATGTTGATATTGTACCCCTAGACTTGCTCTTTGAACAAAAACAAGTAGTATTAGTTTGAGTAAATGAAACTTTAAAGGGGTAAAAAAGTAAATAGACTAACTTTAAGCAAATATTGACTTGTAGATACTTTGGTTTTTAACTTAAAACTTAAGTAAAAAGACGGTACGGTACACTAAGTTTTGGTCCATTATGTGTGGAAGTGCGATCCGTGGAAGAGCCATATCACAATTCACATTAGGTCTCATGTATATATGCAGATTTACATTATCGTATTTCTGTAAGAGGTTGTTTTTACATATAATTTTAACATAATTTCCAAATTACACTTTTAAACACAAAAATCCTCTATTATACTAAGAGAAAGAATTACTACGAAAATTATCGCTAAATAGCTCGTAGCTAACCTGATTTTTTATAATTAATGATTAAATAGAATTAGCAATGCATTTCATAATTCAGCAATAGAAGTTGTCTGTCGCTAATTCCTGTTGTTTTAGTGTTTCTACCCCAAAACTTGTACAAATATTTTTCTTTTATATCCAAATAATGTGTATTTTATACTATTTTTTTTCATGTAATATAATTCTAGAGAGTGAGAGAGAAAGAGTGTTTCTTACTATATAAGGTTGTTGTAGCCCAATATTCTTCTTATGTTGTGCCAAATTCAAAGTTTTGAGACTTGGTTTGAAGTCCACCAATGGCTTATTGCTTAAATAATCACCAAAACAAATACTAGCCAAGTTTCTTGAATTATCCACTTCTTGATGATGAGCAATTTGATCACTTCTCATTGGAAACATAGAGTCCGTATCATTATTATTATTATTTGTATAATAATTAAGTGGCCTTCCAAGAAGATTACTATAAGGATGAAATGTATAATCATCATCATCATCATCAGTATTAGCTAATTGATTGTGATTAAAACAAGATTTAGAGGTGATTAAGGTTGTTGTTGATCCACCATCTAATAAACTCATCTCCATATTGTTTTCCAATAGATTTTTAGTATTAATGCTCCCACTTGTTCCACTAGTAGTACTGTTGCTTCTGCATATTTGGTTAATAGATTCAAATGAGTAGAAAATATACAAAAATAAAAATTATACATTATGTGATTATATATACATCCAAATTATACAACATATACCTACTTGTTGGATATTTCATAAATATTCTTCCCTAACTAGATATGAAGTGTTTTAAAAATGACTCAAAGATGGTGTTAGTTTCCATTGAGAAAACAAATAGAGAAGAGAGATTACGATTTTGAGTTCTGGATATGAAATCTTTTTTGATAGCTATTGGGAGCTATTTCCGAATAGTTCTTACATGACATGACTTCAAATTAATCAGATATCAACATGAATATAGATAGTCATCGATGAAAAATTAAAAAAAATCATTGATTATATTTATTATATATATTAGTGCTCCACTTTCAACAATGATCTTACTTTTCATATATCACATATCCAAAAAAAAAAAACTAGGTTTTGGGATAAGTGATAAAATCAAATTTTCTCTTCTACTAATTATTAACACTCCCCTATACCCCGACAAGATAAATATAGTCAGGGGCGGGGTCAAGTAACGGTAAGAGGTTCATTCGGCCCTTTTTTTTAACCTATGAAAAAAGAATACCTTTCTACATTTAATAAGTTTTAATTCCAACATTCTTTTTTTTCAGCCTTAATGTACTCAACTCCTTTAATTTATAGAAATGATATGATTTAAGAACATAAAATTCAAATAATATTTCTATATGTGTTATATATACAAATTATTAATAAAAAGGCAAATGATATTACAAGTCTACTTAACGTAATTAAACTTCGTGCCTAATAAAATTAAGACCTAAAACAAGGTGAATGAAGTAATTATAACATAGTCATACTGATTTATCTCAAAAATTAGGAGATAATAAAAGAAAGATAATCAAACCCACATGAGAAATTAGTTTAATATATTTTAAACAATTCTTATATTATCAACATAATTTAAACATGTCGCAGGTACATGAATAATAATAACAATAACATACTCAAACCCCCCCCCCCCCCCCCCCCAAATTTCTGAGATGAAGTCCGTGTATGCAAGATTTTATTCCTACTTTGTGAAGATAGAGAAGATGTTATCAAAATACCCTTGACTCAGGTATCGTATAACAAAACAATATATTGTAGAATAGTTTCAGATACATAACCGACTTTACTTATTATAAACAATTACATGTAATTATCATAAAAAGAGAGACGACTCGAATATGGGCAAAACAAAATAATATGAAATAGAATTGTTTCAGATACATAACCGACTTTACTTATTATGAACAGTTACATGTAATTATCATAAAAGAGATAGAGATAATCAAAACTCACAAGAGAAGTTGGCTCCAAATATGTTGATTGTGATCATGAGAATTAGCAGCAATTTCTCCACTAATCAAAGAACTATTATTAATCTCATCAACACCAAGTAGAAATTGATATTGATGAAGATTATTATTATTATTTGTTACACTATTTCCATTATTATTATTAGAAATAGATATAACATCTTCTTCACATGATGAACTTCTATTTGTATTACATGAAGACAAAGATGAATTAGTAGAAATTGGATGAAAAATTGTATTATTGTTATTATTGTCTACTTGTGGCCACCAATTTTGTGACATCAAATAGCAATTTGGATTATTGTTGTTGGCTAAATTGGAGTATTCAAGAATAGATTTTTCACTAGACATGGTTTATACTATATGCTTTGATTTTTCTTAATTTCTAACAATGGGTGGACAATGTTTTTAAAACTTTTTTTTTCTTTCTTTAAGCCAATGGGGGAATGAATGGAATTTAAAGAGATGTTTTTGTGGGGTTTTTTTTTTTTTTTTTGGTGACGTATTTTGGTAGGTATTAGAACAATTTTGGGGTGGACAATATTAAATGTTTCTAGCTTTTTAGCACTAAGAGTTTGTGGGCAATTATTATAATTTATATAGTTGGGGGGAAGGGGTGGGGAGGGGTATGAGGGACATGAAATCTTTTAAAAACTTGAGGGTGTTTGGATTGACTTAAAAGTTGGTCAAATCTATTTTTTGACTTCTGGAAGTGTTTGACAAATATAAAAAAAATAACTTAAAATAAGTCAAAAATAACTTAAAATAAGTTACGAAGTGTTTGACAAGGTAAAAAATGACTTAAAATAAGTCAGAAACCAAAAGTAGTTCTCCCCCTACTTTTTATTTTTTGACTTAAAGTCATTTCAGTTTGACTTTTTATTTTTAACTTAAAAACTACTTTTTTAAGCCAATCCAAACGGGCTTAATACATTGACAGGTCTCTGAACACATGATAAATTGTTTTTACGTTGTATTTTTGTCGTCTTAAAATATGTATTGTCTTAGTAAATATCATCATGTCCATTAAGGAATCAAGAAATACAATGAGTTGTTTATTATACTATACTCATATTTAACAAACGTTTCTTGAAATTGGACATTATTAAGAAGCAGGAGTATAAGGGTATTGTTAAAAATACATAGAAAAATTTGTCTTGAATTTTTAAGGTGATACTTATTTTGGGACGATTAATTTTACTAATATGTACACTTATTTTGGATGAAGAAAGTATTAGACTAGACACTTTTCATTTGAATTCTGGAAAAAGAATTGTCACCTTTAGTAATCACACTCAGGCAATCACTAGCTACAATCAATAAATTTTCATTGAAATTATTCATAAAAAACCCGTTTGAACCTTCCTTCTTGAAAGGGCTAAAAGTAACGCTTTCCTTTTTGAATATTATGATAGAGAACGTTCTAAAAATAATTGGACCACGATGAAAGAAGCCAATTTAGTCGTTAGTTAAGTTGGAGTCAATAAAAGCGCGTGTTCTCAAATAAGTGAATTTCTTATTTTTTTTTGTGTTTGGTATGTAAGTAAGAAAATATTATTGTGAATCATTTATATGTCATCAACAAATGTTATAGGAGGTGTAGGGTGTGTGGAGCGGTGGGAATGGAGGCTACAAATATTGGAACGCAGAAGAGATGTGTTGAAGGGTAAGGACACATTCAATAAAAAAATTGTTTTCCCTACTTCTACTTAATTCGCGTATAATCTCAATGAACTTGAAAAGTGGGTTGGAATGGAAAATTAATGTTAAAACCTTAGGATATTAAACTTGAAATATAATTTTTTTTAAAAATACTAAAATGAACAAGTAATGGTGAACGAAGTGAGAATTTTATCATTAAAAAACAAGAAGAAGATAACTTAGCTAGTTAGCTTTCCACCACAATCAATTTATTGTCGTTTGGTACAAGAGATGAGATCGATAAACAAAGTTATCTCATTCATAGAAATATAAGATATTCAATGAGATTAGTTATCCCACCATATATATATGAAATAGCTAATTATCATATCATTAATAGTATAAATAGTGAAATAAATAATTTTGTCATTAATAAATACTCCTAATCAAATGCAGAATAAATTAATTTAATATTTTATTCCAAAATTATTATCATTATCCCTCGTACCAAATGATTATAATTTGATTGTCACTTGTAATTACCCCTAGTCCTCATATTCCTTTAATTACTTTTCACCCTCTTTCTGTTTCCTTCTAATTTCTTTGACTTTAAATCACCTTTTATAATAAAAAAACATTATAAAATATACCCCCAAAACTCCTCTAGATTTGATTCTCAAAAAAGTATATATATAAAAAAAATTTAATTTTTCATTAAACGGAAAGAATATATTTGGACCATTTATGTAATAGTAAATGTATATACAAGCTACTTTTCTAACAAAGAATATATCAATGTTTTTCTGACCAAGAATATATCAATTCTAAATTGCAAAATTAAAAAAATATATCAAACTATTTTCCTTATAATATATAAGACAACATAGAAAAGTATTGTATCTAAATCATTATTTTATAATTAAAATACTTAAAAGAATGTTTGGATTATCACCATAAAAAAAAGTTGACATGTTTTACATTTTGTTATATAGCGTATGTCTACATATGAGATTCATTTCGTCAAATCCTTTGAGTGAAAATGATTAGTAGATTAAATTAATATTAGCAATAAAACAACTTAGATATTTGAATCTAAATTATGATACTGCAGCCACAAGATTTATCATTAATTTTAAAAAGTTGTCATAATCGTGAATCTTCACTTGAATTTAAAAAAAAATAAAAAATTATATCGCTTCATTTTCACATGGGCAGAAAAACTGTCGTTTCGATTGTGCTATCAGAACAAAATAGAATAGCACTCATTTTGGAGTAAGGACTTACTATTTAGATGTTTTCAATATTTATTTGTTCGATTCACACTTTATTGATCAACGTTTATTGTGGTTGATATACTATAGTTGTATTTTTCTCAATCCTCTTTCACTATGGGAAAGCCTTTTAAATGCTCTAACGCTTATACTGAATATGGACCGAATCATTTTACAAAAATTCTGAATCCAGCTCACGTACCGTTTTAATTATGTAGCACATTGTTGTAACAATATTGTAAATGCTGAATTCTTGAAATTAAAAACATAGTAAGACGTCCAATTTGGAATTGAGGGATGACTAACTTTGACTTACTATTGGTGGAATAGTTTTAGAATTTTTTTGTGGTGTATATAAATCCAAAAAAAAAACGAAATAATTAAATAATTGATTAATCAAAAAGTAAAATAATAAAATACACTTTATATTACTTTGGTGCTATATATATTAATTTTTTTTAAAAAAAATTGTTTATGTTGCTTTCTGCCTTTAGTTTTTCCACTTTACTTTGTTTCGATTTGGAAGTCATCTGTCTAATCAATATTTTATTTCTACAGTAATGAACAATTTTTCTCTTTGTATATATATATATATTTTAGTATTTTTGCAAAAGTATGAATTATATAATTATTAATAAAAATCGCGATAATTAGGTAACTCTTAATAAAATTGAAAAAAAGTAATTTCATGTAATAGTCCATCGAATTGTGCTATAATTCAAATCATCATCGAAGGCAATCGAGTATTATTGGATATATTGAGTTAATAATACTCGTAATACGTGGATTTAATAACAAAATTTTAATTTGAAAATTAATACTAGAATTTTATCCAAATTTCCTCAAGAAAACTTATTTATTAGTACGTAATTATTTTTAAAAACTACAAATACCTCAATATAGAATATTTAATATTTAATAAAGAAAAAATATTTTTTTAAATATAAATAAAAGTAAAATGGTTAAATATTCTTTTAAATATGATAAATATTTTGAAACGAATGGAGTAGTAGGTTATGCTTGTCTTTCTCCAAAGACAAAAGAAGGGGGAAAGTTTGTGGATTGCAATAAAATATATGACATACTTTATTTTCTTTATAACTTAAATATATCCAATAGAAAGTCGACAAAAGAAGTGAAATAAACAAAATTTGTACCCCATCCACGAAACTCTCTTTTTCCAAAAAGTATTTTAGGATTGCTTATATTTTTATTTTATTTTTCATGTTGATCGATATATGTATTATGATTCGATTATATATATACATATTAAAGTAAATTTTTTAATATAACTATGAAATTTGGAACAAAGCTACTAGTTGCCCCATTGCTTTTATGATTGATCTACTCCTATGGATTAAAATGAAGATATAATTATCACCCTATGCACATGAATTGTTATTCGAAGAGCAAATTAATGATAAGCATATGATTAATATTATTTTTGTAAACACTGATTTTTAGAATAATTATACCTTGTAGAATTGCAATAATATATTTGGTTGTTTGCGATACAATAGATTCAAGTGTCTGGACTAGTAGATCCACAACAAATAGGCGTTGACTTAGTTGCTTTTACAGTTTATTTTAACCCCGTTATTGATCCGACACAACTTACCGGTGATAGTCGCAGCACCATGAGCTTTCAAGGGAGGGGGACTGGATGCGTCATGTTAAACATAGGGAACTTAGAGAAAATACGAGCTTTCTTTAGGATTTTCAATAATGGTGAAATTAGTGTTTTGACTATAAGTTCGGCTGAACTCAATAGCATTAGTTGCAATCTTATATTTATATTTGAAATCTTTTGAACTTATTAATTTCAAATTCAATAACTTTAAAGAGATAAAAATCACGAACTCATAGATTTTAAATTCTGATTTGATCTTCTCTAAATTTTCAAATATTAAACTCTCACCAATAAAAGGATTCCACTTTCCAACATTTCTTTCCTCACGAGCAGAACACCATAGATGCAATATTAATATAATCATATTAAAGATAGGTGAAAAAAATATATATAATACAAACAAATCAAAACCTAAAACAAGAAAGCAATAAGACAAATTTATATCTCCATTAGCTTAGTGGAATTGCTGTCCAATCATATGATATATGCCTCTTAGTTGCAAGAAAATTATAATCAACTTAGTTATTAGTACAACCTTTGTAGACATGTGTCAAAAGAATGTGCACAAACTTTGTGAAAAATGAATATACTATGAGACTAGGCATATCCAATGGCAAAAAACACCTAATTACCAATTTGTAAAATGAGGTTCTTTTTCTGAGTTTATCGAAAACAGTCTCTTTATCATCATAAGATAGGAGTAAGGCTGCGTATATATCATCCTCCTCAAACCCTAACAAGATTAGATTGGTAAATTGTTGTTGTTATCTTTTTATAAGAAATCTAATAAAATTATTTTCTTTTGATTTAATTTGTGAGTATAAGAGTTCATTTTCTCTTCGTATACTATGTGGAAAGTTTTTTTTTTTTTTATGTGGAAAGTTGTGTACTAAAGTTGGAATTTTTTCTTGTTAACTTATAAACCAGCAATAACCACATAAATATACTAAATTAATATAGATGTTGACCCTATTTAATTTTTATAAGTAGTCTTTTGAGTGGCCACATAAATATAGTACTAGTAATTAATATAGATGTTGACCTTTTTAATTTTTTGGCTTTTGAGTGGGTGGCCGGTAATTGAAAGGAGGAAAATCAAGAAGAATATTGGAGTGCCTTTGGAGATATGAAGTGGAATTTGATGAAAAATAAATTTAAATTTTCAAATTATATTAAAAATGTGTAAAATTAAATTCATTTGTAATAGGTAAGCATACAACTTCAATACATCACATAATTTTCTAACAAAGATTGTATATCAAACAAACCCTCTGCATTATAAGGTGGCTTCATCCATGTGTATAATTACTAAATTTGTAAGAAATCATATTCTCTTCTTCACTTTTACTTATACACAACATATATTCTTAAAAAAGATATATTTTTTTTATAAAATTAAACCATAAAAGTGAACGAAGAGTGCTTATAGTATTCAGCATCTCAAATTATATTTAAAAATCCAAGGAAATTTTTTACCAAAAGCATATTATACTTTTATGATTTTTTTTTTTAAAACTTGATTTTTGACTAAAATCATACTAGATTTTGTCTCATTTTATATTATACATTTAACTATGCATGCACATAATTTAAGAAAGATTTTTTATAAAAAGAATTATGACTCAAAATAAGTCATAAATTTTGTATATTTGTGAATCTTCTCATTTGTAAATGTATAGAATTATGAAAAGGTTCTAGTTATTTTTTATTTTTTAAAATATAAAAAGCTATGTTCTTTTGAAATAGATCGAAACGGAAAGTGCATCATATATATAGAGACAGAGACTCATGTGATATATAACAGAAAAAAATAATTATTTAAGACAATTCAAAATGACCTTCTTTTTTTTTATAAAAATAAAAAATAAAAACAATCTTTTTGGTTATATAGTACAATATATATTATACAAGAGGAAACGTATTTTATAATTTTAACTTTTTTCCTTGTGTAAATCCACTCGGAATTGTGGTCCCTTACTTTCTTTTAGTGGAAATTCAAGAAAGTTTCCTAATAAAGATGTCCAAATAAACAATTTATTTTTTAAAAAAAAATGTCAAATTTTAAAAAAAGAAAAAAAAAAGGGTGAGAAATCATTTTATCTCATCATATAAAAATTAGAAAATTTAGATTAAACTAGTAAAGAATAAAGATGCATGCATCTTCACATACACCACACCAACTCATAACTTATAACCATGGTCTCACCGTAGTTTGTCGTGCTCTAATATGAATATTCAGAAACAAAGAAAAAAAAACTCATAACTTATCATTTCTTCATTTTTGTTCATATATATAATTTGAATCAATACAGATTTAATACACAATTTTTTTAAAAAAAAAAAAATGAAATTTGTGCTTATTTAGTTATAAAACTTCTGAATTTGTGATCTTAAATATAAATTATAATAATTGCATGATTGCAAAATTCTCTTATTAATGATCAAATTAATATTTATTTATAATTATAGAAATATATTATTTTTAACAAATAATTAATAATGTCACATAAACTAATACGGAGGGAGTAAGTATTACCAAATTAAAAGGATAAAAAACTGAATTCCAGATTACTTATATATTAAATAATTTATTTTAATAAAATATAAAGTTTAAATCGAACTTATTAGATTTTATCCATCCGTAACTACCATTATGGAACAATTTTTTTCTCCGCATATTGGGGTAAAACGCTCCCTAATAAAGGTGATTTTATATACAAGAGGACTCGAATCCAAGACATTTGATTAAAGATGAAGGAGTGCTTACCCACTCCACCACAACCCTTGTTTTCATTGGGAACACATTTGGATGTGATTTCAAATCAAATTGATTTGAAGTTCCTCGCCCACAACCGGCCCAAAAGGGAAGTACCTTTCCCTCTGGGGGTAGGAAAATCATGATCGGGATAGCGAACCAAAAGCTATGGAACTTGGGTGTGGGTCTTTTGTCGAAATGGAATGGCTTTTCTTTTTATCTTTTTATTTATCGTGAATGGGGGAATCATTACACATAGTATGCCCGATTGGCGTATTTTTTTGTTTTACGCCCCGTAACTCTTCCTCAGCTAGGCTTGGGCAGAATAGCAGAGCAAGTATTAGTGAGATCTTTTTTGAATATGTAATTTGAATTTTTTAAGTTGTATTTCTTCTCATAAACATGAAAACTTCATAATTTGTGAAAACTATAAAATCTTTCTCAATTCCTATACAATCTTACCAAAGATAAAATCACAGTTCATAAACAAGGTATCGAAATATTCTAAGACACTGAATTAATTTACATATCTCCATAATCCTTTTAAAAATAAATGTTTGCAATTAAGGTGTTTCTAAATTTTCAAATACACATAATTTTATAGTAATTCATAATCCAATAAATCAATAATAGTATTAGTAATTAGCTATTCTTCCATATAATTCTCCACATGATACCAACAATATCTTCACGTCAAGCATAATTTATTTTATAAAACATAAACTTATGAGTCGAGTTCTATATTTAAAAAATATTGGAATCATATCTTGAAATTTGAAATCCTACTTCATTGAAAATTTGGAATTTGAAATTGAAGTTAATTTTATAAACACAAAGGCAAATTTCAAATAGAAATAATGTTTACGTACACTCTACATTCTTCAAACAAATATATCCCACTTATAAAATTACACGGAATATGTTGAAGTTGTTATTGGGGTCCCAAATCCTACAACCAAATGCATAGTAAGCTTGAAAAATCATTCATCATCCCTAATCAAGTGCAATCTAACTTAAAGACAAAGTCACAAAAATTAGAGGCAAAATCATTAGCCAGAAATGATCCAACTTATATCAACAACCTTTCTAATAGTAATAACTAACAGTCAAAAATGCCTTGCAAACAAATGTTGGAAATGCAGAATTGCAAAAGAACAAAAAGGAGATACATCCATCCATTCAACCAAGCTATATTTCGATCGATAATCGAGAAATCAGCAAGCACGACTGTACATAACGAGAGATCGAAGCACAACATTTCTGTCCCAGGTATGTACTACGAAATCTTTACTCGTTCGATGAATCAGTAAAACATCGTCTACTATGAATCACACAGGATACAACAACAAATATTGATCTTGCTACAATTGTAGTCGATGTAACCGACAATTACTGGAAGTAACCAACAATGAGGATTTCTGTACTAACTCATAACCGAGTCAAATGATTACAGAGCCCAAACTGTGAACAACATGAAATTTCAGGAGAAAAAATGAATTCAATTGAAATCTGACACATACAAAGGCGAAATAATACACTAAAGATCGTAAAATACTTCACAATTCCTTCTATAACTAGTAATACAAAACAGAGCTACAATCTGCCTAGTGTGAGGACAGATGGATATTTCAGTATACACGAACCATACTCCAATTTACATTATCACTCCTCGTATTTCTTGCTAGCAAATCACATCCAGGTAAAAGCCAACTTACTCAATACCTGATCCCGGAGCTTGATTTTTTCATCATTATCTACCCCTCTTAACGTATTAGTGAATAGGGTGGTATTGTGTGATCCCTCGCTTTGGAGGCAACTTTCTCAAAATAAAAAGGACAAGCGAAGAAGGCAGTATCTCCACTAACTGCAAAGAGTTTAAAAGGTTTGCTTAGTCTCAAAACATATAGAAAAGTATTACTCCATTTTCTCCACTTTCTACCCCCAAGTGCAAAGTAAAAAACACCATGTCTAAGTATATACTCATGATTTGAAATTTGGATCAAACTAAGGTTTAGATAGGACACGATCAAATGAAATAATAGGCATAATACATAAGCAGACACTCAAACTTGGCCTTAGCTGGCAAGTAACCACTCCAACTTTGAGTATGCACACAAGACACCTCAACTCGTCTCCATTGTGTCAGTTGAACACTCCAACTTACAAAATGATCATCTAGACACCTCCAAAATTTATGTGCCACATTAGGGTGTCCACAAAATATAGTGGGGACGAGTTGGAGTGTTTAGTTGCCAGTTGAGGTGTCTAGATGTACACTCTCAAAGTTGAATTGCTTACTTGCCTGTTGAGGCCAAGTTTAAGTGCCGGTTTATGTATTATGCCGAAATAATAACCATGCTTTAATTTCAGAACAGGATTCCCACTCCTTGTGTAATCAAATATTTCACCATAATCTTAAGATTTTGAATCCAATTTTCAATTTAAACAAAATGTCAACAAAGAGAAAGAAACCTGAATTCATGGCACAAGTAAGAAACTCCCATCCCAACTCAAAAGACTAGATAGAAAAGGAGCCAAACAGAATTTTGGCGCATAAAACTGATTGTAAGATGCCACAAGCTGACATATCATGTGAATTATCCAATTTAGTCGTGATTTGGCAATAATTATATACATTATACTGACTGCCAATACTTCTTTTGATTATGGCACAACAACCAATATGTTTACCTAAAGAAGTACTAATAAAAGTTCAGCGATATGGAACTCACTAGGTAATATATCAAATTCAAAATCGGATGATCCAACACATCAAGATCTGCAGCTTTATCAAATGCATTGAAGCACATCTGTAGCAAAGATAATAAGAGAGAGACTAACAATTAAGCCATATAGAATAACCAAATAGGCTTTATGCCCTATAGAAAGAAAGGAAAAAATTTGAGAAAGGATGCCCTATAGAAAGAAAATCAATGCATCAGCTAAGACTTTTTTTTTTGAAAAAAAGGGTGTCTGGCCCAGCTTGCATGCATCTCAGCTAAGAGTACCTTATTGTATCAAGAAAGGTTTTAGACAAAAAAGAAACCATATAAAGCAAAACATAGATATCATTCACACACTACAAACATGGGTTAGTTATGATCAGGTAAAAATTGGTTAGTTCACAAGGAATATGGACTTACCATAACGCATCTAATGAGGAAGCATGAAAAACATATTGTCGTTACATAGCCAACCTACAGAAGCCAAAATGTCGGAGAAGTCAAAAGACCTAATTAGAATGAAAAATACCAAGAAACAAAAAATACTAATAATATACCTCCTGTAGCTTCTTGCGTCTCCCTCTTGATTCTACTGGAAACCGCTGTAACATAAGGAAAAGCCTGGAAGGAAGTGAAAGAATATCAAGCCAAATAGTAAGGTGATATTGAAGGATAAATATGAATGACATACAAGTTGCAGGGACCCAATTATTCAAACATAAGAGTAAACAAGGTAGTCAAGTGTGATATAGCAAAGGTCAATCCACAAACTAAACAAACATGTGCTATACGCAGTACAGTAAGAACTTTTTTTGCAGTATCTTAATATTTAAATTGCTACTTTTATTTTTTAACAGCATGTTCAACAATACTATGCATCTTTCTACGACCGTACCGATGAACTAAGATCATGCTTGAGAAGACTTTAAACTTTCATTAGGCAGGGCAATAAAAGGTCACATGAACTTTCACTAAAAGTAAGTGTAATTGAAGATATTTTACTCTTTTATATGTTTGACATCCATTACTGCCGTGATATTGCTGCATTCATTCAATCTAACACCTGCCAATTTCTTTCCTATGTATTAGGAACTTCACTCTAGAGTACTCTTTAGAGATGAGAGAAGACTTCAATGGGGAATCTTCCACTTTTCAGCTAGGAGGATAAAGATGATTAATATAGCAGATTCGAATGCGACAAGGGTAATGCAGAGGTTAATGGTAGCATTGTCAAACTAGTTGGTCAAGAATGGGATACTCCTCCACTCATCTCTCCTCCTAAAGAGCTCTCCAGTCATTTCTCGAAGCTTCCAATTTTCTCCTCGCTTCTCTAATTCACCATATTAGGGTATGTTTTCTTTCATTTTCCTTCTTCATCTTCTTCTTTACTTTTGTCCTCTTTGTCAATGTGTGCTCCTGGTATCAAACTAATGAAGTACGGGTCACTGAAAGTAACTGAAGATTCGCATAAGATACATGCCAATATACAAGATACTTAACTTCAGAAAATGGTGAAGCTTAGGACTCGACAGAATTCATCTCATGAAGGTTTAGATCTGTGGATGTATAGGCTAGGAAGCAGATCACCGTTTAGTCCAAAAACTTTGGCTTTTGAACAAAGCAAACAACAATCGACAACATATCCAACTCTACCTTCTAAAGAAGTGATAGCAACAAATCAGAAGATAAAGCATCCTTTATACGAATGATAGAAACAAGTGCTAGATTTATGCTTGTGTGCTTGGTTTATACCCATTCTGTAAGTCATTCAACAAATGTACATTGGGTAATTAATGTCAGTGACAGAGCAACTGGTACTAAAAATCAGATTTTACCTTCCACCATAAAGGAGAAACCCCAATGCTGCAAATAGGGATACACCTGCAAGTACATTGTGTTAGTACTTTGCAACAGATCCATGCATTGGAAAACACTTAAAATAAGTTAAATCTAAAACAAGAACCTGCAAAAAAACATCTTGGATAAGATGACGAGTACTCGAATAGGTTTCCACCACATTATCAGCCATAATATAATCTGCAAGATATATAAGAAACAAAGAAAATCAACAATGAACATCCACCAAATAGGTACAGCAATTTAAAAGAGTAAACCCTTGTTTCACATGTTTCATGCAACAGTTCCACGAGAAAACATAAATTTGCATGCCTAACTGTGACACTGAACATCTCATCAAACAAAATGTAGTCTTGATAAAGTATCTCCAAATGACAGAAACATATTTTCTTATCAATGACACTTTGTTTGATATACCCCTAAGATTTATGAGTGGTCTCAACATTTGGCGAAATACTAGGCACTGTGCTCTCATTTCTGCTAATAGAATACTTAAGAAGGGAAAATTTTAGTCATTACTGATGCTCAGATGGAGGGCATCCTTTTATGTTTGGGAGTTAGAGAGGATTGCCAGGGCACTGAGTGAACTACCCTATGAACGACATGTTTAAGAATGTTGAGAAAAAATCCGATCAGATGAAACTTCTGGTCATTTTTAGAAATATATTGATGTCAAAACTACCAGACCAGAGTTTATTTCTAGCAAGCACCAAAATAAATTGATGCTCCTGCCAAGGTTCTTTTTGAAATGGACCAAAAAGGAAAGTAAGACAAACAAATTGAAATGGAAGGTGTTTATATGAGTATTGCATAACTGTCACATATTTACCTGAATAGCATAAACCACTCCGTTGATTGTGAAGAAACTAGGTCTAAGCCCATCCGTGGACACAGCACGTGCCTGTCATAGGAAAAACAGATATGTTAACCTTGAGAAGATATATATCTACACAAAACTGAGACAGAGACCACAAGAACCTGGTAGTATATCTCAGCCCAGAATAATACTAGCAGAGCATAAGTTGTGAAGAATGTAAGACTGGGCATATCAAGCATAATATGTTGGACAATCTGCAAAAATGTAGCATACAACGTTAGGAATTAAAGGAGTGTAAAGACAAAAAACATCAAGATAGTCTGTTGCCTAACCTCCGGTTGCAACTTCTGAACATCCCGACGAAATGTAAAAACTAGTGAGCGAACTGCAAAAGAGCATGAAGACACAGTTAAATAACAAAGCCAACACGTCAAAACAAAGTGGAGTGTACAGGACCAATCATTTGAAAAGCACGCGTAATGAAACTCCCCATCAGGATGTTCAAAAAAAAAATTAGAAGTAAAGAAAAGAAAGATACTGACCTCCATTCACAAAGAAATTGAGAAAGTGGAAGACTTTTTGAGTGGTCCAGCCATATTCAGGAACTCTCATTTGAATGCGAATTAATTGTACCTGATTGCCAAGTTGCAAAGTCAGAAACTAATTCCAGAGCCGCACATAAATTGAAGTATTGGTACTGGTGATAATAGTTTTCTAGAGCAATAACAGAATAACAATATGATCATCCAATGCGCAAGAACATGCATGAAAATTTAAACAAGTATACCAAAATCAATCAATGAGACACAAACAAAACCAACTTGGCAAAACTTTAAATTTCAAACTCCAGGCCATGTTCCCCTCTTTTTTGCATACATAAACCAATATGTGGAAATTAGAAACAGTTTCAACTATTGCCAAAAATATGCATACTATAAGTGCAATAGCTCCCTGGTAACATATTATAGTTTTGCCATGACTAAATACCAGAACCCCAACAACAACTACCCGCCATACCGGAAATAATAATCATGAACTTGCAGGGAGGAAAAGGTGCAGGCTGTTAAAAGTTTTACCTACTTCAACAACTTCCGTTTTTAGTTTCAAATTTCAGTTTTAATAACTTTCAAGTGTCTATACGAAATCATACAAAGACAATTCCTATTTGATATATCTATTTAAGCAAGTATTTTAGGGTTAAAAAGCAATTGTCTCTTGTACAAATCATGTATTAATCTACTATAACTATAGAATACTCCCCTTTCGCAAATTACTGTGTTTATCCGAATGATCCCCAACCGACGAAAATCTCTCGTTTTCCTATCCCTATCCATATGAGCCGAAACTAAAGCTCTGTTGAGTAATAGTTCTAGTAAGCCTTTAATGAACCCCTTGAAAGCTTGATGCAAACTCTATGAGTTATATATCCCCGTTTGAAGGACCATCAAAAACAAGTCTAAAATGCCTCAAATTCGAAAGTTCCGCCTAGAATTCTTCCCTTGACGAAAACATCAAATTTTGAAGTTACATGATGCACATGACATTCAATTCAAACAACTAACAAGCAAACACAAAACAAATTATCAGATTCTTCATACATCTCCAACACATATACGAGCCCAAGCTTACTTTACCAATCAACATAACAAAATAAAAAGTGCAACCCAGTATACTATGCATTGAACCACAAAGGTCTATTGGATACAAAAAGCCAATTCACATAGCTCGAACCTGTCACATCCTACTAACATGACAACAACTTTACCGCCTAGACCTCCTTTCTTTTATACTAAGCTCCCGCTATGCACTGAACCACAAAGGTCTATTGGATGCAAAAAGCCTATTTACACCGCTCAAACCTATCACATCTTACTAACATGACAACAACTTTACCGCCTAGACCTCCTTTCTTCTAATTCACATGGAAGGATGCTTTACCTGATGGAACCCCTCTTATCCCAATCAACATAACAATTATGGTAAAATTAACTCACAAAATTCAAAACGCTTGAGACGTAAAGAGAGAGAGAGAGAATTTACAAGAGCAACGACGGCGACAACGCCGTAGAGAACAGCAAGGACATGGAATATACGGTTTTGCCAATCAAGAGACCTGTTCACATCGTCCCACCAATTGATCGTATCGTTCACATGATACGCCACCACCGCCACCGCCTTCTCCGACGGGCCTACAACCATCTCCGCCCGTCCCATCACCGGAGATTCCAAAATCAAACTCACCAAATCCAAAATCCCCCCAAAAAAAATCAAACACCAAAATTGGTAATTTCCTTTTTCAGTACCGAAATTAATTTTTTTAAAAAAATTATTTACTATTTTTGTTTATTTAAATTTGTTTCCTTTTTTTCCTTTTTCAAAATGGCCGGCTAGAAAGAGAGGTATTATTATTATCAAATAAATAAATGTATAAATATTAGCCACATTTTCTTATTTTTGTCGGATTCCAATTGAAAAAAATTGACGTTTATAGGGGTAATATTGTCCTAATATATCCTTAATGCATTAGAAAAAGGAATCGACTAATAAAAACTTTAGTCTAAATAATATAGGATTAGGATTTCTATTCCTACCTAAATTAAGTTTCACATTATAATAAATAGAGGTGATTTATTAGCTATTTTCTATTGCGAGAAACAATAGAGAGTAAAATATCTTTCTTTCCGAAAATGCTGAACGTTATGAACAATTCTAAGATCACAATATGTTGAAAGTTTAGTCGTAGTTTTCTGTTGGCAGTTGACCTAGTCTTTAGGAGTTTTAATTCTTTTTAATTGCAGCAGTTTGCAGGTTGTTTTGATTTTTAGGAATTAGTGGAGTAAAGAGTTATGCTTGCTTTAGGAGTCATGTGCTCTATTTTTTTGGAGTAAGTTGATAATAGGACTGATATGTGTCCTGTTTAAATGGATTATCTGTTAAGTATTTGCCTATATATAGGCTTGAAGTTATGAATAAAACGACTAAGTTCTCCAGCAAATTCCTTTCTCTTCTTACGTATTCTTTGTTTTTCTCCTTCTAAATTCTCTATCAGTGGTATCAGTGGTATTAGTGCCAGGTTATCCTAAGAGTGACAACAAGTGAGGTAGCCATATATTTCTTTTCAGATTATCTCATGGCTACTGAAAATAATTTTGTGCAAGCAGCAATTCCTCGCTTTGATGGTCACTATGACCATTGGAGCATGTTGATGGAAAACTTCTTACGGTCAAAAGAGTATTGGCCAATCATTCAGGATGGCATTGGCACTCCGATGGAAGGCGAAGTTTTGACAAATGCTCAAAAGGCAGAGTTGGAAGCGAAAAAGCTAAAAGATCTGAAAGCGAAGAATTATCTCTTTCAGGCAATTGATCGTCCCATCTTGAAACTATTCTTTGCAAAGAAACTTCCAAGGATATTTGGGATTCCATGAAGAAGAAGTATCAAGGCTCAAGCAGGGTGAAGCGCGCACAACTTCAAGCTTTGAGAAAGGATTTTGAAACACTGGAGATGAAGGAAGGAGAATCTGTCACAAACTATTGTGCTAGAACCATGGAAATAACTAATAAGATGCGATTCCACGGTGAGAAGATAAATGATGTAGCCATTGTGGAGAAAATTTTATGATCTCTTACATCAAAATATAATTATGTTGTCTGCTCAATCGAAGAATCAAAGGATATAGATGAATTATCTCTTGATGAACTGCAAAGTTCTTTACTAGTTCATGAACAGAAGATGAACAGAAGTTCTGGAGCACAGGAGCATGCATTGAAGGCTTTTACTAATACTTATTCCAGCAACTATAGAGGAAGAGGTAGAGATAGAGGCCGAGGAAGAGGAAGAGGAAGAGGAGGAGGAGGAGGAGGAGGAGATCGTGGAGAAAGAGATTTCAGTAGAAATTTCAAAACCAACACTGATCAGTCTCAAGGCAGAGGTCGAAACCATGACAAATCCAAGGTAGAGTGTTACAGATGTCACAAATTTGGTCACTATGCATCAGATTGTTACACTAGACTTCCTAATGACAAAGAAAGAGATGAGAGTGCCAATTTTATCGAAAATAAGGAAGTAGAAACATTGTTAATGGCTGTCCATGCTAGAACAGAACATGAATCTGATATTTGGTATGTAGATACTGGATGCAGTAATCACATGTGCGGAAGCAAATTTTCTTTTTCATCTTTGGATGAAAAGTTTCGTTCTACTGTGGCTTTTGGTGATTGTTCAACTGTAGAAGTGATGGGGAAATGTGACATCAAGATTAAAACCAAGAATGGTTTTGTGGAAACAATTTCTAATGTGTTGTATGTTCCTGACTTGAAAAGTAATTTACTTAGTGCTGGTCAGTTGCAAGAAAAAGGTTATGTCATCACTATCAAGAAGGGAGAGTGTGAAATTTATGATCCTGAGAGATGAGCTATTGCACTAGTTCAAATGAGCTCCAATAAATTGTTTCCACTGAGGATTGATAACATTCAATCTTGTTTGATGGCTGAAGTAAATGATTCATCATGGCTGTGGCACTTCCGATATGGTCACTTGAGTTTTGGAGGCTTGAAGACACTCCAACAGAAAAACATGGTCAGTGGTCTTCCTCAAATTACAGCACCCTCCAAATTTTGTGAAGAATGTGTTGTTGGCAAACAACCTCGCTCTCAATTTCCCAAAGGAAAGTCATGGAGAGCAAAGGATGTTCTGGAGCTGGTACATTCAGATCTTTGTGGTCCGATAAACCCAACGTCTAATAGAGGTAAACGGTATTTAATCACTTTTACAGATGATTTTTCGAGAAAAACATGGGTTTATTTTATGGAAGAAAAGTCTAAAGTTTTTTCAACATTTAAAAGCTTCAAAGTACGTGTGGAAAATGAAGCAGGAAAAACCATTAAGGCTTTCCGAACTGATCGTGGTGGTGAATATTGCTCAAAAGAATTTGAAGTATTCTGTGCAGATCATGGCATTCGGAGAGAGCTTACAACTGCATATACACCACAGCAAAATGGTGTGTCAGAAAGGAAGAACAGAACCATCCTCAATATGGTGAGAAGTATGCTATTGAGAGGAAGCATTCAAAAAACTTTCTGGCCAGAGTCAGTGAATTGGAGCGTTCATATTTTAAACAGAAGCCTAACTTTTTCTGTTAAAAATATGACACCGGAGGAGGCATGGAATGGGAGAAAACCAACAGTAGATCATTTTAGAATTTTTGGATGCATTGCATATGCCCATGTGCCGGATGAAAGAAGGAAGAAACTTGACGATAAGGCTGAAAAATGTGTCTTTCTTGGTGTAAGTGAGTCTTCCAAAGCATATAAGTTGTTTAATCCGTTGACTAAGAAGATTGTTATTAGCAGGGATGTTACTTTTGATGAGGAAAACACTTGGGAATAGAATAGGCAGCAGCCTACTTCCCAAATCCTCTGTGATAGTGACGCAGAACAAGAGCAATTTTCAACACCTTGTACGTTTGAAAATTTATCAGATTCAGCCCCTATAACTCCACCACCAGATGCTGTAGCAAATGAAGAAACAACTCAAACTCTTGGGCGTGTTAGAAGAAGGCCTGTTTGGATGAAGGATTACAAGGTAACTGGAATTGAAGATCCAATTACTCACTTTGCTTTGTTTTCAGATTGCGATCCTACATGTTTTGAGAGTGCTGTAAAGGAAGAAAATTGGAGAAAAGCAATGGATGATGAAATTGATGCCATCAAACGAAATGATACTTGGGAGTTGTCTGATCTTCCAAAGGGACAGAAAACCATTGGACTGAAGTGGGTGTTCAAAACAAAGTTGAAGGAAAATGACGAAGTTGATAGGTACAAGGCACGTTTAGTGGCCAAGGGGTATAAGCAACAATATGGAATCGACTTATACAGAAGTATTTTTTCCTGTTGCTAAGCATGATACAATCATATTGGTTATCGCATTGGCAGCTCAAAATTCTTGGCCTATTTTCCAGCTAGATGTCAAGTCGGCGTTCTTACATAGACACTTGGAGGAACAGGTATTTGTTGAACAATCCCCTGGTTATATTGAAATTGGAAATGAGCATAAGGTTTATAGATTAAAAAAGGCCCTCTATGGTCTAAAACAAGCTCCTCGAGCTTGGTATAGTCGCATTGAGGGCTATTTTCTAAAAGTTGGTTCTTCGAAATGTCCTTATGAGCATACACTTTTTGTTAAGATTGGGGATGAAGGAAAAATGCTCATTATCTGTTTGTATGTTGATGATCTCATTTTTACTGGAAATTGTGATGCCATGTTTAAGGAATTCAAGAAGTCAATGATGGATGAGTTTGAAATGTCCGATCTCGGATTGATGCATTACTTTCTTGGCATAGAGGTAGTGCAATCTGGGAAAGGGATCTTCATTTCTCAGAAGAAGTATATAAAGGAAATTCTAGAAAGATTTCAGATGATGGATTGCAATCCAGTTAACACTCCTGTTGAACTTGGTTTGAAGCTGCACAAAGATCCTACTGGAAAGAAAGTTGACAGCACACTTTACAAACAAATTGTAGGCAGTTTGATGTATCTCACTGCTACAAGGCCTGACATAATGTACTCTGTGAGTTTAATCAGCAGGTACATGGAGAATCCCACAGAAATGCACTTGCTGGCAGCCAAGAGAATTCTCCGTTACTTGCAAGGAACGCGAGACTTTGGACTAGTTTATAAGAAGAGTGAAAAGTCCAATCTTCTTGGGTATACGGACAGTGATTATGCTGGTGATCGCGGTGACAGGAAAAACACTTCAGGCTATGCTTTTATGTTCGGGTCCGGTGCTATTTCATGGTCGGCTAAGAAGCAACCAATTGTCACTTTGTCTACTACAGAGGTCGAGTTTGTAGCTGTGACTGCTTGTGCTTGTCAAGCTATTTGGTTGAGGAGACTTTTGGAGGAGTTAAAATTCAAGCAAGCAGAAGCCACTAAGATTTTTTGTGACAATGATTCAGCAATTCAGCTATCCAAGAATCCGGTGCTACATGGAAGAAGCAAGCACATTGATGTGAAGTTTTATTTCTTAAGAGATCTTAGCAATAATGGAACAATTGATCTGATTTACTGCAGGAGCGAAGATCAAGTTGCCGATATTTTCACCAAGGCTTTGAAGACGGAGTCATTCATGAAACTTAGAAGGCTGCTAGGTGTATGTACAATCAAAGACGTAAACTGACTGTTAGCAAACATCAGTTTAAGGGGGAACTGTTGAAAGTTTAGTCGTAGTTTTCTGTTGGCAGTTGACCTAGTCTTTAGGAGTTTTAATTCTTTTTAATTGCAGCAGTTTGCAGGTTGTTTTGATTTTTAGGAATTAGTGGAGTAAAGAGTTATGCTTGCTTTAGGAGTCATGTGCTTTATTTTTTTGGAGTAAGTTGATAATAGGACTGATATGTGTCCTGTTTAAATGGATTATCTGTTAAGTATTTGCCTATATATAGGCTTGAAGTTATGAATAAAACGACTAAGTTCTCCAGCAAATTCCTTTCTCTTCTTACGTATTCTTTGTTTTTCTCCTTCTAAATTCTCTATCAGTGGTATCACAATATACGTGGTTTCTTGTTGGATTTTTGCTGCTTTTGGTGGATTGATGTTTGGTTATGATATTGGTATTTCTGGAGGAGTTTCTGCTATGGACGATTTCTTGATTAAATTCTTCCCACATGTTTATCAAACAAAGTTACATGCTAAAGAAAATAACTATTGCAAATATGATAATTGGCTTCTCCAACTCTTCACTTCATCCTTATACATATCCACTCTTTTCGTGGGTTTTTTTGCTTCAAAAGCTTCTACTAAATTAGGAAGAAAGATAACTATTTTGATCGCGTCAATCTTTTTCATTGTTGGAGCTGTATTGAGTGCTGTCGCGGAGAACAAGTTGATGCTTATTTTTGGTAGAATTTTGTTTGGTGTTGGTGTTGGATTCGGAAACGAGACTGTTCCGTTGTTATTTTAAAATTAGGTTATGTATTTTAACCGCGTCTGAGCATGTATCTCATTTTGTTACATGACAAAAAAGGTAATCTAGCATTACAAATATATATCGTATTTGAATCTACTTCCTATCCTAACTGAATTATTGTTCAACTTTGCAGGTTCAGGAGATGTCAAATGATTTTACATTCACGAATGAAGTCATGCAACTAGCTTGATTGTTTGAAATTATATTTTTTCCGTTCAGATTTTCAATTGCTCATTCTACACATATTTGAATAGAGTATTATATAGGAACACATGCGTCCAGAAACTAGTATATATTTATGGTGCCTTTACGTCGTGCTTGATTCATGATCGTCCATAGTAAATTGTTGAAATATGATGAACTTTTGGATGCAAGATGATAAACGACTGTATATTTCTGTGCCATCATGGTTCGTCTGTTTCCATGGTCGAAAGAGTGTGGATGCAGCACCTTATTTGGAAGAAACTCTTCTAAAATGTATTGGCTTTTATTTTGTGATCAAAACTACTCTGCAACCTTCAAAAGGCTTTTGATCAGATTTTTACTTTTATATGTTGCATTGCTTATAATCTTACTTCTAGTTTGATATACTTCTTCATTATGTTGCAAAGTGAAGTACTTTGACTCTCAAAATTATATATAGTCAAACTTAGATGATTTAACATGAGGAAAAATATACAATCCAATAGAAATAATTGTATTTATTTAGTATTACAAGTGCATACCCCATCCAACTTCAAAGACCTTAATGGTTAACCAGCGTACGTGTGGGATTCCAACTTTCGTAATAAAACAATTAATTTCATTTTGGTTATTGGTATGTATCTATAAAAAGAGGATATTACGTAGCTAGCTATCACGCATCAAGGCCCAAGGATGCCAGCTTTCGTAAAATACTTTTACGTTGAATAGTCTTGTAGAGAAAAATTTAGTCGGGAAGACCTTCTGCTAGTTCAAGATCGTTAATTAAGATCGAAAGAGTCAATTAAAGAAGAGGATGGGCATTTTGGATAAGAGAAAAGAAAACTTTTCGATTTGGGTAGAATACAAACGTACAAGACCATCCCCCTATTTATACTCATCTATGGATGGTTATAGAATATTACAAGATCTAGACTATTCTATGATTTTTTTTACAAATATTATTATCTCTAGAATATCTACAAGAAAATTCTAGTTATTTTATCTTCTACTCTAGAATATCTACAAGAAAATTCTAGTACTATTAGGTATACGAGTTTCTAATCTCAACTATTTATCAAATTATATATACATCAACTGTTCCCAAAAACACTAGGAAAATGGAACAACTTATAGTTGATGCATGTTTTTGATAAATAGTGTTGGTGATAAATCAGATATGAAACTCAAAAATCAGATATTTTAAGTATGTTTTTAACCACCAACTCAAGTAAAGAATGTCAACTTTTGAACCCTAAAGCGGGAATCAAAACCATATTTCAAAACGAGGCTTTGCACATCATGACTCAATACAACAATAATAACTACTTATATCTCAGTCTAGATCGTGATCACTTTACTTATATTCCTTTTCGTTTTGAAATTATATCTACGAATGTCATTAACACTTAAAATCAAGGGTCTTAATTTAAAGATCATGACTATTTAGGCCTATACACACGTCTAGTTATCAAAAGACACAAAAAAATATAAGCAAAAAATAAAGAGAAAATTTCAATAGATTCAAATAAAATTACAAGAAAATAGGAATTGAAATAATATCACACCTTTCCTAAAAAAAATTACCTAAATAGTTTCCTTATCTTCCTAGGATTCCAATTGAAACAATGATGTTTATAGCGGTAATATTGTGCTAAATGTATAAAACTTTAGGAAAAAGAATCGACTAAATAAAACTTTAGTCTAAATAATATAGGATTACAATTTCTAATCCTACCTAAATTAGGTCTTATACCATTATAAATAAACGTAGTTTGGTGGCTATTTTCTATTAACAAATAGTAGAGAGTTCATAACTTTATAAATAAAATATCTTTCTTCAGGAAAAAAAGTTTTTCATTGCGAAAATGCTGAACGTTAGAATGAATAATTCTAAGATCACAGTATACGTGGTATCTTGTTGGATTTTTGCTGCTTTTGGTGGATTGATGTTTGGTTACGATATTGGTATTTCTGGTGGAGTTTCTGCTATGGATGATTTCTTGATTAAATTCTTCCCACATGTTTATCAAACAAAGTTACATGCTAAAGAAAATAACTATTGCAAATATGATAATTGGCTTCTCCAACTCTTCACTTCATCCTTATACATATCCGCTCTTTTCGCGAGTTTTTTTGCTTCAAAAGCCGCTACTAAATTAGGAAGAAAGATAACTATTTTGACTGCGTCAATCTTTTTCATTGTTGGAGCTGTATTGACAGAGGCGTATCCAGGAGGGGGTCACCGGGTTCACGTGAACCCATGCTCCCCTCCTGAAATCATATATAGTAGTGTTATATTTTTTAAAAATATTTAAATATAGATATGTGAACCCACACTTAAAGTATTATACTATGCGATTATGTTTGGTGCATCTCTCTAAGTGAGGTTAGAAATTTGAATCTTTTAGTTATCTTGTTTTATTTTTCTTTTTAAATTTGGGCAATGTCTCTCTAAGTGGTTTGGATAGGTAAAAATAACTTTGGACCTATAATTTTAAAATTTTAATTATTTTTAGTGATAAAAATCTAAATGTTAAATCGATTAAATTTATATCTTAGATTCACTTTTTTGTAATAGTGCACCCATCATCTCAAAATCCTGAATACGCCTCTATGTATTGAGAGCTGTCGCGGAGAACAAGTTGATGCTTATTTTTGGTAGAATTTTGTTTGGTATTGGTGTTGGATTCGGAAACGAGACTGTTCCGTTGTTTTTAACTGAAGTTGCACCAATCCAGCACAGAGGAGCTGTGAATATCATGTTTCAATTATTTGTGACTATAGGAATATTCATAGCAAATCTTGTTAACTATGGAACTTCAATGATACATCCAAATGGTTGGAGAATGTCACTTGGATTTGCAGCTATTCCCGCGGTGATTCTGTTTATTGGTAGTTTTGTGATCACTGACACCCCTACGAGTCTAGTTGAGCGTGGTAATGAGGAACAGGGGAAGTCCACGCTCATGAAGATTAGGGGTGTCAGTGATGTTGAGGCTGAGTACAAAGAAATCATGGCAGCGTGTGAACAAGCCAAGCAAGTTAAGCAGCATTCGTTGAAGAACTTACTGAAGCCTGCTAGCATTCCGCCTCTTGTGATTGGTGTGTTGTTGCAAATCTTTCAGCAATTTACTGGAATCAACGCCATTATGTTTTATGCGCCTGTTCTGTTTCAGACTATGGGATTCAAGGCCAATGCCTCGCTTCTATCCTCTATCATTACCGGAATTGTTAATGTTGGCAGCACATTCGTTTCGATCTACCTTGTTGACAAGGTTGGAAGGAGAAAATTGCTCCTTCAAGCTTGTTGTCAGATGTTAATTTCTCAGTTGGCAATCGGAGCAATTTTGGTGACAAGTTTATCGGAGACAGGAACGTTGAACAGGACACTTGCAGCAGTAGTGGTGCTGCTCGTGTGTACGTATGTAATGTCGTTCGCGTGGTCATGGGGACCTCTTGGTTGGTTAATTCCTAGTGAGACATTTCCATTGGAAACAAGGACAACTGGTTTTGCATTCGCGGTCAGCACAAACATGCTCTTCACTTCTATCATTGCACAACTTTTCTTAACTATGCTTTGCACTATGAAAGCCTACATTTTCTTCTTTTTCTCTGGATGGATCGTTGTCATGGGATTATTCGTCTACTTCTTCTTGCCTGAAACGAAGGGAGTTCCGATTGATTCCATGGTCGAAAGAGTGTGGATGCAACACCCTATTTGGAAGAGACTATTCTAAAATGTATTAAGTAGTTTTTTGTGATCAACATTTAGCTTTTGTTTGTAGGTTCAGTTTTATCATATGGATTAGAATATCAGTTTTTTTTTTGTCATCAAAAGTAGTCTGTTAGTTTCTTATTTGATGGTCTGTAGCTGCATTTTTGTTTTCTATTTGCTTCATTAATGTTCACATATCATTCAAATTAGAAATTTATAAACTGATCATCTCTTGCTTTTATGTTGAAACATTAAGAAGATCCACAATCAGATATTTCCTCCTATGAAGATGGCAAGTATGAAGATAAAAAAAATAAAATTTGAACTTTTACTATAAAATCAAGATGAATTAAACTTGTCCAATTTATTTGCTTTTGTCTTATTGTTGATCACTCCAATAATTGTTGTTAGAGAAAAAAGTGAGAACTCGTGTCCGAAGTCATAAAAGAGGAAGAAAAGGACCCGTGGCTCAAAGTCGTATTAAAAGGATATACATATCAACCAAGTCCAATATACAATATCTCGCTAGCTAATAACCAGAGGTGTATCCAGGATTTTGAGATGATGGGTGCACTATTATAAAAAGGTGGATCTAAGATATAAATTTAATTGATTTAACATTTAGGTTCTTATCACTAAAAATAATTAAAATTTTAAAATTATAGGTCCAAAGTTATTTTTACCTATCCAAACCACTTAGAGAGACATTACTCAATTTTAAAAAGGAAAATAAAACAAGATAACTAAAATATTCAAATTTCTAACCTCACTTAGAGAGGTGCACCCAACATAATCGCATGGTATAATACTTCAAGTGTGGGTTCACATATCTATAATTTAATATTTTAAAAAAATATAACACTACTGGGGAGCATGGGTTCACGTGAACCCGGTGACCCCCTCCTGGATACGCCTCTGCTAATAACAAGATAATAATATATAGCTAGCACACGTAATGATATTTCCAGGTGGAACGTCTTCATTAAGCAGCGTAGCTCGAATAGAGCGTATTCATTGATTGATGTATTTTTTTTAATCTATAAATTGTAATATTATTCACTCGTAAAAGATTAATTTTTGGCAATACTAAGTAATATACTTAGCTCTCAAGAACACAAATATGTATTCGATTTCGGAATTTGTTGCACGAAGTTAGCTCCGTTGAGTTAAAATCAAGCATTATTATGTCATTAATTTATATTTTTATATTTTCATTTTCAATTACGCTTATTTAACTATATATACTATTTGCTTAACAATAAGCTAATAAGTTAAATCGATCCACATATCTTATACTTGATCTTAAAAAATAAAATAGTTCCCACCAATTGCTTGCCTCATTCAGATGGTACACCACCTTCTCCGACGGGCCTACAACCATCTCCGCCCGCTCGATCGCTGGAGATTCCAAAATCCAAAAGAATTTCGCAATTTCGGATTTGACTCCCCTCCATTCTATCAAGTATACAGAGACATGTGTCCTATTTAATTTTTAAAGGTTAAAATTACATTAACAAATATTATAACCATAATTAAGTCAACAAATTTTGAAAAACTACTCTCCAAATTTGGTAAGAGCAAAATATTCCCCACAAAAATTTGATGTACATTAATTCCATCTTATATTGAAACCAAATTAAATACTCCTAACACATTTATTAAATGCATAGGCGAAGTTAAATGTGACGTTTATGTATTATGCTAGTTTGAAATGAAATAAATCTCTAAATATTTATTAAATGCATATGTGAAGTTAAATGACATGTTTATGTATTATGCTAGTTTGAAATGAAATAAATCTCGATTCAATAATTTGATTTTATTTTTTAATTTTTCATTCGGTGTTCGTTACTCACATTGGAGCCCGACTAAATTTGAATTTGTGCTAGGAAATCTTTTTTTTTTTATTTCCCACCCGGTGTCCTGTAGTCCCACATTGGAGCCGTGGAGTCCTTTTTTTCCCCGAGACCTCCTGGTCAAGGATGACAGAGTACTTACCACTCCACAATCCTTGTTGGTGATAGTTCGATTTTCGATGATTTATACCCTCCCCAATTTTGGGTTGATCCGAATGCATGACCCGATTTGAAATGTGACCCATCACTTCCGCCCCGAATCCGACGAACATTCCTCGCTCGCCCTTTCATACTTTTCCGATTCAGAAGACTTTTCCTCTTACTTTTGCCGCTCTCAAGCTTTTACATTACAAACCGAACGCCACCGGAAAATCCTCTGTAAGTCGCCGAGAAATAGAGAGGATTTAGTAGAGATATAGGAAAATCATCGATCAAATGGCTCGCCAAGCGACCAAACTGATCGTAAATCTGTCAACAAAGCTGAGTTCTAGCAATCCAACATTCGCTGCTCAGAACAGGTTGTTTGGATCGGCACCGCCTCAGCCGGCTGTGTTCGTTGATAAGAACACACGTGTCATCTGTCAAGGCATTACGGGGAAGAACGGTACCTTCCATACCGAGCAGGCCATCGAGTATGGCACCAAAATGGTAAGTGATGCTTTTTTCTTGGTAATAGATGTGGATCCAAAATTTTAGAAGGATGCACAAATAAGTACAATACGTCAAAATTTAATATAATTATCATTTATAGTTTGACTGTAAGGGAAGCCTAGGTGCAATGGAAAAGTTGTCACTGTGTGATCTATATGTCATGAGTTTGAGAGGTGGAATAACTACTAATGCTTGTGTTAGGCTAGGCTGTATTTTTTTGTTTTTGGTTGATAACAGTGGTATGCGTGCTTTGCTTCATTTATAGTTACTGCATATGTTGGCATAATAGTTGTTTTGCTCATACTCATGTCAAAAAACTCATTGTATGATGTGCACCCAACGGTATGTCATTGTGTGGTCAATCAGGTGGGTGAAAATCACGAGAAACTAGGCTTCATTTCTGGTAGTGGTAGAAAATGCTGGTATTTTTTCCCTATATGTCTGCTTTTTATAGTTATTGCATATGTTAGTATAATAGTTCTTTTGCTAATACTCATGTCAAAAGTCTTTGTATGATGTGCACCCAACGGTATGTCCTTGTGGCCAATGAGGTGGGTGAAAATCATGAGAAACTAAACTTCAATTCCTTGTAGAGGTAGAAAATGCTGGTAATATTTTCCTATCTGTCGTATCTATGTATTGGGGGAAAATATATCTGGTATGTGTCAGATAGCGATACCTGCTGGTATAGTTGAGGTGGGCAAGCTAACGTACATGACACCATTACCCAAAAAGGTTCTTTTTGGATGTTTTGAACTCCTTGTGTCTTCAAGGTCTTCTCTTCATATTTTGTTTTCCGAATTTTCCTTAAAATTGTCACTGCCAGTAATGCTGCTAAATGTTTTAGAGTTTGTTGCTATTTGCAGCCATCAGGTTGATTTCATTTGAACAAGTATTTGCATTCATTTCTATTGTTATGTTCCTTCTCTATTTGTATCCTATGAAGAAAATGCTAATTTGTGTATGATATGCTTCTATTGAAAAAAGTCTACTCTTTAATGAAAATGATTTGGGAAGTTTTGTTCTTGTTTTTATTATGGATTTGCTCTTTTTTACTTTGGGCATAATGATAGACATCTGAAAAGAGATAATATCTGTTTCTCATTATTACTTTCATTTGGTTAAATAGGTTGGTGGAGTGACACCCAAGAAGGGTGGAACAGAACACTTGGGTCTTCCTGTCTTCAACACTGTTGCAGAGGCAAAAGCAGAGACGAAAGCTAATGCTTCGGTGATCTATGTACCTCCTCCTTTTGCTGCAGCTGCTATTATGGAGGGATTGGAGGCTGAATTGGACTTAATTGTTTGCATCACAGAGGGAATTCCTCAGCATGATATGGTAAGATACAAATCCCTTCTATTGGAATTTTCTCGTTTCCCCCTTATTATAGGTTAGAGAATTGTACACCTCTTCTGAAATTTCGTGCCCAAACAAACTAAGACACGTAAAAGAAATAGAAGGAGCACCTGTCTCTGAGACACATAAATATAATCATTTATGGTTGACTGTCTCTGTTTGTTCTTCACATAAGTAGCACCTGGAACACAATTGGTATTTCATCTTCTTCATGTTTTCCTGTGTCGGTACTACTTCTCTGGTCAGCAGCCATGTGAAAAAATTGACCTTGTATGGAATTTTTGTCCCCCATATCATCTTCCAAGGCCACTGTTTGATCCTGGTATTTATTTATTATCATAGTCAAGCACACTATTTTTCTTCATTGTGCAGAAAATGAAATGATGCAAGGGATTAAAGCCCTTTAAATGTCCCTTAGAATTTCTAAAAGAACGTTTTGGCCAGATTTTTATAATATTATTTTGCCTTAGAATGCCCATTCAAGATTTAAAAAGAAATGTGTTGGCCTGGCCATAAGACATTTGTAATATTTGTTTTATGCTATCTAAGTGTCAACCCTGTCAATTGTTGCTTTTGTTGCGTTGAATGATTTGACAATTTGAAACAACCATCTGAGCTTTGGATGAGTAACTTGAGGAGAGAGTAATCTTATAATTGAAGTTTCAATCATTAGATCTTCTAGGGATTCTGCTGAACCTTAGTCATGATCTGCGTTTTTTTTATCTTTCATAATATGCATTTCGAAATGGATCTTCCATATTATGCTTACATAGTTACATAAGTCTTTCAGCTATTTTTCAACAAGCTTGTTTTGAGTCAACAATATTGAGATCTTGTAGCCTGGAAACTGCATTCTAAGGTAATGAATGCATCAAGATGGAAATGACAACTGAATAGGACAAGGTTTCTCAAGAACTGTGCATTATAGACTATTTCTTCATTGTATCACATTCTTGGTAGTTTTGTAATAGTAAACTTGGGACCTAAATGGATGATAATAAACTTGAATTGAGGCACTAGCACTATTATATGGGTTGGAACTCTAGTTGTGAGCTGCTTGATCCAACAAAAAGATACGGAATAGAGGAAAAACTATGATAAGCTTATGCTGATTGCAAGTCATCATCCCCTAGATGAGTTTTTTTTTTGTGTTATCATAAATTGTTTCTGTTTTTTTGCGGGGGGGGCTTCTTTCTTTTGTTTTTGGGTTGATTCAATAAATGTTACAATTGGGATAAGCTTGTTAGGTGAACTTGCACCTTTCTGTTTTCACTCTGTTATTCTCTCACTAGCTTGTTTTCTTTGTTTGGTTTTTTTTCCATGCAATATAGGTTCGTGTAAAAGCTGCTCTTAAGAAGCAATCAAGAACTCGGCTGATTGGTCCGAATTGTCCAGGTATCATAAAACCAGGAGAGTGCAAAATTGGTATTATGCCTGGATACATTCACAAACCAGGACGTATCGGAATTGTTTCTCGATCTGGCACACTGACATATGAAGCAGTAAGATTTATTCTCTGGAAACATGTGGTATATAGAACTTGTTTAAATTTTACATACTCATGACGAGCCACTAAAGATTTTGAAGCTTAGAAGATTCTCTTGAATACATCCGGGGAAAAAAGGATTCCATTACATATTTCCTTTTTTCAAAACCCTACCTGTTCATCGTAACACCACGTTTGTAGACCTTTTTTGTCTTTTACTTGGGTATGTTGTTGTTGTTATTGTTGTTGCATTTCTATGGCTTTCCCCTTTCACCACATTGGTCCTAGAAGTTTATCTTTTGAAATGCTAATAGGCTTGCTATATCTAGGAAGAAAATCAATCCTTGAAATATAATTTCTGGCTCAATTATGCTGTTGTGATGTGTTAGCCATACACAGGTCAATTTGTTACTTTTCTATGTTTTTTTTACTAATGAGATTTGAGGTTCTCATCATTGAATTATGAATGTGTATATGCGTCCCAACGCCGACACCTTGAATGTTGGGAAGATATAGATAATAGAAGTCAAAAAGTTTTTTCTTGAATCTGGTTCCTGCGTCTCATATAAATTAGATATTCTCTTAAAATATGGCACCGGGAATGATCAGATCTGAATCCTGAGGAATAGTATCTACTTTATATGTGGTCCTTGATGTTAATATTTGCTGTACACTAAAGTTCGGTTGTGAATTTTTTCTTTTGGTTTTTCTGATTTTCTGATTTATTCTTTTATTGTTCTGTGATTTCTAGGTTTTCCAAACTACTGCTGTTGGCCTTGGGCAATCAACCTGTGTAGGGATTGGTGGTGATCCTTTCAATGGTACAAACTTTGTTGATTGCTTAGAGAAATTTATTGCTGATCCACAAACGGAAGGTAAACCTTATTGAAGGATTAATTTAGCTAAGCTTAGTGTAAAACATGATTACAATGGCATTTATTTCTTCTGTGTGTGTGTGTGTGTGGTGAACTTTTATTGATAGACAACAATAAGATAATAATCTATTTAAGAAATATCAGATTTCTAAGTTACTTAAAATTTGTTGCTGCCATAGTGCAATAGTGTAGTAAACAACAAGACTTTGTAGGAGAAAATTTGCTAAAGGGCTTCTATCAGTGGAGATGAGCCTGCCAAGCCACCAAAAAATGGGAAGAACATAAATTTCTTACCATTTACCTTGGTGACCTTCCACAAGTGTCCAACCGAGAGAAAGAACTGTTTGCAGTTTCTTATCAGATTCATCGTCTCCAGAAATGGATTCTTCCTTTTGTCATTATCGTTGTTGGACCTTTAGACTTTTTACTTTATTACTCTCTACTCTTTACTGAAATTTGTTCGGTTCACAAATGTTTCTGCTTTTCCCAGACTTGTATGTTTCCTTTAACCTATATATAGTCCATTTGTACGGAATTGGGAATGAGGTGATACCAGAAGTTAGAAGATCTATGCACCATCTTGAAAGAAGATTAAGAACATCCTATCTAAATACACGTGCTTGTTGTTTGCCAGGTATTGTTCTTATTGGTGAAATTGGTGGCACAGCAGAAGAAGATGCTGCAGCCCTCATAAAGGTTCGTGATGATTTAAATACCTATGTCAGAGAAAAGTATTCCAAATGTCTGGTTTAAACTGTTGTATAAGAGGCCTCATTTTAGTTCTTTTGTGGTGATGTGAATTTCTCTCCATCTTGGTTTGGAAAATTGTTTATGATAGAGTCCAAGCCGTATTTTTGAGGGGCATACAGTCAAGAGTAACATTAATCTTATTGGTAAATATTATAATTTCTTTCAAATATGGCACTATATAATTTAAATGAGGCATGTTTTGCTATTGGGTAAGAAGGACTTTTATCAGTCAAGGAAAAATGCGGTATAGGGGTTATATTTTGTCTCTACTAAAGTTTATTCTTATTTGTTGAAATAATTATTAGCGATGGTTTATTTATCAAAATTCCACAATTGGTCAGATTTAGGCAGTATATTTGTTTTAGTTTTTTTTTTTTCATTTTTTTATTTCATGACCACATAAGTCTAGTAGAATAGGAGTACAATATATATTTTTTCTTTTTTGACAAGTCATTTGATCTTTGTTTTATTTCAAAAGAGAAAACATCTTTCGAACAAACATGATCTGTTGTTATCCATGTCAAGGTTGTACTCCATCTAATAAAATTCAGTGTTGTAAGAAACTGGATGAGATGGTAGTTGTTCCAATAGGTACAAAATTCCTTCTGGCAGGTATGTTATGGCCGTACATGTTGTCAAGGTAAAACTAGTAAAATAACTGCACCTCTATCATTCTTCTTGATCTCTTGCTTTAGTCCCACAACTGCATGTGAGATTTGACACCTTTGACCTTCCCATGTCCCAAAAATTCACACCTGTTATCTTTTCAGCTGTCACTTTTTCCCCAAAAATATATCCCCTAGTTTTAGGTTTACCTTCCCAACTGGGTAAAACTACCAGTGAGCACATTTCTCTCTTGACTGAAGATTGTTGTCCCACTTCTATTGGGAATGTCGATTTCTGTCTTTTTCTTATTGTACTTCTTATATACTCCACTTGGATTTTGAAACTTTCCCTTGAAAGGGCTAAAGTACCTCTTGAGGTGGAATTCTAATTCTACGCCTTTATGTTTTTGACTTCAACCTGTGAAAAAGAGAACATTCTTAAGACCACTTAGACCAGATGTATTTTCGCTTTCTTTGCCTGGCTCTTTGTTGAATCTTGTTTTGTGGTTCATCACTTTGACCTTCATTCCACGAATAAGCAGTGTTTCAGTTATCATCCATGTCTTTAATTTTAAGCTTTTGATCCTGCATCTGCTTGCACTGATCCATGATTCCTATATGGGAGTTTTAAGAAAGTTAATGTTGTTGCCCCTAAAGTAAAGGACAAGATGCTCCTTTAGCTGCTTCTATTTTTGAGAGGATATCCAGAACTTTGGCCTATTATCATGTCAGAAATTTCTAAACATCCTGTTCCTAGCCATGTTTCTGAGGTTGATAGCATTTTTAGTTGTGCTGAATAATGTTTAGTTTTCACTATTGCTTATGTATTTTGCTACTGAACAGGAAAGTGGAACTCAAAAGCCTGTAGTTGCTTTTATTGCTGGATTGACTGCTCCCCCTGGACGGCGAATGGGTCATGCTGGAGGTACTTGTTGTTCATAAAATATTTCAACTTTTGATTACACCCTCCACCTCCCCCAACCCTGGGCTAACCAAATGATCTGGAATTTTATTAGAGGTACTGTTGTTCATAAAATATTTCAACTTTTGATTACACCCCCCACCTCCCCCAACCCTGGGCTAACCAAATGATCTGGAATTTTATTAAATCCATTCTAGTTACATACAAAGAAGTATAAGGGGATGATGTTCCATGTTTAGTTTATGTTGTTCTACGTGCCCTTAAAAAGAAATCTCCCCTCCATATTTTTTTTTGTCATTTTATAATGTTTGATCAGAAGTTTTATTGTCGAATTTCTTATATACCTATATTTGGTGAAAGTCATATGATGGGATTCTATGTGAATAATGAACTATGCTTTCCATTTCCATGGTCCCTCAAACCAAAAATAATGGAAGAAAATAAAAGAATGCATCAGAATTGCTTGTTATTGATACTAATGGAAACTATCTGCTAATTATTGATATCCACAATTATTGAGGATACTTTTGTGATACCTGGGTTCATTCTCTTTTCCTCGTCCCATTCCCGTTAGTATCTTTTCTTGGAAATTACCAGGAAGGGGAATGGTCACTCTTCTACTGTGTTGCTTTGCTGCATTATCATGTCGATGATTGAATATTGCATGAACTATAAAAAGATGCTTCAGTTTACCTGCTGTCACGCCTAGAGAAATAGTTTAATCCTGAATTTTTTGAATTGCAGCTATTGTATCGGGGGGAAAGGGAACAGCCCAAGACAAAATCAAGGCACTAAAAGAAGCTGGGGTTACAGTATGTGAATCTCCCGCGAAAATTGGAGTTTCAATGCTCGAAGTGTTCAAACAGAGGGGTCTCGTGTAAGCCTGTGGCGCAACAATATCTTCATTTGAAAATTGTTTTTGCTTGTTTTGTTCGCGGGCATGCGCGAAATTATGATGCCCTGTTATCCCACCATAACCCATTTTTTGCAGATAATAACAAAGAGAATTTGATGGGATATGAAACATTATCCAAGAACCATCAATAAACTGTGATGGTTTATTGTTATTTAGGTCTGAATTTTCATGTTATGACAAGATGTTGCAACAATGCAAATACATATATGTTTGTATTGTATGTATTGAGAGCATGCTTTTGGACCAAAGCAAATTCATAATACAAGACTCTTATTATCCTTCCTCTGATTGACTTGCTGTTTTCTACCCTTGCTCTTTTGGCCTTCAGTTGCTATATAATAAATTTTATGTTGAATAGGTGCAGTATGGAGAGACAAAATATATGCAAATTTTATTCCTATCTCATGGAGAGACTTTTTCCGATGGCTTGTGTAACACATGATTAAAAAAGACTATAGAAGCAAAGGAGATATAGCAACTACTAAAGAAAGTACGAAAAAAGATTTAAAAAATGCTCTTAAACTATGTAAAAAGTATGATAAGTTACAACAATTGACAATTCAAAATATTTAAAATATATATATATATATGAAAAATTTATGATCAAAGATAAATTTGTTTAAATGTTGAACTCTGAATGTGTCAACATAAATTGGGACATAGGAAGTATATGAATTATTATCAACTATTAATCAAAATACATATCAATTATCCATTATTCATTTTTTCTGTCTAAAGTCTAAACAATGATACATTTTAGATAAAGAAGTGAGAACAACGGATAATTAAGATGTATTCTAATAAATAATTGGTGATAGTTCAAATAAAAAACTCGTACATCATATGGTTCATATACAAAAACTCAAATAAATAAATGAAACATCAGTAGCATATAGAAGGTACTGGAAACTAGAAAGTGGATAAACTCACTTCCCTGTTTAGAGCACAAAAATTCTCTAACAATGGCTTCTTCTTCATCATACAAAAAATTCGAGACCCGAAAACGAGATCCAGACCCAAAATCCGCTGTTCTATTGGTGATTGATATGCAGAACTACTTCTACTCCATGGGTAAACCGATTCTACCAGCAATCAAAACCACAATCGATCTCTGCCGGCGGAATTCCGTGCCGGTGATATTCACGCGCCACCGTCATAAGTCACCGGAGGATTACGGCTTGATTTACGAGTGGTGGAACGGTGATATTATCAGAGATGGAACCGTTGAAGCTGAACTTATACCGGAGTTAGATCGGAGAGACGGTGATTTGGTGGTCGAAAAACACACTTACAGTGCCTTCAGAGGTATTTTTTTTTTCCACTAATTTTGTTTTTACAGTCATTTTCTTCTGGTTGCTCTGTACTCTGTAGTTACTTTTTTTTTGTTTACTTATAACTTTTTGATGAAATTTTAGCTGGTTGTTTTAGCCAAAAGTTGTCAAAAAACATAATTAAACTGTCACATTTTGTGAATTTCATTGGCATAATATACAAATGTCTAGACAAGTAGACATTTAAACTTGTATAATATTGAATAAATAGATAAACACATCCTACATTGTAATTCACCTGAAATACGCTCGTCCTACTACATACGTGTATCCTACATTGTAATTCACATGAAATACACTTGTCTTACATGGAAACTGATTTGTATTATGTGTCTATTTATTCAATTTTATACAAGTTTAAGTGTCTTCTTGTGTGCACACAAAATTATTGGACGTAGATGCTAACTGAGGTCGAGATAAATGACATGCTTATGTATTATGCCAATTTGAGACCTCAACTAGATATTGTCCATTTTAAGTGAAAGGTCAAAAAACATACCTGAAGTATTTGGTTTTTCGAGTTTCATAAGTTTTTCATATGAACTATTACCAAATGTTTATCGAAACACACCTCAACTATAAGTTCTTTTCTTTTCGTACTTAAAATATCAATATTGTTTAGGTAGGACAAGGAACAACAAATAGTTGAGGTCTGTTTTGGTAAATAACTGGGTGTTACTTGGTCAACTCAACATTCATGTGTCTTTTAATACAAAGAGCTTGGGTCAGTAAAGATAACAAGGAATAGTTGACGTATGAAACTCACGAGAAAATTGATAGTTAATGTGTGTTATTGACCATTACCTCTTTTAGCAAATGATTTTATGGACCTTTTAAAGTACTGTCTAAGGATTTTTTTTGAGTAAACCGAAAATGTCTCAATCTTATATTTTGCAAATTATTGTACATGTTAGATCACAATCTAATGTTTTGTACGTAAAGTTATTCAATATACGAGCAAACATTAGACTTGAATCTAACCTTATCTGAAAAGGTAACTTTATAAGGAATATATTTGCATACCTTTGCAGATACAAACTTAGAGGAGAAATTGTTGGAAATGGGGATAAAGGAGGTAATAGTGACTGGAGTAATGACCAATCTGTGCTGTGAGACCACAGCCAGAGAGGCATTTGTTAGAGGGTTTAGAGTCTTCTTTTCCACAGATGCAACTGCAACTTCCTCAGCAGAACTACATGATGCTACATTGAAGAACTTAGCTTATGGTTTCACTTATTTGGTTGATTGCAAAAGGATTCAAGCTGCCTTCTCAATTCCCTGAGCACTCAAGAGTCGAGGTATGATAATCTATTGTACTTGATTTCTTCAAAAATATCGATAAGTGCGTGTTGGATCCTGAGAACTTAGGAGTAGGGTACTAAACCTGTGTGGCTCGGACTCTTTAAAAAATGCCGGTAGGTGTGTGTTGGATCCTGAACACTCGAGAGTTAAGGTACAACAATCTATGTTGCTCGAACTTTTCAAAAAATGTTGATATGCGAGTGTTGGATCCTGAGCACTTAGGAGTTATGCCGATAGGTGTGTGTTGGATCCTGAGCACTCAGGAGTCAAGTACAACAACATATGTAGCTTGAATTCTTCAAAAAAATGTTTATAGGTGTGTGTTGGATCCTTAGAACTCAAGAGTCGGGTACTATGATCTATGTTGCTCTGTCTCTTCAAAAAATGCCGATAGGTGTGTGTTGGATCCTGAGCACTAAGGAGTCAAGTACAACAACAACAACATATGTTGCTCGAACTCTTCAAAAAATGTTTATAGGTGTGTTGGATCCTGAGCACTCAAGAGTCGGGTACAATGACCTATGCTTCCTTTAAAAGTAGTGTATTTTTTAGGATCCAACATGGGTGTGACAACATTTTGGAGAGTATGAGTAACATAGACGACAACTATGACAAAATATTAGTCATGTCATCCCAACTTATGTGATGCACTTTGACTACGAACAGAGTTTTAAAAAAAAAAACATTTGAGACTTGTGGTCTAAGTTCGTTTAGACATTAGTTTTTTCCGCTTCCTTTTTGTTAAATAATATTTCAAAACCTGAATAACCCTTTAGGTTACACTGTTGCTTCGTGTCTTGTCACGGAAAGTAAATAAATAAGTGATTAATTTTTTGTCGTAGCTAATATTTTCGTGGTTAAAGATCGTCTTTGTTATAGTGTAGTAATACTCATGATGAGGTTTCATGGTGTATGCAATTTGCAGGTAATATTGTAGCAGACGAAACTAGTAAGGGAGGAACTATGGAGAAGTACTTTAGTGAGTAAATATTTTAGAATAAGCAGATGTAAGATAAAATGAATACATGACAAAATTTACCTTCTCATGTCAAAGGTGAGTACTTATCTGCATCGAGTGTTTACATTGAAAAAATGTAATTTACCTTGAAAAGATATGGTTATGGTAGCTAAATGCCTAAATCTCATATATGTCTATAGGCTGGTTTTATATACATTATTTTCTATATTATATGTTTTGGAAATTCAATTATTTTCACTATATTTCTATAGGCTGATTTTATGTAAATTATTTCCCATATAATATGCTTTGGAAATTAAATTAATTTTGCCAGATTTATGACCAAAAAATGAAGTACTATATTTAATTGTTTTACTTAATACTTTCTCATGTAAAAAGTAAAAGAATATGACTTATGGTAAGAAGATCTCGTACATGTCTATAGAATGCTTTTTAAAAAAAATATATATTTGTATTTCCTTATTAATATATCTCATGAATGATTTTACTTATATTTTAGTTGGTATATATGTTGAAATATTAATATTGATAAGTCCTCTCATAAGTTGTATTGATTAGTCTGTTAATTTATTTTTCACCTAAAATTTATTGATTATCTAAAGATAGATACCATTATATGTGTAAGAAAAAAAATAATATTTTGTACATTTCTAGTTGGACACAAGTAGTGACTATGCTTTTTTTGAGTAATAAAGGAATATTTTTGTCACACTTAGAACATATTTTTATGTAAACCGTAGAAAAAAATTCATCCATCTGGTGAAAATTCTTATAGTATGATAAGAAAAATAAATTTAGCAATAGATTTTTTATATGGAAGAATATAACTGATAATTGAGTTGTAACATACTTGTGGCTCTTACGACTATTTCATATATAATTATAAAAACTTAGTTAAATTAATAGAATCACAAAACATGTCCTTGGAGTAGATATTTTATATGATCAAGATCTATCAGAACAGTCTCTTCATGTCATAAAGATATGGATAAAACTAACGTATATATTTTACCTTTTTTAGACTTCACTTGTGAAATTACACTCGATATATTATTGTTATTGTTGAACCTACATTGTCAAGAATAAATCTCACCTATAGTTCCGATTAATACTTTAACTTTTATGCCTTTTTTATATATCCATAAAAAGGGGTCTCTAGTCTTTCTTATTATCGTTACTTAAATTCAACTTATAAATGCCTTTATTGGTCAAATTAAATTTTAGAAAACTTGAATTTTATACACTAAAATAAGGGTCTTTATTTTCATTTAATGGAAATCACAACTAACTGGAATATCATCACATTGCCCTGAGATGCATATATATAAAAGGAGTAAGAGAAGTAGAGATACGCCGAAGAAGATTTGAGAGGAGGTGGTTAGATAGTCGATAGAATATGGTGTAGTTTTAGCTTAACTAAGACATGACCCTAGATAACAAGGTGTAGAGGGTAAAGATTAGGTTTGAAGATTAGTAGTTAGTCGAGTGTTGTCACATTTGTTTGGGGCTAAAATCCTCTCCGTTTTTTTTTATAATTAATAGTGTTATTAATTAGTAATCACTCAGCTTCTTTTTCATCAATGTGTATTCTATTTGTCGCTTGTCATTTGCCTTGTATCTTGTTATTTTTCTATCATATTTTTGTGCTACCCTGATAGAAATTCTTCTTTTTTCTTTTGAGTCGAAAGTCTATTGGAGCAATCTCTCTACTCCAAAAAAGATAGGAATAAAAATTATACATCATTTTCTCTCTAAATTTCACTTATGAAATCATACTGAATAAGTGGTGGTGGTTGTTGTTTAGTCCTATCAAAAACTATGCAAAAAGGTGATCATATCAATTGAGACTAGCATTTATTTATAAAAACCTTTTAGCTATTTTTACTTAATATAGTATGAGAGCTCCAATAATAAAATAATTTAATGATCTAAAAGCATTGTGTCATAATGTGAAGAAGATAAATATCATTAACAACAACATCCTCAGTAACATCTCAAAAATCGGGATGATCATACCCAATAACACCTCAAAAATGGAATATGAAGAAGATAAGATATACGTAATTTTATTTCTACATTATGAGGGTAAAGATATTGTTTACGATTTATCCTTGTCTGGTCAGTAGTTGTTAATTTATAATGTATAAATCTAATTGGTTGATGGTTGCAGGCTTGAAGCCTTTTTCTAATCATTCATATTCCTTGTTCCAATAAGTATCTTTTGAATTTAAAATTATATGCATTGGCACAACATAATTTTTTTTCAATATGATCAATGTAGTTTTTAACTTATTATAGCACGTTAATTTATCTTAATTAGTTGATAGTTCTAAAAAATTATTTTATAACCGATTTTCTTGTATAAACATTTTTTTTACAATGTTGATTTATGGATAGGGATGAAGCCATATATAAATTTGACAGAAATTTTGACGACGTATATTTTATATTTGTAGTAATTCTGTTAATTTATATGCATAAATAATTTAATCAGAATGTAATATGTTATCTTTTCTAAAAATCAAAACCTATTCAAATTCAAATTGTGATTAATTGTTCACGAAAGACAATTCATTACAAGAAAGTAGAGATACAAAACTTGTCTAGTTCACGAAACTTGGTTTAAGAAAGAAATCGATCCCTATAAAAAGACTCGATAAAATTGTAACAATACAGAGAAAATCAGTATAAATAAAACATCAAAAAATGACTTTCATATCTTGTTTCTACAAAAGGCTAGCAATTTCTTATCAGCTTCGAATTTAGCCATGTCATGGGCTTCGAGATTCACCCAAGCTTCCACTCCATCACCTAATTTTGTATCCATAAATCCAATAATATTCTTCGTAGCGAGTCGACCCGACCCGACCCAAATGGGCTTGCCCCACCCAAAATCAGCTTCATAAAGGGGAAATTTACACAAACTTGAAAAACAAAGCAATTCCATGTGCCCTTTTCTTTTTTCGTTTGCTCTTTCTTGTAGCAAATTCAAATGTTGTTGATCATTTTTCTTGAATTGTGACACAAAATTATTATTAATTTCTTGTATAGATTCTCTTACTTTATTCATGAACTCAAAAACTTCGTTTTCACTACCTTTATCGAAAAATGGGACCACAAGGGCAGACCGCATTATGTTCCCGAATAAAAATTCATGCAGGGTCGGATCTGTCCGCCCCCGCAAATTGACTGTATGTGTCACCGCATAAATCTTGTCCGGGTCCCTTTCGGAATGAACGGTCGCCATGAAACGGCTCCACAAAAACGCTGATAAAGCTAGAATCCTCGAAGGGCGTTGTCCTATTCTCTCGAATACACTGCCCTTCATCCTTTGATCCGCATATTCATCTCTGAGAGTTAATATATTGGAGTTAGAAAACACAAACTTTTTGGTCACGATGTTTTCCTTTCGAATTTCCAAGCATGCATCCCTAACTAGGGATGCGTCCTTGGGTGGAAAAAGTGTTGAAGAGTCAAAAGAGGGGGAGAAATGACACGTGTCATCATAATCACAACGCGCAATGGATGCCCACGTGTTGATAAACATGAAACATGACGCAGCGTCAGCTAGCTTATGAGAAATGCCTATGCCAATAGCCATTCCTCCACATTCGAAAAAATTCACTTGTACGACTAATCCAAGATCTTTCACATCATCCAATTCATAAGGAATAAATTTGTTGAGTTCATTAGGAATTGGATCGGAAATTATATCCGCGAGGTTACACTTCACTATAACTTCAACGTAGGGGACACCCTCGTCGTTGCAATCAACATATAGGTTGTCCACGACACGCCCTGCTAGAGGGTAGAATTTGGTTAAGGCTTGAGATAGCGATAACTTTATCTTGTCTGAACGCTCTGTGTTGGAAATTAGGTCATTCGCAGGGTAAAAATAAATGAGGGGCATGAAGATAGATGGAATTATTTGATCAAGATATGAAAGACTATAATGGCGTAATTCGATTGGAGTTGGACTACATGGCTTGATTAATGTTTCCTTGGAGATTACTTCTATTTCGATCTTCATTTGTCTTTTTTCTTACCAAGCGAAATATAACCCTAAATTCCAAAAGCTCTTTTTTGTGGCAAAAAATACCAAAGCGAAAAGGTGTTGACGAAGAAGTAATGGAGGATCTGATATAGATTGAAAAGAAGAAAAACCAAGTATGAAGAAATTGAATCTCTAATGTGCATTTAAATAGACTACTGTGAAAATGTAGTTTTCTCTTGTCATTATATTTTTGAACTTCAAGTATGAAGAAATTAAATCTCTCCACTTGGAAGAAAAAGATGAAAATGCTCCTTTATTTTTATTTTTTTGTCTATACAACAAAAGAACAAGCAATATGATTTGATCCCTTGTCATTTTCAAATAAATAAATAGTAATTTTATGGTAAAAATAACTAAATAGAAAGGCAAACAAAATGATAAATGCAAGCAACAAGCAATAACAAACAAGATAGTTAATTAAAAATGCTTAAACTTTGATTTGGTCCTTATGATATTTTACTAAGCATATTACATCTTGATTAATTGAAAATGTGTGTTTCCAATCCATAATATATACTCTCTGTCCCATTTTACGTGACACTTTTCGAAATTCGAGATTCAATCAAGTCTATTTTTGACCGTATGTTTTTCATAGATCTTTTAAACATTTTGAATTATCAATTATTGTGACTTATAATACTTTTTACGTAGTTTACAAATATATAAATTTCATTTTAAAAAAATTGAATATTTCATGCGCAAATTGCCGGTCAAACTTAAACTTTTTGACTCTCGAAAAACAAAAAGTGTCACATAAATTGGGACAGAGAGAGTAGTAAATATTTAAATTATTTCTAGACCTATAATACCTTCAAATATGAAGTATATCATCAAATGGGAAGAAGAAAGTGCAAAAACTCCAAATGTTTTTTTTGAGAAATTCAAAAGTTTAGAGAGTGTTTTCTAGCTAAAATATGTTGCGATATGCCTGTGTGGCATGTCACGTTGATAGAGACTTCAAAAGACGATCTCAACGATGTAACAACATCATCGAAAGAACATGAATGTCACGTCGAGTTTACGATGAACATCTACTTACCTTTAAGTCAGCTGTTCAAACTCTCTTCCAACAGTTATTGCATTAGCACAGAAGTTGGAAACATGTAACTGCAGGGGAAAATGAATTCTTATATTACACTTTTATTACTTCAAGAAGTTAAGTGATACATACATTAAGCTGTATGAAGTTGACGATAATAAGGTATCAATGCGATGAAGGTAAAGTGCGCCAGCTATTGACAAGAAGCATAGCGTGATCTCGAGAAAAAGTGGACATCTGTTGAAGTATAACATTTTTCACGGGATGAGCTGTAGCTTCACCAGCGCGAGCAGCAAGTTCCAGATATACCACAGCTTGCATCCTCTCCCCATCCTGTTCAATGTGAGCGCGAGTGGTTATGAAATCTACTTTCAAGCCTAACTACAGAGGCAGAATAAATGAGATATAAAGAACTACAAGTGGAAACAGATTGTCTACTTGAGATCCAGCTTATACAGTATCCTCTTTGGGTTCTTATTGAAGACCGTAAATTTTTGCTAGAAACTAGTAAGGCTTCTATTGTTCATATTTGGAGAGAGGCAAACAACTCCGCTGACTTCCTAGAAAATGAAGGTCACAAACATATAGGAGAGATTTGATAATCCGGGAAGTTGTTGGAAATGGAGTCTCTTCTCCTAGCAGGTTCAATCCAAGTAGTTTATGAAAGATACTAATTAGTTTATTTAGTCTTTTCAAATGTACCCCGAAAAAAAAGAACAAGGTGAGCACGAGTGGTTGAAAGTTCACAATATACAAACAAACAACAACTATGCTTCAGTCCCAGATAAGTTGGGTTCCGCTATATAAATCCTAACTGACAATATTTTCAACTCATCTCCGAATAATACTACATGTTCACTGGCTACTGGGAATAAAAAGGAATGAGATTTGGGTTTTATTCCACGCTTATACTTATGTATGAGGAAATTGAACTAGAAAAAGAGTGGAGGAGCAATTTAGGCACTACTTACTGAAGACAGACTCAACCCATGCTCAAGCTGGGCTTTGCTATGACCTCGATCAGCTGCTCTCTTCATCCATTTTTTTGCTAACTCATGAGACTGCATTAAACCTTCTCCCACCGAGTAGCATAATGCTGTGTTATACATAGCACGGACATATCCACCTTCTGCTGCCCTCAAGTACCACTTTGCCTATGCAATTAAGAGGAAACCTTTTAAGTATAGTTCTCATTAGGCATATTTCTGCAATATAAACAGACAGTTGAAACTAACTAAATAACTTAAATGAGGTACACTTTTCATACCGTTTCCTGGAGATTTCTCTTCGGACCATGACTTTTATGTAAAGTAAGTGCAAGCTGGTACTGAGCACGAACATGACCAGCAACGGAAGCTTTATAAAGCCATTTAACAGCTTCCTCGGGGTCCAGAGGATTCACTACATAAGAAGATAAGAGTCAGTGTTTTGGACAGAAAGGTGACAAGGGTCTGCGGAAGGCGACATAAGACCATCTGCCTCACCTCGCAGGAGGAGCTCACCTTTTTGAAGTGAGGCGTCAATTAATACCAAAAACTTAAAATATTTAATTGCATATATAAATAACCAAAATCTCAATCAATTCAAAAACTAAGTAGATAGAAGATACTAAAAGTTTAGAACTTGAACGACTCAATACTTCATGAGCCAAGAAAATACTAAACAGAGGAATGAGAAAGAAGAAACTGGGCAGATTGCAGATTGAGAAAGAACCAAAAAACTGTCTTACTGGTTAATGAGGAAGAAGAAGGAACGAGAAGAAAGAAGAAAGACAGTTGCTCAAGTTGAAACAGAGGAGAAAGAAAAAGTAACGAGAAGAAAGAAGGAGAAGAAGATTAACATGAAGTCGACGCCTAATAAACCCTAATTTTATGTATTTAAGTTTTAAATTGCTGAGTCTGTGTTTTTTTTTACAAAAGGCGACACCTCTGTTGCCTCGCCACATCGCCTTTTCGACGTTGCCTCGCCTCGCCAGTAATAGGCAGGGCAGACAATGATTTGAGACGGCAATGATTTCACAACAATTGCATATGAGCCAACTGCGTAGGAGCCATGTCAAAAAGGTTAAGACGGCAATGATTTCACATGAATATATCTATTTCTATCAATTTGGTAGGAGCAATGTCAACAATTGTGAGCAAGGCAACAAGGTTCTAAAAAACAATAACAACAAGAGCAAAAAGAATACTAACATGAACGAACATTAATATTTTGACAGATGCAAATGTTTTTTAACATAAAAAGCACACACTTCCAAAACAAGTCAGCCACATCAAATAAAAAATAGAAAAGAAGCACAAAAGGAAAGGTCAGTCAGAGTAGGAAGAAAAAGGCAAGGAGCTTACTCACTAAACCTTTCAAAGCTATCAACTTCCTCCTCATTATTCGTTAGCATTAATTCACGCAGTTAAGGTTGCTATCTTCCACATATTCAGCTTAGTGTGATACAAATATCTATTATGCACAACTTACAGGCTAACTAACTCACGCTCCCTTCTGAACCCTAAAAGCCTATATTGCTTCTAACACAGCTGAATTCCTAGGCCTAGACTTAATTGAATGAATATAACTCAGGGACCATAGATCGTGAGTCCAGAAAATATGATGCTATCAACACTGCAAAGCTAGTTCTTTCACTTAGTCAACAGCCCCAACAAAAGACATTCATCCGATCCACAGAAGCAACTGAACACATTAAGCATAAATAAAATAATGCAACAATCTCAGCACCTAATGGTCAAGAAGAACCATGAGGCCTTAAGTTCAATTCTCAGTATCGCAGAATTACCAGTCACCTAATGAAATAGTCGAAGTGTCTGCAACCTACCACGGCACCACCGTCATTAAAATAAAAAAAGAAGGGTGAAGGATCAAAATCACACCTAATCCTGATTTTTTGAGTTTTCTACCTAACAATCACGAATTATTTATACAAAACACACCTTAACTATTCAGTTAATTCTCTTTTCCTATCTAAAGTATGTTTTTGACTATTAACTCTAAATAAAAAGACAATGCAACAATCTGAATACCTTGCAAGTAAAAGTAAACGAAGGAAGTATGTAGCACATAATCCGCACCAATACATGTGCTAGTATGAGTTAGCATGGACTTAACCAAACAGTCGAGGTGAGTGCAACCTAGCCCGACACTATAGTTGGCCTTGATAGTGTAGTGATTCTATCCCTCTCCCTACGTTTTCTTTTGCTAGTATGAGTTAGCATGGACTTAATCAAATAGTCAAGGTGCGTGCAACCTAGCCCGACACCATAGTTGGCCATGATTATGAAGTAATTCCACCCTAAAAAGCGAAAGGCAGTAACTATTACTAGTTAACAGAGTCTTTGACCATCTCAGTTGGTGATGGAAGTTCACCCAAGCTGTTGTGGTTCCGTTTTCGAGCCTGTTTCCGATTCTTCCGACCTTGAATCTAGATTTCCATGTATAATTTAGCTATTGAGCATCAAAGTTTATGTTTTTACGAAAAAAAAAGAAGATAATGCAACAATCTGAATACCTTGCAAGAGAGAAATCCCCAAATTGCACTGACCAGCAGGGTCACCAAGTTCAGCAGCTTTTCTATACAAACCAATCCCTTCTTCTCTTTTCCCCATCTCCCAATAAAGTAACCCAGCATCCACCATAGCTAGTGTAGACCCACGAGCAGCTCCTTTAAGGAAAGAATCAAGGGCTTTACTCAAATTACGCTTAACCCCACCTCGTCCATGCTTAAATCTCTTACCCCATCTGAGAAAAACCATAGATTCTCTCAACGGTCGAAGTGCATCGCACCAAGACTTGCATACTAGAGAAGATGCCCGTACATTCGACAGCGAAAAAGTAGCAGCAATTTTCAAGATAATATCGTAGGGAAGCTGAGAAAAGTCCTGATTGTAGCAGTACTGATTACTACTACTACTACAACTAGAATTGGATGATGATGAAGGAGTTGTTGGAGTGATCTTTTTGGAGTGATTGAAAAAGGGGTTTTCCGATGGACGATTTTGAAGATGGGTCTGTTTTCTGATGAAAGGGAAAGCGGTGAAACGACGAAGGCCGTCGGAATTGGACTTGGTCGGCGGCCATGTTTTCTGATTCATTCCGGTGGAAGGAAGGAAAGCAAGGAAGAGAGAAAAATCGGAGGTGGAAAGGCTGAGTTATGCCTATATTAAATTTTGTATAAGTAATATTCGTTTAAAAAGGATTCCTGGTAATATTTTTTAATTTTTTTTAAATATTTATAAAGTTGATTAAAAGAGGGATTTAATTTTTTCTAAAGGCAAATAATACAATGTAAATTATTTTTCTTCACACAAGTTTTTATTTAATATATATATTATGAAATATAGATACTTAGGGAAAGAAGTGAGCGAGAGAGACAATTACATGTGAATCCACTTAGATACGGTGTATAACAACAACAATAATATACCCAATAGAATTTCACAAGTAGGGTCTGGGGACAGAGGCGGACCCACATGCTATTATGAGGGTGCACGTGCACCCGTTAACTTCTGAATAAAATCATATGTATATCTATATTGAAAAACTGACAAAAACTAAATATATTTAATAGTGCCCCATAAAAAGTATGAAACGGTGCTTTGTACCAGTGGTATAATCTAACAAATCCATCTAAATGACCAGGGCTCAATCCCAAGTAAACCTCTTTTTTTATAACTTTTTTTAGCTTAATATTGGTGTACCCGGATTTTTAAATCTTGGGTTTGCCTCTGTCTGACCTCTTTTTAATAACTTTTTTTAGCTTAATATTGGTGCACTCAAATTTTTCAAATCCTGGGTTCACCTCTGTCTGGGGAGGGTAGAGGGTATGCGTGCACCCTCTCCAGACCCAGTTGTGGAATTCCACTAGGTATGTTGTAATAGTTGTTGTACACGATATTCAGGTATATTCACATGTATCTGATTCTCTTGCTCGTTTCTCTTCTATGGCCGTTTGCCTCTCTCCCTAAGTATCTATATTTCGGAATGTGTCTCTTCTTTCTCGCTTTGCTTCTCTCTCTAAGTATCTATATTTCAAAATGTATCTAGAGTATATCTAGTGTGATTCACACGTATTTGAAATACATAGACTATCTCGCTTGCCTCCCTCCTATCTCGCTCCTCTTTCCTCTTCTCTCGCTCGCATCTCTCCCTATTTCATATATCTAGTGGCAAAAATTATGTATCTAACTTAAAATCTGATAGAAAATTATTAATTAGTGCAACACTATGTTATTCTTTCAAACTATAGGGAGAGTTGATAAATATGGTAGAAATATTTGGGTAACTATATATTTTTTCTTTTTCTAATGGGTTTGATCTGAAGTGATAAAAATTAAGTGAGGTAATTTTTTTTTAAATAATATATATATATATATATATATATATATATATATTTATTTATTTATAGTTTAACACAGAGCATATCCATTCTGTCTTTATATAAAGATTGAATAAGAGGTCGTGACACATGAAGACTAGAAACTTTAAGGGCTCGTTTGGTAAAAGAAATAATGAATAGCTAATTTTGGAATTAATTTAGGGAAAATGCATAAGTACCCCTCAGCCTATACCCGAAATCCCAGAGACACATCTAACCTTTACTAATGTCCTATTACCCCCCGAACTTAATTTATCTATAATATTCTACCCCTTTTTGGCCTACGTGCAGGGGCGGCTCAACGTAATCGGAGGCCTAAAGCGAAATCTTAATTAGAGGCCTAAAATCTAAATAAACTTCACATGCATTTATTTAAAATTTATTTCTCTTACATTTTTAAATGCAAAGTATTACCTAATATTTTTTTATATATATAAATGATTTATTCGATTTCTTTTTCAATTATTAGTTTTAAATAAGATTTTATTAATTCAACATTGAAAAATATTATTTTACTCCGGCAATCATTATATGAATTGTTAACATAGTTCTACAAGTAATAAGTTGACAAATTTCAAATAAATATAAGAGTTAGAACCATAGCTTTGATGAAGTTGATAATTTGGTTACCCCACATTTTACTATGGTTGTTGTAATGCTTGAAAATCTAAGAAGAAATGGAAAAAGAATTTACAATTCAATTTGTTCAACACTTTTCGACTATTAATTGATTTTTGACAGAATACTACTCTAACTTATCAACAATTTAAAGAAGAGAGTGTAAAAGGAGTTAAAAAGAAAATAATGTGAGTATTAGTAGAGAGAGTGTAAGAAAATAAAACAATATTTTCTTGATTTCTTCTATTTGAATGGGTTTGAAGAGAATAAAATAATAATTTTAAATATATACTTTTTGTCATAAATAATTAATGTTTTTCTTTAAAAAATTAACACATAATTTATTTTTGGTAAAAAATTGAGGCCCCCTAATATTGGGGGCCTAAGGCCAATGCCTTATTTTTTATACATAGAGCCGGCCCTGCCTACGTGGCACTATCCTTGAAAATTTTGTCAACATACGTTGGGCCCACAAGATAGTGCCATGTAAGCCAAAAAGGGGTAGAATATTACATATAAAATAAGTTCGGGGGGGTAATAGGACCTTAGTAAATGTTAGGTGTGTCTCTGGGATTTCGGGCATAGGCTGGGGGATACTTATGCATTTTCCCATTAATTTAAGATAAATTTATTTCATGTTTGATAAAAAAAAATAGCATATCTCAAAATTATAGTATTATTTTTATCTCATATTAAAAATGAAATAACTATACTCGAAATAATTAATCACTAAATAACTCATTCTCAATTTAACAAGTCTGTAAATATACTAGGAAGGAGATAAAAAGAAAAAGTATATACTCCCTCTATCTCAATTTGTGTGGTATTTTTTATTTTTCGAGAGTTAAACAGTTTAAGTTTAATCAAAAATTTACACAAGAAATCTTCAATTTTTTGAAATGAAATTTTATATTTGTTAACTACATAAAAAGTACTATAAGTCACAATAATAAGCAATTCAAAATAATTAAAAGATATATGAAAAATTTACGATAAACTTATTTGAATCTCGAAATCCAAAACGTGTCACATAAATTGGGACAGCTAAAGTACTTATTAACGAAATTAAAATAACAGAATGAAGACAATAGAGGAAGCTTCGTGTATAAAGCAAACTTAACCATATTATAGTGGGAAATATTGTTTGATGTGGATTTTTGTTAAAAAGAACAAAGATAAAAAAAAAATTATTGACTTTCTTGGCTCAATTGTTGAGAGATTAAAAGTGTATATTTATTTCTAAAAGTGCTTTTTTTTTTAAAAAAAAAAATGATAAATTTGTCAAGCTTCCGAAAGAAAATAAATATTTTCTAAAAAACAGCAGATGCTGTTTTTAATAAACTAATTATTTTTTCTTCAAAAGTACGTTTTTAAAGAACATTTCTAAGAAAAAAACACTTAAGGGCCTGTTTGGAAGGACATCCTGATAATTGAATTTGGTGTAATTACACTGTCTTGTCCTGTTTGAAAGGACATGTAATTACTTGGTCAGCAGGTAATTGGTGTAATTGGCAGGAGGTAATTACACTCTACAATTCACAGGCAGAGACTGTGAATTGCTGATAATTACATAGTGTAATTACCACCAGATTACTTTTTTTTTTTTTAATTTCTATTTTAATTTTTTTTACTTCTATTATTTTAAGTTCTTTTTTAAATTTTATTATTCTAAAAATTTGTAAAAGTTTATTTTTTATTTTATATTATTATATTTCATTTTCTTCTTATTCTCAATTTTACTTTTACATGATTCTATGTAATTTTTTCGTATTATCTATTTCTTTATGCCATGCTTATTTTCTCATTAGCATAATTTTATTATATTCTAATTTTTAAATTAAAATGGAATTTATTGTTAAGTAAGGTTATAGACTTATGTTTTCTTTATTAAGAAAAGATAAAAATAAATTATATTTATTGCTATGTTGAAAATTGTTATAAGAGTATTATGTTAAAATTTTTGTTTTGAATTTATAACTTATGTTATATTTTCAGTTTCATTTGTTTTAGTAATATTGAATCTACATTACACATCATATTTTAATTAGAGTTGATAGATTATATTTTTGTCAAACATTTAATAATTTATGACATTTTATTTATATATTATTCTTTTTATCAAACATGCATTTCACAATGTTCGTAGAAACTTCATACTTTTAGTTGTTACGATCAATTCAATTGAAATATATTAATATGAAAAAATATAAATCAATTATCTTTTCATAATATTAGTTAAAGAAAATATATTTATTAATTAATATATTTTCAAAAAAAAAATATATCTTAAATATTTAATGTAATGTCATTTATAAAGTTTCTTATTTGTCTAGTATAAATTTTAAATAATTAATTTTATTTTTAAAATTTATTATAATTTTATGATTGCAATTGTGCATCCAAACACAGAACATGTGTAATTACACTATGGCATCCAAACAGGATATGTGTAATTACAGTGTGACAACCAAACATGTCAGTGTAATTACTAGACATTGTAATTACTAGACTGGTAATTACTACCCTAGTAATTACACCAATTCTAATTACCAGGTGGCTTTCCAAACAGACCCTTACAAAAACTTAATTATGTTGTTGATCATACTAAAATAATTAGTCAAATACAAATTGTTCCTCCCTAGGACTATTTTTTCAAAAAGCATTTCTAAAAAGCTAGTACTTTTTAAAATAAGGTGCTTTTAGAAGAAAATAAATATGTCCAAAAAAACACAAACTTAAAAAAATGAAAAAATTTCAAGATATTTTTTTGAAAAAACACACTTCTAAGAGGAAAAGACACATTTAAACACTAGTTATTGTTCAATTTTGAGAGAGAATTCATCAACAAAAAGATGAGTAAAGATGGAAAACAAAGATTGAAATCATAATTTTTTTCTTCTACATTATCGAATAGCGCGCCACCGTGCGCTATTCATATTGCTCGATGAATTCATGGTCGCGCTATTCATATTGCACCATGAATTCATCGTTGAACTTTTTGAAACTCGCCATTATCGAAGGCATCTCCTCTTCAGCTGGCAAAATAGTTGTCCTTAGGTGGAACACCCTACATACAGAAATCATCAGCCACTTTCAATAATTGTAACAACGTGTAGCGTAACAGGAAATGATCTCCTATAACCAGTTAGAATAATAAAAATACCGTCAACTAACCACTTTTTGCCATGTCTTTGGAAAATAGACACCGTCATAACGTTATATGACAATGTCATGATGTTACACCCGGGGAATGTGCAACACCACGACAATGTCTATTTTTCAATTACAAGGACTGAAAAGTAACTATATGTGAAATAATTGTAACAACGTGTAGCGTTAATTAACATGAAATGATCTCCTATAACCAGTTACAATAATAAAAATTTGGCCATGTCTTTGGAAAATAGACACCGTCATAGAGTTCCATGACAATGTCTCGGTGTTACACCCGGGGAATGTGCAACTCCACGACAATGTCTATTTTTCAATTACAAGGACGGAAAAGTAGCTATATGTGAATTTTATCGTTATATTTGAGATAAAAAGAGTCGAAAGACCCTTGGATTGAACTCACTCACCCTTCTTTTTGGCCAAAACCCGAACCCGGGACAGTAGAGATGCCAGTTGCTTCCAACAACTTGAGACAATAGAAAACATCAGGAGCTTTCTCGAGCTTCTTTGCAGCGTCTATCGCTCCAGGAGGCAATTGAATTTGCGGGAAGGAATACATAGCACCTGTTATAAACATTCAATTTCCTCGCGAAATGTCAATGATTGGTCGCGTTTCAACGTCTAATAGAATATGAAAACATGGGAAATGACTTGCCTTCTGTGAAATTACAAACAACATTTTTGCAGTTGTTGAACCCGTCAGTCATTATATGCGCCCTCCGTCTTAGCGACTCAAGGATGCCTTTGCTGCAAAAAGCATCAACTACTATTTGTCATGAATTCGTAAAAATGTTTCGACAAGATCATTAAACGAGTAGAAGATCATAAGATGAACAGACTAATTTTGAGCTTTCTCTGTATTCACGAAGTTAACGACACAAAGTTCAACATCAATATAACAATGTTACTCAAAAGTCCTATGTTGTTTAGACTGTCCAAAAGTGTTGCTGCACCCGTATCAAATCCTCCAAAATGCCGTACTTTTAGAGGGTCCGACACGCACACATTGGCATTTTCAAGAGTCGGAGCAATATAAGTTCAAAACCGAGTGAAAAGAATGAGACTTTCTACTCTAATTCCGACAATTCCACAGATGAAGTTCAAGTATTTCATGTAAGTAGAGATGTGTCGGCTGTAATTAGTACTTTTCTCTGGTAAATTGCTCGTACGAGATATCTCCGGGCTTAGGTGGGTTCGCCAGTAATCCTAACTGTTGAAACGAGAAAGAATACAAGCATTTCTTGTCAGCACAGGCTTACGATTAAACAGAATAAACTGGCAGCAACTTTTAGGTAACATAAAAATAAGGTAAAATTCGAGACGTCGGAAAAAGTTGATTGCCAACTCTATAACACAATAAGATTTCCTTTCTGGAAGGATAAATTTTCAAGGAAATGAACAAAAGTCGTTACTCACAAATATTTGTGCAGGTACATTTGGACTGAGCGATATCGAAGCAACCTTGTATATCTCTTCAACCGACTGCAACATCAAATAGAGAAAGGCCACGTCTCAGTAGTACATCGATTATGCTTGGGAAATAACACGACCCTCGAATGTTTTATAACATAAGAGCCTTTTAGTTCAAATTGATGTCTAGTCGAAAAAGAACGTCATTTGATCGAACAAAATTCCTTTCAAATTTCACTCAAGTTCATCTCTATATACTAAGACAGTATGTTGCTCGGACACTCCAAGAATGTTGCCACAACCCTGTCGGATCCTCAAAAAATGCAACATTTTTTGGAGGATCCGACATGAACACGTCAACATTTTTGAAGAGTCTGAGCAACGTAGTGCATATAGCCAGGATAAACAAAGCGCACACCTTGGCAGCCCCCCCCCCCCCCCCCCCCAAACCCACCCAAATAAATAAATAAATGAAAAGCAAAATAAATGATGTGATCGATACATCTTTAACTCTCATGACAAAGAATTGGGGACGACGATACAAACCTTGGGAGGAATGTTGGTCATCTCAAAGTATCCACCACGCTGTCCACATTCACCCCAATAACCTTTGGAGACCGTATGAAATGAAACTAGTTGAAGCTCCTTGCTTATGGGCGGACCCATATCGAATAAAACCTACGAATTTTGGTGAACATGGATGTTATTCGAGATACAATATAATATTTAGAGGTTAACAAATTCTTAAAGTGAAAACTATATTTGTATATTACCTTTCGTGCACTTATGAAGGGATGCGCATCTTGGTAAATATTTTGTTGATAAACTTCGTCTCCAAGTAATACCAAATTTTCTTCGTGACAGAATTGTATTATTTGTCTTAGATTTTGTTCACTAAGACACTGTCCAGTAGGATTTCCGGGGTTTATAATCACCATTGCTCGTACCTAGGCAATAATATAAACATAAGATGAATGCATGTTACCATCGGATATGCTAATTATTTACACTGGTTGTGTAAAAAATTGACTACACTATCCGTGTAAATAACTTAAATCCTCGTAAATATGTGTCAATATGAAGAGACTCAACCCTATAAAAAGCCTTCAAGTTGCCAATCCCGGAAAATATTTGTTAGTGCCAAGTTTCGGATGTGCTGTAACGGTCCCTTTTATCTACGAAATGTGGACTCTGGCACAACCTAAAACCTATTGCTCGGACTCTCCTAATATGTTGGATCCTCCAAAAATGCCTTACTTTAGGAGGATCCGACACACACATTGATATTTTTTGAATAGTTTGAGCAACGCAGCCTAAAACTCGCTCAAAATTTGGAAATGTACAGAACCAACCATACAGACGAGGATGTGTCTGCACGTATCTGGAAAGCAAAATTTAGGCATATATACTCACAGTTATTCCGTTCTGTCGGGCTTGTTCAATAGATTGCCGAAGGTCATTGATATCAAGACCCCAGTCTGCAGTCTCTTCAAGATAGTACGGAACAAGAGAACCCCCATACAATGATATTGTAGCAGAGTAAAGCGGATACTGCGGAACAGGAACCAACACCTAACAACAAGTATGTAACCGTAAGGAATATACGAAGCGTGTAAAATGAAGAACCTGAACGAATTTTCGGGAACATATTAGTTAGCCTTTTCCCCCTCTTTTTGGTTATATAGTTACCCCGTCATTGGGCCCCCGAATGATAGTATGTAATATCTGCATTATTCCTTTGCTGGCACCATCCGTGAGAAATATGTGTTCCGGATCACTGTCAAAAGAACAACCAGAATTGTAACCTTAGTAACTAAATTGAAGTCACCAAAAAGAAACCAGTTAAAATGAAAAAAGAGATATAACCTCGGATATCCATCACGTCTCTCAATGAAATCTGCAATTTCTTTCCTTACACCGGGAATGCCACGGGAGTCGCTATAAGCACCTAATTAACCAGCAATATAAAGTTACTGTCATTTCTCAAGACAAAAGATCATAGTAAAGTTGGAGAATTGAGGCAAAAAGACCTATAACAACGACGTGGACAAGTAGTTGCTTATCGATAGAACTCAAAAAGCAGGGATGATAAATGCAGGGCTTTCTATACGAGATAACAGAATAGATCTTTAAGCACAAAGAAGGAACTATAGTTTTAATTCACAAAAGTAATAAACGATGACAACTATAATCCGATGTTCACTTAAACACAAAAAGGGGATAGTAGCTCTTGAAGAAAATTTATGTTTGTGCTTCTCTATGGAAGAGACAGTTAAAGGAAATAAACACGGAGTCAAAGAGGCATAACAAGTAGAGTAGAGTGCCACATAAAATCTATGTTGCTTCGACTCATGAAAAATACCGTCGGATGTGTGTCGGATCAGATCCTCCAAAAGCTATGCATTGTCAGAGTATCTGACATGGGTGCGACAACATTTTCCAAGTGTCCGAGTATATGGATGATAAAAACTACTCCATTCCTAAAATAATATAGTTTAGGTAGGAAAGGATACCTAGACCTCCGGAATTCAACGAAAGATAATGTTTAGCTTTTGTGATTGCATCAGCAGGGAATAATTGTCCAACATTAGGATCATCCAGTAAAAATGGAGCTTGGCAGAGAGCAATGACCTGAAAATAAAGAGCGCCAATGCTTTACGTATGCCAAAACCATAAGCCTCTCATAGAAGTGGCATTCAACGACTACAACAAACCTGGCGCGGAAACGTCAGCGGCTTCTGTCCGAGGGCATGAGGATTACCTACATTTGTGAATATAGTCTGCAGAGCAAGAGGAATCATGAGATTGTTACACAAGTATAGTAGAGTAACTAAACTAAGTATTTATAAGTCAAAAACACACTTGAAGTATCCCCTTTTTTAGAGTTTCATACCTAAACTATGAGATGTGCAAGTTTTCTACATGAAGTATCACCAAATGGTTATCGAAACACACCTCAACTATCAATTTCTCCCTTTTCCTACCTGAAATATCACTATCGTTTAGGTAGGAAAAGCGAAAAATTGTTAGTTGAGGTATGTTTTTGAACTCGTAACGTAAAGTCCCTAAACTATGTGGTTATGCCCAAAATACAAGTCATCAAAAAGTCAAATTTCCGACACAGGCAAAAGACATGTCATTGCCACATAATCATTTTCCCACTATGTAAATGCTACACATTTTTTCAATTGAACATTCACATTGTCATAACCAATATTTTAAACATAAACAATTAACAAAACATCAACCGAAAAAAAAGCAGCAATTTTGAACCACATTTGCCACACTACAATTAAATCTTTCCGGGATGCAAAAGAGTTTAATTGTACCTTCTTTCCTTCCTTCTGAAGTTGAGAAGCTCGAAGATAGAGCTCACCTCGTACAGCATATTGACACTTCTTCACATTCTCATTCAAATTCTCATAGTCCAACGGCTTAGACGACATTATAAACAACTAAAAATAGCACCTCCTTAACCTACAACATGTAAAAAGAAACAATATAACTAATGGTAAGTGTACTACTACTACTACTACTAAAAGTATATCGAAACAACAAAAGTCATCACTAATCCTATTCAATGACAAATTATCAAAAATTCTACTAATTACAAGCTATTTAGCGACAAATCAGCCACGACACAGTGTGTAAAAAGAAACAATATAATTAATGGTAAGAGTACTACTACTACTACTATTAAAAGTCAGGAATTAGCGACAGACAAAATTTTATATCTAAACAACAAAAGTCATCACTAATCCTATTTAGCAACAAATTATCAAAAAAATCTAATAATTAAAAGCTACTTAGCAATAAATCAGCCATGAAATTCGTAGGTAATTTCAATTTTTCTAGTTGAAAACAAGCAAATTAAAGAACTATATAAACATCATTTTAACTATACTAATCTAGTGACCACAAATACAACAATTCTAGATCTTGAACAAAGGAATTAAGAAAGATTCAAAAATCAAAATTCATCACTAATCCTATTTAACGCGAAATTAACACAAATTATCTTTGATCATTACAAGCTATTTAGCAACAGATTAGCTACGAAGTTCGTAGTTAATTTTTAGTGGAAATTATACTACGAAGATTATATAAACAACATTTAACCACTAATACAATGATCACCAATACCACCAAAATAATTAGCTCAACAAAAATAATTACCTCAATAATTCTAGCTCTTTAACAAGGGAAATTTCAAGAAATGGAAAAACACAATGGGTTTTGTGCAGTTTAACATGATTTTATTGTATTATTTTTCTGTGGGTGTTTTTTGTCATATTCTTTTCTCCACGTGACAGGCATGCAGGTATGATGATTGTTATCATATAAACTGATGGGACCCATTTTATTGAGATGTGTGCCCAACCAGATTAGTTCATTACTTGTCTTTGGGTAAAAAAAATAAATTAGTTTGATGAAAGAATTGATATTTTAAAGATAAATTGTTACTTAATATAGAAAAATGTTATTTTCTTGGGACTGGTTAATGAAAAGAAAAGTGAGTTATATAAATTGGAATAGAGGGAGTATCTGATTAGATTTTAGATTTTTTTTCATGAAATAAATTGTTTTTTATAAGGTTTTTAGGTTATTGTGAGTGGTTTCTGATGGACCCTAAAAATATTTTTCAGAAGATTTTTGAAAAAAATGTAAAAGTAAAAATTATGATGAAAACATTGTATCAACATAAAAAATAGTAAAGATAATCAAAATAAAAGAAATAACAATATTGATGAAGAATAATAATATGGTGGCTAGAATCAGGGAAGAAAAAAATCGCTCAACTATTTACTAACTATTTGTTCTAATTCTCGATCTCCATGCTCTCCTATCTAGGGTCATGTTTTCAGGTTAGATGTGATATGTTTTGTGTACCTCTCCGTAAATCTATCGTATTACTATTTATGCTCCTTCACTTCACATATTTGAACCATTTCAATCTCGTTTCCCGCATCTTATCCATCACAAAGGTCACTCTCACATTGATTTGTATATCTTTGATTCTAATCTTTGTCTCTTCCTATTATACCCACACAAGTATTATGAAACCTTGGATATGCATCATAATAACCTTATTCATTCCAAACTATCACATAAGACCGGATAAATACTACAATTATAGTACTTCAAATAGCTATGGTTTATAATTAAAATACTAAATCACAAATTGGCAAGACATCATTAAACATGGTTATTCCTAAAACAAAAAATTAACAAAGGTTCTGCATTTGGAAGATAGTGTCCACATATATATACAAGATAAAAAGTAGAATTTATCATCTTAATTTCAAGGAGGTAAAATGTAGCAAAGACAGTGTGATTATAAATAGAGTTAATAGTAAAAACCACACATCTAAACTATAGTACCTCAACAACTCAACTATCACTCCCTTCGTATTAGAATAACACACATCGATGTTGAGTTGACCAAGACTTCTTCCCAATCGACAACAGATCATCGAAGGAGAGTGATAATTAAGGTAGGAAACTCGTGAAAAAGTAATAGTTTAGATAGGTAAATAGAACAATGGATGGATCGTTCAAAAACTTACATGGAGTGTTATATTTGGATGAAGACCTTAAAGACAATTGTTTCCCATGTCCTCTTGTTCTTGTTCAATCTTTCTTGCAGACTCCTCAGCACCAATGCTGCACTGATATAACTCAATCGACTTGAAAGTACAAATTTCTCCAAAATCTATATATGTGTTGGAATGTGTTATAATGATATTGATCTATTCTAGAGGTGTTAATTGTTTGAATTGATTTACTTTTATAGACCTACTTGTAAATTTCAAATATACTTTTAATAAATACATACTTATATCTAATTAATTTTGATTAAATAATTTCACCATAATAATATGTTTACTGATCCAGTGTTATTGGAGGTGTTAATTGTTCGACTCAAGTCTACTATACAATATAATTTACAAATCTTAAATACGACTTAAATTAATAAATAAGTCGTTATATTTACTTCAATTAACTAATTAGATCAAATTCTAGCAAACTTCTACGAGTCTAATTCAAACTTCATCCCGACTAAATCTATTTATAAATATTATTTTGATTCATACCTGATTTATTGAGACAATTATCTTTAATTATTAATTTTATATAATTAGAGGTGTCCATCATTTGACTCAATTACTTATATATAGTTTAAATAAATAAATAAATACATTATTATATAATTAGTGTATAAAAAGAAAAGAACCAATTAATTTTAAAAAAAAATACAAAAAAGAAGAAGAAGGCAATCTTCAAAAATTATTGATTTGTATAATTACTTGCAGCCTCAAATTTACCAATCTTGTATTTTATATATTATGAAACATATTATTTTTAATATTAATTTCACCTTTTTAAATGTATAATCAATTTTAAGAAAAATTAAGAGTCATAAATATATTTATATATTTAATTATTTTGGTATTTTATTACTATTTTAAAATAAGTGTTTAAGATATATATTTTTTATATAAGCACTTATTATTATTTTTAAAAAGTATTTATGCAATTTTTAATAATTGTAGAGATATTATGTATATGACCTTTATTATTCTTAATAAGTAATTATATTAATTTTGTATATAAAAAAAATTGATTTTTCGTAAGTGCTCATATATATATATATAGAGAAAAAAATATTGCAATTGTTATTGTACATCTGCTTTCGATAAATTTGTAATAATAATTTTAACGAAAAGGGGTCAAAAATATTTCTAAATTATGTAAAATTGATTTAAAATGTCGATAATTGATATTTTCGTCTAAAAATACCCCTAACGTCAATGGTATGACCCAAAAATGTCCCTATCGCTAATAATTTGATCTAAAAGTGTCTCTATTATTACCTAATGGGTCAAATAAAAAATAAAATGTTTCTTTTCTTTTTAAACACAATTTATTTTCTAATAAATATATTACTTTTAAAGAATCCTATATTTTTAAATCACTTTAAATAATAATTAAGTAGGAAATGATCTTTTCTCCTTCTTAATCTCATTTTATCAATTAAAATATTTCAACTACATGTATCTTTTTAACTAAGTATATAGGTCATATACATAAGAACATAGTAACCTCATTAGTAAAATTCATTTCGATAATGATAAAAGAAAATCTAATAAAAATGGAGATTATTTTTATTTCTTAATCTTTTAGAATTGAAGTAGGATAAATATTTCCTAATGAAAAACTATTATTATTTGGAAAATAATGTGTTTAAAAAAATAAAATAATATATTTATATGAAAAAGAATATTATTGACTAATTAAGTAATAATAGAGAAATTTGTGGATCAAACTATAAACGACGAGGACATTTTTAGACCAAATTAATAAATGAGGACATTTTTATTCAATTTTTTATAGTTCAAGAACGACTATTTTCCGTAATTTTAATAACAAAAACACTTTATAGCTATACAACCATAAAGTAATGATGAGTTAATAATTGCATCAGTACTAAATTTAAAAGGTATATTTGATTAAAATGAAATTTGTAGCTAATTTTTGTGATAACACATGCAAAAGATTTTGAGACGGAATTTCCGTCAGTAACATTATTATTCATATTAATTTTTTATAATTTTTTTATATTATGTCATACTAAGTATTGAAAGAAAAATAAATTATAAGGATTTAAAACTCTTCCATATTTAGATCCAAACCCAAAATTCCCCCCCAAAATGAAAAATTGTAAAAGTCAAAATTCCCCCCATTTTTTTTTAAGCCCAATTAGAATATTAATAACCTACTCCCTTTTCCACTATCGCCTCCCCTCACTGTTCATTTACCTTACTTTCTTGCTCAACTTAAAAAATTTATGTAATATTTTTTTAATTTATACTTATTTTGGAATTTTAATAAATTGTGTCTTATGAATGAATTTTAAGATTTCAAAGTTTGATCAATGGAGTTTCAAGGAGCCATAATTTGCTGACTACAACAACAAAGTGTTGTGATTATATTGGGATGAAGATCCTTTTAAGAAGTTTAAAAAGTTTGTAGGTTTGTTTACTTTTACTGTTGCTTTGCATTTTTCCTTGATTTTATCTATTAAAATTGTAGTAAACGAATTATCTAGACATATTTGTTTCTCCTTAGAATATAAATTCTATGTAATACACAATTCTTGGTGCTAAAATCCGTTTTTATTATTTACAGGTATGTTAATGAAATTAAAGCATATCAATGACAAATCAAGATGATGTTGATCAAATTAAGGCGCAATTGAAGACTGTGGAAGAAGTGATAAGGAAAGACTATGATGCTTTAGATTCAAACAAGATGATCTCTTAAAAGAATTGTATATTGTAGCTATTTTCAAAATTGTAATACACAATTATTGATAACTTAGAGAAATATTTTGAAATAGATTTGTATCTACATTATGCAACTCTTGTGACTAAAAAAGCTTGCAAAAATTCTTAAATAGTAATGAAATTATAGAATGCGTTTGTATATATATATCACATAATAAGAGTAGATCTATAGATTTTCACTTTCCGTAGCAAATGAGTTTTTCGCTATAATTCAATATATTTCATGGCTAAAGATATGAATTGTTAGCTACAATACAAAAATTTCTATGGCAAATACTTTATGTCATAGCCATGAATTTTATTATTCGTAACTATATACGAGTATTATTGCTACGAGACTAAGCTACAGAAATAGCTATAAAATTTAAGTTTACATGGCAAACAAACTAAATATTTTGCTACAGTGGAATACCTTTGTGGCAACATTGATGTAGACAGTTACAAATATTGTATGTTGTGGCAAAAAAATAAAATTACTTGCTAAAAATATATTTTTTGTGGCAATTTTTTTTTACCAGCATAACTACAACACAAAAAATCTGTAGCAATAGATGTTTGTTCTTAGCCACGGACCATGTAAAGTTTGTAGCTAACTTTTAGCCACGCTACATCTTGCCATGAATGCTACGAAAAATAATATCATAGCTAAAGTGTTTAGCCACGAAAAATTCCATATTTAGCTATGGTGAATTTTGTAGCAATATATGCTTTTTTTTGTAGTGGCACTGATATAACTCAATCGACTCGAAAGTACAAATTTCTCCAAAATCTGTTGGAATTTCATTAAGGTAGTTGCATTTCTTCAGAACAAGGTATTTTAGATTTGGGAAGTTATCGCTGCTAGCTTCCCAATGCTCAAGATCTACATCATGAAATAACAATCATGTTTCGGTCCAAACACCTTATCAACACGTTATCGCAAAGTAACTTCAAACTGTTCTATAAATTCAAGAGGTTTATCTCATGGATACATTGCTACCTTTGTTTCCCTAGTAGTCAATAAGATTCGACTCCTATTGTTGTAATCGGGAAATATTCCTCTTATGCTATCCCAAACACCCGTACTCCAAATATCAACAACAAGAAGAAGGTATCTTGGAACACTTTAGTTTTTTCTGCACCAAGTCGGCTAACTCGTTGTCATCCTTCTTATCATAATTTTTTCCGATATCAATTGTTGTTTGCTTTGAAATGCAATGTGTTAAAGCTTCTAACAATACATTTCTACACATACATATTCTCGAGTTATTGTAATCCGATCCAAACACGAATGTCAAAATGATACCTGATTGTTAGATGATCATGAGTTTTTCTAGCGAGTGTTGTTTTTTCCAACCCATGCCTGATATTGTGACAATATCTAGATCCGACAACTCTTCTTTCAATCTTTCAACTATTATCTCCAAATCGTCATCAAGTCCGTGCACGATATCATTTCCTCCAAAGATTTGATTTTTTCGAGATCAAATCTACTTTTACTAGCTTCTTCAATAACATTTTGAAAATATTCAACAGTATCACGAAGGGATTCGAGTATTTTAGCAGCTGTATAAGTCGCCATCGACTACTAAAGATATCAAATACTCTTTTTTTTTTTACTGTATTACGGAGATCACAAAATCGGACGAGATAATAAGCAACGAAAAAACACAAAGATTTGAAATTTAGTATTCACAAGTATCACAATATGAATAAGCTGCTCAGCTCTTTAACTACTTTTGTTACAAAAATTTAATCCATCAACTTGTTGTAATAATATAATAACTCTTCCATTTTATTTGTTATTTCATAATATATTCCCTTTCTTCTCTTCTGATGAAAAACTTTTACTTAATTGAAAAGGCACCAATAGTATGTCAATCGAATTTCATACTTGAACTATATATCAGGTGTATGAGTATCCTATCTGAACTATCACCAACTATTTATCAAAACTCATCACAACTACCAATTGTTTCCTTTTCCTACCTATCAATGGTGATATTTCAGGAAGGAAAAGGGAACAGCGTGTTTTGCTAAATAGTTGATGATAATTTAGATATGAAACTCGAAAATCACAATACTTTTGACCATTATAGTTGCATTTCTTCAGAACAAGGCGTCTTAGATTTGGGAAGTTATCGCTGCTAGCTTCCCAATGCTCAAGATCTACATCATGAAATAACAAAAACTTAAGGCTTTCGAATTTGTTAAGAATTTCTACACTAGTTAGGCAAGACTCAGGGGTGGAGCCAACATTGTGGTTACGGATTTGGCAGAACCTAGTAACTTTTACACTCTGTTTGAATCATTGTTATTTATTGTTTCATAATGTATTGTATTGTATTGTATGGTAGATACAATGTTTGGCTAGAGTGTATTGTTTGTTGTTGTTTAATAACATTTTTATTGTTTGGTTTGACTGTATCGTATTGTATTGTAATTTATAAGTTTACTAAAATATCCTTAATTATTCTAGGGTAGGAGGTTTGACTAGAATTAAATAATATAAGGTAAAGGGTAAAATAATATTATGAAATATTATGTAAAGATATAATTGAAAAAAGAAATTAAGTAACAATGGAAACACACCAAATTGGTTGTTCCATAAAATGGGGGTTTTCATTGTTACGTAACAACGGAATTTAACAATACAATACAATACAATACATTTTAAGTAACAATCAAAACAAATATTGTAGGTATAGTAACAATACAATACAATACAATACAATTGTCAATGGGTAACAATGATCCAAACAGAGTGTTAGGCTCAAACTCTATATTTTTGTTTTAAATCTGGTGATCGCATTTGCGATGCACCAAGTCCATGATCTGCACTACATATATTGAGTTTTCAGTCGACTTCAACTTATATAAACCAACAATGTAAAAAAAAAAATTACACTATCAGATCGACATTATTTTCTGATATTCCCTCGATTTGTCAAGACTAAACCATATCATATATACGCGAAAGTTACTCCTAGTCCCATTTGTTGAGAATATAATCAAATAATAGAAGTGTGCTTTCTCTAACAGCTTAAGCTTTTAGATGAGATGGTCACACACTTCAACATGGTATCAGAGCAGACAGATCCTGAGATCAAATTTCACCGCCACCCAAATAAATAAATAAAAACCACACATGAGAGGATGCAACAAGAAAAATACAAATAAAACGAAAAAGTTCTCAAGTGAAATAGGAAAGTATAACAAAAAATTCTTCATTTCTCGTTCGACTAGGTCCTTTTTTTTTGTCTATGATGATGTTTAAAAATTAATCATCCAAATTGTGATACATATTTAGAGCATTGTCAAATCAGAGTCAGTCAGTGTATACAAGTTAAACTCTTATTATAAGTTAATAGCTCGACATTGTTTCCTGATTTCCCCTTGGTTTCCGGTGAGCACTTCTACCGCCCCAAGCTTGTTCATGGCCACACCGAATTTGTTAAACCACCCCACTTCATCATTACTAAATCTTTGGACAAATCCCCTTGTTCTTATATCTTGTGTCAAAACTTGATCGGATTCGAGTAAGCCTTTTTTCATCAACAATTGCTTGTAAAATACTGAGTCCATTTTGTATTGTGTTGTTGCATCAAACGCTATTGTACTCATTTGGCTAGTACATGTAAATTTCATAACACCACCAAGTCGCGGATCAACCATTTGCGCCTTCTCGGGTGTGTCCATTCTATAAAGAAAGTTGAAACAATGAGCTACACCAATTGAGTGTGCACCAATTAAGACAACTAAATCTTCAGCATTTAGGCCTTTTCTGTTGAAAAGCTGAATCATTTGGTCTACTGTATCATCAGGCAATGGGAGGTTGCCAACGACGTTTTCTACGCGCGATTCCATGCCATCACGTCGGCCACCAGACACCTCGTAATGCGGGAGTCCCGATGCAACAAAGGCGTCACGAGATAAATAGGCTAAAACATCAGAGCACGAGACAATGCCCGGGCAGTTCTCTTCGAGTTCTGCTTTGATCTCGTCAATGAGTTCAAATCCCTTGACTGTAACACCATTTGACGGAGATAACTTCTCTACTTTCCCACCACTTGGTGTTGTATCGAGAAATATTGACCCATCGCAACCCTGTTTATACGATAAGTTACATACACTGATAGTATAAAGAATTTTTATGATCATCTGTGTAATTTAATATGTTTTTGTTGTAAGTTATCAATGAATTTTTATTAAGTCTTAAGTTGTCATTTAGATGACCTAAATATTTCTTACATCTTCTGTGTATAAAACTTAAACTCTATTTTCATGGTTGCAAACATCAAGATTAAAGATTGTCTTAGGATATGTTTGGTATATAATAAAGGGAAAAAGGACAAATATATCTCGAACTATTGTAAATAGTATGTAGATATCTTTCGTCATACTTTTGGGACATTGGCGCCCTTGCCGTTCAAAAATTAGAGCATATATGTCCTTCACACTAACGGAAGACACTAAATAGGGACACATGGCACAATCTTATCTGTTGATCCAATATTTAATAAATGTCGGGTCGGTGGATAAGATTATGACACGTGTATGTTCGTTAGTATAAAGGGTATATATGTTCTAGTTTTTGGACGGCAGGAACACCAATGTACCAAAAGTATAACGGAGGGTATCTGCATACCATTTACAATAGTTCGAGGGTATATTTAACCCTTTTCCCTATAATAAAATATTTTTTGAAACATAATAGTCATTTTGTGGTGTTTGGTAGTCCTAAACTATTTTTCACCTAAATATAAAAGAAAAATCATTTACTTTTCTTCATCAATTCTCTCGAATGCTAATATACTTATCAATTTTTCGCTCTCTCTAACCAAACACCTGAAAATATTGTTTTTCATTTTCCAAAAAAATGTGCAAAATATTTTTTTAGAATTTATGAATAATTGCATAGAGTGGTGAGGAACTTACCTTGACAAAGCAATCATGCAAGAAAAGTCTAGGGATGGCAGCAGCAATAGTAGAGTCATTTTGAAAGGCTCTAGTTAGGCCATTTTTGATAATTTGCTCTGCTTGAGGACATGTATTTTGATAAAATCCCTCTCTTAATCCCCCTAAAATCTCTAGTTGTTCGTGTTCTTCTGTAATCGGATCTACGTTATATCCAGGAAAAACATGTGGATATCCATGGTGGCCACCTCCTATTAGGGGATGCTCAAAATTGAAAGCCTCAAAACCGTGTTCATGAGACTTCATTTCCTTTTTGTTCTTCTTGTTCTTATTCTTATTCTTGTTCTTATTCGACTTTTTCTTTTCCTTTAAGGACCTTTCATTCCTTGTCTCATAATTTGAGCTAGGAATCGCGATGTCATTGACATTGGCATGAACAACATTGTTATTGTCACCATGGATCGTTATGTCTGTCTTACTAGAATCATGTTCTAGAAATTCAGGACGATGATTGGGACATGATGAGGCTAGCAAAGGTAATAGGATCGCGCAAACTAGTAAAATAGCTGCAAAAATCCCAACCTTAGCTGCCATAATTTGTTTAAGGTGATATGATGATAAATGTTTGTTCAATTTGAGCTTTTTTGGATGATCTTATAAATAAATAAATTTCAGAGAACAAAAAAAAAAAAGGCTTTTTAGGTTATTGGTGGTAAAGATCTTTCTTGGTAGTTATTTCAGTTAAGGAAATAAATGGTTAAAATTTTGAGAACCAATGAATTCAATTTAACTAATTAAAGAAAAATTTCACCCTCACAATAGGGAGTTCCTTATAAACTTCTTTAAAGTTTTTTATTAGAAAGTAAAAGGGCGGAAAATACTTATGAACTATTCAAATTAGGTTAATTTTACCCTTCGTTATGTTTTTTTACTCAAAAATGATCTTGTTGTTGGTCAACTAGCTTAAAAATGCTCTCAAACTAGTCAAATAGTTGAAAAATATATGATTATACTAACGGTTGCTCCAAAATAAGGAAAAAAAATCGTTTTTATTCAGTCAAGTCCTCTAAAGGTCTCCTTCTCTCTCCCTTTTATTGAGAAGAAAATTCAAGATTTTAACTTTATGGGTTCGATTTTTTTATTACTGGACTCGCTATACTTTTAAAATTATGAGTTTGGAATCTAATATTTGTTGAACTTATGTTGTTTCACGCGCTCATAAATATTGGTGTTGATCGAACCCGTAGCATTATGAATACATCCACCACCCGCCGCGTGTGGATGCGGAGGGTAGACATAATGGTCAAAAACACACCTCAACTATCGTTTTTTCACAGGTTTCACACATTAACTATCAATTGTTCCCTTTTCCGACCTGAACTATCACCATCTACTCAACTAGGTGTTTATAACAGTGAAATAGTTCAAACTTCAAATAGTAAAGGGGAAAAGGGGAACAATTGATAGTTGAGGTGTGAAACTGGCGAGAAAGTGATATTCTACTATTATTAGTACTGGTAATATGCATCACATACTTGAAAACTTACAAGACATTTACACGATTGAGATGAACAAAATCATTGAGTTCATAGTGAGTAGAAATTTTTCCTTGTGGAATTCTATATTCATCTTTTTACAGCAAATCAAGTGTCACTTACATCTCTATTCAAGTCACATCCCCCCCCCCCCCCCCCAACAACACACACATACAGACAAGAACAATGTGAGAGACATTGACCGTAAAATCCATTTCATTTGCGAAATAGATTTTCGTCAGTGTGTAAAAGAATTACAAAGAATGTGTAATGCAGTATTTCATAAACAAATGAGAGAAGTATCTTGCTGACTATTCAGGAGGTACTTGGTTTGGCGGTGTTGTTGTCTTTCTTAAGACATGTTTCCTGCAGCGCTCGAATATGCTGTCGTAGATCAAATCAAATTGAACTCCAGCTCTTTCGCGATTCACAACGAAAAGAATGTGGTCGCCTTCTATAATTTTATAGTACCTGCACATGAGAGGAACTATCAATACTGCTGCCTTAAACACCATCATATCAACACGAGTGATAACCTGATTGACATGTGTTGCTCGGACTCTCCAAAATGTTGTTGTACCCATATTGGATCCTTAAAAATGCACTACTTATGGAAGACCCGCCACACATCCAAGCCATCCTTTTTAAAGAGTCTGAGCAACATAGGATGTAACCATCTAATTGATTTCGGTACCTATGGGGAGGGTAGAGTGTACGCAGACCTTACCCCTACCTGGGGAGGTAGAGAAGTTGTTTCTGATAACCCTCGGCATAAATGTTCACTAAAATCTGACACCAAAATGAGTAAGGTCACAAAACTAATGCCACCTTCACATGATATCATATTACTAGATTCTGCTCTGGAATTCTATAGAAGTATGATCGATGCTACATTGAATCCTAATGAGAAGAAAGGATCACATTCGAGTTAAGATTCCTCTCACAATGAAAAGATGGCTATAACAATGGCTTATCATAAAACAAAATTCCAAATTTCCATAACCTCAATTCTTGATAACCAGAAAAACTATGACATGAATGAAGACAATAACAATGAGAACTGTCTAGTTTATCTATGGACACAGAATTAGAAGAGGAACTCTATTGGTAATTTGGCTAAATAAATGCAAGAGCAGAATCTGACTGGTCACCTACCAGATGCCAGGTTGCAACGGCTGGCAATCAGAATCTTTAATAACAAGGCAACTAGGGTGTTCAACTGGCAAACGAGGGTGTGTCATAGATATGGTGTTGAGAGCACCGTCATTGTCCCACCAATCTTCATCCCTGCATGTATTAGATGAAATAAAAACAATGAGATGATGAAACAAGTTATTGCTAGTATTGAATCAGTTATTTGTCGCTCCAGAATGCTTCCGCATGTGATACTTATATAATTTTGATTGAGTACTTAATGGTGCATTTGAGTAACTGGATTTGAAAATTGTCAGATAATAAACTCATGACTCTAAACTGATCATAAACAGATTGTTCAAAGGATGGAAATCTACATTTTACCAAGGAATTTAAGCAAAAAGTCTTGAGGTACTAAAATTAGGAGCACGGAAATCAACTGAAAGTGATGTTACAAGATCTCTATTTTGCCACAGTGTACATCAGTCATTCATGTAAATCTACGAACTAGTCTAACAACCCACAAGAACTTGTCATGAGAATATAACCCGATGGGGGCAGGATCTCAGTGTAAAGCAGCAAGGCATAACACACAGTTCCTCAATTACAATACTCGATGCTTCAGAAATTTTTTACTAACGGAGTTTCAAAATCTTGCTGACTAATTAGAAATAAGACTCAAGTGAATAGGGCTTGTACTATAATGTATCTTCATCTATCTAAGTAGAGTGGAAACAGAGGAGTAATAGACACGAACCTATAGCCCTTATACGGAGGAGAAACATCTTGAGGATGCCGCCATTGGCTCATTTGCAGGACTCTAATGAATAGCAGAGGATGTATCCCTCGAATGCCAGAAGGAACTGCAAAACCTGTTACTTTTGTGGTATGCTTGGTAGCATAGCTGAAGTAGTATGTTTGCGGAAATGTACGCAAGTGTCTGTTCAACTTGATTGACCCCTGGATGGTAAGATCAGGAAGTATCCAGTCCCCTGAAGCAAATGGACCAGCATTCCCTAAAAGGTAATCAAGAAGACCCCGGATACCAACTTTCCTCCAGGTCATACCGAAGTGATCAAACCCAAAGTTGTAATAGTCCTTCATCCAAGGAATGTCGAGCCACTCATAAACTATTACTCCAATGCGGCAAAGTTGGAGCAAACTTACAGGCATTATTGACTTCTCGTCTTCAGGTCTGTAGAAGAATTCAGTCAAATTCAGCAAACTGCAGTTTTACAAGTCTAAGTAAACTGGTAAAAATATAAAATTTAAGAAAGCTAAACACAGATGATAGCGCTGACTGTAGAATTCATGCAAATCACCATAATGTAATGGAGTAATTACATGTTCTGTGCATTGGGTCCCTCCTCAAGAACTATGTACTCAAAAATCATATAGGAGATCAAAGCTAAAAACTTGATATATTAACTCAGAGCTCGATCAAATTTATAGCTGAGGTATCACTTCCCTGGAATTGTTCACATGGCAATAATTGATCAAAAAAAGGTTAAACTGCAATAACTAAGAACTATCAGAAACTTACTGCATTCCATCGAAGTATGTCCTGGTTGTCCCGTTAAGTGCTCCAGATAATGATGTTATGCTTAAGATCCAGTTCTCTGAAGTGTTCTCATAACCCTTGAATGCCTATCACAGTAAGCTTGAGGTTAACATCGAACAGGTTATTTTAGGTGTCACAATTTTTCAATTGAATGTGCACTAATTTACCTTGTCAGCCAGCATCTGGTGCAGAACTCGAACAACCTGTGCTCCAGCTGAATGCCCCACAAAATGAATAGGGTGATCTTCATCCCACTCGGGGTAGTGCCCTGCTTCATTTTTTGTTAAGTGAAGCATTGATCCAGAAAGATGGAAATGCGATAGTTCTTTAATGGCTTAGTTTGACACAAAGTTTAAGAAAGAAAGAACGATTTTTGAAATATGCAATCTTAAACATGTCATAACACTTGTGTATCTATAAAACCTTGTCATTTATTAGTATAAAGTGAAAAGTTCAAGGTTTCAAAATTTACAAATGTGTAGTCATTTTCAAAACGGACTTATAAGGAAATAATATCATTGGGACTGAGTTATATAGATGAAGTAAAAGATTTTGACCTTGTTCATAAACTCGTCCAAATTGGGAATGTCCACAAGCCTTGCTGTGTTCCTCCCCATAATCAACTTGCCCTCCTTTCAAATAATAGAACAATCCACGAGCCCTGAAATCTAAAATCCATCAATTGTTGCAAAAACTATAGAACAAGAAAAACAGTATAACGATTGACATAAGTGACAATCTCATCTAAAAGTTTAAGCAATTATGGAAAGCACATTTTTATTTATTTAACTGTGTTTTCAAAATGCCCCTCATGTACGAGAACTCGTCGTTCAAACAATTATTCCCTCGTAAGGTTAGTATGAAAACCCGTTTGGTTAGATGTATTATTATTCATATGAAGTGAATAGCTCATCCTCAAAAACTAACTCATGAACTGAACAGCTCATCCTCAACCAGTATGCGACCCTTAACAATAACACAATATAGCAAAGAGAAGATAATTAAGCATTAAACCAAAAAAAATAGAAAATATTCACCTGTCGTATATGCTAGTTAGCGAACCCAAATCTGGAACAAGAACCCTGTCATCCTTTTTCTCTGCACCAGCAAAATATGACAGTCCTCCCAATCGCTACAAAATGAAAAAAAAAATTACATTTCCAGGCCCACATGACAATTAGAACAAAAAAGTGTAACATTAGCATAGGGAAGAAAAAGGGTGAGAGTTCCCTCTATATTATTCGAAATCAAGCAACTTTATACTCTGGAGCTATAAAAAGGTTTGAGTTTTACCCTTAACCCCTAACGGAACTCCAACTCGAGTAATTTAAAACCATAATCAAAAGTTTGAAGCATAAATTTTGACCATTTTTCTCGAATAACTTGAACATGTGGATTCCACTCATTTCAAGCTGAAGCTCCGTTAATGACGATGGCAAATACGAGACTGATTTGTTAATGACAAGACTATGAATAAACCAAACATGCGAACGGATAATAAAATTGATCAATTTCCTTTGTACATGGAAAAATTAGGAAAAAGGCTGATTAAATTTTGATCCTTTTTATCAAAGAATTTGAACGCGTGGAGTCAACTCATTTCAAGCTGAAAGTCCATTAATGACAATTGCAAATACGAGACTGATTTGTTAATGACAAGACTATGAATGAACCAAACGTGCAAACGAATAACAAAATTGATCAATTTCCTTTTCTACAAGGACAAATTAGGGGAAAACCCAAACAAAACAACAACATACACAGTATAATCTCACAAGTGGAGTCCACTCATTTCAAGCTGAAACTCCATTAATGACAATAGCAAATACGAAACGATTTGTTAATGACAAGACTATGAATGAACCAAACGTGCAAACGGATTAAAAAATTGATTAATTTCCTATTCTACAAGGACAAATTAGGGGAAAACCTAAACAAAACAAAGTATAATCTCACAAGTGGAGCCTGGAGAAGATGATGTATCCGTAGCCTTACCCCTACCTTGCGAAGATAGAGAGGTTATTGCCAATAGACCCTCATCTCAAGTGAAGCAAAAAAGAGAAAAGAACACTAGCAGCCACAAATAGTACAACAAACAAAGCAAAGAAAACAACAGGTAACACTAAAATCGAAAAATATTAGTAATAGAGGAAAACCCCAAATGTGAAATTGGGCATTTACCCCTTTGCCAAAACCAAAGATTCCATGAACCAAAACAATAGGAGGCAAATCATTTGAACTCTTTATCTCTTTGTTACCCTCAAATTTTGGCTTGAAAATCCAATTGTTCACTGACTGAGAAACATCACCGGCGACGGCTGTGCTAAATAAGTAAAACCCATAACTCAAATGAACCAAAGAACTCACAAATAGCTCTGTCAGTTGAAATGCTGTTACCCACCATTTCACTATCATTCTACAAATCCTTCGTGGAAATTTCTCAAAAAAAAGTTGTAAAAATGCTCAAATTGAGAGAAAAAAAGAACACCCCACAACTTTTTGAAGCCCCTAGAATGAATTAAAACAGAAAAAAATGGAGCTTTTGTTTCTTCAAAAATGGTGATTCTTGGAAAGAGGAGAAAGAAATGAAGAAAAACACGTTTGGGTTTCCATTTCTTTGGGGTTTTATAGAGTTTGTTGAGAATTGTTTCCACCACTTTCACGTTTCCAAAATTGACCTATCAAATCCTTGCATTTGTTTGGATTGTCGTGTTATATTGTATCGCATTGTATTGTTATTATTGTGAATATAACGTGTGTGTAGATCTCTTGTTATTTTGATACGTTTTACTTGACGCGAGCGTCATTCAAAAATAGTTGCTCTATACAGTATCCTCATCATATCCCACTTGTGTGATAACACTAAATATATTATTGTTGTTAAATTTGATATTGTGTAATGATAAAAAAAAAAAAAAAAAAAAGTCATTATATGGAATGACCACGCTGTTCTCCTGTTTTTTTCTCATCTTGTCTTATTTGTTTGAACTAGCGGTAGAGTAAGATTTTTCACTAAGAGATGTCAAAATATAAAGAAGTAAATATATGAAGAAGTCAAGGGGTGGAAGTATTTTATCAAGCTATATAGTATAATTTTTCGACGAAGAGATGTCGATTGAGACACCTTAAGTATTGGTGGCTCTGCCACTAGTTAGTACTTTATTTGTCTCAATTCATGTGTCATAATTTGAATTTTGAGAGTTAAACTTATTAATAAAATTTAGAAATACTCATTTGACTCTCAAAATTTAAATATTATTACGTAAGTTAAGACGGATAAAATATTTTGAAATTTTTATTTTCCCTTTTAATATTTAGGGAGGGAAACACAATAACAAAGAGAACCAAATTATTAGTTATAGATTTGGATTACAATCCAAAGATTATGCCTAAAATCTAGTGCAATGATTGATTTTTAGGTTTATAGTTTTTGCATTATCCAAAAGACACCATACATAAACACGTTTTTTTACTTGGCTTCAATTGACACATTTGATATGCATAAGTCGATACTTAAATTTATATAAAATTGAATAAGTAGACACACGCGTCCTACGTGACATAATACTAGAGGCGTATCTATAGGGGGTGACGTGGGTTCACGTGAACCCATGCTCCCCTCTCTAGATCATATATAGTAGTGTTATATTTTTTTAAAAATATTTAAATATAGATGTGTGAACTCATGTTCAAAGTATCATACAAAAATGCGATGATGATTGGGTGCACTTCTCTAAGTGAGAGATAGAAATTTAAATCTTATATCTATCTTGTTTCTTTGAATAACACTTTTCCAAGTGGTTATCAGTTACACTTTTGTCGTTTCAACTAATTTTTCTTTTGTTTTTTTCCTTTATTCTTTCAAAATTTTCAAGTGTGTTACATTGAGAATTCCTAAAAAATTTAGCATTGTAAATTTTTTATATAATTAAATCAAATGTGTATATTAAAATTTAAAACTAGTAGTATTATATATTTTGGATCTATAATTTTTAAACTTTAATGATTCATATTACGAACTAAAAGTCAAATCGAACAAATTTATATTAGAGATACATTTTTTCGTAATCGTCACCCACCCATCTAGCCGAGATCCTGAATATGCCTCTGCATAATACACGTAGAACACCACAGGTGACACAAAATTATCATGTAGGACGTTACGTAGGATAAATGTGTCTATTTGTTTATACAAGTTTAAGTGTTTACTTGTGCATATCCAAAATTAGATAATATAAATATCATCTGAAGCCAAATTAAAGAATACGTTTATATATTATACCTATCCAAAGTTTACTCATAAGAGGCGCATCAAAATGTGAACTTCATCGATTTTTACAACAACCTCACATTAATATAATTATACTAATATTTTAATAATTATAAAATATTAAAAATTAAATATTCATAAAGTTTATGTCAATGTGTCTCGAAACTTACATCTTGACTCATGTATCAAAGCTCATGAAGCATTTTAATTGAGTAACCATCCCAAATTAAACTAAATTGAAATTAGTAGCGTAATTTTTTTTAATTATATACAATATTTACAATAAATCAATAAATATATAAATTTAGTTAAGATCAAAAAATATTTGGTCGTTGAAATACCATTGTTATACTTGTACACTAAATTGATACTTATCTTTTTTTGTGAATACGAAGGAGAATTCAACTTTGATTTTGAGTAATTCAATTAATCTACTTCAAGTTATCAACTTGGCCAAATCAAAATGAAATTTGAATGATCCTAAAATTAGTTGACCTAAAAAAAATACATAAGGAAAGCAAAGGAAATTTATGAGTGTGGTAAAGAGCTGCCTAAAATTGTGGACATTTTTTTTAATTTCAATTTATATGATATATTTTTTCTTTTAAAAATTATATAATTTTTGCAAGTCATCTCATCTTTAATGACATGATTGGTTGAAATTTTACCCGATCAATACCACTCATTTAAAACAAAAAAACATGTGGAATTCTTCATGATATATTTTTGTAAATTTGGCATACATATTAAAAGTCTTAGGTCTCATTTAAAACAAAAAAAATATGTGGAATTCTTCATGATATTTTTTTGTAAATTTGGCATACATATCAAAAGTCTTAGGTCTCATTTAAAACAAAAAAATATGTGGAATTCTTCATGATATTTTTTTGTAAATTTGGCATACATATCAAAAGTCTTAGGTCTCATCATGTATCTTTTTTAATAAGATTTAGACGTCTGAATTTGAATACATATTTAAATATTACGATGTACATAAAGATTTAGATATCTAAATATAACTATTTTAATATTGAGATATTATATTAAGATCTGAATATTGTATAATCAAAATTGTTTGTAAACATTTGAATATATAAATTTTATCTTTTTAAGAGAAATTAATAAATATTAAATTTAATAAATACTAAATTAATCTAATATAATATTAATAAAAATATTTTTTAATAATTATATGGAGGTTGGAGATGGTAAGGGGTAGCGGTAGTGGTTCTTGTGGGTGCTGGATTGGGATGGTGTTGGCTAATGATGTTATTATAGTTATGTAATAGCTAGTGGTACTGGTGGTTGGAAATAGTGATTAATAGTTGTATGTAATGGATGATAGTAATAGTTAATAATGGTGATAATTGTCAGTAGTGATTGGTGATTGTTGTGGCAATAATGATCAATGTGATGATTGTAAATGGTAGCTAATGATGATGATGACGGATTGTAGTGATTGATATTTGATAGCAAAAATGGTGGTGGTTGTGGATGATGCATAGTGGTGAATGATGATGGTTAGTGATAGTGGTACATAATAGTTGATAATAACGAACGATGACAATAGTATAAACAAATGGAATTGATGAATTGTTACCTTTGTAGAAATTTTTGAAAACACATCTTAATGAAACTAATATTTTGATATAGATCTAAAAATAAATAAATCTAATGACTGAGCTCATAATAATTAAGATTATGATTATCATTAAGTGCAGATAATAAATAAAAATAATTTGACAATATAAACATTTTCTTATACTACGATTTATATATAAGTCAAACACATTAACCAAAAAAAATGGATGATTGAATCCAAGTCTAATTGGCTGACATTGTTGAAGTCATACCACTTTATGCATATGTAGCATGTGATTTTATTAAATAACAATATAAAATGATAATCATAAGAAAAATTGTTTTTTATTCATAGTATAATTACTATTTAAGTCAATCTACATTAACTAATCAATAGATTCTCCTAGTATTGTTTGAAACTAATTATATTATTAATCAATTGTTCAAGATTTGATAGTTAATATTTGACGATCGTTGAGATTTATGACAAGAAAAATATGACGAATTATCAACATTTGGTAGTCAGACTTTGAGTTTGTTCTTGGACCTCTAGTTGGGCTTCTCTTAATTGAGCCCAAAATCAAGTGGGCCAGTCCATACCAAAATCAAAGCAGGTTTCAAAGGGGTTTCAAATTTCAAGCAAAAGAATAAAAAGTTCAAAAATGTAATATATATATATATATATATATATATATATATATATATATATATATATATATATATATTTATATATATAATTTTATTCCTATGTATACAGTGTAATTTCTCGACTAGCTCCGTTACCACCAAGGATTTGGTGAAATTCCCTTGCCCTTAATTAGAAGTATTGGTCTCAAGTCTTGTGGATAAGAAAACCCTGGTACAGAGCGTTTTCCCTTCGGTAATGTCAGGATTTGAAGTTAATTATGAATTTTGAACTTGCCATCAAATTCATAGCATGATTTAATTATTGGGTTCCCTCCACCTTCAGTAAGAGATCTCGAATTCAAGTTTTGAGAATGAACAATACTCTGATAAGGACACTGTCCTCCAAAGACGAAGTCAATATATGAAGTTTATGAATTCTATGACTAACATGTAAATTAAGTTGATAAAAGAAACTTCTATTATCAACAAAAACTTCTTGACTTTCTACAACATGCATGTAATGACCTAATTAAATGCAATTCCTTGGACCATCAAATGGAATAATATTTACTTCCTTCATTTCATTCTAGGTATTTTTATTTGATTGACCACAAAATACTTTAAAAAAAAATTGTAATCATAAATTAAACATTTGTATAATGTATCAAAATATTTCTTGAATTCGTGATCTTGAATAATATAGTGAGATGCTAACTATTTTTCTTTGTAAGAAGTGATTTCCAAATAAGTATTTCCATAGAGTAGCAATTTGTTTTTAACTAATCAATTTGAAAAAACACATTTATCAATACCGTTGTCGAGTTTGTGTTTGGCGAAGATTCCAAAGATATTTACTAGTATTTCCAGAGAAAATACACTTTTTCAACTTCTTCTCTTCTCAATAACATTTATTTTTTTCCCTAAAAGTTTAAAAAAACATTCTAACTCTTTAAAATAAGCACCTTTAATTTTCTAAAAACTTAGCCAAACATTCTTCAAGTATAAACATGATCTTATTTTTTAAAACAAAAAAAAAAAACACGTAAATTGAAACAAAAAGTCCTAAAGTGGAAGACTTTGAAAATATTATTTTCTAGTCCCCACAAAAATAGTTTACTTTGAATAGTTATTAATCTTAGTTTTCTACAAAAACAAAATATAGTTGTTCAACATTAATGCACTTTATCATGATTAACTAATAAATAATTAAGGCCAAAACACAAACTAATTGATCATAGTTAGATAATACCTTCTTAAAGCGAAAATCTTAAGCGAATGATTATACACCTTTAATATGGTATTAAATTAGACACTATAACAAAAATAGCTTTTAGCGGCAACAAATATACACATTATCAAATAGTGATAAATTTTTTACCAACATTAAAAATATGTTTTTAACGACAATTCAGTTATTGCCGTTAAATAATTACCGCTAAAGATCATTACATCATAAGTCTTGAGGTTGTCTAACAAAAAGAGATTTATCTATGATTTAAAGCATAGAAAAAAAACCATTTTACATATGAAAATGACATGCTAGAGACATAATTAAATAAAAAATATCTATATTATATTATATTATACTACTAATATATTGAAGTTTAGTTGAGATGGATGACAACTTAGGTAATGGTTTGTCTTTCTACCAAAATTTCTTCTTGGTCAAAGAGCTCTCTTTTGACAAGTAGAGAATTTTTTATAAACACATAAATATTTATGACATATTTAAATACACCAATTTCAAAAAGCTTATAGCCTCACAAAATATTTTTAGATCACAAATTTTAAAAAGGCATAATACATAAATGTGCCCTTTAACTTGGTCTCATTTTACAATTATGTCCTCCAGCTTTGGTATACACAAGTAGACACTTAAACTTGTATAAAATTGAACAAGTAGACACATGAGTACGACATGATAAAATACACGTAAGACACCACGTAGGATAAAAAATGATATGTAGGATGTCATTTAGGGCATGAGTGTCTATTTGCTCAACTTTATACAAATTCAAGTGTCTATTTGCACACCCAAAATTGAAGGGCATAAATGTGATTTGAAGCCAAGTTAAAGGACATATTTATGTATTATGCCTTAAAAACTACTCATTGTTTAATTTTTTTTTTTATGTTGAGACAAACTATGTCAGGTTAATTAAAAGGGAGTATCTTGTTTTCTTTTCCTACTACATTGATAGATGTCTTAACTTGACCTTAATTAATAACTAACACATATTTATAATAGGCATAATACATAAACATGATCCGTAACTTATTTTTAGCGGACAATTATGCCCTCCAACTTTGAGTGTGCACAAGTAGACACTTAAACTTGTATAAAACTGAACAAGTAGACACATGTGTCCTACGTGACATAATGCATGTAGGACACAAATTGTCATGTAGGACGAATGAGTCTATTTGTTCAATTTTATACAAGTTAAGTGCCTACTTGTGCATATCAAAAACTAAAGGTCATAGTTGTCAGTTGATGCCAAGTTAAGAGTTATGTTTATGTTATTATGTATTATGCCTTTATAATATGACATTTAACTTGGCTTCATTTGACATCTATGCCCTCCAACTTTGGATGTGCATAAGTAAACACTTAAATTTGTATAAAATTGAAGAAGTAGACATACACATCCTATGTGGCATAATGCACGTAGTACACCATGTAGACACAAAATTTCCATGTAGGATGCCACATAAGACGAATGTCTATTTGTTCAATCTTATATAAATTTAATTGTCTACTTGTGCATACTCAAAATAGGAGAGCATAAATACAAAATAAAGTTAAGTTAAAGGGCTTAGATCCAACTTTTAGATTGCACGATTAGACATCTCAACTCATTCCCACATAATCCCACTTATGTCTAATGGGATGTTCCTAAGTTCTAAGTGTTGCATATGGTAGGATTTTTGGTCATTCAAGTAAATTTATTGTCTTGAAATATCCTTAACATTTGCCTTATGGACAAAAATTAAAATTTCCTAAAGGAAAGACTAAGTTTAACTTTTTTTTTGTTAAAGCAGGATTTAACCCAATTTATTAACTCGATCTATTTTGATTCGACAGTATAACACTTGTAGAGCCCACCCAGTGGCGGAGCCACATGTAGTTGAGGGGTGTCGACCGACATCCCTTCGTCTCAAAATTACACTATGTAGCTAGAGTGAAAATATTTTTTATGTATATATATATATATTAAATATTGACACTCCTTAACTTCTACGTGATTTTACTTCTTTATATTTTGACACTTCTTAGTCAAAGTTCTGACTCCGCCACTGGCCTCACCGTACCAATATGTTAAGAGGGGAAGTTTCAGTTAAAAGAGGCGCGTCCTTTCAAAGTCTTCATAGCTGATTTGCAACTGTTTTTTTTTTTTAGTCTTTTCTTTAGAAAAAAATGAACACAAATAATCTTCTTCTTTTTTCTAGTTGACTTCTCTCACAAATTTATTAATATAATCGACATTTTCATTTCCATTTTGATTCATTCATCAAAAAATAAAAAATTAAAAAAATTCCCTTCTTTTTTGTACCTTCATTTTCTCTCTGTTTCTTCATTACTCTGTTTCTACAACTTTGACAACAGCTGATCAGTTTGCCTCGACGATCTCTCTTCGTCGAGTCTAAATTCGACAAATTCTGAGCGCTCAGTGCTCAGAGGATCAAACTTTGTGAGTGTTCCTTTTTTTTTTTTCTTCCTTATTCTGTTTTTATCACTGATATGCAAATTATGTCTTAGTTTCTGAGCTGATGGTCTATCGGAAATAGTTTCTCTACTTTCGTTAGTTAAGAGTAAGGCTGGATACATTCTACCATCACTAGACTCCACTTGTGGGATTACATCGAATATGTTGTTGTTGTTGTTTTAGTGCAGAACCGTTATTTAATATTGGGAAAATGCATAAGTACCCCCAACCTATGCCCGAAATCCCACACTTATACTATACTAAGGTCCTATTACCCTTGAACTTATTTAATAAATAATTTTTTACCCCTTTTCGTCCTACGTGGCACTATCCACCAGGTAACTTGAAAAAATTGTCAAACGCGCTGGGCCCAGAAAATAGTGACACATAGGCCGAAAAGGGGTAGAAAATTATTTATAAAATAAGTTCGGGGTAATAAGACCTTAGTATAGTATAAGTGTATTTTTGAGATTTCGAGCATAGGTTGGGGGTACTTATGCATTTTCCCTTTAATATTTGTTAATAAAAAAAATACTTGAAATTTTCCTAAGGAGTAAATGAACATAAGAGAAAACCATGTTTCCGGTGGATGTTTTGTCTTTAACCAGAGGTCTCGGATTTTGAACTTTAGGAAATAAAAGAGAAATCTGTTCAGCTGTGTGAAAAAACGATTGCTCATTTCACTGGTATTGAAGATTTTTGTATAAAATCTGCAAAAATGAAGATTAACAATAATACAGTTTTGACTTAAAATAAATAGAACCAATTTTCCATGTGAATGCTAAATATTTAATATTGTTTGTTTGCTCAACACCTGAATATATAAACCTTGTCAATATTTAAAAATTAATAAACGATATTACTGTTGGATCTAACTCAACCCCAAAAGTCAGCTCAAGCAGAAAGTATTATCCAAGTCCATATAAACAGGTCTAGCTCAATGTAGGATTCTAATATCCCCTTCATGCCTGGGCCCAAACTGGAGTGTGGATCAGGTGCCCGAACATGAATGAATATGACTTCGTTACCATGTTAAATTATGACATCTGGGCTTAACTTAATCCCAAAAGCTAGCTCAAGAGGAGATGATTGGCCAAATCCATATAAACATCACTAGTCTATTCCCCAATCAATGTGCCTCGGTCCAAGAATGTGCACATACCGAACTGGGTTGGGCCCGTTATAAGGCTTGAACAATCTCCTCCCTTTGATCTAGTTTTTGGGGTGTGAGTTAGGCCCAAAGCCTAATCCATGAATGTGCCCGCACCGGATTTGGTTGGGGTCCTTGTAAGGCGTGAACAATCCTCCTCCCTTTGAGCTAGCTTTTGGAGTGTGAGTTAAGCCCAAGGCCTAATTTGACAATTACGTAATTCATTTAATACTATATCAAGAAGAGAAGCAGTTTGTGGTGGTGGTGGGTAGTAGCTGACAGTAGTGGTTGTCAGTTGATGGTGGTAGTTGGTGGTGGCTACAGATAATTGTGGTTGATAGTAATGATAGCTAATGATGGTAGTGACTGATACGGTGATTGACGATATATAGTAGTGACTGATGGTGGTGGGATTATCTGTAGTGATTGGTGTCTATTTTTGTCAGTTTAATGTTACATCAATTAGTCCTCTTACATTGTTTTCTCTGTTGTACAGTTCATTTGGCAAAATGGAGATACCAGCCCCTTCAATTTTATGTAGCCTCTTTGTTATTGTGTTGATCCTACTTCTACCAGATACATCAGTGTGTGAACCAAGATCGCAGACCGTCCAGATCACATGTAGTACTCAACTCGAGCATAATACGACAGTTTTTGTCCCAAATTTTGTTGCAGTTATGGAAACTATAAGCCAACAAATGAGAACTAGAGGATATGGAGTTGCAGTTTCTGGCACTGGACCAGACACTAACTTTGGACTTGCCCAATGCTATGGTGATCTTTCTTTACTCGACTGCGTGTTATGCTATGCTGAAGCACGAACGGTTCTGCCCCAGTGCTTCCCTTATAACGGAGGGCGAATTTATCTTGATGGATGCTTTATGAGAGCGGAGAATTACACGTTCTATGATCAGTATTTAGGTCCAGAGGACAGACATGTATGTGGAAACAGGACGACAAAGAGTACATTGTTCCAACAGAACGCTAGGCAAGCCATTCAGCAAGCAGTTGTAAATGCACCGACTAATAATGGTACTGCACGTGTTCAAGTGTCGGTGTCTGGTCCTTCCAACGAGACAGCTTATGTTCTAGCTGATTGTTGGAAGACACTGAGCGCGAATTCCTGTGCAGCATGTCTGCAAAATGCATCTGCATCCATGTTGGGATGCTTGCCTTGGTCAGAAGGTAGAGCTCTGTACACTGGATGCTTCATGAGGTATTCTGATACAAATTTTCTCAATGCTATTTCTGTCAGTGAAGGCTCGTCATCAGGAGGTAATCTTTGCTCTTTTCTCGTCCTGGTTTGCCAGTTATTTATTGACTCAACGCGTAATTTAGCTGATAAATGGTCTTTTTTTCTTTCAAATGACGATATTGTAGGAAACGTTGTTGTCATTGTAATCGTTGTTGTTAGCTCCGTGGTCGTATTGGGAGTAGGTGCTGTCATTGGTATTTATGTCTGGAAGAACAAACAAATCCAGAAGAAGAGAAAAGGTAAATCCTTTTGTGTCAAATACTAGTGATAAAGTCATTAGGATATCAATGATGAACATGTATTGTATCTTTATGATAATATTCACCTGAGAATATATCGCGCGATCATTTGCACACAACTGTACTGAAAGCAATTTTCAAGAACTAACTCGAGGCATTATGGTCTACTTGTGCTTTTCCGGGAAAATTTGAACTTTGTAGGTGCAAATGACGCGGAGAAATTAGTGAAGATCCTTAATGACAACAGCTTGAACTTCAAGTATTCTACACTTGAAAAAGCCACAGGGTCATTTGATGAGGCCAATAAGCTCGGGCAAGGTGGATTTGGCACCGTTTATAAGGTACGAAATGGTTGAAAAGTTGTAATGCAATACTAGAAGTGTTCATGTTAAACAAAGTCTGAGGCACGGTTTATTGCAGGGTGTTTTGGCAGATGGCAGAGAGATTGCTGTCAAAAGGCTGTTCTTCAACAACAAACACAGAGCTGCAGATTTTTATAATGAGGTTAACATAATCAGTAGCGTTGAGCACAAGAATTTGGTAAGGTTATTGGGATGCAGCTGCTCAGGACCGGAAAGTCTTCTTGTATACGAGTTCCTCCCTAACCAGAGTCTTGATCGCTTCATATTTGGTAAGTAACCGGACTTTGCAACAACACAACTACTCCTCGGTCTCAAAAAAAGTTGGGATCAGCTATATGAATCTACACTATTCCATTTAAGCAAAACTCATTTCATATTTGATTTAAATCTTTAAATTGACAGATTCTATCAAAGGTAAAGCTCTAAACTGGGAGAAAAGATTTGAGATAATCATAGGGACCGCGGAAGGTTTGGTATACCTCCACGAAAACACAAAGACACGAATAATTCACAGAGACATAAAAGCAAGCAACATCCTGTTGGACTCGAGGTTCCGTGCAAAGATTGCTGATTTTGGGTTGGCAAGGTCATTCCAAGAAGACAAGAGTCACATAAGCACTGCCATTGCTGGCACATTGTTAGTATTTCTTCGTCTCGTTTTCTACTTTTGTCGCGTAAAAGTACATGAAAACCAATATTGTACAATATGTGCAGAGGATATATGGCTCCAGAGTACCTAGCACATGGCCAATTAACAGAAAAAGCAGATGTTTACAGCTTTGGAATTCTTCTACTCGAAATCGTTACTGGAAGGCAAAATAACAGGAGCAAACACGTCGAATACACAGACAGCTTAGTTTCCATTGTAATTTTTTATCACACTATTTTCAATCTTGAAGAACTTATTGCATATTGGTCTTAACTCTTATATTCGATGAAATTAACAGGCGTGGGAGCACTTTCAACGCGGGATAATGGAGAAGCTGTTTGATCCGAATCTCATGTTGAATAACAACCATACAATCAATGTGAAAAATGAGGTCACGAGAGTCTTACATGTCGGACTTTTGTGCACTCAAGAGATCCCAACGTTACGTCCATCCATGTCTAAGGCATTACAAATGTTCGTCAAGAAAGATGAAGAGTTGCCTCCTCCTACTAATCCGCCATTCGTGGATGAGAAAACCATGGAACTTCACGACCCTTGGGATAAGTACTTGCTTAAACAAGGCGATTCTGCTTCGATTGCCAACTTATCTCACAGTTCTTTTTACCCCAGATGATGATATCTCTGTGCTCCTGAACTGAAAGTGATGTAAAGATTATAGTTATCTCAAGCATATATATCATTTCGCCTCGTGTTCTTGAAGGAGACTTCATCGTTATCGAGCAGTTAGTTACAACAACAACGACAACTATGTTTCTATCCCAAACAAGTTGAGCTCGGCTATATGAATTCTCAATATTCCATTTTAAGCTCAACTCATGATCGAGCAGTTAGTTGTAAGTTCAAAACTTCATAATACATTTTTCAATTTTTTCATATTTTATTTGTCGCGATTTGGAAAATATTTTATTTAGGAAAACGACTTTCCTAGTGGAATTTGAGAAAACGAGTTCCGCAAATGACATCCCAACTATGTTGCCTTCCACATGTCTCTTTTTTTTTTTGTTGCTTTTATTGCTTCCACTTCTTTGTTGTCTAAGTGGAAGGGTAGAGATAAGTAGGGTTGAAGGAGTTCATCTGAACCTCCTTCGGCGGAAAATTATACTATTTATACATGTTTTATTTTCCTTTTTTATTTATGTTTTCATATTTTGAATCCTTGAGCGAAAATGCTAGCTCTACTACTGCCTAATAAATGACATACCTCGATCCCTAATCACTTTATCCAGTATTTTAAAAGGCGGGGGCATGAGGCGAGACGTTTTATATAGTACAGAGCGAGGCGTAAGCCCCGAGATATGTAAGTCCCATGGATCTACGGGGCGTAGTCTCATATATATTCAATTTTATAGTTTTATTACTAATAAAATAAGCAAAAGTAAACATTTTAATGATTTATGATTTTTATTTGAGATAAGTATTAATAATCAATAATGAAAAAAAAAGTATTATAATTAATATTTGAGAAATATAATTACACCAATAAAAAAATATGATTTAAAGCAAAAAAAAGTTCAAAAAAATAAATTAAAAACGCCCGGGAGTACGTTTTTTACGCCCAGGACTTACGTTTTTATGCTCGGGGCTTACACCTCAAATTTTAGGACTTACGCCTTATGGATCTACGTTTTTAATATACGCCCCGCGGCATTTTTGGTACACCTCGCCCCGACACTTGCCCCAAAAACGATTTTGAAAACACTGACTCTTTATCAAAACATATATCCAACATATTAATTTCATTTTAAAATTTCGTATTAAATCAAACAGTGTCACGCTAATTGAAAGAGGAGAAGTATCTTTTTTCTTCTCCTCTTTACCTAATTTGTTTGGGCAGTAAGCAAAGTAGATTACGAAAGCAGCCCCACAAATATCTTTTGAAGTCTTTCAAAGTAGTACGTTTTTAAGTCTTGAGTTGGAAATTTTCTAACAACAAAGTCTTGCCACCTGTTGACTTTTCTCAACAAAAATAAAAATTACTTCCTCCATTTTAATTTGATCATTGATTTTGACTTGATACGAAATATAAAAAAAAAATTAAGAATATTATGATTTTAAATTAAAAATAAATAGATAGAGGTAAAAGACTAAAATATGTCATCAAATTTTGAGAAAAAAACTCATATATACCATCCGTTAAAAAATTGATTTATTTATGTTATTTCCGTTTGAGAAAAGGCTATCCATGTCATTATTTGTTATCCGAAATGACATAAATGAACTTAACTTTTAACAAATGATATAGATGAGTCTTTTCTCAAAGTTTGATGACATATTTGAGCATTTTTTATCTCTTTTAAAAAATAATTTAATTAGTGACGTGTTGAATCATAATCAACCATGTGTAAAAAATAGTTTTACAGAATTGAACGAAAATGACATAGATAAACATTTTCTCAAAATTTGATGACATATTTGAGTCTTTCCCTAAAATATAGTACCAAATAAAGAATTGACGGAATAAAATGAAAAGTTGGATGAACAAATTGAAATTGAAACCAAGAGAGTTCAAAGCTTCTTGTTCGAATTTTATTGAGTATAAAATCAATCTTTTATTAGAAAATATTTTACCACAAATCCACAATAGAAAAAATTTAAATATGAATTCAAATTTAGTCGGTCTCCGACTTTCCGTACCGATAGCGTCATACTGACACCAAATTGGGAAGCCAAAAATAGTATAAAAAGCCACTTTGATCATTTTCATCAATAAAACAAATTTTACTTTCTTTTTTCTTCCTTCATCTTCTACTCTTTTCTCTCTGTTTCTACAACTTTGACAGCAACTGATCAGTTTTCACCGGCGATCTTTGTTTTCCGATTCAAAATTCCGGCGAAATCAGATCGTCCAGTGCTCCGAAGGACTTTGTAAGTTTTGTTGCTTCCTACTTATTATGTTTTCAATTATGATCGAAATCTCAAAGAAACACTTTAACTAAACTATGGTCCTATTACCTCCATACTAATTTTTTTGTAATTTTAACTTTTTAGCTTACATGGCACACTCCGTGATTCTACGTAGTTGAGACATGGGGGAGATGTTTGGATGCCACGTAAGCAAAAAAGGTGTACAAAATTACAAAAAAAATGGGTTCAAGGTAATATGATCTTTTACCTTAGTTTAGTTAAGGTGTAAGGTGTGTTTATGAGATTTTGAGAATAATTGTGCCTTATTGTTTTTTTTTTTTTTAAAGAGTAATTTTGATGAGAAATCATTTGTTTTTGGCCAATTAATGTTGATCAAGAAGTGTTTCTTGGATGAAGTTATCTTTCTAAAACCTTTTATTGTTTCAAGGGAAAAAGTACAAGTACCCCTAGCCTATGACCGAAATCTCAGAGACTCCACACAGTTGAGGCGCGTGAGAGATATTTGGATGCCATGTAAGTCAAAAGGTGTACAAAATTACAAAAAAAATGAGTTTAGGGGTAATAGGACGTTAGTTTAGTTAAGGTTTGTCTATGAAATTTCGGTCATAGTCTAGGGATACTTGTACCTTATCCCTTGTTTAAAAGTTATTTTGGCTTAAAATCACCTGAAATAAGTCAATACACACATGTTGTAAGTAAGTTTTCTCAAGAGTGTTTTTCAAAAAAGTAGTTTAAATTTAAAACTTTTTTTTTAATTTTCGAAAAACAACTTCTGTTGCTCCTCGAAAACACTTTTTTTCTTCTAAAAGTTTGGTCAATTACTTCAGTTATATAAAAGACACTTAAACTTGTATAAAATTGAACAAGTAGACACACGTGTCTTTGTAGCATAATACACATAGGACGCCATGTAGGACAAAATTGCCATATAGGACGCCATGTAGGACGAATGCGTCTATTTGTTTAATTTTATACAAGTATAAGTGTCTACTTGTGCACAACCAAAGTTAAAGGTCATAGTTGTTGACTGAAGTCAAGTTAAGAGTCATGTTTATGTATATGCCTTTTTAAAATAAGCAATTTTGACCTTCCAAATCTGCTCGTTTCTTTTCTTTTTTCTTATTCAGTTTACTTGAAATTTGGTGGAACACCTAAAGACCAACCTAAACTAAGCATGAATTAGTTGAATGCCTAAACTATCAGTAGTCTTAATTACCCTAAAAGGATGGGATTGTGCGGGATAAAAACTATCAAATAGCCAAGTTTGGGGGTGATTTAGAATTCTAATAGTTCAGGGTGCAACTAATAATTTGTGTAAAGTTTAAGGGGCCACAAATATTCTACCTTGGAAAAAGAATATTTATTAGCCATCAACTATTTTGAGTTGTGTATTACATCTTCTTCGAACCAACAATGTAAAAGAAACTCCATTACATTTAGTCAAGTAAAATTTCTAGCCTAAACAATGGAGTTCAAAGTTTAGGCGAAGTTTTGAGGTATTATGCCATTTGAATTACCCCGTCTGCTTTTACTAATATTAAGACTTTTTACTAATATTAAGACATCCAAATTTGAATACACATCTCAATATTAAGATATGTATTAAGATTAAGATGTTTGAATATAAATATATAATGTTGTATTGAGATATGAATACTAAATAACTGAATTTATAAAATTTGTCTTTAATTAAAAATTAATAAATATAAAATTCAAATAAAATGTTGATTAATCTAATACTATATGATCAAATTATTTTAGAAACTTTATATGATTGTTGGTGGTGATGGTGATCAGGTGATGGCTAATAGTGGTGATTGTGGGTGTCAATTACGGATTGTCATTGGCGATAATGTTGGTTGATGCTAGTGATGATGGTGGCAATAAAGGCACATATAATGACTAAAATCCAAAGGATTAAGACTCAGACATTCATTAAATGCAAACAGACGCGGCCTATGTTGTTTTTCTTACACTGTTTTCTATGCTTTACAGCTCATCTGGCAAAATGGAGGGAGCTACCCCTTCAGTTTTATGTAGTCTCTTTGTTATCATGTTGATCCTACTTATACCAGATACATCAGTGGCTGAACCAAGATCCCAGATAATCCAGCTTATACGTGGCAACAGATTGACAGCTTCCGTCCCAAATTTTGTTGGTACAATGGAAACGTTGAGTGAACAAGTGAGAGCTAGAGGATATGGAGTAGCAGTTACTGGCACTAGACGAGATGCTACCTATGGAATTAGCCAATGCTATGGTGATCTATCATTACTCGACTGTGTCTTATGCTTCTCTGAAGCGCGAACGGTTCTGCCCAAGTGCTTCCCTTATAACGGGCGAATTTATCTTGATGGCTGCTTTATGCGAGTGGAGAATTACATGTTCTATGACCAGTATTTAGGTCCAGAGGACATGCATGTATGTGGAAACAGGACGACCAAGGGTACATTGTTCCAACAGAACGCTAGGCAAGCCATTCAGCAAGCAGTTGTAAATGCACCGACTAATAATGGTACTGCACGTGCTCAAGCGTCAGTGCCTGGTCCTTCCAATGAGACAGCTTATGTTCTCGCCAATTGTTGGAAGACACTGAGCGCGAATTCCTGCGCAGCGTGTTTGCAAAATGCATCTGCATCCATGTTGGGATGCTTACCTTGGTCAGAAGGTAGAGCCCTTTACACTGGATGCTTCATGAGGTATTCTGATACAAATTTTCTCAATGCTATTTCTGCCAGTGGAGGCTCGTCATCAAGGGGTAATTTTTACTCTTTTTTTGTCCTGGTTTGTCCGTTATTTACCGACTGAACTGTAATTTTGCTGATAAATGGTTTTTTTTTTTTTACGTTCAAATCACCATAATGCAGGAAAAGTTGTAGTCATTGTCATTGTTGTTGTTAGTTCCGTTGTCGTTTTGGGAGCAGCTGCTTTCGTTGGTTTTAGTATCTGGAAGAACAAACAAATCCAGAAGAAGAGAAAAGGTAAATACTTTTATGCCAAAATTTAGTTATAAAAGTCATTAGGATAGTTAAATGATGCACATATATTGTATTTTTTCTAATTTTTTTTTAACCCTCCCTAGGAGCTCCCACCCCTTTTGCTCCCTTAGTGACTCGAACTCGCAACCTTCGGGTTGGAAGTGAGGGGTGCTTACCATCCGAGCAACTCCCTCTCGTCTATCTTTATTCTAAAACTTAGAATTAAAAAATTGAACTTTTTAGGTGCAAATGATGTTAAGAAATTAGTGAAGATCCTTGATCAAAACAACTTGAACTTCAAGTATTCGACACTTGACAAAGCCACGGGTTCATTTGACGAGGCCAACAAGCTCGGACAGGGTGGATTTGGCACGGTTTATAAGGTATGTAATGGTTGAATGTAGTGTGATTATGTTAACAGCAATGCAAAAAGTGTTGGCAATTAGATAGAGTCTGAGTCACATTTTGTTGCAGGGTGTTTTGGCAGACGGGAGAGAGATCGCTGTCAAAAGGCTGTTCTTCAACAACAAACACACAGCTGCAGATTTTTATAACGAGGTTAACATAATCAGTAGCGTCCAGCACAAAAATTTGACAAGGTTATTGGGATGCAGCTGCTCAGGAACGGAAAACCTTCTTGTATACGAGTTACTCCCTAACCAGAGTCTTGATCGCTTCATATTTGGTAAGTAACTGGACTTTAACTACGTGTCCGTCCCAAACAAGTTAGGGTTTAGCTAAACAAACCCTCACTATTCTATTTAAGCTAAACTCATGTCTATCATTGCACCAACTAAAAAAAAAAGTACAAATAAGTTAAACATAGGTAACCGACTTTGCATTAAGCTAAGACTAAGTGGTGTGTTTTCACATAACCAGCACATGACTTTGTCATGTATATTGATTCTAACCTTAAAATTTGACAGACCCTATTAAAGGTAAAGCTCTAAATTGGAAGAAAAGATTTGAGATAATTATAGGGACAGCAGAAGGATTGGTATACCTTCACGAGAACACAGAGACACGAATAATTCACAGAGACATAAAAGCAAGCAACATCCTGTTGGACTCGAGGCTCCGTGCAAAGATTGCTGATTTTGGGTTGGCAAGGTCATTCCAAGAAGACAAGAGTCACATAAGCACTGTCATTGCTGGCACATTGTTAGTATTTCTTCGTCTCATTGTTTATTTTTTTCGCGTAAAAAGTACACAAAAACAAATAATGGATAATTTACCCTTTTTATGCAGAGGATATATGGCTCCAGAATACTTAGCACGCGGTCAGCTAACAGAAAAAGCAGACGTTTACAGCTTTGGAGTTCTTCTACTAGAGATTGTTACTGGAAGACAAAATAACAAGAGAAAAAATGCCGAATATACAGTCAGCTTAGTTTCCGATGTAATTTCTGATCAATCACTTCTCCGAAGAACCAAAATTTCAATCTTGGAGAACATTTTTGTTCATTGATCTTAACTTTATTGGATGAATTCAACAGGTGTGGGAGCACTTTCAACGCGGTATAGTGGAGGAACTGTTCGATTTGAATCTCATGTTGCATAACTACCATACAATCAATGTGAAAAATGAGGTTGCGAGAGTGTTACATGTGGGACTTTTGTGCACTCAAGAGATTCCATCATTACGGCCAGCCATGTCTAAGGCATTACAAATGTTCGTCAAGAAAGACGAAGAGTTGCCTCCTCCTACTAATCCGCCATTCGTGGATGAGAAAACCATGGAACTTCACGACCCTTGGGAGAGGTACTTGCTTAAACAAGGTGATTCTGCTTCGATTGCCAACATATCTCACAGTTCTTTTTACCCCAGATGTTGATATCTCTATGCTCCTGAACTGAAAGTGATTTAGAAATTATAGTTATCTCAAGCATACATATCATTTCGCCTCGTGTTCATGAAGGAGACTTCATCGTTATCGAGCAGTTAGTTACAACAACAATGACAACTATGTTTCTGTCCCAAACAAGTTGAGGTCGGCAATATGAATTCTCAGTATCCCATTTTAAGCTGAACTCATGATCGAACAGTTAGTTGTAAGTTCAAAACTTCATGATACATTTTTCAATTTTTTCATGTATTATTTGTAAGTGCAAGGGCAGAGGTAGGTAGGGTCGAAGGTGTTCATCTGAACCCCTTCAATAGAAAGTTATTCTATTTATACATGTTTAATTTTTTTATTTTTTTATATATACAATAAATGGTGAACCCTTTTCGATTTCTTCACATGGGCGGAGCTAGGTGGGGGTTCTTGGGTTTGGAAGAACCCAGTAGCTTTTTCGTAGATCCTGTATTTGTAACAGAAAATTTAATATATATATATATATATATATGTATATTAACTTGTGAACCTCTAACAAAACTGATTGACAACTTAGTGGTAAGGAAGAGGCCGTGAAAATGTTTTTTACACTAGAGTTGTGGGCTCAAATCCACTATCAACAAAAAGTTTAGAACCTCCCAACTCCTAATTCTAGCTCCGTCTCTGTAATAAATTCTTCATGTATTTACTTTTTTTATATTTTGAATTCTTGGATGAAAATGCTAGCTCCGCCATTGCCTAATAAGTGAGATATCCATATTCCTAATCACTTTATCAAAACGTATATCCTTACATGTTAATTTCGTGTCAAATCAAACAACGTAACGCAAATTAAAAGGAGAAGTATCTTTTTTCTTCTCCCCTCTTTATTATTTTGGTATGGGCAGTAAGTAAAGTAGTTAGGAAACCGGCCCTATTAAAGTCTTCAAAGTAGTATTCAAACAACAATGTCTTTCCTCTTGTTGACTTCTCTCAATTTTATTTTTACGTAAGTAAAGTAGTTAGGAAACCGGCCCTATTAAAGTCTTCAAAGTAGTATTCAAACAACAATGTCTTTCCTCTTGTTGACTTCTTCTCAATTTTATTTTTACTTTCTCCGTATTAATTTGTTCGTTTAGTTTTGACTTCACATTAAGGGTCCACTTGGCCATGCGATATAAATTATGATCTGAAATCATTAAATAGAGTCGAAGTTTTGTTTGGACATGTGATTTGGATTTTTTATGTTGTATATTTTATCATAAACATAAAAATCTTATAAGTTATAAAACTATTAAAATTGTCCCGATTCTTTATTCAATCTTACCAAATAAGTAAAGTTTATAAAATTCCATAATACACTATCGCAAAGATATTTTTAAAAATACAGTATTTATTGATCAAACTTTAATACAATTAAAAAAATAAAATTAAACATATACAAGTTGTGGTGTACTAGTCTTAAATATAGTTCTGCCACATAGTACATTCAATCTTCTCAGTTGAACTTGCATTTCTCATTCATATGACTGATAAGACGAACCAACATTGTTACTTTGAGTCATTTATGGTCAATTTGGTTGGTAAATTAATTTGATAAAAAATAATGAATTTGGTGAACATAAATGGTAAAGTTGAAACTGATTTGAAGTAGTAATAAATTATATGTTAGTGAGAATAATCATTATATGAGATGTATATGATTTAAAAAGTAATGATATGAATTATAAATTTTATTTACATATGAAATAAATTGTTAGTAGATATAAATGTGATGTTTTACAAAATATAAACTTGTATTTGAAAAATCTCAAATTTTGATTTTTTGAAAATTTGAGATTTCATCTGGAGATGAAATCAACGTGAAATCGCATGTCCAAACGCCTACCAAATTTAAAGTATTGTGAATATTATAAACTTAAATTAAAAATATATAAAACATACCAAAATACTGTTTAATCTTGTGGTCTTATACATATCGTATAGAAAATTAGAAATAAAGAGTTGACAGACTAAAACAGAAAGTTAGACAAACAAATTAAAATTAAAACAGAGAGTTCAAAATGATGAATACTTTTTCATCTTTAACTAGAAGTTTCTTGTTCGAGTTTTCTTGGATATAAATTTATCCTTGTTAGAAAATATTTTAGCCCAATATAAAAAATTTCAACATAAATCAAATTTAATGAGCTTCAATATAGATATCGTACACCAGATTCGGAAACCAAAAATAGTATAAAAGACTTCTTCACAAAGCCACCTTTGATTCATTTTCATCAATAAAACAAATTTTATTTCTTTATTTGTTCCTTTCATTTTCTTCAACGCTCTGTTTCTACAACTTTGACAGCAACTGTTTCTTTATTTGTTCCTTTCATTTTCTTCTCTTTTCTCTCTGTTTCTTCAACACTCCGTTTCTACAACTTTGACAGCAACTGATCAATTTTCACCGGCGATCTTTCAGTTTCGACTCGAAAATCGGGTGAATTCAGACTGTTTAGTTATCACAAGGAGTTTTGTGAGTGTTTCTTTTTTTTTTTCCTTCTTCTTCTGTTTTCACTAATTATTAAGTTGTTTGATCAAATTTCTAAAATTAGCTGGTATGGAAAAGTGTTTTTTCAAAAAATTATTTTTTGGTGAGAAATAATTTGTGTTTCATAAAAATAACTTGAGCAACAATTAATATTGGGAAAATGCATAAGTACCCCCTAGCCTATACCCGAAATTCCAGAGACACACCTAACCTTTACTAAGGTCCTATTACCCTCGAACTTAATTTATCTATAATATTTTACCCCTTTTCGGCCTACGTGACACTATCCTTGAAAAATTTGTCAACATGTGCTGGGCCCACAAGATAGTGCCATGTAGACCAAAAAGGGGTAGAATATTACATATAAAATAAGTTCGAGGGGTAATAGGACCTTAGTAAAGGTTAGGTGTGTCTCTGGGATTTCGGGCATAGGCTTGGGGGTACTTATGTATTTTCCCATTAATATTCATCAAACTTTTAAAAGTGTTTTTAAACTTATAAGCCTAACTTAATTTATGACTTTTTGATTTATTTTTGTTATTTGGCTTTAAAAAGGAACTTAAAATCACTTCGTTTATACACTATTATAAAGACATAATACATAGATATGCTCTTTAACTAGGTCTTATTTCACATTTGTGCCCTTTTAACTTTGAGTGTGCACAAAGAGTCGCTTAAACGTGTATAAAATTGAACAAATAGACAAATGGGTCGTATGTGACTTAATACACGTACAACCACTTAGGACACATATTGTCATGTAGGACGTCACATAAGACGTATGTGTCTATTTGTTCAACTCTATACAAGTTGTAGTGTTAAGTTGGGGGCATAGATATGTAAAGCATAGTACATAAACATGACCCTTAACTTGCCTTCAGCGGACAACTATGCCCTCCAAATTTGAGTATGCACAAGTAGACACTTAAACTTGTATAAAATTGAATAAGTAGACACGCGTTCCCTGAGGCTAAGTTAAAGGGTATTTATGTATTATGCCTATTATAAAAGTGTTTAAAGACTATTTTCACTTTAAAACACCTAAATAAGTCAATCCAAATAAGCTCTATAGTAAGTTTTCCTCAAAAGTATTTTCCAAAAATTACTTTATGGAAAAACTACTTTTTTTTAGCTTCTGAAAAATAGCTTCTGTTACACTGGAGAACTCAGCAGTTGTGGTGGACGGTAAGTACTCCCTACATTAACAGTTGTAACGGTACTGTGAACACCCAATAATTTAAGTATGAAAGTAGCAAAAAGTTATAATTTAGTCAAATAATATGTTTTAAGCCAAAATTATGATTTTCAACTATTTATTTCTTCTCTAGATGCAATGACATTTGTTTGAGTTGTGTATTTCTTCTTCTTCAAACCAAATCCGTTAAAGAAAAAATAGTTGAAAGTCCATTCAAATAAAAGTTCCCGCCTAGAAATGTAGCGCGATTAGGAGTGAAAGTGGATGGAGTAGTGTTGGAATACCATCTTTGCAGAAATTCTTAACCTCTTAATGATATTAAAATTTCGTTATAGGTCTTAGTTATTTAGATATACTCAGACTCGTTAAGCGGTGACAAAACAAAAGAACAAATGCACTTAACGATTGATTAAGATTTAGCCATTAAAAGGCACATATAATGACTAAAAGATGAAGAATTAAGACTCAGACATTCATTAAATACAAACAAACGCGGCCTATGTTGATTTTCTTACATTGTTTTCTATGTTGTACAGCTCATCTAGCAAAATGGAAGGAGCAACTCCTTCAGTGTTATGTAGTCAATTTGTTGTCATGTTGATCCTACTTCTACCAGATACATCAGTGGCTGAACCAAGATCCCAGATAATCCAGCTCATATGTGGAAACAAATCGACGGTTTCCGTCCCAAATTTTGTCGGTACAATGGAAACGTTGAGTGAACAAGTGAGAGCTAGAGGATATGGAGTAGCAGTTACTGGCACTAGACCAGATGCTACCTATGGAATTAGCCAATGCTATGGTGATCTATCATTAATCGACTGTGTCTTATGCTTTTCTGAAGTGCGAACCCTTATTCCTCAGTGCTTCCCTTATAACGGAGCACGAATTTATCTTGATGGCTGCTTTATGCGAGCAGAGAATTACAGTTTCTATGACGAGTATTTAGGTCCAGAGGACAGGCGAGTATGCGGAAATAGGACGACAAAGGGTTCATTGTTCCAACAGAATGCTAGGGCAGCTGTTCAGCAAGCAGTTGCAAATGCACCGAGTAATAATGGCTATGCGCGTTCCCAAGTGTCATTTCCCAGGGATTCCAATGATACAGCTTATGTTCTAGCTGATTGCTGGAAGACGCTGAGTGCAAATTCCTGCTCAGCGTGTTTGCAAAATGCATCTGCATCCATGTTGGGATGCTTGCCTTGGTCAGAAGGTAGAGCTCTGTACACCGGATGCTTCATGAGGTATTCCGATACCAATTTTCTCAATGCTATTACTACCAGCGGAGGCTCGTCATCAAGGGGTACTTTTTTCTCTTTTTTCGTCCTGGTTTACCTGTTATTTATCGGCTGAACACGTAGATTTTACTTGCAAATCACCATATTGCAGGAAAAGTTGTAGTCACTATCATTGTTGTTAGTTCCGTTGTCGTTTTGGGAGTAGGTGCTTTCATTGCTTTTGGTGTCTGGAAGAATAAACTAATCCAGAAGAAGAGAAAAGGTAAATACTTTTGTGCCAAAAAATAGTCATTAGGATATCAATGATGTACATATATTGCAGCTTTATTCGAAAACTTAGAATAAAAAAATTTGAACTTGTTAGGTGCAAATGATGCCGAGAAATTAGTGAAGATACTTCATGACATCAGCTTGAACTTCAAGTATTCGACGCTTGACAAAGCCACGGGGTCATTTGATGAGGCCAACAAGCTCGGGCAAGGTGGATTTGGCACAGTTTATAAAGTATGTAATAGCTGAATGTAATGCAATTCAATATAATACTTGAAGTGTTGGCAATTAATCCGAGTCTGAGGCGTGATTTGTTGCAGGGTGTTTTGGCAGATGGGAGAGAGATCGCCGTCAAAAGGCTGTTCTTCAACAACAAACACAGAGTTGCAGATTTTTATAACGAGGTTAACATAGTCAGCAGCATCGAGCACAAAAATTTGATAAGGTTATTGGGATGCAGCAGCTCAGGACCGGAAAGCCTTCTTGTATACGAGTTCCTCCCTAACCAGAGTCTGGATCGCTTCATATTTGGTAAGTAAGGGTCGGCTATATGAATCCTCACTATTCTATTTATGCTAAACTCATGTCATCATCACACAAACTAAAAATAGAAGTGAAAATAAGTAAACGCCATCGCGTTAAGACTAAATGCTGTGTTTTCACATAACAATGCTAGAATGATTTTGTCGCGTATCTTGATTCTAACTTTAAAATTTGACAGACCCTATCAAAGGTAAAGCTCTAAACTGGGAGAAAAGATTTGAGATAATTATTGGTACAGCAGAAGGATTGGTATACCTTCACGAGAACACAAAGACACGAATAATACACAGAGACATAAAGGCAAGCAACATCCTGTTGGACTCGAGGCTCCGTGCAAAGATTGCTGATTTTGGGCTGGCCAGGTCATTCCAAGAAGACAAGAGTCACATAAGCACTGTCCTTGCTGGCACATTGTCAGTATTTCTTCGTCTCGTCTTCTATTTTTTCGAGTAAAAGTACACAAAAAATGCAAAGACTAATATGGTCCAATAATGCAGGGGATATATGGCTCCAGAATACTTAGCACATGGCCAATTAACAGAAAAAGCAGATGTTTACAGCTTTGGGGTTCTTCTACTAGAGATTGTTACTGGAAAACAAAATAACAAGAGAAAAAACGACGAAGATACAGTCAGCTTAGTTTCCGATGTAATTTCTGATCAATCACTTCTCTCTTGAACCAAATTTTAAATCTAGGAAAACATTTCTGTTCATTGATCTTAATTTTATCGGATGAAATTAACAGGTGTGGAAGCACTTTGAACGCGGGATAGTGGAGGAACTGTTCGATCCAAATCTCATGTTGCATAACTGCCATACAATCAATGTACAAAATGAGGTTGCGAGAGTGTTACATGTGGGACTATTGTGCACTCAAGAGATCCCAACGTTACGTCCATTCATGCCTAAGGCATTAAAAATGCTCGTGAAGAAAGACGAAGAGTTGCCTCCTCCTACTAAACCGCCATTCGTGGATGAGAAAACCATGGAACTTCACGACCCTTGGGAGAAGAACTTGCTCAAACATGGCGATTCTGCTTCGATTGCCAACTTATCTCACAGTTCTTTTTACCCCAGATGATGATATCTCAGTGCTCCTGAACTGAAAGTGATGTAAAAATTATAGTTATCTCAAGCTGTCAAGCATATCCTTTCGCCTCGTGTTCTTGAAGGAGACTTTATCGTGATCGATCGAGCAGTTTGTTACAACAACCACAGCAACTATGTTTCTGTCTCAAACAAGTTGAGGTCGGCTATATGAATTCTCAGTATTCCATTTAAGCGGTTAGTTGTAAGTTTAAAACTTCAGAATACATTTTTCAATTTTTTCATGTATTATTTATCAATTTGGAAAACATTTTGTCTCGGAAAACAAGTTCTTTAAAAAGGAGGAAAAAATGATTTTCCTAATGAAAGTTGAGAAAACGAGTTTCGCAAGTGACATCCCAACTATGTTGACTTCCAAATGTCTTTTTTTTTTTGTTGCTTTAATTGTTTCCACTTCTTTGTTGCATAAGTGCAAGGGCAGAGGTAGGTAGGGTCGTAGGTGTTCATCTGAATCCCCTTTGATGGAAAATTATACATCCTCCATTTAGAAAAGAATGACTTCGTTTCACTTGACACGGAGTTTAAAAAATAAAGAAGACTTCTCAATCTTGTGATTTTAAATTAAAGTTATGTCAAATGTATCAAAATGTCCCTTAATCTTGTGGACATAAACATGTCACGTGAAAGCTGAAATCAAAGTGTTACCAAAAAAAAGAAAAGGGTCATTCTTTTTCAAACCGACTTGATAGGAAAACAATTGAAATGGAGGGAGTACTATTTATACATGTTTAAATTTTTATTTGTTTAAGGTATATACCGTAGATAGTGAACAATGTATTTCCATCCCTAGTCACTTTATCAAAATATGTATTCAACATATTAATTTCATTTTAAAATTTCATGTCAAATCAAAACCGTATCACGCAAATTGAAAGAGGAGAAGTATCTTTTTTCTTCTCCCCTTCTTTATTATTCTGGATTGGGCAGTACGTAAAGTAATTACAAAAAAAGGCCCCACAAATATCTATTAAATTCTTCTATTGTACTGTTTTAAGTCCGTTTGAAAAATTCAAACAACAATGTCTTTCCTCTTGTTGACTTCTCTCAACAAAAAAATAAAATAAAATTACTTCCTCCGTATTAATTTATTCGTCTAGTTTTGATTTAACATTAAATTTAAATTATTATTTTGAATATTATGATACCAAATACTGTTTAATCTTATGGTCTTAAACATGACATATAGTATGTTAGAAATAAAGAGTTGTCGGAGTAAAATAGAAAATAGTACAAACAAATTAAAACGAAGAAATTATAAAATAATGAGAGTTGCCCCAAAATCATCTATACTCTTTCATCCTTAAGCTAAAAATTCCAGATTTGAGCCTTAAACATTTTACCCCAATATAAAAATTTTCAACACGAATTCAAATTTAGTCGGCTTCAATACGGATATCATTATACTTGACACCAGATTAGGAAACCAAAAATAGTATAAAAGGACTTCTCTCACAAAGCGACCCATTACTTCAAAGCCACTTTGATTCATTTTTCATCAATAAAACAATTTTTCTTCTCTTTTCTCTCTGTTTCTACAACTTTGACAGTAGCTGATCAGTTTTCACCGGCGATCTCTCTGTGCCGACTCGAAAATCCGGCGAATTCAGACTGTTTAGTGATCAGAAGGAGTTTTGTGAGTGTTTTTTTTTTCCTTTTTTCACTAATTATTAAGTTATTTGATCAAATTTCTAAAATCAGCTTATATTGAAAAGTGTTTTTCAAAATAAAAATAAAAATTGGTGATTAACAGTTAGAGTTCAGGCAATAAAATTAAAAAAATAACTTGAGCAGCAATTAATGTTCATCAAACTTTTAAAAATGTTTTGAGCCTGTTTGGATGGACTTATAACTTATGGCCCCATATGTTTTTACTAATATTCAGACGTCCAAATTTGAACACACATCTCAATTTTAGTGTATTAATCTTAAGATAACTGAATATGAATATATATATCTATATGAATATAAAACTGCTGTATTGAGATCTGAATACTAAATAATTAAGATTGTTCCTTTTTTCAATATCTTAATGTACAAAATTTGTCCTTAATTACAAACTAATAAATATAAAATTCAAATAAAATACTGAGTAATCTAATACAGTATCATCAAATTATTTTAGAAATTTAATCTGATTATTGGTGGTGATGGATGGCTGATAGTGATGATTGTGGTTGGTGATGATTGATGTTGGTTGATGTCAGTTGTTGTGGGTTGAGGCTAGTGATAATGGTGGCTAAAAGTTAGGGGCAGAGCTAACATTCCGATTATGCGTTTGGCAGAACATAGAAGGTTTTAACATAGATCCCGTATTTGTGTTAAAAAATTACTTAATATGTATAAATAACTTATCAAGGACGCAGTAACTTTCTTGTTGTGGAATCTAAAATTCGTAAACTCAAAATTCTAACTCTGGCTCTGGTGATAGTAGTGGCTAATAATGGTTGTAGATGGTGGCCGGTGGATGAGAATAATAGTTAATGGTGATGATGAGTGATCACAATGATTGATGATATATAGTGGAGACTGTCGGTAGTGATTGGTGGTGATGATCGTAAATGATGACTAGTGGTGATTGGTGACGACGTCAGTTGTGGTTATGGATGGTGCTCAATAATACTCACATTGTTTTCTATGTTGTACTTGTACAGCGCGCGCTCATCTAGCAAAATGGAAGGAGCAACTCCTTTAGTGTTATGTAGTCACTTTGTTGTCATGTTGATCCTACTTCTACCAGATACATCAGTGGCTGAACCAAGATCCCAGATAATCCAGCTCATATGTGGAAACAAATCGACGGTTTCCGTCCCAAATTTTGTTGGTACAATGGAAACGTTAAGTGAACAAGTGAGAGCTAGAGGATATGGAGTAGCCGTTACTGGCACTGGACCAGATGCTACTTATGGAATTAGCCAATGCTATGGTGATCTTTCATTAATTGACTGTGTCTTATGCTTCTCTGAAGCGCGAACCCTTTTTCCCCAGTGCTTCCCTTATAACGGAGCGCGAATTTATCTTGATGGCTGCTTTATGCGAGCGGAGAATTACAGCTTCTATGACAAGTATTTAGGTCCAGAGGACAGGCGAGTATGCGGAAACAGGACGACAAAGGGTTCATTGTTCCAACAGAATGCTAGGGCAGCTGTTCAGCAAGCAGTTGCAAATGCACCGAGTAATAATGGCTATGCGCGTTCCCAAGTGTCATTTCCCAGGGATTCCAATGATACAGCTTATGTTCTCGCTGATTGCTGGAAGACGCTGAGTGCGAATTCCTGTGCAGCGTGTTTGCAAAATGCATCTGCCTCTATGTTGAGATGCTTGCCTTGGTCAAAAGGTAGAGCTCTGTACACCGGATGCTTCATGAGGTATTCCGATACCAATTTTCTCAATGCTATTACTACCAACGGAGGCTCGTCATCAAGGGGTACTTTTTTCTCTTTTTTCGTCCTGGTTTACCTGTTATTTATTGGTTGAACACGTAAATGTTACTTGCAAATCACCATATTGCAGGAAAAGTTGTAGTCACTATCATTGTTGTTAGTTCTGTTGTCGTTTTGGGAGTAGGTGCTTTCATTGGTATTGGTGTCTGGAAGAATAAACTAATCCAGAAGAAGAGAAAAGGTAAATACTTTTGTGCCAAAAATTAGTCATTAGATATCAATGATGTAGATATATTGCATCTTTATTCGAAAACTTGGAATAAAAAAATTTGAATTTGTTAGGTGCAAATGATGCCGAGAAATTAGTGAAGATACTTCATGACATCAGCTTGAACTTCAAGTATTCGACGCTTGACAAAGCCACGGGGTCATTTGATGAGGCCAACAAACTTGGGCAAGGTGGATTTGGCACGGTTTATAAAGTATGTAATAGCTGAATGTAGTGCAATTCAATATAATACTTGAAGTGTTGGCAATTAATCCGAGTCTGAGGCGTGATTTGTTGCAGGGTGTTTTGGCAGATGGGAGAGAGATCGCCGTCAAAAGGCTGTTCTTCAACAACAAACACAGAGTTGCAGGTTTTTATAACGAGGTTAACATAGTCAGCAGCATTGAGCACAAAAATTTGATAAGGTTATTGGGATGCAGCTGCTCAGGACCGGAAAGCCTTCTTGTATACGAGTTCCTCCCTAACCAGAGTCTTGATCGCTTCATATTTGGTAAGTAAGGGTCGGCTATATGAATCCTCATTATTCTATTTACACTAAACTCATGTCATCATCACACAAACTAAAAATAGAAGTGAAAATAAGTAAACGCCATCGCGTTAAGACTAAATGCTGTGTTTTCACATAACAATGCTAGAATGATTTTGTCGCGTATCTTGATTCTAACTTTAAAATTTGACAGACCCTATCAAAGGTAAAGCTCTAAACTGGGAGAAAAGATTTGAGATAATTATAGGTACAGCAGAAGGATTGGTATACCTTCACGAGAACACAAAGACACGAATAATACACAGAGACATAAAGGCAAGCAACATCCTGTTGGACTCGAGGCTCCGTGCAAAGATTGCTGATTTTGGGTTGGCCAGGTCATTCCAAGAAGACAAGAGTCACATAAGCACTGTCCTTGCTGGCACATTGTCAGTATTTCTTCGTCTCATCTTCTAATTTTTCGCATAAAAGTACACAAAAAATGCAAAGACTAATATGGTCCAATAATGCAGGGGATATATGGCTCCAGAATACTTGGCACATGGTCAATTAACAGAAAAAGCAGATGTTTACAGCTTTGGAGTTCTTCTACTGGAGATTGTTACTGGAAGACAAAATAACAAGAGAAAAAAAGACGAAGATACAGTCAGCATAGTTTCCGATGTAATTTCTGATCAGTCATTTCTCTCTTGAACCAAATTTTAAATCTAGGAAAACATTTCTGTTCATTGATCTTAACTTTAATGGATGAAATTCACAGGTGTGGGAGCACTTTGAACGCGGGATAGTGGAGGAGCTGTTCGATCCTAATCTCATGTTGCATAACTGCCATACAATCAATGTACAAAATGAGGTAGCGAGAGTGTTACATGTTGGACTTTTGTGCACTCAAGAGATCCCAAGGTTACGTCCATTCATGTCTAAGGCATTAAAAATGCTCGTGATGAAAGACGAAGAGTTGCCTCCTCCTACTAAGCCGCCATTCGTGGATGAGAAAACCATGGATCTTCATGACCCTTGGGAGGATTACTCAATTAAACAAGGCAATTCTTCTTCAGTTGCCAACTTATCTCATAGTTCTTTTTACCCCAGATGATGATATCTCAGTGTCCTGAAATTGAAGCATAGATTATAGGCATATACATAGATAGACACAGTCTAGTCCCTTGGGTTGCAAGGGTGTTCTATGTAAGTTCGTGAAGTTTGTCGTGTACAAGATATGTGAAGTGTAGTTCCTAAGTCTATACTCAGATACTTAAATTTGTATAAAGTTGAATAAGTAGACACGTGTGTTTTATGTGGCATAATACACGTAGGACACAAATTTTCATGTAGGATGTCCCATTAGATGTGTGTGTATTTGTTCAACTTGATACACGTTTAAGTACCTACTTGTGCACACAAAAAGTTAAAGGGCATAAATGTGAAATGATGCCAGTTAAATGACATATTTATGTATTGTGCCCTACCTTTCATGGCTTCTTATATAGTTTCTTTGAACTAGTCATTTGAGGTCTTAGACAGAGATGACAACTGTGAGTATGCGCATCTAAACACTTCAACTCGTTTCCACTGTACCAGTTGAACCGTAACATTATTGGTTGACTTAAGCCTTGTATTTATCATGGTTAAGTAATAATAAGGTCAAAATTCACGTTTGTATGTAGTTTTTATTTTAAATCAATGTATTTTATCCTGAAGAAGTAATAACATGTCGAAGATCACAAATTTTAAAAATATTTTTCATTCTTAAACCCGTATCAAATCGAACTGTGTCACATTAATTTAAATAGGGTGTTGGGAAAGGCAAGCACAAAATAAATGTGCACTACATGGCGATAGCGGAAGAAAACCCAAGTCAAAACTTTCCCTTCTATTAAAACCAAGAGAAGACAAAATAATGCAAGAACAAACTGTTTGGGCAGCAAACAAATCAACCAAGCAAGAAAATAAATCAACACACGAGACACCAAAGTTTAACGTGGAAAACCTTTTCGGTGTGAAGAGTAAAAACCACAAGGCCAAAGCTCCACTAAAATCAACAAGAGCTACAAAAGTGTTCTCCAAAATGGACACCAACAAAGTGCCAAGCAATGAGCAACACAACTACAAGATAACACCAAAAACTAGAGAAATAAAGAAGCAAAATCACCAAACCCGCAGTTACTGTTCACGAGCTAAAATCTGGAGCTATGACTCCAAATCACCTCTCTCAGTTCCCAATCAAGGATTAAGTTGAAAAGAACAAGTTGTCTAAAAATCAGCTCAATCGGACAAGAAACGAAGCGGGAATCGCGATTTGAAATTGGCTGCTAGGGCTTGTGCGAAAATCTGCACTTTCTCACTTTTCTCTCTATATGACTGCTCTCAATCTCTTGTGATATTCTCCTCAAATAAGACCTAAAAAAAAGTCTTACATATGCACCATAATATTGAGCTTATGGGCAAAAGTGGACTAGTCAAATTTGGGCTATATTTATCCACAAAAAAAAAGAAGGAAGACTCAAAACATTGGACTTTTATTTATCCACGTAGAAAGGAAAAAAGGTCCAAAACCCAACACAGGGAGTAATGGGTATTCTTATATATAAATCCAACAATCAAATAGGCAGTTACTAATTCAAACAAATGATCTTTTCCACAAATTATTTCCTCTTGTTGACTTCTCTCTCACAAAGAAAAATCAATAAAAATTGCCATGGAGTGGTAACTATTTTATCCATAATTAGAAGGTTTAAGTTTGAGCCTTCTTAGGTATATAATTGTGAGGAATTATTTTCCGATACAAATTCAAATTCAATCAATATGAATACCGGACACTAGACTGAAAACCAAAAAACAAAAGGAAAAGAAAAAAAGACTTCTATTACAAAACTGCTCTAAATTACCATTTCCTGTTTGACCGACTAATTAAAAAAATTCCATTTTTCTCTTTTATTCCATCATTTTCTTCTCATTATCTATCAGCCTCATCTTTTCTATTGACTTCTCTCACAAAAAAATCAAGGGAAAATGCATAAGTATCCTCAACATATGTTCGAAATTTCAGAGATACACTTATACTATATTAAGGTTTTATTACCTTTCGAACTTATTTTATAAATAATTTTCTACCCCTTTTCGGCCTATGTGACTCTATCTTCCTTTTGAAAAATCAACACAAATAATCTTTCCAACAAATTATTACTATTATATACTTGTTTCTATTTATTTGTTCATTTTTGAATTGACACACCTATTAAGAAAATAATAATTTATATAGTTAGTTTACCATTTTACCTCTATTAATTGATAGAATTTTAAAATCAATTTACTCATTAAAGAGTTTCTACCTTTTTCAAAACGATAACTTTCTTAAAAAATTAAGGGTATAATAGGTAAAAAAAATAAAAAAAATTCTTGATTTATGAAAAATGATAAAGTAAAAATAATTTAAAAAATAAAAAGTTAAAATTAGACAAATAAAAAAGGACAGAGAGATTATAAATGTCTATAGAAGAGGCAATTTTGGTATATTCAAAATTAATTGCTTTGACTGTTTTGTACCAAATGTTTGTTATTGTTATATTATTGCTCTGTCGGAGCATATTTATTTATTTGTCCTCGGTAAAAAATGTCTCCTCCGTTAGAAAAAAAAATAATGACTTATTTTTCTTTTTTGATAACAATATTTTTAGTTTTTCACGTGTTATGCTTAAAATTATAAGATTAAATAAATTTTTGATATATTTTACATGACTTTAATTTAAGATTATAAAATTAAATATTTTCTTGAATTCTGTGTCAAATTAAATTATTTCACTCGGTAACATTTATGCTACGCACCTCATTATGACACGTGTTTTATCTGCATCTCTTTTAAACTGACTCATTCACAACAGAGCTCCAGTAAAATGACTCCTGCATAGTAGTATGGTTTTTTAAAAAAAAGGAATAATACCTTAAGAAACAAATATAATTAGGCAATGTCTACTTATAATTAAATAAATATATATTTACCCCTGATAAAATAAAATTTGTTGATCTTTATTATAAGTTTCATATTTTAAAAAGGTAAGATAAGTATTATATTGGGAAAAGGTACAAGTATCCTCCTAGATTATTATCGAAATTCCAGAGACACACATTAACTAAACTAAGGTCCGATTACCCCCGAATACATTTTTTTTTTTGTAATTTTGTACACCTTTTTGGCTTATGTGGCATCCAAATATCTCCCACACGCTTAAATGGCGGGGAGTCACGAAGTGTGACACATAAACCAAAAGGTGTACAAAATTATATAAAAAATGAGTTCAAGGGTAATAAGACATTAGTTTAGTTAAGGTGTGTCTCTGGAATTTCGATCATAATCTAGGGAGATACTTATGTCTTATCCCTATTATATTATCAAAAACGTTAATGTATATATATTTGAAAACATATAAATAATTTGATTGATTCTTCAAGGTGTCCAATTTTGGAAATTTTTAATAGTTCCGTTGATTACCGACCACTTTCACCTCATTGGTAAGAGTTCCATTCTCCCATTTAGTTTACTTGGAATTTCGGTAAAAGTAAGTGAACAAAAAAAAAGTCTTTAGGTTACTGTGGACGGTAAGTAATCCTTCATCTATAATAAAAGATATAGTGTTCGAGCTTTAGAAATAAAGTTGGTATAACAGTCATGAGATCCTTACTTTGAGATATTTTGTGCCGGTGTCTAATTTAAGCTCTACTTAACAAATAACGTAAGTTTATATTTTCGTATCACAACATAGTTATGTTCAAACACGACTTCAATTTCTAAAGAACTTATATGCCAGTGAACAATAGTTCGATTATTGCTAAAGGGCAAAATCAAAGACCAGACAAAACAAATTTATTTACATGAAATTTCTCATTTCAAAACAAATAACTTTTGGATTGTTATTAATCCATCTTTTAACTCATTCTATTTTGATCCACTCATTTAAAACGTGTAACCCCACCATACCAATATGGAAGTTTATGTTAAAAAAGTCCCGTCCTTTCAAAATTTGTTGAATTCTTTCACAAATTTTATTACTCCCTCCGTTCAATTTATGTGAGGCAGTTTGATTCAACACGAAATTTAAGAAAGAAGTAAAGACTTTTAAAATTTGTGGTTCAAAATGAATGATAGAAATTTGTGTGGCTGTAAATTATTTCATTAAAGGTAAAATAGACATTTTATAATTAAATTGTTACTTAATATAGAAATGTGTCATTCTTTTTGAGACTTACTAAAAAGAAAAGTAAGTCACATAAATTGGAACAGATGGAGTAATATAATCCATCTTATCATTTCCATTTTGATTCATTCATAAAAATAAAAAAAAAATCCATTAATTTTTGTTGCTTCATTTTCTCTCTGTATTATATCACTCTATTTCTACAACTTTGACAGCAACGGATCAGTTTGCCTCGACAGTCACTCTTTGCTGACTCAATATTCAGCAAATTTGTAGAAATTAAATTAAATAAGTCTATGTTATCGAGCTGAGGTTCTATTGAAAACATCATCTCTACTTTAGATTATTCTTTGTTGTTCTTTACTGTTACTAACTACTAGTTTCTGAATACATGCGTTGCACGTGTGTCCCATGTAATTTTTTCTAGACTTGTTAGGACAATTAAAATTCAATTTTGAAAACATGTGTGGTTTGAACTTTGGTTACTAGTTAGCAAACTTTCAATGAAGTTACAAATGACTAATTTGAGCCCAATCGGAATACTTACAACAATCAGAAATTTGTAGAAATTAAATTAAATAAGTCTAATAGAGAGGGGGAAAAATAGAGGTATAAAGATACAACATACATATAAGTTTTATGAGTTCTTCGTGACAACTTCTCCGAGTACCAATTTAAATCTAAGACTCTTCTTCATCAAATCAACCTAAAACATGAATCGAAAAATACAATAGTGATAAATGCTTCACTATTTTAACTACATAATGAATATGATGACCTTGGGAGAAGGTCTCATGAAACAAAAAAGATGGATTACATAAAGAAAAATTGAAGAATACCAAAAGATATCTTAAAGTCTTAAATTAAATAGTTGGAGGTTATGAATATGAAAAATATGAGAGTTATGAATATTAAGAGTAGCAATTGAATAAATAATTAGATATGAGTTATGAAGGTAAATATTTAAAATAAAAATAAAAACAATAAAATAAATAAATAAGAGAAAAAGATTAATAACCAACAAAGGAAGAAAGATACACTAAAAACTAAGAAAACAGAGGGGGTGGGGTGGGTGGGAAGAAGTAGCGGAGCCAAATTTTTTACGAAGGGTGTTCAGGTGCTAAAGTGAGCTTGCTCTTCTTAAACTTTCAGTTCTTCACATGCAGTAGTGGAGCCAAAAATTTCACGAAGGGTGTTCAGGTGCTAAAGTGAGCCTACTCATCTTAAAAAGTGAAAAAAAGAGTTGCTACTAGTGAGATTCAAACACACGAAAACTTTAAGTTTGTGTGTCTTTACTCTTTCAAGGCGTGTGTCAAGGGTGTCCAGAATATGTAATTTAACCACTTTGTTTATCATTTTACTTGTCTTTACTCACATGACTGTAGCTACGCCCGGGAGGATTAATGATATGTCCGTTATATATTTAGGGTGTAATTATATATGAGTAATGCACCTAATGGATAAAAATCTTAATTTGTAATATTTTAAGACCTTTTCACTTTTAGTATTTTGTCACAATCCGATTTTTTAGGTCATGATGACACGTACTATACCCTACCAATATGTAAGTCTAACCCTTTGCCTGAAGCCATACGCAATAGACTACCAAGCAAAAATCAACAATAAGAACATAAAACTTATAACAAAGCTAAGAAAGGGTAATCAATATAAATGCAACACAAGAAACCATCCCAAGACTCGATATCAGTCAGTAATCGAGCATCTAATATAAGTAAGAGTACAAGGCTTTTACAAATACTAGATAGGCACAAACTGTCTCAGAGTACAATATAAAGATTAAGCCTAGCAAAAAATAGATGAAAACTGACAACTCCAAATATTGCTAGGAGCTCACCGTAGTTTTCGAGACTCCAAGTTGCTCCATACGACTCCAAATCAATTGAGATAACTCGAACTAGGATCTGCGGGGACCAGAAGTGTAGCATGAGTACCAAAAATGGTACTCAATAGGCATCGACTGACTGAGCTCAAAAGATAACACAAGCATAAACAACAAATAATAAGAAAAGCATAGCAAAAACAACTAAACATGAGATACTAAAGTAGACAGGCAATACAAAATAGAAACAGGATACAAGAGGTAAGAAGTCGAGTCAAGAACGTATCTGGAATGCAAGCCAACAACCTATTCACAAATAACTAAGATACCAAGTCAACTACCTAGGGTCACGAGGACCCACAACCACAATTCTAAAGTCAGGCCTATCAACTAACAAAGAAAGCAATAACAAAGATAGAATATAGTCAAACAACAACCTAATTGAACTCCCATAATCCCGGAAGGTACAACCAACAAACATAACCCAACCGTCCCCATAAAATTGGAGGGTACAATCAGCAAACAAGTATACATGCAATGTATATAAATGCAGGGTGAGCAGTAGAACCATTAGTGACCATCTGAAACCATAACCATAGGACTCCAGTCAACTCCTAACCTAACTAGCAAGAGTGACAAATCAATCCAGGCCGCCCAACCAGTCAGTCCACTCCAATGGACATAAGCCGCCTATCTAACAAGAGTGACTCGGGGGTGTATCGACTCCGAAGAGGATCTCATGCGAATCAGGGCCGCTCATCTAGACAGTAAACTCCAAACCTAGCTAGCAAGAGTAACCCGAGGGCGTATGTAATACCAAAGTATGCAAGAAAGAGCATCGACGCGTTGGGTAGTGAAGTGAAAACTGAGCACATCCCAGATGCCTCTAATATCTCAAGTAGCAAAGGAGCACATTCCTAACGCCTCGTAATCTCAAAACTTAGAAATCAAGTGATTCAGGTGGTACGTCTCTCGTTAAAACCAATTTAGAATAGAGCCGAGAAAAATAGTGTTTCAACGTGAAAGATAATTATGCCAATGTATGCACTGGGATCGTACCACAAATCTATGAAAATGAACAAACAATGCAATGCATGTCATCACCAGCATCTAAACAAGGCACTCCGATTCAAATAAATACACAGCCAACCAAACCACACTATCAAGGTGTAGAGTACTAACTGGGATCCAACAGGTCCTCGCACTCTGCCTCAGGCCCAATAATATAATCATTAATTAAAGAATACAAAAGAGAGTTGGCAGCCCCTTCGGGGGAGAATATACCTCAAATGGAGAGCCCCTAACACTTCTCGAACACTTCAACGTGTAGCCACAAAGATTCCAAATGTCCACGATTTTGAATCAGCTCAATCAGAGCTTCCAAGCTTGAGATATCGCACTTTAAAAATGAGGGCTAAAGCGGAAATTTGGGGAATATAAATAGCCGAAAATGGTCGCTAATAGTCTAATCCGGTCGCTAAAGGCCTAAATTTTGGTCGCTAAAAGCTTGCACCAAATATCAGCACTTGAGTTGGTTTGCTCAAATTTCGAATTTTCCAACGGGGTGCCCGGGATTCATTCGGAACCCCGTGCATGCAAACGAAATATCCTATCCCATTAAATTTGGCATTCCAAGCTCAACGAAACTATCGAAACTTTCATTCGAGGTCATTTCGATAAAATGTGGGTCCCACACCCAAGTTACGTTTGAGGCTAAAATCCACAAGAAGGATCAAAATGAGAATGGAAGCCTCAAGAACAGCACGAACGGTCGTTCTAGACCAAACTCGACATTTCAGAGCTAATCGTGCTGACGAAATTCTCATACGAGCATGTTTACTAAGAATATTGACTGAAGTCAAACCTTGGCTTAAGCTTCAAAGTTAAAACGCCTAACGACACAACTCACACTATAAGTCTCAGGACCCGAATCAACCATGCCCCTGACCTAAAAAGTCCTTCCAAAGCTAGTGAAACCATCAAAATTTCATTCTGAGATCGTCTTCTTGAACTTTTGATCGAAGTCAACCGTTCAAGTTTCAAAGGCTTCAAAACACGGAAACTTGCACAAAACCCAAACGAACGACCTGGCGATCGAACTATCAGTCTTAGCAAGTCATAAATGAGTTGGAGTAGCTATAGGAAAGCTCTAAATGCTGAAAAGATCGGAAAATGGAGAAAATGACCTGGAGGATGATTACATATTTAGTATAATAATATGATATAATTATTGTTTAATTAATTAAACATCTTATGATATATTTTATTAAGTGTAGGGGTAGAATGAGGCTAATATGAAAATGAGAAGAAGTAGAAGAGATGTAACTGAATTATTAATTTATTATTATAGTGATTATATGCAGTATTTATCATGAAACATTTTTGTACATTGGCATAAATGAATAATTTATTTTTTAGAGTTTAAAGGAACAACTTATTTCTTTTTTTTAATGGCACTATTGTAGTAACTCAACATAGGGTTATTTTGGTATTTCAACTTTCAACATTTTTGTTCCCATTTTAGTAATATATAATAATTCTGCATCAATCACCTAGTCCCTTGACGCTTGGTGGATTCATACAAGCCAACAATAAGGTTGTGTACACTCTAATTTCCCCAGACTCTCTCTACTACATACTTTTGTGAGGTAGGGGTAAGGTTGTGTGAACGCTATCCTCCTCAGATCCACTCGTGGAATTACATTGAATATGTTGTTGTTGATATTGGTTTAGTACGAAAATTTACTTGAAATTTTTGTAAGGAGTAAATAAACATAAGAGGAAACCATGTTTTCGGTGGATGGTAAGTACTCTATACTCCCTCTAACTTTAACCAGAGGTCTTGAATTTTGAACTTTAGAAATCAAAGTTCCTATGAATTTTGATACTGATCCTTAAAGTGAAACTTCCTACATGAATTCGAATTAGTCTGGCCTTAAAATGGGTACCCGAGTCCCGACATCGGTAGAAAACCAAAATATAAAAGAATGAAGAGAGAACAAAAGATAAATTTGTTCAGCTGTGTGAAAAACAATTGCTCAGTTCATTGGTATTGAATTTTTTTTTTCAAAAAAACTGTAAAATTTAAGATTAACTATGATACGGTTGACTTAAAGAAAGAGGACCAATTTTCCCTCTGAATATTAAAACTTTGTACTATTCGTTTGCTCAACAACTGAATATAATTGGTACAGTAAGGTCTAGTCCCCTTGCTTGTACTTATCTCTGTTGAGGTTTTCTTTTAATTATATTATTAAAATAAAAGACTGCTAGACACTATTTAGTGATAAATTCACAAAAAAAAAAAAACTGAATATACAAAATTTGTCTATATTTAAAAATTAATAAAATATATTTGTAAAAAATTATATATTGATGGGTGGTAGTGTGGCTAACAGTAGTAGTTATGGGTATCAACCAAGTGAAGTGGTTTGTGGTGGTGGTGGGTAGTAGGTGATGCTACTGGGTGACAGTAGTGGTTAACGATGTCAATTGATAATGGTAAATGGTGGTGGCTACTGCTAATTGTGGTTGATGGTAAAGATAGTTAACGATGGTGACGCATAGTACCGGTGATTGTCGATATATAGCAGTGACTAATGGTGATAATTGTCTGTAGTGATTGATATCTATTGTAGCATAAGTTGGTAGTGATTGGTGGTTATAGTTGAACACCTCACAATTCTACTCTTAAGGATTTGAATTATTGGTCATGAGCGTATCAAATAGGATCGGATGATATCCCACTTGTAGATGTGTGTTAAGGTCCATTATTGAATGTAGTAAGTGTATCAGATGTGGTTTAGGGTTGTAAGGTACCTCAAAAACCAAGTCAAAGTTCAAAACATTTCTATCAGCTAAGTTTTCGAATAAGTTCATACAAGTGTCTACTTCAAACAACCATATCTCTTAGATTATAAAGAGTTGTGTGACTCATGACCCGTCAAATTAAATGTCTACGAGTCTTTTTTCCAACGCTACTGACTGTTTGTCAATCGGAGTCCGAAGTAAAAAGTTATGGTTGATTTACCAGAGACACAGTCTCTAACCTGGTTGACTGGTCCACGATCAGGTTTGTGTCACCGAAAAGAAGCAGACCTCCTTGTTCACTTGAATAAAATTTCATCTTCCCAGCTACGTGACACATAGCCAATGTGGAGCTGGGCCAAAAATTCGCCCATTTTTAAATTTTTAGGGTATTTTTGTCCTAAAGAATTTGGGGAGTTATCTTTTAAATGGCCCTAAACATGTAGGAAATCAGTTTTTCAAAACATTTCTATAAGCTTAGTTTTCGCATAAGTTCATATAAGGGTTGACTTCAAACAACCATATCTCTTAGATTATAAAGAGATGTGTGACTCATGACCTGTCAAATTAAATGTCTAGGAGTCTTTTTCTCCCGGAGTTAAGACTTCTTTCGTAGTAGAAAGAAAAGACAGATCCCCCTAGCCCACATCTGTCCACCCCGCCCCGGAAGACCCGGGCAACTACTAAGACTGGCTCGCCGAGAGGTTTACTTTGTACCGCCCGGAGGTCATATAGATCGGAATCCGGAGCGATAAGAACGAAAGGGTTGGTGTGACCACAGCTACAACTACTGGCGCTTTTTCCAACGCTACTAATTGTTTGTTAATCGGAGTCCGAAGTAAAAAGTTATGGTTGATTTACCAGAGATGCTCCAACCTGGTTGACCGGTCTACGACTAGGTTTGTGTCACCGAAAAGAAGCAGACCTCATTTTTCATTTGAATAAAATTTTGTCTTCCCAGCTCCGTGACACAGAGCCAATGCGGAGCTGGGCCAAAAATTCTCCAATTTTTAATTTTTTAGGGTATTTTTGTCCTAAAGAATTTGGGAGTTATCTTTTAAATGGCCCTAAACATGTATGAAATCAGTTTTTCATAATTAAACCCTCTCATTCACTCCTAAATTCCTACGCTCAAGAGCTTCTGAGGCTATCATAGTGAGGGATTAAATTCTTCACATGCCCTACATCTACGATTTCAACTAGCAAGATCATTAATAAATATTATTAATGATCTTTGATTGTTGCAATGTTTTCATGTAAGATGTATGTTCAAGATTTTAATGAAGTATTTCAAGAACGCATGTATTGCTTCAAGTGCATTATTTTTCATTTTAATGTTACTTCAATTAGTCCTCACAAGTCACAATTTTATCTGTTTTGTCTGTCGTACAGTTCATTTTGGCAAAATGGAGATACCACCCCCTTCAATTTTATATAGTCTCTTTGTTGGTGTGTTTATCCTACTTCTACCAGATGTATCAGTGTGTGAACCAAGATCTCAGACAGTCCAGGTCATATGTGGAAATCAACTCGAGCATAATACGATGATTTTCGTCCCAAATTTGGTTGAAGTTATGGAAACTATAAGCAAACAAATGATAACTAGAGGATATGGAGTTGCAGTTACTGGCACTGGACCTACGTGGCACTCACTATCCTTGAAAAAATTGTCAACACGCGTTGGGCCCACAAGATAGTGTCACATAGGACGAAAAGGGGTAGAAAATTATATATAAAATAAGTTCGGGGGTAATAAGACCTTAGTAAAGGTTAGGTGTATCTCAGGGATTTTGGGCATAGGCTGGGGGTACTTATACATTTTCCCCATAATTTTTGTGAGAGTTTTAGACTCGGTTATTTACCTCGACTTTGTTTAAAATAAATTACAAATGATAATGTAGCTATTTTGATTTTCCCTCGTGACAAACTTTTTGAAGAAAAAAACTTGCAAACAGACAAGTAGCTAATAGATAACTCATGCAACGCCTATGGCAAGTAACTTCTTGAAAAGTCTTACAACAGCTTCTTAAAGAGAAGGCATAATACATAAACATGACTCTTAACTTGGTATCAGTTAACAACTATGACCTTTAACTTTGGGTATGCACAAGTAGGTACTTAAACTTTTATAAAATTGAACAAACAGACACATTTGTCCTACATGGCACCCAACATGGCAATTTTGTATCCTACATGACGTTCTACGTGTATTATGCCATGTAGGACATGTGTGTCTACTTATTCAATTTTATACAAGTTTAAGTGCTTACTTGTACACACTCAAAGTTAAGCTTTGTAACAACTTTCTAAAAAGATTTGCAATCAAGCAAGCAACTTGTAAATAAATTTAAAGAGTTTTAAAACAACTTCCTAAAAAGCCTTACTCTTTTTTCTATTTTTGTAAATAGAAAGTCATCAATCTCTAGTAAGGATGCATGAGAAACCTTTAGGGGTCGTTTGGTGTGATGGACAAGAGGATTTAATTTAGGGATAATTTTTAAGTGGTCTTTAATATGTTGTTTGGTTGCCAAGAGTGAGATAACTTATTCCAGGATTAACAATTAGTCCTGGGATAAGTTATCCCTCCTTAGGGGTGGGATAAAAATCTTAGGATAACATATCCTGGGATTAGGTAGGTAAAATAACAAAAATACCCTACTTAAACCCCACTTTCATACACCACTTTACATTCATGTATATTAACATAATTTTTAACACCATTTATAATAGCATTCACAACCTTAATTATCCGTTGCTCTTATGATAATATATTTTTCTATTAAAAATTACATTTTATAAATATAATTTTTATTTATGAATATAATATAAGTTGAATTTATTTTCCTAATTCTTATGTTTATTTATATTATGATTTCTCTCAAAATGTTCACTTCACTACTAAATTGCATATTTTTAATTAAATAGTTTATTACTCACTTAAAAATTATGTTTTATATATCAATTAAAATGTAGATAACTTTAATAATAAATTTTCTTTTACTTTTAATAAACTTAAAATGGAAGTCTTATTTTTAAGATAAATAAGATGAAAGTTTAATTTTTAAACTAAATAAGATGGAATTTATTTTTAACCTAAACAAGATGGAAGTTTTATTTTTAAGTTAAATAAGATGAAATTTTAATTTAAAAAACACACGGCACAATCATGAAAATGCACTCCCAAAAATATTTAAGCTAAATAAGATGAAAATTTTATTTTTAAGAAAGATTAACTAAAACTCACATAGAAAATGTAAAAAAACAAAAAATCTAAATAAGGTGAAGGGCTTTTTTGTAAACAAACAACTTATTCTTAGAAATTATGCAATGAATATAATTTGAATATGACAAACCAAACAAGCAATAAAAATTAATCTCAGCATAACTAATCTCAGTATAATTTATCATAGTATAACTCATCCCAGCGTAATTAGTTTCAACATAACTTATAGTCAAACCAAACGACCCCTTATAGTACCACAAATATTATAGTAGTATTTTTTTAAAGACAAACTTCAAAAAAATTGCATCCACACAGAGAATTATCACATGTCAAAGATCACAAAAATATTTATTTTCTTGTTAATTTTTATTTCAAATCAAACTTTGTTACAGTAGAAAAAGACCCTTGTTGACTTGCCGTTATTCTGAAAATATCCAACAAATAATCCTTCCAACAAATTTTCCTCTGGTTCACACTTCACAGTTCACACAAAAAAAAAAAAGAATCGGTAGTATTAGAAATTTTGAATTCAAGCTCTTTCTTAGAAAATATTTCTTTCCCCAATATAATTATTTTCAGCTTGAGTTTAAATTTAGTCCACTCCAATATAGATATCAGATCGAGTTACTTTCTTTCCGCAATATAATTTTTTCAACATGGTTCAAATTTAGAGCACTCCAATATAAATATCGGACGCCAACTCGAAAAACCAACAAAAGTTGGAAGTAGAAAAGACTTCCCTCACAAAATGACCCCATTAATCAATATAAAATTTCCCTTTCATTTTCCCCTTTTTCTCTCTGTTTCTACAACTTTGGCAGCAGCTGATCAGTTTGCACCGGCGATCTCTTTTCTCAACTCAAAATCCGGCGAGTTCAGAGTTCAGAAAAACTTTGTGAGTATTCTTTTCTTCTTTCTATTTTCACTGAGATTCGATGTTGTGGGGGATGGTAAGTAATGATTCGTGTTAAGAGGTATCGAGTTCGAGCTTAAGAAATGAAATTCTTAGTGAACTCTTTAATCTGAGCTGAATTTGGGCAGGTGAAAATTAATTAATAAAATGCAAAAGGGTCAAAATGCTCTTAAATTATGTGAAATGAATAAAAATATAGTCAGCTAATAATTTGATCCAAAAATATCTTTATTGTTACTTAATGAGTTAAAAATATCTTTTTTCAAATAAATATATTATTTTTTTCCTTTTTGAATACATTCTTTTCCTAATGATGATTTTTTTAATTAGAAAATATTCATCCTACTTTAATTTGAAAATAATTAAGAATGAATTTTTTTCTATTTTACTAGAATTTTTTTATGGTTATCTAAATAAAAGTGATGACAGGGCTGCTATGTGAGCATAAAATAATTACTACGAGGGAATACTAATAAAAATATTACTTATAAAGAAGAGTAAATTTTAGGTTTAGCAAACATAAAAATCATAATAGCGTTCTATAGCTACAGTTTTGCTATTTGCGTTGCTATGGAACATTAGATTTGTATAAAATTGCAGGCATCGTATTTGTATAAATCACAACGATTTATATAAATCGGGCATTTGTGTCTATGAAAATTGCGTTTGTATATGTACATGTTCTTTGTGTTTGTATATCTGCATAAAATTTGAATTCATATACAATTGAATCAAGTTAAAACAATTGTATTTGTATATCAAATATCTCTCGCTTTATACAAACACAAATCATATATTGTATTTTGTATAATCGAGAGGCAAAAGAGAACTGAGCAGGGGAAGATTTGTATTTGTATAATTATAAGTGTATAGGACGAAGATATATGATTTGTATACTCTCTCGCTTTATAGAAACACAAACATAATTTATACATTTGTGTTTATATAAAGTGAGAGAGGCGAGGGAGAGTGGCGAGCGAGATTCAAGGGATAGAAGCAAATGACAAAGTGTTTGTTATGAATTAGAATTAAATGACAAAGTGTTTGTTATGAATTAGAATTAAAATAACTAAAATATTTATTTGGAAAAGGGCATTTTTGACTCATTAAGTAACAATAAGGGCATTTTGGGACCAAACTATCAACTGAGGACATTTTTGTTCATTTACATAGTTTAAGGACATTTTTTATCCTTTTCTGTACATAAAATATAATTTTATCCCTATATATATAGTATAATTTCTCGACAAAAAGGAGGTCGATACCCTAGCTCCGTCCATGTTACCACTAAGGGTGTAGGGGAATTCCTTCACCTTAACTAGAAGTATTGGTCTCAAGTCCTGTGAAAGCCCTGGTAGAAAGCACTTCCCCTTCAGGGATGTCAGGATCTGAAGTTAATTATGAATTTTGAGCTTGCCACAAAATTCATAGCTCATTTTAATTATTGGATTTCCTCCACCTTCAGTTAGAGATTTCAAATTCAAGTTCTGAAAATGAAGAAGGCCCAGATAGAGACGCTTTCCTCCAAAGACGAAAACAGTATTTGAAGTTTATGGATTCTACAACTAACGTGTAAATTAAGTTGATAAAAAAAGAATGGAATAATATTTAGAGCCCATTTGGATTGATTTAAAAATGACACACCCCAAAACCGGATGTGATGGCACGTGCCCAAACCCCACCGGACACGTCAGCCTAACACCCAAAAACCCGACGATACATAATTTATAAAACAAGAATAAGATAGAAAGATAAGCGGAAGTCTTTAAATAAACTCAACATAACCCCAGAATTGGTTGTCACATGTACAAACCTCTAATACATAATCTGAATAAAATATACAAGTCTCATAGTAAAGTTCTAGAATAGAACAGAACAGTAAATATAGATAACTTGAGGGCACGTCTGGAATGAACCGCTACCTCTCAAGTAAGTCTGGAAGCTCTAATCTAAAGATGAGTAATAAGTCGGATCTGATAGAGCTGTCAACCTACATAACTGTGTAGAAGCAAGGGTGAGTACCAAAAGCAACAGATACTTGCAAGTAACACTAAACTAAGCTAAACTAGCAGCTACAAACAACTCCTTTCAATCCCAACCGAACCACCAAAACTTCATTCTAACAGCGAACCAACAACCTATACTACACAATTCATAATCAACAGATATATCCAACAGTATCTCAACATCAACCTCATATCCTCATATAAGAGCAAATAGATCATATATCACATGAAGAGGGGCAAATAGGTAAAATCCACACACCACAGACAAAGATGAAGTCAAATGTGATACAAATGCAATAATGATGTCATGTAGTCGTGATGCATGTCTGTCCTAAGATACACATTTGTTGACATAATCAGACCGCGCTGAATACTCAAATCAGAACCCATGGGGGCCACACATGGACCATGTATCACCGCCGGAACCAGATCCCATCGGCATCCAAATCGCTAGCCGGAGCTAGTCCATCTCATATATCTCTAGCCGGAGCTAGTCTCAACTGTGTCTCATATCCATCCATCCTCATATCAGTGTCTCAAAACTCATGCAACAGATAGTTCACACATGGGATGAATAATGAATATGCACATGTCATCAATCACAATCATATCACGATCACATCATAGTATTACACATCATCTATCTCACTCACAACCATATCACCCACATCATAGTATTACACATCATCTGTCTCAATCACGACCACATCATAGTATTACACATCATCTGTCTCACTCACAACCATATCACGACCACATCATAGTATTACACATCATCTGTCTCAATCACAACCATATAACGACCAAATCATAGTATTACACATCATTTGTCTCAACATCAATGTTTGTATCAATCATAGCCTACTCATGCTCTTCTATCCCCTCAATATCAGTTATCACATGACTTATTCAACAAATTCAAGTCACATATAACACATTTAGCTCGTTTTATTCCCCATCTTTCATTTACAACAATTTCAATCAACAAATAAAACACATCCTCAATCCCCATTACTCCCCAACACAATTAGGAAAGTAGTCATGCGTAGTCTAAGAGTTTAACAAAGTTTAGAAGTCACTTGCCTCAAAACACTTCAACTAGTAACTCAAATTTGAGTTTTGCCCTTCTGAGCACGCTGCAAATCACCACAATCTATTCATAAATGGAATCCCACAATCAATACAAATCTAACAACACCAATATCGTGAAATTTGGAGAAAATGGGTAAAATGGTCAAAAATGGACAAACTCAATTTTTCTATTAAATTCGGATTAGGCAAAAACCCCCAAATTTTACACTTGAAATCTCAAATTTTGATGTTAAAATCCACAAATAATCGATGGAAATCAAAGATATAAGTTGGAAATAACTTACCCAATGAATTCCTTGCGAAAAACCACTTGAAATCGCCTATTTTTGAGCTCTCAAAGTCTAAAAATGGAGAAATAGGTATTCTCAAGTTGTGGAAAAATAGCTACTGATTTTGACTTAAAAAAAAAAAACTACTGTTGCAGCTAAAACGCAGCAGCTGAAACACAGCAATAACACCAAAGTTTAAGTCCCCGTTGGACCCTCGGGATTCGTTCGGAATTTCGTGCACACAAACTAAATATGTACCCCCACTAAATTCGACGTTCCGGACTCAATGGAACCGTCGGAATTTGAATTCGAGGACTCCTTGACCCGAAATTCAATAAGATGCCAAGAAACTAGTTTAACGCCTAAAAAAATTCGAAACTCAAACGGAGCGTCTAAAAATTCAACCAAGGCTCATTCTAGACTTAGAATCGCCTCCCGAAACCAACGGTACTCTCGGAATTTCAATCTGAGCCTCGGAACCTCATATGTTGACCAAAGTCAACTCTTTATCAAAATTTCACAACTTTAGCAACTTAGGACCTCAATTCTTCGTTTCAACTCCAAATTCAACTCCGTAACTTCACACAGACCCGTTTCGACATTCTAAAACTGCCGGAATCGACGAAAATCTGATCCAAGTCTCGAAACTCCAAATGACTCGAAAAAGCACTTTTTAACCAACTTTAACTCATAAAAACTCAACTTTTTACCAACTTTTCCTCAAACCAACTTTACAACCACAAAACATGGGACTCGGGGCAACTACCGAAAGGGCAAAATAGTCATTTCCATGAAAAATTACCAAAATGACCTTTCGGGTCATTACAAAAAATAAGTTGTTTTTAAGTTAAAAAATAAAAAAGGGAAAATGCATAAGTATCCTCCAATCTATGCCCGAAATTTCAGAGACACACTTATACTATACTAAGGTCATATTACCCCTCGAACTTATTTTATAAATAATTCTCTACCCCTTTTCAGCCTATGTGGCACTATCTTTTGGGCCCAGCGCGTGTTGACAATTTTTTCAAGTTATCTGGTTGATAGTGCCACGTAGGCCGAAAAGGGGTAGAAAATTATTTATAAAATAAGTTTAGGGTCGTAATGGGACCATGGTATAGTACAAGTGTGTCTCTGGGATTTCGGGCATAGGTTGGGGGTTCTTATGCATTTTCCCAATAAAAAAGTCAAATTAAAATGACTTTTAAGTCAAATAATAAAAAGTATGGGGAGATCTATTTTTGGTTTTTAAAGTCATTTTAAACTTATTTTAAGTTATTTTTAACCTTGTCAAACACTTCCAAAAGCTAAAAATTACTTAAAAGTAGGTTTGACCAATTTTTAATTCAATCCAAACATGCTCTTACGTCCTTTATTTTATGTATTTTAATTTTTATTGGGCATAAAATTTAATAATGCAAGATTATTTCTTACAAAATATAGTAATCATAAATTAAATATTTGTATAATGTGCTAAAACATCTCTTGAACCGGTGGTTTAACGCCCAAAGACTGATAGTTAATTAATTTCAGGGATCCTTAATCTAATACTATATCAATAAGATATTTTTAAAAAATTATATAGTGGTTTGTTTTAGTGTGATGATACTGTATGACACGGTTTATAAGTTTTAAATTATATATAAAACTTATGCGTTTTCCCTATAAATTTGAACAGGGCCAATATCTTTCTTTCTTCTCCTTTGGCAGTGAATGTACGGTAGAAAAAGACCCTTGTAGACTTCCAAGTTTTTATTTTGAAAAATTCAAACAAATAATCCTTCCAACAAATTCTTCCACAATTTTTCCTCTTGTTCACACACAAAAAAAAAATAAAAAAATTATGGTACAGTAATAAATATTTTTTATTTTTAATCAGATATTTTGAATTGAAACTAGCATCATTTTTGTTAGAGAATATTTTCTTTACCCTCAATATAAAGTTTTTCGGCATGATTTCAAATTAATCCACTCCGATATAAATATAGATATGGGACACCAGCTTGTTTCCTTTCCACAATATAAAAATTTTCAGCATGCATTCAAATTTAATCCACTCTAATATAGATAGCAAATAACTTCGCCTCGAAAAAAAAAAGTTGGAAGTAGAAAAACTTCCCTCACAAAACGATCCACTAATCAATACTACATTCGTCCATTTTTAATTGTCATAATTTCTTTCTTTAGAATTAAATTATAAAAACTTTGACTAATATTTTACAATATATTTTCTCATCACATTGATAGGCAAGTTTTAGAATATCTAATTTTTTTGTTCAAAATATGCAATTAGTTTAATTTAATTTAACTTTAAAAATAAGCTGACTTTCAAAAGCGGACAGATAAAAGTGGATGAAGTGAGTATAAATTGCCCTTCCTTTTTTCCTGTTTTCTCTGTTTCTACAACTTCTACAGCAGCTGATCAGTTTGCACCGGCGACGGCGATATCTCTCTTTTCCGACTCAAAATCCGGCGAATTCAAGCCGTTCAGTGCTCTCACTGAGATTCAATGATTGTGGCTGGCGGTAAAAGATCATTAGTACTTTTTTTTTTAACCCAACATAACCCGTAGTCACTACAACCTCTGTCTTCGGGTGAGCATTTTATGGTGAGCACTGGTAAACTCTCACTGTGTAATAGCCTGCAAACCACAAAAGAAATTTAAACCGCACTAAGCAAGTCTTATGCGACAGACTCGACTCAGAAGACATTGAGGGGAGATCGATCCGGATCGTGCGGAATTCTTCCTCTGTTGAGGCTTCTGCTGGTCATCTTTACCAGCTCTATCTCCTCTACCGAATCTCTTGCGACCTCGTGTGGATAACCACCCTCCAAACCAACAAACCAACTAAGTGGACATATCCTTCGTACTCAGTAAATAATAAGTAAGAGGTATGGAGTTCGAGCTTTAGAAATGAAGTTCTTTTGATAGTAATCTCTTTAATTTGTGCTGAATATGGGCGGGTTGAATCAATGAATGGGTTATTGTTTGGGCTAAACAATGGGTCATAGCTCAATTCGTCTTACTTGACCCATTACTTGTACAAATTTCAAACTCAAATTCTATGGTATTTCTATGGTGTTATATATATATATATAAATAAGAATAGCATTTGATATCTGGTATTGTTTTGTTTTTGTAGTGAATAAGATTTGATAATTGCTTAATCTTCATGTTGTGAATTGTGTTATGTTTAATTTTTTTTCTTATTTTCTTTTAGTGCAACTTTCAAGATAGATGAGATTTAGTTACTTCTTTAGACTGAAATGGGCGGGTCAATAATCAGTCCAAACTTCAGGAGGTTTGGCGGGTTATGATTTCATGGAATAATTCTGTCATCCTTAGTGATGGCGGGTAGTAGCTAGTGATGGTGGTGGATGGTGGGGTGGTTAACAATGGTAATTGATGGTTACGGATAATTGTGATGGATGGTAATAATAGTTAATAGGGGTGGTGACTAATAGCAGTGATTGGTGATGGTGGCGATTGCCCATAAAGATTGGTGGTTATTATGGTAATGCTAGTTGGTGGTGATGGTTGTAAATGATGGCTGATGGTGGATGATGACTAACTGCAGTGATTGAGGGAATGGTAGTTGTGGATGAGGATGGTGATTGTGGAGTTGTGATAATTGATATGGCTGGACAACAACGATGACAACGATTAGCAGTTGTCCCACCCTTTGTTAAAAAATATTTTTCAAGATTAAAAGGGTTTTCAACCTTGAAAGTGACAAAATTGTGTTTCTAAAACAAGTCCAACTCCAAATGACTGATCATCAACAGGAATTTCGGTTAAGAAATTTTGTTTACCGAGGGGAAGGTGATGGGCACCCTCAAGTATCATGGTTCTGGCATGGTCGCTTTACATACTCGTATTGGCTAAAAATAGAAAAGCAACTAAACAAACTCACAGACACACAAGTGTGCGCTTGTGTTTTAAAACAATGTCCGAACTATTTTCTTTTGTTCTTCTATATATACTCATAACAAAACTAGTTTCTTCTCTAATAGTACTTCAATTAGTCCTCTCACATTGTTTCTATGTTGTACAGCTCATTTGGCAAAAATGGAAAGAGCAACCCCTTCAATGTTGTGTAGTCACTTTGTTATTGTGTTGATCATACTTCTACCAGATACATCAGTGGCTGAACCAAGATCCCAGATACTCCAGCTCATATGTGGAAATGGAACGATAGTTGCCGCTCCAAATTTTGCTGCTACAATGGAAATTGTAAGTGAACAAATTAGAAGTAGGGGATATGGAGTAGCAGCTACTGGCACTGGACCAGATACTAGCTATGGACTTGCCCAATGCTATGGTGATCTTTCATTACTCGACTGTGCCTTGTGCTACTCTGAAGCGCGAACCGTTATTCCCGGGTGCTTCCCCAGTAACGAGGGCCGAATTTATCTTGATGGCTGCTTTATCCGAGCATCCAATTACAATTACAATTTCTATGACCAGTATTTAGGTCCAGAAGACAGGCATGTATGCGGAAACAGGACGACAAAGGGTTCATTGTTCCAACAGAATGCTAGGCGAGCCGTTCAGCAAGCAGTTGCAAATGCACCGAGTAATAATGGTTACGCGCGTGCTCAAGTGTCTTCCATTATGACAGCTTATGTTCTCGCTGATTGCTGGAAGACGCTAAGTGCAAACTTCTGCGCAGTGTGTTTGCAATATGCGTCTGCATCCATGTTGGGATGCTTGCCATGGTCAGAAGGTAGAGCCCTTTTCACTGGATGTTTCATGAGGTATTCCGATACCAATTTTCTCAATGCTATTACTACCAATGGAGGCTCGTCATCAAGGGGTACTTTTTGCTCTTTTTTCATCTTGGTTTACGTGTTATTTATCAACTAAACACGTAAATTTTACTTGCAAATCACCATATTGCAGGAAAAGTTGTGATTACTATCATTGTTGTTAGTGCTGTTGTCGTTTTGGGAGTAGGTGCTTTCATTGGTATTGGTGTCTGGAAGAATAAACTAATCCAGAAGAAGAGAAAAGGTAAATACTTTTGTGCTAAAAATTAGTTATGTAAGTCATTACGACGATATCAATGTACATATATTGTATCTTTATTCTAAAACTTAGAATAAAAAAAATTGAAATTGTTAGGTGCAAATGATGCCAAGAAATTAGTGAAGATACTTCATGACAAGTGCTTGAACTTCAAGTATTCGGCACTTAACAAAGCCACAGGGTCATTTGATGAGGTCAACAAGCTCGGGCAAGGTGGATTTGGCACGGTTTATAAGGTATGTAATAGCTGAATGTAGTGCAATTCAATGCAATAGTTGAAGTGTTAGCAATTAAACCGAGTCTGAGGTGCGATTTGTTGCAGGGTGTTTTGGCAGATGGGAGAGAACTCGCCGTCAAAAGGCTGTTCTTCAACAACAAACACAGAGTTGCAGATTTTTATAACGAGGTTAACATAGTCAGCAGCATTGAGCACAAAAATTTGATAAGGTTATTGGGATGCAGCTGCTCAGGACCGGAAAGCCTTCTTGTATACGAGTTCCTCCCTAACCAGAGCCTGGATCGCTTCATATTTGGTAAGTAAGGGTCGGCTATATGAATCATCACTATTCTATTTATCCTAAACTCATGTCATCATCACACAAACTAAAAATAGAAGTGAAAATAAGTAACCACCATCGCGTTAAGACTAAATGCTGCGTTTTCACATAACAACGCCAGAATGATTTTGTTGCGTATCTTGATTCTAACTTTAAAATTTGACAGACCCTATCAAAGGTAAAGCTCTAAAATGGGAGAAAAGATTTGAGATAATTATAGGTACAGCAGAAGGATTAGTATACCTTCACGAGAACACAAAGACACGAATAATTCACAGAGACATAAAGGCAAGCAACATCCTGTTGGACTCGAGGCTCCGTGCAAAGATTGCTGATTTTGGGTTGGCCAGGTCATTCCAAGAAGACAAGAGTCATATAAGCACTGTCCTTGCTGGCACATTGTCAGTATTTCTTCGTCTCGTCTTCTATTTTTTCGCGTAAAAGTACACAAAAAATGCAAAGACTAATATGGCCCAATAATGCAGGGGATATATGGCTCCAAAATACTTAGCACATGGTCAATTAACAGAAAAGGCAGATGTTTACAGCTTTGGAGTTCTTCTACTAGAGATTGTTACTGGAAGACAAAATAACATGAGAAAAAACGACGAAGATACAGTCAGCTTAGTTTCCGATGTAATTTCTGATCAATAATTTCTCTCTTGAACCAAATTTTAAATCTAGGAAAACATTTCTGTTCATTGATCTTAACTTTATTGGATGAAATTCACAGGTGTGGGAGCACTTTGAACGCGGGATAGTGGAGGAGCTGTTCGATCCGAATCTCATGTTGCATAACTGCCATACAATCAATGTACAAAATGAGGTAGCGAGAGTGTTACATGTTGGACTTTTGTGCACTCAAGAGATCCCAACGTTACGTCCATTCATGTCTAAGGCATTAAAAATGCTCGTCAAGAAAGACGAAGAGTTGCCTCCTCCTACTAATCCGCCATTCGTGGATGAGAAAACCATGTAGCTTCATGACCCTTGGGAGGAGTACTCACTTAAACAAGGCAATTCTTCTTCAATTGCCAACTTATCTCACAGTACTTTTTACCCCAAATGATGATATCTTAGTGCCCTGAAATTGAAGCATAGATTATAGGCATATTGGCCTCAATAGCAACTAAACATTCCAACTTTGAGTATGCACATCTAGACACCTCAACTCTGAAATGACCGGAGGGGGGGGGGGTTGTATTTTTATACTGTTTGGGATTCAGTGTTGATCTTAGTCTAGTCCCCTTGGGATGCAAGGGTGTTCTATGTAAGTTCTTGAAGTTTGTATTGTACAAGATATGTGAAGTGTAATTTCTAAGTCTATAATCAGACACTTAAATTTGTATAAAGTTGAATAAATAGATACACGTAGGACATAAATTTTCATGTAGGATGCCATGTAGGATGTGTGTGTATTTGTTCAATTGTATATAGATTTAAGTACCTACTTATGCACACCAAAAGTCGGAGAACATAAATATGAAATGACGCCAAGTTAAAGGGCATATTTATGTATAATGCATTTTCCCTCTCTTCTCTCTTTTGATTACACAATAAATCAAACAGAAATTATAATGCTTGTTAAGATCACAAATTTTAAAAATATTTTTCATTCTTAAACCCGTATCAAATCAAATTGTGTCACATAAATTTAAACAGGAATGTATCTTCTGTCTTCTCCTCTTTTTTTTGGTTTAGGCAGTAATGGGAATTTTCATATATAAATCCAATAATCAAATAGGCAGTTACTGTTACTCTTTGAAAAATTCAAACAAATGATCTTTTCCACAAATTATTTCCCCTTGTTGACTTCTCTCTTATAAAAAAAAAAAACAAAAAAAATTGTGGTGGAGTAGTAACTACTTCATCTATAATCAGAAGGTTCGAGTTCGAGCCTTCTTAGGTATATAATTGTCTTTGTTAGAAAACGTATTACCCCTAATGAGGAACTACTTCCTGATACGAATTCAAATTTAATTTGGCTTCAATATGAATACCGGACACTGGACTGAAAAGAAGACTTCTATTACAAAATCATTCTTACCATTTCCAGTTTGACCCATTAATTAAAAAATTCCATTTTTCTCTTTTTTTCCATCATTTTCTTCCCACTATCTATCTGCCTCATCTCTTCTGTTGACCTCTCTCACAAAAAAATCAATAAAAAGTCGTGGTGGAGTGGTAAGTATACTCTTTCATCTATAATCAGAAGTTCGAGTTCGAGTTCGAGTGTAGTTTGGTACAAAGTTGTCTTTATCTTTGACAGCAGCTGACAGTTTGCACTGGTGATCTCTTTTTCCAACTCGAAATCCGGAAAATGTGAGTTTTCTGTTCTTTCTGTTTTTATTAAGATGCTATGATTATGTCTTAGTATTAGCATAAAACAGTTATCCAAATTGTTTTCGAGATATTAGTTGTGGTTTCCAATGGGGGGTTGGGGGGGGGGGGGGGGGGATAGTGGCTAGTGATGGTGGTGGTTAATAAAATCGGTTGATGGTAGTAGCGGTGGCTACTGATAATTGTGGTGGAGGATAGTAATAGCTAATAGGAGTGGTGACTAATAGTGATTGATGATATATAACGGTGATAGGTATATGCTGGTGATTGTTCGTAATGATTGATGGTTATTGTGAATGATGGCTAACTGTAGTTATGGCCAAGCTAAGGGATTCAAGAGTTTTTCATCAAGTCGCTACTTCGGAAGCTTGCTCAGAATAAGTTTTGTAGGAACTAGTTATGTCTTTTACGACATAACTTTTGTCTTGTGGGTTCTGAACTGAACTTATGCCGAGTGAAAATTGATTATTATTTCAATGTCAATGATATTTTTCTCATTCTATGTTATACAGCTCATCTGGAGAAATGGAGAGAGCAAGCCCTTCAATTTTGTGTAGTCTCTTTGTTATTGTGTTGATTCTACTTCTATCAGATACATCAGTGGCTGAATCAATATCTCAGATAGTCCAGATCATATGTGGAAATGAAACGGGGGCTTCCGTCACAAATCAGATGGATACAACTAAAAACATAAGTCAACAAATGAGAACTAGAGGATATGGAGTAGCAGTTACCGGTACTGGGCTAGATACTAACTATGCACTTGCCCAATGCTATAGTAATCTTTCTTTAGTCGACTGCGTCTTATGCTTCTCTGAAGCGGAAACTCTCCTGCCCCAATGCTACCCTTTTAACGGACGGAGAATTTATCTTTATGGTTGCTTTTTTCGAGTGGATAATTACATGTTCTATGACCAGTATTTAGGTCCAGAGGACAGGCATGTATGCGGAAACAGGACGATAAAGGGTACATTGTTCCAACAGAATGCTAGGCAAGTGCAGCAAGCAGTTGCAAATGCACCGAGTAATGATGGTTATGCATGTGCCGAAGCGTCAGTACCCGGTCCTTCCAACGAGACAGCTTATGTTCTCGCTGATTGTTGGAAGACACTAAGCGCGAATTCCTGTGCAGCGTGTTTGCAAAATGCATCTGCATCTATGTTGGGATGCTTACCTTGGTCAGAAGGTAGAGCCCTTTACACTGGATGCTTCATGAGGTATTCTGATACAATTTTTCTCAATGATACTTCTACCAGTGGAGGTTCGTCATCAAGGGGTACGTTTTGCTCTTTTTTCGTCCTGGTTTACCGGTTATTTATGAACTAATTTTTACTTTCAAATCACCATAATGCAGGAAAAGTTATAGTCATTGTCATAGTTGTTGTAATTAGTTCCGTTGTCGTTTTGGGAGCAGCTGCTTTCGTTGGTTTTGGTGTTTGGGAGAACAAACAAATCCAGAAGAAGAGAAAAGGTAATTACTTTTGTGCCAAAAATATCAATGATGTACATATTGCTGAGTATATATCTTGTGATTTGCACACAACTGTACCGAGACAACTTTCAAGAATTAACTTGAGGCGTTGTGGCCTACTCATGCTTTTCCTCGGAAATTTGAACTTGTTAGGTGCAAATGATGTGGAGAAATTGGTGAAGATCCTTCATCAAAACAGCTTAAACTTCAAGTATTCGACACTTGACAAAGCCACGGGGTCATTTGATGAGGCCAACAAGCTCGGGCAAGGTGGATTTGGCACAGTTTATAGGGTATGTAAAGGCTGAATGTTATCAGCAAAGCAATTAAACAGAGTTTGATACACAATTTGTTGCAGGGTGTTTTGGCAGACGGAAGAGAGATCGCAGTCAAAAGGCTGTTCTTCAACAACAAACACAGAGCTGCAGATTTTTATAGCGAGGTTAACATAATCAGTAGTGTCCAGCACAAAAATTTGACAAGGTTATTGGGATGCAGCTGCTCAGGACAGGAAAGCCTTCTTGTATACGAGTTACTCCCTAACCAGAGTCTTGATCGCTTCATATTTAGTAAGTAACCCGACATTGCAACAACAATTACTATACCTCAGTCCCAAACAAGTTAGGGGTCGGCTTTATGAATCCTCGCTATTCTATTTATGCTAAACTCATGTCATCATTACTCCAACTAAAAATAAAAGTGGAAATAAGTTAAACTTAAGTAACCGACTTTGCATTAAGACTAAGTGGAATGACTTTGTCATGTATATTGATTCTAACCTTTTTGACAGACCCTATCAAAGGTAAAGCTCTAAATTGGGAGAAAAGATTTGAGATAATTATAGGGACAGCAGAAGGAATGGTATACCTACACGAGAACACAAATACACGAATTATTCACAGAGACATTAAGGCAAGCAACATCCTGTTGGACTCGAGGCTCCGTGCAAAGATTGCTGATTTTGGGTTGGCCAGGTCATTCCAAGCCGACAAGAGTCACATAAGCACTGCCATTGCTGGCACATTGTAAGTATTTCTTCACCTCATCTTCTAATTTTTCGCGTAAAAGTACACAAAAATGCCAAGACTAACATAATGGATGATTTACCATTTTTATGCAGAGGATATATGGCTCCAGAATACTTAGCACACGGTCAGCTAACAGAAAAGGCAGACGTCTACAGCTTTGGAGTTCTTCTACTAGAGATTGTTACTGGAAGTCAAAATAACAAGAGAAAAAACGCCGAATATACAGTCAGCTTAGTTTCCAATGTAATTTCTGATCAATCACTTCTCTCTTGAACCAAATTTTTAATCTTGAACCAACATTTACGTTCATTGATCTTAACTTTATGGATGAAATTAACAGGTGTGGGAGCACTTTCAACGCGGGATAGTAGAGGAACTCTTTGATCCCAATCTCATGTTGCATAACTACCATACAATCAATGTGAAAAATGAGGTTGCAAGAGTGTTGCATGTGGGACTTTTGTGCACTCAAGAGATCCCAACGTTACGTCCATCCATGTCTAAGGCATTACAGATGTTTGTCAAGAAAGACGAAGAGTTGCCTCCTCCAACTAAGCCGCCATTCGTGGATGAGAAAACCATGGAACTTCATGACCCTTGGGAGATGTACTCGCTTAAACAAGGCGATTCTGCTACGACTGCCCACTTATCTCACAGTTCATTTTACCCCAGATGATGATATACCAATGCCCTGAAACTGAATTATAAATTATAGGCATGATATAAGATAGACTCTTTAAATTGGCCTCAACTGGCAACTAAACAGCTGTGAGTTGGGAATCTAATGTGGATCTGAGGCCTCATTTGTTTTCATTAAGATTTAGACGTTTGAATCTGAATGCACATTTGAATGATTAAGATTGTTTGTGTTGGAAAATATTGGAAATCACGCTTGAGGCGATATGGCACATTTGAATGATTAAGATTATATATACAATTGTGCACTTTAATAACCTAAAATATACCTAACATTGTGACCTCATAATTTTTTGTGAGAGTTTCAGCCTCGATTATTTACATCGACTTTATTTTTAAAAAATTAAAATTGCAAATGATAATGTAGCTACTCTGATTTGCTCTCATAATAACATATTTTTGAAGAAAGAAACTTGAAATCAGACAAGTAGCTTACAAATAGCTCATGCAAGCAGTTTCTTTAAAAGTCTTACAACTTCGTGAAAAGCTTTATAACAACGACTTTCTAAAAAAGATTGCAATCAAGCAAGCAACTTGTAAATAAATATCTTTCTAAAAAGTCGTACATCAACATCTTAGAAAGTCCTGCACTTTTTTTTCCTTCTATAAATAGAAAATTAAATCAAATTTTAATAAGGACGCATGTGAAACCTTTATAGTACCATAAATGTTATATCTTTTTTAAAGACGAACTTCAAAAAAATTACATCCACACAAAAAATTATAACATGTCAAAGATCACAAATATATTTATTTTCTTGTTAATTTTCGTATCATATAAATTTGAACACAAGAATATATTTCTTTCTTCTTATTTTTTTCTTCTCCTTTGGCAGTGAATTTACATTAGAAAAAGACTCTTGTAGACTTCCAAGCCTTTATTTTGAAAATTCAAACAAATAATCCTTCCACAATTTTTCCTCTAGTCCCACACAAAAAAATATATATATATGGTAGAGTAATAAATATTTTTTATTTTTAATCAGATATTTTGAATTCAAGCTCTTTATTAAGTACGGTATGTTTTTGTTAAAAAAATATTTTCTTCACCTCCAATATAATGTTTTTCGGTATGAGCTCAAATTTAATCCTCTCCAATATAGCTATCGAACACCAGCTTACTTCCTTTCCCCACTATAAATGTTTTTAACATGCGTTCAAATTTTAGTCCACTCTAGAAAACCGCCGCGAGACAAATAAAAAGTTGGAAGTTAAAAATTGCCCTTCATTTTCCCTCTTTTCTCTGTTTCTACGACTTTGACAGCAGCTGATCAGTTTTGCACCGGCGATATCTCTCTTTTCCGACTCAAAATCCGGCGAATTCAAACCGTTCAGTGCTCAAAAGGACTTTGTGAGTATTCTTTCTATTTTCACTAAGATTCAATGATTGTGGCAGGCGAAAAATCCTTCGTATTAAATAAGTTAGAGGTATCGAGTTCGAGCTTTAGAAATGAAGTTCTTTTGATAGTAAACTCTTTAATTTGAGCTGAATTTGGGTGGGGTGAATCAATGAATGGGTTATTGTCTGGGCTAAACAATGGGTCATGGCTCAATTCATCTTACTTGTACAAATTTCAAACTTACATTCTATGGTGTTTTATATATATAAATAAGAGTAGCATTTGATATCTGGTATTGTTTTGTTGTTGTAAATGTGAATAGGATTTGATAATTGCTTAATCTTCCTGTTATGAATTGTGCTATGTTTATATTTTCTCGTATTTTCTTTTAATGTTACTCCCTTGGGCTGAAATGGGCGGGTCAATAATCCGTCCAAACTTTATGAGGTTGGGTGGGTTATGATTTCATGGGCTAATTTTGCCAATCCTTAGTGGTGATGGTGGGTAGTAGCTAGTGATGGTGGTGGCTACCGATAATTGTGATGGATAGTAATAATAGTTAATAGGAGTGGTGACGAAATAGTCAAGATTGAAAGTGACAAAATTGTGTTTCTAAAACAAGTCCGACTCCAAAAGACTGACTGATCATCAACAAGGATTCCGGTTAAGGAATTTTGTTGACCGAGGAGAAGGTGTTGGGCAGCACTTGTATCATGGTTCTAGCACGTTCGCTTTACTGACTCGTATTGGCTAAAAATAGAAACTCAACCAAACAAACTCACAGACACACAAGTGTACGCACAATAAAGGTGTTTTAAAATAATGTCCGAACTATTACAGTCCAAAACTATAAATACTGATAACAAAACTAGTTTCTTCTCTAATAGTACTTCAATTAGTCATCTCACATTGTTTCTATGTTGTACAGCTCATTTGGCAAAAATGGAAAGAGGAACCCCTTCAATGTTGTGTAGTCACTTTGTTATTATGTTGATCCTACTTCTACCACATACATCAGTGGCTGAACCAAGATCCCAGATACTCCAGCTCATATGTGGAAACGGAACGATAGTTGCCGCTCCAAATTTTGCTGCTACAATGGAAATTGTAAGTGAACAAATTAGAAGTAGAGGATATGGAGTAGCAGCTACTGGCACTGGACCAGATACTAGCTATGGTCTTGCCCAATGCTATGGTGATCTTTCATTACTCGACTGTGCCTTATGCTACTCTGAAGCGCGAACCGTTATTTCCCGGTGCTTCCCTAGTAACGAGGGCCGAATTTATCTTGATGGCTGCTTTATCCGAACGTCCAATTACAATTACAATTTCTATGACCAGTATTTAGGTCCAGAAGACAGACATGTATGCGGAAACAGGACAGCAAAGGGTTCATTGTTCCAACAGAATGCTAGACGAGCCGTTCAGCAAGCAGTTGCAAATGCACCAAGTAATAATGGTTATGCGCGTGCTCAAGTGTCTTCCACCATGACAGCTTATGTTCTCGCTGATTGCTGGAAGACGCTAAGTGCAAACTCCTGCGCAGCGTGTTTGCAAAATGCATCTGCATCCATGTTGGGATGCTTGCCTTGGTCAGAAGGTAGAGCTCTTTACACTGGATGTTTCATGAGGTATTCTGATACAAATTTTCTCAATGCTATTTCTACCAGTGGAGGCTCGTCATCAAGGGGTACGTTTTGCTCTTATTTCGTCCTGGTTTACTGGTTATTTATAAACGAATTTCTACTTTCAAATCACCATATTGCAGGAAAAGTTGTAGTCATTGTCGTTGTTGTTGTTAGCTCCGTTGTCGTTTTGGGAGTAGGTGCTTTCATTGGTTTTGGTGTCTGGAAGCACAAACAAATCAAGAAGAAGAGAAAAGGTAAATACTTTTGTGCCAAAAATTAGTTATAAAAGTCATTAGGATATCAATGTTGTACATATTGCTGAGTATATATCTTGCGATTTGCACACAACTGTACCGAACACAACTTTCAAGAATTAACTTGAGGCATTATGACCTACTTGTGCTTTTCCTGGGAAATTTGAACTTGTTAGGTGCAAATGATGTAGAGAAATTAGTGAAGATCCTTTCTCAAAACAGCTTGAACTTCAAGTATTCAACACTTGTCAAAGCCACTGGGTCATTTGATGAGGCCAACAAGCTTGGGCAAGGTGGATTTGGCACAGTTTATAGGGTATGTAATGGCTGACTGTAGTGTGATTATGTTAACAGCAATGCAATACTAGAAGTGTTGGCAATTAGACAGACTCTGAGGCGCATTTTGTTGCAGGGAGTTTTGGCAGACGGGAGAGAGATCGCCGTCAAAAGGTTGTTCTTTAACAACAAACACAGAACTGCAGATTTTTATAATGAGGTGAACATAATCAGTAGTGTCCAGCACAAAAATTTGACAAGGTTATTGGGATACAGCTGCTCAGGACCGGAAAGCCTTCTTGTATACGAGTTCCTCCCTAACCAGAGTCTTGATCGCTACATATTTGGTAAGTAACCAAACTTTACTACAACTACGTGTTAGTCCCAAACAAGTTAGGGGTCAGCTATACGAACCCTCACTATTCTATTTAAGCTGAACTCATCTCATCATTGCACCAACTAAAAATCAAAGTACAAATAAGTTAATAGGTAACCGACTTTGCATTAAGACTAAGTAGTGTGTTTTCACATAAGCATGCCTGAATGATTTTGTCACGTGTATTGATTCAAACTTTAAAATTTGACAGACGCTATCAAAGGTAAAGATCTAAATTGGAAGAACAGATTTGAGATAATTGTAGGGACAGCAGAAGGATTGGTATACCTACACGAGAACACAAAGACACGAATAATTCACAGAGACATAAAAGCAAGCAACATCCTGTTGGACTTGAGGCTCCGTGCAAAGATTGCTGATTTTGGGTTGGCCAGGTCATTCCAAGAAGACAAGAGTCACATAAGCACTGTACTTGCTGGCACATTGTCAGTATTTCTTCATCTCATCTTTTAATTCTTCGCGTAAAAGTACACAAAAACACAGAGACTAATATCGTCCTATAATGGATGATTTACCCAATTTATGCAGAGGATATATGGCTCCAGAGTACTTAGCACGCGGTCAGCTAACAGAAAAAGCAGACGTTTACAGCTTTGGAGTTCTTTTACTAGAGATTGTTACTGGAAGACAAAATAACAAGAGAAAAAACACTGAATATACTGTCAGCTTAGTTTCCGATGTAATTTCTGATCAATCACTTCTCTCTTGAACCAAAATTTCAATCTTGAAACATTTTTGTTCATTGAACTTGACTTTATTGGATGAAATTAACAGGTGTGGGAGCACTATAAACGCGGGATAGTGGAGGAACTCTTCGATCCAAATCTCATGTTGCATAACTACCATACAATCAATGTAAGAAATGAGGTTGCGAGAGTGTTAATTGTGGGACTTTTGTGCACTCAAGAGATCCCAACGTTACGTCCATCCATGTCTAAGGCATTACAGATGTTTGTCAAGAAAGACGAAGAGTTGCCTCCTCCAACTAAGCCGCCATTCGTGGATGAGAAAACCATGGAACTTCATGACCCTTGGGAGATGTACTCGCTTAAACAAGGCGATTCTGCTACGATTGCCAACTTATCTCACAGTTCATTTTACCCCAGATGATGATATCTCAATGCCCTGAAACTGAAGTATAAATTATAGGCATGATACATATATAGACACTTAAAATTGACCTCAATTGGGAAACTAAACACTCCAACTTTGATTGTGTACATATAGACACCTCAACTCTAAAAGTACAGAGGGGTGGGGGGGGTGGGGGGGGTGTACTGCCTAGTAAATAAGAGAATGATTAGTGAGTGAAGACAAAGTAAATGATCCAAATGTTCTTATATTGTTTGGGATCCAATGTGGATCTCAGGCCTCATTTATTTCGTTAAGATTTAGACGTTTGAATCTAAATGCATATTTGAATGATTAAGATTGTTTGTTTCAATATTTGAGTGTACATAATAAATATACAATCCAAATAAAATTAAGGCTAAAGTATTCATTACCCCCTGAACTTGAAGTTTTTTATTCGGTGTACACCTAAACTATATTTCATTTTAATTACCACCCCGAACTTGTTTATTCCTCCATTGCGTACACCTTTATTGTCCACCTGGCGTAGAAATTGACAACACACTCTACTAAGCGCGTGAGAAAGTGTTTTTTTGCCACATCATAAAGCTACAACGGTAAAAAAAAACGTAAAATCTCCATTTTTCTTTAATATTTGGCATATTTTAAACGAAAAATAGGGCAAAATGTATATGAAAGGTAAAGGAAACAAAGATTAACACTTACTTGGTAAGAATTTCAGACAAATTTGAAATTTAATCGACCAACTTCACGTCTAGAAAACCCAAATCCAGAAGGAGTTCCGTGAAATAAGCCTCTATTCAAAAATAACTTTTAAACAATGAATGTTTGATATTTATTTTTTGACATATTAATCTATCTAGGTGGCTATTATTTATCCAGGTGGAAATCCACATCACCATTTTTGTCAGTTGTCGCACGCGTGTAGTCACAATAGGAGCAGGTGGACAAAAAAGGTGTACGTGATGAGGAATAAACAAGTTCGGGGGTAATTAAAACGGAACATAGTTTAGGTGTACACCGAATAAAAAGCTTCAAGTTCAGGGGGGGTAATGAATACTTTAGCCTAAAATTAATAATAAAATAAAATCACTATTTTATTTTTAAAAATGACAGACTTATGCTTGCTAGTGATGGTGAAGATACTTTGTAGTGGTGGTGGTGTTAGTAATAGTTGTTGTTAGTGTCTAGTAATGATGGTAGTGATAATTGTGATGGTGGAGGTGGTTGGTGTTGTGGTGTTTGTCATAATGATGGTCATTGGTAGTGGTGTTGATGGTTGTAATGGTGAAGTTGGTTGGTGTTTGTAATTAGACATAATGATGGTGGCGGCTGAAGAATATGTTGTGGTTGATGATGTGTTTGTGGTAGTTGGTTGCAGTGCTAGTTATGATGATGGAGGTGATTGGTAAAGACTGACCATAGTGGTGGTAGTTGGTTGCGGTGCTAGTTATGATGTGGTGATAGTCTGTGGCGGTGCTAGTTGTGATAACATAGTACGTTTATTGGTAGTAGGAATTGATTATAGTGGTGGTAGTGATTGATAGTGATAGTGGAGGTGGAGGTGATTACAGAGATGGGGTAAGTATGGTAGCATTTGTTAGTAGTGATTACCAATTGTAGTGGTTGTAATGACAGAGGTGGCTGGTGATTGTGGATAGAGTAATGGTTAATACATCTTGATGATATTAAGACCTTGCTTTATATCTTATTGATTAACACCTATCCAGACCAATTAAGTGCTTAAATCTTAATGAAAACAAATACACTTAATGGTCTTAATGTCTGAACCATTCAGATTCAGACGTCCATTAAGTGCAAACAAATGAGGTTTTAGTCTAGTCCCCTTAGGTTGCAAGTTCTCTGTAAGTTCTTGAAGTTTGTCTTTTATAGGACATGTGAAGTGTAGTTCCTACGTATATATTTAGGGGTGGTAATTGGACGGGTTGGATTAAATATTGAGCGGGTCATAATGGGTTAAGACAACAATTGGGTCAAGACCCAACTCAACCCATTTTTTACTAAGTTTAGTTGTTTATTTGTTATTTTAAACTAATTCAGTACCTAATAAATTAATCTTTTTCTTTATTATGACTATATATAACATATCAAATTCAAAAAAAAAATTAAAAATATTTTGACAAGATTTGTCATGAGTCAGTTCGGATTACCTATCAACTCAATTTTTAATGGGTTGAAATGGATTGAACTAATAAATGGGCGAGTCAATAACTCGCTCAAACTTAAACGAATTAGGAGAACTGACAAGTTGGGTTTGATTTTGCCACCCCTATATATACTCTATCTTTTTTTCTCTTGATAGATCCAGTGCCTCACAACAATATTTTTCCCCTCTCTCTCTTGATTACACAGTAAATCAAATAGAAAATACAATGTTTGTTAAGAGTAGAACAAAAATGTTTGAGGAGGTTTTGGCAATTGTATATTTTCTTTGACCTCTGATGGCATCTTATATAGGCTCTTTGAACTAGTCAGTTTGAGGTATTTGACAGGATAGCAACCCAAATCGAATTGATCCTTAGAAAGACTAATTGATCTTGTAACTCTGTTGTTTTGATGGTTTTAACAAACAATGGACCTAGTTCCATGAGTTGTGCATGTCTCTATGTTGAAATGGGGAACAACTGTAAAGCTGACAAACTATCATGGTTGGTGAGCATGGGAAAAGAGGACAGAGTCCTCAACCAATGGGAGGACACTAGGTTGTTTTGTTCAGAGGATAATATATCTTTGTTGATATGAAACAACCTAGCAAACACATTTGAGCATAATCAAGAAAATAGTGTATTTTGTCTCTCGAGAATACAAGCCTTCAAGAACTTTAAGGGACCTAATAAAGTTATCAATTATGTCTTTTGTTGTTAATTAAAGCTTGTGTCTTGTGCGATTTAGCTTGTAAGGTACGAGTCTAATCTATAAAGGAACGGATCGTATCTTTATTATTTCAGTGAACAATGAGCATAGTTAGAGTTAAATGTGTAGCATGTGATCGAAGTGTGTATTAACTACAGTTAGTTGATAGTGGGAAATAGAGGTATTGTTTTGGCTCTCTATGTAATAGGGTGTTGCAGGTTGCAGGATTAAGAGTTTAATCCTTGTATGTTTGTTGAAGTCTATATTCACTTGTTGCTTAGATTTAATCATGCTCGAGTTGTTAGGTACAACAACACCACCTCAGTCCAAATAAGTTTGAATCATCAATTATATGAATCCTCACTATTTCATTAAATCTCAAGTCATGATCGATTAGTTAGTGTTAGTGATTGTGAGCATTTTAATATTATTAAAGTGGCCCATGTACCTTAAGGCATAATAAATAAATATGCTCTTTAACTTGGCTTCAAATCACGTTTATGCTCTTCAACTTTGGGTGTGCACAAGTAGACACTTAAACTTGTATAAAGTTAAACAAATACACACACATGTCCTATATGGCATCCTACATGTAATTTTTTGTCCTACGTGGTGTCCTACGTGTATTATGCCACGTAGGACTCATGTGTCTACTTTTTCAAATTTATACAAGTTTAAGTGCCTACTTGTGCATACCCAAAGTTGTAGAGCATAAATGTGATTTGAAGCCAAGTTAAAGGGCACATTTATGTATTATGCATGTACCTTAATGGTGCATATTGACATAATACATAAACATGACCATTAACTTGGCGTCAGCTGGCAACTATGACCTTTAACTTTGGGTGTGCACAAGTATGCACTTAAACTTGTATAAAATTGAACAACTTGACACATTCGTCCTACGTGGCACCCTACATGACAATTTTGTGGCATACATGGCATCCTACATGTATTATGTCATGTAGGACACGTGTGTCTGTTTGTTTAATTTTATACAAGTTTAAGTGTATATTTGTGCACACTCAAAGTTGGAAGGCATAGTTTTCCGTTGAAGCCAAGTTAAGGGTCATGTTTATGTATTATGCCTAAATCTTAATTTGATGCATTGGCTCTATACGTGAGTATTGACAACATTTTATGTCCATTACTCACATGAGTCAATATGGTAGAATGTGGCTATAATTTCCCCTAACTTTTGTAACCTCTAACTCATTCTTCACCTATTATTCTACCTCATTATGGTTGTAACTTATGTAACCTTTGGGCTATTCATTTACCCAATTTACTACCTATTATCTTGCTATTTATTGCAAGGAAGAATTCCTCACTTATAAATAGTGTGGTCTTACTTTGTGTTGGGAATATAAGAAAGTGTGTTAGCCAAATATGAGAAGTGTTGTATTGTGTATATATTGAGTTAGTACAGTGAAAGAGATAGTTGAGACAATGAATAATATTCTAAGTCTTAAACTATATTCACTATATAAAAGAGAGCAATAATATGTTGAAGGAAAGTATTCTTATATGGAGGTTTGGACTCTTCAACTAATCCGGAGTTGTTTGAATTATACAACGTTGTTGGGTTGTTCTATCCTGGAGGGGACAAATCAAGAGTGATACTGCTGGATCAGTGTAGATTATGCCACAGTGGCCTTGAATCTCCTTAAAGAGAGTGAGATATCATGCGTCTCAGCCTAAAGATTTGTTTATTCATTTTTGTCATTTTATTTTCAACTATAATTTATTGTATTTGTGATATATTACACCAATCGTTAGTTGCTTTAATAATTTGTTCCTAGCTAGAGTTGTTTGGATTTGACATATGGTGGTGATTATGCCTAGAATCTAATGCTACAATTTTGATGTGTGTGTAAATACTTGTATTCCTAAGAACTTTTGTACATTGATAATTCTATTAATTGTTGAAACAACTCATTTTGAATCTCTCAAATAGTAATTGGAACAAAAATGTAGGTAATTTAGATAAACGATTCTCTATAGAATGATGCATAAAACTAATTATAATTTGACAGAGTACAAGCTTAAAATATACAAGTTAGGAGTCTAACTAAAATCCCTGCCACCTTGAGGTAGATTAATTTTTGAGTTGTCTTTAATAAGAACTAGTCTTACGATACATGCTTTACGTATGTACTTATATCTCAATTTTTTAAAGTTACATAATATTATTCTCTTTGTCCTAATTTATGTGATCAGATTTTGAGAATCAAACAAATTATTAATTATTGTAACTTACATTTTTTTTATGTAGTCTCCATATATATATATATATATATATATATTTTATCTAGAAAAAACTATATGTCCAAATATATTATCAAAATTAAAAAGTTCGAATCACGAAAACCAAAAAATATCACATAAATAAGAATAGGGAGAGTATTAAATAAAGTATTTGACTTCTCCAAGATACCATATTGCATCTCACAACCTTTCCTCTTTTGCAAGATTAGTTAGTATTACTTTAATAATCCTTCCATCTCCAACCCACAGTTATTCTACTCTCCATTTTCCAAATTTGGAGAGTAAAATAGAAAATGCTCTCTCCAACCTTTCTCTAAATGACTCTCTATTCTCCATTTATAGAGAGGTGAATAGTAGTTCTCCAAATTTGGAGAACTACTATTCAACCTCTCTATTTCACTTTTTTCAATATTTTATTATTATTTCTACTATTTTGTAATTAACATATTATTTTTCATATAAGACCATTAATTATATCTCTAATTATAGTAATTCATTTTAATGTTATATAACATTTTAAAAATTATATTATTTAATTTATACTACTTTCATCCCGAATTAATAATGTCTCAATTTTTTTTAATTTTTGTCACTTTAATATAGTTTGATATCATCATTAATTTTCACTATGACGAATGCAAAAAATTAAAATGATAAGATGAAAATTTTAATTTAAAAATATAATACATAACATAATAATTTAAATACAAGATGAGAATACATAACATTATAATTTTATCACAACGATAATTTAGTAATGGTCATTTTCAGATTTAACAATATTCGGAAAAAATTAGTGTATGATCCACTTAATTAGTGTAGTTGTGATTGCGATTGTGCTTGTTGAATTCTTTCTTTAATTATTCATAGTTGTTCTTGTTGCATGAAAATATCTGATTTGAACAATCTTTAGCTAGACATAAAATAATTAAGGATAAAAATGCTCATTTTGAACTCCGTAATGCATTCATAGAGAATTTATGAGAGCAATGTAATAATTTTGAAAGTAGAGTATTTATGTAATTATATTTCATTAATAATTTCACTTTTATTTGAATTTTTCATTAATTTGTATATTATATAATATTAACTTGCAATTTATGTTATTTAGAAATTTAGAAAAATATAATTTTATATTAAGTAAATAATTTGAAAAAATAAATTTTTATATTACATGAAAAATCTATAAAGCGATTATTTGAAGAAAAAAATTACGTATATTATGAAATAAGAAAATAAGAATGAAATAGAAATAATAATATAATATTAAGGAGAAAGAAAAAGATTCCTTTTTAGAGAGTAAAATTGAAAATTGGGTTGGAGTTGATTGTCTGAAAAAATAGAAAACTTTATATTTGAAGAGTAAAATAGAGGTTAGGGTTGGAGAAGCCCATATTACAAAGGTGCAAATTTAAATCAATTGAATTTGTGAATTTTGAATATCATATAAAATATACCAAACATTGAGACCTCATAACTTTTGTGAGTGTTTTATAGGCTCAGTTATTTATATCGACTTTATTTATTTTTTAAAATTGCAAATATAATATATGTAGCTACTCTGATTTTCTCTCATACGACCCATTTTTTGAAAAGCTTTGTAACAACTTTCTAAAAAGACTAGATATAGGATCCCGTGCCAGCACGGGGCCCAATATATATATATTTTTTTATTTTAATTTATGTCATATTATGGAATTTGAGAAGTTATTGAAATTTTTATATGATTTTAAAAATATTTTAAATTTTTAGCTATTGTGATTTGTAGTACTTTTTTTTAATATAATTTTGAAAAAAATATTTATCACTCTGTTTGTTCTAATTTATGTGGCACAGGCAAAATTTTAAAAATTAAGCATTTTTTATATGTCTCTTTAATATATTAAGTTGTTAATTATTGTATTTTATTGTACATTTTGAACCTAATTTTTTAATAATATATGTTATTTGCCATGTCCCAATTTATGTGACATTAATTGATAGATTTGTTGGAGTCGAGAGATTTATTTTGTTAATTATTGTAATTTATAGTTTTTTTCCGTCAATTTCAAACAATATATGTTGTTAATTGATAGAATACTTTTAATGTAATTTTAAAAAAAAAAAATGTGTGACTCTCCATGTCCCAATTTATGTGGCACATGTAAATTTTGACAATTAACCAAAATTTTAATACATTTTAAAAAATATTTTTAAGTCGTTAAATTTTAAGTAATAAGTAATTTAAATTGTTGTATTATTTATTACAATTTATAATACTTTTAAAGTAGTTAAAATATTGTACAATTTATTATGATTTATAACACTTTTTTAAAAAAATTTATGTCATATTATGGAATTTGAGAAGTTATTGAAATTTTTATATGATTTTAAAAATATTTTAAATTGTTAGCTATTGTGATTTGTAGTACTTTTTTTAACATAATTTTGAAAATAATATTTATTAATCTATTTGTTCTAATTTATGTGGCAGATGCAGAATTTCAAATATTAACCCTTTTTTATATGTCTCTTTAATATATTAAGTTGTTAATTATTGTATTTTATAGTACATTTTGAACCTAATTTTTTAATAATATATGTTATTTGCCATGTCCCAATTTATGTGGCATTAATTGATAGATTTATTGGAGTCGAGAGATTTATTTTGTTAATTATTGTAATTTATAATTTGTTTTTCGTCAATTTCGTCGACTATTTTTTTTATTAATTATTGTAATTTATTGTTTCCTTTTCGTCAATTTCAAACAATATATGTTTATCATATAATCCATTTTATGTGGTACCAATAGAATTTAGAGAGTCAATTAAATTTTTTATATAAGTTTTAAATAATTAAGCTGTTAATTATTGTAATGTATAGTATTACTTATAGTATTTTTAAATATATTTAAATATTATATGTTAGGTTTTTTATCCTAATTTATATGACATTGATAGAATTTAAAGTGTCAAATAATTGTTAATTATTGTAATAGATAATATGGAGTATTTAAGTCATTTATAGTATAGTATAATTAATATATAATATGTAGTATTTAAGTGTTATATTATGGAATTTGAGAAGTTATTGAAATTTTTGTATGATTTTAAAAATATTTTAAATTGTTAGCTATTGTGATTTGTAGTACTTTTTTTTTACATAGTTTTTAAAATAATATTTATTACTCTATTTGTTCTAATTTATGTGGCACATGCAGAATTTCAAATATTAACCATTTTTTATATGTCTCTTTAATATATTAAGTTGTTAATTATTGTATTTTATAGTACATTTTGAACCTAATTTTTTAATAATATATGTTATTTGCCATGTCCCAATTTATGTGGCATTAATTGATAGATTTGTTGGAGTCGAGAGATTTATTTTGTTAATTATTGTAGTTTATAGTTTCTTTTTCGTCAATTTCAAACAATATATGTTGTTAATTGATAGAATACCTTTAATGTAATTTTTTTTAAAAAATATGTGTGACTGTCCATGTCCCAATTTATGTGGCACATGTAAAGTTTTGACAATTAACCAAAATTTTAATACATTTAAAAAAATATTTTTAAGTCGTTAAATTTTAAGTAATTTAAATTGTTGTATTATTTATTACAATTTATAATGCTTTTAAAGTAGTTTAAATATTGTACTATTTATTATGATTTATAACACTTTTAAAAAAAAATTATGTCATATTATGGAATTTGAGAAGTTATTGAAATTTTTATATGATTTTAAAAATATTTTAAATTGTTAGCTATTGGGATTTGTAGTACTTTTTTTTAACATAATTTTGAAAGTAATATTTATTACTCTATTTGTTCTAATTTATGTGGCACATGCAGAATTTTAAATATTAACCCTTTTTTATGTCTCTTTGATATATTAAGTTGTTAATTATTGTATTTTTTAGTACATTTTGAACCTAATTTTTTAATACTATATGTTATTTGCCATGTCCCAATTTATGTGGCATTAATTGATAGATTTGTTGGAGTCGAGAGATTTATTTTGTTAATTATTGTAGTTTATAGTTTCTTTTTCATCAATTTCAAACAATATATGTAGTTAATTGATAGATTTTTTGGAGTGGACTATTTTTTTATTAATTATTGTAATTTATTGTTTCTTTTTCGTCAATTTCAAACAATATATGTTTATTATATAATCTATTTTATGTGGTACCAATAGAATTTAGAGACTCAATTAAAATTTTTATATAAGTTTTAAATAATTAAGCTGTTAATTATTGTAATGTATAGTATTACTTATATTATTTTTAAATATATTTAAATATTATATGTTAGGTTTTTTATCCTAATTTATATGGCATTGATAGAATTTAAAGTGTCAAATAATTGTTAATTATTGTAATAGATAATATGGAGTATTTAAGTCATTTATAGTATAGTAATTAATATATAATATGTAGTATTTAAGTGTTATATTATGGAATTTGAGAAGTTATTGAAATTTTTATATGATTTTAAAAATATTTTAAATTCATAACTATATATTTCAATGTACAAGATTTTGATAAAATAAAATCTTTAAAGTTAAATTATGATGTTTTTGAAATTTAAATTATTAAAACATATATAATGATTTTATAGAAAAAAATAATATCATATAAAATTAAATGAAAAGGATAATAAATTCAACTTTTACCATAATAAGGTTGAAAAATATTATTTAAGGGGAAGGAGGTGAGGCCCACTTATATATTTTATATAGTAAGTATTGGACATTTGTAATGATTTAATTGGAACAATGATAGTAAATCCTAGACTCTTCTAATATATAGTAATTTACAGTCAAGTAAGCAACTTGTAAATAAATTTAAAAGTTTTACAACTTCCTAAAAAGCCTTGCTCTTTTTTACCTTTTATAAATAGAAAGTTAGATCATTTTTTAGTAAGGATGCATGAGAAACCTTTTTAGTACCACAAATATTAGTATATCTTTTTTAAAGACAAACGTCAAAAATTTACCTCCATACAAAGAATTATAACATATCAAAGATCACAAAAATATTATTTTCTTGTTAATTTTTGTACCAAATCAAACTTTGTCACGTAAATTAGAACTAAAGAATATATTTTTTCTTCTCCTTTGGGCTTTGGGCAGTGCAAGTAAAGTAGAAAAAGACCCTTGTTGACTTCCAAGTCTTTATTTTGAAAAAATCAAACAAATAATCCTTCCATCAAATTCTTCCACAATTCTTTTCTCTTGTTCACACACAAAAAATATATATATATGGTAAAGTAATAAACATTTTTAATTGATAATAAAAAAAATTGAATTCGAACTCTTTATTTATTAAGTATACGTCTTTGTTAGTAAATATTTTCTTCACTCTAACATAAATTATTTTTTTTAGTATGAATTCAAATTTAATCTACTCCAATATAAATATCGAACACTAACTCAAAAATCATTCAAATTTAGTCTACCTCAATATAAACATCGGATACCTGATCTCAAAAAAAAAAAAAAAATTGGAAGTTAAAAAAAAAAAAAGACTTCCCTCACCAAACGACCCATTAATGAATATAAAATTTCCCTTTCATTTTTCCCTTTTTCTCTGTTTCTACAATTTTGGCAGCAGCTGATCAGTTTGCACCGGCGATCTCTTTTTCCGACTCAAAATCCGGCGAATTCAGACCGTTCAGAGTTCAGAAGGACGTTGTGAGTATTCTTTTCTTCTTTCTATTTTCACTGAGATTCAACGGTTGTGGGAGGAGGTAAGTAATCCTTCGAGGTATCGAGTTTGAGCTTTAGAAATGAAGTTCTTTTGATAGTGAGCTCTTTAATTTGAGCTGAATTTGGGTTGAATCAATAAATGGGTTATGTGATGGGCTAAACAATGGGTCATAGTCCAATTCGTCCAACTTGACCTATTACTTGTACAAATTTCAAACTCACATACTATGGTGTTATATATAAAAATAGCATATGATATCTGGTATTGTTTTGTTTTTGTAAATGTGAATAGGATTTGATAATTGTTTAATCTTCCTGTTATGAATTTTGCAATGTTTAAATTTTTTTCTTATTTTCTTTTAGTGCAACTTTCAGGATAGATAAGATTTAGTTGCTCACTTGGGCTGAAATAGGCGGATTATGATTTCATGGGCTAATTTTGTCATCCTTAGTGGTGATGGTGGGTAGTAGCTAGTGATGCTGGTGGCTGGTTTCTGGTAGAGTGGTTAACAATGGTGGTTACGGATAATTGTGATGGATGGTAATAATAGTTAATAGGGGTGGTGACTAATAGCGGTGATTGGATATGGTGGCGATTGCCCGTAATGATTGGTGGTTATTGTGGTAATGCTAGTTGGTTGTGATGGTTGTAAATGATGGATGATGGTGGATGATGACGGACAGTGGTGATTGAGGGGATGGTAGTTGTGGCTGAGGACGGTGATTGTGGGGTTGTGATAATTGATATTGGTGGACAACAATGATGACAACGATTAGCAGTTGTCCCACCCTTTTTTAAAAAAGATTTTCATATTTTTCAAGATTGAAAGTGACAAAATTGTGTTTCTAAAACAAGTCCGACTCCAGTCTACAAATGACTCATCATCAACCGGGATTCGGTTAAGGAGTTTTGTTGACCGAGGTGAAGGAGTTGGGCAGCCCTCAAGTATCATGGTTCTAGCACGGTCGTTTTACTGACTCGTATTGGCTTAAAATAGAAACTCAACTAAACAAACTCACAGACACACAAGCGTGCGCACAAAAAAGGTGTTTTAAAACAATGTCCGAACTATCACAGTCCAAAACAAACTATTTTCTTTTGTTCTTCTCTAAATGCTCATAACAAAGCTAGTTTCTTCTCTAATAGTACTTCAATTAATCCTCTCACATTGTTTCTATGTTGTACAGCTCATTTGGCAAAAATGGAAAGAGCAACCCCTTCAATGTTGTGTAGTCACTTTGTTATTTTGTTGATCCTACTTCTACCAGATACATCAGTGGCTGAACCAAGATCCCAGATAGTCCAGCTCATATGTGAAAATGGAACGACAGTTTCTGTCTCAAATTTTGTCAATACAATGGAAACTATAAGTGAAGAAATGAGAACTAGAGGAAATGGAGTAGCAGCTACAGGCACTGGACCAAATGCTAGCTATGGACTTGGCCAATGCTATGGTGATCTTTCATTACCCGACTGTGTCTTATGTTTCTCTGAAGCGCGAACTGTTTTTCCCAAGTGCTTCCCTAGTAACAAGGCGCGAATTTATCTTGATGGCTGCTTTATGCGAGCGGACAATTACAACTTCTATGACCAGTATTTTGGTCCAGAGGACAGGCATGTATGCGGAAACAGGACGACAAAGGGTTCATTGTTCCAGCAGAATGCTAGGAGAGCCATTCAGCAAGCAATTGCAAATGCACCGAGTAACAATGGTTATGCACATGCTCAAGTGTCAGTGCCCGGGTCTTCCACCACGACAGCTTATGTTCTCGCTGATTGTTGGAAGACTCTGAGTGCAAACTCCTGCGCAGCGTGTTTGCAAAATGCATCTGCATCCATGCTGGGATGCTTGCCTTGGTCAGAAGGTAGAGCTCTGTACACTGGATGCTTCATTAGGTATTCTGATACAAATTTTCTCAATGCTATTTCTACCAGTAGAGGCTCGTCAAGAGGTAATCCTTACTCTTTTTTCGTCCTGATTTGCCTGTTATTTATCGACAAAACACTCAATTTTGCCGATAAGTGATCTTTTTTTTAACTTTCAAATCACCACATTGCAGGAAAAGTTGCAGTCATTGTCATTGTTGTTGTTAGTTCCTTTGTCGTTTTGGGAGTAGGTGCTTTCATTGGTATTGGTGTCTGGAAGAACAAACAAATCCAGAAGAAGAGAAAAGGTGAATCCTTTTCTGCCAAAAATTAATTATTAAAGTCATTAGGATATTGTTGATGAACATATATTGTATCTTTTGCTAAAACTGGTTCGGAAAAATCAGAATAGCAAAAAGAATTGGCTGACCATATATCTTGTGAAATGCACACACTGTACTGAAGACAATTTTCAAGAATTAACTTGTGGCATTATGGCCTACTCGTGCTTTTTCCTGGGAAATTTTGAATTTATTAGGGGCAAATGATGCTGAGAAATTAGTGAAGATCCTTCATGACATCAGCTTAAACTTCAAGTATTCGACTCTTGACAAAGCCACAGGGTCATTTGATGAGGCCAACAAGCTTGGGCAAGGTGGATTTGGCACGGTTTATAAGGTACGTAATGGTTGAATTGTTTGAATTCGTTGATTGTCCGTAACAGTAATGCAATACTAGCAGTATTGGCTATTAAATAGAGTCTGAGGCCTGATTTGTTGCAGGGTGTTTTGGCAGATGGGAGAGAGATTGCCGTCAAAAGGCTATTCTTCAACAACAAACACAGAGCTGCAGATTTTTATAACGAGGTTAACATAATCAGTAGCGTTGAGCACCAAAATTTGATAAGATTATTGGGATGCTGCTGCTCAGGACCGGAAAGCCTTCTTGTATACGAGTTCCTCCCTAACCAGAGTCTTGATCGCTTTATATTTGGTAAGTAACCAGATTTTGCAACAACAACTACTACGCGTCATCCCCAAACAAGTCAGGGGTCTGCTATATGAATCCTCACTTCTATTTAAGCTATATTCTTGTCGTCATTGCACCAACTAAAAATAGATGTGAAAATAAGTTGAATATAAGTAACCACCTTTGCTTACAGTTTTCACATAACCACATCAGAATTATTTTGTCACATATCTTGATTTTATCTTTAAAATTGACAGACCCTATCAAAGGTAAAGATCTAAATTGGGAGAAAAGATTTAAGATAATTATAGGGACTGCAGAAGGTTTGGCATACCTACACGAGAACACAAAGACACGAATAATTCATAGAGACATAAAAGCAAGCAATATTCTGTTGGACTCGAAGCTCCGTGCAAAGATTGCTGATTTTGGGTTGGCCAGGTCATTCCAAGAAGACATAAGTCATATAAGCACTGCCATTGCTGGCACATTGTTAGTATTTCTTCATCTCGTCTTCTACTTTTTTTTGCGTAAAAGTACACAAAAACATGAAAACTAAGATGGTCTAATATGCAGAGGATATATGGCTCCAGAATACTTGGCACATGGCCAATTGACAGAAAAAGCAGATGTTTACAGCTTTGGAGTTCTTCTAATGGAAATTGTTACTGGAAGGCAAAATAACAGGAGCATAAATGATGAAAATACAGCAAGCTTAGTTTCCATTGTAATTGTTCATCGCCATTTTTTTTCTTACCAAAGTTTTCAATCTTGAAGAACTTTTTGCATATTTTTCTCAACTCTTATATTGGTTGAAATTAACAGGTGTGGGAATACTATCAACGCGGCATAGTGGAGGAACTATTCGATCCGAATCTCATGTTGCACAACTACAACACCATCAATGTGAAAAATGAGGTCGCGAGAGTTTTGCATGTGGGGCTTCTGTGCACTCAAGAGATCCAAACACTACGTCCATCCATGTCTATGGCATTACAGATGATCCTCGAGAAAGAAGAAGAGTTGCCGGCTCCTACTAATCCACCATTTGTTGATGAGAACACCATGGAACTTCATGGGCCTTGGGAGAAGTATTCGCTTAGTCAAGGTGATTCTAGTTCGATTGCCAACTTATCTCATAGTTCTTTTTACCCCAGATGATGATATTCCAATGCCCTGAAACTGATGCAAAAATTATAAGCATCATTTCGCCTCGTGCTCTTGACGATCATCATGATCGAGAAGTTAGTTATAACAACAATTGTGTATCAGTTCCAAACAAAAGTTGGGGTCGGCTATCTGAATTCTCAATTCCATTTAAGCTTCGTTAGAACAGGAATATGATTGTATAGGATCTCCTTCATGGAAAAGGATTGTAATGTAGTATGTATAAATAGGGCTAAGTGTAATAGCATAGTTTATTTGTCTTAATAATATTTTTCGAGTGTTTATTTCTTATATGGTATCAGAGCTTTGGTGAGAAATATTTGGGGGAAAAACAAAGTTGAACAGTCACTGTGCATCAAGTTGAACAATGACATTTCTATAAGTAGGCATTAGTTATACAGCTTGATAGTTCAATTCTCCCTTGTGTCTTTGAGAGCATATGTTTTGTTTATAAATTAGCCCCTCATGTTTTTAAATGTGTCTTTTTTCATTGAAAATGTTTTCGTGAGCCGAACATCTTATCGAGAAAAAACAAACCATCCACTTCTTCCAAGATAGTAATAAGGCTTACCTACACCGACTTTTTCACACTCCATTTATGAATCACACTAGAAATATTATTGTTTAATGGCGAAATCAGAAAATTTGTCAAGAGGTGTTCATATTATGTATGTATAGAAATTAGAAAGTAATTTTAACTTTTATATATAAAGGACAAATATATCCCGAACTATCGTAAATGGTATGCATATACTCTGTCATACTTTTGGGATATTGGTGCCCTTGCCGTCCAAAAACTAGAACATATATACCCTTTAAATTAACGGACATACACATGTCATAATCTTATCCACCGACTCAACATTTATTAAATATCAAATCGACGGATAAGATTGTGTCACGTGTCCCTATTTAATCTTCAGTTAGAGTGAAGGGGATATCTGCTCTAATTTTTGGACGGCAGGGGCATCAATGTCCCAAAAGTATGACGGAGGGTATCTGCATGCCATTTACGATAATTCGGGGATATATTTATCCTTTTTCCCTATACTAAAATATAATTTTTCGATGAAGAATGTTCAACGGACACCAACATCAAACCGTGGGGGCATTTCCGTCATTCCAATTGAATTAAATTGCAGTTTGGTATCCTTTACTTATTTATCGCCTCTCCTTCCCCCGAAATATTACCATATTTCGCGTTATTCTCAAGCTCTCTCTCTGTCCTCTCGTGCTTTCTCTCACTAGATCCCTCTTTCCCAAACTGTTCTTCAGGTAAAATCTTCTATTTGTTCGATTTATCAATCTCAGATTTACGTTTTCTTAGCTTTTGATTCAATTTTTTCTGTGAATTTCTGTTGTTATGATGTGATCTGAAGATTGATACATGAAACTTGCTTCGTGCTCTGAGAAATTGTGCTAATTTGATGATTTGATTCGTGAATTATTGATCTAGATCTTAAGTTTTGTTAGGCAGAGTTATCAATACTTAACTATATTGGTTAGATTTTTGTTTTGTTTTGTTTATTTTATGTCCAAAATGAGCATTGGAATTGGAATTAGGTAAAGTTGTCTCTGTATGACCTATATGACCGGTAGATCATAGGGTTTGAGTCCTAGAATTAGCTATACATGCACATCCAAGGTGTGACGTAGTGATCAAGTTCAAATCCAAGAAGAGAGAAAAACGCTAGATGATTTTTTCCCTTTTTCCTAGCCTTGGTGGATATAGTTATCTCATATCTGGTAATTGTTGCTGGTGGGAGTGGTAGGCATTTCGTGGTATTAGTCAAGGTGGTCCAGACAACATGGTTATCAAAAAAAGAGAGTAAAACTAGTGATGCATGCATCAGGGTAGACAGACTTTTTTCATACCCTCGGGGAATGCGGCATGTGTTTTGCACCGGGCTGTCCTATTTTGTTAATTTTACTGTCCATCTTCTAAGAGATGTCAGGTCATCTGTTCATTTTGATACATCTTTGGTACTGTTGTATCATTTGATCTTAGATGGTGAACTATGGTTTTTGATTCGTGTAATTAAATGTTGTAATGTATGCAGGGATCATTAAGAAGAAAGAGAAATGGGGTTGACATTCACCAAGCTTTTCAGTCGGCTATTTGCCAAGAAGGAAATGCGCATCCTCATGGTTGGACTCGATGCAGCTGGTAAGACCACCATATTGTACAAGCTCAAGCTGGGAGAAATTGTCACCACCATTCCAACTATTGGTATGTACTTTACTGACATGCAGCAAAATGCCTGGCAATAACATTTCTACAGTTTTAAGCTGTATAAGTATGACTAGTTCTGTTGCAATTATGACTCAAAAGACGAACCTATTGCTTCTTAAAAAAGATAAAAAGAAAATGGGGATAGGGGAAGTGGAAAAGGAGGGGGAGGGGATTACAAGGTGGGGAATCGGACCCTCACCAGTCACCAACAATGTTAAAGTTTAGGTACCTAACCAACTGAGCTACTAAGTTGCCCCAAAGAAAGACTAACCTATCATTTTGATAAGGAGACAGAAAATGTGCATAGAACTAGTACTATAACTGTCCCTCTACTTTTACTGTTTGCTGCAATTGATTAGTTTGTTATGACTTGGTTATCCTTCATCTGTCTCAGCTCTTTCTGTTGATCCAGGGAAAGCAATGTCTAATCAGGGGCATGTGGTCTATAATCAAAAATAATTATTTTGAACTTCTAAATATGTGATCTTGATTCTTGATGACTGCTTGTGTGATGATCTCTTTATGATTGTAAAATATGCAAATGTAAAGGCTCCTAAAAAGAAGCTTAGATTATCGGTATTGTAGAAATACCTGTGTTTCAGACAGCTATTTCCTTTTGGATCACTCGTGAATATCATTTTTAAGAATATTGACTAAGAGTACATTTTCTGGTGAAATAACACAATCCCCCCCCCCCCCCCGCGCCTTTGCACAGGTAAGAGTGAAACCAATATTTAGTCGATGTGATTGTCTTTAGTTGTTTAGTAGTGTGTGTTGTTTATAATTCTCAGAACTTTCCTTTAAAATGCACTAAATAAAAAGGGAAGTGTTAATTCTGATTAATGATTTATTTCCTCTGCTCTGATTAGCAAAAGCCTAGTGTTACTGAAGATTTTATCTTGTATTGTCTGCCTGTTATCAGTTTAATAAGATGTTGATAACATAGCTGCTATGATGAGCCATCAATAATAATTGATAATTTTCAGGTTTCAATGTGGAAACTGTTGAATACAAGAACATCAGCTTCACCGTTTGGGATGTCGGGGGTCAGGACAAGGTATACTCTTTGTTTTAAATTTTTAATCCAAAGACTTATCCTCTGCATAAAGTTCTGGTCTCTGTTAGACAAAATTAGTCTTGCCTCAACTTCCCTCTCTACTTATGTTGCATCTTATTTATGTTTGCTTTGGCAGATCCGTCCATTGTGGAGGCACTATTTCCAGAACACTCAGGGTCTCATTTTTGTGGTTGATAGCAATGACAGAGACCGTGTAGGGGAGGCAAGAGATGAATTGCACAGGATGTTGAATGAGGTAATAATCCTCGCCCTCTTTGTAATTTGTGTTCTTCTTGCTGGCTCAAATTTGACTTCTACAACTCAAGAGCTAAATATACTAAATGGTATATGATAATAGCCTCTCTAGTCTATAAGTTTAACTAGATCAGTTCTATGTATGCAACACATCATCTAGGTGGCTGTTATTCTGCGTTCATTATGTACTACTTAGTTACTTAAAGGCTGATATTTTCAATGACCTTGAAACCACTCTGCAACTGCTTCTCAAGCATTTGTGTGTCATCTTCTTTGAGCAGGGAAGTGGTTACTGCTTATGATCTTCTGTCACACATCCTCTTGAACTAAAACTCCTGAGTTGGTGATGAGACCGTTTTAACATTAAGATCACTAAGAAAATTAATCTTCAAAAGGTTCCTGGTAAAATATAGATTAAGAATTTTCAATTTTGATGTGAGCTTCATTGTAGGTACAGGTAGTTGCGTCTGTTTCGTATTTTTGGTTAGATTTTGTGCCATATTAGACTGAATCATAAACTTTTGGTTGTTAAGGTTGAAAGATGCACAAGCTAAAAGCTACCATTGGTGGAATGTATCACGTAACTGAGACAAAGTTCAACAACCTTCATCCTTGATAGGAGAATGTGAGAACTCCAGATTGGCAATTAAGTAGTTAGTGATGTATCTAGAGAATTTGGGAATAAATGGGTGTGGAAAAGAGAACTTATTCCTTCTACCTCATCTTTTAAACAAACAGGCTAAACAAAAAGCTTTATAATACTTTGCACAACTTTTCACTCGACAATGTGCGTGTATGATTCCATTGTTGCTTGAAAAGAACACAGGAAAAAAGGGTACGGGGAGGTAGGATATAGGAGGAATGCACGTGGAAACCACAGTCCAAGTTCTCTTTGCTGCTTACACCCCCTTTTATCTTATTTTCAGATATCTACCATTCGTTATTCATCAAACCAGAAAGTGCATAAAGAACTAGATACTTTGAATTGAGTTTAACCTTTGTTGTTCCTATATGTCTCAGGATGAGCTTCGGGATGCTGTGCTGCTTGTTTTTGCTAACAAACAAGATCTTCCTAATGCAATGAATGCTGCTGAAATAACCGATAAGCTTGGACTCCACTCCCTCAGGCAGCGTCACTGGTAAACGCTCTGCCAGAACATGTGACAACATCCCTTCCTGTTAAAGACATTCTGAAATGTTTCCCCTTTGCTATATTCAGGTACATCCAGAGCACTTGTGCAACTTCTGGCGAGGGACTCTACGAGGGGCTTGATTGGCTTTCTAACAACATTGCCAACAAGGTACTGATTAAAGTTCCTGTCACAAATTCTCTATGTACACAATTGAATTTCCTCTTTTTTTCCTAACATCCTCCATTTACAGGCCTAAGTCGAAGTAGCGTTGTTGCGGATTGATCCTGGATGCAGGCGGGTTTTTATCTAATTCCATTTTCTTTTATTACGTCTTTCTTCTTCTTTTTTCAAACATTTTCTGAATTTGTGTGGTTATGGCATTTGCTTCTTAGGAGGTCACTTTTGAAATGTTTTTGTAATACAATGTTTGAATGTATGTAATCTGCTGATTGTTTAGGTTAGAGTATAAACGTTATTAACTTGTAACAAATGCTAGCTCTTTTCTGGTTATTTGCAGTCAATTTAAAATGCATATCAAATACCATAATACAAAACTATGGTATCAAAAATTTCAATTCAATATGATAATTCGTTACTATCAACTCATTGCCGACTCTTCTTTCTGAACTGAGTAAGGACAGGGTATATGTTGTCAAATGCAGCATATGTGTCATCCCTAACCTTGGCTCCAGTGATAACAATTTTCCCAGAAGCAAAAACTAGCAGCACGATTTTCGGTTTCTTCATACGATACACCAATCCAGGAAATATTTCTGGTTCGTAACTCGAGAAAGCACTGTGAGCAATGGCAAGTCCTTCAAGTCGAATAGGAAATTTAACATCACAAGAAGCAACAATATTCTGGATTTTGAAATCCTTAAACTTGACTCCAGGATAACCAAGCTTTTGTACAATTCTAGCGTATTTTCGAGCTGCTAACTTCGAATCGTGTTCACTTTTGGCTCCTGTACAAACAATTTTCCCAGTAGCAAAGATCAATGCTGTAGTTTTTGGTTCTCTAATTCTCATGATCACTGCAGGTAAACGTTTCGGATTATACTCTGCGTTTTGAGCTTTAAGTGCAATGGCTTTGAGGTCTAATTTACCGCAGTTTAGAGATAGCGTCGCCGCGATGTTCTGGAGAGTAGGGATTATTGCAGAAGAGTGATCCGCCATTGTTGTTGTTCTTCAGTTGCAGAAGAAAGGAAAAAGGAAATAAAGCGGTAAAAAATAATTTAAATTTGGACGAGGGGTCCTTTTATAGAGGGTGAATCTCGGTTATTATTATTAACTTTCCGGTGTGGGACAATTCTTCTTTTATATCCCTAAAGTAGAACCCTTTTGTATCTGATATCCATGTTAGAGTTCGATTAAATTTATTTATATTTCTGGAGGTGGTAATTGGTATTCCCAATAGAAATTTTCTCTACTCTCGTGGACTCAAAATTGAGACTTCTAGAGCGATCCCAATTTCCAACGAGAGGTAGTAAATAGACTGATATTGGGAGAGTTAAGATGGTTTAAGTTAATAAATGACCTGTCCGAAAATTATTTGGGTTGAAATGGACTAAAATGCGAGTCAAAATTTAACTCATTCATTTTTTGTTTTATTTGTTATTTTATAATTTTTAGTACTTAATAAAATTATTGGTTCTTTATTATAACTACCTATAATATATCAAATAATAAAAATATTTTTGAAAATATTTTAACAAGATTTTTCATGGATCAATCTAGAGTAAAATGAAATGTATTTATAATTATTTTTTTTGTTTAATTTTATAAGAGAGTTTTTGGCTTTGTTATGGTAATGATTATATTATTGGAATTGTGTTGCGAGAGATCTGTTCAAGTGATTCGATGACAATTTGATTTGTTTTCTTTATTTTTATAGAGAATTTGTTATATGAAAACTAATTTACTTAAAGTTGAATAGTAGAATATCATCCATTAGTTGCAGTATGATGGGTGAGATTTCAAGCCTAAATTTTTTTGATTAGGATGGTTAGTCTTAAGAAATAAATTACGCTTGCTTGTAAATTTATATTAGTCAAACTTTAATATGAGTATTAAACATCAAAATAACAATAAATAATGTAATGTTGAAGTATGAAGAGAATAGTGTATATATAACTTTACTCCTACTTTGTAAGAAAAAAAATGTTATTTCTGACTAACCTCAAATACAAAGAAGAAAAGAACGATGACAACCACAAATAATATGATAACATAAACAAGGACCTCCCATCGACAGAATGCTAGTTCAGCCAAATTCAGTAAATTTTGCACAAACATCATATTTATATTTTTAACAAATACATCAAATATAAGCAAATATGAACTTTAAAACACAACTACTATCACTTAACATCCATTATCACTAAATTCAAAACTCAAAGAGTCAAAATCCTAGTTCCGCCTTAACAGAGCCACTCAAAAAGTTGAAACCTAGTTCCGCCTCAACGGGGCCACTCAAAAAGTAGAAATTCTAGTTACGCCTCAATGGGGCCGCTCAAAAAGTCAAAATCCTAGTTCCACCTCAACGGGGCCACTCAAAAAGTCGAAATCCTAGTTCCACCTCAACGGGGCCACTCAAAAAGTCAAAATCCTAGCTCCGCCTCAACGGGGCCACTCAAAAAGTCGAAATCTTAATTTCGCTTCAATGGGGTCACTCAAAAAGTCAAAATTCTAGTTCTGCCTCAACGGGCCCACAAGCAAGGGCGGAGCCACGTAGGCTCCAGGGTGTTCAATTGGACACCCTTCATCGAAAAATAATACTATATATACACGTAAAAATTTGACTTTATTGGTATATATAGCATTTGGACACCCTAAAAGAACAAAGTAATGTGTAGTGGAGTTGGCAATAGCCGTCGCGAACCTATTCTCTGCCCCGATTCAATTCCCCACAGTAGTGTTTCATTTTTCTGTAATTATTTTGACTTCTTGAATTTAATTAAGTAAATAAATATGCGTAATTTCAACATAAATGTTTAGTAGCTTGGTGGTTAACAGTGTCATGATTTGTTTTAGGAAACCCAAGTTCGAATCTTACCTCCCCTAACTATTTTTTTCTCAATTAAAATTGAATTATTTCCTTAAATTTTAATACCTTTTCCTTGTGGAATAAGATTTCCTTAAATTTAACTATTTTTTTCCAATTAAAATTGAATTATTTCCTTAAATTTTAATACCTTTTCCTTGTGGAATAAGATTTCCTTAAATTTAATACTTTTTCCTGTGGATTTTTTCAATTAAAATTGAATTATTTCCTTAAATTTTAATACCTTTTCTTTGTGGAATAAGATTTCCTTAAATTTTAATATTTTTTCCTTGTGGGATAAGGTTTTCTTTCTCTATAAATAAGAGACTCATTTACCCAAATTATATCACAATATTATTAAGAGTAGAATCTCAATAATTCTCTCTCTATTTTTTCTTCTCTTTCTCTTATTTTATAGGGAAAAGACATAAAATCCCTCCTGAACTTGTCCGCACAACTTACTTTAGCACTTTAACTATACAAGTGTTTCTTTACCCCCTAATTTAATTACCCCTTAAAGAGTGACGTGGCAAAATTTGTATCACCAACTTTTCATAAGCACGTGAGAAAGGAAAAGACACCAAAAAACTGATACATGTCATCTTTTTATTGGATAACATACTTAATAACTTATTTTACTAATTTTTAAATATTTTATTTTGAATTAACTTTTCTCCCTCTATATTTCTTTTTCTGCATCTTCTTCTTTATTATTTTTTCCAGTTTTGTTCTTTTTCTGCATCTTCTTCTTCATTTTTTTTCCTCTTCTCATAACTCTTTCTCTTTTTTATTCTTTTCATTTAGTTCAAGTAAACATTTACTTCCAAATATAACTTCTTCCACATTTTTTCTTCTTCTTTTCTTTTTTATTTTTAATCGTTTCTTTCTTTTTTTTACAAATTTTTTGGTGTTTGATTCACCCACCATTTTTTACATCAAAGAAGATTATTAGATCTATCAGTTTAAAGCGTTATCAGAATGAAGTTGACTTCCATTAAAAAAAAATCGAAGATATTGTTGGCAAAAGATTAACTATGGAGATTTCGCCCAATTCATTAATAATTTTTCATTTTTATGCAAATAATTTTAAAATTTTTGAAGAAGGTGGTATCGTATAACTAAACTGAAAATGCAATTGAAATTTGAATTATAGTTTGTATATTGAGGAGTAAATTAATTGATGGGTGTAATTTTTGGCTCAATATTAAAAAAAACAATTATTATGGAGATTTAAGCAATTAATTAGGAATTTCGTTAATGTACACGTGGACGAATAAAAACGTGTGTGACTCAACAACACTCAACCTTCAACTGGGCTGGTGATGAGAGGCTTGAAAAAATCACTTAAAAGATGTTAAGGGGGTATATAAACACACGTGTAGGTTAAGTATTAAAGTAGGTTTTTGTGTCAAGTTCAGAGGTTTTTTTTTTAATGTATTTTCCCTATTTTATAACAAAAATAACCAACTTAATATTTTAGTTTCAAGTTTCAATGGACATGAGGAATTATTATAATAAAGTACCAAAAAAAAGTTCAACTTCTCTAAGTCAACCAAATAAAGAAACAACGGTAGATCAATTAGAGATATTGTCACATTCTTCTCAAAAACAAAGCATTGATATAAATACTCTAGAAGTTGATCCAACAAAAAGAACTTCAGTTATAAAAACGTTTCAGGATATGGAACTTCGTCGAGTACAATTGTAATAATATATTTAAATTATGTTTTCCATAGTAGTTTATTTTGTCTTTATGTTAGTTTTGAATTATACACTTATAATTCTATTTAAAATATTGCTTAACTTGATTATTTGTTTTGGTAATTTAAATCATCATTTTTTAAGAAAAAATTTAGACACCCTTCATGAAATTTCTGGCTACGCCATTGTCCACGAGAGGAGAAAAAGGAATGGTGGAATTACCATCTATCCATACTCAACGCGTGGCTCACGTGCTTCAAGAACACTATTATTAAACGTAAAATGAACTTCTCATATAACAAACTCAAAAAACGGAACGCCACTCAGATTCATTTGACAAAAAATTAATAATCGAAGTGCACAAATTCTGAGCAATTTCTCAACTTGATAAGCTTGAAGTATTTTTTAGCTAAATCTGTTCTTCCTGTCCCTTTTGTGGTATTTTGAGTTATTAATTATCATTTTTTGCTTGTATTTGTACTTAAAATTAGCGATCTGAATTCATAATACAGATGATTTGTTGCTGGATGTTTGATTTACTATCTAAATTTTTTAGTTTCAGCTCGACCTATTTGTGGATCCATTTTTTTTCATTTTTATTTTGATTTTTTGTGGTTACTGCAGTTCATTTTTACGAAATTGGATGAAATTTTATGTGTTGATGGGAATTTGAATAGGTTTAACAGTGTTTCTCTGCTGTTGGTAGTGGGTGGACGGGCTTATAATTGCGTGTTTGGCCAAACTTTTAGAAAGAGGAAAAGTGTACTTATTTTGGAGAATTGAGGTGTTTAATCAAACTTTTAGAAGGAAAAAGTGTTTTTGAGTAGTAGCCAAAACTGTTTTTTTAGGAATTTTTCTTAAGAAAGTTGAGGTGTTTGGCCAAACTTCTAGGAAGCCAATGTGTTTTTATAAATATTAGGTAAATAAAATGCTTATTTTAGAGAATTGAGTTAGTAGCAGAATCTGCTTTTTAGAGGAAAAAAAGTATTTGGCCAAATTTTTAGAGAAAAAAATGTGTTTTTGAGTAAGTAGCAGAAACTGCTTTTTAAGAGTTTAGTTTTTTGAAGAAAGGTGAGGTGTTTGGCCAAACTTCTGGTAAGAACTTATCATAGAGACTTGTGTTGTTTGGCCAATCTTTTAGGGGAAAAGAAGTGTTTTCTGAGTAGCAACAGAAACTGTTTTTCAAGAGTTTGCTTTAGAAAGTTGAGTTGTTTGGCCAAACTTTTAGTTACTCGAGGCGTTATTTGAAAGAGGCCAAAAAGTTGGCTCTCTTTACTTTAAGAGCATATTGATTCCAAAAGCTTTGGTTTTTCCGACTCCAAAATGGAAACAAGGAATCTGTGAAAGAATGCATCTCGTGTTGATGTGGTAAATCTGTCTCGAGATTGAGTACATTACAATCTGCTTTCTTCTTTTAGGAGTTGTGTGGTTTGATAATGATTTCAATATGGAATACAACTTTGATGGAGAAACATGGCTAGTAAAGGATTCATATTGCCGACCCCAACTTGTTTGGGACTGAGGGCTTAGTTGTTATTGTATGGAATACAATTTTTATCTGCTTCCTCTGTTTTATAAAGTGTTGATTCCAAAGTTTCAGTTTTTCCAACTCCAAAATGGAACTAAGAAGTTTGTGAAAGAATGTTTCTTGTGTCAGTGTGATAAATCTGTCGAGATTGAGTACAATATAAACGTGTTTTCTTCTTTTGGAAATTTTGTGGTCGATATTTAAATCAATCCCACAAGCATTCTGTTGTATATGATGATATAAAAATGTTGGATAAACTAATACTTGAAATTATGCAGGTTCTGATTAGCTCAATGAAGACAGAGGGTCAGGGAATAGATGTACTGGAGAATACGAGCGATGCACATAATAGATTGCCTCGTCCAATGATCCAGTCTATTTTCTCAGGATTCCAGGAAAAGGTCCAAGAGTGTGTTAAGGTTTGTTCCTCTCTCTTCAATATGCTTTTCGATGTATATATGATCTATATATATTCACAAATTTTCTTCGTTGCTGCAGTCAAATTTCAAAAGATTGAAAATCGCTCATGATAAATCAATCATGAGAGGTAATAACAGAGGAGCAGCTGTAGTCATAGATGTGGATAAAGAGAAGCAATTACAATCTTGGAAAGAGAACCCGAGTTGGGTTGATCCCCCGCCAAATGTAAAGGTAATACTATAGTGAAATTTTTTGTAGGATGTAAATTTCCTATTGCCAAACTTTACAGTCAATGGACTGCTGAAGCTATTCCCTCATAGCACTTAATGGGGATATGACCTCCTATTTCTTGTGCTATACCTAAAAAGGATGATTTCAACGTTATGTTGATTAGTGCATGTTGCTCTTGTGCACGAGCCTTGTTAATCTTCTCTTGATTATTCCAACTTTTTCAGCTATTCCGTAGGGTACTTATTCAGTTTTACCAAACAAGGAAGTAAGGAGGATCATAACAGATTGATCTTTTCAAAGTTCTTTTTTTTTTTTTTGAGAAGTCACATGTTCAGATGTGACCACCGCATTTGTTGTACTTAGTAGAGCTTAGTTATGTTGTTTGATTTTGTTATGAGGCATTATGATTTGTGAACTTTAATCCTTGCAGGTAAGTGTACCCAAAGGTTCTCTTTGCAACCTGAATGTGAAAGTTAATATTGGACTGCCCCCAGATACCGTGTTTGACATTGTAACCGACCCTGAAAATAGAAGAGTCTTCAAGAATATCAAGGTAAGATATCTCATTACTATGTTAAAACACCTTGTCTCATCACAATCTTTTCAACGGAAGTAGTATCATCCATCGAAGGTGTAAAATTTCTTTCCATTTATATCTCATATGTTACGCTTTTCTTCTCTTAAGCTTTATTATCATTTGCCTTTTCACTTCTAAATATGATCTGAAGTTTCTACATATAATTTCAGGAAGTATTATCAAGGAAGGTGTTGGTTGATGAAGGTTCAAGGCAAGTAGTGGAATTAGACCAAGCCGCAATATGGAGATTTCTTTGGTGGTCAGGAACAATATCTGTTCATGTATTAGTTGACCAAAACAGAGAAGACTACACGGTAATGACCAACCTGATCACTGATTAATTGCTGTTTTTTTACATGTACCATACTGCCTGCCAAGGCCGGCTCTATGTATACAAAAATAAGGCATTGGCCTTAGGCCCCCAATTTTAGGGGGCCTCAATTTTTTATCAAGAATAAATTATGTGTTAATTTTTTAAAGAAAAACATTAATTATTTATGATAAAAAGTATATATTTAAAATTATTATTTTATTCTCTTCAACCCAATTCAAATAGAAAAGATCAAGAAAGTATTGTTTTATTTTCTTACACTCTCTCTACTTATACTCACATTATTTTCTTTTTAACTCCTTTTACACTCTCTTCTTTAAATTGTTGATAAGTTAGAGTAATATTCTGTCAAAAATATCAATTAATAGTAAAAAAGTATTGAACAAATTGAATTGTAAATTCTTTTTCCATTTCTTCTTAGATTTTCAAGCATTACAACAACCATAGTAAAATGTGGGGTAACCAAATTATCAACTTCATCAAAGCTATGGTTCTCACTCTTATATTTATTTGAAATTTGTCAACTTATTACTTGTAGAACTATGTTAACAATTCATATAATGATTGCCCGAGTAAAATAATATTTTTCAATGTTGAATTAATAAAATCTTATTTAAAACTAATAATTGAAAAAGAAATCGAATAAATCATTTATATATAAAAAAAAATATTAGGTAATACTTTGCATTTAAAAATGTAAGAAAAATAAACTTTAAATAAATGCATGTGAAGTTTATTTAGATTTTAGGCCTCTAATTAAGATTTCGCTTTAGGCCTCCGATTACGTTGAGCCGCCCCTGCTGCCTGCTTCTTATGTTGTGTCGTGAATTAAAGGAAAACGTGAGAAGTCAATTCAGTCCACATTTAGTGAAACACAACCCATCATACGAGTATAAGTTCGGAGAATAGTATTTGAACTTTGAGTAGTACAGTAAATTTCTGTATTAGTTGCTGAAAAAAATATCAGGTCCGTGAGCAGCATATATACCTATCTGTTGGACGAACCTGACAGCTTGCATAAGTGACTACGCAAATTGGAACCATTTGTCTCATCTTGATATATAGCGAACCTATATCCTTGTCCAGCACGAAATTGCAAAATCTTGTTTACCATCCCGAGTCTCCAAGTAATTTGTAAGTAGATTTGAGCCTTTGACTGTAAATGCAAAGCATAGTTACAGAATAAAAAAAGTGTTGAGGACTGGTTCTTTTAGACAAAAGAACTTCTTTGTGCCTAAAGATTTTAGCTTCACGTTAGGTGCTTCTTTCAAGCAACAACAGTATCTAACAACGACTAGCATCACGGTTCACCATACTTCGGACTGATGCCAGTTTGCAAAACTGCTATGGAAAAGAATAGCTTATTGTATTTCTCCTACATACTTGACTTTTGATTTTTTTATGTTTGTTTGTTTAGATGAAGTTCAACCAAGTGAAAACTGGATTCATGGAAAGATTTGAAGGTCGTTGGAAAGTAGAACCCCTGCTTGTTGATGAACATCTTTGCCATCCCTTCAAACCTAAGACGTTAGCGGATTACATTTCATATACTAAAGGAAAAGGAAGGATTGGATCAACGGTTAGCTTGGAGCAACTCATTCAACCAGCTATTGTACCTCCTCCTCCCATTTCATGGTATCTTAGAGGAATAACCGCCAAGACAACGGAGATGATTATAACAGACTTGGTTGCTGAAGCAGCTAGAATACGAGGATCTTCCAGTAACGATGGTTCCCAGGGTTTGAAGGTAAACGAAGAATCCTCCATTGAATCTCAAGTAAGCGATATTCGTGATATAAAAGAAAGGTGGGCCTTAAGAAGGAGAACATCAAGGCATCATCGAAGATCATCTTCGATTGCCAAGTAATTGTTGAGAGTACATTCTTTGTTGTATCATAGCTGATAGATATACTCTATTAATGTGTGATACGGTATAGGGAATTACTCTTATCTCTCCCATTATATGTTATATACTTTTCTTTTCAATCTATTCCAAATGTGTGATACGGTATAGGGAATTACTCTTATCTCTCCCATTATATGTTATATACTTTTCTTTTCAATCTATTCCAAAAAGAATATCGTATCAACACTTCGAACGTCTCATTTTACACTTTAATGAGATGATTTATAGCCACACAAAAGTCAGATAGAAAGAAAGTGTATAACAATCTATAGCTCAGTATCTATACTGGTTTATGGCTCATCTGCCTATTCAAAAATGAATCTGAACTTTTGTGTGATCATAAAGCAGAGAAAGCAGTATCATCAGAAATTTGTAAAATTCACAACAATATACAATAATACATTAACAATTCGAGTCAACGGTTTATAAGTTACAACTTGTCAGGGGATAAACATTTGAAATGGCATGAATAAAGAAGTTTTCACAGTTTTCGAGTAGCAATTGGTTTAAGGGGAACTGATATCTTACAAGCTGCTGAGAAACTATATAATCCAGAACCATGATACAATGGAACCAATTGCCAGACCCATCACCAAGAACAAAACGAGTAAGGTCCCAGCAATCTCTGCATGTTGCAGTTGGACAGTTTTTGGACCCAAGATCAATAACAAACTAGTCAGGTAGCCGTTAGTTAATCCCAGTAGACAGGTTAGTATTGTGACAGGAAGCTCCGTCCTAAAGAATTTAGGCCCATGTAAGCAAGCGTAGAATAGAGGCAAAAACAACAGCCTTGCGAAGCAGGCACCAATAGCAACCTTGGCATTATCAAGAAATAATACAGGAGTCAGAGACTTCCCGACCAGATCAAACACATTGTAGCCGGTAATCAACAAGATCGGATACCAATCCGTCAGAAGTTGAGAATGCACGTCTTCTGTGATATATCCTGGAAATATAGACAAGGTGACCACATAAAGACTGATGATGCCAAAACCATACCATTTCACAGTCCCAACAATGTCCAGAGTTGATCTCCATAATTCCGGAGTTAAGTCACCCTTATCCTCTCTCTCCTCGTTCACTGCCTGAATTTTGAGATCATTGTAGTACTTAATTACTGGAAGCCTATGTGCAACATTGTAAAAGACTATGCACAAAACCATCACAGCGATGCTGAAAATAAAATAAAGGTTTGCACTCTTTCTCAGCCCATTAGCATCTTGTGGATATACAGATTTGGTTAATATTCTTAGCAACGAAACAAGGACACCTGCAACATAGAACAAGAGTCTTAAGATTGTTATCCCAACTTTCTGATCTTAATGTGCTGATTGGACAAAAAGAGAGGGAATACAAATGCTTTTTTTTTGATAAAGAGAGGGAATACAAATGTTAAAAGCCAATAGATTTGGGGAAGTTATATTAGGATGCTCTTTTCTAGATTCACCCTAATGAGTTAAGGTTAATGACACAGAAAATGTCAATATGTCACAACAAGAAGTTTTTCAGGGTGTCAAGTACAAGACCAATGCCAGTGATATGTCAAGGGAAAGGCCAATCCCTAGCCACACTAGGCCTCATGGAATGCCATACTCTTCTTTCTACTGTTGTAACTTATAATTAGGAATCTCGGTACTTAGATATCTCTCCTTGTTTAATTGTTTTCATTAATTCCTATAGTTTCCACTTACCTTTTTTCTCTAATAGCCTAAACTTCTATATAAGGAGCTTCCTGTAAATTGCTTACAAGTTACAACCAAATTGCAATATAATATTTTTGCTTATTTTCTCTTTCGGCAAGGTATCAGCATCACTTGTTACAACCTAGTAGTTTAGCGGTGGGAAGCCTTATGCAGCATGCATTTAAAGTATTTCTATCTCCCCTCATAATTTTACTAGGCTGGCCTCTTTCTTGTGACCGTTCAACATCATCGTCCACTGTTCCAGCTACTATTTTGACCTTTGTTTTAACATCACGTCTCATGTTTATCAAGGAATTTATCTGATAGTGTATGTCAGTTGACCTATTACCTGTCAATTTAGCAGTATATACATGTTCACCAATCAAGCTAATGCTTTATATTTGTCAAGTCAGTGTTATGTCGCCATCTAGCAACACTATCCTATTCAGCATCATATCACCGTCCAATGATCTGTCACTATCCAGTTTGCTCTACATCATCATCCAACAACGCATTACTATCAAATCAGTGCCACCTCACTATCTAATCGGTAGTCACACACCAGCCCAATCAGTTGTCGTATCATTGTCCCATCATCACATTCACTGCCATGTCATCAACAGTAACTTCTTTCGGGTTACTTGATTTGACCATCAAATTTTGATTTGTAAAATCATATTTGCCTCAGTAGCTTGAGTGTGAGAAGGAGCACGTTGAAAGTCAAGAAAATTTGTGCAGTTATATGTTAGAATGCTCTAGAATCATTATATGTGCTTATATTAATACTATAGATTATTCCTAATTCCGTCATATTTAAGAATCCTGAATGTAAGTAACTTCTCCTATTTAATGACATTTCTTATTTCTATTAGTCCTAACTTCCTTAATCTAGTACCTATACACCTGCATAAGGAAAGTCTTGCTTGTTCTTCATAGCCAATTGTACAACGTTCTCTCTTTTTATGACATACTGAAAACTTGATAGTGGAACTCACAAGACATTGCACGTAATATCTTCCAGTGTGACATTGCTACAAGGAGCACAGAGGTGTCCAGCAAGAAATAATATTTGCTGAAAAAATAGTAAGCATCATGTTTTTGTTTCATTACATACCATCTTCCATCATGAAGAGCAGCAAAATATATTCAACAACTAAATGGTTAAACCAAATTTTCCTTTACAAAGTCATGAAGAATTTGATCTATTGACCACCTTGACAAACAAATGATATCAGATTACATAGTGCCTGATAGAACACTTCATCAGCTAAAGAGTCTGAAATATTAAGTGGGTTTGACTTATATTTAACTAGCTACACTACCAGCTTTAACTAAATCCCAATCTAGGGTGAAGATAATATGGACTAGTAGATATCAATTCAATTGAATTATCCTATTCCAGTGGCAAATGTGAATAGAAATCATCCGGAAGACAAGATAACAGGTTGGACAATCAGAAACACAAGTTGCAACAGTTTTAGCAGATAAGGGAGAAGAATATGTTGAAGTTCCCCAAATTCTGAACGGTTGAGGAAACAAAGTTCTCTAGCAAATCTAGTGAAGATTTGCATTGACTCATGGCCAGATACTTCCCCTGAACAACTGTTTGAATATCTACTGCAGCTTTAACATGAACAACAACAACACCATACCCAATGTAATTCCGCAAGTTTGGTCTGAGGAGGGTAGGGTATACACAAACCTTATTCCAGAGGTTGTTTGTGATAAATTTTCGGCTCAAAAGAGAAATACACTAAACATATTGCAAGAAAAATATGACAGCATAATAAAAAGACACAAAGCAAATGAAGCAACCGATAGTAATACACATTGATGAAATTGAGTTGCATCAACTATAACTTTAAAATCAACTAAGCCTCAATCCCAAAATAAAAACTTAGATCACTATATGAATCATCAGTCAATTCAGGTCAATCCATTCCAATACATAGAAGATCAGATGCAATATCATCAACATCAGACTCAAATTAACCACATAAGAGCCAATTCAGGTCAAATACTGAAAATCAAAGAGCAAAAGAGGAATTTTCAATACCAGAAAAAGCAGTTCCGGCGACAGTAGCCTGCATATACCGATCCGGCAACTCTCCGGCAGCTCCAATAACTCCACCCTGAACCAACGCATCAGCAAATCCACAAATTCCAACCAAACCAACAGTAACACCAAAACCAGCATACACTCCAACTCTCCCATCCACATAAAACACATCCATCAACGGCACCGCAACAAGCGCAACCACAAATAAAAACATTCCAACATTAATCCTCACAAAAGCACTAGTCTTATTAGAAAAGGCAACAATCAAGAGCAAACAAATCAATCCAACGACCATGTAAACAATGGCGAAGATACGATCTACCATAACGTCCGGGTATAGGTAAGTGAAGTAATCGACGGCGGTGATGAATGCATTCCATGGGAGGAGATAACCGGCACCGAGAGTAAAGTAGATTATGTAAGCTATATGGAACGTGTCTTTCGGAATTTTAGGATTTGAAGGAGTTAACAGTGATGTCGATTCTGAACCGCCGCCGTTCACGGTGGTTGCACCCATCGCCGGTGGTTTTTTCCGGTATAATTTTACTTTTTCTGTGGATAATAATGAATTGTACTTCCGTAGTGGTTAGTGAGATATTTTAATTTCATAATTCTCAACTACCTTTAATAGCATAACATGTTTGGATGATGTTTCTTTATTGTTAGTTTAAATATAATATTTATTTTAATTATTATTTAAATTTTATAAGATATAGCGTAATTTTATATTATCGAGACATGATTTTAGATAGGTGTGAAGGTTAGTAGGAGTAGAGTGTTATCTTGCTTTGCAAAGATTTAGGCTTGTTACGTAGTATTAGTCGTACTCGTATAGTGTTTGTTATATTTCAATTATCACACTATTATGATGTTGTTATTGTTTATTTCTTGTAAACTCAACACTGTCTTTTTTAATCAATTTTAATCAATTGATCTATTTCTTTCATTATTTTCTTCTTCTTTTACTTGAGTTTGTTGTATTTGAGCTGAGGGTCTTTCAGAAATAATTTATCTACCTCCATGAGGTAAAGGTGAGGTATGCATATAATTTACCCTCCCCAAACTTCAATTAGTGATTTTACTAAGTATGTTATTGTTGTTGTTGTTGTTGTATCGTGCCATTTAAATTCATTGTCTTAATATTTTTTTTTTCCATTTTATCTTTTTTTATTATTTAATAATCTTACCATTTACTCTACTTTTTCGTAGTAGTTCTACCGCATATCATACTTCTTTAATAGAATTATCATTCAAATTGTTGATATGTTACCTTATTTAACGATAGACAACGATATTAACTATTCAAATAAACTATTTATTTAAATAATATAGTATGATATAATACAACATAATACAATATAAACTAATACGTAACTATCATCGCAACATAATGGTTATGCCCTTGAGTGTTGAGGTAAAAAATATTACTAGCACTTTGTATACTGTTTAATATTTTTATATTTAGTTAACCAATATTTTTTAACAAAAAAACTTCAAAAATTAGGGGAAATATCTTTTTGGTATAAGGAAATTAAGTTTTATAAATGAAATTCTAACGTTAAGTTTCTTCTATAATATTTATCTAGATTATGTAGAAATTTTTTGAGAATATATAGATTGCTTATTTTTTTTAAATTCTAGAAAATAAATTTAAAAAATCACTTCATTTTCAAAAATAAAATAAAATTTAGTAAATGTGTTTTTATCACACACCTAATTAGTACTTATATTAAATTAATAAATATAAGATACTATATATTTATTATTTAATTATGATTAAATGACATTAATTTATACTTAAATTCTTAATAGTCAAAATTAACTTATTTGATTTAATATAAAGTTTGGTAGGTGTAAATGATTATGAATTCACGTTCTCATCATCTTTCGTAAAATAAAGTCCATAAGTATTTATTTAATGTCCCATGTGAGGAATAAGTGAGGAAACAGACATTCCAATAACAAGGAGTTAAATATTTAATTATTTAGCATAGTGGAGGGGATGAAGGCAATAATTAATTGTAAATATAGAAGTAAAACGAACGGTACGATATCGTTTTAGTGATGAGTTTGAATATTTCTTAACATTATAATTAAAAGAATATTAATTAAGAATTGTATTTGGTGTTGGAGCAAGGAAAGTGAGACTTCAAAGCAAAGTTTGGTGATGTTGACTTATCGATACCTTTTATAAAACACTTTCGAATTATATTTTGAAAGAAATAAAATTAGGTATATGTTCATAAATATCAGTATATAAATAAGTTAATCATATTATATATACATTAGCATCAATTAAAACATGTGTAAGATTTTACTCGCTTATTAAGATTATGTTAAAGAATATAAGTCGAAGTATTCTATTAATCATCAACGTTCGAATATGATAATTTTTCTCAAGCAATCAAACTCTCAAATATTTGAGATTTCTTGTTTAACTTCACAACGATTATAATTCACATTTATGTCATATGAAATCTATATTTTGTATTAGTTCATGACAAATGAGTGTGATATAAGGAAGCAATTACTTTAAGATTATATTATACTAAAGTATTTGCATTTTCCCTACTTGTATTCAATCTAATTTCCACTATAAATGCTGCTTATACACTCGAATTATTGTAATTACTCGATCTAAGTTAAAATTAATGTCATTATTCATCAACTGATCAATCAAGAGTTGTTGATATGATTCGATTTTTCTCTTTTTGGTTTCAACATATTCGATTTCATAACTTTTGTTTGGTTAGATTTGTATAGAGAATTGTAACTTTTTTTTTTTTTTTTGTCTTTAATAAAAAAAAGGACAAAATACTAGAACAAAAAAAAATAAAATTGGAACTTTTAATTTCTTTTGAAAAACCGATCGAACTGAATCGATTTATGTTATTTTTTAATAAAATCGTGGACTTTTATTTAAGTGTATAACTGTGCCGAACAATTGGGATGATCTTTTTAATTTATGAAAAAAATTGAAAATTTTTCAAACCGAACTGAATAGTATGTAAATATAAATTAAATATATAAATATATTTTATAACATTTTTCAAATATAAATATAACTTAGGTCTTAGGCCTCTGGTGACTAGACGACTTTGAGTTTTTGCTCTTTAATTAGCCTTACTTAATTAGGTTGAAAATTGAAAGATATTGTAATAGATACTCTATCAACAATACAACAAAACGTGTCCAAACACTCCTATTAAATATTTATGATCAAACAATACGGCAACAAGGTTTTACATTCTTGTCTTTTTGGTGAAGAATTAAAGTGATTCTTTAAGAACATATTTGTGAAAGAAATATATTAACAGTAGTATATTTTGAGGTGATATTTTGAAAGTAAAAAATAAAAATAAAAATATTAACTGGACCGTACCGATATGATTGAGATGGTTTTAAAAAGTCTAATTTTGGTTATATATTATAAAATACCCAAAAATAATTGAGATGATATAAAAAAAAAATTAAATAACCGACCGAACCATACCATTTACACTCCGAAGTTAGAGTAAAGAAATATGTGGTCATGTATGAGCTTTTGCATTAGGCAATCATCAGTTCTATGATAAATATGAAAATCTGAAAAATTATGTAAATTAAATTTATCAAATTGAATTGAACTTTTATTACATTAAGGGGAAAAAGATTTAATTTTTAAAGAAAATTCTAATTTAATTTCTCATCGTCACAATATTTCCTATGAGATTCATCGAGTGATGGCATAAAAATGACACTATCTGTTATATTTGAGATTTAATAAATTATCATAATACTTAAATCAAAATATCATATTGAATATCAAAATACAAAAATATCAAATATTAAATACCATATCAAATATGTGACAAGATAAGTATTCAAGAGTATCATTATCATAGAATTTGAAGTGAATATATCGAATTTGGAGTCATTTGAAGTTGATTAACAAATATTTTGAAGGAAAACTTATTTATGTATTTCTACACAATTATCACAATAAACCGTCATAATTAGACCAGAAATATTGAAAAGATCATGATAATCAGTTAAAAGTTTGGTTAAAATTAAAATATTGATACTGAAATATTTTCTTTGCGCAAATTATCCATGTTCTATGTTTTTGGTCATACGGTCCATTTTGAATTGGAATTACTATTAATAACTAGCGAAATTTTGAAATTGTAATAGAATTTTGTAATTCATATATTAAATTTGAATTTTGTGTATGAAATTATCTTCGTTAAGAAACTTTTTATCCTTTCTAATATATATCTAAACTCAATCGAGTTATATTATGTTTGGTATGAAGGAAAATGTTTTCCTGGAAAACAAGTAGATTTTTGACTTATTTTCTCATGTTTGGTTGGTGAGTAAAAAATATTTTCCGGAAAAGATTTTTTAGTGTTTGATTTATGAATGAAAATTATTTTTGAGAAAATATCTCTTTTTTTTACTAGAGAGTAGAAAATAATTTTCGAATTAAAATTGAAAATATTTTTTAAAAAATAAACTTAATTTTTTTTTGGGGGTGGGGGGTAGGGGTTAGATAGGGTAAAAAAATAAATATTTGAAATTAAAAATATTTTTTAAAAACAAACTTAATATTTTTTTCGGGGGTGGGGATGATTTGGGGGGGGGGGGGGGGTCGCGGGTAGGGATGCGGTGGGGTGAAAAAATAAAAATTTGAAATTGGAAATATTTTTTAAAAATAAACTTTAATTTTTTTATTTTTTTTTGGGGGGGGGGGGGGTCAGGGGGTAGGGGTGAAAAAATAAAAATTTGAAATTGAAAATATTTTTTAAAAACAAACTTTTTTTGGGGGGGTGGTAGGGGGTGGGGGTGAAAAAATAAAAATTGGAAATTGGAAATATTTTTTAAAAACAAACTTTAATTTATTTTTATTTTTTTTGGGGGGGGGGGGGGGGGGTCAAGATAGGCGGGTGGGAGTGAAAAACAAAAAATTGAAATTGAAAGATAAGGGTTTGAAAAAACCCCAACTTTGGTCGGATTTGATGTTGCGATACTAAACTTTCATAAGGACCTATTACCTCCCTAGACTATTTAATATCGTATTTTTTATCCCCTGAACTATTTAATAGTGTATTTTAAAGGTATATATGTGTCACGTGGACACATTACTATTTATATTTTTGCATTATTTTTTATGTCCATGTGGGCAAATATATATGTTTAAAATACAGTATTAAATAGTCTAGGGAGGTAATAGGTCCTCATGAAAGTTTAGTATTGCAACAGCAAATCCGACCAAAGTTGGGATATTTTTCAAACCATTATCCCTATTTTTTATAAAACAAACTTTAAATTTATTATTATTTTGGGGGGATGGGGGTGTCGAGGGTAGAGATGGGGTGAAAATAAAATTTTGAAATTGAAATATTTTTTTAAAAACAAATATTAATTTTTTATTTTTTATTTTGGGGGGGGGGGGGGGTTAGGGTGAGGGTGGGTAAAAAAAATAAAAAAATTGAAGTTGAAAAATATTTTTTAAAAATAAGTTATAAATTTAATTTTTTTAACAAAAAAATTGTAATTTGAAGTTGGATGAAAGTTTTGAAAAATGTTTTCCTTAAGTTTTGAAGGGAAGTCATTTTCTTTGAATTTGGGAAAAATGAGTTGATTTGGAAAATATTTTCCAAAATATTTTACCCAACCAAACATGAGAAAATTGAAAAACATTTTCTTCCTTCATACCAAACACACCCATAATATAAAAATAAAAAATCACATGGGAACAAAAATAAAATAAAATAGAAGACCCTCTAGGCATTGACTAATATGTCTTTAATTCATACGCAAACAATGATAAACAAACAAAAAAATTGTGGAAGAAACTTGTCTTCGTCTTTAAGTTTTGAATTTTAAAATGTGATAATTATAAGGGTTAATAATTGAGTTTTAAATTTAATATATAATAATAATAATAATAATAATAATAATAATAATAATAAAAGAAATTAGCGATAAATTGAAAATGATAGAGTGTATTTATATCTTATTTTTATTTTATAAAGATAATAGAAAATTAATTTCAAAAGATTTTTTACTTAAATATCAATGTAGATACAATATACTTAATAAATTTTTAATATAATTATACTATTTAAATAAGTTCCTTAAGTTTGAATGAATTTGTAGTAGAGCTTAATTATCATGAATTCAAATAAGTGTTCTTATTCAAAATTATTATTTATGTGTAAAATTATATAATTTTACAATTCTGAATAATTGACAGGATTTAATGTTAAATTATTTTTATATTTTACAAGAGTAAAATACACATTCACCATAGTATAGAATGATGTGCTTCACATGGGTTTGCGTGTGGCAATATAAAAATCTAATTAATAGTTGTAAAGCATTTGATCTGAACTTTCCTGTTTTCCCATTACCTTTACATATTTTATATTCCCTCTGTTTAAATTTGTTTATTCAACAAAATTTTAAGATTTTTTTTTATTTTATAGTCTTAAATTAAATTTTATGTCAATATAAAAATATTTTTAAATTTTATTATCTTAATAAACATGTCATGTGGAAAATTAAAATTAAAAAGTAGTACAAACAAACTGAAACAGATAGAGTAATACAAATACATAATTCGACTAAATTAAAACTATTGAATTTGGCTGAATTCGTAAACGAAACACTAGTTCTATCTATAATTTAGAGGTAGATCTAACATGTGATATACGAATTCACATAAACTTAATAATTTCCGTTCAAAATTTATATGTATTTTTAGAAATTCACTCAGTATTATAAATTATAATTTAAATCATAAACCCAATTATTATCATACATGCGAAAATCTTAAATCCATTTCTAATCTAAATTAGTGGAAGGCGTGGGGTGTTATTTTATTATACAAGTACTCATTAGTGTTAAATAATTTCAAAATATATATACACACATGCAAAAACAAAAGAGTGTTAAATATTTATTATATACACATAAAAAATAAATTTTAATCATAAAAATAAATATTATAATTTTCTCCGATTTTTTTTGATAAACCCTTGATCCTACCTGACTCTGGCCTGCTATTTTTTTTTTTTGGTTTCCTGAATTGCACAATGCAGAGCTCATTTGAGGGTGATGCTTCGAATAAAATTTTCTATATATCTAAAATTTCAACCCGAGACTTCTTATTACGAATGAAGCAGTCTCACCCTGCTATATTACTATATGTTATTATACCAAGGAATCTTTTCCAACTTTGTAATATAAATAGTATTACTCCATTAAAACACTAGACTCTCTTCCACTAACATTCTCCTTAGTTTTGTTTTATTTTTCTCTCTGAAGATGGCTGATTTTGGGAGAAATCTAATCAAAACTATAATACGAACTCGTAAGCTTTGATCTATTGATATTTTTTTTGATTTATATATATTATTATATGTTGATATATGTATTTTTTTTTTTATATTTGAATATTTACTTTTTTATATTTTGAATTTTTTATGTAAAAATTCTAATTTTTTCGATCTGGTGTTATGACAGTTGTTATGGCTCCGGTGTATACTACAGCAGGATATGTTGCATACAGAACTGGACGCTGGTACATTTCCTCATTTCTCTGATTTTGCTTTGTAGATCGAGAATTTTACTGGTTATATTTACAGTTTATCGAGGATATAATCTACATTTAAAAAAAAAAGATTACTAATTTTCTTTTATTACTTTCCTGATATCTTTTATTTTTATTTTTATTGTCTTTATATTTGACTATTGTTTATCTATTTTTTCACTACTGTATTTAGTTAACATATCTGATTCTTGATATACTTTTATACTTTGAGCCGATGATTTATCGAAAATATATCTCTACCTTCTCAATATAAAGAGTAAGACAACATACACATACCCTCCTCAGATTTCACTTATAAAATTTTTATTAAATATATTATTATTATTACTATTATACGTTAATTTGATTTTTATGTAATTATTATTTGTTCTATTGGTAAAATAATGATAAAAGTGACCTTATGTTGTAGGGAGTATAGATTCAAAATTGCTCTTTAAAAGAAGTTTTAGTCCTCTAAGTTTATTAGTATTAAATATTTTTAACACAAACTCTATTAGATTTTATAAAACCTGTGATTTTATTTCTTTTATTAATATAAATTATAAAAACACCAAAAAAAGTCCAGTAAAATCTTATTTTGTTGGTGCAATTTGTGTTATGGCAGGTTCTATAATCATGAGATGAGGAGACTTGCTATAGTGAGGTACAATCCATCTAAAACTTTTAAGTTATAATCATATAAACTCGTAAATTATTTATTTATTTTATAAATACACATATTCTTGCTCGACATGAAGAGAATGTCCGTATCATGTGAAAGATCTATATTAAAGAACAATTAATTACTATTATTGTTGAATTATTAGATTAATAGATCTTTATAAAATTACATTCAATTTCCTGACCTTGCATCCCTTCTAAACTATTAGATGGTGCAACTTAACTAATTGAGCCATTTCATTTAGGATGAGATAATATTTGAAAGTCAGTAATGATATTTAAGTGCAATTACTTTTATAATAAAAGGGGCATGAAAGTATGTGATTTGTTAATCTAATGGAATATTTTAATACTTTGTTTATGAATATAATTTGATTGTTTGGTAATTAAGATTGTAAGAATATGTGAAGTTTTAATAGTTTTCATTTTTCCCAAATTGTAAGGTTTTCATGATTATGAGGAAAAAAATAACTTTTGATAGTTGAATTATATGAGCAAATAAAACATCAACTTCAAATCATCTTGATTACAAAAATCATGATTTAGAATCAGAGTCAAAACAGATTCAATGAAAAAATTCAAGTAGGAAAGTTATTACAGTTCTTTAGTGAACCATATGCAACGAAAAATTCAAAACAAATATCAAATAACAGGTGACTAAAAAGCTCACTGTGGTATAAGTTTAGATTTTAGATGGACTAAATTGTGGTAGCATTATAATTCCTTTAAAATGTATTATTTGAGAATATTTAGGAGTACTTTGTACTCTCATTTTCTTTCTAACATTTATATGCATTACCATTTACCTTTTCTTTTTCTTACTTTGTTGTTGTTGTCATTGTTATTTTCATAGTTCTAAAGAGGCGCAAAGGTGGGGAGGAAAAAAGGTCAATGATCAACCACCTAAATGGCGCCCTTTCTGGCCCTGGTGATTGTTTGTTTTTAATAATATAATGTAAATCTATTTCGAGATAGATTCAAGATTTGAATTATATGGATTCGAATTCAAAATCTTATCAGAATCTAGTTGATTTATTGAGTTCAAGATCTTTAATATGTATAACGTGTTTAGTGAAATATTCGTATATATACAATATTTCAGCTAAAAATATTGAGTACAGATAAACATACATCTTGTATGCTACGTCCACCCTAAAAAGCATCATTGGCCACCCCTTTCCCAAATGAGATGTTTTCCCTACAATAAAGATTTGGAATTACTACATATTTTATTCAAGTTTTCATTATTCAATTTCAACTATATACCTTACAACTTACAATATGTATTTTTGTCCAAATATATGTGTCAATTATTGTTGTTGGCTGAAGTCTGAAACTATAGTCATCATTCATCAACAATATGCATTTTCACCTCATTTATTACCTAAAATCATAGTAAACTATATTGATGCCATGCAAACATCTGGTGCAAATAAATTTTTATCGAAAAAAACTTTTCAATCACATAAAAAAGGAAAAGTATAAATATCAATCAGGAAGAGCGAAAACCACTTAAATAGATAAATTAATTATATTTCAACATTAAATTCCACTATACATACAATTACAATAAGATTAATCCTAAAAATAAAAAAAATACAACATAATAAGAAAATTGTATCATAGGATTATACAATTACCATCTTGCTTAGTATCCTTTTTGCTAGTTGTATTCACTAGCTTTGTATTTGACTCAATTTCAATATTTGCAATTGTAGCCACATTTTGTCCAATTATTGGAGTAGTTGATTCAACCCAAACTAAACTCTCCATATAAGATGTTACATATGGAACTCCAATTCCATTGGCCCAAATTCCAAAATCCTCAAATTCTTCATTTTCATGATCATACAAAAACACATTTTTATTTATATACACAATTGCCTCAGCATCATAATCCAACACTCTCAATGGTATTATTGGCCCGGACAACTCTTCATCCATCCTTGTCACGTATAACTTCGTCCACGTTTCTTCTATACCATAATCTTTCATTAACCATACCTCGATATTCAATACACTATTATCAACTGATGAAGTTGATTTTGCACAAACCGATAACGATCCATGCAACGAGCTTATACAATTCGCTTCCTGCTCTGTAGGGTTTGGGAGCCAATATTCCTGAAACACCTCGTTCGCCACGTTGAACGAAACGATCGGCAATCTCCTCGGCCTGATTTTTCCGTATTCGCGCTGCGTAAGCCAATGGATGCACCCGTTGAAGAAAACTGTGTCCCCCCGGACATAATAATATTGTGAAGGAAAACAATCCCCAATTTTTTTCCAGGAATCGAGTTTTAAACTGTACACCTCAACTTCTGACCATTGTTTCTTTTCGTTTTTTAATCTATCGTCGATGTAAGTAATTTTTATCAATTTGTGATCACCATGACCATCGAAACCGAACCCGTAATTAGGGGCGTGTCTCTGACGTTCCGGGGAGAACTTAGAATGGGGCAGCACCCTATTTTTCCTCATTGACGGATTCCATAAATTGATTTCTTCTTTACCGTGTAAGAACTTAGTGATATAACAAATTAATCCGTTACACGAACCCAATAATTCATAGGTACATTGTTTCGTGTTTGTTACGGGGAAGCCCGGGTGAATTAGCTCATCACACGGGCCGCCCGCGTAACACCACGATCGAAGCCCCTCGTTAGGATATAATTGGTACACGATTTGGAAAAGACGCAAATGGTTGCTAACAAATTCCATTTTCTTCAAATGTGTATCGATGAAAATTGGATCGTTGATTAGAGAACGCCATGATTTACAAACTGATCGAAATCGAACGAGAGAACTCACGGGTAAATGCAATAAAATCTTGTTTATGATTTGATCCGTGTATAATGGTTTCTTCATCTTTGTCACCTTCATAAAAGATTATTTGGTTCCTCCAGATTTAACGTCTCGATAAATTAATTATTACCAATATGGTAAAAACTTTTTTGGGGGAAAAAAGAAGATTAGTTGGAATATTATGAAATTCACAAAACTAAAAAAAGATTTGTGGGGAGAATACTGGCTTTGCTTAATTTTAGCTTTCTTTTGTTGAGTTTTAAGGTAAGTTTTAAGCAAAATGTTTCTTGTTGATATTACTAATTATGTGAGGCTATGAAATTAATTTCTTGTTGTATGACAAATGTAAGGGAGACAACAATTTCAACGTTAAATTGGATAATTCATAATTATACCAACAACAAAAAAAAACTTTTGGAGGAAAGTGATCATTATTATTTAAAAAGGTGCAAAGGAATAATACGATTTAAAGTGTTTATCTTTTAATCGGATTCGAGTTGTGATAAGAGAGCGAGTAAAGAATCTTATGTCATGAGAATTTAAATTAATTAGGTTAGTAAGTTTGGATATTAAACTATTTATTTTTTTAAGAGATCTTAATATTTCTGTTCATGCTAAAAAAAATCGTCCGTCTAACCGTTCAAACCATATTCCTTTATAGTCTTCACTAATTCATAACAACAACAATAACATATTCAATGTAATTCCAAAGTAGGAATTTGAAGAAGGCAGACTATAAGTAGATCTTATCCTATCTCTCATAGAGATAGAGAGACTGTTTTAAACAATTCTTAGCTTAAATTACGCATATCAAAGCAGTTCAAAAAGGAAAAAAATAAAAATAAAAAGAACATAATGACAAAAGTTTGATTATTATACAAATCATACTGACTAAACTTTACATAAAAAATTAATATTGACATTAAAAAATTAAATATTATCCCACCACAAATGAAAATGAAGTGTGTAATGAAACAAAAGATTGGTTGGCCAACCAAATAAAATGGGATCCTATGCATTACTTTGACTTAATCCTCCCACAAAATTCTCCATTTTTCAACTACTACCACCATCACCGCCTTGACAAAAAAACAATAAAAAAAATACTAACAAAAAAAGAATGGAGAAAACTACTAAAACCAAAAAAAAATCCTTTATTATGTAAAAGTTCTTTGAGGGAAAAGGAAAAAAAAAGGTTTGGAATGAGAAATGGATACAATAAATCCATTGAAAGACCAACCTCATTCAATTCCCTTGAGGAAGTTATTGCTTTGGGCTTTGTATGCTCTTCTTCCTATAGTAACTTTTTATCACTTAATTGCCTTTCCTTTTCCTCACTCACTTTCTCAATCTAAACAATCACCAGTCATCACCACATCATCTTCAACTCCATCAAAAGGTAAGGGTATTTTTGTACTTATTTATGTTTTTCAGATTTATACATGAGATATCTATTAGTTGAAAATATGTTTTAATAATCGTGTTGGCATTTTTACGATAGATCATATGCTTTGATGAGTCATTTAGACTTTTAAAGATTTATACGTGTGAAAAATATAGAGGATGAATTTGAGATCCTAAGCTTTCTAGGAGTCGTTTACCCTTTCAAAGATTTATACGTGTAGAAAATATAGAGAACTATTAGTACTTTTATTTGTATATTATAATATCAGTTTGAGATAAGTTCAAATAGAGTAACATGATCAATGAAGATTCATATAATCGATCCCAACTTATTTGGAATTGAGGCATAGTTATTGTTGCATATGCCGTGTTAGAGCTAAAAGGAGTCAAAAAGGTTCAATTATCATCGGAAAATTATACTGCGGTAAAAATATTTTTTGTTTATATATGAACCATATTTAATCCTCTTGACATAAAGGGAGTTCAAAATTGCTTTAGGTCATGAGTTTAAATCGTAGGTTTGACACTCCTATTATTTTTTTGAATCTCGTATGGTATGAATTTCTGATTTCGATACTATATATATGATTTCCCATATTTGCATGCACTTTTATTGATAATCATCAAAACCTCATTCTTTTTGTGCAGAAATAGGAAATGCTAGTGTAGAAATTTCATGTGACTATAGCAATGGCAATTGGATTCAAGACAAATTAGGCCCTTTATACACAAAATGCAACACTATCAAAGAGGGCCAAAATTGTATAACACATGGTAGACTTGATAATGACTATCTTTATTGGAGATGGAAGCCAAATAATTGTCAACTTCCAAGATTTGATCCAAAAAAATTTCTTCAACTCTTCAAAAACAAGAATTTAGCATTTGTTGGTGATTCACTAGCTAGAAATCAATTGGAATCATTACTTTGTATGTTATCCACTTTTAGTCCTCATGACTTAGTTTTTAGTCATGGTGAGGAAAATAAGTTTAGGAAATGGCATTTTCCTTCACATAATGTTAATATATCAATTTATTGGTCACCTTTTCTAGTTAAAGGGGTTGAAAAATCAGACAAGACATATTATAATACTTTGTACTTGGACTCTGTTGATGAGAAATGGGCTAAAGATTTAGGACAAATGGATTTGGTTGTGTTTTCAATTGGACATTGGTATTTGCTTTCAGCAATTTATTTTTATGGTGACAAAGTACTAGGTTGTCATTCTTGTCCTGGTTTGAATTACACTGAGGTTGGATTTTATGATGTTTATGGTAAGGCATTTGAGACAACTTTTAAGACAATTCTTGATAGGAGGGGTGGTGGCAAAGACAAACTTGATGTGATTGTGACAACATTTTCACCAGCACATTTTGAAGGTGAATGGGATAAATATGGGGCATGTTCTAAGACAAAGCCTTATGATGCTAAGGAGAAGGAGAAACTTGAATGGATGGACGCGGAGATGAGGGAAACATCCATTAAACAAGTGAGTATTGCCAAAAAGGAAGGTCATGATGAGAAGAATGTGGTGAGGTTTGAGGCAGTGGATGTGACTAAGTTGGCATATTTGAGACCTGATGGTCATCCTGGACCTTATATGCATCCTTTTCCATTTGCTAATGGGATTCAAGAACGCGTTCAGAATGATTGTGTTCATTGGTGTTTGCCAGGGCCTATTGATACATGGAATGAGATTTTGATGCAAGTCATGATCAAGAAAATGGACAAGCTAAGATAGTTTAGTGAAGAAAGTTTTTACTTTTACTAGTCACTATATGTATGTTGATTTTTCCAGATTCTTGTCCATTGAGTAATTTTTTTTGTTTCCCTTGGAGAGCCAAAGAAAGGAATTCAGATTTGTGTCACTTAGGAGAAACGCACGCTATCAGACTTCTGGTTCAGAGTTGAGAGATCTCCTCTCATCCATTCCACTACATCCGTGTGATTTTTTTATTACTTGGATAGAATAATGTGAAAGAATTGAATAGAAGATTTAGATTTTGAAGAAATGTAGAATCTAGAGATTTGTTTTATGTATTATGATTTTCTTGAAAAGGAGTCTCAAATTTGCAACTCATTCATGTCATTGTAACACTATTAGTTGGTCACATTTTAACACCATGATGTTAAAGTTGTGCATTATTGTTTGCTTTAAAGATTCTGAATATCATGTTGTTAAACAAGTGAGTTACAATAAATTGCAGCTCAAGGAAGGAACTAGGAACCCATCGGAAAATTATATTGTATATTCAAGAGTCATACTATGACTTCTTTTTTTAAAAAAATTAATAAAATAAAATTGAATCCCTTTGGTGAATTTTTTGACTATGTTAGTACTCAACCTCTAATCTTGTCACAAGTGGGATGGATCATTAGTTCTACTTTTTTACCACAAAAATTCGATCAAGTATTTTGACATGAATTGAAGAGTCAGAAGGACTAGCTAAATAGTTCTATTAGTTGATGATCATGCAACAATGTTAGTCGGAATTGTAGCACATCACACCACTTAAGACTATATTGTTTTCTAATAAGTCGGAATTGTAGCACATCTCCTCTTCTTCCTAATTATTTTATTTGTATTCATGTACTTTAATGATTGTCATGTCAAATTTTAAATAAAAATTTAAAATATTTTAAATTATCAGATCAATTTGATATTAATTAAATTTCAGATAAAAATATCAAAACTTCGATATTATCTCACTAAACTTCATATAAAAAATACGAAATTTGCTTGCTTTCAAACTTATGTGAAGTTAGACTTTAACAATTCAAACTTTAGATATGTATATATTATAAATAACTTCAGTCTTAGTCTGAGACGTGTGAAAAGTTCATTTAAAGCAGCTAAAATTGTAACTTTGGCTATGCCTTAAATACATCCTAAAAGTGGCTATTTCTGCACTTCACCCCCATAAAAAATCCTCTTTTTTCTACAAACGCTCTTCGCACTTTGTTCTTCATTTTGCGGTTCAAGATTTGGCGCAATTTCATCAACTAATTGAATGTATGTCATTTTCATTTCTGTATATATATATATTAAACACAACAATTTTGAATTAAATTACCCATTTTTTGTTTTTTTTTTTCAAAATTAGGGTTCTAATATTGGTGTAGCATTTTGATTTTTCTGCATTTTAATGTTATTGAAGCTTCTATTCTTTGATTTTATCATCTCTTTATGCAGCGGAGATTCTTGATTTGTCTGGGAACACAGTAGGAGGAATTAATTTAGCTATTTTTACTCGAAAGGTTGGATTTTTAAAGCAAAAGGGAAGAAGAATCCAGTGTAACATTGCTGAGTATGTTAGTCTTGAGCTGGAATTAAGGTATTTTACTTTTTTGTTCCATAATAAGTGTCTCCAAAGTAAATAATTTAGTAACTGTGACTGGCCTTCTTCGGAGTTTAGTGTATGGGGCTGCCCTTTTTGCATTCTTGCTTTGGTAATGTTTCTTTTGAATCGAGGGTCTATGAGAAACAGCATCTCTGCCTCACAAATACTAAGACAGTGGTAAAGTTTGCGTACATCCTACCCTCCTCCGTCTCACTTGTCGGATTACATGACGTTTGTTGTTGTTGACTTGTTGTTGTTGTTATGCTGCTCAACAATGGGGAGAGAAAGAAATCTCCCTCCGTTTCAATTGGTTTGTCTGATATTGACTTGACACGGAGTTTAAGAAATTAATTTAGCTTTTTACTCAAAGTTTGGATTTTTTGAGTCAAAAAAGAAGAAGAATCCAGTGTACCGCTCTTGAGTGTCCAAGTTTCGAGCTGGAATTATGGTGTTTTGCTTTTTGTTCCATAATAAGTGGCTCCAAAGTAAATAATTTACAATAGATCCTTGTGATCAGCCCTTCCCTCGAGCTTTAGTGCACTAGGCTGCCCTCTTTGCATTCTTGCTTTGATAACATTTCTTTTGAATTGAAGGTCTATGGGAAACTACATCTCTACCCCACAAAGGTAGGGGTAAAGTTTGCCTATATCCTACCCTCCCCACACTCACTTGTGGGATACTGGGATTACAGTGGGTTTGTTGTTGTTGATATGCTCAACAATGGGAAGAAAAGGAATACTCTTTCCGTTTTAATTTGTTTTATCTGATTTTGACTTTGATATGGAGTTTAAAAAATATAGAAGACTTTTGAATCTTATGGTCTTAAGCTAAAGATATGTAGATGTACCAAAAATTCCCTTTAATCTTGTTATTTTGAACATGTCATGTGGAAGGGTAGAATTAAGGAGTTGCTAAAAAAGGAAAGAGGCATTCTTTTTGAAATGGACTAAAAGGGAAAGTAAGATAAACAAATTGAAATGGAGGGAGTATATTGTTTAAAAATAGAGCAGAATATGGAGTTGTTATTGGCTGTGTTTGGTATCAGCATGATGGAAGTCATTTTCCATAATAATTGATTTTTCTAGTGTCTGGTTACCAGAAAATGTTTTTCTTCAAAAGGGGAAATGATTTCCCTGGTAAAAAGTGTTTTCCGTACAACTAACTTAACTTTTAGCTTCATGTTTCTTGATCCAACTAATACATGTTTCGTGTTAGAATATTTGGGGAAGTTATGTATATACATGCATGCATGGTTCATTTGAGTTAAAAAATTAAAGAAAGCTTTTTAGTGTTTTCTTACTTTTTAGTTTTACAGGAATGCGTCAGGCCTGAGGGAAGTCCCATGTAATGAATAGCTTGTTTCATGCATGTTCTGTTGCAATATTGACAAGCACTACATATCTGCCTTGAAGAGTTCAATTTGTCGAATTCTGGTGATATCTTGGAGGATGAGCTTTTGCACATGCTTGAATTAGAAAGTTGATTTTGACTTGTTTCTGGATAGAATTAGCATCTAACAAGTGTAGTGGTGATAGTTCTCTTTCACGGAAGTTTGATCCCATTCCAATAATGAAGGAAGAGAGAGATGGTTTCTTTGTTGTTAAGAAAGGAGATATTGTTGGAGTCTACAGAAACTTGGGTGACTGCCAGACTCAAGTCGGATCCTCGGTAACTATTGGAGGAATTTTAATCTGCATTTATATTATATAATGTGTGTATATATATACAAAGCTAGATATATGTATGTTGTTTGTGTATTGATATGGTATCAACTGTGACTTTTTTCACTTTTTCCCCTTGGTGGCTTGTACTCCCAATCCATTGGTTGGCACTGGAGTGCTCTTTCCACTGGATAAACTTCACTTGTCAACTTGTAGTCAATATATATATATTATAGGCGAATGCTACACCACATTTATCTTATCTGGTCTTTTCCTCGTGAATTTATGCAGATGTAGTTGCACTGCAAGAACTTCATAAAAAAAGTTAGACCATATTTATTTGCTACAGCTTCATTTACATAGGTCAACAGGAACCTGGTGCCTAATTTATCTGCAGATGTCAGCATTTCCTTGATGCTTTCCTTGTATGAATAAAATTATTTTTCAAAAGGAATAATATTTATTACAGCTTCAACTTGGTTTTTCTTAATCAATGATAAAGTTATAGTGGTGTAGGAATTCCTCTTACAGAATAGGGGTGGTAAAGGCAGTTCTGTTATCTGTGTCCAGCAATGATTATATAGCAATGTGCATGAAATGGGAAATATATCAAACTTGCAGTGCGTTAATCGGTTCCCCCTGCCCCTTGCTTTGACAGATATGTGATCCTCCGGTTAGTGTGTATAAAGGCTACTCCATGCCAAAGGACACGGAGGAATATCTTCTATCTTGTGGACTTAAAAATGCACTTTATTCTATCAGAGCCGCAGATCTGACTGAAAGTCTCTTTGGGGCTCTAGTACCATGCCCTTTTCAGGTAAAACATTGTACTAAATTGTGTGCAAAATTGTCTGTTTGTCTTTTATAATTGAAGTATGTCATCTCAGAACTTTTGGAAGAAGGCAATCCTTGTTCACATCAGCTTTCTTTTCCAGGAGACACACAGGACTTCCAAAAATAAGAAAAGGAACAAAGGATAGAGTTAAAATTTGTCCTTCTGACATAAATTTTGACTTATTGATCATGTTGTGAGTTTGATGCAAGACTATTTGAACATGTGGGTTCCTTTCTAGCACTACTTAATTACTAATAACTCTCCCTTCCACTTATTATACAGTTCACACTACCCAAGAAAGAATCCTAAACTAGGGGTAAAACCAAAAGTGAAATAATAGAATTCGGATGTATTGATTACAATTCATCTTTGGAAGTAAAGCCATGATATCCCCATCTGATTTTGTTGCGTAAAGAAAAAAGTTAAAGTTGAGCTCTTGATGTCATTAGCAGAATTTGCAGAGTCCTGCCATGGTGTTTGCGTTGGGAGAATATTTTTTAACTTTAAAACTCGACTTCTGCCTTTATGATATGGAAGGGATGAAGACTTATTACCTCGGTCCTCACAGTTCCCTAATTAAGGAAAAGATTACAAATTTTGTGCTGATCCCTTACCATATGAACAAATGATAAAAAGGAGAAAGTGTGCTTTAAATTACATTATACATGGGACAGATACCACATAGCTGTTCTTCTACATATCAATATTATCAAAGATGATCTCTATTTTTGCTGAAATGTTTTGCTCTTTTCTATTTTTGGTGTAAACATGAATATCCTCATGAAGATGAGGATATCACTGGTATGTTAGAATCCTTAAGGAGTTCATAGGAAAATAGCAACACTTTTGTATTTCTGATTGTAAGTATTACTGGAATACATCCTGAGTATTCCTGTGTTTATAATACAAGTTACCTTTTCAAAAAAAAAAAGATGATCTCTAAATGCAGCTGATCCAGTTATTTATTTTGTACTAAATTAAGTTAAGTTTCCTACTTATTGATGTGAATACTCTTGTTATCAGTAGTACTTGTAAAAATTGCTGAAAGTTGCTTACGTCTCATCTTTTGAACCAGTCATTGTCATACAATTTTATCAGCACTAAATTTTTGCAGCATCAATCTTCTTCCAAAGGTGGAGCGTCTGAGCATACGCCGAAGAAGAGGTCTCAGGAAGCAATGTGGTCAGAATATGCGGTAAGTTAGGGTTATATTAGGTTATTGTGTAAGTCGGTCAGCGTTTACAGCAGTTGCTTTTGAAGTATATCTTGTTTCTTGTTCTACAGAGAGAGCTAACTAATGTGCCTACAGTTTTTGGTTATCTTACGAAGTGAGTACATTCTTCAATTTGCACCTCTCTGGATATAGAAGCATGATTATAACAGTAGGGGCTTGTTTGCTGAATTTTCCTTAAGATGCCATAGTAAATGGTCTTACAACTTACATGAGAAAGCTACTTATTCAGCTGGAAGGCAATTTCCTTTCCTAAAGTAGATCTACTTGGAATTTGAAGACTGGATACTTATCCATTGTGAGCGAAATATCAGTATTTTTCTATTATGTCTGAGTAGCCCTTTTTGAAGAAATGATTATGTAAGGAGGTTGAAAGTCTCCAATACGGTACCTGTTAATGAGCTAAATCTGTTTAAACGGAATACTAGTAGCTTGTTAATAGGTTTCTACAGCTGTTTTTAGAAATATCTGGATATAGCAGTAGCAGAAGTTGTTGTTGACAAGTCTCCGCAGCTATTGTAGTTGTGTATAAATAAAACTAAAACTAAGAATAGGTCAGAGTGGGCCATGTATAAGAACAGTAGTGAGTAGATTGTTGACATGTTTCCGTAGTTTTGTGCTTTTCTTTGGCTCTAAATGATACCTTATGGTGCTGGCTGCTTACAAAATATTGAAAATAGAAGTAGTATTTTAAAAATAGGTCATGCCGGGTGGCTTATAAGAAAAGTAGCTTGCCAGCAAGTTCTTGCAGCTGTTGTTATCTTTGCTTTTCTCTACTTAATAAAAACTCATGTAAGGTATTGGACTTTATAAGATTGAACTTCATAACAAAGGATTATATAGTTCTGAGAATCTATTCAAGGAGCCACATCCTAGTAAATGTAGCAAGAGATCTGAAAATACTATTTCTAGTAAAAGGTGTCTTTCCCTGTTACAGATTGCAATAGTTCTTCTGATTAAGAAGATTCCAGTAAGTTACCCTTCGGGGTGGCTCAGTGGTTTGGGCTTGGGACTTCCTTGTTGGAGGTCTCAAGTTTGAAACCCCTTGCCAGCGAAAGCAAGAGGTTTGCCTTCTGGGTCGAGCTCGTCGCACCGGGCTTGCCTAGTGCGGGTTACCTCTCCTATGTGGTTTGCGAGCTATTGCATAGGAGCGGGGGTTTTACCCTGTACGCACCCAAAGGGTAGTGGCTACGGGTTTCCCTTGTCATCAAAAAAAAAAAAAAAAAAAAAAGATTCCAGTAAGTTATTGTGATGAAAAACATTTATAATGTGGAAGGAACAGCAAACAATAGATATCAGTATCCTTCCTGTCTAGAATTTTTTTCTCTCAGCGAAAATTGACAAACAATATATTTGTCGTCTAGTTTATTACATGTGACCTGTGTATCAAGTATTTTCATTAGATGACAGGATGATCCCAGTTTACCACGTCTGTGTTTTGATAAAGAAGAAAGAATGGTGGAAATGGAAAAAGAAAAAATGTTTCTGACTGAAATTTCCCTAATTGACTAACAGTTTCAATGGCACTCTCAAATATGGATAAAAAATTCCCTATTACTATTCTGATGTTGGTAATAAATATAATTAAGAGCTATAATCTTCAACTTCTGCGACTGCGGGCTAGGCTTAATAGCAAGATAGGAAACCTTTTTTCCCGAACCGTTGCATGGGATGACTTTTCGGGAGTGCTGAGTAGTTTAAATGAACCAGATGGATAACCTTTATCTTCTCTTTGATCGAGCTGAGGTCTGGATAATTAGCTGAGTAATTACTGTGCTTGCCTTAGCTCTGACGAAAGACTTCCTGTTTTCTGCAAAGTTTGCATTGAGCATTAAAGGGGAACTAATACCACCTATTGGTTGATCGAAGACATATTTAGGTTAATTAAGTGTTACAATTTGATGAGTTCTGACATCTTTTTGTGCGCAAAGTAGGTATAGTTGCGATTGTCAAACCATATTCTTTGCAATATTTTGTTGCTGTACTGCATTCTTCTACCTGGCTCTTGGAGAGGTATATAATGTAAATTTGGGCTCAAAGTAGTACTGAATACTTACACTTACGAAAAAAGTACTAGTTACAAAATGCTATACTAGTTTCTTTTGTTCACACCTATACGATCTATTTGGCTTGCCACACTTTGGAATATATCTTGTTCATTGGCATGTTAATTTGCAGGATGCTGTTGGATCAGCTGTTACTTCAAATGATTCCCTAAGAAAGCATATCAAGTTAGAACCTCCTAAGGGTGACCAGCAAGCTCTATCATCCAGTGTGAGTGGCTGTTAAAACGATGGCTTCTTATGAAAAAAACATAAATGATTTCAGTATATATGATTAAAAAGTAAATTGTCTTTATACTTAATGGGAAGTCGGCGAAGCTAATCAATCTTAATTTAGCGAATCTATGATGAACTTACGGCAACTATCAGGTTGAGTTCTTTTAAATTCTCTTAAAGGTTTATGCTGTTGGAATGAAGGAAGCTGATCGTGGTTATCCTCAGCAGCGGTCTTGTACTCTTGAATTTGATGGTACTTCAAAAGGAAACCCAGGACAAGCTGGTGCAGGAGCTGTAGTACGAGCTGACGATGGAAGTTTGGTAATAATTACTATTTTGGGTTTGTATTTCCTTTTCCTTGTTCTTTGCTGCACTTATATGACAACTTTGCGATTAATAGATCTGTAGGCTGCGTGAAGGTTTAGGAATAGCAACAACCAGTGTTGCTGAATATCGAGGTTTTATCTTGGGTTTGAAATATGCACATAGCAAAGGGTTTACAAGTATTCGTGCTCAGGGTGACTCTAAACTTGTTTGTATGCAGGTTCGTTTCCCATATTATTTGTTTGTTGTTCTATTTTTTTTTAATTTCTTGATATCACACTTCTCCTTTATGTCTCTGCACAATCAATGTTGTACCTGGAGTTGTGTACTTCTAGCAAAGTTTTACTTGTTCTTTTCAACTTCACCTAGATGAATAGGATCGTTATTTGCATATTTTTTTAAGGTCAAGGAGGTCTGACAATCTTTTCAAGTTGTGAACCCATTTCTCAAGTCCCTTCGACGTAGTTTCTTTGTTTTATAGGATAAAACTTTTTTGTGATGTACACGACCTTTCTAGGATAAGGTAGTAACAAACTAAAAATTAAATTTGTTTTAGAAGGTAACAATCTTATTATCTTTAATCCACAACGGCTGTGCCCATAGATATATTTACATACCACAAGAGCAAAGTATATCCTCAATTCTTTCAAGGAATCTATTGTGTCTAACAGTAGATCCAAATCATCCGGAATTCTTCTTTACACCAAAAATGAAGTGAACAATTTTTCTTGATTTTCTGAGGAGTAACAATTAATTTGCAATCCAACTAAAGTTTCTCGGCTGAAAGAGAGTGTAAGTTCGGTAAGTTTAATAATGGGTAAATCATATAACTAAGCTCGTCAAAGAGTCCCTATCTTTTCCTTCTCTTGGGTAAAGATAGAGAAGGAAAAGGTAGAGGACAGCAAATAGTTCTTGTCCATGCAAGAAGATTTTCTTGGTTGGAAATATAATCAGCATACATTTGGTCGCTCAATGAACTCAGTAGTGTCTTTGACGAGCTTAGTTATAACTCCAAGATGCTTTATCACAGCTTCTAAAGTTGGTCTCATGACATTACTTACCTGTTCCAAAGAAATTGGTCTCATGTCAAGTTGATTGAGCTTATTTTATGTTGTTTTCTTATTTTCTTTTTTTCTTTATCTGATTGATTTTGATTCATGAAGTGTATCCTTCCAAACAGATCCAGGGTCTATGGAAAGTTAAAAATCAAAACATCTCTACGCTATTTCAGCAGGCAAAACAACTGAAGGATAGGTTTTTTTCTTTCCGCATCATTCATGTTCTTCGGGTAATTTAATAAATCTCCTCTACACCTACACTCTTGATTCATATGCTTGTCTCACTTTATTAATCAGACTTAGTAGGTGTTTGGACATGCTATTTGGAATCATGATTCCAAATCAGTATTTGGACATGCGGTTTAGAATCATGATTTCAAATCATGTCCATACGGTGCCTCTGGTCTGTAATAGCACCAAAATTGAATTAGTTAGAGCCCTTTACCTAGTTCTTACCTTGCTGATTTTCGGAGATGTAAAAGTTTTCCAACTCTCGTCTTCATAGGAATCAAACTGTGATGCAGATCAGCAGGCGAACTTGGCTATTGAACTTCCCGGTTAGAGTTTAGTTTTTATTCCAGGCATGTGGTTTGGTTATATTTGACTTGTCATCAATGTTTTATCCTACTTCATCTCTTACTGCAGATGGTCATGTCCAGGAGGAGATAGAGAAATGACAAACGGGGATGTAGACGACGACTCTAAACGTGGTGCTAACGAAGATTTCATCGTGCTAACCACCGAGCATCCCGTTTGGCCTGTAAGTCGGTGGATAGTACAATATGTTTTACCTGAAACTCGAAGACCGATGAGGGAACTGATTGATGCAAATCGTATTGAGCTATGGCACGATAATTTATTTAACTTGTATTATTAGTAACACAATATGCGTGTAACAACAAATTTCATGCTTCTTTTGACAGATTGTAATAATTTTTAGTACGATGAGTATTATTACTTTACTTTACTTTTTTTTTTTTTTGGTTTCCCACCCAGTGTTCGGAGCCCACATTGGAGCTCTCACTAAATTCGAATTGCGCTCTGCAGGGCCCATTTGGGGGTGGCGCTCCCAACAGGATTTTCTCCATACCCAGGGCTCGAACTCGAGACCTCTGGTTAAGGGTGAAACTCTCACTAGTGCACCACAACCCATGTTGGTTACTTTACTTTACTACTATATAGAAGCGGCTAGAAGCAAATATCTATTTGTCGACGTGTGTGCTCTATTTCTGGAAATTCATTTTTCTCTTTCTTTCAATTTATTATACTTTTGTTCTGCTATATATTTGAAAATTACGTAAAAAGTATGATAAATTATTATGAAGTCAAAATGAGGGGAAAAAAATAGATTGTTACACAAATGAAACTTTTTATTGTTATTTAGTGATGAAGTTAATCTTGACGAACTCAAATCAATGTCTGAAGTTTTATATGATCGAAATTCAGATACATAAGTTGAAGGTCACTTCAGTTGTATTATGTTTTGCTTGAATTTCGGCTTAACTACTATTTCGAAGCTCCCATATGACTGAAAATCACGCAAAAATGACTGAAGTTTCAACTATTTTTGTCTGAACTTCTAAGCAAAAATGCACAGAGATGTGTTCCGACCCGAATCCATACCCGACCCGGAAACACGTCGGGTAACAGTTACATGTTGTTACAATACATATCACATATATATATAGTGGCGTACGTATTTATCGTTTCTTCTAATTTGCGAAGTTGCAATGAACTGCGTCACTGCTCCCAAGGCGAATTGGCGATGTTCGCCGGCGATTTCCTTCTACTCCGATTCCACTAAATACTACAATCGGAGCAGCATCCGCTTCTATCCCGGAAACCGGAAGTTCAGCAGAATCAGATGCGACTTGAAAGATACCGGCAGCAGCAGCAGCAACAGCAACAATCAGCCGGAAACAAGTACTGGAATCCAGTTATATAGAGATATTGAGAGGTCTGTTGCCCTAATCGCTCGATTACCTACTAGTCGATATTTCTAGTAATTTTTGCGGAACTTAGATTATCCCGACTTTGTGAAATCAAGTGGTTTGATTGAATGTGCTGCCTTTTCTTTTTCTGTGACTGCTTGGTGTAACTTGTCTTCTATCGAGCAAAATTAACATGTTCAATTCCCTGCAAGACAAAGCAATAGGTGATATCTTTTCATTTGTTCTAGTCTTAGTCGACAGAGTTACATATATTATTGGTGGAAGGTAGCAAGTATGAAGTATTGTGTGGAATTAGTCAAGTGCGTTATAAAAAAATGATTAACATGCAAAGTACTCCCTCTGTTCCACTTTATGTGGTATGATTCAGAGATCTGAATTCTGAAATTACCTAATTTTCGGTGTGAATTTGACTTAAAATATTCAATTTTTTTGAAATAAGATCTAAACATTATCTTGATTATTTTGATCAATACTTGTCACCTCCCACCAAGGTAAATGTATCCACCAAGGCTAGGACATGTGGGAAGAAGTCACCTAGTGTTTTTGTCTTCGTAGATATTTGAACTCAACCTCATGGTTCTCGTCCACTTCATTGACCACTAGGTCACACCCTTGAGTTCATAAGATCTACATAATTAGAAACAACTGAAAGAGTAGTTGACTAAAAGTTAACAATTAAAAGTATTTAAAAAAATTGTGGTGATAGAAGGTGGAACAGAGGCAATATTTGTAGTTAAATGGAATGAGTCGCTATACCAAAAGACTGCTGCTCTTTTTTCTTTTTTGTTTTAAAAAAATGAATCATATAACGATGACAAACTTCAAGTTGGATAAAAAAGAATGTCGATAAATATAGTTTGCGACATATTCTTCCTCCTCCATCTCTCTGTCCCTAATATGATTCATATAACGATAATAAAAAAATGAGTCATATAACGACGACAAACTTCAAATTGGAAAAGAATGTCGATAAATATAGTTTGCGACATATTCTTCCTCTTCCATCTCTCTGTCCCTAATATGATTCATATAATGATAATAAAAAAATGAATCATATAACGACGACAAACTTCAAATTGGAAAAGAATGTCGCTAAATATAGTTTGCGACATATTCTTCCTCTTCCATCTCTCTGTCCCTAATAAGCAGCACAAATACATTATAATTGAGCTGTGCAAAGTGAGCTCGACAGCTTATAGATTAGCCATAGGTTCCTCCTTGTGCCTAAGGTAGTTGCGCAGTAGGACTAAAAGCATTGACACAAAACCCAGGACAGCCCCCATAAATTGTCTTTTGAAGCAAGAATAACTGTTAAGAGGTAAGAATCAGAACAAGAAAGAAGACAAAAAAAGGAATTGTACATGCCAAAGTTGGCATTTCAAGGAAAGGTGACACTTTGAATATAATCTCACTCTTAATGAACCTTATGTCTTCTACACGTTGACTTACTATCAAGGCTCTTAACCCTTTTTATGGATCAGTTGTGTGTGCTATTATCTGTTTGTTCCATAAAATAAAATAAAAAATACCTTTAACACTTCCAATGATGGCCCTACAGCAAGAAAAATAAATTGAAAGCAGTGCTACAATTATGTAAACTGTTGTTAGCAACTATATTTTGTATGTGTACGCACAAACTGATGGACGCATGCACTTGGATATGTATATAATTGGAATCTTGATGATGAATGTGGGAAACTGTTGAACTTACTTTTTTAGCTAATCAGAAGATGAAAATTCATTGGTATGAATTGTTGTGTTTGTCTAACCTAATCTATCCATAATGTCAATTATACACGGCCATATATGATTGTGAATTTGGAGTACTAATCAGATGATTGGTGATTCTTGCTTAGCGTTGTCAGTTAAACAGTGTCTTTTTTCGCTCATCAAACCTAAAAAGTAACTACTGATCATGTTTATTCACAGATTACTTACAGAGACAGTGAAGCAATCTCAAGATTGGGGAAGCTCACAGGACTGGGATGAAATTGAGGTTACTAAAGGAATTCCCTAAAAATATGCTTTAGTTTCAGAAGAATTGAATCAAGAAACTTCTTTCCTTTTGTGTAAATTTACAAGTGTGTATTGATATGCAACTTGCTTCCTTTATCTCTTACCCCAATTTTGCGTTACTTAAACCATTTTTGGGTTGTAACCTTTAAACAACTTCTCTGTCTTCCAAATAAGCTTAAAGACAAAAAAGAAGTATCTAGTTTGAGAGGGCACAAAATTACTGTTAAGTTTGAAGGAATCGGTCATTATGCAACTTGCTTCGTAAGCATAATGTTGGATCAATGTATGTTTTGCCATTATAATGTATGTCTGGAATGGACGTTTATATGATACAATCTCAACTGTGACATGACAGTAAATAAGACAGTAGGTCGCTTATGAAGGAGAACAAGGACGGTGGCCCACATATCCATGTCCTATATACATGTTGAAATACTTTGATGAATTATAAATGAAATAAACTCACTGTGCTATTACAGGGAGCATGGGTATTGCAACCAAAAACCTCAAAGCCGAAGTTAGTCGTACATTTTGTTGGAGGTGTTTTTGTAGGGGCTGCTCCGCAGCTTTCTTACCGCCTGTTCCTTGAGCGGCTCAGACAGAAGTGAGTTGTTTGATCTTGATGCTAGAGTCCATCTTATTCTATCTATGTTAATTATGTGCTTATTATTTGAAAGCAGCATCTCTTCTTTATTATATTTGTGATGTATACACACCTTAAAATCATTCTGAATTATAGTTAGTTTTTCTCTCTTTTTCGCATTATTGATAAGCAGGATAAGAAAAGTAGAAGACTTTAACTTATTACTGCACCAATGGGGTGACGGTACTATAAATTTCTTCCATTCTCTCTTTCGCTGTATATAAAGCTTGAAGGTTGACCTCTCAGATTTTCAGTAAGCAAGAGAAGTGATCCTATTTTTAAATAGTATCTTGCTAGATGATTCAGTAACAATCATTCACTTTCTCGTAGAAGTGCACCGAACTTTATCCGGTGCTTTACCAACTGAAGGCATGTTTTACTTCAGTAGTTGGTTTAAGAGATCTCCAACTGTTTAATCAGACTTGTGCAAAATGTTTAATCATACTTTCGAAGCAAAGATATTTATGCTATTGGCTGTATTAGCCTACCTGATGTCCATTCCAGCAGTGTCATTTTATAGCCCATGTCAGCCCCTATTGTAAGTTAAATGGTCATGTTTTACTTGAGTAGTTTGGTAAAGGGATTTCCAACTGTTTTATCGGACTTTAAGAAGCTAAAATTCTTATGCTATTAGTTGTATTAGATTACCTGATACCCATTCCAGCAGTATTATTTTATAAACTAGTATGCTAATATACCTGATGATGGTAGCTATAATCCTTGTCCTGTTCTTGTCTCATCTGTTAAGTGGGGTAAATATAGTGCTTAGTCTTATTAACATTGTGAGACAGGGATATGTTGGTGTTGCAACAACTTACTTTTATTACATTCTGAGACAGGGATGTCTTGGTGATTGCTACACCTTATGCTAGTGGATTTGACCATTTCTACATTGCAGATGAAGTGCAGTTTAAGTTTGATAGGTGCCTTAGATTTCTCCAAGAAAGAGTGAGTTTCAGCTTTTACCTAAGATGAGACTGTTTTATCATGCTTTGTTTCTTATGAATGTCCATTGGTGACATAGGTACAAGACCTTCCTGTATTTGGCATTGGGCACTCTTTAGGATCTGTAATTCACCTTTTGATTGGTAAGTTACTGTATCTCGGTAATATTTTTTACATAGAGGTAAATTTGGTCAACTTGGTCCACAACGTTTGATGCTTGATGATCAGGAGCTAGATATGCTGTGAAAAGAAACGGGAATGTATTGATGGCTTTCAACAACAAGGTACTTGATGGATTTATTTTCAGCTTTATCCTGAACTCGTACAACTTCAAAATCAGTTTTAGGAATGCAAAGACAGACACAAATGGAACTGACGCATACAGGCTTTATTTCCCATATTTTGCTTTCATTTGTCTGTCTTTTTTTTCTTTTTTCGTTACTTTTTTTGGATGGTGGGACAGGGTAGGGGCTGCAAGCAACTGTATCAAATTAGATTCAGCTTCATAAGCTCAGGGTGGTCAAGTTGCTGCATGTTCATGGGTGATATGGGATCATTGTATGTCTTTCCAGAATTGCAGGAACAATCTGTACCAGTCTGAATTAATTTCTTCTGTGACACCTTTTATATTAACTTCTAGCTTTATGACTAAACCTAGGTATAGCATCTTAAAATGTGTGGCTTATCCTCAACCCTGTTACAATTCTAGTTTCATCTGGCCTGAGCTAAATGAGGCTTCTTTAGAGTTCGTTATGCTTCAGTTACATTGAGTGGCAGAGTTAGAAGTTTATGTGTAATTTGCTTTTAGGCAACTTATCATATAAAGGGTAAATATTTTGCACTCTCTCTTGTTTGAATGGTGGAAACTTGTCCTTAGTTTGAACTTCTAAAGTCCAAGTCTTATACAACAACATCTATGCCTTAGTCCCAAATAAGTTGGGGTCATCTATATGAATCCTCACTGAGTGAGCGTGTTCCCCATTTAAATTCTAAAACTTGTAGGAAAAGGAAAATAGAAAATTTTGATGGACCTAGCTATGAAAATATTGCAAATTGGTTGAATCAAAGTTTCTGCTTTTATTGGTTTTCATTTGTGGAGAACCATATTTTGGTGTAGGTTCTGTTTTTTTTTTATATACGGCTTGTTATACGAGGATCTCCCCATCATTAATAAAATTGTTTACCTTATAAAAAGAATCCAAATTACTGTTTTTATAGTCATCCTGTAGATGTTCATGCAAGTAAAAAACAGTAATATGTGTACATGTTTTAGGTCTGCTCCTGTTAGACCACTAGGAGTTTGAGTTTCTGGACATTTTAATGTGCACAATAATATATGTGTGCTGAAGCCCTGCGGCCTGGGTAATCTATCACCATCTTAGCATATAATAATTGGAACTCTTAACAAGTTTCCTATTACTTTCTTTTCCCAGGATGCCAGCCTTGCAGTGCCGTTGTTCTCGTCTGTTCTTGTTCCAATGATGCAAAACTTTGGACCAGTTTTATCACAGATCGCATCATCACCAACCATTCGTCTTGGGGTAAGTAGCTTAATTCACCAACTACCCAGCTTCTGTTCAATGTTCTTGTTAGATGACTTTCACATGTGACATTATAGATGTTTTTTCCTGGATGAACGGGTTGGATCGAGACCATTTTTGAGTCATCAGATGGATGGATGCCAAGACTAGTAAAATTGCCTCTACATAATTGTGTCATGTGTAATTGCTCAAACACAAACAATAATAGACTTTGTTACTAGAATTTCTAATCTAACTTGTATCCATGTTTACTCTAACTGTCTCTTGAAAAAATGCTAATTGATCAAGAGTATCCTCTTCTTTGAACTCTTCACAGTGTCCTATTCATCTTTTATTTGAAGTATTTTCTTTTGAACTGATTTCACTTTCTTGAAGGTTTTGCTCATTCTTTTGTGCCTTCGGTTGACCTTCATTTTTTGTGGGATGTTGTAATGGTTGGTAGGTATTAAATGTTTTCTAGGTTCAAACATTATGTCACTGTTGTAGTCTTGTAAGTCACTTTTTCATAAAATTTCACATGGAACTGAATAAGAGGATACCATCTTTTACTCCACTCATATGTTCTATATCTACAGGCGGAGATGACTATGAAGCAAATAGAGAACCTTAGCCCCTCAATTATGAAGCAGGTTTTTCCACTGGTTGAGCAACTGACTCCTCTATACACGGACTTGATTAATGGAAAAGAAAATTTCACTCCAAGGCCCGAAGAAACTCAAAGACTGGTATGGAAAATTTTGAGATCTTAATGCTCATTAACTGTAGCTACATATTAACTAGGTACATATCATGAACATTTTTAGTTTACTTTGTTGCTATTTTCTGGTGTAACTTGTGTAGTGTTTATTTGTATGACCAATTCAATGACTACTATGCAAATGTAGAGCAGATACATGTAGGGATGGCAATGGGGCGGGGTGGGCTTGTCCTTTTGTGGGGAAGGTATGGGGTGGGGCGGGTTGAAACAAAATTTTGAACATCTTGTGCAAGGCAGGTTGCGGGTTGAAACAAAATTTTGAACATCTTGTGCAGGACGGGTTGCGGGTTTCACAAATCAGTTTCTTAACAAAATCCCTACCCACCCACACACCCCGCCCCCAACCCAATTCCTAAAAGAATGGCAGGTCTGATTTTTTCGTGATTTAAACTTCATGAAAAAAAAATGTTCAAAATCATAGTTAGAGGATAAAATTATTTTACTTTCCCAAGTAGCAATAATGTCATAGGAAATGGGATAATAGAGTAGCCTACACAAAATATCTATCTTCGTTGTCCAAAATTTTGTTAGTTTTCTTATCTAATATATATATATTACAGATAAGGTCCTACTACGGGATTTCGAGGAATCTCTTAGTAAAGTTCAAAGATGATACAATTGATGAAACTTCAACACTAGCTCAGGTGCTCAGCTCAGGTTCTGCCATCAGCTCAATGCTGGACATGTCTATCCGCACTCTTCCTGGAGACCATGCGCTTCCTCTACAGCAGGTTCACCTTAAACTACGAAACTCAGTGAAATGAAAGTACATCTCATCTAGTTTCGACAATTTATGTGATGCATTTTCCTTTTTAGTTTGTCCAAAAAGAAAGATATATCTTCTCATTTACCTTTAATGAGACGATTTATAGCTACATAAATTGGGACGGGACGGAGGGTGACTCTGCTGGCACATTCATGTCAGGCCAACTTGTTCTGCAAATAGGTGCATTTTCTAGAGATTGAAACAATGTACACCATATCTTACCTTTCTTTCATTTTTCAGGCTCTACCAAATGTTCCTCCAGGAATGACGGACGCTGTTAACAGGAGCAGCGAGCTATTGGCGAATTTGACAGCAGGAACACCATGGGAAAACGTCACGAAGGAAGTCAGCAATACACTTGGTAATGTAGACTCTATAATTCTTAACTCTGGGAATTCAAAGGACTTGGATATGCTTGTGGAGACAATAACATCATGGATGTACTCTAACACAGGCCCAAGACTTTTACAGTGATATGCTAAAAAAATGTATGTATATGAACCCTCCTAATAATTTGTAATGATTGTATATACTTGATTGACATTTGGTCATGCTCATGTATAATGTATACTTGGATTTTTGGTATAAAAAGGTCAATTATTTGTAACTAGTAATGTCAATTGTAATCTGTGTATTGGATTGATCATGACCTGTGTACGATCGATAAAATTGGAGCAACTGTTTTATTTAAAGAATATATGTTTATTTTAGAGAATTGATGTGTTTAGTCATATTTTTAGAACGAAAATGGAATTGTAAGTGATTTTGAGTAGTAACTGAAGCTGGAATCGAGCACTTTTGGAATTTTGGCAAAGCACGATTTGTTGCTCTATTATTGACGAAAGTGATTTTTAAATGGATTATTCAAACACAAAATGTTATTCTCGAAATGTATTTGTTTAAAAGCAGTAATAATACATTTTAAAAAATAAATCAGAGTTTAGAAATTTGATGTACGTATCTTTGTCGTACATGATGTGAATAAAGGATAAATGGTGAAATGAATATGACGCATTTTGGTCTAGAACGGCCTATCACAAAAGCCAACGAATCGCAGCTTAAGCAATTCAAGTTACGACAAGAGAAATTGCTCAGATGATAAGCATTGCTCACCTCCGCTCTTAAGATCAGACAAAAAAGGAGCACTTGAAGAAGGAAAGGATATGACATGCCCTTCTCCAATGTTTTTACTTCTCACGTTCTGAAAACACATCACTTTTCATTGCTTTTTGTACAAATTATAATGACACTTAGCAAGTGAAACAATATAGTAACAGTGATTTGGAATCAACCAATTCTTTTTTAGTTTCCATTTGGTGTTTGGTTATCCAGATTGGAGCCCAACTAAATCTAAATTCACATTTCACACCAAAAAGTGTCCCACATTGGGGGAGGTAAAACACTCTTTAACAAAGAAACCAACAGCTCATATAGTCTATGTTTTTACATATTTTATAATCAAGATTACCTCTATCTCTAAAATATGCAACCACGACACACTGCTAAAAAGAGGAGAGCCTATTTTATAAATGAGCCAATCCACAGGCCAGTGACGCACTGTCCAAAACACGAAAATGAACCCACCCCACTCCACCCTTCTTCACTTAAATACCAAAACAATCCCATGACCTAAGACAAACAACAAAGTTGTCTAATGTTTGGTCAATATTAGAATTGGAAGACTAAGCTAATAATACTCACTCAAGTTAACTTCAATCCATTAATAAATTTCCGATCATAGCAGCTGTATACCACAATTCAACAACGTACTCAGTGTGATCCCACGAAGATGAGAGAAGATAGGATGTACACAAACACAAACCAAACACAGAGAAAGAAGCCGAAAAAGGCACTCATAATGGGAATAAAAGCTCAGACGAAATTTCTATCAAGGAATTCAAAGAAATTGATGGGGAATATCATAGGTAGAACAACATAGAGCTAATATATAGCAAAATTCAAAATCCATAAGTGAATTGAAACCCAATTTAATTGAAAAACATAGCATAACCAGACATGGTAACCTAAAAATCCTTTGTTCTTAAAAGATCAAAAAAGAAGAAAAAAAAACAGGACACCAAAACTGACTTTGTTACCCATATAAACTTTTTCACTTCCCACTCTAAAAGCAAATAGTTGCCTGTTCTTCTCTAATCTCCCTTTCTCCTGAAAGAACAACCTTCAGTGAGTCTAGCACGTCCACCAGTTGGCTGGCACAAGACCGTCTGGCAGTTCCCGCACACCACCACAGTCTGCGAGTGGCTGAACACCGTTGTTCTGCACGTAAAGAGAGAACGAGACTTAGATGAACTGAATTATCATTGTATGACAAGAGACTAATTTGAGAGATGTAATTGCAGGTGAGGTTGAAACTGAACCAAGGTGAGGATTGGATGTCCCACCATCCTTCCGAAAACAATCAGTTAGTGTGCATAAACTTCTACTTTTTACTTTGAGAAAAGAATTGCAGATGCTAACTAGTTCATCACACATTACAAACCCTGTTTGGACATGAAGTTTGTTTCCATTTATTCAAAAAGTACATAAAAACTTGTTTGGTTATTATATACATTAGAATGACTTTTCTGTTAATTATTTAGGATGAGTTCTCCAAACTTGATAAAACTAGTTGGACTATTTTTCCAGCCAAAGAAAGCAGGGAGCTTTATAACATAACAAAGTGAAATGTATCCCAAACACAAGTTTAATTATCAAATACCATTATTCAACTTCAAATGCTATATTTTTTTACAAACTCAAATGTTCAAATACCATTTCACATTCAAATACTACTCTTTTTTTTCAAATATCCCTAAAGTTATCAACTTCAATTTTTCAATTAACATTTTTCAACTTCAATTACTATTACTTCTCCAAATATCACAAAATTCATCAACCTAAGTTTTCCATTACCGTTTCTCAACTTCAATTACTAGTTTCTTTTCCCGAATATCACTAAATTCATGTCAAAAGCACCAACTAAGAAAAATGAACAAAAGGAGAAAAAAAAACTTACATGTTAAAGCAACCCTGGCACTTCACATCCTAGAAAACCAAAAAAACAAATAAATCACAGATTAATTCCAAGAATAAAAAATTCAAACCACAAATGCATATACAAATACATTGACAAACTGTTTCCTTTACCATGAAGAAAGAGTTGGGAGATTGAACCAAACGCTTGAGCTTGTGCTTTCTCTTCTCCTGCTCAGCTGGTGGGTTCAACAAGTCAACATCATTTGGAAGAACCTGACAAATCAGATTTTTACGTTAATACAAAAAACATTAGAAAAAAATCCAAATCTCCATAGCTAAAAGCTCTACAATTTGTAACAGATTACGTTAATACAAAGAACATTAGAACAAGTTTCAAATCGCCATAGCTAAAAACTCACTATTTTTGCTCCATCTTTTAGCACATAACGTAAAGAGCATTAGAACGAAATTTGAAAAACTATAACTAAAATATCACCAGTTTCACTCCAATTTATAACAGATTACGTTACTACAAAGACCATTAGAACGAAATCCAAATATCTACAGCAAAATTCTCACCATATTTCCGTCCAACTTATAACAGGTTAGGTTAAGAACATTACAACGAAATTCTAATTGCAACTCACCATTTTCGCTCCAACTTTTAACAGATTGCGTTGATACAAAACATATAAGAACAAAATTCAAATCTCCATGGCTAAAAACTAACCATTTGCGCTCCAATTTTTAACAGATTATTACGTTAATACAAAGAACACTAGAACGGAATTCGAATCATCACATCTAAAAACTCACCATTTGCGCTACAATTTTTAACAGATTATTACTTTAATACAAAGAACACTAGAACGGAATTCGAATCACCATGGCTAAAAACTCACCATTTGCACTACCACTTCTAACAGATTATTACGTTAATACAAAGAACACTAGAACGGAATTCGAATCGCCATAGCTAAAAACTCACCATTTTCGCGAGGCTAACGGGAGATTCCGGACGGCGGCGGAGGAGGAAGAGAGTCGGAGGCAGCTGAAATGAAGACGCTGGAAGAGTTATTCTAGGGTTTTTTCGCGAAGATTATAAAGGGATTTAGGAATGTTATGGGCCGTTGGATTTAGTAGAAGAGTTTTGATCTTGGCCGTCTGTTTAAGGTCTTTTAGATTCAGTAGGGATCCAAAGGGTAGGATTGTCCATTCACAATTTTTTTCCTTTTAATGCTTGTGCATAATTTTGAAACTATATTAGAAATGTAGATTAAACTAGAAAAATCAAATGCGACAAATTCAATTAAAAAGGTTTTGATAAAAGAAATAATCTCTAACTTCTCTTATAAAATATCATATGATGCATAAACTCAATTTATAGGTAAGAATAATGAAACTTGAGAATGCATAAGAGGGGGGGAAACTTGATGAGAGATTTCCCTTTGTTTTCTATCAACATTTCCAAATTTTACTTTTATCCTATACTAATACCTTTCTAACCATGCTAATTAGGGTCGTTCAAAATTGAATCAAAACTGATAATATAAACTGATAAAAAGTTATTGGTTTATCGATAATTTGTTATTGGTTTAGCCATTTCGATAATGGTTTTGATTTTTTTTATTATCGGATTATCGGTTCTTAGAAGTTTGAAGTTTTTTCTTAACAGGTTAACCGATAACCTGATAGTAAATTAAATAATTATATATTTAGCATTTAGTGTATAAAATCCTTGACTTAGAATTCGGTTTCATACTGTTATTTCTGACTGTCTCAAACTTTCGGTTATTATACAAAGTGAATGTGTTGTTTTTGAGCAAGATATAATCTGTCAACTCATGTGCATGGTATATTTGGTTCACCTTGTTTCTAAGTGATTTTCAATAAATAAAAAATTGTATCAAATCTTATCGGTTAAACTGATAACGATTAATAACTGATAAACCAATAATCAATAAGTCAATACCTTAATAGTTCTATAAAAGTTTAGTATGTCTACAAATCAATAATCGAAAAGTCAAACCGATAAACTTCAAAATCAAACCAAACCGACTGATACACAACCTTAATGCTAATTATAGTATTATTAAATATTTATCAAATAAAAATGTATCATTTTTTTTACTATTTAAAAAGAAATTTGTGAATAATCAATTGACACAAAGAAGTATTTATCAAAACAATACAACATGATACACCATGAAATAATACTCATTGTTGATCAGTTCAATTCAGTTGTATGTATCATCAACTTTCAATTTGTGAGCACGCTAATCCGATTATCAAATCAATAAGATATTTATAATTATTTTTCGATTAATCAATTTTTGGTTTAACAAATAAGAAAATGCTCATATAATCATGTTCACAAAATTAAATTACTGCAACACAAATTTTACATTAATAGCATTTGCTTAAGACATAATTGTTCGAATGCCTTCTAAAACTCCTACAATAAATTGCAAAAAATAACATTAATAGTTTGCATTTATTACAATCAATTTTAAAATTGAAAAGGAAGAAAGTAATACTAGTTTGCATCGAAAAGATAAAAGGTATAACAATAGTTAATTGGTTAAATAGCCTCTTGAAATTGCTCCCCAATGTATCTATCCGCAAGAAATTTCACGAAGGGTGTTCAAGTGCTAAAGTGAACCTGTTCTTCTTAAAAAGTGGAAAAAAATTGCTACTAGTGAGATTCGAACACACGAATATTTTAAGTTCGCGGGCCTTTACTCTTTCAAGACACCTGAAACCACTAGGCTGCATCATATTGTTGTGTCAAGAGTGTTCAAAATATGTTATTTAGTCACTTTATTTATCATTTTACTTCTATATACGGTATAATTTTCCGACGAAGGGTGTCCAATTACACCTTGACATAAGGGTGGCTACGCCACTGTGCATGACCACCTGCTTGTTCGATTGTGCCTGTAGTGGCGCAATCACAATTTAAACTTTGTAAGGACTAAGGTCGTGCAATAAATAAATAAAAGCTTTGCTCCTTTTTTACTATAAAAAAAAAAAAAGACGACAAGTCTAGTTTGTATTGCCTATTAACGAAAGTAACACTAATACATAAAATATTAAAGTCACTTTTATGTAATTACAAATAGAATAGTAATTTAAATTTAATGTTATTGAATTATCTATTTAACCATTAACCAAAATCATAAAATCAAACCAATCTTAATAAAAACAAATTGGGGTAAATGCTTTTTCTTAAGAAGCAAATGCTTATTTTAGAGAGTTTGAAATGTATAATCACATTTATACCAAGTGATTTGAATTGTAAAAGAAGCTAAAATGGAGCACTTTGGGAATTATGGAAAAACACGAATTATTGTTCTATTATTGACAAAAATGAATTATTTAAACACAACGTCATTCTCCCAAAGAGCAGTTATAATAAAATACATTTTCTAAAATGAGCAGATTTTAGGATTTTGATGTATATATCTCTTTCGTATTGTATGGTTTATAGATAAATGGTAAAATTAATGCTCTACACATTTTGGAGATTAGAGTGGCCTATCACGAAAGCCAACCAATTCAAGTTAACAACCAAAACGATTGCTCAAATGATAAGCATCTCTCACCTCCACCGGTGAGATACAAAGATATCTCCTAAAACATAATATCTACGAGTTCAAATGTGACTTATTTCCTAACAAGTAAATAACAATCAAGGGGTTCAAAAGATATTGATGGGGAAATACAGTTAAGGCACCACAAAGAGCTAATACATAGCAAAAATTCAAAATCCAATTTAATTGAAAAACATAGCATAACTAGTCATTGTAAACCCAAAATCCTTTGTTCTAAAACAAAAACAGGATTACACCATAACTTAATTTGTTACCCATATTAACTTTATCACTTCCCAACTCTAAAAGCAAATAGTTTACTCATCTTTTCTAGTCTCCCTTTCTCCTGAAAGAACAACCCTCAGTGAGTCTAGCACGTCCACCAGTTGGTTGGCACAAGACCGTCTGGCAGTTACCACACACCACCACTGTCTGCGAGTGGCTAAACACCGTTGTTCTGCACACATATAGAGAGAAAGACTAAGAAATGAACCAAGTTATATTTGTATGACTGAGACTAATCTGTAAGGTGTCATTAAAGGTGAAGTCGAAACTGAAACAAACTCAGGATTGAATGTCCCACAATCTTTCCCCAAAGATTCAGTTAGTGTGCACAGACTTCTACTTCCCTAAGGCGACTTTCTTGCCTTAACAGAAGAATTCTGTTCATCAAACACTACTGTTTGGACCTTAATTGCACGGACTCTTTACTTTTGATGCCTCACCCGTGTCGGATTCTCCAAAAATAGACTACTTTTGGCGAATACAACACGCACATATTGACATTTTTTGAAGAGTATGAGCAACACATAGGTTTGGACATTTTTTTTTTTCCTTTTTTCAAAAAGCATTGAAAACATTGTTTGGCTATATAGATTAGAATGACTTTTCAACTAATTTTCGAGGATGACATCTCCAAACTTGTTTTTCCAGCCAAAAAGTTGGAACCTTCTAACCAAGTGCAATGTATGCCGAAACTCAAATAAAATTTTCAAATACAACTTTTCAGCTTCAAATACTACTTAATATGGAATGTTAATGATTTCATCAACTTTACTTTTCAATAACCATTCTTCAACTATACATTTTTCCAAGCTTTAATCACCAAATACTATATTTCAACTTCAAATATACTACTTTTTCTAAATACTAAAATATCACTAAGTTGATCGACTTTAATTTCCAAATATCAATTTTCAATCTCAAATACTACTTTCCAAATATCACTAAATTCATCAACTTTACTTTTTCATTACCATATCTCAACTTCAAATATTACTTTTTTCCAAATATCACTAAATTCATGTCAAAAGCACCAACTAAGATAAATGAACAACAAAAAAAAAAAACTTACATGTTGAAGCAACCCTGGCACTTCACATCCTAAACAACACAGGAAACAAATCACCGATTAATTTCAAAAACAATATATATAAATTCAAACCACAAATGCATACACAGATACATTGACAAACTGTTTCCTTTACCATGAAGAAAGAGTTAGGAGATTGAACCAAACGCTTGAGCTTGTGCTTTCTCTTTTCCTGCTCAGCTGGTGGGTTCAACAAGTCAACATCATTTGGAAGAACCTTACAAATCCAATTTTGAACAGAGATCATGTTAATACAAATAACATTAGAACAAAATTCAAATCTCCATAGCTAAAAACTCAACATTATCACTCCAGTTTTTAACAGATAACGTTATTACAAAGAACATTAGAACGAAATCCAAATCTCTACAGCTAAAAATTCACCATTTCCGCTCCAACTTTTAACAGATTACATTAATACAGAACATTAGAATAAGTTCCACATCGCCATAACTAAAAACTCACCGATTTAGCTCTAACTTTTAACAGATTACGTTAAGAGCATTAGAACGAAATTCGAATCGCAATAACTAAAAACTCGCCGTTTTCGCTCCAATTTTAAACAGTTATTACATTAATACAAAGAACATTTGAACGGAATTCGAATCGGCATAGCTAAAAACTCACCATTTTCGCGAGGTTAACAGGAAATTCCGGCCGGCAGCGATGGAGGAAGAGCGTCGGAGGCAGCCGAGATGAAGACGCTGGAAGCGGTATGGTTTTTCTAGGGTTTTTCGCGAAGCTTATAAAGGGAATTAGGAATGTTATGGACCGTTGGATCCAGTAGAAGTGTTTTAATCTTGGCCGTCCGTTAAAGGTCTATTAGATTCAGTAGGGATCCGAGGGTAGGATTGTCCATTCACAAAATTCTTCCCTATAATGTTTATCTACTTTCTTTTGTTATTTTCTTTGATGAAAACTTCAAGCTTTAAGTTCAAGAATAATTTTTTTTAAAAAAAAAAATCTAGGGAAAAAAATAGATAACCAACTATTTTTTGAATGTATATTTGGTAAATTTATTTTTGTGTAATTGTTTTTAAATTATATTAGAGATGTAAATTAGATTAGAAAAATCAAGTACAAAAAATTCAATTAAAAAAAATGATAAAAGGAAATTATCTTTGACTTATCTAATAAAATATCATATGGGTAAGAATAATTAAGCTTGAAAATGCATTAGGAGGGTAACACCCTCTGTTTTCTATCAACACTAGATAATATAACCGCGATTCGCGCGGTAATTCATTATCTCATTAAAATTATGAATGATCATTTTTTAATATCTGAATATTAGAAATTTGGTATTGTCACATATATTAAGAACATGAAAGGTTGTAAAATTCTTACTCTTTAAAGATTTTATCTTATACATATTTCAATTATAATATTTGTTCTTTGATATAATTGGTTTCTCAATATTGAATGATTTTTCATAGATTAGTCAATTATCACTTTATCTATTGTTTGGTACATGTGCATGCAAATTATAAGATATTCAATTTGATGCCCTATTATTCATTCTTTAGCCAGTAACAATTAGTTTTTCTTGCTCTTTCATGTCATTGTCCATAAACACCCCTAAATATGTCATATTAAATTTATTATGTGAATAATATCAATGATATCAGCCTCTCGTATTCTCAAAAGTGTGTTCTTTGATTATTCTAGAGCTAATAAATCAGAAAAAGATCTCGTTAAGATTTTAAAAACTTTTTAAATCATATTTATATATGAACAGACCAAATCACATATTTATTATTCTAGAGGGGACCAGCTGGAAAAAATATTGGAAATAAAAATAATTACAAGTAATTTGGAGAATTCAGAAAAGGTTACAAGTACCAGTAGTTTTAATAATTGAGACTTCCCCACTTTTTTGTAATAGACATTAATAAGGAATAGAAAAGTAGTAATTGAAACATTTAATCTTTTATGAATAACGAATATGAAAGGATAAGAAAATATGTGAAAAATACATGATTCTTTCTATCTATCTATCTATAGTACCTTAAAAGTATAAACTATTTAACTTGAATATCAAATTATTATCATAGCCTTAACTTAAAACATCCAATTTAGTATATCTTTTATATTTTATATTATATTATATTTATTTAAATATTTAAATTGTAAAAATATATTAAAAGCATACACCTTTTAACAAAAGTGATTACATATGGAAAAATCCCACAAAAAGTAGGTACGAACCAAAAAATGTGGTTGTACTCAGTTGTTTGAGAATAGACCAGTTGAAATAGTTTTCTTTTGACATGTTGAATGAAGGAAAAAACTACAAAGAAATTATAGTTTTGTTTCATTATATTTTGGGCGATGATCCAAAGTAGACTTCCAAGGAATTGACGAAGTTTCACAAAAACTAGGGATGAAATTTGTCACGAAGAAAAAGATACAATAGTTAGTATAATTTGCCTAGTTTTTATAGGTAGTTCTTTGAAGTGACACAATCGAAGATATACAACCGTCTGAAGGGACACAAGAGTTGAAGAAATGAGTTTAAAGATAAAAATAAAACAGAGAAATACGTAAGAAAACATAAAAATAAGATTAAATTATACTTCTATCATCTACTAATTTATTCCCAATCATGCTAATGGTTAAAATTATCCTTAAAAAAAGGTATACTGTTTGTGGACTTTTTTGGTCAAATAAATAAGGCTTAATATGAATAAAATATTGAAAATGTAATTGAATATTTGTCAAATAAAAAACGTATTTTTTTAACTTACTAAAAAACTGTGTAATATAAATTTTAGATAAAGAAATATTTATTAAAACAATACAACATGATATATTGTGAAATAATATTGACTATCAATTAATTCGATTTAATTTTATGTATTATCAACTTTCGATTTATGAGCACGCTAATTCCATAATTAAATCAATAAGAATATTGATAATTGATTTTTGATTAATCGATATTTGGTTTAACCTATAAAAAAATATTCATATAATAATATTTACATGACATTCACAAAATAAAAAAAGTAGCAAAAATAGAACATGATATTTGATTTTACATTGATCACTTTGTTTGAATTCCTTCTAAATACTCCTACAATAAACTGCAAAAACAATATCATTAGTCTTTCTTTGTCACAAACAAATCTAAAATTGAAAGAAAAGAGATTAATTCTCATTATCGAGAAGAGAAAATATATTACAATAAAGAGACAACAAGTCTAGTTTGTATGACTTATTACCGAAAGTAATACTAATACTTAGAAAATATAATCTGTAAATTATTAAAGTCGCTATTACATATTTACAAATAAAAGAGTAATTTAAATTTAATCTTATTGAATTATCAATTTAACTATTAACTAAAATCGTAAAATAAAAAACCAAACTAATAACTCAATAAAACCAAATTATAAAATCATTAATTCAATATCGATAAATTTAATAAGTATCCCTCTATCTAACAATAGTTGTCCACTATACGATTTTGAAATGTTCAACAATAATTATCTACTTTATGGAATTAATTGATAATTTTACATTTAGTTTCCAATTTACCCTTATTATTAACTAGGTAATTTGTCCGCGCTTCGCACGGTCATAAATAATAATTGCATTGAACTTGCAAATAATCCTTTACTAATATCCATACATTAAAAATAATGGAAAAAATAGGTTCTTAAAAAAACATTAGCAATATTCCAACATGAATTTGATTATTTGTCATTATCACATAACTCAAAAACTTCTAATGACTGAATTATTCAGGAAATAATAAATCATTGGTTCTTTAATCAACATTAAAAGGAAAATAAGAATATATATACAAAGGCATTTCGTAAGAAAAAGAACACATTTAAGTTGCATAGATCATACAATTGTGATATATGTCTTAGGAAAAAATTCAAAAATTTGCTAACAAATTCAAAAAAAATAAAATACTCTTGAACATGAAAGTAATTATAACTTTTGAACTTGCATAATAAATTTCTACAATTGATAAGTGAGAAACTTCATATCTATGTAAAAATAGATAATATGTAAGCTTATATATAATACTTTTAAGTTATAGAATTTTATATAGAATATTAAAACATGAATTCTTGGAACTGAGTACAATAATTATTTTCTACACAATAAATATATCTACTATATGTGTATACATTCAATATAATTGGAGACAATAGTTTTGCACAAACACAAACAATAGAGTTTAAAACATGTACTCAAAAGCAACAATTAATATCATAAGCATAAATTAATGACTGTAAAAAACATACCAGGATATGTAAAAATAGAATGAAATAGAAAGGAAAAAACCGAGTCCACGAAATGCACAGGGTCCCCTTAAAGAAAATTATTCCCTTCTAATACCTGAGGTTTAAAGAATTAGATCCTCTCAGGATGGACAATTTTATTCACCAACGTATTAATACAAAACCAATGGTGTCAGTAAGCCACTCAACAAGAGCAAAATACACAAATATTTAATTGTGCAGTAGAAGAAGAAGTTTAGCATTTTCTTTGTTTTAAAATGAGAGAAAATCCCTTTATTTATATACAACAAAGGGTAGTGTGAACAAATGTGTATTGTGCCTTATTGGAAATGTCACAGCTCTTTGAAAAAGTCACAACCCTTCAGAAATGTCACAATCTTTCATAAACATCACAACCTTTCATAAAAGTCGCAATTCTTCATAAAAGTCCCAACTTTTCATAAACGTTACAGCGTTTTAGAAAAGTCACAACTTTTCATAAAAGTCACAATTTTTCATAAAAGAGGAAGACTAATTTTGGAAATAAATAAATTGAAAGGGAATCCTGGTTTGTGGTGGCGCCACGTAGGTAGGCCTAGGGTTCTCCTTCTATATATATATATATGATTATACTCATTTCTCTGACACTATATTTATTATATTTAAAAGACAATATAGTAAAATAATACTAATGGACAACTATAGTTGAACGACGGAAGTTTATTTTTTTCCATAATGACAACTAGGGGTGTACAAGTCAAACCGAACCGACGAACCAAATCAAACCGAAAAAAAAAATATCGATTTGTGGTTTGGTTTGGTTGATTTGGCGGTTGAAAAAAAAACTGACCACAAGGTTTGGTTTGGTATTAAAAGAAAAAAAGTCAAACCGAACCCAAATCAAACCGACATAATATATATATATATATATATATATATAATTTTATTTTATTTATAGATAAAAAAATGTTATTTATAATCTACTTTGTTAATATATTTTTAGTTAGTTTATAGTTTTCATATTTATACATTTTATTTCAAATTTGGGCTTGTAAAATTTGTAAATATTTTATTTTGTATTAAGATCCGAAGTTACAATTATATTGTTATAGTTTTTCAAATTCGAAGTTAACAATTTACTTTGTAAATATTTCGTTTTGTATTCAATTTGACTGTATCCTTTAATCTTATTAATTTAATATAATGAACGTTGATATTTTTTTTTAAATATTTTGTACTCATGTAAATTTTACCAATTTTATGAAAATTTCTATTCATTTAACATTTCTTAAGTTTAGCTTATCACACAGATAAGTAAAAATATATTTGATCATATTTTCAAACATCATATAGTTATAAAAAACCAAAAAACCAAAAAAAAATCGAAAGACCCAACTAAAACCAAAACCAAAAAAATCAACTTTACATAATTTGATTTGATTTTTAGATTTAATAAACCAATATAATTGATTTAGATTTTTTTTAATGAAAAACAAAACCTAACCTAACCGACCTATCACCCATCCAAAGAGAGTGTCACTACCTACTCACTTACAAACTACACAACATTTTTCCCCTTCTTTGAGCCTTATCTTCTTCTCAGAGAGCAGATTCACAACCGCCATTGCAAAATTTCGAGGCAATTTCAGGTCGAGTATGAAGAAGAGTTCGGTGTCGCCGATCACTGTACTATTTGTTGTTGCCGCAATACTAATTTCTTACTATTCCGATGTCTCGTCGGCAGAATCAAATTCAGACCCGACGCCGGCCCCGTGGCCTCATCAATTCCACTCGATACTGTTCGTCAATTTCACCGGATCTCTAAGCCTAATCGACCTTTGGTACGATTGGACCAACGGCCGCAATTTCAACATCATACAAGACCAGCTAGGTAAGCAAGGGGGCAGAGACGGATTTAGGATTTTAAATTTTATGATTTCAATTTTTTAGGGGCTCGTTTGATTTGAAGATAAGTTAGTATAATTAATCTGATATTATTATTTCATCCTTTTAATATTAATTACTAATGTTTTTATAAAATCTCACAATTAATAATTAAATAAGGGATAAGGAATTATGAGTACATTTTTGTTTCATGACTATTTATGCTTGTCCATCGTACTAAACGATCCTAAGTTTTTAATTTCTATATTTCAATTTATGTGACACAATTTGATTTAGACATACAATTTAAGAAAAAAAATATACTTTGAAATTTGTGGTCTAAAACACTTTTTGATAATTTGTGTGATTGTAAATTATATTATTAAGATTGTTAGAAAAAAATAATTGTTTTATTTGAAGTTAAATTGTTTCCACTTATAGAAATGCGACTTTTTTGGGGACTGCTAAAAAAATAATTGTGGCACATAAATTGATACAGAGAGAATAGTATTGAACGCGTTACATCTTTAAATTTATGAGTTCATATATACTATTTAGTTTTTTAGTGGAATTTAAACGTATGAATTTATATGTTGTGCCAATAGTAATGGGTTTAGATGAATTTGATATGAAAGACTACATCTCCTTTGTCTATGGATTTGACAGAATTCAATAGCTTAAACTTAAATTTTATATCTGTCTCTATCCATCTCAATATATGTGGCTTTTCGCTTATCAAGAGTCAATGTTGAACTTTTGAAGATTCATTTGATATCTTAATTAAAATCTGGTTATTCAGTAGCTATATAAAAAGTATTATAAGTTTGTAATTTTTCTCAATGAAAAGATACATTTTGAAATATTGATCCAAATTCACATAATTTGAATATGGAGAAGCAAAATATATCACATATATTGGTATTTGGTACAAAGAGTAATATGTACAGATAATTTGTCAAGATGCTTTTATAGGATCTTCAGAAATAATTCAAAATCCTAGCTTCGCTTCTGTAGGTGAGCTTCTCTATGATCTCGAATGGAACAATGGCACTGTATTCCGCTACACTCTAGACGATAAGAAGAAATGTAGTTCAACGCTGATTGATGTTGGGATTCTTCGACCAAATTGGCTTGATGGTGCTACTTATCTTGGTCAACAATTCATCGATGGATTTCACTGTAATGTATGGCAGAAGGTGGATTTCATTTGGTATTACGAAGACATCGTGACAAAGAGACCCGTCCATTGGGTTTTCTATACTGGTACTCTTCATCCCCTCCATCCCTCTTTTTTTAATCTTCCATTTTATGACGTTTGGACATGAATCGTTTGATATTTAAAAAGAATGTAGCATGAAGCTAAGTTGAAAAAGAGCATTTGAGGTTGTATTAGTAGAACACAATCGATATTTTCATGAGTGAAAACTTGAAGAACTCCTAAAAACTATGTTTCAACTTTGAATTCCATATTTCATGTTTGAAGTTGAAATAATGAACAAATTTGATAAACACTTAATTGAAATACTCGCCAAATAAAGGAGGTGTAGGTGCTTGTTTGCTACTCTCTCCGTTTCGGGAAGAGGCTTTGGTGGTGTAGGTACTTGTTTGCTACTCTCTCTGTTTCATTTTGGGACTTGATTTGGCACAAAGTTTAAGAAAGTAAAGGAGATTTTTAAATATTGTAGTGTTAAACTGAAGATGTGAAAAATATATTAAAATAGCCTTTGAATTTATGGTCTTAAACATGACATGGGAGATTGAAACTAAAGAGTTACTGCCTATAGAAAGTGGCATTCGCTGTGAAACAAACTAAAAAGTAAAGTAAGAGACATAAATTGAAATAGAGGAATGTTCTTTCTTATGAAGTCTTTGGATGGAGAGGTGTTTGAAGCTTTCCTATCGAGTTATCATGAAGTTCAGCATGTTCAGGGGCTCGGGTAGTCGTTAAGACTCATCAAGTTGTTTGTGGTCATCGACAAGTTCAATCACATTATTTGAAAATTCAAGCTTTCAAGATTCTTAGTTCTTCTATTTCCTCCTACTATGCCGTCATTGTTCTATTAGGCGAGATGTATGCAGTTTCTGTTACTGCCTTCGCTGAAGTAGACGCTTCCCTAAAAGTGGTCTGTCAACTGAGACTTGCCTTGTTGTGATATTTCATTCTTTTCATCCTATCAAGGAGAGACAATAACTGTCCAATTCTTCACCATCCCACCAACAAAATAAGGAACGACGAAAGCTGGGGGTTAACTTGTTAAATTGCTTGGAATCAAACATTAACTTACTCCTTTCATATTCACATACATATTAAAGTCTAACCTCTCTATAACGACGTCATTTGTTTGGATACTTTTTGGCTGCTATAGTGAAATGATGTTATAGAGAACATATAATATAACATAAGATGAAAATTTGATTTCAAAACAAACTGTTATTATGCCCCCAAGGCCTAGCTCAAAGTGGCAAAAGGTGGAGGATTTGTGGCTTAGGTCGCAGGTTCAAGCCCAACACCATGCAAAGCGAAGCCCGGTATTTAAGTGGAGAAGGGTAGAGGGGCGGGCTCATTATCCACCGAGGGTGTGATTGGTCCAAAGGGCGGGTCACAGACAAATTTCTCGGTTATAAAAAAAAAAAAACTGTCATTATAATGAAATGTTGTTGCAGAGGACGACTGTTATAGAGAGATCAAATTGTATTTCTCTCAATCTAGTCTCTTAGCACATTAACATGAAGGTATTAGAATATCCCTTAATTTGTTTGTGCAGCGTATGAGTTCGTTAGTCTTCTCTAGCTCTGCTTTAGTTGTTCCCAAGACTATCAAAAGTGGCTAAAGTTTAGCTGGTGAATTTGCTATAACTTGTAGTTGGGATTTAGCTGAAAAGCTACTGGTGGCCATTGCTCACAGCTTCTGTACAAACGATATTCTTTTTTGTTTTTCGAAATGATAACATATTTTTTTGCACATATATATAGACATCAGCCTTGTTACATCAACCTAAATGGATTGTTACATCAACCATGTTCTTGTTACGAGAAGTCAGAACTCGAGTTCATGCAATGTTTCTTGTATCTTAACTCAATCAGCTCTAGTATTCGTAACCATATCCCATAAAGTCATAGCTTCATTCAGCTATAAATGAACCGACAGACCAACAGCATGGATTAGTCACTAGGTGTAACCAGACACAATAATATCTATCTGCATTTGATGGAACTACTAATTAAAGGCAAACTCGAGTTGAAGAAATCTGATCTTTTTACACTAAACATAAGATCTAGTCTATGTACATCCTGACATATAAAGCTCAACTAGCTTTCTGAAGTCCTTCGCGTATGTACAGCTACCTAACGTGTTCTGGATAGTTGAGTCCTTTTCTTCACAAACCTGTGCAAAAGAATCTTGTTGCAAGATTGATCTCATTGTTTCTATACTCTTTATAAATAATGCTCGTGTTATAGGAGTAACAAGTTTAATGTTGCAGGAAGGTCTATTCATGTAATGACTTTCGAAGTGGGAGCAGTTCTTGAGGACGCAAAATGGCAAGCCCCTGTATATTGTTTCGATAAAAAACAGGTTCACGATCACCCTGCATCAGACAACGATATTCTGGAAATTGGCTCAAAAGGTATTTTAAGAGAGTTCATATAGCCGCGCAATTATATAAATAGCTCAGCTAGATGTTCTTAGTAATGTATTTGCCTTGTTTTGCTGCCTCTGCCTGAATCAGAAGTTGACATGATAGAAATAACCAGTTTCATCCCCCTATGTATGTGTTGTGTATTACAATAACCTATGTTGCTCAGACCGTTCATAAATGGCGATAGGCCGCACATATGTGGTAGCATTTTTAGAGAGTCCGATCAACATAGACAATCTCCATTGTATTAATGCTACAAGGTCTTTTTTATTGTATTAGCGGCGCAATCAAAATGTAAGTTTGAAATTGTAAAAATGATGGATCAAACTGAGTAAGTTAAATTATAACCATTCACATTCTTGAGAAGTATGTAAAGATCTTCGTGGGACTATGGAGTGAGTCTCAATTGATTTTCTATAGAATTTCATAAGTAGAGTCGGAAGAAGATTGAGTGTACGTAAACGTTATCCTTACCAAACAAAGAAAGAAAGAAAAATCACATTTTTTTTATGACTAGGAAAATCCACAGACTCTACCCTCCAGGTGCGCACAGGGTAAAACCCCCTCTCCTATGCAATAGCTCACAAACCACATGGGAGAGGTAACCTGCACTAGGCAAGTCCGGTATGACAAGCTCGACCCAGAAGGCAAACCCCTTACTTTTGTTGTCAAGATGTTTTGAACTTGAGACCTCCAACGTAGAAATCTCAAGCCCAAATCACTGGGCCACCCCGAAGGGTTAAAAAATAAAAAATCACATTTGGAACTCTGTAATTCTTGAAGGTAAAGATATCTTCTCCATGTCATTATATTTTTTTTATTCAATATGTGATATTTATATTGAAATTTTACTATTCTAAATTCGCACCGGCACAGAGCACATGCCATTATATTTCCTTTCCAATTAAATGAGATTATATTTTTTTTATTCAATCTGTGATATTTATATTGAAATTCTACTATTCTAAATTCGCACCGGTGCAGAGCACATGCCATTATATTTCCTTTCCAATTAAATGAGGTATGGCCACAATTATTATTTTTTCTTTTTTCTTCCTTGTTTAATTTAGTGCCTAATTAATTTTAATCTGACATTTCAAATCTTTAATGATTTATGATTCCTTTCTCAGTCAGAACCAAACTAAATATTTCCTTCCACCTACCATTTACATTATGTTTGGATGGTTGTTATAATATATTGTATTGTATCGTACTGTATTATTTTAATATATATAATATTTAAATATTCTATTATTTTGTGTCATTACTTAATGTCTTATATACACCAATTATTAGAATGACCCACTTACAAGAAAAGTAAGATAAAAAGTAGAACTATTATGAAAAGGTAGGGTAAAGAATAAACATAATTACTAAATAATAAGTAAAGACAAAATGAAAAGACCTAACAAGCCACAACAAATTTGATAAAAGTAAAGACAAAATAAAAATAAAAATATTAGAGTAACGACATGATTGCACCAAATAAGTCGTTACGTAAAATAAGATTTTCTTTCGTTACTTAACAATGAATTTAAACGATACGATATATTATAATTTAATTAATAGTCAAAACAAACGTTGTACTTAAACTAATAATACAATACGAGAAACAACCATCCAAACAAAGGATCGTTAGCGTTTGATCATAAATTTTGGATCATATTTTTAAAAATTATCTTCAAGTATTTGTTTTGCCATTAAATTTAATTAGATTTTGAAATTTTGATTTTTAAGTTCCAAAAAAAACGTACACAAACCCGATTTTGGGTTTTTAGGACTTTCACTCAAAAACTAGGTATTTTTTTCTAAAGTAAGATGCATGTTCAAACACAATTTCGACATCTAAAATATTTCTCTCTCTTAATTTATATGACACATTTCTATATTTAGTAACAATTTAACTTTAAAATATCTATTTTACGCTTGATGAAATTATTTATAACCACACAAATATCTATGACTTATTTTAGATTATAAGTTTCAAAAATCTTTTTTTCCTTTCTTAAACTTTGTGTCAAGCCCTAACTAACTCGTATAAATTAAAATAGAGAAAGTATTTCTTAAGAAACATGCAAAATTAAAAGTGAATAAATAAGGGGAACTTGCATAAATATCACCAGTTTAATAATTAATTACTTAGATACTCTAGTTTGCTATATTACGTATCTTACCAAATTCTGATATCTCCAGATATATTCATATGCATGTATCTCAAATATATGATATCAAATTTAGATGTGATTTATTCTATACATATTATATCCAAATGAATTAACATGTATATGAGATGCATAGCAAGTCACACTTGCCCGACTAGAAAAAGTAAAAATTAAAATATTATAAAGTCATAGTTGTAGGGTTTTCCCTAGATATTATCGACCACAAAGAATTTTGTCATTTATCAAAAGTCCAAATACACGTTCTGGCGTTCTAAAGGAATTGGCCCATGGTTTTCTCACGTGATCATCATTTCTTAATTCTAGTTACTAGTACACCACTTTGATTTTTAAAAAAATAATAATATTACATGGTAGGTAGCGATAGAAGAGATTCATTATAATAAAGAAAGTTATTTTCAAATCCAATCTACATTTATGAGAATTGAAGAATGATTCATGTGTGATTTTTTAGTAGCGGATTCAAAAAATTTATTCAGAGGTTGGAAAAATAAATTAAAGGTGTTAAATAGACGTTGATCAAATTGTGTTTTTCTGATAATTTGTTTGAGTACCTAATAAAAAGTAATTTCATGTATTGTTATGACCATAGAAAATGTCTTTCTAATTTTTTTTAGAAGTTTCTCACTAGTTAATCTAGGTTGTATATCAATTCAGATTTAAAATGGGTTGAATTAAGCGGGTTAAAATGAATTGAATTAATAAAATAAGTGGTTATTATAACATGCCATGAAACTAAATGGATTGGACGAGTTATGATTTTATGGATTGATTTTGACACCCCTACCCTTATTCATTAAGTCAACTTCTAATCTTGTATCCAAAGAATTATAAATCTATATGTAAAAAAGAAATTACCTTATATATTGTGTAATATTAACTGAAACAATTCAGATAAATACCTTGACAACTTCCTAGATCCGTCCTAATATTTTTCTACCTTTGAAAATAAAAATAAAATTTATATACGCTAAAATTACACAAAATTATATACACATCGTCATTTTCAAACTTCATTTATAAAATTACACGAGATTATTATTAGTTTTTGCAAAAAAATTCACCTATTTGGAAGGGCATGATTCAAGTGACCAACTTGATCAAATGATCAAACCACTTGCAATTTTTACAGTTCAAAAAACACTATTAGCATATGTGTGATTGATTAATTTAGCTCTCATTTTATGTGACTTTTTATTTATAAGTTTATCTCCGAAAGAATATATTTTTTATATTTAAAAAAATATATATATATTTTTTTTTAATAAAATAGATTTCATGTAATTATTCATAGCTTGTTTTAGGTTAAAAAAAAATTCCCTAAAAAAATATAACTTACAAGAAATGAGTAGCGTGGCAATTTTATTTTTTTAACAAACTGAGTATAAGATTTGGAGTTTGGTATACCAAACTTATATTTTGTAGTACTTAAGAAGCACAAGTAAAAAATTACTCCCTACGTTTCAATTTATATCACACTTTTCGAATTTCAAAACTCAAACAAGTCTATCTTTGATCGTAATTTTTTCATATATCTTTTAATTATTTTTGAATTGCCAATTACTGTGACTTATAGTACCTTTTACGTAGTTTACAAATATATAAATTTCATTTCAAAAAAATTGAAGATTCCACACGCAAATTTTCGGTCAAACTTAAATTGTTTGACTCACGAAAAACGAAAAGTGTCACATAAATTGGGACAGAGGGAGTACGTCTATACAAAAGTCAGTGTAGACCTAATGTCTAAAAACCTACTAATTACAGGGGCGTATACAAGAGGGGTCATTAGATTCACATGAACACATGTCCCTTCCCGAAATTATATATAGTAACGTTATATTTTAGAAAAAATATTTAAATATAGATGGGTGAGCCAACACTCAAAGTACCATATAATACAGTGATGATTAGGTGCACCTCTCTAAGTGAGGTTATAAATTTGAATCTTATATCTATCTTGTTTATTTTTCTTCAAAATTTTCAAGTTTGTCACATTGGAAATTCCTAATTTTTTAGCACTGCAATTATTTTAATATAATTAAACTAGGTGTGTGTGAGCGCGCGTGCGTGCGTGGGCGTGGGCGTGTAAGAATTTCAATAGATAAGAATTAATTCTAAAACTATAATTTTAACGATTTTTAGTGATAAAAACCTAAATGTCAAACCAATCAAATTTATATCTAGATCCGCTTTTTTGTAATAGTGCACCCATTATCTTGAAATCATGGATACGCCTCTGCTACGGATGCCAAAAAAATATGGATAATATTCTTGTTCTTTTTTATCTAAAGGAGGTCTTATCCATTCTATCAAGATTTACGAGGTACACTTTGTTTGAATGGTTGTTACGTATTGTTTCATAATGTATCGCATTGTATTGTATCGTACAATATTGTTTTAACGAGTATAATGTTTGTCTAGATTGTATCGTTCTCCGTCGTTACATAATGACACACATCCAAAATTTGAGTGATAAACCTACAAGAAAAGTTGGGTACGAGGTAGAACTATTATGAAAAAGGCAGGATAAAAGATGAAATATGATTATTAAATAATAAATAAAAATAAAATGAGAAGAAAGTATTAAGGTAACAACGCGATCACACAAAATCGGTCGTCACATAAAATTGATCTTTTCGTCGTTACCTAACTATGGATTTAAACGATACGATACAGTAAAATTTAAGTAACAATCAAAACAAACATTATATTTAAACTAAGAATACAATACAATACAACAGGTAACAACCATCCGAACAAGGTGTAACTTGTCTAGATAGGTCAGAAATAGAGTAAGTAGCGAAACAATTATTTTTTATAATTAGGGAGAAATCTTTCAGTTTAGTACCTACAATTTTATAGCTATTTGAAAACAAATATTATTTTTTCTTAAATAAGTTAGCTCAAACACTAGCCTAAAAATGTGATCTAATATAAAGTTAATCGAAAATTGTGATATTTTAAGTTCAAATTTCAATAATAGAAAAATAAAATTTAAAAATATTATCTAATAAGAATGCGAACTCTCAATCTGTTGCTCGCTTTGAAGGCTAAATAATGAAAATAATACATAACAATCAATCAATTAACGATAACAAAAAAATATATGATATAGTTGTGTAAATCAGCCAAGAGAGTTGATGAGCTAAGTTTTTTTGTCACCACATCAACAACACACTTTATTTACATGTGTTCTCAATTCATAATTCTTGTATTTGTACTAAAAATTTTAATACAAAATCAAAATTCAAGTAAAAGTTATTGAATTTTCGAAAGGCTTCACCCAACACCCTGAAGTCGCCCATATTCATTTATGTAAAAGTACTCCCTCAAATTTAGTTTATTTTACTCCTATACTAATACTAGATAGTAAATCAATAATATTTTATTACTTTTTTCTCATACTATCTATAGGTATTGAATAACTACATAAAATAGAACCTCCCTCCATTCATTTTTATTTTTATTTGTCACTTTTAGCATATAAAAAAATATTTTTTTTTTCATGTTTATCCTTGATAACTTCTTAATCCCCAAATTATTTTTCAATTCCTAAGATTAAACATCAAAGTAATATGATATTGTGATAAACTAATCAAATCAATTATTATTTCTAAATAAATGTGTAAAATTCAAAATGAACAAGTAAACGTGAACAAAAAGAGTAATCAAATTTAGAGTTTCAAAACATTATTAATAAAATATACATCTAATTAATTTTTTTTTTAAAAATATATCAAATCAACAAATATCATGTAATATGAGAGGAAGAGCATGTCAAATCAACAAGACCACGTAAAAGTGAGTATATGACTTAAAAGGAGTATGTCAAATCAACAAAAACCACATAGTATAAAGGGATGAAATATATCAAGATGGATTGCGGTGCAGTGATGAGATTGTTTTACTCTCCATCAAAATTTTCGAATTCAAGCCCTGAATATGAAGAAAATCATATTGAAAACGTCCCTCCCAAATGAACGAGTCATGTCAGACATGTTGGATATGGAGAAAATCATCCGAACATGATGAATATAGAGAAAATCATATTGGAAAACGTCACACCCAAATGAGTCCTGCCGAACACGATTAATATGGAGAAAAATCATATTGGAAATGTCACACTCAAATGAATCCCGCCGGACACGAAATTTAAGAATTAAAAAAAATTACTATAAAGTTTTACCAAAGAATCCTATACTCAACACAAACTCTTGTGCATGTCAGACCAAAAAAATAAAAAAATAATAAAAAACAGCTGTGCAATATAGTTACCACTAGACTGGTGGACTGAATCTCTATATAGCTAAGCTAAAAAAAGAGAGTGAAAGAAAAAGAAAACCCTCAAGTAAATGAGGTGTGCCTCCACTATGACTATCATTATTCTCTCCTGAAAAAGAAATTTCCATTAATTTTTCTTCATTCAGGTACCTCTTTTTCTCTTTCTGTTTCTTGATTTGTTAAGAATCTCAGATCTTTATGTTAAAGTTTCAATCTTTTGAGAAAAAGATTTGTGGGTATGTGAAGGAAATGGAAATGGGGGAGGGATTATAAGGGGGGTAATCGAACTCTCACTAACAAGGTGAAAGTTCTTATTGCTAATCAACTGAGTTATTAAGATTTCCCATTTTAAAAGTTTCAATCTTTTCTTGAATTGCATGTTTTTTTTAAGCTATGGAGTTAAGTGACAACAAGATTCACTATTTCTCTCTCTCTCTCTTTTTGTTTCTTGATTTGTTTGGAATTTCAGATCTTTATGTTAAAGTTTCAATCTTCTGAGAAAAAGAATGTAGGGGTAGGGGTAGGGGTAGGGAATGAGATTACGAGGTGAAAGTTCAATAGTCAACAACAACTGAGATGTTAAGATTCCCATGTTAAAGTTTCAATAGTTTCTTGAATTGCAGGGGTTTTTTTTCAGCTATGGAGTTAGGTGACAACAAGATTCTGAATGTGGGGTTGCTGTTAGTTGCTACCCTTTTGGTAGCAAAGCTCATATCTGCACTAATTATGCCCAGATCTAAGAAGCGTTTGCCTCCAGTGATCAAAGCATTGCCTATTGTTGGTGGGTTGATTCGTTTCCTTAAAGGGCCAATTGTGATGCTTAGACAGGAGTATCCAAAGCTTGGGAGTGTGTTTACTCTGAATTTGTTGAACAAGAACATCACATTCTTCATTGGTCCAGAAGTTTCTGCACATTTTTTCAAAGCCCCAGAAACAGATCTTAGCCAACAAGAGGTTTATCAGTTCAATGTGCCTACCTTTGGACCTGGTGTGGTTTTTGATGTTGATTATACAATTAGGCAGGAACAGTTCAGGTTCTTTACTGAAGCTCTCAGAGTTACTAAGTTGAAGGGCTATGTAGATCAGATGGTCACAGAAGCTGAGGTATACTAAAAAGAATATGTTATCTTTTCTTGAATTTGATTGATGACATTTAGAGTTTGTTTATTAATGTTTGCTTCAGTTTTAAGTCTTTTATTATAGTGGGCTCATGTCTCTGTGCTCTGATTGTGTTTCAAGATAATTTGACCTGTGTTACTGTAATTAAACAAGAAAATGTTTATATTGGTTGCCTTAGTTGTTAAGATAATGTTCTCAGATCTTAGAAATCTTATGTTGCTTGGACTCTCCAAAAATGTTGTCCCACTTATGTCTGGATCCTCTAAAAATCTACTAACTTTGGAGGATCCGTCGTGCACCGGTTGGCACCGGTTGGCACTTTTGAAGAGTCCGAGCAACATAGTCAGAAATCAGAAATCGTCTTCTGCTCTTGGATTTTTCATCCCCCCGGATTCATTGCTTTTCTTGTGATTGATTTTGTTTGGTAGTCACTTGTTTTATTCTTTTAAGACTTCATTCCTGCCAGATTTTGGCCTGAATTGCATGCTGCCATTTCTTACTGCAACTGCAAGATCTAAGGGCTCACGGTTTCATGCAGTTAGTATGTTTCTTTCATTTGTGTGACCACAACTTTTATCCTTCAGTTTGAGTCTTTGAGAAGAGGTGGAGATATTTGTTTAAATGAACTAGCATTTGCAACACCTTTAGTTTTGAATTAGCCCTTTTTTGAAAGGGGGGCTTCAGTTAATCATGCATGCACTCTAAGCTCCCGTTTGACCATAGATTTTGAAGTTGAAACTTGAAAATTTGAGTTATTGAAGTAATGATTTTTGGAACTTGAATTTGTGTTTGGACATGCATTTTACTTGGAATTTTTTTTGAACTTTCGTGAGAAAGCGAAATCTCTCCCAAAAACCAGCCTGGACCAGTTTTTGGAACTTGATAATGACCAAACATCAGTTGAAGATAAATTTTCAAAATTTGTGGCCAAACGGCAAATGCTAGTTAAGATGGAGAAGAAGTATAGCAGATTGCTTTTATACTGTTTGTATAATACTTATAGACCTTGAATAATTGTAATTTGATAGACTGGCTTTGTTTTTCTTCCTTTTGACAAATGCAGGAGTACTTCTCAAAATGGGGTGAGAGTGGTGAAGTAGATCTAAAGTATGAACTGGAGCATCTTATCATATTGACAGCTAGTAGATGTCTGTTGGGAGAAGAGGTCCGCAATAAACTCTTTGACGATGTGTCTGCTCTCTTCCATGACCTAGACAATGGGATGCTCCCTATCAGTGTTATCTTTCCCTACCTTCCAATTCCAGCTCATCGCCGACGTGACAATGCCCGGAAGAAGCTCGCGGAGATCTTTGCAAACATCATAAATTCTAGAAAACGTACAGGCAAGGCAGAGAATGATATGTTACAATGCTTCATTGACTCAAAGTACAAAGATGGACGGCCAACAACAGAGGGTGAGATCACAGGTCTTCTGATTGCTGCTCTTTTCGCTGGGCAGCACACCAGTTCCATCACTTCCACTTGGACAGGGTCATACCTCCTCACCAACAACAAGTACATGTCTGCTGTTGTAGATGAACAGAAGAATTTGATGAAGAAACACGGGAATAAGGTTGATCACGACATCCTTTCCGAGATGGATGTCCTCTACAGATGCATAAAGGAAGCCCTGAGACTCCATCCTCCACTGATAATGCTTCTGCGTAGTTCACATAGCGATTTCAGTGTTACAACCAGAGAAGGAAAAGAGTACGACATTCCTAAGGGACATATCGTTGCAACATCACCTGCTTTTGCAAACAGGCTGCCACATATCTTCAAGAATCCAGAAACTTATGACCCTGATAGGTTCGGTCCTGGCAGAGAAGAAGATAAGGCTTCAGGAGCATTCTCATATATTTCTTTTGGTGGAGGCAGGCATGGCTGTCTTGGAGAACCATTTGCTTATCTGCAGATTAAAGCAATATGGAGTCACTTGCTGAGAAATTTCGAGTTTGAACTGATCTCACCTTTCCCTGAAATTGACTGGAACGCTATGGTTGTCGGTGTCAAAGGTGAAGTAATGGTGAAGTACAAGCGCCGAAAGCTCTCTGCTGAATAAGCAGATAACATCTGCATGAATGTAGTAATTTAAGATCATTTATGTTGGTTTGTTAACCTTATTTCTGTTTAATGTTGACTTCTATGTTTAATGTTAGTCCTGTTTCTCTTGAAGATTGCAATGACTAAGATTATATTAGTATGATGTTTTACACTTTGTGATTTTTGTTAGTTTGTGTTTTCTTCCATTGGATTTTATCATATTCTCACTAACAACAAGTTAATTCAAACTCTGCAGGAAGTGAACTTCTGAAAAGGTTAAGTTTGCATTATATTCAGTATGCATTTCCACCATATGTTTTCCAATATATAGGGGTATATTAAGGAGGAAAACATTTTTCGGAAAATGTTTTCTTATTTCTCGTGTTTGGAGAAAACAAGTCGCATTGTCTCATATCCACTCTCACAACCACCCACTCTCACAAGTCGTAGTTTTGTGATAATATCTTTTACTTGCATACCGAACACACCCTTCGAGTTTGCATTTTTAGTCAAATTGACATGTTTTCCAATATGTAGAGTTTGCCCATTTGGTCAAAATGACAAAAGGCACCAGTAGTTAGGTGCAAACACATGCCATTGTAATTTGTGACGAGCAATAGTTGATAGTAAGGACGCAATTTTATTTCTTAATAAAACTTATCAAGTAAGCATAATATTTGACCATGACTCTAACCAAGCAATCTCCAACCCATCACTAGGGCCTTGCCATAGACCGGATATTGGTATCATCCAACTATCTCTCCCCCCGACACTTGCCAGACACATCATGTTATTCCTAAGAATCGAACTCATGACCTTAGCTTTGTTACCTACAATTATGAGGCGCCTTCCTGAGATGTCTCCCGCATGAAGCAAAGCAACTGTTTCATGTGATTACTATTTGCGAACCAAAGGTCTCCGTACGTTAGACTAGACTGTCAGTATCAAGATTACAATATGGCAAAAGAGAATTGAAAAACACCTTGTTTATCATTTGGTTATCCTATGTATGTTTTTAGTATGAAGTACTTTTGGAGAGTACCAACTTACATATAATTTATCAATTTGCAAGAATATATTTGCTAATATTAGAGCATAGGTTTACATGAATTAAACTGGAGCATGTAGTATATGCTCATCGAATAAATCAAATCTAGATACATGGGACTAAAGTACCAAGTATCACATCAACTGCTGCTAAATTCTAAGCTAGTTATAGCCAAACCAACTATAAAATGAGAAATTATCTCTATATATTATATCGATTTCAGCTTTAAGCTCGACTCATATCATCGTCACATCGGGTAAAAAATTGTCAAGAACAAGTTTTTGTAAGGACTAGTAACTTGCTACTTGTAAAGTACTTTGCATTTTTAAATAAGACAACTAACTATTAACACGAAAAGGAAATCCCAATGTTTTATGCATGATAAAATAAATCAGGAAAACAGGCACATTTGCCCTCAACAGTTCCACAGAATAAAATTTAAAGAAAATCACTTATGAGCTACGGGTGGGGAATGCTCAGTATCCTATACACTCCCAGAGATGCATTGTTGATGAGAGCAACTTGGATAATATAAGCATCACAATGGAGATAACACAAAGACGACCAAGTGAAGGAATAGTCCACGGTGGAGATACCCTGAGATGGGTAAGTGAAAGAACCAACGCGTAGGTGATGGTTAACCAGCAATGAACAAGCCTGTATGCTCGTTAGCAGTTTCCTGTACACTAAGAGATCTTTTCTTCCAAAAATATTGATACCTCCAAGTACAGTTGGTAACACCTTGTGTATGTCCATTACAACTTGTACAATATGGTCACCCAGCACTGTTGGCAACCTCTGCAGCACGTTGTCTCATCATCTCCATAACAGCAGCCCGCCGCCGAGAATCAGCTTGCTGTTGCAGCCTCCGAAGATGTTCTTTCAAATCTCTGTGTGAATGGTAATAGAGTTGCAATTTATGTTGTGAACAAGATTTAGCTGATATCAACACTGAGATTAACGAAACCAAGGGGAGATGGAAGGGGGAAGGGGGGTCAAGGGGATTGCAGCAACATTAAAAATTATTTATTTACTTCTATAATGACCTTTATTCCTATTACTACTGCTACTACCATCATCGACCTCAACCTAGTGTGGTTTGGCTTCTATGAATTCTTGGTATGCATTTGACTCCATACGGAAACATTTCATTCCAGTATTTAATAACTTGTTTATTACTATTATCAATTGTTGTTTTTAATAAGTGATTACAAATGCCCACTTGTATACGGGAGCTTCTCCCAAAATTAATAAATTATTTACCTTACAAAAGAAGTGACTGCGAACACCTATACCGGGAAGTAATAGACAACTGACCTACCACCAAGGCTCATAGCATAGTGGTATTGGTGGGAGTCTCCCACACAATAGGTGAGTGCGATTTCCACTCCATTCCCACTTCCCCTTCCCCAACCCCTAATAAAAAAAAATTAAAAGCCAACTGACCTGCATCGTGGCACATGACACTCAGATACTTTGCAAGCACGGGCATGGAGTTGAAGAAGATACCACATTTTCTTACAGAGAACACAACCTCCTGAAGCACGTATTTTACACTGTATACCATGGCGGAAAAGCCCCTTAACTTTCCGACAGTTTGGATATTGACAATGAGAAGAGCGGCACTGAGATGCGTGCACCAAAAGGTCAAGCATCTTCCTAAGCTGCAGAGTCAAATCACAAGATCATTTCAGACTTCATATGTAAGAATACAAAGAGATTAGCATAGTAAAAAGGAATGTTTTATCATATACAACCACAACCAGGGATACACGAGGTTAATGCCTAACCCTGTGATGCACTGCTTAACCTGATGATATGGAGTCACTATAGAAAGAGTTTACACTTGAAATTGACACCTTTGAACTGAGCCAAATACAAGTCTCCAGGGAGAGTTCATAAAAGTTTCTGAACAAAGTTCAGATGCTAAGAGCTTGTAGTTGTGGCACAAAAAGAATACTCACAAATGCAGATGACATGTTCATATAAGTTAATGACCTGAATAGTTTCTGTAACTTTCAGTAGAACCAGTTAGGTGGCCATTTTTGGATTTGTTTCTGTGACATTTTATCTTGCAACTTTTAGGCATGTTAGTTAGTATCTTACTAAAAAGTGGAAAGAATATCATCACATGTTCCAGAGAAGTATCAACAGTCTCCATGTAATGAAACATCTCAAAAGATATCATATTATTTCGATGGAGGATCTCCGTTGCTTCTCCGCAGCAAGTTATGTCGACTCACAAGTCTTTTGGACTAAGGTGACTTGACAGACAACTTTAGCCCAAAGGTCATGAATAGACTAGAATATCATCAATGAACACTACCAAGACCTTGTCAAGATAACAGTTCAAAAACCACGTTCATTAGATCCATGAAAGCTACCAGAGCATTCGTTAACCGGAAGGACATAACAAAAGCTCATAAAGTCCACTGAGAACTGGGAGAGCTGTTCTGAGAATATTCTCCTCTTATTTTTAACTGATGGCTTGGGGGTGGGGGGGTTGAGTGACAGAGAACAGCAAAAAACCACAACCAATATTAATGGCCAACGAAAATGCACCTGCAGAACTCGTTGTTGTCTAGCTTCTTTATTCTGAGCATCACGCTCAGCAATGGATGGGTGATGAGTTAACTTGTGAGGATGATCAACTCCATCATCCTTCTGATAGCAAGCATTACATACATCATAATCAGGGCAAGTTTCACACCGCCAACCTTGACCTGTTTCTATGTCAAGATGACAAATATTGCAAGTTGTCACAAATGCTGGTGCAGTGGGATTATGAAGGTGGTAAAGGACCATCATTGAGGAATGTTTAGCACGCCGCAGGGTATCATATTGGTAATGGTTTCCTTGACAAAGGCTCAAAAATGCCTGCCTTGTATCAAAAAATTCACTCTCAAGAATTTCATCTGGATCCTTGGTATCAGCAGGTACATCATCAATTTCAGTCTGCAAAAGTTATTCCTCAATCATCAAATTCTACAATATAGCAACACTTGCAAAACAAAACTTAAAAGAACTACTTACTGGATAAAGCATATGAATGTCCTTGTGATAGAGAGGATGCCTTTCTCTGGCTTCGAGTTTTTGCTCAACTTCATAGCACCTAAAGAATAGAAGTACAGCTAAATGTTACAAAGAAAAGACTAACATGCTAGAATAATAAGAGCTGTCATCCTCAAGCGGGCTCTCTTTCAAACTTATAAAGAATCTAGCAAAAAGAACTGCAATTGCAGATTATTTCTTCTTCTTTTTTTCCCTTTCATGCAGAGTAATTAGTGAAGTTAACTTATTAATCAAATGTGTCTCTCTTTCTTAGGAAGACCATACAATCCACATAACTTATTAAGCAGTACAGCCTAAGAAGAGATAGGAACACCAGGGAAAGTGGCCTTCTTCACAAGATACCCCTTGGATAGAAAAGTTAAGGTTATGGATCTTTGTATATGCTTTGTTTGAGCAGACCTGCATTCTGGAATCTAACCTTCTATTCAGCCAGTAAGGAGGCTTGCTAAGAAAGATTCATCTAATTTCATAGACACACTAAAAAAAAACTTAACAGCATCCCATTATAAGTCCAAAATGAGCTATTTTACAAAATTCATATCTTCTAAATACTTAGAGCATTACCACCACCTAAATGTCAAACTAGTTGGTCAAGATAAATAATTGTGTGCCTTTAGATCCTGTCTTTCTTGACTATGAATCAAGACAAAAGGTCGGATGTACTTGTTCAGGACAAGTCTACTTTTGGTCATTCTTGAAAAAATAGAATATGCATCCTCTATATCCATATTCCATTCCATGCAATTTGGGCCAAATTAAATAATGTATGCAATAATTTATCTTTTAAGACAATTAGAGAAATCTCTAAAATTCTAGATTCTCTAAATGTCACACGTATCTCTAAACTATTTTTTTCATTTAAACTTTACTAAAAATTTGTGGAAACCACGTGTATGCAAGTTGTATGCCAAAAAGAAGATAACCTACACCAAAATATGATCCTCAACAGAAGAAACCAAATCATCAACACAAATAGGTACCTTATGGGTACACCAAAAGAAACTAGAGACAAAAGACTATTTTACAGATTTACAAAGTTTTGGACAACCCCTTCAAACGTTCTATCTCTCTCTCTTTCCATATAACCACATAATGACTAAATGAGCAACACTCCAAGACCTTGAACTTCTCTTCCCCTTCCTGAAGGCCCAACTATGGAACACCTTCTTCATTGTGCTCGACATCATCCATAGCAATCCAAACCAATCAAGGACCACCCGTCCACAATCGCTTAGCTGCTTGACAATGCAAAAGGCGATTGATCAACCTCTTCCTCAGATTTTCTGCTGTCAAAATCCCCCCCCCCCCCCCCCCCAATTGCCACTGTCACTGTCCACATTCATATAGCAAATTGACAATACAAAAGGAGATGATCCACCTCTTCGCTCGAACCTCTGCGCATAAAGCACCAACATAGGTGATCCTCCTCTTCCTTAGATTTTCTGTAGTCAAAATCACTTCCCTCGTTACCAACCACACAAAGAAGTAAAGCTTCCTATGCACCATGGGAAGTCAAACAGGAAATGTTGATCCATCTCTCTCAGTAGTAACCTCTCATAATAAGATTTGACAATGAGCAAATCATCTCTATTCTCTTGCCATCTTCATACGTTGAATGCAACATGTGGTGTGTTCTCCCTGTACAAAAGTTCAACCAAGCTAGTTATTCCTCAATCTCCCAGTCCAGTGGGTTCTTCCTAAATCTCAAATTCCAGTGAACTTCCCTCATGAATCATACGAATTTGTTGGATAGTCGGCTCTCTTTTCCAAGAAACTATATATATATATATGTTGGGAAGCACTTCCCTCAATCAATTCTCTCCATACTACATGTGCTCCCAAGATCTAACCCTGCTTCCGTTTCCCACCCTAAATGAAAATATTCCACTGAATTCTTCTCATCCCTTCATAATATACCCATCCATAAGTTGCACCCAAACGGGACTGAGATGTTTCTAGTCCTTCATCCCCCTTCCATCATACCACATTTTTCAGCAACCACCCCTCCATCCCATATCTCCAAATCCACTTCCCTGGCAGAACTCTGTTGAAAACATTCAGATTTTTTACTCCAACTCTACCCCCATTCCTTTGGAGATGTAACAACTCTCTGGTTCACAAAATGGAACTTCTTTATATCCTCCGTTGTATTCCATAGGAAGTTCCGTAAAAGTCTTTCCGGTCTATGTATCACGCTACCAGGAGCATGCGGAAGTGAAGACATAGAACAGCACCCCATTCACTTCTAACCCAACTAACATTACTCTAGAGAGATACCGAACCAGATGTAAGTGTACAAACGACTAAACATTAACATCACTTAGTAAATATCCTCTATATAAATCCTTTACTCCATCCCATTTTCCATGTGAACCTTAGATCAATCTCATCTCCTTTTTAACACCTTCAATCATCATAATACCTATGTATGAGATGGAAAAACCATCTTAGATGACCTTCCCTCATTTTATCCTGTATGTGTAACTCACAACTTTTGCCAGATGAGACTATATCTAATCTGACTTACACTCAACATTTTTTTTTTTACAGTTTCATTTCTTTTTTTATATGTAGTCCTCCCCTGCTAAATGTCAACCTACCTCCTTTATTCGTACATGGGGACAGCTGTTTGGAGTTTAGATGTCGCTATTGTTTCCAATAAATGTGTGGAAAATCACCTATTGGGCATCAGCTGATTGTGCAATGCGCAGCATGCACAAATGGGAAACTATATTGCAAAGATTAGCAAGTTCATGATCGAGAATGAGTGGTCTAGTAAGGTTTGTCCTGCTTTGAGAAGACTATCATTTATGTTTAGTTCACAACCAGTGAAACTAAAAATGTTGTACCTTAGACAGCTCTGTTTCTGGAGCAAAAAGAAATGATGGATAATGCTGATTGCTTATTTGATTTTTGACATCCTCTACATTAACTTTTCTTTCTCAATTTCAACATTGTACATTTGTACTGTGGTCTGTGTGTTCTACCCTTGTTTACCTTACTTCAGCATCACAGGGTGCCTTTTAACATTACAAAGAAAAATTTGAACCCCAAGGTTTTGGCAATTTTGGTTCATGAATATATAGCTAAGTGGTCACTTATAAATTAAGTCCCTTTGGATAATCAATCAGAAGACAGACAATGACTTTGTTAAACAAGAAAAAAGACACTCCTGAGTACTTTTTGTCTAGCTCGTCTTTTCTCTGTTCCCATTTCAGATGAGAAGAAGATTACTTGTAGTTGATTCACTTTCAAGTGTGTAATAAGCACGACTCTTATTAGAAAAGTTTTACAACTCTTATAAATGAAATGAGAGAGGCAAGACTCATACTTGTCGCAAAGCTGAAAGTTCTTGCATTGTTTGCATACCCAACGATTACCGGATACCATCAGAATACAGCAATGAGTACACGCATGCTGCAAATGGACCATAATAAAATCTTCCTTCATTGGAGAAATAGTTTCACCAAGCTGCGACAAGTAGAAATTTGTGAGGACACAAAAGAATGTATACATAAAAGGAGGAGGTTGATAGTCCATCAGCTTGAAACAAAATAATTTTACAAATAGTCAGTGCTTGATAAGAGAGTAGCAATATATTCCAGAGGAGTATCTACAGAGGAAAAATACTAAATAGTTTAAATAGTTCAAAAGGCTGCAAGCCACAAACGTGATGTATCTTTTGATGAATGCACAACACATATTAACAGCAAATCAGTCAACAAACATTCGTAGAGGAAGTAGAAAGAAGGTTAGGAGTAAATAAAGTGTTTAAAGGCTAAAATTACTTTGTGCATTAGAAGTAGATAATTAGATGCATTTCCAGAATGATCAGATTAATAAAGATGTCTAGAGGATAAAATTACTTTGTGCATTAGAAGTATATCCTTAGTTGCATTTCCAGAAAGATCAGATTGACCAGATGCTTTAAGAGCTCTTTTTGATATGGTCTTCTTCATAGCCCCCTTCTTATGATGTTTCCTCCCATCTTCTTCTTGTTGAAGTTGAAAAATCATATCCTCTGCTGCACCAGGCCAATAGTCTCCATCAAAATAGGGCAGGCGAGCTGCAGTGATTTTAGCTTTACATTCTCCCGAGGTGGTGAAGAAGTGGTCAAATAAATTTGTGAGATCCACAACAATCTTTTCCTTCACAGCTTTTCTTAACATTGATAAATACCTGAATATAAGAAAGTGAACTAGTCAAGAACATATACCCAAAGAGAACAACATTAACTCACCATATTAGAAGTTCATCAAAACAGATACCCAAGGATTCGATGAGACTGAAGGACACATTCTAAAAGAATAACATGTCAAAAAATTATTAAGCTCACCACTCTCTGAGTTTGTCAGATTTTGGGGTTTTCTGGATTTCTGGGTGGCAATATAATATATAATCTTCACCCTTCAGTGGAGGACAAGCCCATATATAGCAACTTGAGAAACCACGCTTTTTGCAATATTCTAAATATCCAATCTGGAATGATCAAAATATAATAAGAAAACTCTAAAAAAACAGTAATACAGATAAAGAAATCAACAAAAAAAAATGATGGCAGAAGAAGATCACCAAAATTTCATGGTACACATATGTTCGAAGAGCCTCGCCAGATGCAGCTTTGATCTCAGGCCTGAAATATTTGACAGAATCTAGATACGAGAGATAAACACGGCGATGATTTGGTTGTGCGCATTCAGATCCAAATTCCTGAACATACATGCCAAAGAGGCACACTTCTACACCCTCAATTTTCTGAAATAATAATAGCACCTGAAGGATGCAACTTATTAGTCAGCACTCAAACCCTGATCACCTAATTGCAAGAGAAATGAGCTAAGAAATGACAGACAGAGATCTTATGACCAAATACTTGACCTAGCATCCTAAGACAATATAATAGTGTAACAGTTGCACAGAATTTATCTAGCCGATCTCAACTAGCTGATCGATTTGTTGCATGTATCAAAGAATAATGAAAAGAATTAGTCCACCATTTTATTCCCAAGACAACCATACCAAAATTAAGCTCCCAATCCAATTATTTACTTACTTCACTGATGTTTAGGCTTCCCCCAAATAATCTCTTCACAACAGAGGTGGAGCTATTACAAAGTTCAAGGGTATTGAGGCAAAATTCAGGTCAGGGAAAAATGAACAAATATGGAGGGAACCAATATAATTTTTTTACCTGTATAAGGCTCTCATCAAATGCACATCAGGAACACATAATGAGGCACACGTTAGTGACGTTACAGAGATGTCTCTCGTACCAATGATTTATCAAAAACAATGCCTCACAAACCAATAATCTGATCTACTTTAAACGTAAGAATATCCGGTATTAACACATTTCAATTTCACTCTAACCATTGCACCAAAAATATCAACAATTATGTGACGACTGGATAGCATTTCAGAGAAACTAGTTACAAAAGTTACTTAAAAATATTTAGTGCAAAAGAGATATGTTTCGATGACTGTTATTGCAAAACAATTGTGTTAGGTAAGATGTTTTCTGAACTCATTAAACTAGAAGTATAACCAACTATTATATAAACTTTCAACCAAACCCCTTATTGTATCTGAATGCTATACTATTATCCTTGAAAACATGCATTCATTTAATACAAAAGCATTTACTATTTCTATATAAATATAAAAAAATATACTTTAAAAAACAGAGTGAATAATAATTACATTTTGAAGAAAATAAAATAAGATTAGATTAATTCTAAAATATCATAACATAGTTGTATGATTGAGAAATATGAAGTTGGAACAAAAATAACTCACGAAAAAGGATCTCAAAGTATAATCTAAAAGAATGTGGCTATCGTAGAGACAAGTTTGGCTTGCTTTGGTTTGTTTCAAACAACAAAGACATCCAAAACTTTAATCTTTGTTTAATTCTGTTTTCACAACCAAACAACTCTCTTTTGTAGTAATCAAAAGAAGGGTCAAAGTGTACCTTTGATTTATATGGGAACTCCAGCGGATAGTTCTCTTCTTGAAAGACCTCAAGAAACCTTGATTTCACTTCTAACTTTTTGTCTACTGATGACACAACTCTTACAACAAGCCCTTCAGCACCGGGAACCTGGAAATAAAAAACATATGCAGAAGGTTAACTAAACATACATAAGTGAACAATTGCTGACGAACATATCAATAAACAGAACTTGGAAGAAACACCCGAACAAGACATCTTTTCAAAGAGGAAACAAATTTCTATATTTTATTAGGACAATTTTTAAGCAATTGAGAGGGTGCAATCCACAAGCTAATTTATATCCCTACCCAGGATATGAATCAAAGCTAATATTTGTCACAGTTCTTAATATTCTCTAAGATGAATGCCACATGAGGTTATCCAACTCTCTAAAGGAAAGCATAAAACTGCAAAATGTGAGGACAAGATATTTTACTCTTTTTTTCTGAAAAAGGAAGAGCAGATATATTACTTATGTCACTGTTCTTTAGAAGGCTGAAGCTGTTCCACGGTCTGGACTTGAGCATAAGCAACTATTCTGGTCAAAGTAGTGAATGCAGCATCCACCATAAAGACCAGTGTGAGTTTTATGATGTTTAGAATGCCAATATTTACTATAGCATGACTTAGAACTGTTTTGGACTCTATTATATTGGGGAGGGTACTGCCTTGATGATGACTATCAATCAAAACTATATGCCCATTTACGTATCACAACAATGGATTTGGTGGCCACTAGTATCAATGTATCATTCTCTTATGTTAAACAACAAACCTTTAACATGCTGGCTGTAGTGTTCAAAATGCAAGACAATTGACTTACCTCATCATAACTTTTTCCTTCACGTTCTGCTCTTTTTTGTCTATCATCCTTCAAAACCTTATCTAATCGAACCTCAATATGATCACTGAGACATGTGCGAGGCAGATCTTTGGCTCCAAGAACAGCACTCTGTGGTAAGGGCTTACGCTCACCTCTTTCAACCTCTATAATATAACAATTGGGACAGGTATACTCAGCTTGCCCACCATCATTCCTCCTACCATTGAACAATGCACAAATCTGATGTTGCCAAGCTTCACACTTATCACATTGAACCCACTGCACAAAACAGTAACTTTTATTTTGACAAAACAATAAAACTATTCAAAATTCAGAACAATGAATAGAACATTGTGAGCAGCTGAAAAAAAAGTGTAGAGAAGGATTTTTCAATTAGTTTCTTCAAAACTGAGATCTTCTGAAGTAAATTCCAAAAGGTAAGACAAATACCCATTCTTCAGTTTCCTCGTCATTTTTCTTTTTCTCCATCCTCGCCTTCGGAATAGTGGTCCCATCAACATTAATGGTGTCTCCACGAGCCTCATTATAGCATGGAATGCAAAAGTAGTGTCTAGTATCACCAGTTCCAATGGTATAATACATTGCATTTCGTTTAATACGAGCACCACATGGAGTACAATATATAGGTGGAGGTTCAAAATTTAGCTTCTCAACTGCACATAATTGACATGAATTTTCACTCATGGAATGTTCCATTGCTTGATTTTTTTCTGCTTTTGCTTTGGTCTGTCAAGTAAAAAAGAAATCAAAATCTCACTCCTTGAAATGATAATGTATACCAATCAGAAAATCAAATAAAAAAATGTCGGTAGAATATATGCCACAGATACTCATAATGCTGCAATGTTCTCTACCACATACTGATGAAAGGTAAAACTAAAATTTAGGCTTTAAATGTCTTTTAAAACATCATCACCAACTCATTTTAAAACACAGATAAAAGTGGCAGTAAATGTGTATGCTAGACAACTAACAATAGCATTCAAGACAGACCTGGCCAACCCATCGCCTCAGACCAATAATGTGTTCTCGGACTTGCTCTGGGGTGAACAATTCAGTCATTGATACACCCTTTATTGTAGGCTTCCCAGACTTAGATCCACTGGTGCTTTCAGAGGGTGCTGACGTATTTTCCTGTTTAGGCTGATCAATGTCCTTTTCAGTCTTAACATTTTCCTGTTTCACAAGACAAGCTGCATTACTTGATACAACAGAATCACCATCAGGCTTTCGAATGCAGGTACCATCCAAATTGTCATTTCGTATGTCAACACTCCTGGGACTGACTAGCACAGCCTTAGCAGGAATTTCCATCATTACATCAGTGACTTCAGATTTCATTGCCACAGCATTGCCTTGCTGCTCAATGAGCTGGGCATTTTGGGTAACATGAGACTCGCTGGCGGTAACTGACATAAAACAATTTTCAGTTTCCACGATAAGAGACTGAGAAGGTTGCTCAATCTTCGGCCGCTTAACAGAAAACTGTAAATCTTCTGTTTGAACTGGCACCGAACCCTGCTTGGCAGTCAACCTGGAAGCAATTTCACCGGCACCATAGGATCTACAAGTACCATTAGCAGAATTTGGCATATCAGAATTGCAGCCAGGACGAGCAATTTTCTGTTGTGCCCGTACAAATTTCCTGACAGGAATGCAAACAGGACAGTTTAGATCTCTGCAACGTCTATAGTGATTAATTAAGTCTCTTGTTGCAGGGCAACGAGGATATTGACACTCAAAGGTGCTGCATCGTTCCATATGCTTCACAAGTTTTTGAGCTTTTATGCAATTCTTCTCTGCACATTTCCCTTCAGGAGCAGAACATCCACGTGCATGAGTCAAAAACAATAGCCACTTCTGCTGATTGAAATACTGTCGTTCACGAGGAAGGTGATTAAATCTGTAGATGGAGCTGCTTGCGTTATTGGTGGCAACTGCTCTATTACCAACAGGTTGACCGATCGGTGATCTCTCAGTGCATAAATTATTTGGATAAGCTTCCTCCTTCCTGGAAGTTCTCAGACACAACTCCTCTTGCACATTTTGCTTATCTGAGAAGCTACCCGGTATTTGACTCCCATCTTGCGACTTGGAATACCATTGACCCTGAAATACTGCATCTGAATGAACCCCATTAGAGAAAAAGCTGAAATGACTCTAAGAATCAGTAACAAACTGTTGTGAATGCATTTGTTCTGAAGGCTGAGACACTGAAAAACAGATATCCTGATAACTAGACGAAGGAGGGAGCAACTGAGTACCTTTAGAATGGTCTTCAATAGAATTTGGCTGAAACTGATCTATATCAGAGAACTGAAATTGCTCTGCATTGACCCGGGAATGTTGAGCTTCACCATGATTTCCAGGCTCAGACTTTACCTGAATACCAAGATCAGAAGGTAGTTGAGCTTGAGCAAAAGCATTGCTCCTTGACAAAGTTTGGTGCTGCTGATTTTGCAGCTTCTGTTGGGGTTGAGATTGAACAAGTTGATGTTGCTCCTGGAACTGCTGGGGAGGCTGTTGACAATGTTGATGCTGATAGGAAGATAAATGGTTATCTCCCAGTGAATGCTGGGACTGATAGTTCATCTTCGTTGACTGATCAACTGGTTGAACCTTTACATTTGGCATTTGCCCAGAGGCAGTCAAGTTTGACTGATTGGTAATCAACGGAGAGTTTGTTCTGGACATGGACTGTAAGGCTACAGCACCTGGTTTTTGATTATTCATGACCATTCCCACAGAAGAAACAGGAAGACACAAGTTTCCAGACCCTGAAGTATCTGCATGACTGATACCATATCTATCACCTGTCCAAAAAAAAAAAAAAATTTAAAAACTTCTCATATATAATTTGAAGCTTGAAACAATCAGACTGCAGGAGTTATTTTATCGGCACTTGTTGAAAGTGGGAGCACCTTGCATTAATGGTTGATGCTGTTGATCAAAATGCTGCGGCAATGACTTTGGGGAGTTCCCATACGTGGTTGCTGATATATATCCCTCAGATGCTGAACCATTCACCAAGTGCAAATTGTTTCCAATCATTCCAAGTCCCCCTCCATTCAGAGGCCCAGTTGACTGTCCATAGGATCTATTCTGAAATCCTGACCTGATTCCACCACCCACATGGCTGCCAACTGTATGCAGTATACGGCTGTTTTGAGCAGCAACATGCTGCTTTTGTTGCAGAGGCTGTGAAACATTCGTGGAATCAACACTAGGAAGTGCAGCAATACTACTGGTTGAGTCCAAACTCAGGGAAGACTGTGCGCTAGTGTTGCTATTCAAATTAGCACCACCACTGGCATTAAACCCAGGAGTGGGGATCATTTGGCTTGTCATTCTTTGCCCACTCATTGATGGTACCAAATTATTCCCACCCGAACTGACCAAGAAATTGGAAGTTGGCTGTTGATATCCATTTGTCAAACACCCTGCAAGGATAAGTACAAAGTGAAATAAATCCTTAAATAACCTAGAAAATAATAATACCATCAGCAGAACTAAAAGAAAAGCAAATGTACCACTGGAAGACACATTAGCCATTGGCAAGAAGCTTCCAGTAGAGGATGCAATGGTACTCCCAGCAGCCATGGAACTGTCAACAGATGATGTTCCAATCAGGGCTGAATTCGCACTTTGTGTCATGCCTGGGGTTGGTATCATTGTACCAATGGAGCCAGAAGAATTAACACGAGGGAATCGCTGGTTCTGGTTGTTCATCCGAAGGCTTTTAATCAGGACATGTAACCGGTTCTCCAAAGTTGTTGGATTCAAATACTCCTCCTAATAACATGACAAGGAGCTAAGTCAACAAGCAAAATAAATAGAATGTATTTTTATCATAATACTTTCTAGGAGTCTTTTAGCTTTATTAGAGATTCTTATGCTAGTAGGAAATATAGAGAACTTCTAGTACTTCCATTTTTATTGTTGTTTTTGTATAATGTTGGCCTGAGATGAATTCAAATGGGGAATATCGTCAGTAGGATTCATATAGCCAACCCCAACGTGTTTGGGACTGAGGTGTTGTTATCGTTGTCATCGTCTTTTCATCATAGTAGAAAGCCGTAAACAACTACATAAAGAACAGAACTGAATTAGCAAACCTTTGATGAAGCACTTTTAAACAAGCCCTCCTCCAAGCGTTTAACTATATCCATAACCTTCTTTGGAGGTTTCTCATGGGCTTGCTGCCGCTGCATTAGATACTCGTAGCTGAAAAGCAGCAATGTTTCAATACTCTCATCAGTTCTCACCATCATAAAACTTATTAGAATTGCAGTACAATCAATTTCATAAATAGTGGTTAAAAGATTCCAAGTGGATTTAGAAGAAAAATGAACAACACAGACAAGCATCTGTTGGGATAAGCTTAGCAGAGGAAACATGAAATTAATGAACATTTAGGCAGAAAATAAAACTATTTACTTGGCTCACAGAATATCCAGCCACTAAATGAATCATGGAGTCATTAAAAGCACACAAATAATGTAAGAAAATAAAAGCTCTGTACTTTGGCACACAGAAAATAGTCAAATACCTGCCTACCAAATTATACACTTCTTCATGTTATCAGCCAATAATTGGGAAAAATAAAAAAACAAACTGATCAATGGTAGCCCACGAATTGAATAAAATAAATACACACCAAAATGGACTGACCATACCATCAGCACAGTAAACATAAATTTACATGCATTCTAAAAGGGCTAGAACCTCCCAAAATCCATGAATCAACATAGTATATCCCATGCAATCAGAAAAGCAGATAGCACTCTCTGCAAACTTAAGCAGTTCATGAACAGTGCCTCAACGTTCTCTCCTTCATCCTTCTTTCATTGTAGTATTTAAATAGGAAAACCAATATTCTACCTATTACTTGTCCACTTTTAAATTGACACACCTATTAAGAAAACAATGATTGACGTAGTGAATTTACCATTTTACCCCTATTAATTATGAAGTGGATGAATTAATAACTTAATATTTTCAAGAAGTTCAGCCTTTTGCAAAGTAATTAATTGAGGGTATAATAGGTAAAAAAAAATTGTCCTTTCTTGATTTGTCAAAATGGACAAGTAATTAGGGACAACTAAAAAAGGAAAAGTGGACAAGTAATTAGGAAGTAGGAACAGAGCGAGTATTCACCCTAGAAGGATCTCACAATCAACAATTAAATTTTTACACTAACCTAGGCACCTCTCAAAATGTAAGCCAGAAGAGAGTCATAGGAGGAGCCAAGCAAAAGAATAAGTTACATATCAATCAAACAATTAATGATTCCTCCTCTGTCTTCCACTCTACTCGGTCACATTTCATTCAAATAATAAATAAATTGGCTTAAAAGGATGTTCTAAATCTAGAAAGCTAAGTTGCTCGGACTCGGGTGCGAGTGTTTGACACGGGTGTGGATCCACATGTCGAATCATTCATGATCTATTTTTTAAGATTCGGGGATATGGATCTAGATACGGATACGGGGACTCGGCAAAAAAAACCTAAAATCTAAAATTATACATAAATATGAGACATTATGGAAACTTACAATGTACCATCGAATGGATCTGGTCTAATTTTGATTAAATAATACTCTAATTTAAATAGAAACTATTTTTCTTTTTCTTTTTTTTAAATGGTAATTGTTTCTATTTTTGTAGAACAGTACATAGGTTGTACTGAAACCCGTATTTACATAAGGAACTCTAATAATATCGACCTATCCCTATATTCCTATAATGAGTCTTAAGACATCAATGATAGAGACGGTATCATTAAAGTAAATTTGATTACACCAAAAACACAGAGTCAAAATGCAATCCAATTTGAATCGAAACTATTTTTCATTTAAATGATACTCTAATTTTGATTTTATTTTTGATAAGAGGACTCCAAGGGACCTGGTCTCACTCATGTTATGGACCATTATCCATGTCCAAATATTCAGCCAAATTTAGCCCAACATTTTCAAAATCAAATCTGGCCCAAAACCATGACCGACCGACCCACACCCTATTTCTCCAAACCCCCATGTTGCCCCCTTCTCCAATCACACATAGAATGAAGCAGCCAAAGAAACAAAACGAATGTGTGCTTAGCACGAGAGCTTTGGTACCACGCGAAGATTCTAGAAACTCCTCCACGGTACATTTCTCTAATTTATCAGGAAAAATCCTTCGAAGGACACAAAGGACTAGTATAAATCACTATGTAGCAGAAAAATTGAAGGTATTTGTTTCCGATCTATTCAAATCTTTACTTTGAGATATCAAAATTTCAATTTTCTTCTCTGAATTGTTGGTCAACACACCCGATCTTGTTTGACCGGATCCGACACAGATCCCACACCCTTACCCGTGTCAGTGTCGTGTCGAAACAGGTGCGGCACTGAATTTGCCAAGTCCGAGTAACTTAGCTAGAAAGTTTTCTAACTATCACCTATCAAAAAAAGAAGGTTCTCTAAGTATCATAGTCTGACTGAATGTCAAATGCCGAGGAATCAACATGATTTGTCACTATTGAGAGGCAATACATGGAAAACCCTAGGCAAACAAATGAACAAGATGCTACACTCTTCACTTTTAGTGTCGCACCCGTGTCGACACGACATAGGTGTGGGATCCGTGTCCGATTTGGTCAACCAATTTTGGGTACTTTGACCAAAATTGACGGGGAAAGTCTTGATAATTTAATGATTTCTATAATTAATACAAAAGCTAAGATGAAATTGAAGAAAATGGAATAGCTTTTATATAGAAATTTCTATGTCACTCCTTTTTTTTTAATCTCCTTGTAGGATTCTCCTCAAGTACTCCACAAAATATCTCATAATTTAGGTTTTATAACTCTATTTTTAGATATTTTAATTATTTTTAGGCAAATCCCCGCACCCGTATCCATACATGGATCTATATCCCCAACTCTTAAAAATTAGATCATGAAGGATATGACCTCTAGATCCGCACCCGCATTGGACACCCGCACTCGAGTCCGAGCAACTTAGCTACACAGTTTATAGAACATACAATTTTCATATGACCTCTTGACATATTCTACAATAAAACAATATTTTCTTCTGAAGGTGAAGAAAAGCTAGTTATACGATATGGCTCATAAACTTTGACAAACTAGTCTTCACAATATTAATAAGTTGGTCACTGACGGCTTGCTACTTTAGTTTATCTACACCATCCAACTCTCACACCCCTCCCTGCCAAAGGCAACAGAATAATGGAAGGAAGAAAACACCTTGGAGACATTTTAATGGATGCAAAGAACATACTTTCTTACATCTTATTTGATATAAAAATCCGAGCTTTCGAGAAATCAGGCTCCATATTTGGCACATTACTATGGACAACCGGATTTTGCATCTGCATAGAGAAAGGATTTCCACTCTGCTGGGGTAGCCCAGGAAGAGAAGTGCCACTTTGATTTGGAACCTGCCCTGAGATCTGCCCGGACATATGCTGCAAATTCATTTTTATCTTGTATCCTTCCAAAAAACATGTACTTCATAGCACAGACTATAAGCATTCCATCAAATAGATGAGAATCCCACACTTTCTCAGCTGGGTGGGCATATATTCATCAAACCATTTTGCCGTGAAATAAGTTTACAGTATCTGTAATACTGCAGTCAAAACAATACCAGGAAATATGTTAAAGAGTGGTTTGCCTGATTGATCATTGCATATATAAGTACATGAGGTAACAAGACAATCCAAAAACCATAATACACTAGTACACATTGAATCTATATCAGTTGTGGTCACTGTCCGAAAGGAGCTTGCTAATTAGACAAAATCAATGTGAAAAAACCTTAAGAAGAAAAGACTGTCGGAATAAAATGATACAGCAAAAGAATGACACTAGCGACGAATATTGAATTCTCGACTCTACATTAAAAAACTGAGTGGTTTTTTCTCCTCAATTCAGTTCGGAAAAGAAATATATAGGTATAACAACAACGTACATTCTAATCTAATTCCACTTGCATTTTCAGACCCATGGATCAACAAATACACTCATCTATTAATAAAGCTAATATTACACTCCCCAAAATCCACTTGACTGAGTTCCTAACAATTCCAGCTTGACCTCAACCAGACACCAAAATGAAAAGAAGAAGGGAGCAAGCTCCACCAACTAAAGACATGTTAAACCATTTTATTTTATATATCAACCAATTTTCAAGGTTTAGAAATTAACAAATTACATTCTTTTCTGATTACACTGCATTTTCAGACTCATTGATCAACAAACTACACTCATCAATTCCGTGAAGCTAATATTACAATCCCTTACTTGATTAGGTTCCTAACATTTCCAGCTTGACCTCAGCCATACCCCAAAAAGAAAAGAACACTGGAACAAGCTCCACCAATTAACAACAAAAAAAACATACCCATTGAAATCCCACAAGTGGGATTTCGAGAGGATAGAGCTTACCTCAACCTTACCCTACCTCAAGGAAGTTAAGAGTTATGTTTCCGAAGTACCCTTGGTTCGAGTACAGCTATCTCCACCAACTAAAGATATGCTAAATCATTCTATTTTTATACATTAAAACCATTTTTTAAGTAAAACCAATACCTGAACAGACAAAAAACGCGAGTTTCTCAGTAAGGATACCAAAAGCCCTAATTTTTCCCAGCTAAAATCAGCTTTTGTATGAACAATAAAAACAACCAAACTACAACATGAGCATAAATCCAAACGCAACCACATATTATTAGCATTTTCAATTACATTACGACAATTCAGATACCGAATCTTCGAAATTCATAAAACATTACCAAATATTCGCTGTAATTCACCAACGTTCGATTGCAGCCGCCTCTAGCACAGAAAAGAATAAAATTAATCAAAATTAACGAGCCGTAGAGATCGACGACGACAGTAGATGCTTCGACGGAGGTGGAGATGACGGCGGCGGCGGTGGAGGTAGGCTGACGGTAGTTCCGATGAGGTAGATGCCGATAACCAAAAGAGACTTAAGAATCGGGAGACGATAGAGTCAAAGGGTCGAATTTGGAAAGCTTCGGGTACGGAAGACTCATATATATCAGGGGTAGAAGAGTAATTTGACACATGACAATTTTTTCCTCTTTTATCATTTTTTTTATGAACAATTACTTCATCCTTAACCTATAAGTTAATTCGTGATCTCGAAGTCAAATTCTTTTAATACATCTTTTTAAGGCGGATAACAACTCTGTTAATGTACTAATGTTTTTAATTGAGATTTAATACAAATTATTCGTATTTAATTTTCTATTCTTAGTAATAATTACATTATATGTGCATCAATAAATGTATAATATACATAAATGTATAATATACATCATAACTTAAAAGGAAAAAATAAAATAAAACCCTACACTAATCTGTCTTATGTTCTCCGCCTCACCTTCGTTCATCTTCTCTATAACCACTCGCCCTTTCACTCTAAATTACCTTTTTTGAAATCTTAGATTCAATTCTTTTAGATTATTTACAACAAGTGTTAATACTATTTAATTAATATTTTTTAAAAACGAATTTCAGATCCAAGCACAATAGTATAAAATTATAAATGAGGTTCTTTGAATTTTACAAAAAATAATTATCCATTTTCGATAATTTTTCCTTACCATCAAAGGAAATCTTTTGCAAAGTTACTTTAACTTTAAAAAAATGCACCAATTTTTCATTATTCTATTATTGTATCTACACTAAATCTTTCTTCTTGAAATTAAAAAAATAATTGATAAAATTATATTTATATATCCAATTTCATATTATTATTTTTCCTAGTCCTCCATATAAATGACGATGATGGTTTTTTTTATCATCTCGAGACTCGCTATGTTAATCAGAAAACTATTAAAATTCAACACCCACACCCATACATAGTCAAACACAATATAATAACAAAGTAAGAACGTACCTTCAGACACAATTTTTCCAAGTATTGTGGAGAATCGTCTTCCCCTTGCACAAATTTTAATAATAAAGTGATAAAGACAAAACCCTAAGAATCCTCTAACATAAACTTATCACAATATCTTTCGGATTGACGTAGTTACGACGTATTCTATATTATATAAACCAACAAGAAAAGGACTAACACGCAATACCTAATTGTACAACATGTTGTCTGGATTGTACTTTTATTTAGGCTTTGACAATTGTACTTTATAGCCAACAAGTTCACATAGCCATTACTCACTCCTCCCACACCTTAACCAAAATTTTCTTTGAAGTTTGTCTTCTTTGGAGAAGCTCTCCGTAAGTTCACTCGAAAGTCATGGTTAGTCCCTTACTTTTTCTATTTTTGCAAGCTTTGCTTTATACAACTATCTCCTTTATTTGAATTGTCTCATTTAAGCTTCTCCATAGGGTTCCTCTGGATAGATTTTTCTATTTTAGTTTTGCATGTGTTTAAACTAGAATTTTCACGATTTTGATGGACAGTCTCAGCTACTTAGGGGCCGTTTGGTTACTGGTTAGAGTTATGCATGTATTAGTTATGTAGGGTTTAGTTATGTAGGTATTAGTTATGCAGGGTTTAGTTATGCAGGGTTTAGTTATGCAGAGTTTAGTTATGCGGGTATTAGTTATGCGAATATTAGTTATGTAGGTGTTATTTAGTTACGTAAAGATTACATTACATGAATTATTAACTATGATTTTAATATAAATTAATATATATTATTTACAAATAAAATAAGTAAGCAAATAGTATAAATTCTCCCTTAAAAAAATAAAGAAAGGATTTTCTCTATACTTAACTAGGAATTCTGTGTTTTTTCTCTCTTTGATTTTTAATGTTTAAAGCTTATAAAAATAAAATACTATTAATATATTTCAAGTACATTATACTATCCTATTTTATATAATGTAAATTTCTATCAATATGATGCATGTGTTGTTTGTACATTTTTAGTATACCAAATATATAAATTATATAAAAAATCACATTCTAAATAAAAAGTTAATACATAATAATTAAATATGTGGATAAATTTAGTAATATATAATGTGAATATACGATTAGCACATGCGCTATCAAAATTATACATTCCTATTCATAATATTAATAAATATTTATATTTTGATTTTAAATGAAAACAAATAAAAGTCGTTTGTATACAAAAAGAAATAAGAAACAAAAATAGTTACGTTGGGAAAATAGAATAGTTACGTAAAGTTTTCAATAAAAAAGATTTAAAAATAAATTAATAGGGATAAATGTGTAACTTATCTTTTTAATACATGTATAACTAATACCCACATAACTTATTCCACCTTCCACCCTACATAACTTATACATAGATTCCTTCATAAGTTATGTAGATATTAATTATGTAGGATTACAAAAAACACAACCAAACACCGTATAAAATTAATACATGAATAACTTTTATACAATATTTAAAACTTATCAACCAAACATAGTATAAGTCATGTTGACTTTTCAACCTAATAAAAACCTTTTACCAAACATAGTAAAACCAATACAATATTTTATACATGAATAACATGCCCTCTTATATCGTAACCAAACAGCTCCTTAGTGTATTATTTCTTAGTTTTAGGTTTGGATCTAATTTTTCGATGATATTTTATTTTTTAAGTATTTTATTTTCGTAGTGCCCACATCTTCAAAAAAATTGTGACGCTTTTCTTAGATGTTGTATATCTTTGTTTTTTTTTTCATTTATTCATTTGTTGGTTCCTAATTTGTTCACTGGTAAGCAGGGGCGGAGGTAGCATATAATGAGGGGTTCATTCGAATTCTTTCGGTGAAAAATATTATTATTTATACATGATTAAAATTATTTTTTTAGATATGTATAATAGATGTCGAACTCCCTTTCACTAGTTCGTGTGTTACAATGTTGTACATCCAAAGTGTTTGATGATATGTCCGAGTCAACTAAATAATTTATTGTATTTTTATTTTCACAGGTGTTCGTCAAGATTCTTATTAATAAGGTACAATATTTACTATTATTGAGCTGTATTTGTGATCAATATATGTGTGGTATTGTTTTTATGACTCCCCAATGCTTATATGTTTTTGTAGAAATCTCGATCCCCTAGAGGATAATAAGAGTGTGAAATCAAATGGTGTGACGCTTATTCTTTGGATGATTTGGTGTACTGAGATTTGCATTGGTTGTTAATAAAAGTGTACTATCATTTTTAGGTTCTTGAGAATTACTTCAATAGTTAATGTAAAATTGTAGAGATACCCAGTACATAAAACACCAATATGACTTGGGATATATGATTCTTCTCGAATGTAATAATCACGTGTTGTAAGTCAATATCGTATGACCAGGGGGGACCCACACGGGTCCTAGGGGGTTCGAGAATTATACTGTATATATAAAGGTAAATTTTATGTATTTATGTGGATATATATATTTTGAACCTCCTCAATAACAAAGAGAAACTGATAGCTCAGCGGTAGGTTCCCTTGAAATTAAGCTCCCCGTCGAGGGTTTGAATCCCTCTGTTAGCGTTTTTTTTTTCTTTCTTAGTTTTAGTTTTTTTTTTTAGTTTCAGTTCCGTTTTTTTTTTTTAGTTTTTTATTTTACAAAACATGCTAAATGGTTTTACACCCAAAAAAATTAAAGGGTCCGCCACTAAAATTATATACTACTACTTCCTTGAAATTTTGTTTTGCTGGCACATTTACACGTTTATATTTTTATTTTTCGAATCCTCTGAATGGAAATTCTGAATCCGCCACTGCGTATGACGGGGGCCAAATAAAGATAGGTTCAAAGTTTTTGCTTGTATGTTATCCATATTGAATTCCCTCTATGAAAATGTTAAACCAAGGTAATTTCTTACTTCAAGTTGTGACCCATTCTTGTGTGTTAAATTCATTTATCATCTAATTGAGTATAGAAGTGAAAAAGCCACGTAAAGTAAGACAACAGAAATGATACAATAAACATTAAATGAAAACACCATTAGCACCTCGATCTGCCAAATAGAAAATGGCATGTAGTAAATTTCTTTTGCATATTCTTTTAAGTTCATGAATGATACTCCCTCCGTTTCAAAAAGAGTGGTCTAGTTTGACTTAGCACGGAGTTTAAGAAAATAAAGAAAACTTTTGAATTTTGTGGTCATAAATTAAAGTTATGTCAAATGTACAAAATTATTCTTTAATTTTGTGGTCTTAAACATGTCACGTGGAAAACTCAAATGTACAAAAATCTTGTGGTCCTAATAATCTTGAATTATTATTTGAATCTCAATTTTCTTAGTTATCTTTTGAAGCTACTTAATTTGTTTTCCGATAATGAAGTTGCTTATGATCAGTTATTAAAACTTCTCTTATTTTTTCTTCTTATAAAACGATTAAGCTCTTAAATGTCTTAATTGGAACATAGATGGAAAATGTAAGTCATTTGAAACTTGAATGTGATGATTTATGCTAAGATTTCTTTTAAATTTCTTTATAATTTCTGACCCTATCAACCTACGAAGGAGTTCTTTATCCATGAGTGAAGAGGCTACAATATTTTCTGTCAAAAACTTGTGTCTTTTTTAATGCATGTTTTGTTCAATTCTAATAATGTGTGTTATTGCAATATTCTTTTGGTTCAGTACTTGCACTGGTTAATAAGAGGACTTCTTTTTCATTTTCTCTTTTCTACCACAAATAAACTGTTACTATAGTGACTGGCTTAAAATACTATTAGGGGTTCAATAGTATTGTTGATTTGCTCCAAGTTCTTTTCCTCATCAATCTTTTATTTTAATATATTTAGTCATCATTAGGAATTTGAAACTTCAAGTCAACGTTATTCTACGTGTATTTCCTCATAAAACAAAACATGTTTGACATCCGTTATTTGTAGAGCTGTCAAAATGGGTTGGACCAACTCAATCCAATCCTAACGGACTAGAGAGTTAAATGGGTTGGGGCTGACTAACTCTTTTAATTAAAGGACCTATAAAATAGCAACCCAATCCAGCCCTAAGCGTGCCGCCGCCACGGGTTGGGACGGGTTGACCCTTCAACCAAAAAATGAACAATATTACTCTCTTAGAAAGAGTATCTAAGAGTATCAAACGTTGACGTCTATGAACATGACATTATTGACATCAATGCATACAACTTTTCATTTATGAATCACGCACTTCGATGAATACTTACAAAAATATATTTATGAATCACACACTTCGGTGAATAGTTACAAAAATACATAATAGTCAACGTAAAATTTAGCGGGAAAATGTTGATCATTCCACCATTCCTTCCACAAAAAACTAGCTAGTTTAAAAGACTTGATTTTTTATTTTTAAAAATATTTATTGATAGAAACTTAACAAATAAAACACCACTAAAAATATATAAAAAAAATATTTTTAAATATTCATAGCTCACAGGATGGCCTCTAAGGCTTGCGGGTTCGGCCTATGAGGCTAGCGGGTCAACTGAGGCTGGGCTAAAAAGTCTCATTCCTAAATGGGCCAAAAAAATTAGACCCAACCCCACTTAATTCAAGGATTGGGTTGAATCGGCCTAACGGGCCAAGCCCATTTTGACAACTCTAGTTATTTGACTGTCTAAAGAATGGATAATCGCAAGATATTGATGATCAAAATTGTGCTTTAACTAATATAATATACACTTTTATCATTACTTGTAATGATGTAGCCCAGGTTGGTTACTTTTAACATTTTATCAACATCAAGTAATCCTAGGCTCTTTAGGTGATGGGCACATGCATCTTAGTGAATTTGTAGAAATTTGTGAGGGACTCTTATTTAATCTCTTCTCTTCTTTTTTTTTGTATTGGGATTGAACTACTACTAGAAAATTGAATTTGTTTATAACAGTAGTTATAGTTTACCATCTATAGGTAAAAAATAATTAGAAATGAATTTACAGAATTTTAATCTATTACCAAAGGTAGACTTTGCACTGTGCAACAAGGTATTGAAGCTTACATTCCATTTCTATTCGTTCAATTAAATAGACTATGTACTTGCTTTTAAAGTTGATACAAATTCTTAATTTGAGGGTGATTGAAATGATGGATGAGTAAGCTCCATAGTCAAAAATTGATCTTAGAAAATATGTTTTAATTTGCAGGTGTGATTCACCTCTAAAATTGAAAAGTTAAAAGATCATTGACCCTGACACAAGCGATGCAATAAAAAAAGTGAATTTTCATATTGTAGGTGTTCTGTTCGCAGGTTAGCTTCATATTTCATATGAATTAAAAAGACTTAAAGTAGAGACTTATAGATAAAATTATTAAGTGCGGTGCAAAGAAAACAGTTATGTCTCTAAATATTAAGACCAAGAATGTGGTTACGTACGCATCTAGGTTCAGACTAATAAAAATTCAACAATAATAATAAAAAAAAAAACCATGGCATGTAGACACAAACTATCCAAAAATATATTAAGATAAGTATAAGTCAATAAAGCGACCGTGCTAGAACCACGGGACTCGAAGGATGCCTAATACCTTCCCCTCGGTCAACAGAATTCCTTACCCGAATTTCTAATTCGCAGACCTTATAAAGAGTCATTTCTTTTTATTAAACAAAAAGGTGACTTGGAAGTTGGAACACCATAACTCAATTTCAAGTGGCGACTCTGAGATAAAAATAATCTCTAACCAATACCGTCACTTTAATTGGAAAAATCCTATCCGCGGTCCAAAAAGGGGTGTGACAATTACAACTTAGATAAATATTATCGCCTGGATAATTTTAAAAGACAGTTTCTTGAATGATGCTGGTTGAAATGAAGAAGCAGTGTTGATTGATAAAAAAAAACTCTAATTTGAAGTTTCTAGCACTCTGTGGTGTACATTTGACAAGGATAACCACACTGATTTCTTGATTTTCTTTTTATTGGTAACGAGAAAGAATAGAATGATTTTCGACGGTTAAATTTCAAATTTGAAAGATAAATCAGGATTTGGCCGAAAAAGAGGCAAGGCTATGAATACCATGACCGATCACCATCGATTACATAACTTGACGAGGACAAGGAGCAGTAATAAGAATTTCTATGATCATATGCTAATAGTTCTACTTTCTTTATTAAGATGCATAATTGATCTTTTGTTTCAGTTTCTTTATCAATGAGTTTGTGAGTGTGTCTACTTCATATTATAGGTATTTTTTGACTTGACATTTTGTTGTATCTTGATATTAGCTATCACATACAATATGATAGAAGACAAAACGTTTTCATAAGATGTATTAAGATGATAGGTTGTACTTGGTGGTTAAACAATTTGTTGGTTTGGGAATTGGTGACTAATCATACTGAAAGAATGATGTTAATGGTAGTTTTAAAGAAAAAAAAAAGGTACTCTTTGGTGGTACTCCCTCAGTTCTTAATTACTTGTCCACTTTTCCTTTTATAATTGTCTCTAATTACTTGTCTATTTTGACAAATCAAGAAAAGACAATTTTTTTTTACATATTATACCCTCAATTAAATGACTAATTACTTTGAAAAATGTAGAACTTTTCATCCACTTCGTAATTAATAGGGGTAAAATGGTAAACTCATTATGTTGTTAATTATTTTCTTAATATGTGTGTCAATTCAAAAATGGACAAAGTAATTAGAGACAGAGGGAGTAATAAGTATGACTTAATTCAGGTTAGTAAGAAGATAAATTTCAATAGATTTGATCACTTTTGAGCGTATAAATATTGAGGGTGATACAACTTCTCATTCAGAAAATTAGAAGTTTAATTTGGTTACTTCATGTATTAGAGAGAGAGAGAGAGTTGAATGTTAGTGTTCATATTTTCTAATGTATTTTATTCCGTTACCTTGTGAGATGAGATAAAAAATATTATTTATGAAGATGTTAATCCCACAACATTTCATAAATTATCCCAAATTATTCCTATGTGAGTAACACTTCATTAATTAGCAATAACTAGGCATAAATCACCGACAACATATATTAATGTCTTCTTTATTTTATTATTTCTGCACATTTTTTATGTTTCATGTACACATTTTTTTTTTCCTGATTTTTCCTTCGTATTTTATAAATAAATTTATTTGTTTAACAAAATGCAGATAATGATACCATATGATTTTCCTGTATTTGTATAAAAATTATGGATGGGAGATTTTGATACTATAAGCCGCGAAAACAAATTTTATGCTTCAATATAACTTGGTGTATTTTTAACAAATATATTTCTGAATGTTCTCCTCAATTAAGGGATGTTGAATTAGTTCTTTACTACTATTCTTTGTGATCAAATAACTATGCAAATCATTCAAAAAGATAAATTATTGGGTCCGTGCTAAGCACGGACTGTGCCATCTAGTTTATATACAAGCTTAGAACTTTTTAGGTAAAAAAAAAAATCTTATAAACTTTATTATAAATATGAAGATTTTTTTTGAAACTTTCGGATATACATAATAAAAAATATTATAGATTATTTTTTATTTGACCCAATTGAACTATTAGACAAGGTTGTATAACACCAAAGATCACGATTTAATCATAACCGTCCTATATTACGACAATAATTTTTTTAAAATTAAACAAATAGCTAAGGTATGACTCTTATATCACATGTTAAAGTTGAATACACATAGAAACAAATGCAGCGGGACACTAAAGTAGAAGTGTATCGTCAAACATAATTATTCTCCTTTTGCAAAAAGGCTTTGGGGATAAGATCAGACTCGAGAAATAGTCTACTTCAAGGCTGCAAGGGGGACTACGCTCTGCAGGTGGACATCACTATTTATCATGTCAAGACGGAATTTCGATTTGTTTTTGAAGTGATCAAAAGGATTCGACGAAAATCGGGCATACATTCGAGAGAGAGAATGATTAGTTTGTGTCTGGGTCAAGGGGACGGGTGACCTGAACCCTCTTCAAGTATTGTGGAGAATCATTTTTGCGTTGAACGAACTTTTACACAAAAAAAAAAATAGTAAAGAAGAAACTCTCAAATCTTTTAGCATATGCCTATAACAATGTATATCATACTAGTGCAATCACAAATATATTTATAAATGAGTTAGAGACTCTTAAACAAAATAATAAAATCATAGATACCATACCATAAAATACAATTATCATAAGGACTCATAATTAATTGTCTCCTTTCATTTAGAATTTTTTTAGATATACATACAAAAGAATATGTGTTATATATATATATATATATATATATATATTATATATTACTTAGTTGAAAGATAAGGTAAATAATTTATTATCTAATTAATATGTTGACCATACAATTATCTTTATTAAGAGACTATATTCTTATAAAAAAAAAATCTCAAATATTTTAAATGAGAAAACACAATGGGTATATATTCAAAGAAGAAAAAGATTATTAATGAAGATTTTTGGTAATCAGAAATGATCTCATGTGGGATATAGTGTAAACGATAACAAGCAAATGAAGGATGAGAGATTTTCGAAATGACACTTCTTTAATAAAAGAATGAATGCACAAAGAATGAAGCATTCTCCATTGAGTTAGATCTCAGCAAAAATGAAGATTTTTTTTTTTTTGTTGATATACTAATTAAATTTTGATGAATATCCCTTAAAATTATTGTATTTATGTATAATTATGTTATGATTACTGTATATCCAGCATGACTATCTACACCAAAAAATATATTTGTATTCATGAATTCAACCATACTCATGTATCAATAACCAATAATAATATATTGGGAAAAAGGACAAATATACCCCTGAACTATCATAAATTATGTTGTATTTCTGTATAATTATGTTAGAGTGAATGACATATATGCTCTAGTTTTTTGACGACAGGTGAACCAATGTTCCAAAAGTATGACGGAGGGTATCTGCATACCATTTACGATAATTCGGGGGTATATTTGTCCCTTTTCCCTACATTATTTACTAAAATATAGTCCAAACAAAAGAATGTATACATTTAAATTTTAATATAGTATGCATAAATGGTACATAAATGTATCAAAAATTCATTTTGATACATATAAACAAAAACACAAACGTATGTTTATATTTATATTTATATTAGTTATATATGTGGCGTTTTAGGGTTTATGATTGTATTGAATATTAAAGTGTGTTGTATGTGTTAATTACACAATATATCTAACAAAATTGTATGCGCTCATATAGTTAGATCCAAGCAAAAACAAAGTCAGAATTTAAAGTTTATTGATTTGAGATTTAATTTTATTAAGTTACTGGGTTCTATATTAATAACTTGTACATATTAAATGAATTTTAAAGATAGATACAAAGTTTGAACTAAAACTATTGGATTCGATCGAACTTGTATCTCAGATTGTAGCTTCACCACTGATTTCAAACGAACATATACAACTTCAAAACACTTGCCACATATAAATCTTAATTAGACAAACTATAATTATTAATGCAATTATGCTTCAAACTATAATTATTTATATTTTTTTCTGTTTAAAAAAAGGCTTTTGAATCCAACATTAATGATCGAACCCTTATTAACTCGTGAAACTAGAAATAAATAATTAAAATATGTTTACAATTATGTATGTCGTTTGTTATTTTTTATAATTATATTGATTTTAATAGTAATAATTAGTGTTTTGAATCTTCTCATCCAATATACACTATACACTTTCCATGTGGATTACTTAATTGAAAAATACTTTGACCCTTTTTAGAATACTATAAAATTCTTAAATTACATGACAATGATTAAATATACTAGATCTAACCTTTTTTAGAATACTATAAAATTACGGATGTCATGATTGAATATGCCCTACTTTGTATAGTTAATTTAGAATTAGAGACACATTTTTTTTTAATTGTTACATTTTACTAAAAAAAAATTATTGAAGGGTTCACCTTTTTTAGAATACTATAAAATTCTTGAATTACACATGTCATGATTAAATATACTCTGACCCTTTTTAGAATACTATAAAATTCTTGAATTACGCATGTCATGATTAAATATACTCTGACCCTTTTTAGAATACTATAAAATTCTTGAATTACGCATGTCATGATTAAATATGCTCTAATTTGTATAGTTAATTTAGAATTAGAGACGCATTTTTTTAATTATGTTACATTTTACTAATAAATTTTATTGAAGGGTTAACTCATGTACTAGAGGGTGTTTGGATTGGCTTAAAAATTGGTCAAACCTACTTTTAAGTCAGTTAAGTGTTTGGAAATATAAAAAATAACTCAAAATAAGTTAGGAAGTGTTTGACAAGGTCAAAAGTGACTTAAAATAAGTCAAAAACCAAAAATAGGTCTCCCCTACTTTTTATTTTTTGACTTAAAAGTCATTTCAATTTGACTTTTTACTTTTGACTTAAAACTATTTTTTTAAGTCAATCCAAATGGGTTCTTACTCTGATTCTATAAATCTAAGGAAGTTGGCATTAGCTCGAAGATATTCCTTTATTTAGTAAAAAAAAATTAGGTGTCAAGTTATGGACTGATATTTTCTCCTTTTTCTATGTGCTGGTATTCTATAAGATGATGTTCTACATGATCAACATATATAAGACTCGTTAAATATTATGTAGGTTTAGTTCATATGCCACGTCGAATCTCCCTATCATTTCTTTCATTTTGATCAATATGAGTTCATCTATTACGAATAATTTAATTGTTTTTTTTTCATCTTGATAAGATCGAATTGCAAAAAGTAGCTTTGTAAGAGCACACTAGCAATATATGAGATGATTTTAGGCATACAAGTTTGTTTTCTTTAGCTATATAGTCGTGTATTTTTTTGAATTTTTTAAATCTGATTTTGTCCATAAATTCTCCAACCTAGGTGATAAAAATATTTTAAATTTATTTTTTTAGAAGAATATTTATTATTTATGCATTCATCGACAACTAAATCCACATAAAATATCATTGCATGCAAATCAATTGAAAAACTCACCACTTATTTCCATCAATTCAAGAAGATATCAATATAATTTATCTTTTCTATATTTCCTTATGTTTATTAGTCCACTATCAACTTTATCGATTTAAGACATTCTTTTATATTAGAAAATTTTATAAAGATAAAACGCTCTCTAATAAAAGTAAATTTATATCTAAAATTTAAATTAGATCTTGATTAAAAGACATTCATCACTTCATTATAATCCTAACAGTTATAACAACTCACATATTAAATATTGTGAAAAGTGAATGTTGGTCTATATTATTTTTCTTATGACACATGTTTAGAACGTTATTAAAGTGGGTATTGTTTTGGTTTCCATTTGAAAAGAAAAACTGTAGAATTTTAAGAGAGTTAGAAATTGGTGATGCAAATTGATATATTTATAAACTTTTTCTTTTAATTTTTTTTCTAAGTGGCTCGTTATTATGATTATATTATTTTTTCTACGTCATTTCAATTTTATCGAATATCTTGAAAAGGACTTAATAAATTAACTTAATAATCACGATTGTTACATTATTCACTTTATTTGAAATTAGTAAGGCCTTTGTGTGTCATAATGGTAAAAATTAGGCTAGATGATTAGGTTTTGAACCACTTATTGATATTTCACTATCGTTTAAATTTAATTGAGAAATAAATCATTTTAAAAATAACATTTGAATGCGATATACCTAACTAAAATACAAACAACTCCAATATAGGATATTGAAGTTCAAAATGTTGCTTCTTGGAGTTTGAATTGACACATTTCGAAGTCCAAAACAAATTCATGGATTTAAAATGAACCTCAAACTTCAATAATTTTTTGTGGAATTGAAATAAGTATTACGATGGTACCTCATGGTAAATACTTTTTAAAAATATTTTACTTGTTATGTTTTATTTTACACACTTCTTAAAGAAAATATTAACTCGATTGATGATAATTTAACTTAAGTTTAATATTTTCTCTTATACATCACATTATAATTCTCCATATTAATTAGCGGTTCAAAAAGAATGAGAAAAAAATAACACAACAAGAGTGCTATTCGGGAAATTTCTAGTCTCCAACTTATATTCATATAAAATTCATTAATTATTGTGTTGTTAGTTTAAATAAATATTTATGTTAATTATTATTTGTTGTATCACATCATTAAGTTCATTATTCGGTAACAACAGAAAATTTCAATTTATGTAACGATTGATTTGACATGATCATGTCGTTACCTTATATATATATATATATATATATTATTTTATCTTTCCTCATTATTTAATAATTTTATTTCATTCTCTGCCCTACATTTTTATAGTGGTGCTATCCCATACTTTACCTTTTTTTTAAAAAAAATTATCCTTTAAATTGCTAATGTATAATATTAAGTAATAACATAAAATGATACAATCTACTCGAATATTATATTTATTATTATTAAAAGAATTAGGAAGGAAGTTGCAGCATTTTGCTTGGACGGCCATAATTCTTTTTTTTTTTTTTGACTTTGTCTTTAATCTGCCGGAATTTCTATCTAAGAAATAAGTAAAAGTAATGTAGACATAGTCCAAGAAAGCAACTATTATTTAATTCACAATATAATTTTTAAAAATGGAGACAAATTTAGGATATATATAAACAATATATGTTTGAGTTCATGAGTTTTGTCATATTAACTCGATTAATTATGGGATTCAAAATATATTATTTGGATTTATTTAATAATTTTTAATGTATATATTCAGAGTCAAAATTATTGAGTTCAGATGAACCTGTAAGTTATCAATTGTATTCACGTGTGTTTTAGATGAGTTTGTATTATTTATATTGATTATGTAATGAATTTTTTAAATTATTATTAGTGTAATTTAATTTTGTTGTAGAAATTTGTTTAGTATTTATTCCAAATTTAGGATTATATAAACAATATATGTTTGAGTTCATGAGTTTTGTCATATTCACTTGATTAATTATGGGATTCAAAATTTATTATTTGGATTTATTTAATAATAATTAATGCATATATAAGGTTAAAAATCAAAATTATTGAATTCAGACGAACCTGTAAATCATCAATTATATTCGCGTATGTTTTAAGATGAGTTTAAATTATATTATACTATTATGTAATGAGTTTTTATTATTTTTTAATGTAATTTAATTTGTATAGAAAATTGCTTAGTATTTTATTCCAAATTATCAATGAATAATATATATATTTAAAATTGATCTAATTGGATAACTATTATTTTGCAAGCAATTTGAAATCTTGGTATTCTGAGTTATTGTCAATCTAATTGATTTATTCAAACAAGCAAAACCTGCAAAAAATAAATAATTAAAATTGACTCTCTATCTTAAAAAGCATAACATGTCTAATACTAACAAACAAGAAATAAATTTATTGGATAAAAAATAACAATAATAATCCACTTATTGACTCTGTCCTTAGTGGTCTATCCTTAGTGCCTTGGTAGCTTGAATATCTTTGATTTTGGTCATCACATCTAATATACTATAGTTTAAGTTTATAGTGATGATATATCAAAAAAATTGACTTCATCTTCAAAGGTGTACTTGGTCTTTAAAATGAAATTTGAAGAGGTAAACATATTAAGTTTGGTAAAAAAAAATTGTGATTGGATAATTTATCAATTTTTATTAGAGGTCTTGCATATTTGAGTTCTGAGTATAGAAAATATCTTGTTAAATAGTGCTTGCCTCTTATATGAATCTTATACAACAGATTAGTCGAAGTTCCAATTTGACCGTAAGAAATCAAGTGAGAAATAAAAAAAAAAGTCCTCATTTAAACAAAGAAATTAAGTTAATAGATAGCCTTTTCTGGCTCAATGAACATATTTGGGTGGAGCTTTCTCGATCAACCATTTGATTTATCATAACAAAAATATCTTTTAGTCATTCCCTAAATTATTTGTAAATTTTTATTCTAGTCCTCATAATCACGAGAAGGATCAAAAGTGAATAGTTTAAATAATTAAAAATTAAATAGAATTAGTCAGATTAGTCATAAGGATTAAAATTTTAAATGTAATAAATACTCTCTTTGCCCCCATTTAATTGTTATGATTTTCCTTTTAGGAGTCAAACGGCAAGAACTTTGACTAATATTTTACGATGTATATTTTTAATCATATTGATATACAAAAAATTGCAATTTATAGTACTTTTCATATAGTTTTTGAATATCTATATTTTTAGTTTTAAAATATCAAATTAATGTAATTTAATTTAACTTTAAAAATTAATCAGATTGACTTTCGAAAAGCTTAATATAACAATTAAAAGAAGACGGAGGGAGACTAAGGACCAAAAATACCATTACCTCAAATTTAAATCCCTAAAAATGGAAATTTTAAGAAACATAGTGATCCGAAGGGCCAAGTCAAATGCTCACATTAATGTAAATGATGACCTAAATAATTAATAATAATGATAATGATAATGTTAGGCAACCAACTTATATGAGATAATATGATTATAATATAGTATTAAAATAACTAGTACACTTACCACATACCTTGCTAGACCTAGTAAAACACAGAACTTATTACTAATGTTTTTTTTTTTTTTATAATTTATATATAACATATAGCTATAAAACATAGTTATATATCTCGAAGCTATAATACAACACTAAATAGGAATAATGATAGAATTTTTGTTGTTTAGAAATAATAGTAGTCTACTACTATATTTTTAGTACTATGAAATTTAATTACAAAAATTGAATTTTCGTGGGAAAATTTATTTCAAGGTGTAAATAACATGTTTAAATACTTTGAACGTGTACATGTCTCATAGAGAAAAAAGAAGAAGAAGAAGATGTGATTGAATCTTTTTGACATAGAAGAAGAAGGTTTTTTATTATCATTCATTTTGAAATGGAATGCCGGTAAAATATCTTAAAATTTACGTGTGAGGCTTAGTTTTGTGAGATTCATACTTTGAATATTTGACTATACATTCTAAATACGTCTAACATTCAAATTCAAGACTCGTTTAATAATTTCTATTAAAATCGTGTGTAAAATTTCTTTCACTTTTTAAAATACTGATTTTTGATGTTGTCAAAATTGAGTTGGTGATTTTGCCATTCCAATTTTAATCACCTACGAAACAAAATGCTAGACTAATTCAAATTAGTAACTCTACTAATTGATTTTTTCAGCTCTTTGATATTAAAGTTTTTCCTTTTTTATATATATTTATGTTAGAAGACAATTTTTCACTTTGCATACTTTTTCCCTTCTCTCCCCCCCCCCCCCCCCCCCCTTTTCTTTTAAATCTATGCTATTTTTAATATTTTATTTTTCTTATGATCCATGACATCAATTTTTTCATTCAGTATCCGAAGTTCATATCAGAGCTTCCATTAAATTTGAATCACGCTCTGCAGGATTATGAAGTGATTTTTTTCATAATTAAAACTCAAATTTGAGATCTATGATAAGAATCGAACAGTTCCATCACTACACCACAATCCATATTAGTCCTTCACATCATTTCACTTACTCACTATAATATTAAATACGAAAATGATAAACAATTGGGTAACTATTAATTTGATAGAACGTATATCATACCACATAAAAATCAACAAAACAAGAAAAAAAATATTTATTTAAAACTAAAAATAATCATTACTTAATAAAAAGATTTTTAACTAAAACGAGCTATGAATTCAAATGGGCATATCCATAATCTTCCATTTTTGTTGACTTGTTCACATTTTTTTCCTTTCAATTTCATTTTGTCTATAAATAGCATCTCCCTCTCTCTCAACCTCTTCACGTTTTTTCGCCCTGTTAGAATTCACCATTCTTAAATTTCTTCACTTTCTCTCTCTTCCTTCAATGGAGAAAATAGATTCTATCAATTTATACAAAACAGAGGAAGCAGAAGTAGAAGTAGAAGTAGAAGTTGAAGCAGAAGAAGGTATGATTTCCGACGAAAACGGTAACGAAAAAGGAAATTCCAATTCCGTTGATTCTGTTAATATTTTGAATTCCGATATTCACGCAGAGAATGAAGGAGGAGGAGCGGAAGATATTAATTCAGCTGTTTCTAGAATCATTGATGATTCAGTTAAGGAAAACGGCAACTTATTAGGTGTAATCAAGCCGCATAGCTTGTTGCCGCAACCGGAGGTACCTGCCGGAGTAGCGATTACTGTATCTCCAGGTGAATTGAACCGGTCTCAGTCCATGCCGGAGAGTTTTGACATGCCGGCGATCGGGAAATTCTTTCGTGAGAAGAGTAATAGTTTATCGTCGGCGATAACGAAGCGGTTGTCGTCGATGAGGGATCAGTTTGATGATGAGAAAGTGGTGATGAAATCGGAATCGCAGCAGGTGACGGAGTTTGATCTCTCTGGAATGAAAGTGATTGTGAACTTAAAACCTCCGGTGAAGAAGCTGCCCGGAAGAGTGAGTTTCTTCTCGAGATCTAATTGCAGGGATTGCACCGCTGTGAGGTTGTTTCTGCACAAGGAAAACCTAAACTACGTGGAAATTAACGTCGATGTGTATCCTAAAAGAGAGAAGGAACTAATTGAGAGGACCGGAAGTGCTAATGTGCCGCAGATATTTCTGAATGAGAAGTTGTTAGGTGGATTGGTGGTGTTGAACTCGCTACGGAATAGCGGGATGTTGGAGAAGAAATTTGCGGAAATGTTGGCCGGAAAATGCCCGGAGGATGCACCGGCACCACCGGTTTACGGTTTCGACGACGATTACGAGGAGCAAAACGACGAAATGGTAGAAATTGTGAGAGTATTGAGGCAAAAGCTTCCAATACAGGACAGAATCATGAGGATGAAAATAGTAAAAAATTGCTTCTCCGGCGGGGAGCTTGTGGAGGTTTTGATCCACCACTTGGACTGCGGCAGAAAAAAGGTATGCTTCTCGCTTCTTTCTCATTAATACTAAATTAGATTAAGAGTATTAATTCAATATTGCAATAATTGAATTTAGATATTTAAAAAAATTGTCCAAAATTATCCGCATACATAATAAAAAATACATCTTAAAATATGGATGACCAAAGGATTAGTGTTCGTTATTCAAAATGAAATTATAGGCACCTAACGTTCACAACAAATTGTATTATTATCTACTAATCTTAATCGGAGACGCAAGCACGCAAATGAACGAATTTTTTACTGTAGAGATGACGTTTGATTAGATTCTACAGTATTTTAGGATTTGGAGGTATTTTGGGAACCTATCGTGTGCAGGTATTAATGGAAATTTTTATATCCACCTTATTATATACTATATTATAATTATAGTATTATAAGTACTATATTTTAAAAGTATTGTTCACGTAGCCCCAAAAGAATAATAAGATGGTACGGTGTGCAAGGGTCAACTCAGCTAATTTCCATGTTTGAGTAAAAAATAATTTGGTTTTCGTCTTTCGATATAAAATTTTAAGTGTTTGGTAACACGTAGGCACAAATAATAATTTTATAATAAGAAGTAACAAATTATTTTAGGCAAAGAAAAATAGTTTGACCTTATAAATGCATGTAGTTGCGCAGTGGTGCCAAACAATGTTCGACATAGAAATTTTTGCGACAAGATATTCCTTATTTACAAAATGAAAGATCCGTATCATACATATTGTCCAATAAATTTGAGACAGATAATAATTTACAGCATAAATGGAAGTATACTCCTAATAACTTATTAATGATATGACTTTAGATAAGAAAATATACACGTCAACGATTAGAGAGCACAAGGTTAATAGATAGTTTTACGGTATGTTTTTCCTTATCAATGGTATTGGTATTTTTTCACTCTCACTTTATTATTATTACTTGTTAGTTTTTTTTGCTTCGATTATCATATTATTTGTTGGTGCTACTTGGAATGCTATCCTTCTTTTTATTTTGTTATGCTTTATTTTAAGTCGAGTGTCTATCCGAAATGACCTCTCTATCCTCATAAGGTAAAAGTAAGGCTGCGCACATGCAACCATTGTTTAACTCCACTTATGGAGTTTTGGATATATTTTTGCTGTTGTTGTATAAATGGTAGTGCTAATGGTCAATTTAATTTTGAACCCTTTCAATGTATATTTTGCCTCAACTAATTCAAATTCATGCTATGAAGTCCTATTTTAAAACACTCTTTATTAAAAATGATTTCATTTTCGAGGCCCAAATCAAAGATCTCTTTTACCCCACGTGATTTTTAAAATTAAGTCATACTATGTACTAGTAGCATGAAATGGGTTTAAAGTAGATAGGCCATAGTACAGGCTTTGGTCACCGTCAAATGAATAAAGTCAAGCAGTTTCTACCCGAACCACACGTCTAGCTTGGCCTCACTTAGAACTAGGAAAAGCTCCGCTATCCAACGGTCCCGTCAATCTCGTGCGCTGATAATGAGTATATTACCCACAGTCCCACACGCTTTTGAAATTAGTGCAATCAATTGACTTGGAAATTATTAATGTAAGTCATTATGTTTCTTGGGTCAATTTGACAAGTTATTTGGAAATTGTACACTTTAAGCATTAGCATTAGCCTCGTCATTATCATAGATGCGTGAATTGGTCTTTTCTCCCACGTGCTGAAAGTTAGTCACTGTTTCATTCCTTCATAAAAATAAAATACCCCCTTGAATTATTTGATCTTTTAATAGGAATATTGGATCTTGTATTTATTTTTCTCCTTATAATTGGAAAGGAGAGGAAAAGATGAGAAGGGAGGGTTAAAAGAAAATCAACGTGAAACAAATAGAAGATTTTTTTCTCTTAAGATACTTTCTTTTGCTACTATATATTATGCTCTATTATTCAAATTCAATCCATTCACTGGGTTTGAGAGATGAATAAAGTTTTTCGTCCTTTCCTTTTCCCCATAAAAGTGACAACCTTTTACGTACCAAAAAAGAAAAAAAGTGACAAATTTACCAATCGTTATTGTAAAAATGAAATATAGATGGCTAGTAGAAGCCTAAAGGTCAATGAACATGGAAGGAAATATAGATGGCTAGTAGCTAAATGGTTTAGTGGAGGTGCACGCAATCGTTATTGTAAAAATGAACTAGACATTTTTCTTTGTTCTCATTTATTGTTTGCTTCAACTACAATCTTTCTTCCATGATCTCCAGTAAAGGAACTTTCTGGTAGCTTGATATTATTTCAGTTCAGTTGAGGTGCGCGCAAATTAGTCCTGATACTATCATTTATTAAAAAGGAATGATTTTTTTCTCATGACATTTATTGTACCATTTCTGCTTCAAGTTCAATTGTCCCTATATGATCTTCAGTAGAGTAACTTTCTTGTGGATTAATTGGATTGGCCTGAATTTCTGATTGTTAGTGGAACTAATTCTGGAGTTTTAGCATCTGTGTAGCATGGCCTTGAATCCAGTCTGCATGAGTTACTCATTACCTGTAATTTGTTGAAAATAGAAAAGAAAAGGGTAGCACAATCTTTTGGTATTTCAAACTTTTTTTTTAACTAACATAAAAGTTATTTCAGGTTCAATCATAGCATAGTGCTTAAATAAGTATAGCAATGTGGAAACTAGGAAGCATAATGCAAAATGAATTCTAAACGCTTATAACGTTAGATATTGAGAAGTGGGCATACAACACTACCATTGTTTTGCGACGACTTCATCAATTAGCAGAAAGCCATTGATTTTTAAGGATCATTAACATATTTATCTATGATACGGCATGGACTTATATTTCAAAGTAATAACTATTTGGTATCTAACACAGGCTGTGGAAATTGGGAAGAACCTGGCGAGAAGGCATTTTATTCACCAAGTCTTTGGGTAAGAACCTGAAAAGCATTTTATGACTGCTGCGCTGTCCATCAGTGTAGATTTGATTCTATTGACAACATGTTTTTACTCTACTGTTTATGCCAGAGAAAATGAATTTGAAGATGGAAAACACTTCTATAGATTCCTTGAACATGAGCCTTTCGTTCCCAAATGCTATAATTTTCGAGGATCCACAAATGACAATGAACCCAAGGATGTTGCTGTGTTAGGTCAAAGGCTTGGCAAAATAATGTCTGCATTACTTGAGTCTTACGCCTCTGATGATCGGCATCATCTTGATTATATAGGCATCAGCAATAGCGAAGAATTTCGGAGGTACCTACATTTTGCTCTTTTTTTTTGTCAGAAACTGTTAAGTGACTTGTATTAATTGACTTGTGCTTTCAGTAGTAATCTCCATCTTAGATTTCCTTGATAAAAAAATCTGTAGTAACTTCAGCTGCAGCTCATTTTTCTATTTTGGTTTCTCTTCTCTGTCAGCAAACATGTTGCAGATGATATCTTTTCATTTGCTAGTCTTTTCTTTCCTTGCTTCATAATCCTAGAAAGAACTTTCAGGTAGCTTGCCAAATATTTTTTTAACCTTCATGTAATCCTTTGGTTGAATAGGACATCTGTTACTCCTGTTGACTACAGGATTTTTGACCTTTTGTTTAATCCTTTGCTTTTCCCCTCTCTGTATAGTTATTGTTATACAGTTCCCAGAGAAAGATTTTAAGAGGCAATTTTAAAGGAGGAAGTGGTTTCTGTTATGAGTAAATAGTGTAAATGACATTAGCTGCAGCATATAACTAAAGATACCTGAGTAAAGCAGCAATATAATTCAAGCAAATAGGATGCAATGGATGCCAAAGGATCATACCAGAAAGAGGTTGAAGAACAATTTCTAATCCTGCCCACACTCAACTGGAGATATACTTAGGTGCCTTAGCTTCAAATGTCTCCTCCCACACCATGGGCAATTAGATGGAATCTCAACCTCCCAGAAATCTTTTCTCCTGGTAGTATAGTGAGGATTCATTTCATTCACAGTATGTATGTATCTCTTCATATCATTGACCGAAAGATATCTCAAATTGCAGCATACCTTATCTTCAATTCTGACGCAATCCTTCCATAAGCTAATAGCTTCCCAACTGAAATCTTATAATCACTGTGCTTCATCTCTAGCTCACCATACAAAGCATTTAAGTATTCTCTCAACCTGGTGCACCGCCTTTATAAAAGGACTGGAAAGTTGCACTAGGAGTTTGTACGAAAAGCATTTAAGTACTCCCATGTCTGTTAGCTGTTAATTGTACATGTCAGCACATGTGAGATGCTTATTTTCCTGCCTGATTTCTACTATAGAAACTTCCTGCATTAAGACCGGTCAGCTTAATAGAGAACTTGGAAGTCTAAAGAGGTTTAATCTACTTAAACAAATAAAGATGAAATCTATAAGCAGCTTATGGCCCTATGCTGGAAATAGGAACTTTAGACTTAAAAAGTATACAAAGGCCCTTCTTATTACTTAATTCCAGATTTCCAGTGCATATTCACAACCATCCCAAAGATAGTTCATTACTGAACTTGTATTAGAAGAACGTTACCAGCAACACCCCTATCTTTAAAATTGCATACTGGTTCAAAGTAAGAGGAGATGAAATCATCTGCTAGAATATCTTAGTCTTTACTTCTCAAACTTTGTTATAAGTGAGTTGTACCTTCCATTTAACCTAATTAGTCAGGTTTACATCATGCTGAAATCAAACTCTTAATTCATTCATAATCAATTTCCTATGGGTAGTAGCAGAATATCTCTTGAGAACTCATCTCTTGACAGACAGACACCTAATACATCTCTATGTATTTGACCGGAAAGAAAAAGCTAATCCATCTCCTTTCTTTAGTAGGTTTCACAGTCCATTTCTTAATTAAACACAAACTAAGACCTTTATCCATGACGGTGGGTTTGTATGATATCTAATATTTTTGTTGTCTCATAAATGCAGATATACAAATCTGGTTCAGGATCTCCACAGGGTGAACCTCCTAAATCTTTCGGCAGACGAGAAGCTAGCCTTCTTTCTTAATTTGTATAATGCTATGGCCATTCATGCCGTGATCAGGATTGGTCATCCTGGGGGCATGATCGACAGGAGAGCATTTTTCTCTGAGTTCCAGTACATAGTTGGTGGTTATTCCTATTCCCTATCAGGGCTTAAAGATGGCATACTAAGAAGCAACCGAAGAGCTCCTTTTACTCTGATGAGACCCTTCCCTAGCGGAGACAGGCGTCTGGAGGTAAATACCCCTCCCCTGTATCTTATTTTTATATAACTACTGTTGCAACTGTTTAATTGAATACTTTTTATACTAAACATGTATGCTGTTTCAGTCACTCGAGGTTTTGATAGACACCATGGAGTCAATTTGAGCGTTTTGCTCAATACTTCTTTATATTCGTTATTCCCCATTCACTTTACTAACAATTTCTACAATTTAGTCACAATGCTTTAAATTTACCAGCTCAAGTTACAGCCTTATGTCAGTTTAAGTAGGCATTTGAATGATACTTTAGTTAAAATAAAAAAAAAGAGTTGTTGACGATGAAGTCAAAAGAAAGCTGTCGGAGTTTGTTATGTTGGGACATGAACTTCACTAGGAAAAAAAATATATATGTGAAAGTTGAAGTTTTGTGAGTGAAAACCAGTACTGCAGTATTTCACTTAAAACTAAAATATTGATGTTTAGGAGCTTCATACTGTTTCACTCTCCCTCGGGATCCCACTGTAAAATCTTAAATGCCATACTTCCCATGTGCAGATGGCATTTCAGAAAGTTAATCCGTTAATCCATTTTGGACTGTGCAATGCAACAAGATCAAGTCCAGCAGTAAGATTTTTCACACCTCAAAATGTCGAGTCTGAACTAAGATATGCTGCAAGAGAGTATTTCCAGAGGGATGATGCAATGCAAGTTGATTTGGCCAAGAGAACTGTCTACCTCAATCGAATGATCAAGTGGTAAATTTCTTTTAAATGTATTGTTTTTCATCCATAACATTTAAGAAAAAAGATATGCTCCTTTAACCTCAAACACTTGTGCTTGGTGGCCTAAACTCCTTCATCCTTTACTATAGAGGGTCTCTGATTCGAGCCCTGAGAATGAAATCAGTCAATCACCTTATAAATTTGGTTTTATGCTTGACAAAACAACTTCTCTACGCCATAAAGGTGGGGGCTAGGGTCTGCATACATCCTACTCTCCCCAAACCCCACTTATGGGATCCTATCGGATGTGTTGTTGTTGCTTGGCAAACTAGTTCAAGAGTCGGTATACTCAGCCTCGCTACCATTCCTAATGTATCCAACATATTCACTTTGCAGGTACAATACTGATTTTGGACAGGAAAAGGAAATACTGAAGTGGATTACAGGTTACTTAGATGCAACTAAAGCAGGTCTTTTGACACATGTTATGGGTGATGGTGGACCTGTTAATGTTGTTTATTCTAGTTTTGATTGGTCTCCAAATGCTTGATCAAAATTGTTTGCAGCTACTATATAGGGGAGCACACTTCACTTCATTTTATTTTTCTTATACCCCTCTCATTGTTTTAGTATCAATCTCTCTCAATATCTCACAAAGATAGGGCATTGTTGATTGATTGTCCACATTGTAGGCTAGTTAAAAATTTGTGTATAGCAAGAGCTTGTTAATGAATTGCAGGTTTGGAATGTGTTCTTTTTTCTATAAACGGTGCATTACTCGTAACGATCAGAGGTTTTGAGATAGACCCTAGAGTCCAAGTGCTTCAAGTTGAGCATGACTAAAATAGAGTACATAACTTCACTACTAAAAATATGTCAAAAATTAATCTCAAAAGAGGCCGGAATAAATAGACCATCGAAGGTGGATCTTTTTAGCGCCAAAAATCGATAAAATGCAAATCGACCTTTGGATGGAAGGAAAGTTCGTATCTGTTGTCATATGTGATAAGAGTGTTCACTTAAACTTAAAAATAAGTTCTATAGAATGATTAGATCAATTTTGTTGTAGGCAGAGGCGGATCTAGAATTTTCGTTTTGGGGTTCGAAAAATAAAAGTATAAACGTGTAAATAAGCCTTTAGAAATGGAAACCTTGAATTCTTTTGGGTTTAAAACCAAACTTTTAGCATATTTTTTAAAGTAGAAAGAAAAAACAAAAAAAAAACAGAACTGAAAATTAAAATGCTTTCACTGGGATATGAACCGATGACATACAACTTAATTTCAAGGGTACTTACCATTGCACCATCAATTTCTCTTTGTTATTGAGGGGGTTCAAAATTTATATATCTACAAAAATACAAAAAAATTACCTTATATATACCGTGTTATTTTTTGACGAAGGAGTTCGGGTGAACCCTTGGATACCACGCGGGTCCGCCCCTGATTGTAGGGGGCTAAATGTTGGCCAGTCAAGAACTATCACCTTTAAAAGATGATTGTAGCAGAAATGAGGTAGCTTAGATTGGATGCGTGGATGTATTAGGAGAGACAAAATTAGGAATGAAGATATAAGGGGTAGGGTAAGGGTGACTTTGTTGTGGATAAAATACAGAAGACAAGACTAAAATGGTTTGAGTATACGAAAGAGATCGAGGAGCACAAATACCCTAGTGAGAAGTTGTGAGAGATTGACAATGATATGTCTAAGAAAAAGTAGAGGTGGATCGACAAAGAATTTCTATGTTTGAACACCTTTGCTTCCTTGCCGATATTACTCGAATATGAAACTTCTAATTAATGACAAAAAATTATTTACCACTCTATTATAATCTCTTTTGATATACAACCTTATTAATTAAAGGTGGATAAACCGTCATCTATTAAATTGGGTTGATTTTTTTGTACTTCCTATTTCTGAAATTATTTATCGTAATTTTAAAAATAATTATATTTAATTTATAAAATAGTTAAATATCTCTTATTTTTCTACTTATTTTTTTCTAAAAAAATATGTAAATAAAAATTACGACAAATATTTTAAAACAATGGAAAAGGTAGATCATAACCTGTCGTCTACCAATAACTATTGTCAAAAGTTTATCTTTTCTATTTTTAGAAAACAAACATTTGGCTTTTGGAAAACAAAAGAAATGTAGTCAAACTTCTTTTCATTTTTTTTTTGGAAAAATGGAAATACTCCAGTAAAATATTCAAGTCGAAATGGAGAATAAAATGATTATTTTTTAAAAATAATAATAATTAAATAATGCTCCAAATGCCATAAATGCGTCTCTGCTCTAAACCACTAGTTTTGACTAAGAATTTTTGCATTTATTTGAGTAATAAAACCTTACTTTGACTTACACCAAACTACTCCCTCAATTCATTTGTTTCCTATTTTCGAGACAAATATTGAAAACGCTTTTAAAGTCTATATAAATTATTAGTTTAATTTTTGAATTATTCATAGTCTTAAAAAAAATTCACTTGAGTAATGAAATTTAAATACACCCTTAATCTTGCAACATGAGTGATATGCAATCCTAAATTTTCGTAAAATTTAGAGATGTTTTCAACACTTCTCTGGGTTTTTTTATTAAGAATTTCATGCTCCTACAAGAGTTTGAAACTACTTGCTATATTATGTGACAAATCAAGGGTGTATCTAAATTTAGTTAATCAAGTAGAAGGATGTTTTTAAAACTATCTGAAACTAATAATTTTCGTCAAGTTTAAGGATGTTTCCAATACTTCTCCCTTCATTTTTACTTGTTTACTGAATTAAAATTCAGATATCCATTTTTATTTATTTAATTTAAAAAATTAAGAAATAATTTATTATTTAATTTCTAATTTAGATGTTAAATCTGGCGCATTATCCCTTTGAAAAGGTACAAGAAGATTTTTAGCCACCAACACAAATCTAGTTTCTTATTTAGTATTTATTTAAGGTGAGTCTATGGTTTATTATTAACGGAAAAGGGTCAAAATTGCCCCTGAACTATGTGAAATAGACCACTTATATCCTCCATTACATTTTGGGATCAAAAATACCCCCGCAGTTATCCCAGGAGACCACAAATACCCTCAAGAGTTAACACCCCAATTTTTTAGTGGCGTGACAAGCCACATGAGACTAATCCCTCCACCTAAGCATTGCCAACTAAGATTCACTACAAAAGAACTTGACTTTTAGTGGCGACAAAGTCGCCACACAATCCAAAATATTGCCACTAAAGGTTATGAGTGATTTTTAGTGGCAACTAAGGCTCCAACAACCATTCGCTAGTAAAACCTATTTTTTCAACAAAAAAATATGATAATTAATTTTCGATTGCGACCTAATTTTCTAAAATAAATAACTTGCAATATCCATATTAAAAACATCCAATATTATTACGAAAAATAATCAAAATTACTTCTCGATTCAAATCTCCTACTATATATATAATGCATCATTGTACATTTTATACATTTACATATGACATAAAAATAAAACATATAGTGTCTTCAAACTCCTACTTAATCGATATCATATTTGGTTTTTTAAAAACAATGAAGAAAAAAACACAAAATTAGAATTTAATGTTAAAAACTTTTAGTGACGATTTTTTAGGCTTTTGTGGCGACTGTTGTTGCCGCTAAAGGTCTAGTTCTTTTGTAGTGAATCCTAGTTGGCAACGCTTAGGTGGAAGGATTAGTCCCACGTGGCTTGCCACGTCAACAAAAATTTGGGGTGTTAATTCTTGAGGGTATTTGTGGTCTCTTATGATAATAACAGGGGCATTTTTTATCCCAAAATGTAACGAAGGGTATAAATGGTCTATTTCATATAGTTCGGGAGAAATTTTGACCCTTTTCCGTATTATTAATTAGGTTCAATCCAACATTTTCCTTGGTCTAGTAAAAAATTATTTAAAGGAAATTTGTTGTAAGAAGATTCATTTTGTAAATAATTAGTTAAAGGGTTTTGGTTTAGTCTATGTTTGTTGGAAAATGAAGGTATTTTCAAATGCTTCATTTTGAAACCTTTGTTTGATGAATGATATTGGAAAATGAATGTATTTTCAAATGTTTGATTTTGAAGCCTTTGTTTGATGAATGATATATATATTTTCAAAAATACTTATTTTTTTTCCTAAAAAGTTTGGCTAACACCTTAATTCTTTAAAATAAATATTTTCAATATTTTGACTTTCAGAAACTTGACCAAACAGACTCCCCAATATATTATCGTAATAAATATTGAGATTTTCAGTAGGAAATAGTTGGTGTAAATCAAGGAGATTCTTAACTACGTAGACTTTCATAAATCAAACATTTAATACTTAAAACCTGGAAAAATCTATTTAATTTAGTACTATCATTTATTTATTTTTGGATATCAGAGTTGTTGATTTGTTCAACCACTTGTTTGAACTGTTGGTAGAAAAATGGGAAAAAATTATTAGACTTTTTGACAAAATTGTAGGACCCAACCAACAAGTTTTTCTTCCTTCTTCTCATTATTCTGTTTCCCATTAGAAATTTATGACTTTAAATAGGAATAAATAAATAAATATTTGGTCATTTGACCCCTCAAAAAGAGGGGATATAAGACAATATGTCTTTCAAATGGATTTTCTCTTCAAGAAGCATTAACCAATAGGAAAAAAATGAAGCCAACAAACAACAACAACAACGACATATTCAGTGTAGTCTTATACTTGAAGTGATAGAACATACGTAAACCTTACATCTATCTTTGTAGTTTGTAGGGCAGAAAGACAATTTCTGATAGACCAATGAATAGACCCCCCACCCCTTCTTCCTAGCTTTGGTAGAAATCTCAGACTGGTTCCAGCTGGCAGTTGAACATGAAAGTTTTCTTATTAATCATAAATTAATTAGTTTAACAATTGTTGTCAAACTTAAGATGTCTATTTTTCTTTATTCCACTAGAAAGCGATAATGTGAGCAAATTCACACACAAGGACGTCACTTTATATTACTCTCTCGTTTCACAAAGAATGACCTCTTTTTCTTTTTAGTCAGTTTAAAAAAGAATGACTTCTTTCTTTTTTTGGTAACATTTTAATTTCAGCTTTCCACGTGACATGTTTAAGTCTACAAGATTAAATGACAATTTTGTATATTTGACATAACTTTAATTTAGGGTCATAGATTCAAAAATCTTCTTTATTTTCTTAAACTTCGTGTCAAGTCAAACTAGACCATTCTTTGTGAAACAGAGAGAGTAATACCTTATGAAGTTGTATAAATGGTCAGAATACCCTTGAACTATACGAAATGACACGATTTTACCCTCCGTTAAATGTTGGGAGCAAACGTGTCCCCGTTACTAGATTAGCTTGAATATGCCCTTATCCACTAGTGGGGCGTTACTAATAAAGTATTTTTCAAATGATTTAACAAAACACAATATGCTATTCTCACAAAACACTTATGATAAAGAATTATTTTTAAATAAAGCTCATTTTGAAAGCTTGATCAAAATTTGGACCAATTTAGTAATGGCGGAAAACACGGTTAACTCCAACTTTTAACGGAAGGCAAAGTCACGTCATTTCGCATAGTTTAGTGACAATTTTTTATCCTTATAACCTACAAAATTGGTGTAGCCTTCAAGATCCTACAACTACATTACTTAAACAAGTCTTTGTTGTGGAAATAACAATAACAAACGCAATGTGATCCACAAGTGGCGTTTGAAGAAGTAGAGTGTACGCAGACCTTATCCCTACCTTTGAAAAGGTAGAAAGACAGTTTCTGAAAGATTCTCGATTGAACAAACAATGAAACAGAGCCAACATACAAAAATTAAAGAGAAGAAACCACCATAGAATTGAAAAGTACAAGAAGGAATAAACTGATGTTCATCTATTATTAGGTAAATAAAGTCACATCCAAAATTCACAATGTTATTTGTACATGTTTGAGAAGAAACATAGTATATATTCTTCAATTCCAGGAAGATACAAATAGGGATAAGATACAACCATTTACACCAGAATACACTGCTATATGTGCAGGACATCCGCTGAAAATATAAGTTATCGACAACAAGTTTTCCTCTAAAACACATGAACATCAGGTGGTGTGTTTATGTTGTCGAGCCAAGTAACTAACTGCTGCGAAGAAGGCCTTATTTTAGGTGATTCATGCAAACAAAGGCAAGCAATTTCAAGGACCAATAACATTTCCTTCGCGTGCTGCTTGTCATATATCAGAGGATCAAAGACTTCAGTTTCCCTCTTCTGTTTCTTCATTTGGATCACCCAAGAGATTAAATCTCTGCTTGCTCTAGGCTTGCACGGATCCATCGGTCTTTTGCATGTTAGAAGCTCCAAAAGAACCACACCAAAGCTATACACGTCCCCTTTATAGGTAGCAACGGAAGCTTGACCATATTCAGGAGGTATATAGCCTAATGTTCCGACAACATCAGTGGTCACATGAGTGTCGTAGGGCCGAATAATCCTTGCAAGACCGAAATCAGCTAAGTGAGCTTCGAAGTTTTCGTCAAGAAGAATGTTACTAGACTTTATATCTCGGTGCAAGATATGAGGATCGCACGCTAGGTGCAAGTATGCAAGTCCTCTTGCAGCCCCTTGAGCAATCTGAAGTCTCAGATCCCAGTCCAATAAAGCAGGTCCGTCAACTTTCTCGTGCAGCCAATAATCCAAGCTTCCATTCTCCATGTAGGAATAAATTAGAAGCCGGTCAGTCCTGTACTTGCAATATCCTTGGAGATGAACAAGATTTGGATGCTGAGCTCTTGAAAGCGATTCAACTTCAGCTTGGAATTCTCGTTCCATCTGCCCGTAGTCACCTGAAAGCCGCTTGATGGCAACTTTCCTACCATCACGAAGAATGGCCTTGTAGACCAAGCCGAAGCCCCCACATCCAACAATATTTGATTGATCAAAGTTGTCTGTACATTTCAAAAGGTCATCAAGACACATCTCTTTAGTATTCTCCTTGTTATGGAAAAATATCACCAGACTTGAGCCTAAGTCCTCCAGTTCCCTGTTAGAAGCATCCAACTCCTTTTCCTGATCAACTACTTTTCGACTGCTTGCCCGTATAACAATCAAGTACATGAGAGCAAGAAGAAAAATTGTTCCAAGACCAATACCAATACCCATGCCAATGACAGTTCCTTTGCGCCTCTTTCCTTTGACCGAGTCACGAGGAACTTGGCTGCCATTTTGACAGGGGTTACCATGTTCACCGCAGAGTCCTTGGTTTCCCTCGAAACTTGATGTTGGAAATGTTGGGAACTGACCTCCAGTAGGAATTTCCCCTGAGAGCTTGTTATAAGCAACACTGAACTTTGACATAAAGCTGCATTGGACTAAAGAGGAGGGTATGTTGCCAATCAGATTGTTGTGGGATAGATCCAAATTCTCTACGCTCGCCATACCAGACAGGCTACTTGGTATTGTCCCAGATAAGTTGTTGCTTTTTAGATCCAAAACATGTAACCTTTTCAGATTCCCAAATTCCGGCAAAATTGCTCCAGTGAGAAAGTTGTTACCTAGTTCCAGTGTTGGAGGGAAGCTAAAAATCTGATTATACTGCAACCCTCTAACACTTACATTTCTTTTCAAGAAAAAGGGAAAGTCTGGTGATGGCTCATTCATTGAGACAGGGCCAGAGATTAGGCTCTCCAATCCGGTAATTTCTTTTGGAATCTCCCCGGTAAACGAGTTGTTGGAAAAATCCAGATAGAATAGAAACTGGAAATCTCCAATCCAAGGTGGAAGTGTTCCCGTCAAACGGTTCCATGACAAGTCCAACAGTTGCAGTTTTGAGCTATTTCTCAACCACTGAGGAACAACTCCAGTGAGTCTGCAATTGGCAATAATGAGAGCTTTCAGCTCACTAAACTGCAGGCTAGGATCAGTAGGCAAAACCTCATCCCGAAAATTCAGAGTAAGGACCAACGTAGACAAGTTCTTGCAATGCTGTAAAATTCTGAGAGCAGCATCAATATTATGCATACTGTTGTTCGAGACAGAAAGGGATGAAAGACTATGAAAATTCTTGAAACTTTCCGGCAGTTGTCCAGTGAAAGAGTTTCTAGCCAGATTGATAGTTTGCAACCTTTGACAGTTAGGAAGATAATCAGGAACTAACCCACGGAACCCGTTTGTAGCCAGATCAAGCGAAACAAGACTAACCATTGCTGAACAATTAAGCTCTATGATACCCCCTAAAGAATTATTTCTCAAACTAAGAGAACTAACAGTCCCAGAATTTGCCAATGAAGTTGGTATATTACCAAAGAATCTATTTGAATGAGCTGACAAATATGTTAAATTCCCTAATCTATCAAACACATCTGGAATGTTTCCTGAAAATCCATTTGAACAAATATCCAAATGAACCAAACTAGACAGATTACCAATCTGACTGCTAAGCTGTCCCGAGATTCGATTCTCTTGTAGAGACAATACAGTCAATCTTGGTAGCTTAAACAGTTCATCAGGCAAACTACCAGAAAGAAGGTTAGAGCCTAGGCAAAAAAGCTCTAATGAACCACAATTCCCAATTCCTACTGGAAGACTACCATTAAAATAATTAACCCCCATCTTAATAACAGAAACTCTAGTTGAATTTTCACAGATACCCATAGGAACTGGTCCTTCAAAGGAATTATCAGATATATTGAAAACTTGAAGCAAAGGCAAGTTCATGCCACTAGGAAACAATCCAAAGAAATCATTATTGCTCAAGTCCAATACTTCCAATTTAGACAAATGCAACAGTGTAAAAGGAACAGGTCCTTTGAGGAAATTATGAGACAGATTAAGGGTTCTTAGCTTATCCAAATTACCTAAAGATTCAGAAAGTTTCCCATTTAACCTTCTTTTCCCAAGCTCCAACTTCACGACCCTCCCAGAATCACAAGTAACACCTACCAAATTACAACAATTTGTAGAATTCCCCAAATCCCAGAAATCAAGAACTGTCTCTAAACTCTTCACAAAACCCTCCAGAGCTTTAAAATCTTTTGGATTACATATCAAGTTCTGGGGATTTTGAGATTGAGCTTGTAAGCAAATCCCAAGAAACAAAAAGATCACACAAAGTTGCAACACACCCATCTTCTTAAAACTCAAAAAGAACACAAAAAAAGGAAAAAAAAAAAGACTTTTCACATATATGATGTAACTACACAATTTTTTACATCAAGATTGTTCATTTCTATCTGTATCAAGCTTCAAAATCAAAGAAAACATCACAAAAGTACAAATGGACAAGAAACAAGAAAAGGGTACTTGACAAAAGTGATGAATGAATGGAAAAACAAGAAAAAAATCAAACCTTTGAACCACAAGGAAGAGAAAAAAAAAATGGAAGCTTGAGGTAGAGAAACAAAAAGGGTATTTTCTTGTTTTGTTTGTTTTTACTTTGTTTTGAGTTCAAAACTCAACTCTCTTCTTTGATGGTCCAAATAGGGCTGCTGTGTTCTTTGCTATTCCATTATATCCCAATTGGAGACTTTACACATTCACAAAGAGAGAGAGAGAGGGAGAAGTGCAATTATTTTTAACAATAGGAGTTTCCTATATTTATTAGAAGTACTCGGGACCGGAAACAATTTCTCTATCTCTAACAAATCGTGATAAGATCTACGTATATTCTATCCTCTCGACTTCATTTTGTGAGATTTTATCGAACTTCTTGTTGTATTAGTAGTGTTCGTTCGGTTCATTTTAGTTATCCTGCTTATTAAAAATAGTCAACTTAAAAAATTTAGTACTTCAGTTGGTTGATTATTCAAACTTCAATTTTATTGGTGAGGGTTGGATCTTCCGTCTTGTAACCTCTCCCTCATTTTTCCTTTCTCATATCCCCAATTTTTGGAAAAAAAAATCAAAATATATTAAATATTTCTTTGTCTATTTTTATTTGTTTACAATACTGAAAATAGATATTCAATTTTATTTATTTAGCTTGAAAAATCAAGATAATTTACCATTTTTGTGTTATCCTTATGATTAAAGATTTTTTTAAATATTTAGATGACTTATGATAAAATAAGGGTGATATAGTAATATTGTTATTTTTTATTATCTTTTATGAATATGTTAAGTCAACATGAACGAGCAAAAATAGATAAAAGTAATATTTGTTTTCACCTTTACATATATATACTTAATAAATAGGGAAAGGAATTAATATGACAAAAAATTAGGAATAGTATTAAACTGTAATTAACAGGTAAAAAAGGTTAATTTTTTTTAAAAAAAAATTCAAAAGATGTGAAAAAAATAACAAGTAATGTATTTAATTTGCTAGAAATACGCTATATGAGTCATTGGTAGTGAGACTTGGGGTGGAGTTCCAATAATTAATAAAAATTAATTATGTGACTTTTTTCTGCCACTGAGAATTAAAAAAGAAGAAAAGAATTAAAGTGGTGAATTAATGGACCGATTTGTTTTTGTATATTAATGGGAAAATGTTTAATAGGGGTCAAGTTTTTCAAAATAAAAAATGGTCAACAATAATGTTTGGAAAATAGTCAAATTTGCGTATTATATCATTTATTATACTATTAGACTTTTGGTCTAATGTTATTCATAATGTTAGAAAAAGTCTTGTTTTTGCTCTTAATTCTTGATGAAATTCTAATGTGAAAGTAATTTTAAATAAATATAAGTAATTACGAAATAAATATTGAGTTGGAGTTCACTCATTCAAACTAAAATTCCACTAATGACACATACAAATACGAGATAATTCACTAACAACAAAGATACACATATATCAAAGATATAATGAAGTATTAAAACTAAACGGAAAGTTTGTTTTATTATTTATTTGACTCTCTATTTATCGTATTAATTTCATCCTTTTAAATCAATAAAACATATATTTCAAACTATTTTTTGGTTGCCACTTAATAATTAAACAAAAAATATCAATATAAATTATGAAAATGCTAGTTGAGCACAAAGGTATACTTTTTTTTTTCTCTACCAAAAATAGATAAATAATATTTTTATCATAAACTTTTTTCCATAAAAAAGCCATCACTTTTTCTTGTTTACTAAGTCAGCCCCCCCTCCCCCACCCCCCACACACCCTCCACCCCCATATATATATAAATTGGCCTATTGCTATAATGAAAACGAAATCTAAGGTGAGAGGAGTACAGTACTATTATAGTAGACATATAGATCCTATTTGATACGAATCTAGATTAATTAGACTCTAATATAAATATCGAATATCAGATGATAAACTAAAAAAAGAAAAGACCATGATAAACAATAAACAGTTTTGATTATAATTTGGGGTCGAAGTCTTAAGTTGGGAACATTTTCTTTTTTAATGAGCTTTACATAGCATAAATATAAATTATTCAAAATCATAATATAAATATCGAATATAAAAATAAATAAAAAAAGGAAAAAGAGTAGAAGTCAAAAGGTTGGGTAGAAAACACGTATTCATAGTCCAATTTCTTATACTATTCCACCTTTTCGAGTTGGTGCGGTAGTTATTTTACATCCAATTTTCAACACTTATTTTTTTTCGTAATCATCTGATATTTCAAATTTATTAGTTCGAGTAATGATTAATTTAAATTTGTAGAGCATATGACTTATTAAAGCAAACACTCTTTGTTAAGTATTTTTTTTTAAGTAATTTGAAGTGAAAACATGAAAGCTATTCTTTTGATATTTAAAATTTTTGAAAATTTATGATCAAATGTATTTTTCAAAATTTTAACTTTAAAAATAATTTTAAAAAATTTCATGATCAAACGTTCCATTAGTTTGGTTTTCAAAAACCAAATCGTACGTGTTTGATTTACATTTTGAAAAAACATTGTGCTTGAATTAGGTTGCTTTCCTAGACTTAATTTATTCATATGTTATATATTTTTTTTCATTTTTTCATATGATGTCAACAAAACACCTAAAACATTCTAGATGTTTTATTAAAAATTTAACAAAGATTCACTAAAAATTAATAATAACATATCAAGTGAAACTCATAAGTAAAGTCGGAAAAAGATTACATGTATGTAATTTTATTTCTATTTTGTGAAGATAAAATTGACTACACGATGAGAAGAAAAAAAAAAAGACAAAATATCATAGAAATAGCTTGATCAACTACTTTCTAACTTTGACTTTTGATAAACAGACAGTGTCATGAAATTTTTTCTGGTGAAATTTAAAGTTTTACGATGATAACTATTTTTCAATTAAAGCGACTATTTGTGAATTTTATCCCAAAATATTAGTTAGCACGTATATAAAATACCTAAAAAGAAAAAGAACAAAAAAAGGAAAGTGATATTTTCTAAAATAACTCCAATATAGTCAATTGTAGGTTGGAAATAAGACTTTTAGTTGATTTCTAGTTCCAAACACCAACTACCATGGATTCCTAGAGTTAATTAAGTATATAATAATTTAAAAAGGTTTATAAGTATCTATACTCAACAATGAAAGGTAATACCTTTGAGTATATTTTTCACTAATATTAGTTATTTTTCCATCTCGTATTAGTTGCCATGTTTTGCTTCATTAAAGTCAAATTATATGGACTTTAATTGACTAATATCTTAGAATATACTACGATCCCTCTATTCCTTATTAACTTATTTTTTGGGATTTTTTTCATTGTTTAAAATAATTGAATTGTTCAAATTAAGTTCAAGATGGTTGTTTGAAATATTTTTCATATTTGTCATTTCCTTTAATGAAGTTTGATATTTTCTAGGAGATAAATTGCACTACTAACAAAGTTATATTTATGATTTTACAAAAGAAAATAGTGAAAAATATGATTTAAATTATGCTCTTAAATGTTTTTTTTAATAAGTGTGCATTGTCTTACAAATTCAATTAATATGAAATACAGGGAACATTATTTTAGCAAATTAACATGAGAAAAGTAGGTAATATCTTGAGTTGATAATTTGATATAGTTTTTAAAAAATAAGTCAAATTGTCTTTGAAAAAAATAAATATGAAAACTAATTAGAGACGGCGGGAGTAGTAATCAAGCTCTTTTCTCTTGAAATCAAGAGATATACAAAAGTACTTTTTAATTAAAAAAAATGTATATGTATTTACTATAAAATACACGTTTACAATTAGGAAAAACAATTTTAAGAACAAAAAGTAAATGGAAACACATTATATATTAATTAATCAATAATCATTCCTAATATTAAAAGTAGAAGCTAAGCTAGAATAACTAGACATCAAATGTCAAAAGAGATTTGTTTTTAAAATAAAATACAGTATAACTAATTGTTTCAAATTCTTGAACTTGGATTGTAACATACAAAAAATATTAAATTCAATAATTATCTTTTTCAATAACCAAACTTTCACCAAAATTAAATCAAAGTCAAGCTTCTTCATATCTACTTTTCTCCAATAAGTATTCTTGCATGGCTTATAGATAAATTATGTCTTCGTTCGTTGTAAATAGTTGACTTCTCATGGACAATTTTACAATTATATTTTTGAAGTTTTATTAAAATATTACAATTTTTTTGAATTTATGAAGCATAAAAAAAATACAAATTAATAACCCAATTTGCACACTGAAATGTTGCCAATAAAAGAGAGATCGAGGTCAGGAAAAAGAGTTGAGTCAATAAGGCGTGACGATCAGAAGAAGCAAAATGAAATCAGGATTTGATCGAAAAAGAAGTGAAGTCATCGATACCATAATTGACCACCATTGATAAAAGAGAACCTTTCTAAATCACTTTGTGTCAGCAAAATCTTCAAGCGTCTGAAATATGTCGGAATTGAAAATTATGACCGCTTCAGAAAAACAATTAAAAGAAAATTCTCATACTTTTAAAATATTTTTAGAAGTGGAAATTAAATGTGTAAATACATATAGTATAAAAATGAAAAGTGAAAAAAAATCATTTGTAAAACACCTTTAAAATATAGACATTGGACTTTAAAAAATTCCTTCGTCATAAAGCAAACACATTGACGGAAAGGCTTGAATTTCAAAAGTAACCCTCCCCATCCCAAGAAGGTACATCGATGGAGAGGTATTTACTTCTAGCCTCTCCTTAATATTGAATATTAAAATTTTAAAAATAGTATTTTCAACATAAAATAGATACGTCGATAAAGAAGTGTCTTGCTTCTAACTTCTTATAGTATTGATATTATGTTAAGATGTTTGTGCAATTAGACATTATGAGCAAAACTAGACCTTTTAATTGTGTTTTGTCCTATTTCTTTAATTTTTTTTTTTCCTTTTTCATTTTCCACCTTTTTAATGGGTTTATATATAGCAAGCCATCGTTTAGATTTTGTTTTTATTTTTAAAAATTGTGCAATTATAACCTCTAGAAATAATAAAATATTAGACTATATCATCTAACATCACAAAATATTCTATGGTCTAACTTTTTTTCACATAAAATTTGCCGCTTAAAAGAAATATTTAGAGCGTAATCAATATGGTCAATAAGTTATAAGAACAATTAAAAATTTTTACTAAACAACTAAAGACACAAATAGGGATAACTGGTGATTCCCGATGTCGATCTGCAATATTAGTTTGAAAAAGTCGTTTGATTTTTAACCTAGAGCGATTGGTTTATCTGTATCATACAAATGTCCAGCACTTAGGTGCTTTCTAAGATCATCCTATATGAAAGATGTATGACATGTGTGATTTTTATTTTTTTTAGCATTTTCACTAATTAAAAAAGCTTTGAAATTTGACTCTCAAAATTATGACCAAAATTTTCTTGCTTGCATTCATGAGCCACTTGATTCAATAATAAACTTCATTACAAAGTTTTGACTTTGAAAAATTAATATAACAAAAATTTTCTTTGTCTCCCTTATGACATTTGTGCGTGTGGAATGAGATGAACATTAACTAATACTCTCAAAATATTACGTATTGTATCACTAATTAAAAGTTTCTTATGTATATTATACTCAGATATATGTATTTTTGCTACCAGATATACAAAAACAGGGAGAGAGGCAAGCGAGATATGGGAGGGAAGCGAGTGAGATTGTATATATCTCAGATACATGTGAATCGATACATGTATCTGTATGTATCTGGAGTGATTCACATATATCTAGGATATCAGATACATGGAAACATGGCGAGTGAGATGGGAGAGAAACGAGAAAGGCAAATGAGATTTGCTAGGAATAACAAAATATTAAACTATCATCTAACATCACTAAATATTCTATGATCTAACTTTTCTTTATATAAATTTATTGTTCGCTTAAAAGAGATATTTAGAGTGTATATCTACGAGATCAATAAGTTATTATAAGAATAAGAATAATATAAAGGATATTTACTAAACAACTAAGACTCATATAGGGATAAGTGGTGATTTTTTTTTATTTTTTATTTTGCATTCTCACAAATTAAAAAAACTAAGAAATTTGACTCTCAAAATTATGACCAAAAAATTATAGATTGCATGCATGAGCCACTTGATTCAATAGTAAACTTTGTTACAAAGTTTTGACTTTAATTATGACAAAAAATTTCTGTCTCCCCCATGACATTTGTGCGTGTGGAATGAGATGAATTGGGACACTCAAATAAACATCATAGAGTTAAAACAATTAGTAATTCAAATAAAGATTATTTAAGGATTTTCGGAAACAGTTATTCTATACCTCCAAGAGGTAATGATAAAATCTGTTTATATTTCGTTGTATATGTTATTGTACAATTTAAGGTTTGACACTAAATTGAGAATGACTATAATTTTAACAAATGTTAGGGCGCCAACCTCCTTAGAGTGGTGACAACTTTCTTGATTGATCAACTAGTTGTCAATCTGTGCTTAGTGCTTTGTAAAATTTATGGTAGGGTGGGGGTAATTAAGTCAAGGGTAAGTAATTATTTACATTATATCAATTAATTTAATTTAAATTGTTAAAAAAATTAAATGAGAATTCATATTATTTTCTTATGGTGAAGTGATAAATGTGTATGATTTTTATTTTTTTTGCGCAAATATTTTTATAGTAAAATCAGGAGTTGTATACAAAAGAGTAAATACGTGAAGAAATCAAGAAAATTCAACTTACACTATATATACATAAAAAAAAATTATCTTCATCTATACAGTGTAATTTTTCGGTAAAGGAGTGTGGGGTTGGCTCCACCATTAGTAAGGGTGTTGAGTCAACTTGTGGTTTTTATTCTATTTATGGAAATGAAACATTTTTTTTCTTTCACTATAGAAGGAGAAATTTATAGTGATGAAAATGAGGATCAAAGATACACAAAGTGCAAGATATTATATATAATAAATAGTACACAAGCATGCACAATGAACATGATTGCCATTGGCTTAATTCTTTGTGTCTCCCCACTTGTTCCACTATACAACTTTTTATGTAATCCAACAAGGTTAAGTGGACAAGATTTACCCACCAATTTTGTATAATATATAATCCCATTTGCTTCTTTTTTAGTTTAATTATGATCTTTGTGCTTCATTTGGAAGATCCACTTATAGCTATTTAGCTAATTGGGATGTAGCAACAAAGTGGTTATATCCACTTAGGTTTTTGTGTGGTGGATTTTCATGTAGATTCAATGAAAGACATGATTTCTCTTATTGCTTTATTTTCAAAAAGTCCTTTCCCATTATTGACCTAGCACTAACAATTTTCAGTATTTCTGTTTTGGTTTCTCTCTAGTTCGATGTCTGGTATTCATATTAGTGTTATTGATAGTCAAGTTAAATTCACATCGCGTAAGACTCATTTAAGGCGGAAGCAATACTCCTAATCAAGATTTACTTTTATGTTATTCAGAGCTCGAACTTGAAACATTTGATTAAGCATAGAAGGATCTTATCTACCTCGCCACAATTCTTGGTGGTTTTTTCTTTCGAGTGACTAATTAAAATATCTCGAGTCTTACATATATTTAAATTTTTATTATACCAAGCTATGTACGTTCTCCGTTCAATTTATGTGATGGTGTTTAATTGAGCATGCATGGGGATTAATAAAGAAAGAAATGCTTTTGAATTCAATTGCTTAAAATGAGTCACAAATATTTATTTTGGATATAAATTATTTTATTAAAAGTAAATGAAAAATAAATTATTTTATTTATAGTAAAATGAAAAATAAATTATTTATAGATAAAACAATACAAGCTTTCAAAGATATACTGATTATAGGCACCTGACCATCAGATATCGTAGGTCATCTTTTAACATTACAAACATTTTCATTATATTTAGGATAAACTAAAAAAGAAATTACAACACATAAATTGAAAGGAATAAAGTATTATATTTTGTATAAATTTTAGGAATCACATAGTTTTAATATGAAATTACAATCTATCCCTATTTAGTTTGTAATTACATTAATCCCTAAAAAAGTAAAACAAACCAGATACATAATATGTAGCTCGGATACATTATAAAATAAACCGGATACATAATATGTAACTCGGATACATTAAAAACTAGCTCGGAATTCGGATACATTATAAAATAATTTAGAATTAGGAGAGAAATAAGGGATTTTAGAGGTTTTTAGAAATAAGGGAAACATAAGACGTGTATTTTAGTAATTTTTCCTCTATTTTTTGAAAATATACTATCCCATCCATTTAGTTTAATGGCATTTTTTTTTCATTTAGAATATTCTAAAATGTTTGATAACATTCAATCAATATCTATTCTTTACAAAAAAAATTTTTATTTTTTTTGAAGAAATTAAATTCTATCAGTAATTAATCAAATTTTATAAGTGATGTGAAGATTTTATTATCTAATACACTTCACTATAATACATAAGTCAAAATCAACATATATCACAAACTTTGCTTTCAATCAAAATAATGTTATATAAAATGAAACATAATAGGATGCCATTATTTGCAGTTTGAATTGTAAATTAACTGTCTAATCTTGTAGAAAATCATATTTCACTTAAGTTGGCATCAAATCATGACTAATTAATTAAGTTGGAAGTCCATTGAGAATGAAGCAAAAATGATTATTAGCTTTTACTTTTTCAGTAAAATAGTAGATTTTTAGTCTGCGTATATTTTTATTTTTATTTTTTTTAAAATAACTTTCTTATTTATTTTCTTGTGTTCAATATATGTAAGTAAAAAAATATTATTCACAAAAGTATTTGTGTATAATCTAGGCAAATATATCGGAGGTAGGGATGTGAGGTGGTGGGGGTAAAGATTACATCGAAGGGATGAAAATAAGGTGTGTCGGAGGATGGAAAAGACACAATTAATATAAAATTAAGAATGCGATTTGAGATTATGATTTTAAATCATGTCCAAATTCTCTAAAAAAAAAAAAATGATTTGGGATTTCATATTTTGGTTTCAATTTGTTTTAAATGTAAAACTTGACCATAATTTTATAAATCTTGTTAAAAAAAAAGACCAATTATTTCAGATTTTGCAAAATAAAAAAAAATTATGCTCGGTATGAAGAGATTGTTCATACCATATGAAACAATTATATTAAAGAAGAACAAGTTACCTAAAATTATATGTATTTAAAAACTTGTAATAGCAAATATTTATTTATAAAAGAAACATAAAGATATGTGATTTGTCAAATACAACGCCTGCACATATTCCGAAATATTGTTTATAAACTATGATTTGCTCATTTGGAGAGTTGGAGAAATTTTGATAGTTTTTACAACTTGTGGGTTTTCATATTTACGAGAAAAATATACAATTTACAAAATTCTAATTGCATATCAAAATAAAATTTCTACTTTAAATCAATCTTATTTCAAATCATGATCTCATATGTTAAAAGGGGATAAGGTAGATTAAAATTATGTGTAAGGAAATCTTATAAGGTGATGACACTAATTCCAGCTTATTTAAGATTGTATTGTTACTAAATTTTGAAATTTATTTTTTACTGAACCGATTGATATATACTCTCATCATTAAGCGAAGAAAAAAATTTCTATTAAAATTTTCTTTCTTTTTAAGAATATGAATTCAAAACTTATGATTAAGAACGAATAGATCTAATTTATTTCATTGTTGCAGTCACATTATTTCTTTCAGTGAAAATTTAATATATGACATATATTAGATTAATATTTTCAAGTTATAGCAGTAGAATTAAACTTTCAAGTTGTAACATTAAAAATTTCAGGTTCTAACAGTTTATTAAAAAAAAGGTTTGTTTTAAAAATTGAAAACATTTGTTTTGAAAAAAATAAAAAGATAAAAAAATTTAAAATAAAACGTTTCTGGAATAAAAAAAGGTAAAAAACGGAAATAAGGATGTTAATTAAATTTGAAATGATTGAAGATAATTATTAATTAGCATGAAGTAAGGAAATTCAATCAGTTTCCTTAATTCACTCCGATTTGTTAAATTTAATTAAAAATTATGATTTTATCCATTTTTCTCCCACATTTCTCTCTCTTCGATTTTCTTCCAGAAATCTTGTCACTGTCGACTAATTATAGTTTTTTTTGTTTGAAAAATCTTGATTTTGTTGGGATGGACGACTACGTATCAATATTAATTAAACATTGTGGAAGATGGGATCCTTCAGGTTAGTATTTGTTATTGTTTATAATTTGTTTTTGTATTTCAGTGAAATGAAAAAAAAAAATGAAACTGTAAATCACATTATGTGATTTTGTTTTTGTAAATCATCACTATAGTTAATTTTTTAGTTTTTTTGTATTAACAAAATATTTTGTTCATAATACGTATTAATTGTTGTGAAACTGTAATATAAGTGACTGTATTGGTAAGTTTTTTTTTTTTTTTGGTTATTTTGTATAATGTTAAAACGTTGATTTCGTGAAAAATTTGCGCAATATATGAATGATTTGAGCATAAATGTATAGCATATAAATATGTTTATCGTTGTAGATTGGGTTCGTAGATTAAGATTATAATATTGAATACTGTTTTTTTCCTGAAAATATAAATTAAATGTATAGTTTTGAATGAATTTGGTAATATAAATGGAATGAATTTGGTATGAAAGTGTGTTCAGTAATGTTTAAAAAAAGTTATTTAGAATTTTGAAAAAATGTATGAAAAGGTTTTAAAGTTGGTATAAAATTTGAAATTTTATTGTTTATATAAGTTTTGTCAATTGTGTATAAATTTGGTATGAGTGATGATTGTTTAAATGAAATTGTATTAAGTGGGTATGAAATGTGAAATATTTTTTTTTTTGAAATCTGTTTTGTAGAGTACTGTCTGAATGATATTTATATGAAAAGATAATGACAAGTGTGTATAAGTTTGTTGTTATTATAATGAATTTTGTGGATGAAATTTGTATGTTCTTTGGATGACTAATTGTTTTTTTTTTTTTAATGAAACAGAGAAATATGTTGATTTTCAAATGGAGGGGGATTATATATGAAACTTCTAGTCTTTATAATGGTCTAGTAAGTGCGATAACATTGCAGCTTATGATAGATGGTTGAACCTCTCCCATGCGAGAGTACATGGGATATACCAAGTTATGTTTCAGAGCCTAAATTGATGTCGCCCGGTCAAAAAGAATGATAGGAAGACCGCAACTTGAACGCTGGAAGGGATTTGCTGATGTGAAATTCAAACGGTCTAGAGTTACTTGCAGTAGATGTCGTCAAGTTGGCCACAATAGGACGACATGTTCAAATTATCCTGTGCAAAAAAAAATAATTATTTATTTGTTTAGACAATATAAAATTGTAATTTTATTTTGACTTTATGACTCATGTTTTGTTTTGATATGAAACATAATTTGTGTGAAATGCATTATAACTAAGTGTTTAATATCCTGTTCATTTTTTTATACGTGTTTCATTCATTAATCGTACAAATTTCATACTGTTGGAAATAAAATTTATTCAAGCTTAATATATAAGATAGTGTTAATATAGTGATAATTATACAAGGTAATTATGGAATGCATTTGGTATCCTGAGTATTTAATGTAAGTTATCATGAATATTAATTTGGTTTCCAACTGATGTCCTACTATAAATAAAATTAAAACAAATTCTTTACCAATCTTGTTCAAGTTTCATTCCAACACTAACTTCAATTTATATCACACATATTATACCAACAATAAATCAATTTCGTATAAACATTCATCAATTTCGTATAAACATTCATAATTTCATATAATCACACAATGCATACCATTTGTATACCAATATTATATCACAATTCATACAATATCCAACAATCAAACATTAAAGTTAGATGCATACACTTGTTAATCAGATTTCATACACGTTTCATTCAAAAACAAATTTAGAATAGAAAGTAAGCATAATGTGATATTTTTAGAAAAAATCACTAGTTTGACAATTCATACCATTTTCATATCAATTTAATAATTCATATCATATACACAGTTAATAGACAATCACACTAATGTTAAAATACAATTCATACCATTTGTATACCAATGTTATATCACAATTCATACAATATTCAAAATCAAAGCATTAAAGTCATAGTCATACAAATATTAATCAGATTTCATACACATTTCATCCAATAAATGTACAGTTTGGAAACACAGTGAAATTTTAAAAATAGTGAATCCAAATGGTATGAAGTCTGTATATTACTAGTATCCTGAAATTATAATTGCCAATCAGTAATTCATATGTAGATGGTATCTGACTGGAAGAAAACATATGATATTATATATCATCAAGCAAACATTAAAGTCGGAGGCATACACATATTGATTAGTTTTCATACACGTTTCATCCAAAAACATGTTTAGAATAGAAAGTAGGCATATTGTGATATTTTTAGAAAAAATCACTAGTTTGACAATTCATACCATTTTCATACCAGTTTAAAAACTTATACCATATACATAGTTAATAGACAATCAAACTAATGTTAAAATACAATTCATACCATTTGTATACCAATATTATATCTCAATTCATACAATATCCAAAATCAAAACATAAAAGTCATAGTCATACAAATATTAATCAGATTTCATACGCATTTCATCCACTAAATGTACATTTTGAAAACACACTGATATTTTAAAAAAATTGAATCCAACTGGTATGAAGTTTGTATATTATTAGTATCCTGAAATTATAATAGTCAATCAGTAATTCATATGTAGATGGTATCTGACTGGAAAAAAACATATGTTATTATATATCATCAAGTACTTAAACACAAAAAAATTGTCCAAAAGTTAAAAAAATAACATGTAATTCTAAAAAAGTAGAAGGTGCAATCAACTATCTCAAATTTTTTGTTCGTGGTCTTGGTGTAGGATAATTGGTGGTATCCGAAACATGTTCTTTTGCTATGCGAGGTCCACCAAATTTGCTAGCAACCGTACTAGTAACTTCACTCTCACTGATCGCGCCATCCTCATTCTTTATTTTTCCATAATGCCATAGGATTGTGGCATACCTTTGACGATGGTACTTTGAATCAATATCAACAGAATGCATATCAAAAACATCATTACTGATGTATTCAACAAATAGACATGTGTACAAACCACAATCACTGAAAATTTTTTGAAAAAAAAAAACATTTTAAGAAATAAATTAAGTTACATTTTCTAATGAAAACAATAAAGTATAGAAATATATACTTGGAACTATCTTCTTGTTGAGGAACATGCATCATATGCTTGATATCAAGTGGAGCATGAACTTCATCAGTAGAAGTTCCTTCAACCAATTTGGGACTATTTTGAGGTATTTCAATGGGTTTCTTCGACATGATTTTGTTGAAAAACTTAATTGGACGAACGATTGTGAAAATGGTGTAGTTGGCTGGTGAGAAAAATGGGAGAGACAAGGTGAAAGTGGGGTAGTGAGGGTGATGGCGTGTAGATTTGAATAGGCGTGGGTGGAGGGTGGTGGGATTGAGGTATAGGAGGTTTGAGTGTAACAGTAAACAAGGAAGTCTAATCTATGTAAATCCCTTAATATGTGTAACTGATGATTTCAGTTTTAAAAAAGGAACTGAAATCAAATTAATTAAATAATATTAATTAATAATATAAAAATATAAACAGATTAATCATTTATTAAATAAATTGAAATTGATTTTAAATTAAATTAAATTTAATTGATATGTCATAACTCGTAAATAAACTGTGATAAGTAAGAATTGTTTAAAAGTATGTTTAAAACCCGTAAAATTTACTCTTAAATGTGTATATGGTGTGAATTTTCCTTTCATTATTGATGTCCACCACACTATCCACTAAGACCATGTTTAGGATTAAAAGTCATAATCCACAATTAAAAAGATGAGGATTGCATTATTTCTCTTTAAACTTTAATTTGTAGCTAATTAATAGTGGATTATCAATTCAATTGCCCTCCATATGGATGGATCATAGAAAAAGATTAATAAGTGTTTTATATTGTACGAGATAAAATTATTATACCCTAAGTAATTTATATAATTAGATTACATTTATTTAATTAATAAATACAAACTTTAAGATCTCACATGGATTATGCACCAACGTTTTAGAATTATATTTTATTAATTGAATATCATGGACAGCCTATACTAAAGTATATTTATTTACAATGGCTTGCAATTTGCATATGCAAATTAGCTTCATTATTACATGGAAATTTCATCAAGGATTTTTAAATTATCACAAACTATCTACCATTTAATTTGAAGGGAAGCGGTCGAATAACAGTAAAGTTATTAGGTCATTTGTTCAAATCGTGAAATAAGGTATTAATGCTTGTATTTATTAGAATAGGTTGACCACATCATACTCTTTAGAGTGCATCTCTAATATAGATCCTAAAGTAGTGAACGCGACATATTTCGTGCAAGGACTGTTTTCTTATGATTTTGAATGAAGGGAGCTCATTTGAACTCTCTTTGCTAAAAAAATTATATTAAAATACATATAGGGCAAAATTTCATGGCCAAACGCGCCCTTAGTTTAGTAAAATACACCTCGTGAAATTTTCTTCAAAAGTGATATTCAGTTATCAAGTAATATGAAACGGAGTACATGATTTATAAAAAAAGGAGTTGACCTACATCATATGAACTTCAAGAAGCATGAATTATCCCCTTACTAATTCCAATATCCTCTTTTCTAGGTTTTTCCCCTTTTACTTGCCTTTATTTCTAGCTACTATTAGCATGGCTACAATCAGCTGCGCCACTGCCAACTCCGTCATCGCTATCACCACCACCACCACCGCGGCCATTGGCACAGACACCACCAGGCGACCCGAAACAGTAGTATTTACTTTACCATATAGGCCATCAGTAACTATAGTAGTTAAACATCTTTTGCACCAAACTTTTGGGCCATCATGCACAACTTTGCTTCCATCTCCAGTAGAGACGGATGCAACCCATGTTCAATCGATTCAAATATATTAATACTAAGAACCTTAAATGTTGAGTTCGTCAAATTCAAATCTCGAATCTGTCTCTGACCTGTACAACAACCACCTTTTGAACCATCATGCATAACTTTGTTGCTATCTCTGATAGAAATGGATGGAGCCTATGCTCAACGATTAAACATAAGTATTATTTTCGACACAAAAAAATATATATATGTAAGTGTGGTAGAAAATTACTAAAACTTTAAGAATCTTTAAAAGTATAATGAGTTTAGTACTAAGATGTAAGAACCTTAAAGGTTGAGTTCGTCAACTTTAAATCTTGAATCTGCTTTTGATCTCCGAACTACCACCTTTAGCAGCTCCACCACCACACCGAGCAGCAGCAGTTTGCCTGTCACAGTAGACATTGACATGGACAGAAGATGAAGCAACAACAGAAGGAGTTGCTCTTAGCTTACATCTTATGGACCTTTTAAAATCAGAGTCTAAAAATCAGCGGGTACATCTAGAGTTATGTGTGCTCATGTATTGCTCAACCTTATTACTATTATTTTGCCGAGTTGGAGTTCCAGGTCGGTTTAAGGCCCTCCCCGCTGAATTTTTTTATATCAGTGTCACCAAAAAACACCAACAACAACCTTCCTCACAACCAGAAACAACTCTCACACAACTTCTCTTTTTCTTCCCCTCTTCTTCCCAACTTCTCTTGAAAACAATTGGGGGATTGATAAAGAATGGACGGCCTAACTCAACCTTAAAGCTAGTTTATGAGGAAGGGATTGTTGAGTCTATATAAGAAAATCACCAGTCCATCCCCAATCAATGTGGAGCTCTACAACCCCTTCACGCCCGGGCGCAATAGGAACATGGACCGAGAGCCCAAATAGGAGCGAACCTGACCCTAATACCATGAAAAAGATTTCCAAAAAACTAAGAAAATGGAAGTTTCATCACTAAAAAAAGAGCATCACACAGCTTAGTCCATACATACCACTACAAAGTTTTTCTCTGAATCAGATTCTTTGCATAATTTGTGATAATATTGAAAGTTGGGCTTGCATCTGATTCTGATGTAACTAAATACTATTCATTGTTGAGAATAAAATCAAGTAAATAAACCAGGCCCATTGGATCCAATGTGGGTGGGTTCCCTGGACCAGGCAAGCGGGGTGGGGCGGGGCGGGGGTGTGTGAATATTCTCCCAGTCCATGATTGTGCATGCTCCAGTTGGACAGCGTCTGGGGGTGAATGTGATGAATTTGAGTTGTAGGCTAACCTTTTCTCCTGTTTTCATCACTGACAACCAGAAGTTCCACAAGTAGAACACATAAAGATAGTTCATGGGAAGATATGTCGTGCTGCATGTATTACCACAGTCTATAACTCAAATGATCCTCTAAAACAAGTGTTTGTGCTATGTAATTTGGGGCATAAGTACAACAACAACAACATACCCCGTGTAGTCCAACAAGTGGAGTCTGGAGAAGGTAGGATGTACGCAAACCTTAGCCCTATCTTTGTGGAGTAGAGAGGTTGTTACCCTCGGCTCACAAGAAATGTTATCAAAGCAAGGAAATAAGATTAAAAAAAAATAGCAAGATACAAAGCAAATGAAATAGTAGATGGTACCATGCATTCAAGAATAAGAAACTTAAGCAATTACTAACTACTACTACTAATAGGAGGGCAGGGCATGAGGTTAGCCCCCTCCCAAATGAGAAAGCAACTCGCTTCAGTTACAGACTCCTATTCACCATCACAAAAGATAACTTCCACTAACAAAACAAACATCCTTCAGATAGATTCTATATGAAGTTGAGGCATTCAAGAAATGTTTGAATCTTTTTTTTTCCTGATAATATAGGTGTCCAAACCACCTTGTGCACACGTCCACTGTTCTACGATACCTGCATCCTTACACTATTACAGGTACTAATCCTGTCTGGGAGGGAATAAATCGCATAACTTTCTACCTCTACTGGAATTCAAATTCTGTTCTCCCATGGTCTTCGTTCCAACTTCATCAATGGCCACACCCTAGGTATAAAAGTTTGGTTTCATATATATCAACATATATCAATTAAAGTGTACTCATCTTAGCAAAACAAAATAAAGTACAAAACTTTCCTGCTGAACTTGCTCTCCCATAAGGATAAAAAGAAACCTCAGTCCGAGATACAAAAATAAACTTCATCTAGCTAATCAAAAGAACATGCCATGAAAGGGCAAGTAATCTAAATTGATTTAACTGCAAGTCAAGAGTCTGAGCAGAATCACCTGCTGATTCGAGATACATATATGAATCCGTCAAGAATGTAGCTAGACTCTAGCAAATATTATTTTATTTCATTGTCTAATCTATCTTCATCTTATATTAGACATAATTCAAGAATAAGTAATGTATACCAAGTTAAAGCTTCCACCTTCCTCGAAAATCTGGTTTGCTGCTTAAAAGCTCAGATTTTGAACCACCATAAACTACATATCATCGAATTCAACTCTCTTTTTCATCAGTTCCAAAGAGCTTCATCCGGGACAAAGCTGTTCTCAGATAACCTTCCACCTCGAACTTCTTAGGGGAAAGCTCGCGGTACTTAGCGAATTGCTCTCTAGCCTCTTTATTCCTGTCAAGCAAACTGTAAATCATTCCTCTACAGAAATATGGCCTGAAATCTTTAGGGTCCTCCTTTTCAAGCTCGTCATAGCTCCTCAATGCTTCCTCAACATTCTTCTGCAAGAACTGTACTTGTGCCATTATAAACCGAATATCCCTACTTTCCTTCACTTTGCTCTCTTCCTCAGCTAACCTCAATGCCTCCTCTAACCTCTGAATCACCTTCACCCCTTCACCACACCTATCCATCAACAATGCATTCTCAAACAACGCCTCGAACGAAAGAGGGGTTTTCGATAAAATCTCTTCGAAAACTTCCCTTGCATCTTCAAGCTTCCCCATTTCGTTCAACAGCCTCGCCGTTAAGAATTTCCATTCGGTATTCTCCGGCTGAGCAGACGACAACTTCTTCAGTATTTTCAGACTCTCCTCGTCCTCCCCTGATTCCAATTTTTCCTGGAGGAGGTTTTTTAGGGCTTCAATAGCTTCAGGACTGGATTCTAAGAACTGGGTCAGTGGTGAACCTTCCTCTTCTACCTCTTGTTGTTGCTCTTCCATTACAGCAGCTGGTGGGGTTTCAGCTCTTGCAAATGAGGTTCCGACCGGAAACTTCCCTAAGGCCACAGCGGCGAAAACAACAGCAACACCGGCGGATTTGAGAGTAGAGATTAATGGGTTCGACTTAGAATTGCCATTGACGGAGGCCTGGAGGACGAATCTTCTGCTATAGCTCTTATGAGCAGTTTTGGGGATTGTGAAATTGGAGGGACGGGAAGGTGAATTGGGGAAAGTGGTGGAGTGGTGGAAGAACGATGACGAACCGATAGTTAAAGTGGAGTTCATGGTGATGGTCGCCGGTAAAAGGTAGATTCCGGCGTTTATGGACGAAAGCTAAAGTCTCCGGCGAGTTGTTTTTTTTGGGAAGGTTTTAGCAGTGTGTGGTAGGGTTTTAGAGTTTCAAGAATTTACTAAAAAGGGTTAGGTGAGATTTCTTGTACTAATTCTCGTGAAGATAACTAACCCAACACAAGAGTCGGGTTTTTTCGAGTTTAGGTTGACAAACTTTTGAAGAAGATTAACGTGATTTCTAAAATATAAGTACATAGAGTATGTAATTTTGGCTTATGATAAGCGTAACTTAAGAATAAATTTTACGTCTCGTTTGAACATGATTTGATATTAGTGATTTAAAATCAAATCGATTTGAAATTGAAATTTTATTTTGATATGTAATTTGCATTTCTTAAGTTGTTATTTTTCACATATACATGAAAATTCACAAACAATGCATTATTCAAAGATGTTTGATATATCCTAAGGCGATGCATTATTCAAATTGCATGTCCGAATATCTACTTTTTAACGCGGAGAACATGTAGCTTGGACAATGGCACATATGATATCATAGTTGAACTTAGAGTCATCAGTATGGGTTAGGTCTGTTAGGTTGGTCTGACCTAACCTGTGATTTGATAGGTTGGGCTAAATTTTTTGGAGTCCATTTAAAAAAAGGAAAGTGTTTTTAAGTTCGATTTGAATAAGCCTATTGATTTGTAAGGCTTGAAATATAGATAGGACTGACATGTGGGACAAATAATAATTAATTAATAATAAAAATAACAAAAGTCTAAAGTCAAAATCTATTTAAAATTTTAAATATTAAATTTAAATACAAGTTATATTTATAAATATATACTACATAAAATAAAATCTTTCTAAAATATCTAGGGAGTCACTTATGTAGGTAGTAGCCTATGGAATATTGTCATATTTTTTGTGTTTTATTATGATTATTAGAAAATAATTAGATTAATATTTCTATTTAGCTATTTGTACTTTTACTTGAATCAAACTTAATAAATATTATAAATATAGTTTTATTTGTGGATTTGATTAACAAGTAATAACATTAACACCGTGTAATATTATCTTGTTGATATTTAAAATAATATTTTAAATTTTATAATTTAATTTTTAAAAATTATGAAAAATGCATTTTTTAAAAATAATGGGCTGACCCGACACAACCCGTAGCCCACGTACTTGTTATTCTCTATATGACTTCTTAATAGGTAGTGTAATGTTGTCTATATTAGGGTGGTCGGTGTTCATTATCTTCTTCCCTATACCAAAAATTGTTGCACTTGAAATGAAGGTCTTTCGAAAAGAACTTCACTACCTCTATGAGATAGTTGTAATATTTGCATGTATTCTACCCTATCCAAATCTCATTTGTGGAATTTTACTGAGTATATTATTATTACTGCGAGTGCATCAAAAATAATTTCTACACCTTAATACAATAAGGTGAATTTGTAAACCGGACTTTATCAGACTCCACTCATAGAATTACACCCGACCCGAGTATTTTGTTTGATATTAAATGCCTCTCTTCACACACTTAGCAGCAGCAGCGGTTACCTCATCTTTTCTCCTCTCTTCACAAACCCTGCAAATTCATTCATTCACAGCACAGATTTTTCATCTGATTATATATATATATATATATATATACGTATATATATGCATACATTGTACCGGAGCCGCCACCGGAAACCCTAGATCCACCGTCAAAGATTTTCTTGAAAAGGATCTAGTATCTAGGTTTCATCGAAGAAAAACCCACATCAATTATGGTTGGCCCTACGCCGCCGCCGACAGAGGTACCGGTACCGGCAACGGTTCAATTATCAGCTGAAGAAGAAGCTGTCAAGAGTAACACCGATTGCGTTTATTTTCTTGCTTCTCCTCTCACATGCAAAAAGGTTCAATCTTTTTCGTTCTTAATTCTCGATCGAGTGTTGATTTATCTTCAGAATTATTTGAATTTGATGCCCTTTATGTTGAGGATCTGTGTTGCAAGAGATAAAGATTGTGTTTTTAATTCTTTTTTTCCGTTAATTTCAAGATGAGTTTTGTGTTATTGGTAAACCCTTTGTTTTGGCTGCTGTTGGTAAGTAGACTACGTGAACTTTCACCTTATTGGCGAGGATTTGATTCCCCCACTTTGTAATCCCCTCCCCAAAAAATTATATGAAAAGGAACTATTTCATGATTATGTCAGTTTAAAGCTTAAAAGGATCTTGAAGGCAGATAATCTTGATTTTATAAAGTGAATTTGATGTAGCAACTTCTTTACATAATAAAGGTTTTAAGGTATATATATGTATAGTTCATACAGTAAGAACCTTTCAAGTCATCAATTGTTACTGGCTCAGCTTTTCATTTTAAATTTATGTGATGCTTGTGTGGTTGCTAAGGGTCTATTCGGAAATGGTCTCTCTATCTTTGAAGTGTAGGGGTAAGGTTGCGTACACACCACCTCCCCAAATCCCACTTGTGGGATTACACTCGGTATGTTGTTGTTGTTGCTTGTGTGGTTGCGATCCTAAAACCATCTATTACATGGCATGATTGACCTTCGGCTGGAATGTTTAGGTTACTGCTAGGTATTATGAGCTTGATTGTTACTTTTAATAGGAATTTGTTTTGTTTCTGTCGCTTTTATGATGGTTTTGTCAAACTGGATTTAGTCAATCATGGATTAAGTTTAAAGTTGGCGACTTTGATAGCGACAATAAGTGCATTGGTTCACGAACATGTACAATGCTATACGGATCACTGGCAATCACATTTGTCTTTATCTTCTTTGTCGGGATATGTTGGTTTTGCATTTGAATCTATCGGTTGTGTGTGTGTGATCCTTCTCTTTAATAGTGACAATAAGTGCATTGGTTCACGAACATGTACATTGCTATACGGATCACTGGCAATCACATTTGTCTTTATCTTCTTTGTCGGGATATGTTGGTTTTGCATTTGAATCTATCGGTTGTGTGTCTGTGATCCTTCGTATCATGTTAGACAAAGTCAATCGATGCAACACGTGCAACTACTGAAACTGTTTCTCATTTATTTTTCTTTGAGTCTTTTCGTAACTGTTCGGTAAAAACCACTTGTGTACAAAACGCCTTTAGCATCTTTCTTTATTACAGGATCTCTGTTCCTTTTTGTGTGAATGCATGTATGGTGGATTTCTCCACGCTATATAACGTCTTAAAGGGCCATACCTTACAAGGATTAAAAAAAAAACTCGGTAATAAAATTCAGGATTATTTTATCCCACATTTGGTTGGATTTTGTTTCCAATATAAGCAATACTGGGATTATTTTATACCGGATTCAACATGGATTCTTATACCAGGATTAGCAAACCCTGGATAAAACAGCTAACGACAAAGTATCCTTAGTTGCCTTTTTACTCTTTTCCTATTTACTTAAAAATAACGGCATAAATGTAAACAGTACTTTATCAAACTTAAAACCAGACACAGGTTTTGCGTTATACACCTTATATCTCATTTTCAATGCAATGAACCAAATGTTCAATAATCCAGGGATTATTAATCCCAATATTATCCCTGTGCTATATAATCCCGGCATAGCTTTGTGTACGAACTAAACAACCCTTAATGAACTAATTTACATCTATGGATCTAGATGTACTTCTATTGATGCTTCAATTTTTTTGTTGACAGGGAAGCGAGTGCGAGTACCGCCATAGTGACATGGCTAGGCTTAATCCAAGGGATTGCTGGTACTGGTTGAATGGAAACTGCTTAAACCCAAAGTGTGCATTCCGGCACCCTGTGAGTTATTTCTTTCTCAAACTGCTCTAGTTTCTTCATCTCCATGCTATAAATATGCAAAGATCCTTGTCGTCATGTATATATAGAGTTTCTACTTTTACTAGCAGATGTATATTGCTCTGTATTTGCTAGTTAGTCATTCAATTGACTATTAACCTTTTCCCTGCAGCCTCTTGATGGGTTTTTGGAAGCTCAAGTTCCAACTGCTATGGGATTTTCTGCAGCTCATATGGTATCTGTTGCACCTATGTCACAGGTTCCATATGCTTCTAGTAAACAAGCTGTGCCCTGCATATTTTTCCAGCAAGGGATTTGTCGGAAAGGTGATAAGTGTGGATTCATGCATGCACCAAGCTTTGTTTCTAACAACCCTACACAACCTCCAGTGTCTACTGCATCTAGTGAAACTTCAACTGTTAAGAAGGCATTTGGTGGGGTTGAAAAGTCTGTGCAAGGCACGAAACTTTCACAAACAAATGCTCTGAAGCCTTGTGAACTACCTAAACCTGTGATAAAACTGGGAAATCATCTGACTAAGAAAGATAATACCTTTGATGAGAAGGTGCTGCCGCCGAATTCTGTCATAAACAGAGAGCATTCCAGGTACAAGCCACCAAGTGCTCCTCCAACCAATGGCATTCCTTTCAGTGCCCCCAACAGAAAGCAGCAGCCCATTGGGATCGATGATCACAACAGCATGCAATACAAGGATGATGAAATTTCAAGGGAGCCTTCTCCTGGTTTTGATGTTCTTGTGGATGATGAGCTCAGAGGTTCAGATTATTATCATGGTGAAGATCATTATGGTGGAAGGAGGGAGAATGAGGAGAGAAATGAATATGACATGGGCGATTCTGCTGATTATGATTCAGTGGCAGATATTGACCGAGATATGTACCGTGATGTGCGTGGATATGACTCGTATGACAGGTTCCAGGGTCACTATGCTTGGGAGCAGCATATAGCTTCTTCTGAGAGAATACCAGGGGGCTCAGCTCATCTTGAAAGCAGACGCAATGGTACAGTAGATAGCCCTGAACATGTTGAGATATCAGATCTGAGGCATCGGTTATCGAAGCACAGGAGGGGTAATGGTTTGAAATCTGTTATTGGTCATGACTTTTCAAGTGAAAAGCATGTTGAAGGTCGAGCCAACAAGAGCTCTAGGAGGGATGCACGCTATTTACCTTCACATGATAGTTCTCTTAATGGTGGTCGCCTTCGAGGAAGAATAAAGCTTCCAGTTCGATCATCGTCTCCAGATGATAGGGCTGAATTGCGGTTGGATAGGGCTAGAGACCGTGGCAGATTGTCTTCAGAAAGGCCACAGCCGTACTCTTACCAAGGAAGGCCTCGAGACAGAATAAAGGGAAGAGTGCAAGAGGATATCAATAGCGATGGCAGAAACAATAGAGTTCCTCATATAAGGAGAGATATAATAAATGTCAATAATTCTGACTTCCTGCGTCCTAAAAGTCTTGCAGAACTTAAAGGTAGGAAAACTGCTGATAGCAATGAGCAACAACCCCCGAGAAAACGGAAGTTCCAAAAACTTGATGGTGGGGAGGATCTATCATTTGAAGGACCAATGCCTTTAAAAGAAATTTTGAAGAGGAAAAGAGGGGGTGAAGGTAGCATGTCATCTGGTGGGAGTGAAGACGATCAACATGAAAGAAAACACCAGACTGAGAGGACTTCCATGACTTCAGGGAATGTGGATTTTCCTTCCTCTGTTACCAAGAATATGTCTGACCTTCCTATTCAGAAGGAAGATTCTAAGCTTGTACCCAAATCAGCGGATCACCAATCTCCTTTGCACCGCAGTGAAAATGAACTTGAAGCTGAAGAAGAGATGGTTGTGGAAGGAGCAGACGCCCAAGACCACAAAGGTTATGATCAGAGAGATGGACATGATGATGACTATGAGGCGGTTGAAGGTGAAGATTACAACTTCGACGAAGGTGACCCTGATGATGAATTCTTGGATGATGATGACGATGACTTTGCAAAGAAGTTGGGCCTTGTTCACTAATAAAAGTCAGGAGATTCGTTTGCTCTAAGCTGTATTTGTTTTCTATACATCTGTGAGCTCTTTTTAGGTTCAATGAGAAGATTTAAGAAGTGTAGGGTAACAAACTTTCTTTTTTCTTGGCCTTTGTACTATTAGAAACTTTTTCTCATGTATTTAAACTCTCTGAGGTGGTTGCATAGTTTTCCACCAGTTAGAGTTGCTGGGGGGCTAGGTTTGCCCAAAAGGGTCAAGAAGACTGTATGTAACTTTTTAAAGTGTTAACAAAAAGTGCCTTTGCAGCTTTGCTATATCCTCTCCTAAAGTTGCTGGATCAGTTTAGCTTAATTGGAATTTTCCCCTTGCATAAAGACTAGGGTGATTTGGACATATTGGTTGTTTAGTCCTGGTACTAAAGTTTTGATCCAATTTTAAGAAGTTTTGCTAAAATAGCTTGCAGGTATAAATTTGATTGCAAGTCCTGACTTTGGCATATCATAAGAAGTTCTGAATTCTGATGGATGGACAAATATTTGCCTTGCAACAAGTCCAAAGGGTAGCGGTTACGGATTTCCTTTGTTATAGAAAAAAAAGTGGACCAATTGTTCACAAGTTTTGACGGACTACTAGAATTTCTAATGGTGACATTAATACAAAATCTATCACAACTTTTACACAAATTCTGATGCATCACTAAGAGTAGTTGCACAAATATGGTCTATATTTACAAAAATAAGATGGGAACAAAAACTAAACACAGTCCTTAAAAAGATAATTCGAACAAAAATTCTTGCCAGGAAAGTGGAAATTGGGCTCTAATTATAATGAAGCCTACTCATTGTTGGGCCACTAGTAAATGGGCCTTACTATCGTACATATTATCAAGGGACTATTATCAAAGTAGAATATTTATGGGAAAACTATACAAATTGGACCCAACCCAATATATTTACCCTGATTGGAGCCACAATCCAAACTATTTACTTGATTGCCCCCTTATTCTATTCACTGAACCACGGTTGATACCATTGGAGTATATATATACTATGATGATATTTATATACTCTGATAGTATCTATATACTCTGACCGTATCAAACAGTAATTGAACAGTCTTTTCACTGAAACATTGTCTCTTCCTCCTTGATGTCATCAAAGTGTATATATATATACTCTAATGGTTTTAAGAAGTAACTGAGTAGTGTTTTCACTGAAGCATTGCTTCTTCCTCTTTGATATCATCAGAGTATATATATATATACTTTAATGGTATCAAGCAGTAAACGCGAATTAATAGTTAAAAACATAGCAGTATGAAAGTAAGGGAGAACCACTTGTATATAGTTTCTCTTGGGTAAAAGTTTTTTTTTTTCCTATTATCAAAGTAGAATATTTATTCATCCCCCATGCAATCAAATTAGGATGGGGCAATATTTCTTTTTACAACTTAGGTCAAACCACTGTTTTTTTTAGTTTATATCAAATAAAGTCCAAATTTAAACAAAGGTAAAAACAACAATAAACCCAGTGTAATTCCATAAGTGGGGTTTAAAGAGGATAATATGTACGCAAATCCTATCCATACCTTTGTGAGGTAGAGAGATTGCTTTTGCTAAACCCTCTGCTCAAAAGAGAAGTCATCGAAGCAAGGTATCAAGAAAATATGATAACAATATAGCAAAATACAAAATAAATGCAGCAATAAATATTACTACACATTACATAATAAGAGACTACAAGACTACTAAATTCATGTACAAGAACTTCAAATTAATAAGCTTGGAGGAACCATTCATTAATCATCAAATCGCAATTGGCCACTGGAGAATGGCTGAACTTCAACTTCCATTGATCAACAATTACATGTGAAATGGTCAACCAGTTGAGTTTGTACAAGAGCTTCAAGCATACACAAAGGCAGTCTCCAACTTCACAATACTAGCTTAGTGGAAAAGCAAAAAATATACAGAGCATTTGATAGTGATTTGAAGCTCTTCAGAAGCACCAGCGACAGCAGGAGAATGAGCGCGGTAAACGGCCAGTTTTACGAATGTATTCTGCTTGCTTCTCTATTTTTACAGCATGTTTGTTTCTCCTGGCTTCTGCTGCTGCCAGCTTCTCTTCGGCTTTGTATCTCACCGCAGCTAGCTTGTTCATTAGCTTGTCTTGTGCTCGTGCCTTCATCTTTTCCACCTCCACCTGAAAGCCAAAAATGTTTAGTTTGCAAAAAGTTTCTCTTCGGCTTTATGAGTCACACTTCCCTTCTTAGTTTGTCCAAAAAAATGTCATCTTTCTATAATTAGAAACAACTTAACTTTAAAATTCCTATTTAACCTTAATGAAATGATGTATAGCCACACAAATGTCTAAGGCTTGTTTTAGACCCACAAATTTCAAAATTCTTCCTTTCTTTTTTAAACTTAGTGCCTAGTTAAGCGGTGTCACATTAATTGAGACGGAAGGAGTACTACTTATCCAAAAGAATTATATAAGAGGATGTGAAGAGCAGGTCTAATTTTATTGTTCTCGATAATTTGTGCGAAATCACAAAGCAAATAAAAAACATGCAAGGTCAATAGAGAAAATCTGTAAGTCATCTACTTCTGGTTCAGAGAGCTTTAGAAGTTAACTTTGCACTATGTAGATGGCTGAACTAGAAGCATAATACTTGATCGCGCAAAAGATAATTAATTACCTCAGTTTTCCTCATCTCAGCTTCTGTCTTTGCTTGTTGATGATTTTCCCATGCTTGTATCTTGATTTCTTCTCGTTTAAACCTTCAGAAAGAAAACCAGCAACTCATACACTAAGTAGCAAATTGACAATTCAAATAGAAAATCCACATAAGCTTCCACTGAGAATCTGCATTGATCAACTAATTGTTGGTTCTTGTTTTTTTCTTTGGATAGATAAGCTTTCATCAGATTATGCTCCAGAGCATACATAAAGAGCACCCATCACCATGATGAATAATGTGCAGCAGAAGTTGACGAGCATCTTAGCAATAACTACAAAGTTGAATAAGCTAGCAAATCTTTTTTTATAAAAATATATAACAGGATCAACGTCATTAATGGGGCACCAAGGAGGTCGCGTGAATAACCTAGCTTGACTTGTAACTATATTCTAAACCTCAACAAAAAGGCTCAAGAACTAAAATAAGATTTCTAATATCCCGGAAATTACCTGGCTAAGTACTTCGCTTTCTCTGCATCCTCCCAAGCAGCTGCACGTGTCTCAGTGACAGTGGTATTTGGTTGGTCTTGCTTATCAGTTTTCAGCAAGCTGGATGCATTTCTATCCTCACCATCTTTGCTAGCCCAGGCAGCAATATTCATTTTACCAAGTTTAGTTCCAAGTGCCATGATTTCTCTTCGAGTTTTCATCTGTAATTCCTGGTCAGACAACTCATTTGTATGAGCATCCAAATTATCATTTGAAGGACGAAAAGGAGAGGAAGCTGGTGCAGCTCCCGGAGTTGATGGCCGAGATGAAGTTGGGCTGCGAGTAGGTGTAGTTGCTCTCACAGGTGTCCCAGTCCTGGAAGGTTCCTGGCTTGCAATTGGAGTCATTTCCGTGCCCATATCTCTCATTGAGACGGACCTTGCAGTCGATGGTGGGGGAATAACAGTTGCACTATGTATAGAAACAGACGAATCATGACGGCTCAGATTTACTGCAAAAAAATATAATCGTTTATCATCTTGCATCCAAAAGTTCATCGTATTTCAACAATTTACTGTGGACGATCATGAATCAAGCACGACGTAAAGGCACCATAAAGCTTAAGTTCCATGCTTATAGTAAATATACTAGGTTGTGGACACATGCATTGCACATGTGTCTCATGAGAATTAATATAGACTTCCTAAAATGGAGTATATAATACTCTATTTAAATATGTGTAGAATGAGCAATTGAAAATCTGGAAAGAAAAAATATAATTTCAAATTGATAAACAATCAAGCTAGTTGCATGACTTCATTCGTAAATGTAAAATTATTTGACATCTTCTGAACCTGCAAAGTTGAACGATAATTCAGTTAGGAAGTAGATTCAAATACAATTTATATTTGTAACGCAAGATTATTTTTTTGTCATGTAACAAAATGAGATACATGCTCGGAGTTATTTCCTTTCTTTACAAAGCTAGCACTTCAGGTATGATATTAGTTAATAATGGGAAAAAAAAAACTATCTATACTTATATTAAAAGCTAAATTGCTCGAACTCTTCAAAAATGTCGGTGGGTGTGTGTCAGATTCTCCAAAAGTAGTGTATTTTTGGAGAACCTGCCAAGGGTGCGGCATCAAAAGTGAAGAGTCCGCACAACTTAGATTAAATGTGAGAGACCACTAAGCAGGCAAAAATCACACAGTATCAAACCAATAAAGTTGTATATAAAACCAAACTCACGAAATACATACATAATCTTGAATTTGGTTTGGAAATTATTCCCAACGTGATTCTTTTGGAGCAAACTAAAAAAATAAAGTGTGTCAAATAATTAGAAAAAAATATATCATCAGCACACATTATTTCGTAAATACAAACCATATTCAAGCGGTAAGCATGAACTGAACTTGTTTAAAGGAAAAGGAATAATATTACCTTATGCCGGGCACAACTCAGCAAATAAGAGGGAAAATGTAGTTTTTTGGGCAGTCTAACAGAAAAGGAGAAAAAATAAAATGATAAAGAAGTTTGACATTGTGTGGTGACTTTTATAAAGTGTAAAGAATATGAAAAGGGTATAGAATATTTAACGGATTGAAGCTCAAAAGACCAAACAAATAAATGTTGTAATATGAAATTTTGGTACTATAACTAATAGTTATAAAAGGTTTGCAGTTTGCACACTAACTGTCTACAATAATTACTGCAGATAGAAATAGTATTCCCGGTTCAGTGCAACTGAATTAATTATCCAATTGATAGAAGACAAACATTTTAGTTTGTATAATGCATGTTAATTAAGTGATGAGGACAAAGTGGTTATGATTAGGGACATTTTGATAATCCAACTTTCAACTATGGAGCTTCCCACTTCTAGAATAATATATATATGAATAAGAATGATGATATATCTCTCTCTATCCATCCATCTATTACAGTTGGTGTATAGAAGTATTTATTTTATCTGCACACTCATATGAGTAACAAATCTTCCATCTTATCTGTGTTTTGGCTTTTGGGCATGTGTACAAGTTCCCATACAGGAACATCCGTATAACTAGTCCTCATGAACATTCATTTTGACTCTAATACAGATACATCACATTTTGATTTATCAGCTACAATCTAGTAGAGCACATCGCATCTTAAAATTGAGTATATCAAATCCAATCTAGTTTAAGCAAGAATCTAGAAAATGGAATTGGTACAGGAAATTCATCAAAGAATTTTTGAAACTAAAAGAGGAGATGTAGAAATGTCAATGTTACCTATCATGAATAAGGTCATGTGATAGATCTACCCTCTTCTCTGTTTTGAGCAAATGTAGAAGTGTGTCCACAGGACAACACTGTAGAGCTTACTTATTCTTTGCGTTTATTTTTCATTCATAAATAGAGATTTCAACTTCTAGTGGTTAATCCTTCTACTCCAAGTTCCAAAATATTAAAAACTACTTCTATTCCCATAAATTCTATCACAATAGATGTGCCTCCTTTAAATATCAATGACCATAAGACCCATACGATCTCATCTCCGACAAAAGCGAACAACCTCTTCTCTACCCACTCAATCAACCATGAATACAAACTTTACTACCAATTCCCTAACTACAAGTGGACGGATTGGCTGCAACCCCTATCTACATGACGCCGCTAGTACCCAACACAAACCCATCATCTTGGATCGAAATGGGTCAACAAGGCCACCCTCTAACACTGCATGTCTTGATGGAGAATCAAGAAATGATTCTAGAGATACAAAATCCTTCAATCCTAGCTCAGATTGTGTCGAAGGGGGTGAGGAGAGCCATGGAGACTTACAACGGCCATCTATGAATTTCGGCAACCCTTCAACCACCAACTTCCCGGGGTTAGTGTTCCTTCGCATTCCAACATGGGAGACACAACTGTACACTCCCATGCACAAAACCCATCCAATGGCAGTGACAACCCCCACCAGGCTACCGAACATCCAAGACATAGACCTCTTATACCATCACTAGCAAATACAGGGAACCAGGATTTTCTTTCGAACTACGAGGCAGGTGGGATCAATGAGCACAGAAGTTCAAATGTAAAACAACTTAGCCTCCTCATCTCAGGTACACCCCCCCGTAAAACTAGTTCCATTATGACCAGCGAATATGAACACACAGGAAAGAGAAGAAGCTTTAGAACTAATGTAAGAAACAAAATAACTGTGTTAAAGGAGATAAACTAATGATCTGCAAAGAGAAATACAACAAGGAATTCATCCTTGTCTGTCTCCCGAATCTATTAAAAAGCTCAATAGATAGCAGGCGACCGTACAACTATCAGATAGAGAACTATGTTATAGTAATGAATCCAACAATAAGGAACCTAAATGCAGGGATAGAATCCAACAAGAACATTCAGGTTCCTGCATTTATGGAAACTAGTTACATGATTAAAATGTTCTTATTGGATTTCGTCCCTGCATTCAGGTTTCTTACTGTTGGATTCATAACTTAAACATAATCCCCTATCTGAGAGTTATGATCGCCTGATATCTAGTGAACTTTTTAATAGATTCGAGGACATATAAAATGAATTCTTGTTGTATTTCTCTTTGTAAATCATCACTTTTATCTTCTTTAACATAGTCATTCCTGTTCTACATTAGTTCTAAAGCTTCTTCTATTTACTACGTGTTCGTATTCATTGGTCGTAAAGGGATTAGTTTTACATGGAGTGTACCTGAGATGAGGAGGCTACATTATTTCACATCTGAGCTCCAATGCTCTTCATTGATCCCGCTAGTCCCGTAGTTGGGAAGAAAACCCCAATTACCTATGCTAGTTCGTGCATTTGCCAGTGATGGTACAAGAGGTCTATATCTTTGATGTTTGGGTAGTCTGGTGAGGGGTGATCGCTGCCATTGGATAGGTTTGGAGCATGGAAGTGTACATTGGTGTCTCTCATATTGGAATGTGAAAGAACGATAACACCAGGAGTTGGTAGTTGAAGGGTAGTCGACATTCATAGATGGTTGTTGTAAATCTCCATGGATCTCCTCATCCCCACTGACACAATTTGAGCTTTGATGAAAGGATTTTGTATCAATAGCATTATTTCTTGACTCTCCATCAAGATATGTAGTTTTAGAGAGTTGCTTTGGAGACCCATTTTGACACAAGATAAAAGGTTTGTATTGGTTACAAGTGGCGTCATCTAAATGGGGGTTGCCCCCACTACCAATTTGTCCATTGGTATTGAGGAAATTGGCAAGAAAAGTGAAGTTTGGATTCATGGTTGATTGAGTGGAATAGAGTTTGTTTGCTTTTGTCGGATATGAGATCGTATGAGTCTTCTGATCACTGATATTCAAAGGACACAAATCTATTGTGATAGAATATATGGAAAAAGAAGTAGTATTTTGGGAGTTTAAAAATATTTTTGGAATGTTGGAACTAGGAGCAGAAGAATTAACTGCACAAAGAAGTAATATTAATGACAAAATGGAAGAATAAAAGAGAGAAAGGAAGGACCAACTATCATGAATAATAGATCAACCCTCTTCTTTGATTTGAGTTAGAGTTGACTTATTCTGTTCATTTTCTTTCTTTGCCAAGTTCTGCATTTATTTTTCATTCTTGAATAGAGATTTCAACTTCTAATTTTTTAGTTTCAGCAGTTAATCTTTCTGCTCCTAGTTCCAACAACTCAGAATTATTAAAAGCTACAATAAACACTACTTTTAATCCCATAAATTCTATCACAATAGATTTGCCTCCTTTAAATATCAATGACCGGAAGACAATACTCATCTCTGACAAAACCGAACAACCTCCTCTCTACCATGAATCCAAGCAAACCTTACCATCAATTCCCTTAATACCAGTAGATGAATTGGCTGCAACCCATATCTACATGAAGCCGCCAGTAACTTACACAAACTTATCATCTTGGGTCAAAATAGGTCATCAAGGCTACTCTCTACTACTGTATGTCTGGATGGAGCATCAAGAATAGTGCTAGTGATACAAACTCCTTTCGTCAAAGTTCAAATTGTGTCGGAGAGGATAAAGAGAGCCACAGAGACTTACAACAACCATCTATAAATGTCGACAACTTTTCGGCCACCAATGAAATACGAATACCAACTCCTAGGGTTATCATTCTTCCACATGGGAGACACTAATGTACACTCCCAAGCACCAAGCCCATCCAATGGCAGCAACAACCCCCTACGAGGTTACCTGAACATCCAATACATAGATCCCTTGTACCATCACTGACAAATATAGGGACTAGCGCAGGAAACCGGGGTTTTCTTCCCAACTATGGGAAGAAACCCTAGTTCCATGTGCTTGTCCCTACATTTTCCAATGATGGTACAAAGGGTCTATGGCTTGGATGTTCGGGTAGCCTGGTCGGGGCTTGTTGCTGCCATTAGATGGGCTTGGTGCTTAGGAATGTACATTAGTGTCTCTCATGTTGGAATGTGGAAGAATGATAACCCTAGGAGTTGGTATTTCATTGGTGGGTGGAGGGTTGTCGACATTCATAGATGGTTGTTGTAAGTCTCCATGACTCTCTTTATCCCCTCCGACACAACTTGAACTTTGACGAAATGATTTTTGTATCACTAGCACCATTTCTTGATACTCTATCAAGACATGCAGTGTTAGAGAGTAGCCTTGGAGACCTATTTCGACCAAAGATGATGGGTTCATGTTGGTTACTAGTGGCGTCATGTAGATGGGGATTGCCTTTGCAAAAAAATTGTTTATTGTGTTAAGGGAATTGGCAGGAAAGTGAAGTTTGTTTAGATTCTTGGTTGATTCAGTGGGTGGAATAGAGGTTGTTTGCTTTTGTCAGATATGAGATTGTCTAAGCCTTCTGATCATTGATATTTAAAAGATGCAAATCCATTGTGATAGAATATATGGGAATAAAAATAATATTCATTGTAGTTTCAAATATTCCTGGATTGTTGGAACTAGGAGTAGAAGGATTAACCGCCTAAACTAGAAGTATTTATTGTAGTTTGACATAATGAAAGAATAACAGAGAGAAAGGAAGGACCAACTATCATGAAAAAGCTCATGTAATAGAATTACCCCTTCTTTGTTTTGAAGTAGAGCTGACTTATTTTGTTCATTTTCTTTCTTTCCCAAGATCTGCATTTATTTGTCATTCTTAAATAGAGATTTCAACTTCTAATTTTTTAGTTTCAACGGTTAATCTTTCTACTCTTAGTTCCAACATCTCAGGAATATTAAAAGCTACAACAAATACTACTTCTATTCCCATAAATTCTATCACAAGAGATTTGCCTCCTTTAAATATCAATGACCGAAAGACTCATATGATCTCATCTTTGACAAAAGTGAACAACCTCTTCTCTACCCACTCAATCATGAATCGAAGCCAAACAAACTTTACCACCAATTCCCTTGATACAGTGGACGGATTGGCTACGGGTGCAACCTCCATCTACATGACGTCGCTAGTACCCAACACAAACCCATCATCTTGGGTCGAAATAGGTCTCCTAAGCCACTCTCTAACACTGCATGTCTTGATTAGAATCAAGAAATGATGCTAGTGATACAAAATTCATCCAACCTAGCTCAAATTATGTCGAAGGGGATGAGAGCCATGGAGATTTACAACAACCATCTATGGATTTTGACAACCTTTCAGCCATCAATGAACTACCACTCCTAAGGTTACTGTTCTTTCACATTCCATCGTGTGAGACACCACGGTACACTCCCATATGACAAACTCAACCAATGGAAGTGACAACCCCCCACCACCAAAACATCCAAGACATAGAGCCTTTGTACCATCACGAACAAATGCAAAGACTAGCACAGTGAACAGAGATTCTCTTTCGACTACGGGACAAGTGGGATAAATGTTGAGAACACAAGTTCAAATGCAAGACAACGTAGCCTCCTCAACTCAGGTACACCCCCTGTAAAACTAGTTCTGTTACGACCAGTAAATTCGAACACCCAAGAAATAGAAGAAGCTTTAGAACTAATGTAGGAAACAAGAACCGAAATAACTATGTTAGAAGAGATAAAAGTGATAATCAACAAAGAAAAATACAACAAAAGATATATCTTTATGTATCCCTGAATCTATTAAAAAGCTCAATAAATATCAGGCGACCGTACAACTCTCAAATAGGGAACTATGTTTTAGTAATAAATCAAACAATAAGGAACCTTAATGCGGAGACATAATCCAACAAGAACATTTAGGTTCCTTGTACCTGCATTCATGGAAACTAGTTCCATGATTGGAATGTCCTTGTTGGATTTCGTCCCAACATTCAGGTTCTTACAGTTGGATTCATTACTAAAACATAGTTCTCTATCTGAGAGTTGTAAAAGGTTGCTTGCTATCTATTGAACTTTTTAATAGATTCGAGAGACTGATAAAGATGAATTTCTTGTTGTATTTCTCTTTAAAGATAATTAATTTTATCTTCTTTAACATAGTTATTCTGATTTTTGTTTCTTGCATTAGTTCTAAAGTTTATTCTATTTCCTGTGTGATTGTATTCACTAGTCGTAAAAAAATTAGTTTAAAAGAGAGTGTACCTAAGATGAGGAGGCTACATTGTTTTACATTTGAGTTCCTATGCTCTTCATTTATCCCGCTAGTCCCATAGTTGGGAAGAAAACCCTAGTTCCCTGTGCTAGTCTGTGCATTTGTCAGTGCTTGTACAAAGGGTCTATTTATTAGATGTTTGAATAGCCTGATTGGGGGGAGGGGGGGGGGGGTTGTTGGTGCCATTGGAGGGGTTCGGTGCATGGGAGTGTACATTGGTATCTCCCATGTTGGAATGTGAAAGAATGATAACCCCAAGAGTTGGTAGTTCATTGGTGGTTGAAGGGCAGTCGACATTTATAGATAGTTTTTGTAAGTCTCCATATATATCCTCATCCCTTCCGTCACAATTGAGGTTTGATGAAAGGATTTTGTATCACTAGCATCATTTTTTTATTCTCCATCAAGATATGCAATGTTAGAGAGTTGCCTTGGAGACCCATTTCGACACAAGATGAAGGGTTTGTATTAATTACTAATAGTGTCATCTAGATGGGTTAAGGGAATTGGCGGGAAAAGTCAATTTTGTTTGGTTTGGATTCATGGTTGATTGAGTGGGTAGAATAGAGCTTGTTCACATTTGTTGGAGATGAGATCGTATCAGTCTTCTAATCATTGATATTTAAAGGATGCAAATCTATTGTGATAGAACTTGTGGGAATAGATTTAAGTATTTATTGTAGTTTTTAATATTTTTGGAATGTTGGAAACTAGGCGATTTCTTTTTTTGTACTGGGAGATGTATGTAGGGTAGGAAGACTGTTTTGATAGACCTTGAGCTCAAAAGAGAAGTTCTTAAAGCATGGTTGCAAGAAGATACCAACTAAATATAGTACAATCACGTAAGAAAATCATGATAATTTTACTCACTTATTTGCTAATACTTTGTTGTCTCACAGGCTCAAATAGTTATTGAAAGTGCCAAAGGAAGTTCAAGTGAGTCAAGAGTAAGGAGAAAAAACATATTTCCCCATCTTTAAGTGAGATGGCTTAACTTGGGAAATATAAACTGAAGATCAATTTGAAAATGAGTAGTTTCCATTATCATGATGATAAAAGTCAGGACCCAAGAGTCCAAAAGTTACATACATTTTCCAATTACTGAGAGTATGAAAACTACATGCAACTTCAGACCTTTTAAGTAACATTAAGGATTTGCCTCCCCAATAGATTTCGTCTTGCTCTTTTTCGGCCACCCAATATTATCTACTTTCCTTAAAAAGATACTTCCCTATATAATTCCTCCATGAATACATTGGTACATATGCTTAATCATGCAATGCAGAGTTAAAAAGAGAAGTAAACTTTGAGAAAAGGGAGATAGAGTTTAAAGAAGAAATATATCAGCCTAATGTAAAGAACTTAAAAAATAAATGTGTGTCAGCCTAAGGTGAAGAGTATAATAATAAAAAGCAAAACTATGCAGCTATAAGGAGGTATACTAGCACTTCTAGAAATGTTCAGCCGTGAGGCCAGCTAAATCTTCTATGTGTACCACCTTGCTGTCAACCATTGAGTGTAGAATCTAAATCACAGGCTTTTACATTTTCAATAAGATTTCAGCTATTCAAGAACATTTGAATGCTTCAAGTATCAATACTTTTTATCAGTGCTCCAAGTATCTATATTTTTGTTTTGATAAACAACAACACATCCAGTGTAATCCCACAAGTGGGGTCTGGGGAGGGTAGGATGTACACAGACCTTACCCCTACCTTTGTGGGGTAGAGAGGTTGTTTCGATAGACCCTCGGCTCAAAAGGAATGTATTGAAGCATATTTGCTTTGATATTCTCAACAATATTCTCTGCACCATCTCATTAAGTGAACAAAATGTATCTGGAGTGCATGGAGGAAGCCAAGCATTAAAAATTGAATGACAAATGAGACAACAACAACATGCCCTGTATGCCAAATGAGACAACTATTGAATATAATTGTGCAACCTCTAAATAGAAGGTGCTTCACACAATAGAATGCAAACTAGAAATGATAACAATATCTTTATAAAAAGTACACTGAAATTAGCAATACTACTATTTCCCATTCTTGGACTCAAATTTATATCAAGAATAGACAGAAATCTTTTCCAGTCACATGTAAAGGGATTAAAGCTACAGTGCAAGGTGTTGGTTGATAGGGTATCGCGCATAAAAAATTAGTCTTACTTGCTGATTGTCCGATGGATGTTTCAATCATGAGCATTGGCTTAACATATGATTCAGCAATTGGGTGTGGCTCAGCCTCCCAACTCACGAACTTCTGAACTCCGCTGTCCTTTGGTTGGCCTGAGTCTATCTGTTTTGTGTCAACAGGCTCCTCATAAGGAACCAATTTTTGATCAGGAACCTCAACTACAACTTTTGTAGATTGTTGCCGATAGCCATATCCAGAATGACTAGGCTTGCGAGATCCAACAACTTGACTGCTCTGCCCAGTCTTCGGCCTGTTAGATGTTGGGCTTGCTATCCATTTTTGCGCATCATCCCATTTGGAAGGGGCAGGTTTTGAGAAATGAGCTAGGGGCACTCTCTGTGCTGCCCGTTCAGCCTTTTGAAATTCAAAGAGAGGAGATACAGTACCAACACTATCGATTCCACCATCACAGTCCAAACTACTGTCATCTTGAGACCTAATTCTTGTACTAACCAAAGATTGATCTTTGATTCTCGTGTCATTAATCATCTCCAATGACATTGATGAATCAAGTGCTAAGGAAGTTGAACTCTCAGGAACAACACTTACAACATTTACATCTTTGTAATTCTCCAAATTACAACCTGACAGGCAAAAAACAAGTACTTGCATTCAATCTAACAGAGTGTGTAAACAAGGTAAGCATTAAAACAAGAAATGAAGGTACCCCCTAAGTACAAAATCTCATTGCACAATATACAAAACGTCAATGCATTACTATACCGGAGTCATGGATCTCAGGCAAATGGGATCTCAAGGACACAGTAGCAGATTCAAGCTCTTGATCCTCTACTACGTCATCCCTTCCTTCTTGTTTCCTCTTCTTTTCTGCTCCCAGTAGCATAGACCTCAGCTTTCTAGGAGACAGCTATAACAAAACAAACAAAACGGAAGGGGAAAAGAAAGCTTAATTTCCTAAATGAGAAATGGGGTTTACATAGAAAGTGATGGCTCTGTATAACTATGTGCAGATTCAATGGATCAAAAGTTGATTTTTTTTTTAAACAAAAGGAGAATAATGCAAGAAGTAGAAAAAAACAAGCAAAACCAACAATAACTAAAGTAGGAAAAGCCCAATTGTGATGAAAACGATATATCAATGCATCATTCTCTCTACCTTTTTTTGCCTTGAAAATCAAAACACACATTGGGGAAAGAGAAAAAGTGAAAAAAAGTGCTTTCAACCCAGATCACAACGCCAGTAAAGAACCAAATTAACAATTTAGCAGTACATAATGCATCAGGGTTTGTACCCTTTACTCCATCGTCACTCACTCTGCAAGATTCTCAAGCTCAACAATGTCAATTTTGCCTTGAAAATACAAACTCACATTGGGGAAAAAGGACAAAAAAAAAACTTTTTTTTTTGCTTTCAACCCAGATCACAAAAGGGGTTTCTCGGATGATAAGCACCTCCACCTCCCACCCTGAAATCGTATGTTCAAAAGAGCAAAGTCGGAGCTTGTATAAAGAGATGAAAAAAGCAAAACAACCCAGATCACAAAACAGATTAAAGAAGCTAATAAACAACTAATCAGTGTTTATACTCAAATCCTACTCCATTGTCACTGATTCTGCAAGATTTTCAATCTCTAAAACTCAAATTTTACCTGTAAATTTCTCTTGTCGATTCTTTCATACTCCATAAAGGATGATTTCAGGCTTGTGGGGTGTGACAGTTTCTCTGAGAAAAGACTGAAATTGTAGTGATGAGAGTGTTGGCTGATGAATCTTGTCAATATCAGAATGGACAAAAAGAGAAAAGAAGAGTGTAGTCCCTACACTTTCTACTCAAATCTTTTTGACTCAAAATTATGATTAAAAAGGAAAAGTTTCAAAGATACTACTTTTACTTACTTCAAGTGAAGTTATTATCAAATAAAATATTAGATCTTTTTGTCTTATGTTGAGTAATAAATAATCTTTTGACCAATAATGAAGGGTATGCTGGTCATGAAAAATCGAAAAATTGAATCAAATCGAGTAGAAGAAAATATCCTACAATTAGGAGTGTACGTTTGCTAATTGGTTTGAATAGTTTGATATCGATAATTGGAAAGTAGTAAAATATCTACAATTAGGAGTAGGTGTTTGCTATTCAATTTGATATTTCTTAAAGTTTGATGTCGATAATTTAATTATCGGTAACTGAAAGTAGTAGATACCAAAAACAAAAATATATGCAATTAGGAATGGATGTTTGCTATTTAGTTTGATCAGATTGATATTTTTAAAAGTTTGATTTAGATAATTTATTAATCGGTAACTGAAAATAGTGGATACTAAGAACGAAAGTTCAGTTCGATAAATCAAACTTTGATACGAGAATTTGATAATTACATATAAAGAAAAAAGATATGTTTATAATTTATTCAATATTTCATATGTTAGCTTTTAAAAGAATGATGTATGCTCCCTGTCAAGTCTTAATATTATGAATATATCAGAATAGGTCAGTCAAGAAATCTATAGCACTCGCTAATGATACCTATATATATATGAGCTAACAATTCACAAGGAATGGACGTCGGTATGTCAAGTTTCACTTCGATAATCGAGAAGTTTTGATCCCATCTTTTCTAGAAAATCTAAAAGTTTCAAAGTTCTATCCAATATATTATCAAACTTTGATATGGTAAATTACAGTTTGATTGGAAAAAAAAGGTTCATTTCGATATTTTATTTAATTCTAAGCAAGAAAATAACCATAAATACAAATCAAACCGGCTATATAAATACTTATTAATAAATATTTGAATACTTCGGTTCAAAAGTTCTAAATTCTTATACTCAAAAAAACATAAATTATGTAACACATTTAGATAATTCTCATTAATATAATATATTTAAAATGCAATAAATATTAAAGAGAAAATTTTAAAAATAAAAGAAATTAATTAAAAAGAAATTAACATATAGATGGGGGAGGGGGGGATAAAATAGGAAGAGATATTTTCTTTCCCTCTATTTATTAACAAGGTAATATGTTACTCAGATTATGAGATTACAACAATTTTATTATTACCTAATTACATACTCTATATAGTTCCTTCTTTTCTTAATGTGCAATTGATATGATAGCTTTACGTTGAAATATAGTCAATCTAATATGTTTATATATATATATATATATATATATATATATATATATATATATATATTAAAATGACAAAAGAATTGAATTAACAAAAAAATAAATAAATATCAAAGCGATGAAAAACTGACTTAAATAGTTTGTTTTGATTCTAACATTTAAAAGAATTGGCTTAATTGATATAATTTTCCTTTTAAAAAAAAAACTAATTTAAACTGAATCATGAATATCCCTACATTCTTAAATTGAATTGGTATCTGATTATTTATCAATACACCTTAATGTTCATGTCTAGTTATTTAATAATAATTAATAAAAACTAAAACTAAAACTTAGCGTCTTCGAAAGTTTTGGAGATATGTAAAATACTACGATCAATGTTATAAGATTTAATTTGCCAATAAAAAACTAAGATACAACATCCTTAGATTTGTTAATATTTGCTTGTAAAAGTTGTGTGTACCATTCCGATGTAAGATCTACCGATGTCTTATAATATATACAATGTCCATAAACTATGTATGTCTTAAATATAGATTAACACTCTTCATTTTCCTATCTCATTTCAATGTAGAATTCACTTAAGATTTCAATTGTTATATACACTTCACCTTCAAAAGCTTGTCAGTCTAGAAATCTCTCAATCCTACTTGACCTTCTATAAGGGATAATTGATAGGTTTCTTTCCATAACTCACAAGATAACTTTAGAGTCAAAATAATTTTCTTTATCTTTTTCAATTTCTATAAGGGATAATTGTAAGGTTTCTTTCCATAACTCACAAGATAACTTTAGAGTCAAATAATTTTCTTTAATCTTTTTCAATCATCTCTAACTAATATATAACTTGAGAATTCTACCAATATATATTGGAGAGAAGTATAAAAAATACCCCTAAACTTGACGCAAATTATTAGTTTCATCCCTGAACTATTGACAGCCTTAAAAACACCTCCTTACTTGACTAATTGAAGCTAAATACACCCCTGATCTTGCAACATTAGTGAAATACACCCCTAAATTCTCGTCAAGTTTAGGGGTGTTTTCAACACTTCTCTCTATTTTTATTAAGAACTCCATGTTCCTACAAGAGTTTGAGACTACTTGCTAAGTCATGTTGCATATCGGGAGTGTAGCAGGGGTGTATCTAAGTTTAGTTAGTCAAGTAGAGGGGTGTTTTTAAGGCTATAAAAAGTTCGGGAATGAAACGAACAATTTGCGCCAAGTTTAAAAGTGTTTTTGATACTTTTCTTGTAAATATTGCCACTTGCATGTTAAAAAAGAAAGCCTACTAGATATGATAGAATTAATTCATCTTGATTTTATTATATAAGTTCCCATTTTTTTTTATCTGTATACTTGCTATCTTCATAGGAGGAAATATCTGATTGTGGATCTTCTTATTGTTTCAACATAAAAGCAAAAGATGATCAATTTATAAATTTCTAATTTGTGTGAACATTAATGAAGCAAATAGAAAACAAAAATGCAGCTACATACCAACAAATAAGAAACTAAGGGACTACTTTTGACGACAAAAAAACTGATATTCTAATCCATATGATAAAAACTGAACCTACAAACAAAAAGCTAAATGTTGATCACAAAAAACTACTTAATAAAAACATAATACATTCTAGAATAATCTCTTCCAAATAGGGTGCTGCATCCACACTCTTTCGACCATGGAATCAATCGGAACTCCCTTCGTTTCAGGCAAGAAGAAGTAGACGAATAATCCCATGACAACGATCCATCCAGAGAAAAAGAAGAAAATATAGGCTTTCATAGTGCAAAGCATAGTCAAGAAAAGTTGTGCAATGATAGAAGTGAAAAGCATGTTTGTGCTAACCGCGAAAGCAAAACCAGTTGTCCTTGTTTCCAATGGGAATGTCTCACTAGGAATTAACCAACCAAGAGGTCCCCATGACCACGCGAACGACATTACATAAGTACACACAAGCAGCACCACTATTGCTGCAAGTGTCCTGTTCAACGTTCCTGTCTCTGATAAACTTTTTACCAAAATTGCTCCGATTGCCAACTGAGAAATTAACATCTGACAACAAGCTTGAAGGAGCAATTTTCTCCTTCCAACCTTGTCAACAAGGTAGATCGAAACGAATGTGCTGCCAACATTAACAATTCCGGTAATGACAGAGGACAGAAGCGAGGCATTGGCCTTGAATCCCATAGTCTGAAACAGGACAGGCGCGTAAAACATAATAGCGTTGATTCCAGTAAATTGCTGAAAGACTTGCAACAACACACCAATCACAAGTGGCGGAATGCTAGCAGGCTTCAGTAAGTTTTTCAACGATTGCTGCTTAACTTGCTTGGCTTGTTCACACGCTGCCACGATTTCTTTGTACTCAGCCTCAACATCACTGACACCCCTAATCTTCACGAGCGTGGACTTCCCCTGTTCCTCATTACCACGCTCAATTAGACTCGTAGGGGTGTCAGTGATCACAAAACTACCAATAAACAGAATCACCGCAGGAATAGCTGCAAATCCAAGTGATATTCTCCAACCATATGGATGTATCATTGAAGTTCCATAGTTAACAAGATTTGCTACGAATATTCCTATAGTCACAAACAATTGAAACATGATATTCACAGCTCCTCTGTGTTGGATTGGTGCAACTTCAGTTAAAAACAGAGGAACAGTCTCGTTTCCGAATCCAACACCAATACCAAACAAAACTCTACCTAATATAAGCATCAACTTGTTCTTCGCGGCAGCACTCAATACAGCTCCAACAATGAAAAAGATTGACGCTATCAAAATGGTAGTCCTTCTTCCTAATTTAGTAGCTGCTTTTGAAGCGAAAAAACTGGCGAAAAGAGCGGATATGTATAAGGATGAAGTGAAGAGTTGGAGAAGCCAATTATCATATTTGCAATAGTTATTTTCTTTAGCATGTAACTTTGTTTGATAAACATGTGGGAAGAATTTAATCAAGAAATCATCCATAGCAGAAACTCCTCCTGAAATACCAATATCGTAACCAAACATCAATCCACCAAAGGCAGCAAAAATCCAACAAGACACCACGTATACTGTGATCTTATAATTGTTCATCCTAACGTTCAACATTTTCGCTATGAAAAACTTTTTTTCCTGAAGAAAGATATTTTATTTATAAAGTTATGAACTCTCTACTATTTGTTAATAGAAAATAGCCAGCAAACTACGTTTATTTATAATGGTATAAGACCTAATTTAGGTAGGATTAGAAATTCTATTCCTATATTATTTAGACTAAAGTTTTATTAGTCCATTCTTTTTCCTAAAGTTTTATATATTTTGCACAATATTACCGCTTTAAACATCATTGTTTCAATTCGAATCCTAGAAGGATAAGGAAACTATTTAGGTAAAAAATTTTAGGAAAGGTGTGATATTATTTCATTCCTATTTTCTTGTAATTTTATTTGAATCTATTGAAATTTTCTCTTTATTTTTTGCTTATATTTTTTTGTGTCTTTTGGTTACTAGACGTGTATAGGCCTGAATAGTCATGATCTTTAAATTAAGACCCATGATTTTTATGTGTTAATGTCATTCGTAGATATAATTTCAAAACAAAAAGGAGTATAAGTAAAGTGATCGTGACTGAGATATAAGTAGTAATTATTGTTGTATTGAGTCATGATGTGCAAAACCTCATTTCAAAATATGGTTTTGATTCCCACTTTAGGGTTCAAAAGTAGACATTCTTTACTTGAGTTAATGGTTAAAAACATACTTAATTAAAATATCTTATTATTGAGTTTCATATCTGAATTATCACCAACACTATTTATCAAAATACACCTCAACTATAAGTTGTTCCCTTTATCCTACCTGAAATATCACCATTGTTGAAGTATTTTTGAGAACAATTGATGAAAGTTGATGTATATATAATTTGATAAATGATTTGAGATGCCATACTCAGAGATAATGGTAAATATTATTAAAAGATGAAACTAACCAAACAACATAATGAAGAAGAATATCAAACTAGAAGTAAGATTTATAAGCAATGCAAAACTGAACCTACAAATAAAAGTAAGAATCTGATCAAAAGCCTTTTGAAGCTTGCAGAGTACTTTTTTTTATCACAAAAAAACTACTTAATAAAAGCCAATGCATTTTAGAAGAGTAACTTCCAAATAAATGTGCTGCATCCACACTCTTTCGACCATGGAATCAATCGGGACTCCCTTTGTTTCAAGCAAGATCCTGCAGCGGCTCACGCAGTTGCAGCTGATGTCAAAAGTGCTGGTGTGATGGGAGCTGCGTCAGGACTAGCTAAAATAATCTATGCTAAGTATGAGCCCACTGCCAAGAAACGTTACACCAAGTACGAGCCAATGGCCGAGCAATATGCTGCATCAGAGAAGGGATACAACGCTTTATATCTTCCATTGGTACCTACTGAGAAGATTGCAAAGGTATTCACTACTCAGTTTGTGGCAAACTGATTTACTTTATGATTCATAAGTAGTACTCAATTTTCCTCATCTCAGCTTCTATCTTTGCTTGTTGATGATTTTCCCACACTTGTATCTTGATTTCTTCTCGTTTAAACCTTGAGAACGATAACCAGCAAGTCATACACTATGTAGCAAATTGACAATTTAAATAGAAAACCCACATAAGCTTCCATTGAGAATCAGCATTGATCAACTAATTGTTGGTTCTTGCTTTTTTCTCTTTGGATAGATAAGCTTTCATCAGATTATGCTCTAGAGCATACATAAGGAGCACCCATCACCATGAAGAATAAAGTGCAGCAGAGGTTGACGAGCATCTTAGGGATAACTACAAAGTTGAATAAGCTAGCAAATCTTTTTTTTAAAATATATAACAGGATCAATGTCATTAATGGGGATCCAAGGAGGTCCCATGAATAACCTAGCTTGACTTGTAGCTATATTCTAAACCTCAACCAAAAGGCTCAAGAACTAAAATAAGATCTCTAATATCCCGGAAATTACCTGGCTAAGTACTTCGCTTTCTCTGCATCCTCCCAAGCAGCTGCACGTGTCTCAGTGACAGTGGTATTTAGTTGGTCTTGCTTATCAGTTTTCAGCAAGCTGGATGCATTTCTATCCTCCCCATCTTTGCTAGCCCAGGCAGTTATATTCATTTCACCAAGTTAAGTTCCAAGTGCCATGATTTCTCGTCGAGTTTTCATCTGTAATTCCTGGTCAGACAATTCATTTGTGCAAGCATCCAAATTATCATTTGAAGGATAAAAAGAAGAGGTGTTGTTGCTCTCACAGGTGTCCCTGTCCTGGAAGGTTCCTGACTTGCAATTGGAGTCATTTCCGTGCCCATATCTCTCATCGAGACTGACCTTGCAGTCAATGGTGGGGGAATAACAGTTGCACTGTGTATAGAAATAGACGAATCATGACGGCTCAGATTTACTGCAAAAATATACAATCGTTTATCTTCTTGCATCCAAAAGCTCATCATATTTCAACAATTTACTGTGGACGATCATGAATCAAGCACAACGTAAAGGCACCATAAAGCTTAAGTTCCATGCTTATAGTAAATACTAGTTTCTAGACACGTGTTCCACGTGTCTCATGTAAATTAAAATAGACTTCCTAAAATGGAGTAAATTATTTGGCATCTTCTGAACTTGCAAAGTTGAACAATAATCCAGTTAGGAAGTAGATTCAAATACGATATAAATTTGTAATGCAAGATTACTTTTTTGTCATGTAACAAAATGAGATACATGCTCGGAGTTATTTTCTTTCTTTACAAAGCTAGCACTTCAAGTATGATTATATTAGTTAATAATGGAAAAAAAACTATCTATACTATATTAAAAGTGGACCTAAGCAGCCAAAAATCACACAGTATCATACCAATAAAGTTGTACATAAAATCAAACCCACGAAATACATACATAATCTTGAATTTGATTCGGAAATTATTCCCAAAGTGATTCTTTTGGAGCAAACTAGAAAAACAAAGTGTCAAAGGAGATAAAAGTAATGGTCTACAAAAATAAATATGACAAGAAAGTCATTCTTATTTGTCCACCAAATCTATTAAAATGTTCAATAAATATCAGGCGTTAGTTTATGGGTTAAAAACAATGGTGTGGATATTTGGGTCTTTTAATTGACTTAGGATATTTTAGAGGGAATCGGGTGGGTATGGGTTTATGGGGTGGGTTGTTAGTTTATGGGTTAAAAAAAATGGTCAAACGGGTAGTTGATTAGGATTAAGACACGTGTACAGGATGAGGGGGTCGTTAGTGAGAGGGGCTGTGTGTACCGATAATTGGACGGCAGGGGCTGAGATGGACCCAAAGTATAACGGAGGGCATAGATGTACCATTTATCAAAGTTCGAGGGTAAATTCGTCCTTTTTCCCCCTAAAGAAACTAGTTTTACAAAGGGGTGTACCTGAGATGAAGAAGTTACATTGTTTTGCCTCTAAGCTCATGTGTTCTCCATTGATCCTACTTGTCCCATAGTTGGGAAAAAACCATAGTTCTCTATGCTTATCCCTGCATTTGCCATTGACGGTACAAAGGTCTATGTCTTGGATGTTCGAGTAGACTAATGGGGGGATGTCGTTATCATTAGATAGGTTTGGTTCATGGGAATGTACATTGGTGTCTCCCATGTTGGAATGTGAAAAAACGATAACCCAGGAATTGGTAGTTCATTGGTGGTTGAAGAGTTGTTGACATTCATAGATGGTTGTTGTAAGTCTCCATGGCTCTCCTTATTTCGTTTGACACAATTTGATCTTTGAAAAAAGGATTTTGTATCACTAGCATCATTTCTTAATTTTCCATCAAGACATGCAGTGTTAGAGAGTGACCTTGGAGACCCAAGATGAAAGGTTCGTGTTTAGTACTACTTACTAGCGTTGTCATGTAGATGGGGTTATACCTACAACCAATCAACCCACTTGTAATAAGAGAATCGGTGGTAAAGTTTGTTTGGTTTGGATTCATAGTTGATTGAGTGGGTAAAGAAGAGGTTGTTTGCTTTTGTCAAAGATGAGATCATATGGGTCTTCTGCTCATTGATATTTAAAGGAGGCAAATCAATTGTGATAAAGGTAGTATTTATTGTAGTTTTTAATATTCCTAGAATGTTGGAACTAAGGGTAGAAGGATTAACTGTCTGAACTAGTAGTATTTATTGTAGTTTTGATGTTCTGACATATTGAAAGAAAAAAAGGACCAACTATCAAGAATAAGGTTATGTAATAGATCTACCCTCTTTGTTTTGAGCAAATATAGAAGTGTGTCCACATAAAGAAACTATTGAGCTGACTTATTCTATTCATTTTCTTTCCTTCCCAAGTTCTACATTTAGTTGTCATTCTTAAATAGAGATTTCAACTTCTAATTTTTGAGTTTTGGCAGTTAATCCTTCTACTCCTTGTTCTAACATCCTCGGAATATTAAGAGCTACAATAAATAATATTCTATTCTCATAAATTGTATCGCAATAGATTTGCCTCATTTAAATATCAATGATCAGAAGATACTGACAAAAAGCGAACAACCTCTTCTCTACCCACTCAATCAATCATGGATCCAAACCAAACGAATTTGACCACCAATTCCCTTAATACCATTGGACAGATTGGTTGAGCGTGCAACCTCCATCTACGTGACGCCGTCAATACCCAACACAAACCCATCATCTTGGGTCGAAATGGGTCTCCAAGGCCACTCTCTAACACTGCATGTCTTGATAGAGAATCAAGAAATGATGCTAGTGATAAAAAATCCTTCCTAGCTCAGATTGTTACGAAGGGGATGAGGAGAGCCATGGAGACTTACAACAGCCATCTATGGATGTCGACAACCCTTCAACCACCAACTCCTAAGGTTACTATTTTTTCACATTCCACCATGGGAGACACCATTGTACACTCCCATGCACCAAACTCATCCAATAGCAATGACAACCCCCCACCAGGCTATCCGAACATCCGAGACATTGACCCATTGTACTATCAGTAGTAAATACAGTGACTAGCATAGAGAACCGAGGTTTTTTACCCAACTATGGGACATGTGGGATTAATAGAGAGAGCACATGAGCTCAGATGCAAAACAACATAGCCACATTACCTTAGGTACACCCCTGTAAAACTAATTTCATTACGACGGTTCGTATTCACTGGTCGTATAGGAACTAGTTTTACAGGGACGTGTACCTGAATTGAGGAGGTTACATTGTTTTGCCTCTAAGTTCATGTGCTTTCAATTGATCACGCTTATCCTGTAGTTGGGAAAAAACCCTAGTTCCATGTGCTTGCGCTTGCATTTGCCAATAATGGTCTGATCTATGTTTTAGATGTTTGGGTAGCTTAGTGGGGTGGGGGGAGTCACTTCTATTGGACGGGTTTGGTGCATGAGAGTGTACAGTGGTGTCTCCCATGATGGAATGTGAAAGAATGATAACCCAGGGAGTTGGTGGCTAAATGGTTGTCAACAGCCATAGATGATTGTTGTAAATCTCCATGGCTCTCCTTATCCCCCTCCAAAACAATCTAAGCTAGGAAAGATTTTGTATCACTAGCATCAATTCTTGATTCTCCATCAAGACATGCAGTGTTAAAGAGTGGCCTTGGAGACCCATTTTGACCCAAGATGACGGGTTTGTGTTAGGTATTGGCGGCATCGTGCAAATGGGGGCTGCACCCGCAACCAATCCGTCCACTAGTATTAAGGGAATTGTGGTAAAATTTGTTTGGTTTGAATTCATGGTTGATTGAGTTGGTAGAGAAGAGGTTGTTCGGTTTTGTCAGTGATGAGATTGTATGAGTGTTCTTTTAATTGATATTTTATGGACACAAATCTATTGTGATAGAATTTATGGTAATAAAAGTAGTATTAATTGTAGTTTTAATATTCCTAGAATGTTGGGACTAGGAGTAGAAGGATTAACCTGGTAGCGTTTATTGTAGTTTTGAATTTTTGACATAATGAAAGAATAAAAGAGAGAAAGGACGGACTATCAGATAGAAGAACACCACCATCCATGTAGTGACTACATCTTGTATATAACTACTAGTATATCTTTAACTTATAAGGTGCTCAAGGTGATTTCTTTTTTTGTACTAGCAGATGTAAGTAGACCTAACCCCTACTTTTGTGGAGTAGGAAGACTATTTCAATAGACCCTCAACTCAAAAGAAAAGTTATTGAAGCATGCTTGAAAAAAGACACCAACTAAAGATAGTACAATCACGTAAGAAAATCATGATAATTTTACTCACTTATTTGCTAATACTATGTTGTCTAGCAGGCTCAAATGGTTATTAAGTGCCAAAGGAAGTTCAAGTGAGTCGAGAGTAAGGAGAAAAAACATATTTCCCCATCTGTCAGTGAGATGTCTTAACTTAGGAAATATATATTGAAGATCAATTTGAAAATGAGCAGTTTCCATTCTCATGATGATAAAAGTCAGGACCCAAAAAGTCCAGAAGTTACATACATTTTCCAATTACTGAGAGTATGAAAACTCCATGCAACTTCAGACTTTTTTAGTAACATTAAGGATCTAGTGCAAACTTCAAAGACGTTTACTAAATGATAGCATACTCTTATTCCCCAATAGATTTTGTCTTGCTGTTTACGGCCACCCAATATTATGTACTTTCCTTAAAAGATACTTCCTTTTATAATTCCTCCTTGAATACATTGGTACATATGCTTAATCATGCAATGCAGAGATAAGAAGAGAAGTAAACTTTGAGAAAAGAGAGATAGAGTTTAAAGAAGAAATATATCAGCCTAATGTAAAGAACTTAGAAAATAAATATGTGTCAGCCTAATGTGAAGACAATAATAATAAAAAGCACAAGAAGACACCAACTAAATATAGTACAATCATGTAAAATCATGATACTTTTACTCACTTATTTGCTGATACGTTGTTGTCTAGCAGGCTCAAATAGTTATTGTAAGTGCCAAAGGAAGTTCAAGTGAGTCAAGAGTAAGGAGAAAAAACATATTTCCCCATCTGTCAGTGAGATGGCTCAACTTAGGAAATATAAATTGAAGATCAATTTGAAAATGAGCAGTTTCCATTCTCATGACGATAAAAGTCAGAACCCAAAAAGTTCAAAAGTAACATACATTTTCCAATTACTGAGAGTATGAAGACTCCATGCAACTTCAGACTTTTTAGTAACATTAAGGATCTAGTGCAAACTGCAAAGACGTTTACTAAATGATAGCATACTCTGCCTCCCCAATAGATTTTGTCTTACTCTTTTTTTTTTGATAAAGGTAACTCTTTTTTGTCTTACTCTTTTTCGGCCACCCAATATTATCTACTTTCCTTAAAAGATACTTCCTTTTATAATTCCTATTTGAATACATTGGTACATATGTTTAATCATGCAATGCGGAGTCAAGAAGAGAAGTGAACTTTGAGAAAAGGGAGATAGAGTTTAAAGAAGAAATATATAGGCCTAATGTAAAGAACTTAGAAAATATGTGTGTGTCAGCCTAATGTGAAGACTATAATAATAAAAAGCACAACTATGCAGCTATAAGGAGGTGTAATAGCACTTCTAGAAATGTACAGCCGTGAGGCCAGCTAAATCTTCTATGTGTACCATCTTGCTGTCAACCATTGAATGTAGAATTTAAATCACAGGCTTTTACATTTTCAACAAGATTTCAGCTATTCTAGAACATTTGAATGCTTCAAGTACCAATACTTTTTTAATCAGTACTCCACGTATCTATATTTGTTTTGGTAAACAACAGCATACCCAGTGTAATCCCGCAAGTGGGGTCTAGGGAGGGTAGGGTGTACACAGACCCTACCCCTACCATTGTGGGGTAGAGAGGTTGTTTCCGATAGACCCTCGGCTCAAAAGGAATGTTATTGACGCATATTTGCTTTGATATTCTCAACAATTATTAGACTAAACAATATTCTGTGCACCATCCCATTAGGTGAAGAAAATGTCTCTCAAGTGCATGGAGGAAGCCAAGCATTAAAAATTGAATGCCAAATGAGACAACAACAACAACATACCCAGTATGCCAAATGAGACAACTATTGAGTATAATTGTGCAATCTCTAAATAGAAGGTGCTTCACAAAATAGAATGCAAACTAGAAATGATAACAATATCTTTATAAAAAGTACACTGAAATTAGCAATACTACTATTTCTCATTCTTGGACTCAATTTATATCGAGAGTAGACAGAAATCTTTTCTTGTCACATTAAAGGGATCAAAGCTACTGTGCAAGGTGTTGGTTGATAGGGTATGGTGCATAAAAAATTAGTCTTACTTGCTGATTGTCCGATGAATTTTCCAATCATGAGCATTGGCCTAATGTATGATTAATTGAGTGTGGCTCAGCCTCCCAACTAACGAACTTCTGAACTCAGCTGCCCTTTGGTTGGCGAGTCTATCTGTTATGTGTCAACAGGCTCCTCATAAGGAACCAATTTTTGATCAGGAACCTCAACTACAACTTTTATAGATTGTTGCCGACAGCCATATCCAGAATGACTAATCTTGCGAGATCCAACAACTTGACTGCTCTGCCCAGTCTTCAGCCTGTTAAATGTTGGGCTTGCTGTCCATTTTTGCACATCATCCCATTTGGAAGGGGCAGGTTTTGAGAAATGAGCTAGGGGCACTATCTGTGCAGCATGCTCAGCGTTTTGAAATTCAAAGAGAGGAGATACAGTACCAAGACTATTGATTCCACCATCACAGTCCAAACTACTGTCATCTTGAGACCTATTTCTGGTACTAACCAAAGATTGATTTTTGATTCTCATGTCATTAATCATCTCCAAGGACTTTGACGAATCAACTACTACAGAAGTCGAACTCTCAGGAACAACAATAACAACATTTATATCTATGCAATTCTCCAACTTACAACCTGGCAAGCAAAAAACAAGTACTTGCATTCAAACTAACATAGTGTGTAAACAAGGTAAGCATTAAAGAAAGAAATAAAGGTACCCCCTAAGTACAAATCTCATTGCGTAACATACAAAACGTCAATGCATTACTATACCGGAGTCATGGATCTCAGGCAAATGGGATCTCAAGGACACAGTAGCAGATTCAAGCTCTTGATCTTCTACTATATCATCCGTTCCTTCTTGTTTCCTCTTCTTTCCTGCTCCCAGTAGCATAGACCTCCGCTTTCTAGGAGATAGCTATAACAAAACAAACAAAAAGGAAGGGAAAAAAAAAAAGCTTAATTTCCTAAAATGAGAAATGGGGTTTACATATAAAGTGATAGCTCTGTATAACTATGTGCAGATTCAATGGATCAAAAGTTGATCTCTTTTTCAAACAAAAGGAGAATAATGCAAGAAGTAGAAAAAAACAAACAAAACCAACAATAACTAAAGTAGGAAAAGCGCAATTGTGATGAAAACGATATAGCAATGTGTCATTCTCTCTACCTTTTTTTTCCTTGAAAATCAAAACACACATTTGGGAAAGAGAAAAAGTGAAAAAAAGTGCTTTCAACCCAGATCACAAAGCGAAAAAAGAACCAAATTAACAACTAGACAGTACATTTGTACCCTACCATTATCACTGAATCTGTAAGATTCTCAAGCTCACAATGACAATATTGCCTTGAAAATTAAAACACCTATTGGGGAAAGAAAGACAGCAAAAAAATTTCCTTTCAACCCAGATCACAAAGCATTAAGGAACTAAATTAACAACTAAGCAGTACATCAGTATCAGTGTTTGTACCCTACTCCATTGTCACTCATAATGTCAATATTGCCTAAAAAAATAAAACTCACATTGGGAGAGAAAAAAAAAACAGAACAAACTTTTGCTCGGATGATAAGCACCTTCCACCTCCAACTCAAAGAATGAGGGTTTGAGTCATCAAGTAGCAAAAAAGGTGCAACCTCTTAGGGAGGGGTAAAAAAAAACCCAGATCACAAAACCAGTAAAGAACCAAATAAACAATTAAGCAGTACAAAGCGCATCAGGATTTGTGCCCTTTACTCCATTTGTCCCTCACAATGTCAACGTATCACTAGCATCATTTCTTGATTTTTCCTCCAAGACATGCAGCATTTGAAAGTGGCCTTGAAAAACCATTTTGACCAAAGATGAAGGGTTCGTGTTAAGTACTGGCGGCTCATGTAGATGGGGATGGCACCCACAACCAATTCGTCCACTGGTATCAAAGGAATTGGTGGTAAAGTTTGGATTCATGGTTGATTGAGTGGGTAGAGAAGAGGTTGTTTGCTATTGTCAAAGATGAGATTGTATGGGTCTTCTGATCATTGATATTTGAAAAAAAGTAAATCTATTGTGATAGAAATAGTATTTAATATTCCTGGAATGTTGGAACTATAAGTAGAAGGATTAACGGCCTGAACTAGTAGTATTTATTGTAGTTTTCATGTTCTGACATATTGAAAGAAGTGTGTCCATAGGACGACACTATGGAGCTGACTTATTATGTTCATTTCTTCCCTTCCCATGTTCTACATTTATTTGTCATTCTTAAATAGAGATTTCACCTTTTAATTTTTGAGTTCTGGCAGTTAATCCTTCTACTCGTAGTTCCAACATCCTAGGAATATTAAGAGCTACAAGAAATACTATTTCTATTCCCATAAATTCAATCACAATAGATTTGCCTCCTTTAAATGTCAATGACCAGAAGATCCATACAATCTCATTTTTGACAAAAGCGAAAAACCTCCTCTCTATCACTCAGTCAATCATGGATCCAAGCCATACAAACCTTACCACCAACTCCCATAATACCAGTGGACGGATTGGTTGTGGGTGCAACCCCCATCTACATGACATCGCCAATACCCAAAACAAACCCATCATATTGGGTCTCCAAGGCCACTCTCTCACAGTGCATGTCTTGATGGAGAATCAAGAAATGATGCTAATGATACAAATTCTTCCTTCCTAGCTCAAATTGTTTCGAAAGGGATGAGTAGAGCCATGGAGACTTACAACAGTCATCTATGGATGTCGACAACCCTTTAGCCACCAATGAATTACCAACTCCCAAGTTACTGTTCTTTAACATTCCATCAAGGGAGACCATTGTACACTCTCATGCACTAAACTCATTCAATAGAAGTGACAACTCCCCTATCAGGCAACTTGAACATCCAAGAAATAGACCCTTATACCATTATTGGCAAATACAGGTACTAGAGCAGGGAGCGGGAGCTGGGTTTTTTCCCAACTATGGTTCCCTGCGCTAGTCCGTGCATTTGCTAGTAATGGTGCAAAGTTCTATGTCTTGGATGTTCAAGTAGCCTGGTAGAGGGGTTGTCACTGCAATTAGATAGGTTTGGTGCATGGGAGTGCACAGTGGTGTCTCCCTTATTGGAATGTTAAAGAACAATAACCCCGAGAGCTGGAAGTTTATTGGTGGTTGAAGGGTTATCGACATCCATAGATGACTGTTGTAACTCTCTGCGGCTCTCCTCATCCCTTCTGAAATAATCTAAGCTAGCATTATTTCTTGGTTCTCCATCAAGACATGCAGTGTTAGAGAGTGTCCTTGGAGACCCATTTTGACCCAAGATGATGGGTTTGTGTTAGGTATTGACGGTGTCATGCAAATGGGGGTTGCACCTGCAACCAATCCGTTCATTGATATTAAGGGAATTGTGGTAAAATTTGTTTGGTTTGAATTCATGGTTGATTGAGTGGATAGAGAAGAAGTTGTTTGCTTTTGTCGGAGATAAGATTGTATGAGTGTTCTTTTTATTGATATTTAAAGGACACAAATCTATTATGATAGAATTTATGGTAATAAAAGTAGTATTAATAGTAGTTTTTAATATTCCTAGAATGTTCAAACTAGGAATAAAAGGATTAACCTAAAAGTGCTTATTGTAGTTTGATGTTTTGACATAATGAAAGAATAAAAGAGAGAAAGGAAGGACCAACTATCAGATAGAAGAACATCACCATCCATATAGTGACTACATCTTGTATATAACTATGATAGCAGCCTCAATTTTTGTTTAAAAATATCATGAAAAAGATACAACATTTTTGTCATATTGTATTCATAGAGTGCAACAAGTATATCAAGTTGTAGAACTTAGGGGTCGTTTGGTAGTTGACTAGAGTTATACATGTATTAGTAACGAAAAAGGGTCATATTTTCCCTCGTACTCTCACAAATAAGTCAAATTTTCGCTTCGTTACTTTTTCAACAAATCTGTCCTTTTCATCCAACTTTAGAGTCATATTTTCCCCTGTATTCTCAAAAAGGGTCATATTTACCCCTACGACGTTAAATCTTCATGTACTCAATATATTTGCCCTGTTCTTCCAACTTTAGGACCATATTTGCCCTTAAACTATAAAAAAGGTCATATTTGTCATTCTTAAATAGAGATTTCACCTTTTAATTTTTGAGTTATGGCAATTAATTCTCCTACTCCTAGTAGTTCCAACATCCTAGGAATATTAAGAGTTACAAGAAATACTATTTCTATTCCCATAAATTCAATCACAATAGATTTGCCTCCTTTAAATATCAATGACCAGAAGATCCATTCAATCACATTTTTGACAAAAGCAAAAAACCTCATCTCTATCACTCAGTAAATCATGGATCCAAGCCATACAAACTTTACCACCAACTCCCATAATAACAGTGGACGGATTTGTTGTTGCCCCATCTATATGACACCGCCAATACCCAAAACAAACCCATCATCTTTGGTCGAAATGGGTCTCCAAGGCCACTCTCTCACAGTGCATGTCTTAATAGAAAATCAAGAAATATGCTAGTGATACAAATTCTTCCTTCATAGCTTAGATTGTTTCGAAAGTGATGAGTAGTGCCATGGAGACTTACAACAGTCATCTATGGATGTCGACAACCCTTTAGCCACCAATGAATTACAAACTCCCGGGTTACTTTTCTTTAACATTCCATCAAGGGAGACCATTGTACATTCTCATGCACTAAACTCATCCAATAGTAGTGACAACTCCCCTACCAAGCTACCTGAACATCCAAGACATAGACCCTTATACCATTACTGGCAAATACAGGGACTAGCGTAAGGAGCTGGGTTTTTTCCCAACTACGGCTCCCTGCGCTAGTCCGTGCATTTGCTAGTAATAGTGAAAAGGGTCTATGTCTTGGATGTTCAGGTAGCCTGGTAGAGGGACTGTCACTGCAATTGGATGGGTTTGGTGCATGAGAGTGCACAGTGGTGTCTCCCTTGTTGGAATGTTAAAGAACAATAACCCTAGGAGTTGGTAGTTTATTGGTGGCTGAAGGGTTGTCGACATCCATAGATGGTTGTTGTAAGTCTCCATGGCTCTCCTCATCCCTACCGAAATAATTTGAGCTAGAAAGGAAAGCTTTTGTATAACTAGCATTATTTCTTGATTCTCCATCAAGACATGCAGTGTTAGAGAGTGTCCTTGGAGACTCATTTTGACCCAAGATGATGGGTTTGTGTTAGGTATTGGAAGCGTCATGTAGATGGGGGTTGCACCTGCAACCAATCCGTCCATTTGTATTAAAGGAATTGTGGTAAAATTTGTTTGGTTTGAATTCATGGTTGATTGAGTGGGTAGAGAAGAAGTTGTTCGCTTTTGTCGGAGATAAGATTGTATGAGTGCTCTTTTTATTGATATTTAAAGGACCCAAATCTATTATGATAGAATTTATGGGAATAAAAGTAGTATAAATTGTAGTTTTTAATATTCCTAAAATGTTTGAACTAGGAGTAGAAAGATTAACCTAGTAGTGTTTATTGTAGTTTTGACAAAATGAAAGAATAAGAGAGAGAAAGGAAGGACCAACAATCAGACAGAAGAACATCACCATCCATGTAATGACTACATTTTGTATATAACTACGATAGCAGCCTCAGTTTTTTATTAAAAAAATCATGAAAAAGATAACATTTTTGTCATATTGTATTCATAGAGTGCAACAAGTATATCAAGTTGTAGAACTTAGGGGTCGTTTGGTAGTTGACTAGAGTTATACATGTATTAGTAACGAAAAAGGGTCATATTTGCCCTTGTACTCTCATAAATAAGTCAATTTTTCCTTCGTTACTTTTTCAACAAATTTGTCCTTTTCATCCAACTTTAGGGTAATATTTGCTCTTGTATTTTCAAAAAGGGTCATATTTACCCATACGACGTTAAATATTCATGTAAATATATTTTCCCTTTTCTTCCAACTTTAGGACCATTTTTGCCCTTATACTATAAAAAATGTCATTCTTAAATAGAGATTTCACCTTTTAATTTTTGAGTTTTGGCAGTTAATCCTTTTACTCCTAATTCCAACATCCTAGGAATATTAGGAGTTACAAGAAATACTATTTCTATTCCCATAAATTCAATCACAATAGATTTACCTCCTTTAAATATCAATGACCAGAAAATCCATACAATCTCATTTTTGACAAAAGCGAAAAACCTCCTCTCTATCACTCAGTCAATCATGGATCCAAGCCATACAAACCTTACCACCAACTCCTATAATACCAGTGGACGGATTGGTTGTGGGCGCAACCCCCATCTACATGACGTCGCTAATACCCAAAACAAACCCAGGGTCGAAATGGGTCTCCAAGGCCACTCTCTCAAAGTGCATGTCTTAATTGAGAATCAAGAAATGATGCTAGTGATACAAATTCTTCCTTCCTAGCTCAGATTGTTTCGAAAGGGATGAGTAGAGCCATGGAGACTTACAACAGTCATCTATGGATGTCGACAACCCTTTAGCCACCAATGAATTACCAACTCCCGGGTTACTTTTCTTTAACATTCCATCAAGGGAGACCATTGTACACTCTCATGCACTAAACTCATCCAATAGAAGTGACAACTCCCCTACCAGGCTACCTGAACATCCAAGACATAGACCCTTATACCATTACTGGCAAATACAGGTACTAGAGCAGGGAGTTGGGTTTTTTCCCAACTATGGTTCCCTGCGCTAGTCCGTGCATTTGGTAGTAATGGTGCAAAGGGTCTATGTCTTGGATGTTCACATAGCCTGATAGAGGGGTTGTCACTACAATTGGATGGGTTTGGTACATGAGAGTGCACAGTGGTGTCTCCCTTGTTGGAATGTTAAAGAACAATAAGTCCCCGGGAGCTGGTAGTTTATTGGTGGCTGAAAGATTGTCAACATCCATAGATGGCTGTTGTAAGTCTCCATGGCTCTCCTCATCCCTTCCAAAAAAATTTGAGCTAGAAAGGAAAGATTTTGTATCACTAGCATTATTTCTTGATTCTCCATCAAGACATGTAGTGTTAGAGAGTGTCAGTGGAGACCCATTTTGAGCTAAGATGATGGGTTTGTGTTAGGTATTGGCGGCGTCATGCAAATGGGGGTTGCAACCAATCCATCCATTGGTATTAAGGGAATTGTGGTAAAATTTGTTTGGTTTGAATTCATGGTTGATTGAGTGGGTAGAGAAGAAGTTGTTCGCTTTTGTCGGAGATAAGATTGTATGACTGTTCTTTTTATTGATATTGAAAGGACGCAAACGGCAAATCTATTATGATAGAATTTATGGTAATAAAAGTAGTATTAATTGTAGTTTTTAATATTCCTAGAATGTTTGGACCAGGAGTAGAAAGATTAACCTAGTAGTGTTTATTGTAGTTTTGATGTTTTGACATAATGAAAGAATAAAAGAGAGAAAGGAAGGACTAGCTATGAGATAGAAGAACATCACCATCCATGTAGTGACTACATCTTGTATATAACTACGATAGCAGCCTCAATTTTTTATTCAAGAAATCATGAAAAAGATAACATTTTTGTCATATTGTACTCATAGAGTGCAATAAGTATATCAAGTTGTAGAACTTAGGGGTCATTTTGTAGTTGACTAGAGTTATATAGGTATTAGTAACGAAAAAGAGTCATATTTTCCCTTGTACTCTCACAAATAAGTCAAATTTTCCCTTCGTTACTTTTTCAACAAATTTGTCCTTCTCATCCAACTTTAGGGTCATATTTACCCTTGTATCCTCAAAAAGGGTCATATTTACCCATACGACGTTAAATCTTCATGTACTCAATATATTTGCCCTTTTCTTCCAACTTTAAGACCATATTTGCCTCTCTTTTTATTAAGAAAAAAAAAGGCATATATGGTCCTAAAGTTTGAAGAAAAGAGAAAATATATTTGCCCTTATACTATAAAAAAGGTCATATTTACCCTTACTGCATTAAATCCTCATAACCCACCTTAATTTTTTAATGTAATTTTTGTGTCAGCCTAATGTGAAGACTATAATAATAAAAAGCACAACTATGCAGCTATAAGGAAGTGTACTAGCACTTCTAGAAATATTCAGCCGTGAGACCAGCTAAATCTTCTGTGTACCACCTTGTTGTCAACCATTGAATGTAGAATCTAAATCATAGGCTTTTACATTTTCAATAAGATTTTAGCTATTCTAGAACATTAATGCTTGAAGTAATAATACTCTTTTTATGAATACTTCAAGTATCTATATTTGTTTTGATAAATAACAAAATATCTAGTGTAACCCCAAAAGTGGGGCCTGGGGAGGGTAGGATGTAACCAGACCCTACCCCTACCTTTATGGGAGAGGTTGTTACCAATAGACCCTCGGCTAAAAAGGAATGTTGTTGAAGCAAATTTGCTTTGAACAATATTATGTGCACCATCCCGTTAAGTGAACATAAATGTCTCTTGAGAGCATGGAGGAAGCCAAGCAATAAAAATTGAATGCCAAATGAGACAACAACAACATACCCAGTATCCCACATGAGACGACTATTGAATATAATTGTGCAACCTCTAAATAGAACGTGCTTCACACAATAGAATGCAAACTAGAAATGATGACAATATCTTTATAGAAAGTACACTGAAATTAGCAATACTACTATTTCTCATTCTTGGACTCAATTTATATCATGAATAGACAGAAATATTTTCCAGTCACATGTAAAGGGATTAAAGCTACAGTGCAAGGTGTAAGATGATAGGGTATGGCGCATAAAAATTAGTCTTACTTGCTGATTGTCCGATGGATTTTTCAATCATGAGCATTGGCTTAACAAATGATTCAGCGATTGGGTGTGGCTCAGCCTCCCAACTCACAAACTTCTGAACTCCGCTGTCCTTTGGTTGGTCTGAGTCTATCTGTTTTGTGTCAACAGGCACCTCATAAGCAACCAATTTTTTATCAGGAACCTCAACTACAACTTTTGTAGATTGTTGCCGATAACCATATCCAGAATGACTAGTCTTGCGAGATGCAACAACTTGACTGCACTGCCCAGTCTTCGGCCTGTTAGATGTTGGGCTTGCTATCCATTTTTGCGCATCATCCCATTTGGGAAAGGGTAGGTTTTGAGAAATGAGCTAGGGACACCTTTTGTGCTGCCCGCTCAGCCTTTTGAAATTCAAAGAGAGAAGATACAGTACCAAGACTATCGATTCCACCATCACAGTCCAAGCTACTGTCATCTTGAGACCTAATTGTTGTACTAACCAAAGATTGATCTTTGATTCTCATGTCATTAATCATCTCAATACATTGACAAATCAACTGCTAAGGAAGTCGAATTCTCAGGACCAACACTTATTTACATCTTTGCAATTCTCCAAATTACAACCTAGCAAGCAAAACACAAGTACTTGCATTCAAACTAACATAGTGTGTAAGCAAGGTAAGCATTTAATGAAGGTACCCCCCAAGTACAAAATCTCATTGCGTAATTTAAAGCGTCAATGCAATACTATACCAGAGTCATGGATCTCACGCAAATGGGATCTCAAGGACACAGTGGCAGATTGAAGCTCTTGATCATCTACCACATCATCCCTTCCTTCTTGTTTCCTCTTCTTTTCTGCTCCCAGTAGCATAGACCTCCGCTTTCTGGGGGACAGCTAAAACAAAACAAACAAAACGGAAGGAAAAAAAAGGCTTAATTTCCTAAAATGAAAAATGGGGTTTACATGGAAAGTGATAGCTCCGTATAACTATGTGCAGATTCAATGGATCAAAAGTTGATTTCTTTTTCAAACAAAAGGAGGATAATGCAAGTAGAAAAAAACAAACAAAACTAACAATAACTAAAGTAGGAAAAGCCTAATTGTGATGAAAACGATATATCAATGTACTATTCTCTCTACCTTTTTTTGCCTTGAAAATCAAAACACACATTGGGAAAGAGAAAAAGTGAAAAAAATTGCTTTCAACCCAGATCACAAAGCGAATAAAGAACCAAATTAACAACTAAACAGTACATTTGTAACCTACTCCATTATCACCAACTCCGTAAGATTCTCAAGCTCACAATGACAATTTTTCCTTGAAAACTAAAACCCCTCTTGGGGAAAGAAAGACAGAAAAAAAATTTGCTTTCAACCCAGATCACAAAGCATTAAGGAAGTAAATTAACAACTAAGAAGTACATAAGCATCAGTGTTTGTACCCTACTCCATTGTCACTCACTCTTCAAAATTAACAAGCTCATAATGTCAATTTTGACTTAAAAAAGGAATAAAACTCACATTGGGAAAGAAAAGAAAAAAAAAGACGATCACAAAACCAGTAAAGAACCAAATTAACAATTAAGCAGTACATAACGCATCAGGGTTTGTACTCTTTACTTCATTGTCACTCACAATGTCAATTTTCCCTTGAAAATTCAAACTCACATAAGATAAAAGGAAAAAGAAAAACTTTTTGCTTTCAACCCAGATCACAAAACGGGTTTGATCGAATGATAACCACCCTCCGCTTCCAACCCTAAGATTGTTGGTTCGGAACTTCGAATCACCAAGAGAGCAAAAAGGATGAAGCAAAAAAAAAATCCCAGATCACAAAGTGAGTAAAGAATCAAGAATTAACAACTAATCTGAACACACATTGAGGAAAGAGAAGAAGTGAAAACTTTTGCTTTCAACCCAGATCACAAAGCGGATAAAGAACCAAAGTAATAACTAAACAGTATGTTTGTGCCCTACTCCATTATCACTGAATCAGTAAGATTCTCAAGCTCACAATGACATGTTTGCCTTGAAAACTAAAACCCCTATTGGGGAAAGAAAGACAGTGAAAAAAGTTGCTTTCAAGGTTCAACCCAGATCACAAAGCATTAAGGAACTAAATTAATAACTAAGCAGTACCTAAGCATCAGTGTCTGTACCCTACTCCATTGTCACTCACTCTTCAAGATTATCAAGCTCATAATGTCAATTTTGACTTAAAAAAAGAACAAAACTCACATTGGGAAAGAAAAGAAAAAAAAAGACGAAACTTTTGCTTGGATGATAAGCACCCTCCACCTCTAACTAAGAGACTATGGGTTCGAGTCATCAAGTAGCAAAAAAGGTGCCATCCCTTAGGGAAGGGTTGAAAAAAAAACCCAGATCACAAAACCAGTAAAGAACCAAATTAACAATTAAGCAGTACATAACGCATCAAGGTTTGTACCTTTTACTCCACTGTCACTCACAATTTCAATTTTGCCTTGAAAATTCAAACTCACATTGGGGAAAAAAATTTAAAAATAAAAAAAACTTTTTGCTTTCAATCCAGATCACAAAAGGGGTTGGTCGGATGTAACACCCTCCACTTCCAACCCTAAGATTGTCGGTTCGAAACTTTGAATCACCAAGAGAGCAAAAAGGATGGAGCTAAAAAAAAAAAAAATCTCAGATCACAAAGCGAGTAAAGAATCAAGATTAACAACTAATCCGTACATAGCGCATCAAGGTTTATACTCTTACCCCATTGTTACTGATCCTACAAAATTAACAAGCTGACACAGTCAATTTTACCTGTAGATTTCTCTTGTCGATTCTTTCATACTCCAAATTAAAGGGTCCTACTCCTTCTTCCCTTAACATGTGATTTTAGGCCTGTGGGTATGACAGTTTCTCTGAAAAAAGACTGAAATTGTAGTGAAGAGAGTGTTCGATGATCAATTTTGCAAATGAAAACCCCACATACGAAAAGAAAAAAAAAACTTTTTGCTTTCAACCCAGATCACAAAAGGGGTTGGTCGGATGATAAACACCCTCCACCTCCCACCCTGAATTCGTGTGTTCGAGTCACCAAAAGCAAAAAGGTCGGAGCTTGTATAAAGAGATGAAAAAAGAAAAAGAACCTAGATCACAAAACAGATTAAAGAAGCGTAATTAACAACTAATCAGTGTTTATACTCAAATCCTACTCCATTGTCACTGATTCTGCAAGATTCTCAACCTCAAAAAGTGAAATTTTACCTGTAAATTTCTCTTGTCGATTCTTTCATCCTCCATATGATTTCAGGCTTGTGGGTGTGTCAGTTTCTGTGAGAAAAGAGTGAAATTGTAGTGATGAGAGTGTTGGCAGATGAATCTTGTCGATATCTAAAATGGACAAAAAGAGAAAGAAGACTGTGTAGTCCCTACACTCTCTACTTCAATTTTTTTGACTCAAAATTAAAAAAGGAAAAGTTTCAAAGATACTATTTTTTACTTAGTTCAAGTGCAATTATTATCAAATAGCATATACATTTTTTGTCTTGTGTTAATTAAATAATCTTTGACCAATAATAAAAAGTAGGGTGTTCCAATTAATATAATGAAAAATTACGCGGTCAAGTAAACTTATGCTACTTATTTATTCATCATAGTTATAGTTTGTTATAATTGTCACTCGGGACTAACATTAACCATTAATTATGTGGACTAACTTCGAGTTTGTATAATTAGTCACGTTTGTATATGTATAATTCGTCACATTTATATAATTCACAACTAACAATTCTTTGTTTGATTTGTATTTGTATATGACAATGATTTTCTTTGGTTTTTCAGTTTGTCATCATATGCATTTAATTTTTTTGTGTATAACTTTTGAAAGTTTGTATAAACGTGTAGTTTTCGGATTTTGTATAATATAATTTATATAGTGTAATTTGTATACTCCCTCCGTCCCATTTTATGTGAGGTAGTTTGACTCGGCATGGAGTTTAAGAAAGAAAGGAAGACTTTTAAAACTTGTGGTTCACAATGAATGATAGAAATTTGTGTGGCTGTAAATCATTTCATTAAGGGTAAAATATACATTTTATAGTTAAATTGTTACTTTATATAGAAATGTGTCATTCTTTTTGGGATTGACTAAAAAGTAAAGTAAGTCATATAAATTGGGACAGAAGGAGTACTATATTTTGTATAATTGTTTGAAGTTCATATGTTTATGTTTGTATCAATTCGTTATTTTGAGTTTTATTATATTTATATAATTTCAGATTTTATATTACTCAATTATACAAAAATACATGAATTATACAAACGTACCTGCGAATTATACAAATTATTGTCCTCTCTCCTCCCTCTCCCAATCTCACTCGCCTCTCTCCTCCATCTCCCAATCTATCTTGACAGAATATACAAATACATATGTATAGTATACAATTATCTAACCGATATACATATACAATTCACCTCTCTCCCACTCTCTGCCCTCTCTCCTCCCTCTCCCAGTCTCACTTGTCACTCTCATCCCTCTAACATGTAGCTACGAATCGTAATTAGCAAACTATATGCAAAAGTTTCTCTTAATATAATGTATTTCACATGAGAAAATGATCAAAATGGTCCTAGGAGGTTTGAAGTGTTATGGTTCTTGATATATACTATTTAATTGAAATAGTTTTTCGTGTATGTAAAATATGATCGTTTTGATTTGTAGCTCTAAAACAGAACGGTTGTTGTTAAATTTTAAACATCCGCAATCATATTGATGGAAAAAAAAGTTCTCTCATGAAATGGAACTTTTTAATTTCCAAATGTACACACACAAAAAAAATAAAAAATCGTGAACTTATTAACTTTTTTATACTAGGACCTTAGTTTAGTTAAGGTATGTTTCTGAAATTTCGGTCATAGTCTAGGGGGTACTTGTGCCTTATTCCATGTTTGTAACTATATAATTATATATTTTAAAAATGACAAAGAAACTAAATCAATCAAAAAATAATTTTAAAAAAAAATCAAAGCGATCAAGAACTAACCTAAATCTTTTGTTTTGATTCTAACATTTAAAAATCGACTTAATTGATCTAATTTTCTTTTTTTTTAAAACTAATTCAAACTGAACCATGAATATCTCCACTCCATTATTAAATTGAAGTGGTATTTGGATTAATTTATTTACCAATACATCTTAAATCCTTAATGTTCATGTCTAGTTATTTAACAATATATAATAAAAACAAAAATTGAAACTTAGCTTCTTCAAAGAGTTATGGAGATATGTAAAATACTAAGATCAATGTTGTAAGATTTGATTTGCCAATAAAACTAAGATACGACATCATTAGATTTGTCAATTTGCTTGTATAAGTGTGTGTACCGTTTTAATCCAAGATTCACCTATGTCTTATACATACAACGTATATAAACTATGTCTTATATGTAAATTAAAGTTCTTCACTTTTCTATCTCATTCTGATGTAGGATTCACTTATGTCTCATATGCACTTCATCTTCAAAAGTTTATCATCCTAGAAATGATGGTTACGATCATTAATACAGTCAATGTTCATCTTTGTCCTTGAGCTCCTTTAACATCCTCTCTATCTTATTCTCGTCTTTTGATAATTTTGGTGCCTTCCTATACTGGAGATCAATAACGGAGCTTGAATTTTTAATAAGTAGGTTCAAAATCTGAAAAAGTAAACACATGAATTAATCGAAGAAAATTCGACATCTACTATATATACATAAAATTAATTTTAACCACATATAAATGATAATATTTTCTGATGAACCCCTAACAATAAATTCTTTCTAATGAAACGTGGATGCTATACGACTATTTAGGTAATTTTTATTAGGAAACGTGTGATATTATTTTAATTCCCATTTTCTTGTACTTTTATTTGAATCATTTCTCTTTAGTCTTTACTTCTTCTTTTTTTGATAGTTTAAGTGGCTTCATATATGTTGGAATAAAGAGATAGATATGTGGCTACTATATTTTTGTATCTTTTAATTATAACTAGCCATTTTCCATTTTTATCAAGACAAAAATCTTTAAATTAAAACTCATGATTTATAAGGGTTAATGATATTCATAGATATAATTCAAAAAGAAAAGGTAATATTTCATATATATATAGTATAAGTGAGTGATCACGATCTAGACTGAGATATAAGTGGTTATTATTGTTATATTGAGTCATGACATGCAAAGTCTCGTTTCAAAATATGACTTTGATTCTCGCATTAGGGTTCAAGAGTTGACATTATTTATCTGAGTTAATGTTAAAAAAAACACACCTCAAGTATTTTCGATTTTTGAATTTTATATCTGAACTATTATCAACACTATTTGTCAAAACATACCTCAGCTATAAATTGTTTTCTTTTTCTACATCAAATATCACCAACGTTCATGTATGTTTTGGAAACAATTGATATATAGATGAGGTATGTTTTGATAAATAGTTGACAATAATTTAAGTATGAAACACAAAAAAAATACTTAATTTAAATGTGTTTTTGATCCTTTACTTTATTTTCCTTCCTTTCAAGAATGTCATAACTCAAAAACTCTGACCATTACACGATTTTTCTCCAAGACAGAACTAGGAGACTTGAGAAGTTCATCCAAACTCCCTCAAAAAGAAGGCAACGCTTTAAAACATTTAAGTGAATTTTTGCATAATCAACTCATACTTGTAAAAATGATTTGCATAAGCCATGAGTAGATCAAAATAATTAAAACGAGTAGAATCTTAATAGTGTTAATTCATTACCTATTAAAGAAGATAATGAAATAGTTAACATAAATGTGGTATGTGGTAAATTCTAGGGATGTCAATGGTACGGTTCGGTCGATTATTTTTTAAAAATTATACTATTTTAATTTTTCGGGTATTTTATAATATATAACCAAAATTAGATTTTTTAAAATCATCTATAATATCGGTTTCTCTTTGGTATTAGTACGGTTCGATTAATTTTCGAGTTTTTTTACTTTTAAAATATCACCTTAAAATATACTACTATTAATATATTTCTTTCACAACTATGTTTTTGAAGAAGCACTTTAATTTTTCACCAAAAAGACAAGAATGTAAAACTTTGTTGCTGTATTGTTTGATCTTAAATATTTAATAAGAGTGTTTGGATAGGTTTTGTTGTATTGTTTGATAAAGTATCTATTATAGTATCTTTTAATTTTAAACTTAATCAAGTAAAGGCTAATTAAAGAGCAAAGACTCAAGGTCGTCTAGTCACCAGAGGCCTAGGACCTAAGTTATATTTATATTTGAAAAATGTTATAAAAATATATTTATATATTAAATTTAACATATTGTTAATACATAAAATATATTTACATGTAAGGTTGTTCGGTTTGGAAATTTTTCGGTTTTTTTTCATAAATTAAAAAGATTATCCGATTATTTGGGACGGTTATACACTTAAATAAAAATTCACAATTTTATTCAAAAAAATAGCATAAATCGATTCGATTCGATTGATTTTTTATATTCTTTTTACATTCCTTTTATATTCTATTGAAAGTGAATAAAAATAAAAGAGAGAAAATATTGAGTAGTTGATAAATATGGATCCACGTACTATTAATTTTCCTTTATTTTTGTTTTTTGGGAGTTCTCGAATTCATTAATTACTTTTTCTTTGTATTTATTTTGGAGGAGAAAATAGTTGTCTTTTCGAGCTATGATTGAATTTTCAACTAACACTTATACTTTATGGGGTTTTTATAAATCCTTAAACTACTTTAAAATGAAATAAATAACACCCTAAAATTAGACACTCACATTTTTAACATGCATCGAAGGATACACACTGTCAGCTATATATATATACACTTCAAATTGTAGATTAATATAATATATGCCTCAAATCCTTCACATTAAATATTTTCTTGGCTTTATTAATTTCTGAAAATCTCAAGAAGAAAAGAACTATTGTTCTCCATTGTTTCATCGAATTTGTGCAAATCTATGAAATTTTTGAATATGATTGGATATGTTGTATTGAATCTATGTGATACTTGTTAATCTATGAAACTAAATTATGCAGATTAAAATTGACTAAATTTTCATTCACAAAAACAAATAAACAAATCATGTTTTCATGGACTAAATATATTGTCCCTACACTTGACATGAAACTTTTTCAATTCTCAATGAACGATCATAAATAATACGATTCTCAAAGTAGTGTTGTTGATATAAGTATTTTAAATATGGTCTACACTTAATAAAGCATAAGTAGTTTAATCATATGCAACTCTATTTTTTGACATATCACAATACCTCATCAAGTACTATATTAACTACTTACTAATTTCTACTTCTAAAAACTCCGCTTAATAATTTTTTAAAATTATAATCATATGCAACTCTATTTTTTGACATCTACAAGTTACTAATTCATTTTCTTTAGTTGCAGAATGAAATAGGGAAGGCATACTTTTAATTTTGATTTAGGGCTCATAAATCGACATATTACATAAGATTACATGAGTTTACATGAAATATTAAAAATTAGAAATTTAATTCGATAAAGTAAATGAAACAAATGTATTATAAGATATTATGTGTGCGGTAAAAAGACACAGTTATATTGTTATTTTAACATCTCTACCACTTAATTTAAATATATTTAAGTTACCTGATTTTCTTTTCGATTTAAACGAATCAAAGAGTGCTATTATTTTTAAAATTATTTATAAGGGCGAAATTAACATGAAGAACAAAGAATTACTAGTTCTAAAATTAATTTTATAACAAATTTATCTCTTATTTAGTTACGATAAAATTACAAGATAATTTGTTTTGAAATGAGAGTATTTCAAAATTATAAGATTATTTTACTAATATCAAAATAGTTAATCGTGAAACAACTAACATCTGAATATTCTCTTCATTCATTTTTACTTGTCACTTATTTTTAAAATAATTTTTTATTTTTACTTGTCACACTTTTAATATATCACGAAAAAATATTTTTCTTCATATTTTATCTTTAACATTAAATATTTATTTTCTAAATTATTTTTTAAGACCTAATATTAAATATTATTTTAATAGAGATAATAAATAATTAATCTCGAAATAACTTGCCACGGAAGTGGCTCTGCTTTGTGTCCTTATGCACTTGGATTGTTTAAATTGATTCAAAAAAATCTATCTGTCAAAATCATAACCCCACAGAAAATGCCCCCGGCTACCCCTCAATCCACCGCCGCCACCACCGCCGCCGCCGCTTCTACCGCCAATCACCGCCCAGGAAACTCCAATTCTAACCTAAACCCTAACAAAATTGACCTAAAAAACCCTAACAATCTCAACAGAGCAACCAATTCGCGTATCTCTTCCGTTGACACCGATATGCCCGACCCGAATTCCTCGACCGGGAATACTGCTGCCCGTCCCTCTTCTTCGAATGCCTTAACGCCGATCAAAATTGACGGATGGGAGGAGGATGCTGTTCTGTCCCAATCCAAGCATTTGCATCGAGTGGAAGTTTACAAAAGGAGGAATAGACGGAGTAAGCAACTCCAGCGTATATACAGAGATTGTTACTGGTCGTTAATGGAGGAAGTCAAGCTCAAGCATAGAGAGTATTGCTGGAAGTTTGGAATGAGTGCTTTTCAGGAAGATGAGGATAAGAATAATAAGGATGGTACTCTAGGAACTGGAGAGAACAACGGGAATGCGGTTACCAGTAATACGTGTGGGGTTCATGGCTGTAAGTCGAAGGCAATGGCGCTTACGAGGTTCTGTCATATGCATATATTGTCAGATTCCAAGCAGAAGCTGTACAAGGCTTGCAGTTTTGCCATCAAAAGGTATTTTTCTTTTCTTCACATTTCATACATTTATGTCTTAATATTTTGCACAGTTCTAAGCTTTATGAAGAAATATATCTTTTCATATGTCTGTGACTCTCAATTCGATATGATTGTCCTGCCTTAGAATATCCAGCACTACATGTTATTACCCTTGCTATTAGGTTATCTTGATTCCTGAGTATAGTTACTATGCAAAATCTGCAGACAGTGGAAAAGGTAGTATCTTGTGTGGGTATGCACGCGTGAACTGTCTTGCTTGGAGTGTAATTTGTGTCTCAAAGATGCGTCCTTTCTGAATTGTTTCTGAAGCAGAATGTATATGCTCGCGCCCAATTTGTTTATTGTTTGGGATAAAGCTGGTTATTTTGCTAACATATAACAAAAAGATCTCATCTTTTTTCCTCAAAAGGAACTTTGCCAATTAGCTTCAAGTTTTTGTTGTTCTTTTTTCCTTTTCCTATTTTGTTAAGATTCTTTAGTTTTTCTGGAATCTTTTGTGACGATTTCCTGATAAATTTTACCCTTGTGCAACGATTGCTCTTGTACCTAGCAAGCAGAACATGTGTGTGTAAGAGAGTATGGCTCTGGAAGGCTGTAAGCTAAAGTAAAAGCAGTTTAGGTAGTTGGATTCACTTATGTTCTGATAGCCTTTACGAGTAAGATTAGGTCGTATGGTGTGTGTATATCATTTTAATGTTTTATGATCATTGGACTTCACTTCCCCAGCAACTATGATTTGTTTTGAATTGTACCCTGCAACTTTTAACTTTCTAACCTCATGGTATAGTGCCTGTGGGATCTAGTTCTGATTCCTACAGTTTATCTTTTCCTGCTCTTCAGAATTACGAAACTACCTTCTTGTTATTCATTTTGTTCCAGCCTATGTACGCTTAAACCTTCCCCAAGATATTAACCATCAATAATTCCGCCAAGTTCAATGCCTAAATCTGGCTTTGTATTGAATCCTAAAAGGTGCTGTAAATCCCCGTACTTTGTAGTAAGTAAAGAAGAAACTTCCAACTGTGGTGATTGTTATTTTTTGTTAATTAAGAAATCTGTTGTTTCCAGCTCCGAAGCTCAGTGGATAATGACTCTTCCTCTGTCCTGCTCCGCTTAAATGCAAAACTTTGTTAACTAGCCAACATTTGAATTCCCCACGTACATCTAAGAGACATTCTGCTGTGTGCTACCTCTGCTGTTGAACCAAAAAACCCACTAGAACCTTCTTTGTTTCGTGTACTACCATTTATCCAAAAAAGAACTTTCTCCCAGTGAGAAGGCATTTGACTTTCCAATTGAGAAGTCTAATTACCAGTTCATATCCGTTAATCATCACCATAGTTATAACTTTATGGATGCACCTTTTTCTCAAAATAAAAATTGTACATAGGTACCTAATACATCTTATCTTATCCTCCCTCTACTTCTGTTTCCTTCCACTTCTTCATTCAAGCTGGATTTTAGTTTTTTCAACTCGTTTTTCCCAATTCCTCTGCTCTTTGGGGTAGAAACTGGCTTACCAGGCCCCTTCTTATCTAGTTGTGATTTCCTCTCATCAATCTTCATCAACAATTCTATGGTTTCTTTTTCAAACCCTTTGAAAGCCACCCTGTAAGTATTACTCAACTATAAGATGTGTGAATTAACCCAGTTTAATGTTTCTGTCTTGATATCTTCTTGAGAAATTGGGAGCTGAATATTGACTGGTTCAGCCTCACGAATCTGTTGTAACTGCATTTTTTGTTCTGTCTCTTGTGTGTCATTGACTATTATGGTATCAGATTCCTCTCCTTCCTTTTTGTGGTCAATTTTCGTGACTTTGTATCAGGAATCTTTGTCTGGGTGTTTAAGAGGTTTCTTTCTCCCCCTTCCTTTTGCATCATCATAGTATCCTCCACCTCAGCTGCTATTTCCCAGTTCCTGATGATGCCAAGTCCTTAAGTTCTAAAAAACCTTTATTCCCCTCCACGTGCCTCTCACTATAAAGTTCTTGGGCTTTTTAATATTCCCAGCTGGGCTTGGGTTTTTTAGAGGTTGAGTAGGTTTTAGGCCTGGATTTAAATTGAGCAAAGGCTGACCTATATTTGTCTTTGGAGTTGGACCCATAGTGGGGCCTGAACCTACGACGTTTGCTGGCTCCCCACGTGGTTTCCTACTGACATCTCCACCGGCCCTTGTATTACCCTCTGGGTAGATCCTCGAAGTCGGTTGGGTAAAAGGGTTTTCATTTCGTTCTTCCCCGATGGAGTACCTCGTTGTCGTCTCTGTCCATAGCTGCACGGAGTATGAGATTCCGGCATTCAACACAGTCACCTCCTTCGGAGTCCTTGACCCGTCGCCTTCAACTTTAATTCTAGCCCATTTAAGGTGATTTCTTAGTAGCGTCTCTTCCTCAGTTTCAACCCAACCCCCACAGAAATAACCAATGGCTTTAGAAGTCGTCTTCGACCATAGATGCAGTGGAAGACCTACGATCTTGATCCAGGTCGAACTTGGTCCGTTCCATTATCGTTGGGGTCCACCAACCCAGTTGGATCTTTGAGTTGTTCCAAATCCAATCCCCTGTTATCACCTGTTCCACCGTGACTCTTGTTGCAAACTCGAACAAAATCTTTCCGTCCCCCATCTCGTAAATATTCAAGCCATGAGTTTGTCTCCATATCTTATTGGCCCATCCTCTCACCTCCGGCTGAGTGGCTACCCTCATATTCCTCTCTTCAGAATTTCCCACTAGGCTTCTCTGTAGGACTTCGTTTTGTGTATTTGAGGTGTCATTAATGTTGATGATTTCCTTCTCCTTCATTAAAGTTGTTGTTGTAGAATTAACTCCCTCCTCTTTCCTATTTGACCATTTAAGCTCCTCAGTGTTTGGAAACTTCGCCAATCCCTTTCTCAGTGTTTCCGTTGGTTCAGGTTTGATTTGGTAGGTTTGAAACTAACTCCTCTTTTTGGTGTGTGGTTTTCCATCGTTTGGCATCTCCTTTCTTTTGCTCTTGAGTAGTGTATCCCTTTCTCATTAATTCTTTTGATTATAGTAGTTGGGTAAAATATCTGGCCCAGGCTGACATTTAGTTCTTTTAAAAAAGAAGGAATTTGGCACAGGTCATTTCCTACTTGGAAAACATGTAGCCCATCATGGTTTTTGAGTTCTGGCCAGTACTTTGAAATGTTTCTGGTCCATTCGAGGTGATCTATATTTGTCAATTCTACTGATTTTGCCAATTGCTTCTTGCCTGCTGCACTCCTGTCCCACACCCATCAAAGTTTATGCAAATCCTAGTGTTCGTCCCGGTGGTGTTACTGTAACTATCTTTTAGAACTCCTATATTATCAACTTTAAGAAGTTTCTACAATTATTTTGTTTGCTCGGGATCCAGTCTATGCAAATCCACACTATTAAGTTGTGGTTGCATAGAATAGGTTTTCACCAAGACTTTCACTAAATTTCCTTATCTTAATTGTTTCTTTTTCCAAAATAGATTGTCGTGAAGTTATGACATTTGTACTATATTAAAACAAAAAAATACCATGGTCAACTTTTGAGTTCACCGATCTGATTTGTGCTTTCATAAAGGATAACGTAAAAAAATCTTATTAAAAATAGAGAACTTCCATATACAAATAGTGTACTAGAAAATAGAGAGGCTACATAAAGAATAATTCTCTACGGAAAAAACTCAGAATCTTCTGCACTAATAGCAACCTTGGGGGTGCACCAAATGCATAACTTAAAATAAAATTCTACTTTTCAAATGTATAAAGTCATTCTAGCCTCCAGAGCTTAACACTTAAAGTGTGGGTTAGACACATCAAAGATCCAAACCCTGTTATTTAAGTTGGGAAGTGTAGAGGTGAGTTCATACTCCTACAGTTTCGAACCCGTGTGCCAACTGGAGTTGGATAGAAGTCACGAGAGATTTCTCTGATGTATAAAAAAGTCTTTGAAGTTATTCTTTGTTCTTTTAGAAAGTTCTGTTTCTCTCCCTTCATAGCCACACGAGAGCTAGATGAGCATCTTCTCATGCCCTACATCTTTTCTTTCTTCTTCTGAAGGCCGAGCTGTGTAGTATATTTTCACTTTGCCCAACATTGTCCACTGTACTCCAAACCAGTGTACATGACATGTACCACAGTGGGGTTGCCACGCGACAATGCAACAGAAGTTAGTCCACATCTTCGCCCAAGCATTTGGACACAAAGCACTGCCTAACATATGTGAGCCTCCTCTTTCTCAAGTTCTCAGCTGTCAGTGTTGTTCACCTTTCTAACAGCCAAGATAAAACACATGTTAAGAATCCAGATCCACAAGTGCAGGAAGTGTGAGTTCTGTCTTAGAAAAAATATGATAGTATGGCCCCCAAGGCCTAGCTCGAGTGGCAAAAGGTGGAGGATTTGTGGCTTAGGTCGCAGGTTCAAGCCCCACACCATGCAAAGTGAAGCCTGGTATTTAAGTGGAGAGGGGCGGGCCCATTATCCACCGAGTTTAGAAGGCTGTGATTGGTCCAAAGGGCAGGTCACAGACGGATTTCTCGGTTATAAAATAAAATAAAATATGATAGTATGAATTTGTTGAGTACAATCCACCTCTCCTCAAACCCAACTTGATGAGTGCTGGCTAGCATATGTTGTCTTCTGCTTGTAGAGCATTTCAATTGAAATTTGTCTACCTCTCAGCCTTGTAGGTTCTTCTGAGCATCAAAATCCGGATGTACTTGTCCATCTTGTGTCCTACATATCTACTCACGACATCTCATCTCTCTCGCTCAATACTTTATATATGTCGTAGAAAATGATCCACAAGGTGTTTTATTCAACTACTTGTGACCCCAAAAACTTGTAAAAATCGATTCTGCTGTCATCCCTTTTGTGTAGCACTGCCACTTAAGTCTTTGCACCCCAGGATGTTTCTTCATAGTCTACGACTGTGAGGATTGGTGTTTCTTTATAGTCCTCGACCGAAGAGTTACATGATGTTTGAAGTCCTCATGACCCATTCATGTCTCATGCTTTTACGTGATTCACAACCCTCCATAAAACCTGCTCTTTGCCTTGAATCTCCATAATTTCCTAGTAGTGCTTTGTTGAATATCCTCAAGTCTTTCAATGCAAGTCCTCTGAATGTTCTCAAGTCTTTGTAAACTTTTGAGTTCCCTAGCGCCTTCAGTTGTCATTTAAATTTCTTTTTAGTTTGAAGTGAACCCCTCCCAATTATCTCATTCTTCTCGCAAAATAAAATAAAATTTGAACTACCTGGCCGTCATCACTTCTTGCTGAAGTTACCAGACGACTCCCAAAACCATTATTCAACTTTTTGGACTTCAGATTTTCCTCAATATTCTCAGTATGTAGTATGCCTCTCATTATGCTTTCATCATCTTGTTCTTCTAAACACTTCTTATTGCACTTGGAACAGGATAACCCACAGTTATAGATATATGCAGCAGGAATCTGATGCTTTAGAGTCATGATTAGGTGTAGAAGTACTCATTTCACTTGCTAGCTTCTGTAGTTGAAGACTATTAGATTCGCCTTTTAAAAACAAATCCAAGTGACAGGTGTAAACATGTTTACCCCGGAGAATCATACCAAACTTTACTATGTACAAGCAATGGTATTTACTAGAAAACTGGAGCTAGGCCTGTAACAGTGCTCTCGCTCTCCTTTAATACGTAGACCACTGTAGGTGAGCGGCCTGTTGTTGGGTTGCTTGCATTGAGGCAAGGTGCTTCAGTGTGCTAGTCTTGTTGCTATGGGTGACCGGCATAATCTATTTGCTGAAATGGCTCTTAGTTGTGTGGTGTCTGCTGGCTGGTAAGTTGGTCCATCAGTGGGGCACTGGTGTTAATGGTGGGGGCACAGGTGCATTAGGAACATGTGGTGCTCTAATGTTTTGGTTGCTTGCACACTGAGGCATGACCAAAGGTGCACTTGTGTTATGAGTCATGGAGTATAGTAGGACAACAGGCTGTGACAGTCCTCTTTTCTTGTATATAGTCTTTACGTGTAATGTATATTCTTTGTTTCACTTGGTTTAGTTTTGGCATCCAGTTCCATGAGCAGCCTTTTCACTCAAATTGTTTGTTCTTCTCCTAGTAGCTAACTTGCAATGTTTTGCTGTAATCACTGACTGCATCTGGATGCATTCTTGTTTCTTTCATTTCATAAAAGTAACCGCTGATGCTGTGATTTTCATGAGTTCAGATTTTGTGGATCCTAATCGTAAAACATTGGGAGATATCTTATTACTAGTTAGAGTTAAGATAGTATTACTTATCGATCAAGCTTCGTTGCTTTATTTTGCAGTTCGCCAACAGGGCCCATACTTTGTGGGAAGCCAATATTGAGGTCTGCTGTTCCTTCCTACTGCTCTCTTCATTCTCAGAAGGCTGAAAAGCATGTGGCACGGGCTTTAAAGAAGGCAGGACTTAATGCCTCTAACACAAGTAAAATAGTCCCCAAGTTTCATGTTATAGTTGCGGAATGTGTTAGCCAGATCCAAAACAGAAGAAGAGCTGCACAAAAAGCAACTCTAGAGATGGCCGAGGTGAAAGAGGAGAGCAGCTGTTAAGGCCGAGCATCACGTAAAACTGAAGCCTGTATATTTTCTTGGCAAGTTGGTGATGCAACTATAACAAGTATATTTGGTTAAATAGGATTTTGTGTGGGAAGACAGGAGTTATGACTTGGAAGAAAAGATTGTATGTATAAAAGGGTACTGCAAACTAACCGAATTTCGTCTATATCGAGCTACATTTGTTCAATATGTTCTCTGATTATGTTGTTCTTGTTTGTGATCCATGCAATGTTGGAAGATTATGTAACAAGAAACATACAACAATTCAGTTGTATTTTAACTCAATATTTTTGTTAAATAAAGTTCATTTTTGAACCTGACATCTGCTAATGGTTGCTGCAATTCTTGCTGCTCAGTTTGCATTGTGTGCTCTCAGGAAGAATGTATTTTTATTTTTTTATTTTTGGTTTCTCACTCGGTGTTCGGAGCCTGACTATGCCTTTATGGACGGAGAGATTAGGCTTTTTCTACCATTTAAAAGATGTGAAAATAAAATATAAGTTGATCTTTTTACAGAGTTTTTTTTCTTCTATTTAAATGGTAAAGAATTATGGTGAACCATTGGGGGTCACAATTTTCTTCCAATGATTTTTGTGCCGGAAAAATAACATAGTAATAATTACATTTCAAATTTTGGTCAAAATTTTCTTTTTTCATATATTTCTTTGACTAATATTTTAAAATGTGTTTTTTCACCATATCAATATGAAAAATAATTACGATTCATAGTATTTTTTTTTTATAGTTTTTTATATTGAGCAACTTTCACATATAGCAAACATAAAAATCATATTTGTATGTTATACCTATAGTTTGCATAATTGCGCTCCATAGCAAATTTTATGTTTGCTATGGAGCTTTTGATTTGTATAATTCGCTACAAACATTCAATTTTATACAAATTGTTCAGTTTTGTATAAATTCATTTATACATTGTAATTTGTATAATAAGATCTGTATTTGTATAATTATGAGTGTATTTGACGAATATATATGTATTTATATTTGTATATACATTTTTCTCTCGTTTTATACAAACAAAAATGCATTTTATATATTTTATACTGAAATGTATAAAATGGCTAATTGTATATCGAATCAGATGGCAAAAAAAAGGATGTTTGCTGCAAATTAAAATTAAAATAAATTATGGCTATAGCATTTTATTTTTTTCATTTTAAATTAAGGAGTAAATATAATCCAATTTAGCTTCAATCGATTAATCAAATTGACTTCCAATAAGCGAAAATTACCACATGAGATGGTAATCCTATTTTATACTTACCTTACGCAACATGTACCTCTCTCTTCTTTTTTCTTTGTAATATTATAGTCTTATTTTCAATATTATAAAATGACCGAAAATAATATAATCATCAAGATATTATATTCATAAAAACAATACAATATAACATAATATAATCCAGTAAATGAATAAGCATAGTTTAAGACAGAAATGTCCTTAACACAAACACTATTAATCTCAATATTATTGATACACACAGAGGCAGGGTCAAATAAGGCCGAGAGGGTGCATCCAAACCCCTTTAACAGAAAATTGCTCTGTTAATAAATAGTTAAAATATTTTAAAAGTATATATAGAAAAAATATTGAACCTTGTGTTTTCTTCATAATTTTAACCCTTTAGTGAAAAATTTAGCTCCGCTACTGAATAATACTCTGCTAAACGACCGGTTAACATCAAACTGTTGGAGTTTAACACTTTCAGCCGACAGCATAAAACGTAAATTTCTATAAATTCATAAAAAAACTTAGCATTTCTTGAGTCGAGACAAACTAAGGAATCTCTTAATTAACAATAAGGCCAAATCATATTTGTTAATTTTTTCTATATAAACACTGAACTAATTAATGTTTTTGAAGCAAACACAACATCAACAAAAGTGGTTACTTTCAATTTTTTTCATCATAACACATTTTTATTATACAATTGTCAACTTAATTAGTTAAACCATGGCCAAAAAAGTAGTACTAACAACCATGACTTTGTTGTTGTTGATGATTTTGGGACTTAGCTACCTTCACATTACTACTGCAGCAACCAATGGCAATGGCAATGACAACGGCAACAACAATGGCAATAGTGGCAATGGGACTGGCAAACGCAATGGCAAAGGTACTGGCAATGTACAAGTATTTCCAGCACGTAACGGGCATGAAATAGGATATGATGTACAAGTATTTCCAGCACGGAACGAGCATGAAATAGAAAAACTAACGAATTTGTTGAGAGGAGCAGGCATGCGTGCAAGGCTACAAACTAGTTGTTCTTGCTATAATTGTGGTACTTATCAATGTTACTGCAGAGGTTGTAGCTCAGAAATGTGCTGCATATAATGATAAAAAGTTAAGAAGTGTTGATGATCACATGAAAGGAAAATAAATTGGAAGAAAATAAAAACATTTGTTATATGTGGCTTCGGTTAAATATGTGATGTATTTATTGATTTGATGTAAACCTCGAGTGAGGGTAAACTTGTACTCTTTCTAAGAGTGTTGTAACTTGTATCCTAAGATTTGAAACTATGTGCTTTTTAGTAGAAATGGACCTTGGATATAACTCTATGTCAAAAGCGTTGATACCGTGATAAGGAAATAGACTATAGGTCTAACTCAATCACAGAAGCTAGCTCATGAGGTGAGAATTACCTAAATTCTTATATCCGTGGAGGACTCAAGATTTTCACGCGAAGAAGCTAAATTTAACACCTATGCTATATGCATAAAACAAAAATTGACCTTGTATGTACAATGTAATTTTCCGGGGAAGGAGGTTTGGATGAAACCCCTAGATCCACTCGTGCATCGTGTACAAAACAAACTCATAATTCTTCTCTGTATGGAGAGATCTGAAGGGATCAATCACACAAAAGATGCATCGCGTGCACAAGATGCATTATTGGGCTAACCTGAAGCAAGAGCTATATGGATGTCTCAGCAGTAGGCTGTGACTGATTCATACGACACCCAAGTCGAGACTTTGGAGTAGGCTGCAGCTGCAAGAAGATACTTGTCGAATCATTGGGGTCGACATAACTGCAAAATAAGAAAGAAAGAAAGACTTTTGAAACTTATGGTCCAAAACCTGTCTTAGAAAGTTATATGGGCTATAAATCAACGCATCAAGGGTATACGGAAAGTTTAAAGGTAAATGTCTCGTTCTTTTGGGGCAAGTTAGAAAGGATAAAGTGATGCATAAATTGGGACAGAGGGAGTAATTCCATTGTACAAAAAGCAAGCAATGTGACATACGCATATCTCGTCATCTCATCGACTGGTGTTTTGGTTGCTTCATGAAGAGGATCTACGCGATGCTTTGCCCTTGACCGTCTGTAACGTCGTCTCACTTTTCCAATTAATTTGAAAACTAAAGGAATGAAAGCCTCACAATCACATTCCTTGAACATAATTTTAAACGAATGAGGAATTACGCTGTTTTCGTTATCATTAGCTGGTATAACCTGAAATAGGCTAAAATCAGTCATCTGAAGTAAGGTTGATATATAGTTCATGAATAATAAATCTATCTATCTATTATACTTACCGGATTTACATATCCAGAAATGTTTTTGCAGAAGAATATTGGTTGATTTAATTTTTCGCCATGAACAAAAAGCTGCAGAATGAAGTAGATTTGGGTCAGCCAGAGCAGTTATCGGTTTTCTATATATTGTTTCTTATTCCGCTCGTCACAAAAACCCATGATTTGGTAGCAAAATACTCTTTCCGTTTCAAATTGTTTGTCTTACTTTCCTTTATATGCGTTCCAAAAGAATGTCTCTTTCTTTTTCGACAACTCCTTAATTTTAATTTTCCGCATGACATGTTTAAGACCACAAGATTAAAGGCCGGCATATTTGTAGTTTAAGAATACAAGATTCAAATATCTTCTTTACTTTCTTAAACTCCGTGTCAAGTCAAAACCAGACAAACAAATTGAAACGGAGAGTGTAATTGACGGAACTACATAGTCTTCAAGTAAGAGAGAAAGAGAAGAAATCATCAAGGCATTGGGAGAACTCCTACACATAAATGTGTGTGTTTGTATATCTAAAAAAATTCCTCCTTTGAACCAACTAACTCTTAATGCCGGATCCACCTCTGCTCTTATTCAACTACTTCGACCATTTTTGAATCGAGCCACAAAAATATATCAAAATCTAGACAACATGTCACAACAATAAGAACAGAGATACAATCAAGTAGTGAAGCACAACTCGACTACAAAAAGATTGAATTGAACGAAATGTTTGAGCTATCTCTTATCACATCAAGGTAGTCATCCAAGTGCAACAATACCAAACATGGAAAAAAAAGGCGGAAGCTTTATTAGTGGTTTAAGCACAAAAATGAAATAAAGCGTGAGTTTTAGTGACAAAAAGCGTGATTGAAGGGAATGATAAAAGATACTATATATGTAGCAAAACCAAACAACAATTATTCAGTGTTGCTCTCTTCAAGACAGAGCATATGGGCGATGAGATGCACACCTTATCGCCTTGTGCCCTATATCGCAGCTAGCTTCAGGGCTTAACGGCCTTTAACAACACTTTCAAGTCTAAGACAGTTACCCCAACAAACAATAAAATAGACAACAAATGCAGGAATTCAACACAGGCGATATTGCTTAGCTAGAACTAACCAACAATAACATACCAAGTGTATAGTCTCATAAGTGGGGTTTGGGGAGGGTAGAGTGTACACAGACCTTACCCCTAACCTGGGAGGTAGAGAGGTTGTTTCCGATAGACCCTTGACTCAAGATAAAGCATATCATAACATGTTAGGAAAGGAAATAAATGGAAGTGAAGAAACCATGGCAAGATACTATAGAAAGCAAGACAATGCATACAGTAAAAAGGACAGGAAGTAACAAAAATCTAAGGGCAAGAAACTACAGGAGAAATACCATGACTACTAGTAAGGAAGGATAAGCAAGACAACGCTAGCTAGAACTAACCAGACAACAGTATATCAGATCGAAGCACATGCAAAGTCGAGAAAACTCAAATGTTTTAGTATCCCTGGAACCTTCATTCAAGATTCTGTACAACAACTTGAAATATAAGTCCTACAAGACTATAAACAAAAGAGGGCATATGGTCATCCTGGAACCTAAAGATATCAACCTCGCGTGTTGCAATTTTATCGGATAAATTCAAATAAATATAAACAAGAAACGAATCCAACAAACAAAGACATGGATTTGAAGCAGAAACCATTTTTTCCACATGATTCATAAAGTGTATATTTCCTACAGAATCAGGCAATCGAAAGCAAGAAGGACGAGCATTACATACCAAGGGAATGTCAAAAGCAATGAAGTTGTCCCTAGGATTCTTTGCAACAAAGACCATCCGGATATTCGATAAGTAAATGGTTCCTTTTGTTTGTACTTCTCCTAAACTGCAAAAGCAAAATATTCATAATTCATGTCAATGCAGATGTCATTAACTTGGTTTAAAATACCAAAATATAAGAAAAAACAAACAAACAAAAAGTGAAGAAAGAGACCATAGCCCGAGAAGGCGATGCACAAATAACGTTGATCTTTCCTAATTTCAATACCACTACCCAGCCACTCCATCCACACTGAATAAACTCAATGCATTAATCAAGCCCAACAATACAAATACATGCTTCATGTCCAGGCTATCTCAACTAATTCCACGTGCTACCTGTTACCTCCCACCAGCACAACTATCACGTAACTCTGTCCATCCAAACTTATAATAAGAGGAAATCACCCAATATTTCCGTCTTTGCTGAGATTTGATGCTAACACGTCCATGTTTCTCAGCTCAATTCATTAATCACTATACCATAATACCATGTTAAATTAACTCTTACACCTAACTCACACCCACTGTCGGGGCTAGAATTTTTAATAAGGGGTTCAAAATTTGAAGAACTAAACACATGAACTAATCAAAGAGGGTTCCACATCTACTATACATACATAAAATATAATTTTAACCATATATAAATAATAATATTTTCGCAAAAGGAGGTTTGGATGAACCCCTAATAGTATGGTAGCTCCGCCCCTACTCACACCCTGAAAAAGTTAGCTCAAAAAAAGGAGAACGGAGAATTGTCTGAGCCTTATAAGAAGCCCACCATTCCATTCATTCACTCATCCCATTCATTGTGACACATTTCATTCATCACACATATTTTTTTCTTATGACACAGGAAACCGCAGCCGCTACCCTTGTAAAATCCTCGCTCCTATGCAATAGCTCGCAAACCACATAGGAAAGGTAACCCGCACTACGCAAGCCCGGTGCGACAACCCAGAAGGCAAACTCCTTATTTTCACTGGCAAGGGGTTTCGAACTTGAGACCTCCAACATGGAAGTCTCAAGCCCAAACCACTGGGCCACCCCGAAGGTATTCATCACACATATTTGGGTGGTGCATTCAATAAACTTAATCTATCCACTAAAATAAATTAATCTCATGAAAATCTTTACCATAATCTTGTAAATTGCACTACTTACAAAATTAATCACAATTATTTTTTTGCCCAAGATCTGAAATTCAAATGAATTAGAAAATAAAGAAAACAAAATGGAAAAAAATGCAAACAAAGAAGAATAAATAGGTACCGAGGAATGTTATCGATCTGAAATTCAATTCCATCGCTAGCAAAGACGAACAACTCATTGAGAAATGGTGCTGGCATTCCATGAGCAAATAATTTAGGATTCAATGACATTTTCGACTAACAACAAAATCAAATATTTGATCGATTATCAGAAATGGCCTTTGTTTTTTTTTTTGGAATAATGTTTTGAAAATTTCAAATTCCGTGTATCTATGGGTTACTCTTAAACGTGTTTATCGCGTGTAAAGCTTTATACCCTATACCAAGTATTGTTTGACAAAGTATATAAAAATAATTAGGGGTGTGCATTAGTGCATAGATCGGTTCGTTCAGTTTTATGTATTATTGATTAGGATTATCTGTTTCTGATTTTTAAATATGTTAAATTAATATCAAATTAAATTATTTTTTTATCAGTTTTGACCATTAACGATTCGTTTTCGGTTTACCGAATAAGAAAATACTCATAAAATAAAGACATAATACATAAATATACCCTTTAACTTGACTTCATTTTATATTTATATGTGCACAAGTAAACACTTGAACTTCTATAAAGTTAAACAAGAAGACACATGAGTTCTACGTGACATAATACACGTAGGACACCACATATGATGCAAATTGCCATGTAGGATGCCGCGTAGGACGTGTGTGTATTTATTCAATTTTATACATGTTTAAGTGTCTACTTGTGCACACTCAAAGTCAGAGGGCATATAAGTAAAATGAGGTCAAGTTAAAGGGCATATTTATATCTTATGCCTAAAATAACTATATGATTTCTCACTTCTCTAACAATTTGACACGATACAATGAGACATGCAAATCAGTTGTAAATGCTTTGATATAGTGAAATGAGAAATTGATTCAATAAGAGTAGATGTAGTACGAAGGCTACAATCACATGTTACAACCAAAACATAATATGGAATTTCAGATGTGAAGTAGAAGTAATGTGACGTGTGAAGTGTGTAGACCGTAGTGTAGAGTACTGATATAGTGTCTAGTTATGTTAAATTATTAATATTTAATATTTATGACGGGTATAGTAGTAAATTATTATCGTCTTAATGAGTTATCGATTTACCGAATAACCCAATACTAAAAACAGATACCAAACTGATAACCCAATAATAACTCGTTAACCTAATAATTCAATAGCATTTTTTTCGATTCGATTTCTACACACCCGTAAGAATAATACTAAATAAATTGTAATAGCAATGATGAGGTTAGTAGTATTCCTCATTGCTTTCTGAGTTAAATATGCTTTATGGGGCTTGTTTAGTACGGTTTACATCTTCTATGTAGTTTGAAGGTTATTATACAATGAGATTTGGCCAGTACACACAAGTGCTCATCAGAAAGACGGATGATGTGACAGAGCGTGTAGTGGTTGTGGATTATACTGGGGGTCTCAAAAAAATGTTGAAGTTTAAAATTAGTTATATTGAAATTATTTTTTATTAATGGTTTGTTGGGTGTATTAAGGATAGTTTCATTTTTACACATGTTTATTCATGTATTAAAATTTTTAATATATCCTACCAAACGACTCCTTAGTACTATCCCATTTCATTTTACTTGTCCCTTGTTAATTTCGACACTCCCCTTAACAATGTGTTTAATTAATGTTATTTAAATTTAATTGTATTGCATGTATTGTTACTTTAACTATAATTTTTGTATTGATTAATTGTATTGTATTTTTCGTTAAATTTATTGTTACGTACGAATGAAAAATCTAATGTGGTGTAATTATCGAGTTGATGTGATTGTGTTGTTATCTTCTAATTTTCTTTTACTTGCATTTTGACTTTATTCATTAGTTAATAATCTTATGTTATCAATTACTCTATAAATATATTTCTACTTCGTATCGTTATTTTCATTTAGATTCATTTTTCAAATTATTGATATATAACATTATATAACAAGAAAAAAATACCATTTATTCAAATATCATATTCATCAAAATAATATAATAGCATAGAAAATCTTTACACTATCAACAAATTAGAGTTATTCACTTTCATAAAGAAAATCAAAGAACACTATATAATTAATTAAGTCTAACCGTGTTGCGATGTCGATATTACAATTAAAAAACCAATATTTAGGGAAGACTTATGGTATAAATTTATATTTTTATAATCTCTAATCTATGATATTAAATATTAACAATAATTTTCAATTAAGTTAACGTTGAATTGTGTAAACTTTCTAAACTAATCTTATCTACTTCTCCATTGATCTTGTGTAATTATTGTTTCTTTCTTTCTATTTTGTGAGGGTATGTTTGGTATGGAGGAATATTTTTTCAAATTTTGGTTGATTAAAATAAAAATCTTGAAGATTAGAAAAAAGATTTCAATAGAAAAGACAAGTTTCATATGCGATTTTATTAATGCGGCGCTTTAAGATATTCTGATATCTTGTTTATGAACTATAATTTACTGGTTTGCTAAGATTATATAAGAATTAGAGAAAACTTTCATAGTTTTCATGATTAAGAGGAAAAAAATACAATTTAAAAAAATTTCAAATTGCATGTCCAAACGCAACTTCATATCGATCTGATTTCATACACATCACATGTCTAAACGGGCCTTAATATAAGTTTTTTACTCTAAATACAGCTAGGGGAGTGACAAAATTGATCCATACATTCACCATCCAACTAATCCAAATGGGTTGGGCTTGAAACATTTTTCTGATGGGTTGTTTTGGGCAGAGCCCATATATACTTGTAAATTTAAATTAGCCCAAACACAAACCCATTGACATCAAAGGCGTAACGATCTAGGCACCGTCACGGAGATAGGCTCGGTGACATAGACGTGTCTATGAAGATGCGGACTACCTGCACCTGGACCAAAAGACCCTATAAAGCTTCACTGTTCCCTGGTATTGGCTTTGAGCCTTTCATGTGCAGCTTAGGTGGAAGGCAAGCACCTCGACTATACCACCAAGTACGCACCCAACAAACACATATACCAAATAACTTTGCCCACCGAGGCTTAAAGAAGATTTCCATATGACAAACCCTTAAAATTGTCGATTCTTACTCATGTTCCTTCTCCTTATGAACCTCAAATGCAACTGCACGAAGGAGCTACAACAATATACAGTAGCGGAGCCATATTGACCAAGGGGTGGACAGTTAAACATCCTCCATCGAAAAAGTATATTGTATATGTAGGTCAAAAATTACTCTTTATACATATATATAGATCTTGAACAACCGACAAAATTAGTAGGCTTCACCAATGACTATATACGATTGCACCGTAAAGAATGATGCAAAAGATATCATAGCTTAGCAGACATATCCAAAAGGAAACCATATTCAACAAACACTTGACATTCTTAAGCTAGTATTACCAGCCAACATATTTCCGATACCGACACTGAACGAGTACCTTTCCACAGGACAAATGTAGAAGAAAGCTCTGGCATGTGGAGTCCAAAACTGCACTACTTTTGTAGGATCCAACATGCACTCGGTGACATTTTTGAAAAGTCCGAGCAACAAAGTTGGACTGCATGTCTGCAAGACTTCTTCTGAAAATAGTATCAAACAAGAAAATTACAATCTAATAGTAGATCTCTCGAATTTTCTGCATATAGTGTCGACAAGAGAACCTTTAAAGGAAAGAAAAAGAAAACACTCTGCAGCATCTTATACAAGGTAACCAATGTAAGAAAACAGCATCATACACGTCTCAAAGACAAAACTAAATATTTCCTGCCTGCACATAGAAATTCTTGTAAACAAACTAGGTGTTAGCAACTCATTCTTTTTCTCTTTATTTTCGAAGTCCAATTACCACACAGATATTCGGTATCCTCTTAAATTCTAAACTTCCAAAAAGAAATTACCAAAGCTCAAAGAATTAAACAATCTCTAAGCATCTGCTTAACTATATAAAAAGATGTAGGGTTAGTTTACCCCCTTAAAAAGGATATTACCTGCTGAAGTCTTCGCGGTAGTTGAAATGAGTTCCACAAACCCAGACGATGACAGGCTAGAGAGTTCAATCTGATCTTCTTTCACCAATACATTTCAGAACCTAAGCAATTTTTCTTCGGAAGCCTAAGAATTCAATCAGCAAAAACATCAAATTTGTAACCATTAGTAAGGAGGTGAAACCTGCAAACCCATGTGAGTCCTCTAAATATCAGCCCATCTTCAAGCCAAGTAGTCTTTTACAATCAGTAAATAGATATAATGTACATGTTATCGAAAATATACGCAAAAAGCTGAATTGCATCCTTAACCTCAGATGCTGCAGACCGGAATTATCCAACTGCTTTAAGAGAAAAAAGTACTACATACTGCAGTGCGGACTCTTCTCCTCCTCCAACTCGAAATAGCAAGTGATGATACTAAACATGTGAAATATTACATCAGTTCAACAACTAGCTTCAGAAGTCTAGTCTTCTGAGTACTACTGAGCAATGTATAGCATGAAGATAATAACATAGACTTCTGCATCATCGAATAGTTCTCAAGTTGAAACTCAAGCTTCTCGGCTTCAAAAATGTGACGCTCACTGCAAGTTTATATGTTGGAACAGATAGCAAGCCCAAGGCTCTTGACAATGTCACAGTTACAACGTCCATAGCACGCTATTAATTCCAACCAATACACTCCAACGACTTCATTTTACACCTTATCATGTATCACTTCACCAGTGACAAGTGAACCTTTTCATACACGAGAACGCAGAAAAATCATTCAATCAAGAAACAATGTATCTAAGGAACAAATTCCATAACACTCATTTGAGTCACTGAAAGTTTCAACAAATTACAGAATTCAATTCATTCATCAGAAACCTCCATGGTTTCGTTACAAAAAACATTCATGTGGAACTACAGGTTTTCGTAGACCACACTTAAATAACTATCTTATCCACTCACCATTATCGAAATGGTCAAGCACTTATTAAGCAGTTCTGTGCTTGTAGTGGTAATTCCAACCAAATTCATCGATCACAAGAAACTCCCTTAGATTCTTGCGTCTGGTCTTATCTCTCTCGCTACATCACTCATAACTTAAACGAACTGAAACCCTAGCAAATGCAATGATGGAACGATCGAACAAGCAAACACTCTAATCCTAGCAATAATTCAACAAAACCTAACTTCATTTCTCACTCACTACACTACCTAATACCTAAAAATTAACATTACGAACAAACAAGAACAACAATACTTCAATTTATACATATCATAAACAGCAAATACTTCATTGTCCATCGTCCCTTCTCCCTGAAGAAGGTGGTCCAGAACCCGAACCGGACAGAGAAGCTAGCAAATTCAGATGCCCTTGAGCTATAGGAAAGTAATTCCCAACTCTTCCAGCTGATGCCTCTTCCATCTGCTGCTGAAGAAACCTCGACTGCTGCGAATTCATCGCCGCGGAATGTGAAATCTCCGGCGGCGGTGCAGCGAAACTCCAAACTTGTCCAAAATCCGGCCTAGCAGGAACAGCCCAAAACCCAGCACTAGGAACCACATCCTTATCTCCACTTCCGTTATCATCATCCTCAGACCGTAAACGCTTCCCAAGCAAAAACGGCGCCGGAGAAATCAACGGATGTAACAACGACGGCGACGGCAACTTATGATCAACCGGAGCAGAAGCAGAAACAGAAGAAATGGAATTCCGTAAGGAAACTGAAACAGTAGAGAAACTAGCAGGTATAGTACCAGTACCAGTAGCAGCTATAATCGAAGGTTCAGCTTGTCTCAACAACCATTCAATTGTTTGTCCATCGGATTTATGACCTAGTTCACGAGTTAGCTGAAAAACCCTAGCAGCACAAACAATTGGCATCCTTATACGTCTTCCTCTTCCATCAACTTTACTATGCCGGTCCTTCGCCGGCTGTTTCTTCACCGTCAAAGCACCATTACTATTAGCAACTCCACCACCGGAGCCGGCGGTAGAATCGAGTAAAACGGCGCCGTTTGGTTCTACCGACGTCGACATGTAGAATTTTTTTCTAAACTTTATGGAAAAATAAACACCAATTATACAGAAGAAATTGAGGGTAGAAGGGGAACAAGGGGGGTGGGGGGTCAAATGATTGAGAGGCAGGACCTGGTGGAGACAGGAGGAGGGCACATGGTTGGGTGGGACCAAGTTTAATTTTTTCTGTTTTTCGATTTTTCAGTCGGTGTTTGATATAAAAAATTTGAATTCACGACAAAAAGTTTAGAAACATTTCTAAAGAAAGTGATTATATACCAAAACTTCAACTCGAAAAGTCTGAATGTGAATGAAGGAGTATTTGTCATTCCGATGGGATCAAGATTAATTTTTTCAATTTTTTGATCTTTCATTCGATGTTTGATATAAGAAACTCGAATAAATTCAAGTTTACAATGAAAAGTTTTATAACATTTCTAAAGAAAGCGATTTTGTATCAAAACTTTAACTCAAAAAATCTAGATGTGAATGAAGGAGTATTTGTCTGATGAAACAATGTTTAATAGTACTTACTTTTTATAAAGCACTAGCAAGATAAAGTGTGTAGTCTTGTTGATTTTATTTTGAGGGATAAGATTTTTGAAATTTATATTTGAAAAAAACATGTTAAACATTCATAGAGAAAAACAAAATGCAAGTTGGAGTAATCAGGTTGGTTTTTTGTTTGGTAATTGGTATCCATATTAAAAAATAAATTTAAATTTACGTTGAAAAATCTAAATATCAATGAAAAAATATTCGCCACTTGATAAAAACATGTTTAATACTTCCTCTGTTTTTATTTAGTTGTTCACTTTAGAAATGACACACAGATTAAAACAACAATGATTAGCATAGTGAAGTTACAATTTTATCATTATAGTACAATTTACAATTCCAAAATAAATTCACTCAAGATAATTAATCAATGTTGGAAAGTCCATAAGTTTATTTACTTTATTTATGACAACTTTATTTAAATAAGGGTATAATTGGAAAAAATTTGTTGTCCTTTCTTGATTTGTCAAAATGTACAACTAAATCGGGACAACTAAAAAAGGAAATATGAACAACTAAATAAGGACGGAGGAAGTACTTACTTACTACAAAGCACCAACAAAAATAAGATGTGTAATATATTTTGATTTTATATTATGTGCAATAAATTTTTTGAAATTTATATTTAAAAAAACATGTTAAAACATTCATGTAGTAAATCAAAATGCCAAGTAGAAATAATCAGTGTTTTAAAAGACAGTTTTAAGGTTTCTCTAGAGATTGTTCTAGGGTAGGGTATTGACACTATTTATAAATTTATTAAAAAGGTTAAAAATACATGAGACTTACGTCTCGTATTTTTGAGTTTATATCTTGTCTTATACAAAATAAAATAATGTTTTTCACACCCTCACATTTTAAAACATTGAAAGCAACTAGTAAGATGGTTAAGAAAAAACTCTACTTCAAATTGTCTAGATATGCGATTTTAAATTATGAGTTCATATTTTAATTTATAAATTTGTGTTTGTTTATCATATTTTAAATAAACTTGAAATTTTGATTTTACATGCTAAATTTATCAAAAGGGTCTAATTTTAAATTTGTGACTTCAGACACTATATTTTAAATCATGCACCATAATTTGAATTTTGCAAAAAAAACACTTGATTTCTATTTTGCCAACCAATTTTCTCCCTTCCATAAAAACACACTTAAAATCAGTTGGTGTTATCACGGGGAATTCTTTGTTAATCGTTAATTTGGGTAAGCTTGATTGTTTGATAAGATTGTATAAAAAATTCGAAATTTTTTACAAAGAGCGATTTTTCATGATTACAAGAAAAAGTATAATATGATTTTAAATTTTTACTCGTAAAATTTAATGACCAAATACAACTTCAATTTCAATTTGGTAAAATGAATAAATTAGTTTAGTATTTCAGCTTGAGTTGCCTTTTCAATAGTAACTATTTAAATTTTTTATTTTAACTTTGTTGAACATTTATTATTCATATTAACATAAGGGTTCATTCGAATTTCTTCATCGAAATTATTATTATTATTATTATTATTATTATATATAATATTTTTTTTAAAAATTAAATCATTTTAAATAAAACATAATAATAATCTTGACTTGACCACTATATCAACCTAGAACAATCTCACTTTTGATCCTCTCTACTTTTTGCTTTTATGAAAGGAGCATGAGATTAGATGGAAGATAAGGAGGAAATTATCATTCAAAGATGGGTGCTAACTATCCTTTAATTGTAGTTAGAAAGTTTTGATATCAAGCTCTGAAAATTAAATTATCTTTAATAAAAAGTATTTTACTTTTAAAAATGAATTATTTAATTTTATGCAAATTCGAATTAAGATTAAAAAAATATAAATATTAGATAATTATAAATAGGGTGCGAAAAGTAAAATTATCTTGATCTCAAAAACCTAGGTGATTAAGAAAATACTAGAAATTGGGGATATATTTTTTCGTACGATAAGCATAATATATAAACGTATATTTTAATTTGGCTTCGAGTGACGTCTACGTCTTCCAATTTTGATGTGCAACAAAATAGACATTTAAATTTGTATAAAGTTTATTAATAAGTAAATACATGTGTCTTACGTTTCATAATATAAATCACTTCGAGTATATCTCATGTGAATTGATAAGAAGAATGTCACTACTCGTTCAACTTTATATAAATTTAAGTGTTACTAATACATATTTAAAATTGAACTATATATGAAATATTAGTTAAGGCCAAATTAAATAATACGTTTATATATTATGTCCCATATTTGAGTGTGAAAATTAAAATATATATATAAATAAATAAAAACGAGAGAAAAAAAGAAGATAAGGGAGAATTTAAGTTATGGTTGTCAGGGTGGGGGTCCACTCTGTGGGACCCACCAAACTCAATCCAGAGTGTAGAATTTTTTGTGTTTAAACTTGAAACTTTGAAATTGATCACTGAATTCATTTACTTAGGTCTTAGTAGGTCCCACAATTTTTTTTAAATGTCGGAAAAATCCGCAGACGCTATTCTTCGAATGCATATAAGATAACTTCGTTCTTTTATAATAGTTTGCAAATTCTATAAGAAGATATAAATTGCATCATACAAATTTAATACGATAAATTCGAATAAAAAAATATTAAGAAAAAATTGATTTTTAACCTTTTTATGAAATATCACATACTGCACCAACTCAATTCCGATAATGAATTGTCCTCAAGAGTTATAAGGAAGTTATCAACCACATTTTGTTGATGAATTGTTTGGTCCATTCTAGTTGTGTATTAAATGACATGTTTGTTGTAGGTAAGTACTCAACTTTTATCCTCCTTTTTTAGGGCTTTTTTTTTTTTTTTTTTTTTTTTTTTACCGTGGTTTCCGGGCGTCGCTTTGCGAACCCGACTAGCTGTACCCATCGGGTCCCGCTGTTTCAAGGCGGGTCCACCACGGTTAGTTCCACGGGGCCCTGGAGACGCGGCCGATTTGTAATGCCTCCAGTGGCCCTGCTGGGGCTCGAACCGGCGACCTGAAGGACTTTGTCCCAGGCCTTTACCAGCTGAGCTACCCCTCATGGTTCCTTTTTTAGGGCATTGAATGAACTTTTATGCAAAGTTTATTTATTATTATTTTTCTCTTTTTAAACTAAAGTGGATATAAAAAGGTTGCATGTGTTTCACATGTTTTACCAAAAACCATAAAATACATAAAAGGTCATCATATTCAAAGGGGTAGAAACTAGAAAAGATTTACCACTCCTTATACCACATCCATGATTTGGAATTTTTTTTTATAAAATTATAGTTATCTTAAATTATTTGATATTTTAGAAATGCAAGATAATATTTTTCCCCCTCTATTTTCTTCGTAGTAATTCTTTTTCAACATTATAAACATGTCAACACAATAATATATTCAGTGTAATATTATCGTTCACACTTCTCAATAGAGTAAATTTAATGAAGAAATATAATATCTTAATAGGTGAAATAATCAAGAAAAAAACAAAGTAATATTTTTTTAGGAGATGCGTAAATAGAAATACGATGGGTAATTTGAGACGAGGGAAGTATTTGGTAGGGAGAAAAATGTCTTTCGCAAGATTATTTTTTTTGGGGGATTTTTTTTATATATTATAAGTAAGCAAAAAATATTATTCAAAAGACGTTTATATATAATTTAGATAAATGCTATCGAAAATGATACATGAGATTAGTGAATGTGACTCCTCCCTATTATACTTTTTCTCTATTTTATCAAGTGCATACTTAGATGATTGACACTCGTCTATTGTTAATTTAAATAACTTCCTTTAATTAAAATTACAAAAGTACTTTTTAGGTTCGCACTCTAATTAATTTACATTAATATAAATCTTATATATAAACATATAATTAAAAATAATGATAATAATGAGTTTCTAAATTTAGAAAAGTTAACATTTACCTAAAGAGTGAAGTCCAAAGTAAGCTCCTAACTATAATTTAAGATGTTTATTAAATTAAATCTATTAATAGATAAATGTCATTCATTCAATATGCATGTAAGAATATAAAGAAAATATATAATACGAAAGATAAATCAATTTCTCTTTTTGATTGTCGTTTTTGTTGAGACTTTCCGATATCTCATTGATCAACGTTATGTATGAATCAATCATATATTCTTCTGAATCATACATATGTATTCGCGAATTAATTTGAATAAACAATAAAAATATACAAAAAAAATTACAATTTGTGAAAAAGTAAATCATACTTGCAAAATGAAATTGATTCTTATTAATAACATTGGAAAAAACCCAAAAATATTACTACATCAATGACATTAGGCAAGCAAAAAAAGTGATAGTAGTTTATTAACATTGGAAATTTACCAAAAAAATTGAATCATACTATATAGTACCAATATTCGAAAAATAGCAATATTTACGATCATCGATCCATTTTAATCCCAATACAATGGGATTACGATATATTATGATCATGATTTCTAAACATGAGTATTTTCGTCAGCTGGCATGTATTTTTTCCAGAACCAATGACTCTTCCAAATCCTCGATACATCTTCGATAGGAATACCTTTAGTCTCAGGGAGGAAGAACAAGATGAAAAATGTCATGATCACCACGAATCCTCCGAAGAAGAAGAAGAGCCCGAATTTCATTTCACAGAGCATTGTAAGGAATATTTGTCCGATAATGAAGGTGAAGAACATGTTTACTGAGACGTTGATCGATTGCCCTGCAGATCGAATTTCCATGGGGAAAACTTCACTAGGAACAAGCCAACCTAAGGGTCCCCATGACCAAGCAAATGCTGCTACATATACACAAATAATGGCAACTGTAATGTTTCCAAGTCCTTTGCTGAATGTTCCTAGACCATCCACTCCAAATACACTAGCTATGATGGAACCAACAGCAATCTACAATAAGAAAAAAAACAGAGTTTAGTTTAGTTTAGTCAGGATTTGAAGTTTATAGGGTTGTATATCGACTGACTGATTGACAAATGTTTATAGATATGTAGTGGATTGAGCTAAAGTCTGTCATCACTTAGTGTATTGTGCTTTCAATGTAGCTGTACATATTCAGGATTTGATGTTTATAGGGTGGTTATTGACCGACAGACAAATGTTTATAAATATCTAGTGGATTGAGCAAAAGTAATTGGGTTTACGTGTCCATCCGTCCTCAGTTAGAGTCACTTAGTGTATTGTGCTTTCAAAGTAGTTGCACATATTCATGATTTGAAGTTTATAGGATGGTTATTGACTGACAGACAAATGTTTATAGATATCTAGTGGATTGAGAAAAAGTTGTTTGGGCTTACGTGTCCATCCGTCCTTACTTAGTGTACTCTACTTTCAATGTAGTTGTACATGTTTAGAATTTGAAGTTTATAGGGTGATTATTGACTGACAGACAAATGTTTACAGATATCTAGTGGATTGAGAAAAAGTTGTTTGGGCTTACATGTCCATCCGTCCTTACTTAGTGTACTCTACTTTCAATGTAGTTGTACATGTTTAGGATTTGAAGTTTATAGGGTTGTAAATCGACAGACAGACAAAACAAATGTTTATAGATATCTAGTAGATTGAGCAAAGGTTGTTGGGTTTACTGAACTCATGATAAGTAGTACTGCATCCGCCCTTAGTTAGTGACACTTAGTGTATTGTGCTTTCAATGTAATTGTATTTGAAGTTTATAGGGTCATAAATCGACTGACAGATAAATGTTTACGGATATCCAGCGGATTGAGAAAAAGTTGTTGGATTTATGTGAAACCCATAAGTAGTACTGTGTCAGGCACATATTAGTTGTTCACTTTCCCTTTTGTACACCCCATAAGAAAATCATAAATAAAAAGAGCAGAATGTAGGCGGATTTTGTTACCTGGCAGATAATCATGAGTGTACCACCAACAAGGAACAAGGGTCTCCTGCCAAATCTATCAACAGTGAATATGGATATAAGTGTGGCGAACACATTGACAAGTCCGGTGATGACAGCTGTCATCAACGCAGCTCCGTCACCAAATCCAAGTGTTTTAAACAGGACAGGCGCGTAGAACATAATGACGTTGATACCAGTGAGTTGTTGGAAGAACGGAACCAGGACAGCGACTGTCAATTGTGGTCTATACCTAGGTTTCATAATGTTACCCCATGGACTTTCGACTTGTTTAGACATGTCGCTTGCTATGATAAGATCCTCAAATTCGTTGTCTACATTGCTTGTACCACGAATCTTTTGCAACATTGTCTTTGCCTTCTCTTTTTGCCCTCTATCGATCAATGAATTAGGCGTGTCTGGTAGGAAAACAGCTCCTACTGTCATGATAACAGCAGGTACAGCCGCGAGAACAAGAGACACTCTCCAACCGTTTTTCTTCATGGTAGAGGTACCATAATTGACAAGATTCGCGATCAGTATGCCAAGTGTGACAGCCATTTGGAAACAGACGTTGAGCGCTCCTCTAAGTTTAGGGGGAGCCATTTCTGAGAGGTAAACGGGGACAGATTGGTTGGCATAACCAATGCCAACACCTAGTAATAGGCGCCCCAGAATGAGTACACCCAAGTTCATGGCTGCACCATTCAGGACGGCGCCTATTAGGAAAATTAGACCACCGATAAGCATAGAGATTTTTCGTCCAAATGCTTTAGTGGTTATTGAAGCTGCAAATGAAGCAACTAATGCTGCTAAATAGAGTGATGAAGTGAAGAGTTGTAACATATGATCATTGAATTTGCAATATTGGCTTCCTCCTTCTTTCAAGTTCTTCTCCTTGTGATACACATTTGGGAAAAATTTGAGTAAGAATTCATCCATAGATGTCACTCCTCCTGCAATTTTTGAAGCAAAATCAAATCAACAATAATATATAGACGAAGGTACGAAAAGAGAGGGATTCAAAGAATAGACGTTTTACTCTCTGTTCTTGATCTGACATACTTTCATGGTAGTAGATAGAGGATGTGTTTGGTACGACTAAAAATGTATAGGCGAAGGTATGGCAAGAGAGGGATTCAAAGAACATCCATTTTACTATATGTTCTTGATCTGACATACTTTCACGATGGTAAATAGAGGATGTGTTTGGTATGGCTAAAAATGTATAGGCAAAGGTATGACAAGAGAGGGATTGAAAGAACATCTATTATAAAAAGGCATTTTACTGTTTGTTCTTGACATACTTTCACGATAATAGATAGAAGGTGTGTTTGGTACAACTAAAAATGTATAGGCGAAGGTATGACAAGAGAGGGATTCGAAGAACATCAATCATAAAAGACGTTTTACAGTCTGTTCTTGAGAGGATGTGTTTGGTACAACTAAAAATGTATAGGCGAAGGTACATCAAGAGAGGAATTCAAAGAACATGACGTTTTACTGTTTGTTCTTGATCTGATATACTTTCACAGTAGTAGGTAGATAGAGGGTATGTTTGGTACGACTAAAAATGTATAGACAAACAAGAGAGGGATTGAAAGAACATCGATAATAAAAGATGTTTTACTATCTATTGTTCTTGATCTGACATACTTTCAAGATAGTAAATAGAGGACGTGCTTGGTACGACCAAAAATGTATAGCGAAGGTATGACAAGAATGGGATTCAAAGAACATCCATTATAAAAGACGTTTTACTATTTGTTCTTGATCTGACATACTTTCTCATAATAGATAAAGGGTGTGTTTGGGACGACTAAAAATGTATAAGCGAAGGTACTACAACAAGAGAGGGATTAGAAGAATGTCCATAATAAAGACATTTACATTAAAAAATATTATACATATTTTTTTCCCCACTTACCTTCTATGTGTATACTGAACACTGATAAAAAACCAAAAAAAGGGATAAAAATATATTACCTGAAATACCAATGTCATAACCAAAGAGTAAACCACCAGTGGCTGCAACCAAACATGTCATAATAACAAAAGCTGTAACTTTTCCTTCATAATCACCACCTCCACCACCACTTGCTGCAAATCCTCCTGCCATCTTTTTTTTTTATGAATTTATCGAAAATAAAATCTCTAACTTTTTTCTTTAAAAAATTAATTAAAATAATAAATAATTATTTAAAATAATTTATATACAAATTCTTTTGTGAGTTTTCTATTGGATAGTGGTGTGGATTGCACAAGATTATTTTCAAGGGATATAAGAAACAAAGGCCTTTTTTTAAAATATAAATTTCAATAAAATCTTTTTTTTTTCTTCTTGAAAGACCTTTGGATTTTTTTTTCTTTGTTTTGATAATATTTATTTTCCCTTGTTCTACATGAGCACGGCAAACTTGTTGCCTGCTCTGTCTCTTTTATTTGCTTGTTATTTTTCTAAAAATAATATAAGGTATTTATAAGAGGTGAAAATTATGAATTATCCACAAAATAGGGCAAATTATTAGGAGATATGAGGATGGAGAGAATTGTAAGAAGAAGAAAAAAGTGAATTTTTATCCATGTATAATGTTTGTGGATGATATTAATTTATGATAATTGATTTAATAAAATTTTAATTGAAATCAATAATACTAAATAAATAGATGAAGATGCTTATTTCTTTCCACCATGCATGAAAAATGGGAGTAATATTAGTTATTGTTTGGTGAATAAAATAAGAAATCCGTGTGATACGTAAGTAATAATATTAATCATGTCAAATTGTAATTTAACTTATTTGTGCATTTGATTTTATATATATATATATAACAAAATCTCTATGAAAAAATTGCTATATTTTAAAACTCTTATCATATAGCTTGGAGTTATTTCATTGTTTAAATTAATCTATATACTCTTTAGGTATTATTTTTAGGGAAAATTATGCGGATAAACAAACATATACTAGTTAATTAACTAACATAATTATAGTTTGAATTAATTATGGATCGCAACTTAATTTTAGTTGTAATTACGTCATCTCTCTCCCCTCTCCTCTTTTATACATATACAAATACAAATTATACATATACATATACAATTATATGACAGATATACAACTACAATTAGCCTCTCTCCACTCTTTGCCCTCTCTCGCTCGGCTCTCTCTCTCAATATCGCTTGCCTCTCTCCTCCCTCTAACAATCTCATTCGCCAGATATACAAATACATATGTATACCAGTTACATGTATACAATTATCTGACAATTATACATATACAGTTCGTCTCTCCACTCTTTTCCCTCTCTTGCTCGCCTCTCTTCTCCCTCTCCCAATCTCGCTCATCTCTCCTCCCTCTCTCAATCTCGCTCGCCAGATATACAAATATATATATATATGTATGTATGTATATCAGTTACATATGTACAATTATTTGACAAATATACATATACAATTCGACAAATATACATATACAATTCGTCTCTCTCGCCTCTCTCCCCCTCTAACATGTAGCTACGAATCATAATTAACAAACTATAGTTATGGAACACAATTAAGTTATTTTTGAGTGGCTATAAGCGAAAATTCTCCCTTTTAGATTCACTATATTTTCACTTTTAATTTAATTAAGGCATAAATACATTATATTATCTCTTTTTTATTTTCATTATTCAATTTCTTTTGGTTTTGGCTATTAGGGCTTTAGTTACATGGTCTTATCTGTTGTATTATTTTCCTTATCTTATCCTAATTCAAAAATATTATCATTTCAAACTCAAATAAGTTTTATCCTTCTATTTCTAAATTGAATGTTATTTTCTAAAAGAAAATCATACCATGCTTTCAATCTTAAATTAATTACACTCCATCAAATATATTTATTTTTATCTTTCAAGTCAAGTTCAAAAATTAACCACATTCGGTTCAAAAGATCTATTACAATGATATATTAATGTCCAAAAATAAATAAATAAGCATGATACATAAATATGTCATTTAATTTGGCTCTAGATCACATTTATGCTCTCCGACTTTCGATGTGCACAAGTAGACACTTAAAGTTATATAAAAATGAACAAATATACACACATGTCATATGTGACATCCTATGTGACAATTTTCATCCTACGTGGTGTCATATGTGTATTATGCTACGTAAGACTCAAATGTATACTTGTTCAATCTTATACAAGTTAAAGTGTCTCCTTATGCACACCCAAAGTTGGAGGGTACAAATGTGAAACGAGGCTAAGTTAAATGACACATTTATGTATTATGCCAAAAAAATAATCTTTATTTTAAAACTCTTTCCCTTTTAAGTCTTGGTGTAACATAGCCCGAAAGACAAATCCATCCAGGTCTAGGTACGTGTCATGGACTTGGGTCGTGAGGCTTGATGTGACGTAGCCCGAAAGACAAATCCATGTAAGTCTAGGTTTAAAGGAAACAATACGTGTCATTGACTTGGGTTGTGACAATTAACATCTAATAGGGTGCTGGCCCAGCACATAAATCAGAACTGTTCTTAAACCACAAGGAAATAGTATAAATTGAAGTTAAGAGTCAACTGCTTCTACCATAAAAGGGCAATCTAATGCACAAAATATTTCACGTTAGCAGATAAAAGGAAATGCATAAATATGATCATCCTCTCTTTGAACGGACCATATTACATAAATCTGAAATACACAATTATTTTCATCTTATAGACAGCTCAAATATACAAATCCAAACAGCTTCGCGCCATTATACAGCTAAAATATACAATGCATCCTCATTATTCTTGGCTAAATCAAGGAAGCAAATCAATTTATAGGCAAAAACAGGATAAACAACAACGACAAGACAAGAAAATTCCTCTCGTCGATCATAGACTGATGAAGATACCAGAACGGATAAACTTTTCCCTGAATATTACGCGATAGAAACTGTCTTTAGAAGTCCATCAAGATACTCCTTGAGTTTAACTTTTGTTATCGCGCCTTCCCTTTTGCTGTCTGGAACTTCTTTTCCATCTTTGAAGAGAATCAAAGTTGGCAATCCATAGACTTTGTACTCTTCTATGAGCTTGGGACTCGCGTCATGATCTATCTTAACAACAGTGATCTTTTCTTTGTACTCCTGAACGGTAAAAGTAAAGGAAATGACGTTTTAGGGAAAAGCATTTACTTCAAACATCAAGAACAAGAAAGACCAGAGACAGAAATCGCTTAATGATTCAAGATTCAACACAAGAAGACATAACTATGTATCATTATGCTGATGAATTGAAATAAAAAAGAGCTATACTAAAATGAGAAGAGCTCTCATTCACTAGCTACTGCATGAAAATTTCTCAATCTTTCGTCACTTGAAGTTCTATTTTAAACTACAAAGCTGTCAATCAATCCACGGTATCCTCTGGCTAGAGGCTTTTGGACATTGGACCAGACACATAATAGCTTTTGGACTTTAACTCTACACGAAATGGAAAAAAAAGCCTCGACGAGAACATTTCAATAATTCAAGTTAAGCAAACATCACAAAAGATTTTTGAGCAAAAAGAAGAAGATATCTTCCATCATACCAAACACATCTTTTAGCAGTTTAACGTGCTCATTGAAGAAAAAATTGAATCTTTAACTCTACATGAAAGTGAGAAAAGGCCTTGAACAGAACATTTCAATAACTCAAGTTAAGCAAACATCAGAAATGATTTTTTAACAAATAAAAAGAAATTCCTTCATACCAAATACACCTTTTATCAGTTTAACATGTTCATTCAAGAAAAAAATAATTGAATCTTTAACTCTATATGAAATGAGAAAAAGGGCCTTGAATAGATCATTTCAAGGCATGGAAATGATTTTTTTAGCAAAATAAAAAACAAATATTTTCCATCATACCAAACACTCTTTATCAGTTTAACATGCTCATTGAAGAATTTCTTCAAACATTTCAATATGAACAAAATACCTCTCATAGAACAAATTTCTTCTACATGAAATGGGAAAAGGGGTCTTGAACAGAACATTTAAATAATTCAAGTTAAGCAAACAACAAAAGTGATCTTTCAGCAAAAGAAGAACAGAGTTAATGGTCAAAAATACACTTAAAACTATTACTTTTTCACAAGTTTCATACCTTAACTATCTATTGTTCCATTAACCTACCTAAAGTATCACTCTCTTATTGTACTAAAACACACCTTGACGCTAAGTTGATCTACACGTGCATGTTGTCGAGTGGGAATAATATTTGGCCAACTAGCATCGAAGTGTGTTTTAATGCAAAAGGTGTGATAGTTTAGGAAGGTATAAAACTAGCGAAAGAGTAATAGTTTAGGTGCTTTTTTGACCATCAACTTAAACAAAAGAAGTCATTTTCCTTCACACCGAACACACATTCATCAGACATGCTTATTGAAGAAACAAATTGACAAAGGGAAATTGAAGATTTAATTGAATAGAGCTCCAATAACACAACATAAAGATTGTGAAAAGAAGAAGAACATGATTTGTCCACCCCATTTTCCCAACGCGAATCAATGCAAAATTTGTGTTACAAAACATGGTTTTCCCACCAAATCAGTTCATTCCTGGAAAAACGCATTCTCATTGAAATATTGGGAACAGCTACTGAATATTTTTCCTTTTCTTACCTATTCAATCAAAATATCTGCGGAAATATGGGAAATTTGTATCACAAAACATGATTTTCCAATTTCATTCCCACCAAACCAGCTCAAAAAAATGCATGGTGAAAAACAGATTCTCAGCCACTAAACATTTCTCCTTTTTCACTGCTGAGGGAACAGTTCGCCGAACATTTTTCAATGAGAAATTTCAATGGAAATATAGTGATTATTAAGCAGTGAATTATTAACGAAGTACTAACTTTCTGTTCTGATCTGTATCCTCCACGACCTCCTATCTAAGATTTAATTGAATATAATTCGAATAACACAACATAAAGAGGGAAAAAAACGAAGAAGAAGAACCTCAGCAACGGATTCCATGGCAGGACTAATCAAACGGCAAGGTCCACACCAAGTAGCAACGAACTCAACCAGTACAGGACGATCGGACTTCAAAACGACGTCGGAGAATTCATCTTCCTTAATCTCCGCCAATCCACCACAGCTTATCCTCAATGTCGAACAATTTCGAAACCCTAACTTTCCCCTTCGATTTCCAATCGAAAACCTAACTTTCTTCCAACCTAAAGAAGAAAATGAAGAACGAAAAGGAGAAGCGAAATTACAAGTTGTATTGAAAGAATGCGTCATAGGATATGAAATCCTCGAAGTTGAAGTAGCGACGGAAGCCATTGTCGCCATTGTTGAATGCTTCGAGATAACTTTTTCAGTTATCGCTAAAGAAGAAGGTGTTTCCGGTCCACACACATTTTCACTATGTTAGGCTGAAATTTCATGCTGATGCACACCAAAGAACGCAGGGAAAAAGGACAAACACCGAACTATCCTAAATGGTATGCAAATACCATCCGTCATATTTTTGGAATATTAGTGCCCCATCCGTCATATTTTTGGTATATTGGTGCCCCATCCGTCATATTTTTGATACATTGGTGCCCCACCCTTTATACTAACGGATACACACGTATCATAATTTTATCAACCGATCCGATATTTATTAAATATCGAATTAACGGATAAGATTGTGTCACGTGTACCTATTTAGTCTTCCGTTAGAGTGAAGGAAATATATGCTCTAGTTTATTAACGGCAGGGGCACCAATGTCCCAAAAATATGACGGAGAATATCAACATACCATTTACCATAGTTTGGGGTATATTTGTTTTTTTTTTCCCAAGAATGTATAACATAGTATCTAGTGAGCAGGTGTGAGAGGTTAGATATATTGGGAACAAGGAGAGGCAAGAGGTGATTAGATAGAATATGATGTATTTTTAGAGGTGATTAGATAGAATATGACGTATTTTTAGATGAGGGCGAGGTGATTATATAGAATATGATTTTTAGATGAGGACATGACCTTAGATAAAAGGATGTTGAGGTCACAAATAAGGTTAAAATGTTAGTAGGTAGTCGAGCATAATTTGGTGTTGTTCTGAAAGTGGCGGATAAGGCTGTGAGAGCTCATATAAAAAAGACATGTTAACAATGAGATTCAAACTCGGGCTCAACAACACTAAAAGAGCCTCAAACACCCATCCAAGAGTCAATGGACTAGTCAAATCATTTGTTTATTTGATGTTTTATGTTAATTTTATACAAATACTTCATAATTTCTACATATATATTTCGAGACGAGGTTAATGGGTGCTCGAGCACCCGACGGACTCTATGTGGGTCCAACCCTGGTTGTATACTAAGAATGTATAACATAGTCTAATGATACCCCGTCATGTAGTATATTTTAAGTTGTGTTCGGAAATAACTTCTCTATCTTTTCATATGGAGGTGTGAGAGGTTGGATATATTGGGATCGAGGAGAGATAGAGATAGGCCGAAAGAAATATCAACAAGAGGTGATTAGATAGAACATGATGTATCCTCAGATTACTAAGGACACAACCTTAGATAAGAGGGTGTGATTTGTGAAGATCGCAAATAAGGTTAAAATGTCAATAGGTAGTCGAGCTTTGTTTTAATATTAATTCCATGTTGCTGCATGCCAAATAATGTATAACATAGTCTCCAATGATATTCCGCCATGTAGTATACATTAAGGTGTGTCGAAAATTATTTATTTATCTTTTTATGAGAATAGGTATGGAATTAGTTTAATTATGGAATCATGAACAGTCATTAGTCGAATCAATGTTAAACACTATAATCTATAGGAAATTATGTGGAAGCTTTGTAGAATTATTGTAAAGTTATGTGATTAGAAATTGTTATCTATTATCAAAGTTATCTGTGTACTCTATAATATAGAGATAATCCACATGCATAATGGAGAACTTACAGAGTTTTTGAAAGATTATTTTTGAGCACTAGGATGAAATTTGTTACCTTTTTCAAACTTCACTTATGAGATAATATTCAGTATGTTATTATTCTTATCCTTTAGATACATCGTTCTAGTTATTTTAGATTGTAAAATTCAAATCTCCTTCTCATCATCAATGAAAAAATCGTGACATTTACCTTAAGAAAGCGTAATAAAATATCTGCTAAATTCATGGAGGAAGTCAATAAAGTTATCAACAATTAGGATCATTAGCGGGATTGAGAAGGGGACCTAATATGTTGAAGTATTTGATAAATGAGTTACTTTATCTTTAATTTAAAATTTAAATTCAATATAATGAGATAATATTTTTTTCCCATCATTGGTGTTCAAGTAAAAAGTATAATAATCCATTCAAAACTTTTAGAAAAATATTCTTCAATTTATCATTTCATATATCATATAGTATAAAGTATATAAAGTATATAAATATAGCGAGATAATTATAGATAAAACAATATAACAACTTAATTACAAATGATAAATGCTTTTTAAAAAGAAAATAATAGAATTCTATGAAGATGCAAACGTGTCGAAACTCTATTGGCTAAAACCCAGCTTAGATTTGGATGGCCAGAAAATGTGCAAACGTGGCTCCTCAAAATCTCCTATGTACCATTTTATGTGAGTATTACTTCTTCTTTTTTTGGGATAAATTTATTTATTCATTTTTGCAAAAAAAAACTTATAATTTTCATTCAGTATTCAATATTTATTTTGGAGCATAATAATCTAAATTCGCATTTGGAAAATCTCACTTTTAAAGGGCAAATCGCTTTCTAGTAAAAATGATTCTATATTCATTGTTTAAACCAGTGTAGTTAAAAAAAAAGAAGTATTTACCATTCCACTATAATTCTTAACAATTTTTGTAATTTTAATTAATCTATTTTATTTTATTTTTACATTTATTATGAGGTAAAAGGGTGTATAGTCGACCTTTGTATTTGTACCAGTTTGTATTGTGAATCCTTTTACTTACTCATTTGTCATCTCAACTCCTAAACTCATTTAAACTCAACTTGTTGAACCGTTTTAACTCATCATGACTCTCAATCACGCTGATGTCATACTCCATGTCAGATAAAATTTGCCACACCATTTTTTTTTATAATATAGTTTTGATGCAATTTTTACAAAATAAAATTTGAATTTATTCTTTTAAATTAAAATTTTGGGTCTCCCCACATCATCATTATCACTGTTAAATAGCCCAACCACTGGAGTAAGTCACCACTGCCACCACTCCTCTTGCCGGCGAGACCACAAACACGTACTCTCTCCCTCATCTGTCTCCATCTTCGTCGCACACCCTCACTATTTTTCTTACCTTTTCCTTCGCCAACCTCCACAAATCCAAAACCATAAGCCGTTGCCACCAGCTCCTTACCCTTCACCCACCTCGTTTCCCTCTCCATTGTCTTCCTTTCTCCGTACCATCGACGACTCCTGCGAACCACCAGGGACCCCTATGTTCTCCATCCTCTCCGGCGTACCAGAAGATCAGGAAACTCCTCGCTGCTTCCGGCGTACCAGCATGCTCCTCGCAGCCTCTGGTGTACTAGACCACCTAAAGAAGATGAAAGAAAGAAAAAAAAAAAGAGCTGGGCAAAAATGGGGATGGCTGAAAAAGTAGGTGATTGGGTGAAGAAGAAGGATTTTTTTTTTTAAGTTTAATATTTTATTCTCTTGTAATTTAAATATTTTTAAAATTTAAATATGATGTTCACTTGCCTTACCAGGCATGTGGTCTCACTCTCTTACCAGCATGGTCAATGGTCGGAGGAATTTGATATATTGTGGTTTACTAAGTGTAAGGGTTCAATCGATAAAATATTAAGTAGAAGGATCCATAATACAAACTGGTACAAAGTACAAAGGTCTATTATATCATTTTGCCTTATTATCATAAAAAATGCAAATTTCTTTAGTTAAATTATTGTTGTGCAAATTATATGTTAAGAAAAATGACTTGAACACTAATGTACAAAATTATATTTATATAAAAATAAAATAAAGTACAATTTATCTGCATATTTTGAATACTGTGATTGGTGAAAAAAGTAATTTGTTATATTTTAAAAATGAAGAAAGAAAACAAAAATCAGAAAATTAAAAATAAAATGAATAAAATTGAATATATGAAATATTTTTTATTTTTCAATGATAGAAAACGATACAATCTATTTAAATATTATATCATTAAAATAATATAATTTTTTCGTCCACTTTTAATTGTCATGATTTCTTTTTTTAGAGTTAAACGATAAGAACTTTGACTAACATTTTACAATGTATTTTTTCATCATATTGATATGCAAAAAATTGCAAATTATAAGTATTTTTCGTATAGTTTTTAAATATCTAATTTTTTGTTTAAAATATTGAATTAATGAAATCTAATTTCACTTTAAAAATTAATCAAATTGACTTTCAAAAAATACAATGACAATTAAAAATGAACAGATGACACAAATGCATAAAAGAGGACACAAATGATCAATCTCAAACTTAGTGGACCATTTTAGCTATAAAAAAAGAGTAACTTTCACATATAGCAAACACAAAATTCATATTTGTATGTTATAGCAAAGTTTGCATAATTGTGCTTCATAGCAAACATATATATGTATAATTCGCTATACATATACAAAAAAAACAGTTGTATAATTCGTTATACATATACAAAGAAGACAATTGTATAATTCGCTATACATATACAAAAGAAAACAGTTGTATACAAAAGATCTATTGTATAATCTGTGTATGTACAAAACGAGAAAGAGAGAAAGGCAAAGAAAAATTTGGCAGGGAAATATTTGTATTGTATAATTATAAGTGTATATGATGAAAATATATGTATTTGCATGTGTATATACAATTTTCTCTTGTTTTATACAAACAAAATCGCAATTTATACAATTCGTTTCTGCTTGTATAAGCGAGAGAGGCGAGATTGGCGAGTGAGATTCCACCAGAGAGAGTGGCGAAAATAGCAATAATTTGCTATAGGATACAATTAAATCAAAGTATATTTATAACATTTAATTTGAATTAATAATTTGCTATTATATACAATTTTCCCTAAGAAAAAAAATCCCAAAACAAATTTTGTACTAGAACAACTCACAGTCACCGGCGCCGGCACAATTTCCTCCGGCATCGCGAGACCAAAAGAGCGATGAACAATAAAGACGACGAAACGCATAAAGAAGAAGAAGGAGAAGAATCGCCATCTCACTCTCAGCAAACAGGTAACGATTATGTTTGTAACTGGTAGAGCTTGTAGAAATTTTGGGGATTCGCCTAATTATGTTCATTCACCGTATGGGCGAAATCGAAATATCTATAGTGTCTTTAATGCTCCTCAAGCTAATTTCTGTTCTCGTATACATTAGTCGTATGTCAACTCCAACTAGTTTGAGTTGAGTGAGGCGTAGTTGATTGATGGATTGATATTCTAATTTGTTTATGTAAAATTGACCTTACTGATACAATCTGAAATTGGAGCTCACTGAAAATTTAACAGAAAATAGAGTAGAGAAGGAATTACAGGAAAGAGGCTAAAACTAAGGCTGCTAACTAGTTGTATGAAAAGATCCTATGCACAGTCCTAACTAGTTGTATATTTTATGTTAGAGAAGCTAAAATGCCGTACGAACTGTGATGAGGGCGGGTGAAGTAGGATTGACAGGCTTCTAGGCTGGCAAGCTCTGAATATGAGGTGCACATGACACTTTAGGTGAATCCCACGTCGGAATGGAGAGGAAAGTGAAGATCTTCATAAGACATAGCTCTCAATGGTTTTTTCTTCCTTAGTTATCTGGTGAATAGGTTGCACAAATCTGGTTATGATTGAGACATTCAACAGAATAGGCGAGGTACATGGTGCAGGTTGAAAACATGATATTATGACACTACCAAGTCCATGAATTTTTTTGATAAAATGAGCTACACCACTTGGTTTTAAATGGCCATTCATGTTAGTAGTCATGTGCTAGAAATTCAGATTCAGATCAGATCACCTACCAACCCTGAATATTCGATGTGAACTTTTACCAATTAGTGCTATGGAGTATGGACTCCCTAAGATCCCTTTTTCCCTCTAATATTTTCTATAGAGGATAATTTGTTGCTTATGCTGTTAAATCGAAAAGACAAATCCTCTGGACTGTTGAGATATGTAAGTTTTCCTTCGGATGAAACATTCTTGTTGCATTATTTAGTGTAATAAGGAGTTATTCTCTAATTTATATTAAATTTGTTGTTTTGTTAGTTTCTGATGATGATGAGATAGATTACTCCGTCAAGCCAAAATTTTATGATCCAGAACTTGATGACAAAGATGAAGTCTGGGTCCAAAAGAAAAGGGGTGGTCGTAGCTCTGATGCCATCCTTAATTGTCCAGCTTGTTTTACCACCCTTTGTCTAGATTGTCAAAGGTATGGCCTTTTTTCGTTTCTAGAATATCCCTGTGATTTGAATATAAAACGACCAGATAGTTGATTGCATGTTTCTGTTACTTTACCACTGGAATTGTTGGTATTTTAGTTCTTCTTCAACCAATCAATCAGTCAACTATGTTCAATTCCAATTGAGTTGTATAGACTGTATGAATCTTCTATATCCATCTGCTCAATGCAGGTCCATTCCATTCCAATACTAAATGAACTGCCTTTTAAGGCAACTAATTTGGATCTTTTTGCATTCTCGAACATATATACTGATTTGGGTCCTTATTTTCAAACCATTACCTTTTGAAAATGGTCAAACATATGGAAGGAACAATCAGCCAGAATATTCGGATCTTCATAACTCTACTTTTGTTTATCCGCTTCCTAGGAAAGTTTATGTAGCAACGAGGAGAAGAGATATCCTAAAAGTAGGATTTGCATTTTTCGGAGTTGTTAAAATATTTTTTCCTCCATAAAGTTATGGGTGTAGTATGTTGGACCTTGATTTTGTAGTATCATTTCAGATGTTTGGATATTGTTCGTACTATAACATGATTTTTGGAATTTTTGATGTTGCTCACTCTGGTTAACAGGGTGCGCTGCATAGGTAAGAGGTTGAGTCTGCCACTATTTTTCAGTTCTAGTAATAGTGTAATAGCCTGTTTGAATTGGCTTATTTTAGGTGCTTTTAAGCACTTCTGTAGTATTTAGATAAGATTAAAAAAGTAGTTTTAAACACTTGTTTTTAAGTCAAAATAACAAAAATAAGCCAAAAGTCATATGTTAGGATTTCTAAAGTATGACTTTTATAAGCATAAGCCATAAGTTATAAGCCCATCCAAACAGGCTCTTAGAGTCAATACAAACTCTTTTGATGAAATAGGAGCAAAAGGGGGTAATGATCAACTGGATACACGGCAGAAATGGAGACTGCAGTAGCCTTCTAGTGATACCAGATAAATGATGGTCAAGGAGAGAATTTCATATTATCTTGTTATGTATCGATAAGTGCGTCATTTCCATCAACAATACTTAGATTGAGAATAATTATAAATAAAAAGAATATTTTAACTGGTATGACGTTAATTCTTGCTTGATTGGAATAGTAGAAGCCTAGGTTCAGTGCATTTGGTGAAAGCAAGAATTAATCTGAAATCTTCTTGTTTGATAAGTAATAATTCATAAAATTTCTTACTATACATTGAACTAACGCACCATTATGACATTACCTAGTTCAATTATTATCAATTGACTTGTAAACTGAAATCCTGTTGAGTCACCATTCGATCTTAAGACCATTGGGTCTCTATTTGCATGTAATTCATCTGCTGTTCAATCAAGAAACTGCCTTGGTGCATTTTATGTCTGATGCGAGCTTTCTTTGCTCCTTTTTGTAGATTTTTAGTGGGTGGGATAATATATATGCAATTCAGAATTGATGTAATCTTGATAATGCAGGCATGAAAAGAATGTTACACAGTACCGAGCAATGTTTGTGGTCAATTGCAAGATCAAGAGTAAACAGGTGGTGGCACATCTTGGAAGCAAACGAAAGAGGGGTAAGAGAGGGCGTGGATCTTCTGAAGCTGAAGCAGGTTCTGATATGGGCAAGACATATAAACGTGTATGCTGTTCAGTTTGTTCAACAGAGGTTGGAGTCATTGACGAAGAAGAGGTCTATCATTTCTTTAACGTTATTCCTAGTGAGTCTTGACATGTTCCTCCTGAAAATGGCCTTAAACTCTTCGTTTTCGGCTGTGCATTGCTGAAAACGTAAGGGTTCGGAGGGTGTTTTTAATAGTATGTTGGCTGCCAAAAATTTGCAGTTTGTGCTAAAGCAAATGCTTCCTTCTTCATGGGGTATTTATTTAAAACTATAGGTCTATAGAACTAAATGAGCTTAAAAAATCGTTTCCGTTACCATATTATTTGTTGTTGTTGTTGATGATCTCTTCTCCTTCTTTACTACTGTATTTCATTTCTATATTTGTTTTTACATGCTTTACTTGAGCTAAAGGTTTCTCTGAAACAACCTTTCTACTTTCACAAGATAGGAGCAAAGCTGCGTACGCACCATCTTTTTCAAACCGTACTTGTGTGATTTCAAAGGGTGTTGATGTTGTAAATAAATTTCATCACTTGTTGAGCAAGAATGATATTCTAGTTTACTCCCTATTAGCATTGAGATTATTCTATTATCTCTTTTGATTTGTAGGGGAGCCATTTAGTTACACCCAATTACTGTCGAAATAGGTTGATTTTAAACTTTTACCCCTCGCTTGTTTTATGGACATACATGTAAAGTTAAAAAGTCAAAAATTTGTTAAATTAGAGACTTGAAATTCTAACTTTATACTCACACGTTTGAAGTTGATTATGAGGTGATTAAAGTTTTAAAAACTTTATTAATTTCGATTAGTTTTTAAATAGGAGATCAACTCCCAAACAACACCAATAGTTGTTTGAATTAAAAGTAAGTTATGCGTGAATTAATAATACAAAAATTGTTTTTGCGATGACGAGATGCGATTTATTGTCGCTATTAAAAAATAATAATACATGAATTAATTATTCTAAAAGGATATTTTCATCTTTAAATAATCTAGTCATTGTTTAGAAATGCATGCTATGATTCTTGTTTGTGCGCCTAAACTAATTTCACGAGATATGTGTCATCTTCCGCCAATAAGTATAAGGTAATCTATAACTCTATCCACCAAGACTAGAACAAATGAAAAAAATAAAAATAAAATCATTCTTATCAAACACATCCTTAATTTTGGTATTATATCCCTTCTTTAGTATATTGTTTAGTTTATGTAAAATTAACACAAAATATTACTCCATCTGTTCAACAATAGTGTCTACTATACTATTTTGAGATGTCCAACAATATTACTACTCCACTTTATGAAATCAATGAATAATTTTACACTTAGTTCCTAATTTGCCCTTATCATTAACTATAGTCATTTCCCTATGTATATTTTTCAAAACATTACATTTATTATATTCAAAGGGTGATATAGTAAAACTATTCTTTTATTTATAATTTCTTAAGAAGTATGCAAAGTCAATAGTAGACAAATATCATTAAACAGAGGGAGTATAATAACTATCCGTTATATTACTATCACATAGCAAAGTATGATATTAACAATATGAGAGTTACATTCATAAACATGATTAAAGGTATAATTATCCTGAAAAATATACAAAATTAAAAAATGTAAAGAACACTCCAAACAATAAGTCTGCACTGATTTCAGATACCATAGATTTATGATATGGTTGGAAGAAAATTACGCATTTACTATGTGATTACAATTACGTAATAATTCAAAAAAAACACGTAAATATAGGCATTTCATTAAGCATTTACTATGTGATTAGTTTTCGCATTTGGTAGGAGGCATACCCTCCGTTATCAGAAATAAGTGCTCTTTATTTGTAACTAGTAAAATTATCCGTACTTTGCGTGGAAATTAATATCATGGAAATTATAAAATAATATTTAAAATCTATTGGTCATTAAAATTAAAACACTATATTATCTTACATACAAGATTGCATGGTAATAAACATTAATAACGTAAAGAAAAATAAAAATTATTATATCTTATCATTTATCCTTAATAACATAAGCATAAATTAATGACTATAAAAATACATACCATGATCTGTAACATAAGCAATGGTGTCAGTGAACCACTCAACAGGAGGAAAGTACACAAATATTTAATTGTGAAGAAGAAGAAGAAGAAGTTCATAATTTTCGTTGTTTTAAAATGAGAGGAAATTCCTCTATTTATAGAGAACAAATGATAGTGTGAACAAATATTTATCGTGCCTTATCGAAATGGTTACAACTATTTGGAAAAGTTGCAATCCTCGGAAAGGTCACAAACTTTCATAAAAATCACAACTTTTCATAAAAATTTCAACTCTTCATTAAAGTCGCAACTTTTCATAAAATTAATAATTTTTCATATAAGTCGCAACTCTTCATTAAAGTGACAACTTTTCATAAATTTTGCAACTTTTCATGAAAAGGGGAGGCTAATTTTATAAATAAATTAATTAATTAAAAAGGAATTATGATTTGTAGTGGCGCCACGGGCCTAAGGTTTTCTTTATATATATATATATATATATATATATATACTTGACATCGGAGCCTGTGCTAGCACGGGCCCAATATGTATCATTTTTTGTTTCAATTTATGTGACAAAGACAAAATTAAAGAGTTAATCAAATTTTAATATTAATTAAAATAGTTTAAATTTTTAATTATTGTTAACTATTGTAAAAAAAAATTTATGTCTTTTAACATTCTAAATTGCTAATTATTGTTGTATGATTTGTAATATCGTTTGCGCAAAATTTTGAAATAATAAAGATTATTTCTTCTTTCTCAATTTATGTGGTACTAATAAAATTTCGAGATTCAATCAATTTTTTTGTCTTTATAATATTCTATTGTTAATTACTGTAAATTATTGTACTTTCTAAGTAATTTTCAAATAATATATATTATTTCATTTGTCCAATTTATGTGTCACCGATAAAATTTGAAGAGTTAATCAGATCTTTTACATATTTTTTTATCTTTTGAATATTTAAGTAAATAATTATTGTGATTCATAATATTTTATACAATTATTTAATATAGTAAAATAAATTTTAAAGAAACAAACAAAACGAATTCATCATAGGAAATGACAAAAGCATCCTTCAATACATCAATAATGGGTCCGAATTTTTGTTTTTAAGAAATTGCACATTCGAAGGATATTTTTGTCCAAAGTGGAAATAGAATAAGTATAAAGCATTAAAGTCTTTTAAAATTTTAAATTGTTAATTCTTATTGTATGATTTGTAATATTTTACGCCATTTTCAAATAATAGAGGTCATTTCTTCTTTCTCAATTTATGTAGTACTAAAAGATATTTTGAGATTCAATCAATTTTTTTTGTCTTTGAAATATTTTTAGCTGTTAATTACTGTAATTTATAGTACTTTCTAAGAAATTTTCAAATAGTATATATTATTTCATTTGTCCCAATTTATGTGTCACCGGTAAAATTTGAAGAGTCAATAAGATCTTTTATATATTTTTATATCTTTTAAATATTTAAGTAATTAATTATCGTGATTCATAATATTTTATACAATTATTTAATATAGTAAAATAAATTTAAAAGAAACAAACAAAACGAATTCATCATAGGAAATGACCAAAGCATCCTTCAATACATCAATAATGGGTCCGAATTTTTGTTTTTAAGAAATTGCACATTCGAAGGATATTTTTGTCCAAAGTGGAAATATTGTGTAAAAATATGTATTTATTGTGATTTTGAATGTTTTGTGGGGTAATAGGACGCACGCAAAGTTAAGATGTCTTTTTGAAAATCTGGGACAACTTCAAGTATGACTTAATGTTTTTTCTCAAAATCGAATTTACTTTCGTAAATAATATCTTTTCTCAAAATCTAATTTACTATCGTAAACTATGTGTCATATCAAAATCACATTAACAAATTCAAAAGGAATGAGTAATAAATAGCTCATACAATGACATATTTATTATTTAACTAAATAATAAATATGTAACTAAAAATCTTGTTAGCTTTTAGTTAAAAGCTAACAAGATAGTTACAATGTAACTAAATACTTTATATATATTTGCATTGTGACTTATTATATATAGATATATTCTATATATAATAAGCCACAATGCAACTATCATTGTAACTAACTTGTTAGCTTTCAACCAAAAGCTAACAAGATTTTTAGTTACATATTTATTATTTAGTTAAATAATAAATATGTCATTTCTATATATATTTTTCTATTACTATATATAATAAGTTGGAATATCTACTACTTAGCACATGACAAGTGTTACATGTGCTTAGATAGTGTTGTACATTCTTCTTTTATGGTTGTACCTTTAAAATTTATATTATTGGACAATTTAACACCATTAATCACAATAATTAATAACTTAAAACATTTTTAAAAAAAATATGAAAATTTCGATGACTCTCCAAATTTTATTTGTGTCACGTAAATTGAGACAACAAAAATAACATATATTGGGTCCATTTTAATTTATTTTTGTCTTTTTTTGTGTTTTTTATATTTAAAAATTGCGTATAAATATTATAAATCATGATAATTGACAACATAAATATGTTTTGAAAAAAATACAAAAAATTCCACTGATTCTTGAAGTGAATCTATCGTAAAAATACTATAAATCATGATAATTGACAACATAAAATATTTCAAAAATAAAAACATATAAAAAAATTCAATTGATTCTTGAAATTAATCTATTGTTACAAATTATGTATAAAATATAATAAATCGTGATAATTGACAACTTAAAATATTTATTAAAAAACACAAAAAAGAAATTGACTGATTCTTAAAATTAATCTATCAATGTCACATAAAATGAGACAAAAGTAGTAATATGTATTATTTAATGTGAAATTATTGAAAACTACGTAAAATGTATTGTATCTTAACAATTAACAACATTTGGTTGACTCTTGAAATTTTATCTATCCTACATACATTGAGACAAACGGAGTAATATATATTAAGTATTTAAAATTACGTACAACATTATTGCTTTTTGTAGGCTTCAAATTATCGTGGTCATTTTTTAGGCTGATACAAGTTTTGTACATTTTCTATTTAATTTTATTTTAATATTATAAATCGCAATAATTAATAATTTAAAATATTTTAAAAAATATATTAAAAATTGAGTTGGTTTTGGGAATTTTATTTATACTATATAAAATGGGACAAAGAAGCAACATATATCATTTACAAATTACTTAAAAAGCATTAAAAATTACAATAATTATCAAATTAAAATATTTAAAAGCTATATAATAAAATAGGTTCACTCTTAGAATTCTATCAGGCACACATATATTGGGACAAAAAAAATAACACATATCATTTTAAAATTATCAAAAAAGTATTATAAATAATAATAATTAACAACTTAAAATATCTAAAAGACATTTTAAAAGGGTTAATTTTATAATTTTATCCATATCACATAAATTAGGACAAAGTGACCAGTAATGTAGGTTATTTGAAAGTTACATAAAAATATTATAAATCACAATAATTAATAACTTAAAACATTTTTTTTAAAATATGAAAATTTGGATGACTCTCCAAATTTTATTTGTGTCACATAAATTGAGACAACAAAAATAACATATATTAGGTTCATTTTAATAGTGTCAAAGAAAGTACAAGTTTGTGATAAAAAAACTTATTCCTTTATCCACGCAAGCAATCGCTTCAAAAACTCCGTTATTAGCCCCAAAACATACCATTTATATTATTGGGCGGGCACCATTATCTAGTAGATATATATATATATATATATGATGATGATGATGATGATTGTTCTTTGATGGTAATGATAATATTTTACCATGGTTACCAAAAAAGAAAATACTTTTCTAAACAAATGTTTTTATAAAAACTATGCTATATATATTATTTTTAATACATAGATAAAAATAAACAAAAACTAAAATCAACTCCCATAAGCTCAACTATTCAACACTTTGCGAGAAGCTTCTTCTAGCAGCAGCAGAGAGGGTTTTTGGGAAGAAGGGGGCAATTGAAAATGGCGTCTAGAACACTTGAAATAGAGAAGATGAGTGTGGAGCAACTAAAAGCACTCAAAGAACAAGCCGATCTAGAAGTGAACCTCCTTCAAGATAGCCTCAACAATATCCGTACTGCAACTACTCGACTCGAAATCGCATCTAATGCCCTTCAAGATCTGTCACTACGCCCTCAAGGTTTGTGTTCATTCTCGTTCTGGTAAATACCCTTTTGGGAATTAGGTGTAAAAGATTGTTTTTTTTTTTTGAGTTTATTGTGAAATTTATGATATGGGTTTTGGTTTGTTATGCTGTGTTGTCTTGCTCAGGGAAGAAAATGTTGGTTTGTGTCACTCTTGTACTGCAAAACACCACCCTTTTGGGAATTAGGTGTAAAAGATTGGTGTTTTAATTTTATTGTGAAATTTATGATATGAGTTTTGGTTTATTATACAGTGTTGTCTTGCTCAGGGAAGAAAATGTTGGTTTGTGTCACTCTTGTACTGCAAAACACCACCCATTTAGGAATTAGGTGTTAAAGATTGGTGTTTTAATTTTATTGTGAAATTTATGATAGGGGTTTTGGTTTTTGATACTGTGTTTTCTTGCTCAGGGAATAAATTGTTGCTTGTGTCACTCTTTTACTGCAAAACACCCTTTTAGGAATTAGGTGTAGAAGATTGTTCTTTTGACTTCATTTGTGAAATTTACGATATGGGTTTTGGTTATCTTGCTAAGGGAAGAAAATGTTGGTTGATATCCTTCTTGTAACGCAAAATACCCTTTTATGAATTAGGTGTAAAAGAGTGTGTGTTTGACTTGATTGTGTAGTTTATGAGATGGGGTGGAGATGAGTTTTGCTCAATCGATGAGTAGTATCCTTATTTTCATGTGATGCATCCATGTAGTTCCTGTTTGTATAGAACATTGGGTATCGTTTGGAGAGATTGGTATGTCTCTTGTATACCGCCAAGTTGACCTTGTTATCATCAATGAAAACCTTACTAACATGATATGGGTTTTGGTTTTTTTATACTGTGTTTCTTGCTCAGGGAAGAAAACGTTGGTTCGTATCCCTCTTGTACTGCAAAATGCTCTTTTAGGAATTAGGTGTAAAAGATTGTTCTTTTGACTTCACTGTGAAATTTCTGATATGGGTTTTGTTTTTCTTATTGTGTTGTCTCAGGGAAGAAAATGTTGGTGCCTTTAACAGCGTCTTTATATGTGCCGGGGACACTAGATGATGCTGATAAGGTTTTGGTAGATGTCGGCACTGGATATTTTGTTGAGGTATGTATTTATCTGTTGGTGCATCTGTAATTGGGACATTTGGCTTGCTATCTATTTCTGCTAATTGAATCGATAAATCTACGATCTTTAATCTAAATTTACATATTTTTTTGTTGTGGTGCTTGGTGGTTGATGGGTTTCCGGGGTAATTAGGATGGGGTGAGCATTGGAGATGCTTCTGTGTATGCAACTAAAGTAAAGATGACTTTTTTTTTCATGTGTATAGTTATTTCTAAGCAAAGTTTTATTTTATGAGTAAATGTTTGATTTCCCACAGAATTTAAGGAGTTAAATTTGACTTTTGAATTATATTGGTGTAGTGAAAGGAAATAAACACGGTAGTTGAAAAGTTAGTTTGATTTAAGTCATAAGAAAACCATATCAGAAATTTATATATTGAATAGTTTAATGGACTTGTATTTTGGAAGTTAAGTAGTATAGAAATGTTGGTCTCAAACATTTTGAAGTGTAGCAAACTGGAAAGAGAGTTGTATGGGGGAGCATATTCTAAGTTCATTGGTAATGTACCTTGGTTGTGACTGACATACTTGCTTTGGATTCTTGAGGAACGTGAGACTGTTTGAATTGTGTTGCTCTTGGCAGACTTTCTTTTTCCTGTTTTTTACCTTCTCTATGTGGGCTCATAATTGGTATTGTCTGTTTGAGGAGGGTTGTTTGCAGAGATTGAGCTTTCCTCTGTGCTAATGAGTTGTTTATTTTCCAGGAAAGTGTAATGGGTTTTGTTGCTATATGCTGAAAGCAATGTAGTTATGATTAATTCAGAAAATTCTTTCGACATGCTAAATATCTTTTTATGGTTATGATCTTCTGTTTGGACTGAAAAAGAAGTCTAGTGGACACTTATATTTTTACCATTTCTAGTTATTTAGTTTTCTTAGGTTTAGGTAGTTGGATGTTTATTCTGAATTTTCTGGTCTTTATAGGTCTACGTAAGTTATATTTCTCTTCAAAGATGTATCTTTCATGTACCTAGAAGTATGTTATATGTAGTTCCTGGATCATCCATTTACCTTTACTTTTTCAAGAAATTAAGCTATTTGTGACGTTGAGTGCTTAAGTAAGATCAGCAGTCTGGCATGTCCTTGGACGCTGGTCCTTAGTAGCCAGTAGGCGATGTCTCATGAATCTAAGGGACTGTAGTTGTAGCATTATTGAAAAGAACACGTTCGTTATTCCGTGCTCCAGTTATTTCATTTATAGAAAGCCATATATTATCTTTTCACATGGTCCTATTACTAGAAGGTTCAAGCCCTAAGATTGTGCTCTTTTTTTTTATTTGAATAGAAAACTATGACAGAAGGAAAAGATTACTGTGAGCGGAAAATCAGCCTGCTAAAGTCCAACTACGAGCAGCTTCTTGATGTAAGTATCCATTTTGTTTCACTTGGTGGAGCGAATTTATATGCAAGTTTTGAGCTGCTTATTTTAGTTTATTTGTGTTCTAATTTGACATAAATTCTCCATGCTACAAACCTTCTCGGGGGTTTCATTTCTGGTGTACTGAGTACCCTATCTGTAACAATCCTACCTGATATTTCTGCTGTTCTATGACTATTGATATATCGTCTTATTTCATCTATCTAATGTAACCCAACCTTCGATACTCGGGGTGATTGATGTGAGAAGAAGTAAATTGAAAAAAATATTTTAATGGGTTTCAAGGCGTTCTTAGCCGTGTACACCTATTGCAAATATACAAGAAGTTGGTTTTAGAGGACATCATGTGGCCTCTGTCATGCAACACACACACTACATGGCTAAACTCATTAAGAAAAATCATCAAGAACAGTGTTGTTACTGGCATAAGCTTAATTTCTGTCATAAAGAAGAGTTCAGAAAAATAAGCTGGACATTTAATATCTACAAAAAGGTTTTTGAGTATTTAGTAACCTTCTCTCAGTCAATGGCAAGTGGTTTAGAAAGAATATGTATCGCCTTTCTCCTCCTTATATCATGGTAAGATAGCTTAGCAAGCTGCTTACCCTTGCTCAAAAAGCTTGCATTGCAGGATTACCCACCTTTAATGTGGACTTCATGGATGTCTTCTCTCTAGGACAGATATCATTAGAAGGCTATAGTGTTTATATGCCATTCCGTTTTTACTTTCTCATTTATCACTTCCACCTGCATTTAGGTTTTGAGAGAAGGGTGTTGGAGATTGTCTGAAGTTTTCCCCTTCATGTTGTTACAAGGTCCATCCAGAACAGGTTCCTGGAGAAACCTTCTTCATTTCCTTATCAGAATTATGACTTTTGTAAGCTCACAAGCTTGAGTTTGAACCTGGTCTATCTCATTGGTTAGCCAGTCCCACAGACAGTAACCCCCAGAGAGGAAAGTCGCTAAGGGTAATGATTGTAGGGAAAAGGTCAGACCCCTAGAGTCTATTGCTTAGCTTAGATGAACGGAGGGACGTGTAATCCCTAAAAGGAGATTGGGAGAGTTGAGGTTTCCATGGTAGCCTGTAGGCGATGAATGGAGGAGTCGATCAAGGCAGGAGGTTGGATTCAATGCCACCTTTCTCAAGCATAAGCGACTGGTACAAAATAAAATAGAGAAGAGTTTCAGAGGTATTAAATGGCAACATAAGGCATCCCGGTAGTTAAGTTAAACTTGTTATCTTCAAGTAAAAACCTCACCTTATTCCCGATATCTTTGGAATGCCTACAACTACCTGCTCATATAACTTCTCCATATTAACCTACCACACATTTATATGTGAAAAGGCTGTGCTAAAATTTCAACAATATGGGTTCCTAAACTGACCTATCAATTCTTTCGTGCTTTTCATTATCGTAGTTTCCTTCCTGTGAAAGATCTATAAGTTGCAGCTTCAATATTCCTTTAAATGGTTCATATATATTCTATTCCATACCTCCGACTCTTCAGATTTTCCCCTTCTCTATGTGCCACCTGTTCTAATTCAGGTTTTTCCTTCTGTTGTGACGTTGTTGTTCTCCTTCCTTCCCATCTACTACTTCCCTGTTCTTATCCTTCTCATACTCTTTCCCCTTGACGTTGTCCAGCAACTGACCACTCCTCTACTTCTATTCTTTCCGTGCATTTCCAATGTCCTTGCTTAGCTTCACATCAAGAAAGCAAGACAAACAAATTGAAATGGAGGGAGTATTTTTCTATCCTTTAATATATGTTATGCAGATGATATTGCAAGGATTTCCTTGAATTTGTAGTTTGGTAAAAAAAACAACTCTAATCATGTTTTTCATTTGTTTATGGAAATCACCTTCTTTTAGTAATCATTTGTACAAATGCAGGTTGCGACGAAGAAGAAAAGTATTGCTGATGAAACTGGTGTTATCTTGCAAGCTAAATTGAGACAACTGGCTCCAGCACAATAGATCATATTTGTTTTTTTTTCGTGTTTTTGGGTGCCTACTTGTAACATTTTTAAAAGTTAACGTTTGTGGAGGTTCCTTCGTTGATAACTCAACGAGTTCATGTGCGTCAAAGAACTTTACGAGTACCAAATTCTGTCTAAATTAGTATTGCTGGAGCTGTGGAGTAGAAGTTCAACGAGTGTTCAACGTACCTCCTTCCATTTCACCCCCACTTTTTCCCTGTGTTATTTTACCATTCGCGAGAAACAGATGAGTGATAAACATCTGTTCCATTGTAGCAAACATTGGTTGATGACAAGAAGTTTATGATTTACCTTTATATGCCCTTTAGTTGGTGCAACAATAGTACAGTTCTACTTCTGCTGCTCAAGTTTCTATTTCAACTATATGTGCGAGTGTCTGTGGGAAGACAAAAAGGTGTTGTTACAGTAAAATTACAACACATGCTCAGTGTGATCGCACAAGTGAGTGGGGAACGGGGAGGGTGGTGTGTATGCAGATTTTACATTTTTTCTCCACAATTGAGTGGAATGGGGAGGGTGGTATGTGTGTAGACTTTACGCCCCTAACTTTTTCCATAAGTGAGTGGGGAGGGTGGTGGGTGGGTGGTGTGTATGCAGACCTTACGTCCTGACCTTTTTGGTGGTAGTGATTGTTTCGAAAGACCCTTGGCTCAAGAATAACATAACAAGTTTGGAATTGTCATACTACAATTTACTTTTTAAGTTGTGAAATAATAATAATAATAATAAATTCTTTCTATATAATTTTACCAAATGAACAAATCATAATTCATAAGTAAGATATCGAAATATTCTAATTAGGAGTTGCATTGATAAATTTCTAGTTTCATGATTCATGTATAAGTGTTTGTGATTACAAATTTTTAAATACACATAAATTTGTAAAGATTTATTAGTCAACAATAATAACTACTAGTTATTCTTTAATATAATTCTTTCATATGGTATGAACAATCTTTTCACGGGCTTCTTTTTATATATAAAATATAAAATTATTACATTTTAAAATAAAATTAAAGTTATGAGTTGGAATCCCCAAATCATTTTTTATTTTTATTTTTGGAGATTTGAAATTATGATTCAAATCACATGTTCAAATATTGAGTTCATATCTCATGTCCAAACACAAGCTATATGTTACAATTAAAAATTTGAGATTTAAGTTTTAAAATTTTTAATCGTGAATTTGATTGGATCTGGATCAAGATATCCATTACGTCATACGATATATCGATCCAGAGAACTTACTTTCCGTTTAAGTCATCTATTTTGCTCCTATCTAAAGTGATAATAGGTTGTTTCATAGAGGTGCGCGAATTCGACCACGTGATGAAAACATGTTTTAAGCTAACTGCGTATAAGCGAAGCTGGTGGTCACTGTCCTCATTAGCTCTTTACTTGCTTGTACAAAGAGCATGTCTGAGGGGCTACTACGATCACTGCACTCTTGCATTTACCACCTTTTTTAAAAAAAAATTATAAGTTATAATAATTAATAGTTTAAAATATTAAAAGATATTCCAATAAAAATAATTATATTTCTTTTTCTTAGAAAATAAAAAAGAACATGAAATATTCCCCTTACCTTTACCTTTCTCTTCATTCTTCCTTTCTCTGCATAATTTAAAATTCATTCTTTTCCAGTGTTACAGAAATGGAACCCCATCACAACCCACCACCGTCCATCGCCTTCCACCACCACCACGACGGCGGCGCCGGCGGAGCCTGCGTCAACTGCGGTGGACCTACCGCGTTCCCATCACCGCCTCCTGATCCTAACCCCAACTACATCCCCATCCGTGCTCCAGCCGTCAACCTTCCACCAGCCAATAACAGAGAAATCATCATGCGAACACCAGTTCCTCAATCACAGAGAGTCGTTCCGTTAACTCCTCCTTACCATTTCCAAACTCCGGTGAAGAAAATCCACAACCAAAACGACATCGTTCAGTTTCAATCATCTCCCACTTGCCAGAACTTTCTCGGGTTCGTGGTTTTACTATCGGAGTCTATTCGTTCACATAAACTCTCAGATCCTTGCCATGAGTCGCCTGTAGTGTTAGCCATTGTTTCTGTGCTTGAAACCCTAAGTGTCTACGTGGATGAGATCCCTTTAGCACCACAATCGTCTCGATATGGGAACTTGGCGTACCGGACATGGCATGAACGTATGAGTTGTGATGCTGAGTCATTCTTGCTTCAGTTTCTGCCTCCGGATCTTCACTCGGCTACTGTTGAGCTTGTTCCTTACTTTACTGATAGCTTTGGCAACTCCAGCAGAATTGATTATGGTATGCTTTTTGGTTTTAGTTTCGTTTATTGTGCTGTTACCAATCAATTAGCCTCATTCGCGAATTAGTTGAGCTCAGCTATGAAAATCCTCTGCAGAAGGTCACATAGGCAGTGTTAACTATGTGCGATTAACTGACGTTAAGTTGTTGGAGTTTTGTTGTTTTTCTTAGAGTAATTAGAGTTGCGGAAACTTTTCTTGTAAAACGATTGGAGAATGAGTACTTGATTATGGTTGAGTACTACTATTACTGCTCCAGAGTTGAGAAATGAGTTCAGTTGTGTACTAGTTGGAGGAAATGTAATTAATGCTAAGATGTGGTTCTAACATAAAATGTTAATGTTAGTATAAGTTGCACCTACTCTTCACTTTTGATGCCGCACCCGTGTCGGATTCTCCAAAAATACACTACTTTTGGCGAATCCGACACGCACCGGTTGACATTTTGAAGAGTCCGAGCAACATAGATGTTAGAAATATATGATACATTCATCTCAGACTGATGCTCTGCCGTAGCTTTTTTCTTGTGGGATTGTTTAATGGTGTGTAATATAACAATCCTGTATACGGGAGTTCAACCAGTTTAATATAATTTACTTCATAAGAAACAAAACATGTGTTATATATTTATCATAATACATAATATAGTTATTAAAAGAATCATAATACATGAAGTGTTGAATATTATGTTGCTATAAGTATCTCAGTTGAATTGTTGATATGTCTGCCCTTAGCAATCATTTCACAGTGTTCACCTCATCTTCCTATGAGATAGTGTTGGTGGATGTAAAGATGCATCAACAAATATGTAACAAGTTTTAATAATGCTAAGAGGGTAAAAAATAAATCATTTCTAAAGCTTTTTCACCGTCTGGAAAAAATTGGTGTGTCTGCCCCTGTTCATAGGCACATTTGCATTTTGTGCTTATGTTTAGTGATTGAGCATGACAACATTTGTTTTCTTCTTGTGCTGATTTAAATTCAGTTTTGATGGAGAACAACATAGTAGCCTATCTTCAGCATCTGATTCCTTTTCTTGATACACCAATGATAAAAAAAGTTACATGAAAATGACTGTACTTTTCAATCTACTTTAAGGAATTTTCTGCTCCTTTGATTTGAGCTCTTACTTTGCTGGATTATGCTATAGAACTATTTTATACGTTTTAACTATCCCTTTAGAACTTTTAAGTGCACATGACTGTTGGCGTTCTATAACTGGCCTTCCTAGAACAAATTAATATTAATTCCTAGAACTAATCACGTCTGTTATATAGGTACCGGACATGAGACAAATTTTGCAGCATGGTTGTATTGTTTAGCAAGATTAGGAGTTGTGAAAGAAGAGGACTATCAAGCTCTGGTGTCAAGGGTTTTTGTCAACTACTTGGATTTGATGAGGAAGTTGCAAGTAACCTATTGCCTAGAGCCTGCTGGGTCCCATGGGGTTTGGGGACTAGATGACTACCACTTCTTACCTTTTATATTTGGGTCATCTCAGTTGATTGATCACAAGTACATGAAACCAAAATCTATTCACAACAAAGATATCTTGGAGAACTTTGCAAATGAATATCTTTATCTCTCATGTATTGTGTTCATAATGAAGGTGAAGAAGGGAGTGTTTGCAGAGCACTCGCCCATGTTAGATGACATTAGTGGTGTACCCAATTGGAACAAGGTAAACAGTGGCTTACTTAAGATGTACAAGATTGAAGTTCTGCAGAAGGTTCCTATCATGCAGCATTTCCTTTTTGGCTCCATTATCCAATGGTATGCATCTTATTTTCACCTTTTTCTCTAAGCTTTATAAATATATTGGTTATAGAAGTATTTCAGTTCCTTATGGCTTTGCTAGTCTTTAAACTCATCCCTTTTCTGGGGATTAGTTAGAATTTTAGTTTTGCATCATGAAACCTTAACCAACTAGAGGTAAGTTTTACCCTTTACCATCTTGTCCCGATTTACTGATACTTGTTAGTATTTGGCGTATGTAATTTTAAACCATAGTCAAAAGTTGAAGCGTGAATTTGTGCCTGTTTCCTCGAAATTTTTTTGATACGTGGAGTCAACCCGCTCCACGCTGGAACTTTGTTGATGGCATGGACAACAATGAGACAATGATAAGGTTATGAATGGGCCAAGAGTATGGCGGAGTGCAAAATCGAGTAATTTCAGGTAGTATAGGGTTCAAATTTAAACCTTTTTGCTACTTCAAAATAAATTTCCAAAGAGGTATGAATGGCTTAATTTTTTTGGGCATTTTGTTAAATTATACAAGCTGTAAGAATTTTAGTCTCAAGTGTTTGAAAGTTTAGAAGCCCATCATAACTAGTATAAGATACTATGAAGATAATTGTTACAACACATCATGGTTCTACTTCCTGTGTATCCCCGATTGGGTGTACTTCACAAATCTCAGGTTATTAGCTTGTTGCAATTCACCACCAAATCCCAAAACATGGCTCGTCTCCTGCAGGGTCTCTCCATTTTGACTTGTTTTACCAATATCAGAAAGTGCAGATCTAGCATCCCCTTGATACAAGTTCTTCCAACATCTGAGTACAGTTTGCGTGGGACACATTTAAATCTAGATGTCTGTGATTCTCCCTTTTTAGTATCTTCTTTAATTCTTGATCCATTATTTTTTACGTTCTCAATCATGCACCAGGTTTCCCCAGAGTCCTCTTACCACTCTATCTTGGATGTCGTTAACATGGTAGTTTATCTTGGTACATTGTGGGAGCATCACTCTAAAGATAACGACTAGATCGATGAGATGCATTGGTATCTTTTAATTTATCATACTAACAATAAATGAACCTTTTACTTTCTCACCTGTATATCTTGCAATTTCACAAGTTATTATATGATTTCGGGCTTATTATATGATTCTTTGGCATCTCTGCAAATCTGAAGCTTAATTTTCTTTGCTCTTTCATCCAGGCAATGATGTGATTGTCGGTCTTTTTTCCGAGTCAGGGGTCATTCATATATAAGCTTCCTATTTATCAGCAGCTATATAGTGATGGAGGAAACATTACATTCTAATATTTTGGCAGCGAACATCTACACAATTTGATGCTTCAAATGTATCAGCCTTTTATTCAACGGCAGTTTTCGTTTTGATAACAGTGATGTCTGGGTCAGCTTGCCCGTACCTCGACTATTCTACCGGATACCTATACTACCTTCCACCAGCTTATTGTCTAGATTTTGAATATTGTTGTTATAAAAGTGATCTTGAAGATACTTTCATGGCAATATGTATAATTACTCCAGTTGCAGAGTGGTAGTCTAAACTTTTGACAAATATGTCTCTGCAATCCTTGTGAGTTGTGACAAATACCATGAAATTCCTTTTCCTGGGGAAGTATTATGGTCTCCGTTTTTGTTTTACTCTTCTTTTTAGTCTATTTAAAAAAATATCGTTTTTTCCTTTTTTGGTCTCTTTAAGTGACATTTAAAACCACAAGATTAAAAAACATTTCGATATATTTTATATATGTCTTCAATTTAAGAACATGGGATCTAAAAGTCTTTTATGCTTTTTTAAATTATTAAAGTCAAAATTAGATAAATAAATTGAAACAAATGGAGTTGTTATTGTCCTTGTGTTCTTATTTATTGGCATCTCTAAAATATTTTTGAAGCCATCTTGTGGTATAGAAAAAAGTTCATATCATATTTTTTTTTCGAGTAAAACATTTCATTGCATTACTTTAAAATATAATATTATATCAACTTCATAATTTGTTTTGATTGCTAGGGAAAAATAATAATTACGATTCTCATCTTATTTATTGGACACTTTAAAAACAACACAAGCTTGTAGGACAAGAAGATATCTCATTTTTGTTTCTCCAGGAAAAACCATACTTTATGTGTTACAGTAATTAATTAATCTTAAAGGAGAAAACTCACGTATGAAATTGTATTTTCTTTGTTTGAATTCGTAAGTTACCGAAGGTAGGGATAATCGTTCAGGTCTTATTGTGAAAGAAAAAAGTCGTCCAGCCATAGCAGACGGGCTGCTTCCTTTGTCGTCGGCCGGAAGCTTTTAGTGAGGAGACTTTAGGATAAGTTGCTAAAACAAACGAGATGGGAGGATTGACCTGTTTAGATAATTTCGAAGAAAGACCTTTGACAGCAGGTAGATAGTCTTATGTTCAAAGAAGATGTTTCACAAGCTATCTTTGTAAAATAAAGAGATTAGTAAATCAAACAAATGAAAATGAAAGAAAAATATCAGGTGATTTATCTTCATTTTGTGTTTAAGCTATAATGGATAGAGTTAACTAATACTTAACGCTGACGGAATGTGACATATCGTAAAATTAATTGAAGTGCGCGCAAACGAACTTGAACACCACAATTATCCAAAAAACAAGAGACTATTTACAAACATAAAAAATCTTTATTTTTGGCCTTCAATTTGCGACAAAATTGAGAATATGACTCCATTTATTATGAAAATAAAAGAGTGAATAAGTTCTATAACAATAAGCAACTTGAATTTGATATTTTGAAATTCTGCAAATAGTTTATTTGATAATCATATAATTCGTTCGGTTTAATAGCAATTTTTTCTTATTGTCGGATAAATATTGTATAGAGAAACAATATGACAATTGATCCAAATAATTATAATTTGATATAACTAATTCATCCAAATATTATTTGTGCATCACACAAATTCTAAAAAAAGAACAATCTAACAAAGTATCCTGCATTTATACAAGATTCAAGAAAAGACCACACTTCAAGAAATATGACATAAACAATCTACCTTAATACAAACATTAATATATGTGAATCGAATCTTAACCTATATTAGGTCACACAAAATTCTAATACCCTCAAAAGTACCTATCACATTTAAAACTTCTAATTCAAGAAGTCAATTACAACAATTATTTTTTTATTTTTTAAAAAAAAGGAAGTGTAAAAGAAATTAAAGCATAATTTTTTTGATAACTTTTCCAAAAAGGCATATATACCAAAGCCTAATAAAATCAAGAAAAGGGTTTTTCTCTTCCCCCTTTCATCTGTGCTAAAACCTCTCATCTTCCTTTTCAAGAACAAACCTTTACCCCCACCCCCAACCCCCATCCCAACCCCACTACACCCATTTTCACTCATACTCTGCTACCCCAGATACCCTTTTCAGTCATTTGAATTATATTGTCATCAGTTGGCTGTATCTCTACAAATCTTCTTGAATTTTTTTGAGCATTTGGGGTTGTAAAGTTTGAAGTGTTTGGTTATTAAAGATTTGGTTTTTTCAATTTGTTAAAGAAAATGAAACAAAGGGTTGGATTTGCATTTATTAGAGAAAGCTTGTATCGCAAGCTAATAAAACCAAGCTCTGCTCCTCCTAGACATTATTGCGCGTCTTCAGCTAATGTTCCTCCAACTCCTCCACTACCTAAGGTTCCTCATTCTTCAAAAAAGGTACTTTCTTTCTTATGTTTTTTTCTATTTGGTTTTATATTTTTGTATCTTTAGTTTTGTTAACTTAAGAGTACTAGTTTAATAATAGAGGTTTTTTCTTGGTGAGAAGTATATGATAGAGTTACTTGGTACCTGTATTTGTATGCGGTAGGAATTAGTCGAGGTGGGTGCAAGCTATCCTGTATAAAATAAGTTCTATAGGAACCTTTATTTTCTTAGAGTAGTAATTTAATAATACTGGAGTTTTCTTGCTGAGAAGTATAAGATAGAGTTACTGGGTACTTGTATTGGTACGAGGTAGGAGTTGGTCGAGGTACGTGCGAGCTATCCTGGATATCATAGTTACAAAAAGAAGTTCTATAGAGAATTTTTATTTTTGTAGAGTACTAGTTTAATAATAGAGGAATTTTCTTGCTGAGAAGTATAGGATAGAGTTACCAGGTATTTTATTTGTACGAGGTAGTTGGTACCCCGTGGAATTAGTGAAGGTGTGTGCAAGTTGTCTTGGACAACATAGTTATTAAACAAAGTTCTATAGAGAATCTTTATGGTTGAAATAGAGATACAAATTGCCAAAGTTTGTATTTGATTGGGATATGGTTGGATTTCAAGTGACTTATCATAAAAAAAGGTTGGATGTTGGCACAAGATTTTGGACTCACTAGGATAAATCATGCAGTTAAGAAAAAGAAGTAACTTCCAATGGCATAAAAATGGGACATGAAGAAGTATTTAATTTCTCTTTTTATCAATCTAAGTTGGGGATATTGAATCATTTTGAGTGTATCTTATTTCCTTTTCCTTTTTTCATTCCTGAAACATTCACATGAATTTATCAATGGATTTGATTAGCGTAACCATGTCAAGTAAATGAAGTAAATCATTTATAAAAAAAACTTTTACCCTTTTTCTCGAGGATATTGGAAGTTCCATCTGGGATTTCCCCATTTTTAATACTGATGGCCTGAGTTTTAGAACGTGGTATATGCTAATCGCCTATGAGTTCAGGAGCTGTATTCTAATTTACTTACGATTTTACAAGGGTTATTAATTTCTTCTGCATGCTTCTTGTATTTCACTTCAGTATCTTGGTTAACACTGTAGGGAAGGTTGCTTACAGGAGCCACAATTGGTCTACTAATAGCTGGGGGAGCTTATGCAAGTACAGTTGATGAAGCCACCTTCTGGTACTGAATTTAAATCTTTGAGATATGTACTTTTACAGCATTGGTTTTAGAATAGTTGAGAGACAAATAAATGCACATGTTCTGTATAGATTTCTTTTCATGAATTCTGTAGTGAACCAAACAAAGGAAATTAAATGGTAATGCAGTGTAATTTGTTTTTGGGCACATTGGTCGGATGAACACAGAAGCACACACAAGAAGAGAAAAAGAATACGGTACATTTACATCTTAGTGTACCTGCAACTTTTCATTCTAAGACATTCTTCCGATATGGATTATGATATTTGGAGGGATGCATGAAACTTACTGTTCTTCTTTGGAGTTTGGACTTTAGCATATTTGGATATGAGACTCAACCAAGGCCAAGAGTAGTAGGATTCCTGTTCAGAGATAATTTTTGGCTTATCAACTCAATAATGTGTTCTCAGGAAAGGAGGAGGGAGATAGTAAAGCTGTCAGCATCTTCTTCTTTTTTTCGGGTTAAGACTTCTTAACTCTTTGCTTTTCTAGAGGGGTGTGGTTGGGGTTGGGGATGAGTTTACATTGTTTCACGGGAAGAAACACCCTTACACTTTGTTTGGATGGTTGTTAGGTATTGTTTCATAATGTATTGTATCGTATTGTATTGTTTTAATGAATGCAATGTTTGCATAGATTGTATTGTTCTCTGTCGATACATAATGTCACACATCAACAATTTGAATGATAAACCTACAAGAAAAGTAGGGTATGGGGTAGAGCTACTATGAAAAGACAGGGTAAAAGATAAAATAAGATTATTAATGAAGTCAAAATAAGAAGAGAATATTAAGGTAACGATGTGATCACACCAAATCGGTCGTTACACAAAATGAGACTTTACGTCGTTACCTAACGATGGATTAAACAATATGATACAATGAGATTTAAGTAACAATCAAAACAAACATTGTATCTAAACTAACATTACAATACAACGGGTAACAACCATCCAAACAAGGTGTTAGTAGATATTAGATGGGGATGATTCAGAAAATGTTGAGGGATCTAGTCTATATCTTGTTCTCCGATCCCCACACAGAAAAGCCATCCCCCAGTCTGTTTCATTATAAGAGTTGGAGCAACCTATAAACAAAATAGACTACCCTTTTGTATATTTGCATCTACTGGATGCCTTAATGAAATCTCACTTCATAAAAAAAAAACATAAACAAAATAGACAACTGCACCTCAGTCCCAACTCCCAAACAAGTTGGCACAATCTATAAAATTCATAAAAAAATGCTTCCCTAGTTGCTCGTGAGATGAAAAGAGAAAATGATGCTAGTTGGTGCTTCATACATGTGTTGGCTTAAAAGTGAATTTATCAGAATATGAGTGGTTGTTTTGTGGGGGTGCTACCTTAAGTGGTTCATCTGTGATAAAATTGCTCAGTTGTGAGTATTTATTTGTTTACTAGATATGTAATGAATTTATTGATGTGGGTGAATACCTTGTATAAAAGTGGTACACAAAAGACAGAACCTGCATTATATGATTCTCTACTATGGTTACACGTCACCCTTGAAATTGTCCTAAAATGAAAAGACTGGCATCAACTGTATAAATTTACTTTCTGCTCCTTCAAAAGCTCTTTTGTTGTTCTTTCTTTGAAGCACCCACATAAGTACCAAAGTAGCTGTGTTCTGCTCTTCGTCTTCTTTTGAAGGCCCAGCAATGCGTTACATTTCCAAATAATCAACAGTGAAATTTGGGGTTTGAGAATGCTGTTTCCTTAAATTAGAGGTAATTGGTTGCCTATGCTTTCTTGATGGCTTCTTCAAATAGATTGATAGTCTTGCCAACGGTAGAATTGTTCAAGGATATTGGTCTGCTTCAATGAGCTTGTTGGTTTGAGTTGGATGTTATAGGTACACAAGATTTTTGATCATCATACACATATAAGGCATATTTGTATTTGCAGTTTGATTTGTGAGATTCTGTTGACAATCTTCTTCATCTTCTTGGCTAATTAAGTAGATCAAACTAATTCGTGTTCTCCCTTTTTCCCTTTGGCTGAACTATATCTACTGTTGTTTATACAAAGTTTGGGTGAAAATAACATTAATGTTCCAAAAAACGTGCAGTGGCTGGCTATTCTCAGCAACAAAGCTTGTAAATCCATTCTTTGCATTTCTAGATCCAGAGGTTGCTCACAGACTGGCAGTCTCTGCTGCTGCCCGAGGATGGGTCCCAAGGGAGAAGAGGACTGATCTTCCTATATTGGGCCTTGATGTATGGGGAAGAAGGTTCTCAAATCCTGTTGGTCTTGCTGCTGGTTTTGACAAGAATGCTGAGGCCGTTGAAGGCTTGCTTGGATTAGGTTTTGGTTTTGTTGAGGTTGGCTCAGTAACTCCCATTCCACAGGAAGGCAACCCAAAACCACGTATATTTAGGTTGCCAAATGAAGGGTAAGAATGTATGTCTAATCAGATTGTCACCAACTCACCATCAACATCTATTATGTTTTCTGATCTTGAACTGTTTTTCTTTTCTTGTGGTTTTCCCAGTGAAGTTCATTTCTATATCTTTAATAATTAAAAAGCTTGATGCTTATCAAAAATAAAAAGAAGATCGCCTGATTGTGGTAGTTGTAAAAGTAAGAATCTTTTTATTGCTTGCAGTGCTTTAATCAATAGGTGTGGCTTCAATAGTGAAGGAATTGTTGCTGTTGCCAAGCGGTTGGGTGCTCAGCATGGTAAGAGAAAGTTGGAAACATCTAGTACTTCATCTCCAGCAGGAGATGAAGTCAAGCATGGAGGGAAAGCTGGTCCTGGTATTCTTGGTGTTAACCTTGGAAAGAACAAGACAAGTGAAGATGCTGCAGCAGATTATGTACAAGGAGTTCATACATTATCTCAGTATGCTGACTACTTGGTAGATGTCTGAAATTAAATGTTTCTTTTGCTTGGATATTTGCATGATCTTGGGTTACACCTGTTTGGTATTTCTTTTTGTTTTATGTGTGTGTGTAGACTTGTTTGCTTTTGTGATCTAGTTTCTACAAATGTGTATAAATTTGTTTTTATTTAATTATCTTCTAGAATGAAAAAAAATATGTATTAGACTCCCAGTTTGCAGCCTGAAGGACCAGGACACTTGTTCTTTTGCTAAACACCCTTTAGACTAATTCATCAAATATAGGAAGGTGTAAAAAGAACCCCCACCCTCCCACACACTCCAAAGAAAGAATTACAGACTAAAAATTTCATAAGCTCTTCTGTGTTTGTTTTATTTTCTGATACTTTACGTCTGGTGTTTCTGGCAATGTCACATTCCATTTCGTCTTTTGATAGAAGCGGAAACAAAATATAGTAATTGTTTTTTAATGTCTGAGAACAATTGGGTAACTTTTCTCTAAGTTAATTCTCTTGATGAAATGAGACATCCTCTACCAACTTATGGAGGATCCTCCCTAATATTGCTTATAAGACTGATTCATCGTCTCCTTTACTGCTTTAGGTAATTAATATCTCATCACCAAATACTCCTGGACTACGCCAACTTCAGGGAAGAAAGCAACTGAAGGATCTTGTGAAGAAGGTTTTTGCCTGATGCCTTTCTGTTTCATCGTTGTAGTTCACCTCTGGTTATATTTAAGACCATATCACCAAGTCTTAGATTAAGTTCTTTATGTACCTTTATTTAGGTTCAGGCAGCACGTGATGAAATGCAGTGGGGTGAGGAAGGACCTCCGCCTTTACTTGTGAAAATTGCTCCAGATTTGTCCAAACAAGATCTCGAAGATATTGCAGCGGTATGGAAGCATTTCTACTCATATGTAAACTAGCTTGGGATTGAGGTGTAGTAGTTGTTGATTGACTTATAGCTTGTTTTCTTTGTACTATTGTAGGTGGCTCTTGCACTTCGTGTGGATGGACTGGTACAGTTTGAAGAACACTTTTAGTATTCTTTTTTGCGTTTTTTAATAAGTTAAAGTAAGTCCCTTTAGTGTTGGATTTCGAGCAGCACTTTGGTGTTGGGAGATTCATGGTGACAATATCTAATTGGTTTCTGATTATACCTATCCAGAAAGAGAAAGCTATTTGGTTTGTGACGTTGAGCTTATAGTGACCAACAGTTTATTCCATGTTGGGGCTTGGGGTTCTGTGGTTCACTGTTCAATTTATCCTCAAATAATTATTAAGAGCTGAGCAACTGGTCACTTGTACTATTATAATCAGATTTAAAACTTTTATAATCTTGGCTTTTCTATAGATAATGGATCAGGATTTTCATGAAATTGACACCAAGGTGTTGCCAATCCCCAGCTATAAGAAATAATGATGTATTAGCCTCAAAAAAGGAAAGAAACAAAGCTTTGTTATCTAGATATTGTAACTTCCTCCAACAAGTTACATTTGCCATCATGATTGCTTCAGCTGTCAAGCGAAACATTAAGCTAGTAGGAATTAATGTTTTTGTGTGAATCATTTCTTATTAATTTTCTTGTGCTATTCTCATTGTTTCAAATGCGAAGTGTCTATTCATGAAGAAATAATTTTGGGTAGGAGCATTCCCTCCCCTCTCCCAACCCTTACTCCTCAAAAGAAAAGATAGCAGAAATAAAACGCAGAGAGCACAAATACGGTTGGCATGCTTTATGCTTTACTTATTTTCATGTTTGACCTCTACATTCCACGAAACATTTCATTTTTTAACATAAAATATCAACATTATATTCTATGCTTTGCTTGTAGATTATATCAAATACTACAATCCAAAGACCAGATTCAGTAAGTCAAAACCCTGTGGCTCAAGAGACTGGTGGCTTGAGTGGGAAGCCACTCTTTAATATGTCAACAAATATACTGAAAGAGATGTACATTCTGACTAAGGTATGTGTACTGTCCCATTGTATCAGGAATATGTGCACAGTGCTAGTTATCAAATTGGAGTGGAACAGGTGGATTGGTTCCTTTTGGTCCTCCCTGTGTCTTGTTGCTGTATTTAAATTTATCCATGTCAAAGTTCTCCTTAAAAAAAAAGCTTTTCTTCAATCTTCTTTTGTAATTTTCCCTGTTATAGAAATAACACAGATTCCTTTAACTTTGACTACATAAAATTGTTATCTATGGAGTACAACTTCAAGTATTTGTTGTTCTATTGAATATGATATATTGTATTCTTATATTTTTTGTTAACTTTTCCGCTGCTCAAACTTTAACCTCGAATAATGCTTTTACTGATTATTTGAGGTGAAACTATCTGCATATTGCTCTGTCCACTTCTGTCTCTCGCTATATTCATATCCTCAGCATATGATTGTAACTCACTGTTGCCAAACATTTTCATTTTGTAAGGACAAAAAGAATATCTTCCGTTGTTCTTTATTTGATGCAACAGATAACCCAATATGTTTGTTCTAACAGGGAAGGATTCCTTTGATTGGTTGTGGAGGTATTAGCAGGTACTCCACTCCCTCATCCATGATTGTAACAAGTATTAATATCTTTCATTAGATATTCTGGTAAATATTTGAATACTTGAAATCTGCATTTCTTGCAGTGGCGAGGATGCTTACAAAAAAATTCGAGCTGGTGCGACTCTTGTTCAGCTTTATACAGCATTTGGATATGGAGGACCCGCACTTATCCCCAATATAAAGGTATTGGTTTGTCATGCTCAATAATTTCTGAATATCTATCATATATTCTTTCGTTAGAGTTTCTATAAATAATACGAAGTATAGAAGAAATATGGTACAAGATGACACCCTGATTCCAACAGATATCCCCAACATGCATTTCAAAAGTTCTCTTGCCTCTCATTCATGGGATTGAGGCAGATTTTCAAGTTGGGACATTTTAGTTTTTCTTTTAGCTAGTATAGACATAAAAGTTTATTCATAGAATCATGATTAGCTACAGGGTTTAAAGAAGGAGAGATCCTTTCTATACTCTTTTGGTTGGGTCAAAGCTGTGAGGGCCGATGGTGCCAGCAGTAGAAGAGGGATAAGGGAATAGGTATATACCTTGTTGATATCATGCACGAGGTAATAAGTATATACCATGTGTGTGCTACTCCATGGAGAACTGAAATATAACCACACAGCTGACTGATAATCCATCCCCTATTTCATAAGACTAGAATGGCATCAAGCATTAGGTAAATCAATCTAAAGTCTGAATTTCCGTTTTGAGGTCCCATTAGCTCAAGAAACTCGAGTTTAAAGTGGTTCCTACCCCCTTCTTTTCAGGCGCTTTTGTGCGTGTGCTGTAGTATCTTTTGCAGACACTTCACCCAGTTACATTGCGTAGTGTTGTGTCTTTAACCTGGAAATTGCCATAGCACAATCTCTTTAATCCCTACTAAACTTAATACTTGATGGATTCACCGAATATGGCTGTAAATTTTGCACAGGATTGTGTTTGATTTTACTTTGTGAAGTTCAGGATTGTTGAGGGAAGTGCACATTCAACTCCAATTTTAATCCTTTTTGAGATAAACTGCTGCTATAAATACGAGCCGCTTAATCTTCCACTACCGTAGTTACATTTTTTCCTGCTCTCATCTGCAAACGAAAACATATTCTGCTCTCTTCTTGCAATGATATCACTTTCTTTATTTCTACTCTCACTTGTAGATTAACGAACATTCTGCTCACGTATTGCAACACTGTCTCTTTCTATAGGCTGAACTCGCGCATTGCTTAGAAAAGGATGGTTACAAGTCAGTCCATGAAGCTGTTGGAGCAGACTGCAGATAGTTTTCGCTGTAGTCAACCAGTCATTTGAGCTCGAGGGGCTGACAACATTTTTGCCGCAGTATTAATAAAATGAAAATTCTGGTCCCTTCCCATTTTGCCTCATATAATTTGCTACATAATTTGTGATGCCTTCCAAAAATTTAGATGTTTTACTTGTGGCAAGTGACTCATTTTTTTTAATGTAACATAGTAACAAAATTTTGGATCTTTGGTTGATATTTATCTTTGATATGGAGTTGAATCCACAAAATACAAAGTGAAAGGTAATGGTGAATTCTTGCTCATAGTTTCTCTTTAAGCTTTCTTTCCTTGAGCCGATGGTCTATTAGAAACAACTTTCCTACTTTGTGAAGGTCGAACTATAGATTCTATTACTTTAAGGATTTAACTTACGTACACTGATAGTGAAAAATTTATTTTCAAACGCAAACACAGGATTTTGCTACAATATAAAAGGAAATTAGCTTGATCTTTGATTCACATATATCACCTATGGCTAAAGTACAAGTACTGAGACAGAACAAGAGCGTGAAAAATAGGAATAACGATGTGATTTGTATTGTATTGATTTGATAAATACAACGTTTGAATGAATTATATCATTTACAGTTGTTACTTTATATCACACGTCAGCAATTTGATGGATAAAAGATGGGGTAGTGCTATTATAACAAGGTAAAAGACAATAAGATTATTGAATAATGAGTAAAGATACAATTACGCGATCTCATCAAATCGATCCTTACATAAAATAGATTTTTCATCTCTACATGTCGATCGATTTAACAATAAGTAACAATAAAAAAACATTGTATTTAAACTAACAACATAATACAATACAAAATTCTCCAAACAAGTTGTTTTAACTATCTGATATCCAAAACTCTTTGCCCTGGTAAGCCAAATTCGCACCACGTACTGCTGGAAAGGGGACACGAAGATCAATAAAACCTGGTTGAATCCGAACAGGGATAGTAGCGCTTATTCTTAACCAGTTCCAAAAGAGTTCGCCATAAAAGGAGAAGCACTCTCTACCAACACATAATTGATTATTTAATGGTGGCAAAAGCTAGTAAATCTTGATTTTGTTCAAATTCTAACATATGTTTTGCCTCCAAACAAATCCAAGCTTCTATCCCACCACCAATAGAATCCATGAGCAAAATCATATTCTTTGAGTAAAGTTCCATAATACTCATCCATTTTGGCTTCCCCCATCCAAAATTTGCTTCATAAAATGGCACACCACACCAACTAGTAAAATGATACAACTCAATATCACTACTTCTTGATAAAATATCTCCAATCATTTTCCAATTTTCAATTATGGGATCTAAAGCCACATCCCAATTTAAACTCTTTGTGCCATTTTTACTATAAGGAAACTCTAATAAACTTTTTCTAACTATAGTCACTAGATTTGGTAACTCATTAATGTCTCTCTCACTTTTAGTACACAATGAAAAGCCAAGAAAATTTCCAATAGTCCCACTAGGCAATGAAGGTACAAGTCTTTTCCTAACATTCACTACATGTGATAAGTAAGATGTACCAGAACTACTTTTAGATGAGACAGTCACACATTTCCATATCAGAGCTGACACAGCTTCAACACGCGTAGGGCTAGGTACATCCTTAGATAAAGCTTTAGTCTTGAGATTCGCGATGCTAGGTCCATCAAACAAGAAGATCTTCGAAACGAGTTGTTGTTCATTAACAACAAGATTAGTAAATGGTGATGGAGGGGGTTTTTGGGTTGGTGGGAAGACTTTGACCCCTGTTTTAAAATCAGGGGTCTGTAATAACTGGGCATCCACTGCTCCTCGAGCAGTAGATGCCCAGTTATTGATGAAAGTGGAAATAGACGTAGCATCGGATAACTTATGAGAAACCCAACAACCTAGAACCATGCCACCACATTCAAAGAATGTGACTTGAACAATCAACAAATGAGTTTGCAACAGTGAATCAAGTGTTGGGACAAAGTGACCACAAGTGTTTGTTTTAATGCCTGAGAGAAGAATGTCTTCTTGAAGGTTGTAGTTATGTGCAAAAGCTTCAATAAATAATACACCAAAATCATCATTATTATGATTATTGCAACTTATTGAAGTGTTGTCATTGATTAATCTACCAGCAAAGGGATAAAAATCAGATAGAATTTTGGATAATTAATTTTTTAGTTGTTGGGATTTTGTTGATATGTTGGTTGATTCTTGATTATCATGTGGATAGTATAGAAAAATTGGGTAGTGAGGAAGGGGGGCAAGTTGATCTAGAGCTGAAAAATTGAAGGATTCAATATCACAAACTTTAGGTTTAATCAAATTTTGTGATATTATCTCTACTTTTTTCTCCATGGCTAGAAATATCTTTGTCTAAAAGTTGGCATTGGCTTTATATATAACAACAAGAAGAAGCTCCGTGTAATAGTGAAGTTTGTGAAGGATAGGATGTACACAGACCTTATTGGTATATTTTGGATGTTAGCTCAAAGGAAGTAATCAAAGTAGGCAAAGGCTGATCTAGGAGTGGGAGAGGGTGTTCACCAGAACTCCCTCACCAAAAGATTACACGGTATATTTAAGATATTTTTTTGTTTTTAGTGTATATATAGATTTTGTATTTCCTAAATACAAGAGTAGAGATTGATTCAATGATTTAAGAGTTCAAGAAATTACGTTTTTATCTTTCGAACCCCCTTAATGAATATCTTGATTTCGCTACTGAAAGCAGGATTAAAAGGAGATAACGATAGAATAAAAAAACATGTATGTATAGTTGAGTTTGAGTGTTTGACTTAGATACACCAATAGTGTGAAAAACGATTATACATTATCAAATCACTCAAAAGATATATGTACTACATAGCTAGGTAGTTCTGTGTATGAAATGAGACTTGTAATTTTGAAAATGAAGACAAATTTAAGTTACCTGCTACCACATGAAAAATGACATAATATTTAAAAGATGTTTAAACCCTAAGTTCATTGTTACTTCTCGATAAAATGTCATTGTGAGTAATTCTTTTTTTAATAGCATCGATAATTGGTAACCTAAAGTAAAATAATGTAACTTGTTATAATAGGTTAAAACTACACTAACGATGAAAGAATTTATTATATTATCCGTTAGTATATATAATTTAAAATTATATAATTTAATCGTAGATGGCTATAATTTCTAAATCGACAAAAGTAGGTGAAACAACATGTAAATAAAAAACTTGCTACAGTTCCAATAAGAACTGTGATGCCAGCATTTTTAAAATAATGTATTTTTGTTTCTACCTAGACATACAATATCTTTTTTTTTATATATATACGGAGAAATAACGATTTTTGATGAATATTTATCATTTAAATAAAAGAAAGATCCTCGACTCAAATAAAGCAATTCAAAACATGTTTAAAAAGGAAATATAACGTAAAAATCATGTTAAAAATAATAGAGAAGGGAAAAACAACGGTAGCAAATAATATAATAACAGAAACAAAGGGAACAAATGTGATAATAATAAAAAACAAAGAAATAAGATAATAATAGAGTAATAATAATATTGAATACGAAAAACTAGACAATACTCAACTACATACTAGGAAAAATGAGTCTGTACCTTTCTCATTCAATCATGAAGATTTAAATACCCCCTTCCACTTGCATATATTTTAGGATATCATATTTTAAAAACTAATAAAACATCTCACATTAAGATTTGGATCTAGGTAGTTCCATAATAAAAAGTCATCAGCTAAGCAATTTGAACATTACATGCTAAAAATAAATTATTGATCTTAATATGTGGTTTGCAAGCTATTGCATAGAAGCGCATTTACTCAGTCCACATTTAAAGATTAGCGATGGTAGGATTTCAAAAAAAAAATCAATGTATGGTAGCCTCTTATAATAAATTTAACTATTCAATTATGAAACTTCTATAAATACCACTTCCAATGCTTCGGTGAGTTGAAAATAAGCATAGATCTGGAGATTTCCGAATAGGATAACCTTGCTAAAATTTCAATAGAAACTGTGATACCAACATTTTAAAAATAATGTATTTTTGTTTCTACCTAGACATACAATATCTTTTATATATATATATTATGGAGAAATAACGATTTCCGATGAATATTTATCATTTGACTAGAAGAAAGATCCTCGACTCAAATAAAGCAATTCAAAACAGGTTTGAAAAGGAAAAACAACGAAAAAATCATGTTAATAATAATAGAGAAGGGAATAATAACAGTAGCAAATAATATAATAACCGAAGCAAAGGATACAACAAGTGATAATAATAAAAAACGAAGAAACAAAATAATAACAAAGTAATAATAATATTGACTATAAAAAAAACTAGACAATATAAACATTAGCGATGGTAGGATTTCAAAAAAAATATCAATGCATGTTAGCCTCTTATAATAAATTTAACTATTCAATTATGGAACTTCTATAAATATCACTTTCAATACTTCGGTCAGTTGAAAATAAGCATAGATCTGGAGATTTCTGACTAGGACAACCTTTCGAACACAGAAGAAATAACTATAAATGGACCCGAACAATCAGGCAGTATTCAAATACCTTAAAGGCAAGCTATATCAGAGTCATTAGGTTGGAGTTGAGTCGGATAGCTTCTCATTTGTTATAGCTCGATCCTATTATGGCGGATATTGGTGCACGGATCTCAAGACCCAAGTAGGCTTACAAATCAAATCATGATATGATCAAGTGCTTTATGGGTCATCTCACACCTTCTAATTGGCATTTATCTCCCAAATGATCTCCCAATGGCTAGAATCTCTGTTTTAAAATGACATACTTTCTCTTTGCTTGGGTTGATTTAAAAGTAGAGCAAACATACTTTTAAGTCATTTTTAATTTTTGAGAGTGTTTGACAAAGTTAAAAATAACTTAGATATATTTAAATCAACTTTAAAAAAATATAAAAACCAAAAGTTGGATTTTCCCTTCTTTTTATTTTTTGATTTAAAAACTACTTTTTTTAGCCAATCCAAACGAACTCTTGGTCTGTTTCGAAAAGAATGACCTCTTTCCTCTATTAGCAACATTTTAGTTTCATCTTTCCATCTAATATGTATCACAAGATTAAAGGGCATTTGATATACCTTTAATTTTGAACCACAAAATTGAAAAGTCCTCTATATTTTTTTAAACTTCGTGTCAAGTCAAACTAGGTCATTGTTTTTAAAACAGAAGGAATATAATTATAACACAATCCTATAGCTTATTACATCTAAATAGCTATATAAAGGTTATACTTGAGTAAAAGCCTCAGGTAACAAATTACTAACACTGATGATGATTAATCAAACCACCTCTAATAATTCTCTAGCTTTCTTATGTTTAATCAACATTAAGTTTTGAGTTTAGCTTACTAAACATTGGACAATAGCAAAGTGGTAATGCTATTTTCATGCCAAACCAAATAATTCATTCAAATATATAATAGAGGGTAAACAAGTGAACTGCTTAATTTTTTTTGAAAAAAAATAAAAACTTATGTTTGCTCAAAAAAAGAGAATTAACTAAGCTAACAGACAATGATAATCTCAATGTTGATATTAAACATATTGCCTGGGAGGGGAGGGTTTCCTGTCAAACAGCAAGTGAACCAAATGAATGTTGGATCATCTTTCTTCCTCAATTACAAAGTATAGATCAATACATAGAGACATTTATCAAAATTGTCACCATAATCGAACAGCTCAGGGTCCCGGGACATCAAAAGCAGCACAGTTGTTAAACGAATTTATAAATACTTCATGGAACCAACGCGACAAAGGATTCCCAGGAAGAAAAAGGCATGGCAGATGATGCTCTGGCAAAACATAAGTTAGATGTGTGTTTATTCCAGGTAAAAAGGGAGGGAAAAGCGAGAGGGAGCGTATAAAAATACTGAATCATGAAACCTGACTATAGGCAACTCTGCATGTCAAGCTCCAGAAAGGAGCAGACATCTGGAATGTCATACTCCTTGAGGACCTGAAACCAAAAGGCAAAACATATAACACCTGAATCGGAGCCAACAATTTGCAGTTGCAAACAGCACTAAGGTTCTGTTTTTCAGGTTATCACGGGTGGCCTCGACGCGAGTTAATTAACAGTAGAAAGTTAAACTGTCTAAAGAGGAAACTATTAGGTGAATTCAGGCTGTTATGGCATGCTAATAATTGTCGTTCTGAAATTGGCATCAGTTGTACGGGCACTTGTACCCTCCAAAGACAAATATTTGAGGTGGTCACTGTAATGATCTGTAACACCTATGCAAGTGCACATTTTAATCATGCATCCAAATGAAAATATGCAGATACGAATTGCCTATAACCCAACAAGGTAAAACATATATATAGGACTTGACCAAACTCAAGATGCTTTAAAAGGCAAATGGAAGTAATTAAAATATGTTCCTAATTACTAATTGACAAGTCATGTATACAAAATCAATGCATAATAAGTGAATACCTTAGGGTGCACAATGCCGAATGTTCCAATTCGCTTTCCTCCATAAATAACGCTAGCTTGTCTTCCCTGAAGAAATGCAGGCTCCTATGACACATTAAGACAAAAATAAGCAAACAGAGCAATATCAATAATGAAATGAAAGCAAGAAAATTGGCAAAATGCAAACAATTACCTCTGATTTTTCTATGTAGTAGCCTGTACTGTTTCCAGGTGATACAAAATTAGTACCAGTTGCTTCCATGATTTTGTCAACTAGACCATGTATTAGCTGGAAAAAATGTGAAGAGTCAAACGTTTGAGTGCCTAGAAGCTAGTGCACAACCTATAGAACTATTATAATTATACGTATGAGTCTGCTAACAGAATGCAGTAATCAAACCATTGCTTGGAAGTCAGAAGATTCATATTAAAGGAATAAAGTTCAACTCCAGATATTCTAATAGTAGAACTTCACTATAAGAAAAATGGCAATATATATTTTATTCAAGAACCTTTCAAAGTTTGGTCTTTGTTCTCTAGAGGTACATAGTAGTTGTGGATGCAGAAGCTCAGAGTTTGCAGAAATTATCACAGCACAACTGATGTTGAAGCAAGATAAGAAATCATTCTGCCACCTAAGCTAACAATGGACTTCTCCAGAACTCTCTCTGTGCATACAAAGAGTTCTTGCTAAAGGAGAGCAGACTTGCAACCTATTCTAAGTTCTAAATAGCACAAGACTTGAGGTGGGAGTCAACTGCTTTAGGCATTTTGAAGGCTAGGTGTATTGCATATTTGTTTAGCTGGTACAAGTTGTATCCAGCTGTAAATGCAGAACAACTTTAGAATTTTATTAACTCACCGGTTCTGGCTAAGATAGTTTGTTTAGTTAGCCAGAGAATTATTGTAAGCTCAAATGCCCTTGTAATTCTTGCATCTTCTTGATGCTGTTACTAATACCACTTACTTTATCAAAAAAGAAAAAAAAAAAACCACAAGACTTGAGAACAAAATGCTTGAATCGATTATTATACTGAATTTGGTAAATAAGTGTTTTAACAATTATTTGTACAAGTGGAGAACTCAGCTAAAAAATGTCACTAAAATTTGAAAGGACATGGAGGGAGGAAAAAAGAATCCTGTTAAAGAGAGGTCAAGCTATTTAAGGCAGATCATAAAGGGAAGTAGGGAAATCTTATTGCAACAGAGGGCACAACAGGAAATGGGTCACTCTGAGAGGAAGACCAAAAGGGGATATGCAGGGACTGGATGGCAGAGGTCACTTCATAATTAGGTCCAGCTCTCATATGAAATGACTTTCATGATCAAGGCAATAGACTATTTTCATATACTTAACAGCCTTTCCATTTTAAACTTTCACCTGCAATCAACTCTCCCTGAAGAAAAAAGTAGAGACCTAGAACAGAGCTTACTTTACAAGTAAATATCTGTCCAAATTACCATACATATTCCAACCGGAACTTGTAATGTGCAGCAGATGCTACAGAGAGTGTCCATATGCATTTCAAATAGTTCAAATCCAAGGAGATTTCACAGTGTAGAACTACTAAACTACCACTGCACGAGCTACAAATGTGGTAAATCTGTACCTCAAATCCTGAGTTTGCTCCACAATACAGAGCAGCAAGGTGGCGACGGTTTACTGCACCAACATCATTTGTGTCATCTAAGAGGACTATATCACCAACTTCAAAAATCTGCAAACCAAAAATGGAATTAAGACATAAAATTTAACATGCATAAGTCACTCACAAAAGGATTGGCAAAAGAAATAAAAACTCAAGGCAGTAACTACACCAAAACAGTAGCAATGATAGAAATATGCATGATGGTAACAAGATGATCACACAGCTTAATACTTGGAGATAGCAAAGTAGTACTAACCAACAAATGTCACTTATAATTAAGCAGAAACTCCCTTCACTGGTTGTTAAACATACATCTCCCACATAATTAAGCTTATTATAGCTTATTTCCCTCCGAAAAGATTTAAATAACTCACAAGGTCAGCCAGAAAATACAGTCTATTAGACGACTTGGTGAGAAATGCTATTTACTTACAACTGTCACTAATTGCAATCTTGAGCTTACTTCACACGTTGAAGCAATAAAGTCAGTGGTAAAGTAAATGGCAGGTGAAACCATGCAGAAGTTAGTTGTCCTCATTTACCTTTATAGGCTTTGGATGGTCCTTATTATGCCCCACAGTTCTCAATAGTCCAGGCATCAGAGAAGGCCGAACAACCTGTAAAGTAAGAGCTGTTTCAATTACCAGCATTTGATACATCACTAGAACAAATATGCAAATAGAAGAAAGCTGCAACTATATATAAATTAAAAAGGTTTGTGGTTTGCATTTAATTAAATCAAAATCAAGGACAACAGAACGGTTACACAAAGCAGTATCTCTTTTAAGTAATCAAAAATATTACTAGACTGGACAAAGGGGTCACAACAAAAAGGACTTTATCATCATCTACCATCTAAAAAAGTGTCGCACATGTGTTGACACGACGTGGACGTGGGTGTGGGTGTAGATGTGGGTGTGGGTGTGGGATCCGTGTCCGATTCGGTCAACCGATTTTGGGTACTTTGACCAAAATCGATGGGGAAAGTCTGGATAATTTTAATACCTTTTATATAGAAACTTCTATGTTACTCCTTTTCCTTTGATCTCCTTCCAGGACTCTCCTTAAGTTCACCACATAATCATATCAGAACCTTAGGCCCGCTTACGTGGCGCCACCACAGACCAAAATTCCCTTTTAATTTATTTATTTACAAAACTAGCCTTCACTGAAAAGTTGTGACTTTTATGAAAAGTTGCGTCTTTTACGAAGAGTTGTGACTTTTAATAAAAGTTGCAACTTTTATGAAGAGTTGTGACTTTTAAGAAAAGTTGTGACTTTTATGAAGAGTTGCGACTTTTATAAAAGGTTGTGACGTTTATGAAAGGTTGTGACCTTTCCGAAGGGTTGTGACCTTTCCGAAGGGTTGTGACATTTCCAAAGAGTTGTGACCTTTCCGATCAGGCACAATAAGCATATTTGTTCACACTAACCTTTATTGGCTATAAATAAAGGGATTTCCTCTCATTTTAAAACAATGAAAATTCTGAACTTTTTCTTCTTCTTCTACACAATTAAATATTCATGCACTTTGCTCCTGTTGAGTGGCTTACTGACACCATTGTTTTTGTATCAATACCTTGGTGAATAAAATCATTCCATCCTAAGAGGATCTAATTCATTAAACCTCAGGTATTAGAGGGGAATAATTTTCTTAAGGGGACACTGTGCATTCAGTGGACTCGATTTTTTCCTTTCTATTTCATTCTAATTTTGCATATCCTCGTATTTTTTTTTACAGTCATTAATTTATGCTTATGATGTTAATTGTTGTTTTTGAGTACATGTTTTAAACTTTGTTGTTTATGTTTCTGCAAAGTTATTGTCTCCGGTTATATTGACCATATACACATATAGTAGGTATATTGATTGTGTAGAAAATAATTATTGTACTCAGCCAAGAATACATGTTTGATATCCTATATAAAATTCTATGACTTAAAAGTACTATATATAAGCTTACATATTATCTATTTTAACATAGATATGAAGTCTCTCACTTATCAATTGAAGAAATTCATTATGCAAGTTCAAAAGTTATAATTGCTTTCATGTTCAAGCGTAATTTCTTTTTTGAATCTGTTAACAAATTTTTGAATTTTTCCCTTAGACATACATCACAATTGTATAATCTATGCAACTTAAATGTGTTCTTTTCTTACGAAATGCCTTTGTATATATATTCTTATTTTTCTTCTTTATTTTCATTTTAATGTTTGATTAAAGAACCAATGATTTATTTTTTCCTGAATAATTTATTCATTAGAGGTTCTTGAGTTATGTGATAATGACAAATAATCAAATTCATGTTGGAATATTGCTAATATTTTTTTAAGAACCTATTTTTTCCATCATTTTTAATGTATGGATAAGTAAAGGATTATTTGCAAGTTCAATGCAATTATTATTTATGACCGTGCGAGCGCGGACAAATTACCTAGTATCTCATAATTTAGGTTTTATAGCTCTATTTTTAGATATTCTAATTATTTTTAGGCGAATCCCCGCACCCGTATCCATACATGGATCCATATCACCAAATCTTAAAAATTAGATCATGAAGGACCCGACCTTTAGATCCGCACCCGAGTCCGAGCAACTTAGTCTACCATAACTCCCTCTGCGGAGTACTTTCTCCTTTTTCTAGGAAGAGACATGTTGTTCGCTTGATTGCCTAGGTTTAGCTGGTTACTGGTAATTGTCCAAATGTGCTTGTTTATTGCCTTTTTGTGTGTTATTGCTTTGATGTCTGGCATCATTTGCATAACCAAAGTCAATTCTTTTGAAACAAATCCTCATAATGTGTGACGTGCACACAGCCTTTAGTTGAGCCACCCTTATCTTAGGAGGGGAAGCCATCAGACCATGGAGTGGGCAGAAAGCAAATCAGCCGCTATCAACCATGTGCCCCCAAAAATGGCTTGTCTAGTAAACTCCAGGTTGGGTCGGCCTCAAGAACATTCTTATTTGCATCATATTGTTAAAGCCTAACAGGTCCAGTACCAAGTACCAAATTACTTTGTAGGAGATCCATGCAAATCATGTCAAAACAGGCCCATGGCCCAAAAGATATTTGAGGATCTCTATCTGGCTATTTGTTACACCTTTGAGGGTAATATGGTCATTTGGGGGGGAAGGACATCTTAGCCCACCAAGACACTGCATAAAACAACTGATATAAACTGTTGTGTTTTAATCAGCCTTCTATTTATCTCGTTGCACATGCACCAGATTTTAAATTAATGTCATCTTTTAAATCAAGAACAATATTCAAAGTGAAATGCTAAATTTTCTTCTTCCTAATTAACGATCTAAACCATGCAATAATGGATTTCTGGCAGGGGGACCATAGAGTCGATTGACAACTTATTTTTTGGGGATAGAGCAGAGTCACCTCAAATTCAGACGTACGAGAATCAGCAATGGTCACAGCAGAGTTATCCTCTTCACGGTTCAACATGGAGAAAATTTCTTTCTTGGAACACAAGATCCATGTTAACACCTCAGTATAACCAGTCATTGCAATCTAAATCGGAAAAACATTAAGTTAGATGGGAAGCAAAAGTATCCAAAATAATTTGAGAATCAAGAATGCAATCAAGTATACACACACAGGAGTTGGGACAACTTCATTAGGAGGAAAATCACAAGTTAGTTCTTTTTCGAAAAATTCTTTGACTACCACCGAATACTTCAGTACCTAAGCTGCAGTTGAAAAACTGAATTTCATAGTCAAATAAGACCACCAATAGGCATCAATTATCTGCCTCGTCATTCTATGAAGATATAAATAAAAGGACTTCAATATTGAAGTCCAAAAATTCCCCCCAGGGATGGAACATAACCTTTAGAAGACACCTCAATGACTGGGAAGTGGAAAGGGTAGCAAGTTTGCTAAGCTTGCTGGAGACTTTCAATGGCATAGTCACTGTTTCTGATTCCCTGAAATGGAAGCACTCAGAGGATGGCATCTTATCAGTGAACAAATGTTACAAGAAGGAGAACATCTCAACATTGGGAGGAACTCCAAAGCTCTGGAAACACCTTTGGAAAAATCAAGTCCCTCACAAAATAAAGTGTTTCACTTGGTTGGTGGCTAAAAGAGCATGCCTCACTTAGGAAGTCCTCCAAAAGAAAGGAAGAACTTTAGTGCCTAGATGCTTTTTGTGCAATGAACCTAGGGAAAGTAATAACCACCTATTCTTGCACTGAAAATTTACAGCTCAACTCTGGCAACTATTCTTCACTCTTACAAAGATTGAGTGGACAATGCCTGAGCACACAGCTGATCAACTAAGCTGCTGGATCAGAAGGGGGGGAAGCAAGAGCCAGAAGAAGTGGTGGAAGATGATACCTTCATGTATTTGGTGGACAATATGGAGAGAAAGAAATGGGAGATGCTTTGAAGACAAATCAAAGTCCATTAATGATGTAAAATGGAACTGCCTAGTCTCCCTATTTTTTTGGTGTGAAGAGAACTATATAGAGGAAGTAGATGACTTTGTAGATTTCTTAGGAGCTTTGTAAATCAAGATTCTATCCTCTGTTTCTGTAACAAATTTTGGAGGTGGCCAGCATTCCTTAATGCTGAGGAATACAACAGTACCTTATGTCGAAAAAAATATTGAAGTTCAAAATTCAAAAAGAATAAACAAAGAAGGGAAGTATCTGATCAAAAAAATAAATGAAGAAGGGATGTCTAGCACAGGAAGGTAATAAAATTGACAAAAATTGGAACTAAATTGACATATTGAAACTCCTCCTCCCTCCCCCCCCCCCCAACCCCACCCTCTTCCTGGCTAGAAGCCTAGAGCTGAATGAAAGGCTAAAGATTGTTTAACCAACTCCAAAAGTCCCAAACTATAGTACCATTCCCGAGTATGAGTCAACATCAAGAGAAGAAATAATTTTATTAAAGATCACATGTAGCAGAGACTACAGAAACACAATAGAAAGTGCTGATGCCTTCGTCAAAGACATAAATGTCCACGACAGCCAGAAGTCCGTGTTAGCAATATGAACAACACAGAAGTGTATAAGCACATTACCTCTGTACGAATAAGATCACTGAATTGACTGAGAGGTAAAGGATTCAAAGATGCAGGTTTTCTCTTTGGGATCTCATTGTAGCCATAAGCAATTGCAACATCCTTCAGAAAAGGATAGAGAAGTTGAATCCATATAAGAACAAAGACAGAAAAGCTATGGTGGGATAGTAACTATAAGCAGTGATGCATCAAAACAAATACCTCCGCTACATCACATGGATGAAGAACGTCACTTCTTGTGGGAGGAACAGATACAACAAACTTGACTTCTTTATCTTCTGATACAGATTTCTCTGCACGCAATTGCATTTTATGCAACAAACTAGCCACCTGAAATGTTGTTTAGCGTCTAAAGAAAAATTTCCATCTTCTTTTCTACTCACAGAATAATACAGCAGAAAAAGCAACACAGGTCCATCAAATAAAAGCACAAAGAGACGAGCAACTACTGCCACAAATTTTGAAGGAGCATTTAAACAATGTACTGAAAATTCTGAAGTGGCGATGTTATTAAAGCCAATAAAAGTACCATTAGTGCATGGGATGTCCAAACACTAACCCAGTGGATCAAAATCATACTGTAGCCTCACGTTTGATGCTACTTTCTAAAGCACATCAAAGACATGGAAAAGCAATTCAAAGATACTACAAACTTAAAAAACTTTCTTGATTAGGATTAGTTATTAATATCATAATTGTCAATTTGTCATGAAGATAAGATGATAAAATGAGAGAAACTACTGTATACATGAAAAGAGATGAGAATAGAGAATGAATGACAAAACTCTATAATACCTTATCCTCTGGCAATTGAACTCCAATGATGCCAGTAATGTAAGACAAAGGCACATTCATGTTGTAGATTGAAAGATCGGGACAAACATACGATTTTCCATCAGGATATGTAACTTTAACTGGTTCAACTTCAAACTTCCGCTCACAGTACACTGAAAACATAGTTACCTAGATACAATGTATTAATTAGTTAAGAGTCCCACAAAACCGAAGGAGGAAAAGAAAATGAACTTCTAGTTCCAACCATCGTGTTCAAAACAATGTTGGCCTTCGTCAAATCTGTCGCTGTACATTCTATAAACACGTTCTTTGTTTTCAGTGAAATGGCTGAATGTGCACCATTAATGATGGGGGGTAAAGACAAAACAGTCCTGCAGAACAGAGAGTGACTAATGAGTTGTAAAAAGATAGTGGCCAAACTTCATCAAGAATCTGCCACTCAACAAAAGCATTTTCGGGAGTAGACATAATCTCGTCCGGAACCTTCTTTAGTCTAATAGAAAGCACCTTATAGATTATCTCATAGATGTTACCCACTAGAATAATAAGTCTACAATTCTTGATGCTTATTGTTCCTTCCCTTTTAGGAATGATGATAATAAAAGATGCATCAAGACTCTTTTCAAACTCTATCCCCTCCTGAAACTCCCTAATAGGTGCATCACCTCACCTTTAAATGTATCCGAACCCTGCCGAAAGAATGCCAACGTGAACCCATTTCGCCCCAATGCTTTATCCACCACACAATAAACCATCGCCTCCCTCACCTCCTCTTCCCCGATCTCCCTCTCCAACCACCCCTTCTCTTACTCTCATGCCTAATAACAAACCTACACCCCCAATTTTGGTCTCCACCATGCTTCCTAACGATCTAGAAACCTAAGCCGCCTCTTTTGTCGCCTCCACCCCCTCGTGCACTTCCCTTCCCACTTCAAAGGAATCTATTGAATGACTCTGTTTTCAGCTTGCTACTCTACAAGTGAATTGTGTTTGAATCCCTTTCTTCTAATCACAACACCCTCGCTCATGTCTTTCAACTAGCTTTTTGTTTCCAAACATTATTATACATAAAAGTATTACTTTATCTAAAAAAGTACATAGGTCATTAGGCATGCAATGAAGTAAATAAATGCAGTAAGATAGCTCCAAATGGGAAGGCCCATTTGTAGACTGGATACCTTTTACAATCATATATAACAGGGTACACGGGTGAATTCTCGATTATGTGTAGAAACTTCTTCAGCTTCAAATCCGACTGTAAATCAGAGCAGTGATGTGTTAGAGATGTCCTTAAAGTGCAAATAGTGGATCTTCAAGATAATAACAAAAACAACAATACAGATGAAGAATAAAAGGATAAGTTGTAACTCACTTTGTAAAATTCCATCAGCTCATCAGCTCTGAAGTTTCTGGTCTGAAAAAACAACCACAAAATATCAGCTTAAACAACACCATAAGCCAACTGCTAAAAATAAAACAATTACCTGCTTCAATGGCACAAAATTTATTTCTGCAGGAGGCAAAGCCTGAAATTTAAGGGGGAAAAGTTTAAACATCCACCATCTTAAACTACATAGGGAAAAGAATGCAGTACACAAGGAATCAGATTTTTAAGGAAAACGCAGTCTGTCCCTCCTATTTGGAGCCAACCAAATACAGGAATAACTTTGAAGGTTAAAAAAAAATGGGAATAACTTTAAAGGAAGCTAGGTATAACAACTTGCATATACCTCATATGTGAATGGTCCTTCAATTGTATCTAGGTCATGGGTACCAATTGCCACCAAGGTTCTTCGCCTATAAAAACCAAAAAGGAGAATAAACAACGTACCTAAGCATAAGCAAGAAAAAACATACACAGGACTCTTTCAGATAATAAAGATGTGATTCCCCAAAATACTCGAAGTAGTTTGTATTGATACTGCTCATGGATAACAATTCAACAACAACAATAAGAAGAGGAAGAAGAAGAAGAAGCAGTACTGTCACCACCACCAGTTCACCACCATCCAAGGTTGTGGAGTAGTGGTCCGTAAGTGGATAAAAACTATGGCAGATCAGGGTTTAAATCCCAATAGTGGCAAAACTATTATGTGATTTCTTCCCATTTTGTTGTAATGGAGTGTGTCCTGGTGGGAGGTGGCAAGCACCTAGTGTAATAATCAAACTGTGTGCAAACTGACTCAAGAAAGATTGTTATTAAATAAACAAAAAAAGTAACAATGAGGAAGAAAAAACTTCTGAGGGTTTCATTATGTGATAGAGGATTTGTCTAAATTCCACTCATTATTCAAATCTAGATAGAGAAGGAATGAAAAGCAAAGTGATGATAACAAATTCAGTGGCTAAGAATGGCACTTCTGCCGAAGAAAACGCCAAGATGAGAAGTTGGAGGTTATAGGAAAAGATATATAGTATACTAGTTAAGATACACAAAAGAAGAGATTGTCAAAATCAATGATCCTCTACAGGGGAAAAAAGAACAAGAAAGGATGATAACATCTAACTTATGCAACAATATACCCAGTGTAATTGCACAAGTGGGGTCTAACCGTCTAGGAAAGGTAGAGTGTACACGAACCTTACCCCTACCTCATAAAGAGAGAGAAATTGTTTCCAAAGATCCTTGGCTCAAGTAATTGAATCCCCCTCCACAAAAATAGATATAGATGTAAAAGAAATATATACAGAAGAATTTAAGCAATTTTATTCAACCCAGTTACTTTTAACAGTATTAACACCTTTATACTTTCACCTCCACATAAAAAAATACACCCTGCTTTCCGTCTTTACATATTCTAGAGAGATCTTAAGACTAGGGGTGTTTATACTTTCACCTCCACATAAAAAAATACACCCTGCTTTCCGTCTTTACATATTCTAGAGAGATCTTAAGACTAGGTTTACCAAAAACAAGCAATGATTTCACATGTCACCTTCAAGTTGGATAATTGTGATATAACCACTTAATCAACCCTTCCACCTTTAACAAATGCTTAGAACTTTGTGATAAGATAACTACAATAAATACCAGACTTTTGCCTTGACAGGGTTATCTTTTTTATATGTCTTGTGCTATTATAATTGTTGTTATGCTAGTATAAATGTGAGTTCTTCCTTACTTTAACCAACAATAAAAGCTGCTAATTGTTTTGCATAGAGAGGACAGTATCAAAAAGTGACCCTATTTACCACCTAGAAGTTCTCATCAATAGGAATTTTAAAATAAGGCTTGTCAGGACACATCCAGTAAAATTGATCTCTAAAAGGGAAATTACATAAGCTGCCCCTAAATTTATCCGTAAAAGTCATTTATGCACTTCCACTTTACGAGCGACCCCTTCCCCCTTATTATTTTTTGAAGTGGAAGTAATAGCCCCTTGAGTGATGATGCGGCAGTGGAAATGTGAACATCTTTCTTCAGCACATGAAAGGCATAAAAAAAATGCTAAAAACAGATTAATCTGTACAGGTGGCAGCTTACAATTAGTTGTTATGATAATTTACTTACAGTAAAGATATGACACTTGGGTCTAACTCAACCCCAAAAGCTAACTCATGAGGGGAGGTTTGTCCAAATCCATATAAGGTGACCAATTTCCCATCCCTCTACCGATGTGGGACTTCTTAACACTCCCCGCACGCCCAGACCTCAACAGGAGTGTGAACACTTCTAAATGGGGGCCTAACATCGGTGAACAACAAATTGGGATGGGCCTGGCTCGGATACCATGTAAAGATATGACACATGGGCTTAACTCAACCCCAAAAGCTAGCTCGTGAGAGGAGGTTTGTTTAAGTCCATATAAGGAGACCAATTTCCCATCCCTCTACTGATGTGGGACTTCTTAACACTTACCTTAAATTTTTCCCTTTATTACTTGTTCTTTTACATTTTTTTCTATTTGTTTCTTTTTCCTTTTTCCTTTTTCTCCTCTTTATCATTACTAAGGCCATCAAATCACCATTACTACACCTCTCCCGTCAATGACCTCTTCATTCTCCTCCATTCTTGCCACTTCTATTTCCATCACTATTTTCAAGTTTGTTTTTTTCCACTTGTTTTCCTTCTCTTTTTTCCTTTCCATTAAACCCACTTAATCTATATCTACGACAATCATTATTCAACAAATTTGAATCTTTTATTTTAAAAAACATAAAAAAAATCAGACATTGCTAAATGACTATAGTCTTGTTCCATTAATGCTTTCTGATAATCAATTTTCTTGTCAGGTCTTAGTTGTGTCTTCTTTATTTTCTTGTATAAAATGGAGAACAGAAACAAATTTAGTAGGTTGTTTATGGTGCACGTTAACCTTTGGCCTTGGAAGATGATATGAAAAATTAATGTACCTCACAAGATGGCTTGTTTCACCTGGTTGGTAGCTAGGGAAGCAGTACTAACTCAGGACAATCTAATGAAAAGGAGAAGACAGCTATGCTCTAGGTGCTTTTTTTGTGAAATAGAAACAGAGACAACAAACCATCTCTTCCTCCATTGCAGAGTGACTGAGAAATTGTGGCGGGTCTTCTTGAATTTGAGGGGCATCAGCTGGTCCATGCCAAGACACACCTTAGATTTTCTAGCATGCTGGAATAGAGAAGGGAATATATCAGGTCACAATTGGAAGGAAAGGAACCAGAGATGCTTCGAAAACAAGAGCATCCCTTTCCAGAGTATGAAATTGAACTGAATTATAACCCATTATTTTTTGTGTAACCATGTCCTCCCCAAAGTGGTGGAGGCTATTACTCACTTTTTAGATTGGTGTAACCATGTCCTCCCCAAAGAGGTAGAGGCTATTACTCACTATTTAGATAGTTTGGGAGGGATATAGATGATAGATCTTTTGGTTTTGCTTTTTTGGTTTTGCTTATTGTATACTCCTGATGTAATTACTACTAAAATACACCATTGGTGTATTGCTATATGTTAACTTTCTCAAAAAAAAAAGTGTGTAAATGAATTTTTCAATTAAGTTTAGCGTGCAACTTATATATTCTCCCATCTCAAAAATACTACTCCCTCTGTTTCAAATTGAGTGACATGTTTTAACTTGGCACATACTTTAAGAAAGTAAAGAAGACTTTTAAATCTTGTGGTCTGAAATTAAAGATCTGTCAAATGTACCAAAATGTTCTTTAAACTTGTGGGCTTAACATGACATGTGGAAAGTTGAAACTAAAAAGTTGCTAAAAGGAAAAGGTCATTTTTTTATGGACTAAAAGGGCAAATAGATCAAGTAAATTAGCATGGACGGAGTAGAAAATAAATGGTGCATTGTTAGCACAAGATAGAGACATGCTTTATGCCTATGCCAAAATAATAACTTATGTTCTCATTGAGGTGAAATAAATAGCATTTCTTATATGCCCCCAAGGTCTAGCTCAAGTGGCAAAAGGTGGAGGATTTGTGGCTTAGGTCGCAGGTTCAAGCCCCACACCATGCAAAGCGAAGCCCGGTATTCAAGTGGAGAAGGGTAGAGGGGCAGGCCCATTATCCACCGAGTTTAGAAGGTTGTGATTGGTCCAAAGGGAGGGTCACAAACGGATTTCTCGGTTATCAAAAAAAAAAAAAAGCATTTCTTATCCCCCATGAACTCTAAAAAAAAAACTTGAAAATATAACAACCCAAATAGAACTGGTGTATTGTTAGAACAAGATATGAGATATGTTGTATAAATGGTGTATGCCTATCCCAAAATAATGACGTGAGCACTCATTGAGGTGTGTTGAAGTGTTGTAGCTTAAGCAGTTAGAGAGAGCACACTTTTATTATTAAATTATACTCTCAACAAGGTGAAATAAATTGCATTTCTTAGCCCATAGGCTCTAGACCTTGAAAAAATAACTCCATTTTCTTTAGAAAGGTAACTCCTACCAGATTTGTAATCTTTACACTATACCAATTTAATCTAATAAATCCCCTACTCCCCCTCCCCCCCTCCCATAAATTATGTTTACACCAAAAAAGAACAAACTAAGAAAATTCATCCTAATCTTTTGAATGAAATTGCTAGTATTTTCAAAATGTCTTGAGTTCCTCTCTTTCCATATTGTCCACAAAATACGTGTTGGACTTTTTTTGCGACAAATAAGTTAACACGCAAGATTAAAGTAATCCATTCATCTAGTCCCATTTACTGAACAAGCTAAGGTTTCTAAATAGTTTCTTTACAAGTCAATTCCCATAAAAAGTAAAAAGAATAATTGAATGGTATCCAGCCATGTACAGAAGCATCATATGCTCACATAAGTTCAGAATAAAACAGGAAAATTTATCTATTATCTACTCATTGATTCCTCATGAGAGCTAAGGGCCCATTTGGATATGCGAGATGAAATGATGATATGAAATCATATGAGATGAAGTTGAAATTCTGTTGGACATGCAATTTGGATTTTTAAGTAGTATTTTTTGCTCATAAACATAAAAAAAACAGCAAGTTACGAAAAATTATCAAAATTGCCCTCATTCTTTATACAATCTTACCAAATAAGTGAATGTTCATAACAAAAGTGTAATACACTATCACAAAGCTATTCTAAAAAAAAAATACAACATTTATTGATCGAACTTTAGTTCAACAATAAAGTAAAATTGAGCATGAGACATTTACCTACCAACAAATATAACTTCTTTGTAAAGAATTACTAAATAGACATGTGACGCAAATGAGATAGCTTTGTGTAAACAAATAATATTTATGTTGGTGGGAGTAATAGTTATATACTTATATCTGATATAAATGGTTTAAAGATGGATAAGAGTAATAATATCAACTATATATTTTGTTTACAAATAAATTAATAGTCGGTAGATACAAAATGGTGGATTTATTTTTTACTAAATATAAACTTGTGGATCAATTTTTGTATTGGAAAAATGTGAAATCAGAATATGAAATTCTCAAATCAAGATTTTTGGAGATTTCAAGATTTCATCTCAAGATTTGAAATCATAAGATGAAATTGCATGTCCAAGCGCCTACTAAGAATAGACCGCATAAGTACAAAGGTTTACAGTATTTTTACAGCCGAAACAAAAAAGATCAAAAAGAGAATATAAGAATTCCACCCTTTTAGTGATCCGACATGCTACAAGATGTCATTAATTTCTTTGGTTTTGTTAAATTTTGCTTAATGACATTTTTTTTCATTCTCAAAAAAGATGTCATTAAGCAAAATTTAACAAAACCAAAGAAATTAAAAGAGTTTGATAGGTGTTGAATTGTGCAACCATCTCATCTAAGCTTAAGTTTTTAAGGTGAACACATTTTAATCACTTAATAATGTCTCAGCACGCCATGTCACATGTGGCTTGATTCTTGTTCTTGGGCCAAGCATAGGAGATCTATTTCTATGGTAATGATGTTTGAGCCCAACATTTTTGCCAGATCTACTATCATATTGATGTGGGAGATCATCTCGTTATATTAGAAAGAGCACAATTTTAATTACTTAACTTTCTTATATAATTGAGAAATCTTAAGGGCTAATGGCGTATTCGGAACTCGGAAGAGTAAGCCCTTCCCTGTATCTTTCTCCACTTAAATGCCAAGCTTTTGTTTATAGCATGGTATGAACCACGTGCACCTAACCCACATTGCGCTCTTACCATTAGATTGAAAGCTTCGGGCAATTATTTAATTATATTATGTCTCAACAACAACAAGATACCCAGTGAATTATATTATGTCTCAACAACATACCCAGAGAATTATATTATGTCTCAACAATAAAAATTTCAGTTGAAAATGAAAAGGTAAATAGGAATTTCAAATTGCCCTCATATTCTGGTAGTACCTGCAAATGTTTTGATGCAGCCTATCTTGTAGTTCAATGAAGCTATTGTACTTAGCCTCATCCAATGTTACACCTCTTAAAACAGCACATACAACATATGGACGAATCTTGGATGTCTAGACAGGGAAAGACAAATGTCAATGCAATATAGTTTCTTTACCACATTTAATGGTTGTAAAATACTTAACACAAACATAACTTTAGCAAGTAGTACCTCTGTTTTCACACGCATTTCAAGCATAGATTCTTTACCAATATTCGCCACCTTATATGTTGGGATCGGGTCAAGCCCATTAAATATTCGAAGAGCTTGCGCTAGTCCTTCAAGACAAAGTAAATCATATCTGCAAATGAAGACATTTAAACATTTCTAAACAACTCCACTCCACTAAACTAAACGAAGTGCAATTCAAACACTCAAAGCATAATCAAAATCTCAATATCTTTCTTCAAATTAAGGAAAATTGATTCTGCAATGTAATTATGAAAAGCAGACAAAACCACCTGTTTGCTGGGACTTCAATTTTGTATATAGTCTCTCCATCATCTTCCACTCCCTCTTCCTCCAAATGCTTCTCTTTTCTCTGTATTGCTTTTTCTGTTGTCTACAGTTTTTGCACATCAATAAGCTCAATAGGTAACCAACAACCAAATAAATGGATCAAATAAACTATCCGAAGAGACAAAAACACATACGACTATACAAATTACTCCTTACATCCTGAACATTACTGGTCCAAATTATAACAGCAGCATCAAATTTGCCCAATTCACAACTTTTGGATATAAAGTTTACATAATTGGAAACCACAAACAACTTTACCAAATAACAAGTTTCATACAACATTGTGTTTCAATTAGACAAAGCATACAAAACAAAGAGAATAACATTTCTTCAATGTGTGAGTAATGCGAAGTTCAGTAGTGCTTACTATATCGTCGAGCTCAATACCAAACTGAAAGCACAATTCATCGAATTCTTCATCAGCTGAAAATTCATATAAAAAAAAGTTTTTTCAATCTAACAACGTAAAGTACTTTCATACGGAGCAGGAGATATATATATAAAGAGAGAAACTCACTGTAAGTACAGCCAAGGGCTTCGAACAGACAGTCTCTTCCAACGCTAACGGTTGGCATGGTGACACCTGATTCTGAGAAAAGTGGCGGCGGCGTCCGGTGATCAGATGCAACCAGTGAGCCAAAAAATGGAAGGCGGCAAGGGTTCCGGTACAGTTGGTGAAGAAGACGAGTAACTCAATCTCCTTTTACATATAACCAATATTACTGAAAAGTGCATAAAGGTCCCTAAACTAGTAGAAAGTGAATAAAACTACCCTTAATTTTAATTTTTTATAATCTAAAATGTCCTCTAATTATTAAAAATGAACATATAAATGTGACCTAATTGTTATTATTTTCTTAATCCTAATTCCTATTCCTAATAATAAATAAAGTAGGATAAAAAAACATAAGAATTCTGAATTTCAAATAAAAATGTTGATTTGTTTTCTCTTTATCCATCTAATTTTTTTTGGACAAAGTTCTTTGATATTTGTATTAGTGATGAAAGGTTGAAAGTAATTATGACTTTGTTAAGTTGGGCATAAACGGCTGTTTGAATTATGAATCAAGTCTTATATTAAATATATAATTTATGTAAATATATTAATTAATGTGATTGTCACTTCAACAATTTTTATTTGGGCTAGTCGAAAATGTTGATTTGTTTAAAACTCAATTATATAATTAGCGAAAAAGGATTAAAATGCACTTAAACTATGTGAAATTGAACGAAATGTCTTCAATTAATAGTTTAGTTCAAAAATGTGCTTATTATTGTTTAATGGGTCAAAAAAAAATCCTTTTCTAAATAAATATGTTATCATGTTCCTTTTTAACACGTTTTTTCCAATTTTAATTCGAAAAAAATTAAAAGTACTTCTTATTTCATTATTAACATATTATCGTTATTTAAATGAAAATTAATGACGAATTTATGATAATTATATATATGACATATATTATATGTTAAGAGGGTACATGAATTTTTAATTATATTTTAATTGATAAAATGAGAATAAGAAGAACAAATTATGTTCTACATTTTTATTTGTCAAAGTGATTTTAAAGAAAGAGTAATGTTTTTGTTAGGAATAAGATGAATCTCAAAAGAAAAAAATTACTGATTCAGTAAAGACATTTTTAACCCATTTAGTAATAATATAGGTATTTCTGGATCAAATTATTAGTCGTAAGGATCTTTTGGATTAAAAGTATTGATGTTAAAAATATTTTTGGATCAAATTATAAACAAATGGCATTTTTATTCATTTCATGTAATCTAAAAACATTTTAAATCTGTTTTCCGTATAATAAATACATGCTACCTTTCAGTGGTTGAATATGATAAAAAATAAAAACAAATCATCCAAAGCTAGAAATAAATATGAAAATTAATTATTTTTTCTCTCTATTTAGATTTGAATTATGTTTTTTTTTTCATAAAAGAAAAAATCTACCTTATCATATATTTATATAAAAGAGAACCCTATGCTCACATATGTGACGCCACCACAAGCTAGAATTTCCTTTTAAATTTATTTATTTCCAAAAATTGTCTTCCCCTTTCATGAAAAGATGTGACTTTTATGAAAAGTTATGACTTTTATGAAGAGTTGCGACTTTTATGAAAAATTGTGACTTTCATGAAAGGCTGTGACCTTTTTGAAGGATTATAACTTTTTCAAAGAGTTGTGACATTTCCGATAAGGCACAATAAACATTTGTTCACACTACCCTTTATTGTCTATAAATAGAGAAATTTCCTCTCATTTTAAAATAATGAAAATTCTGAACTTCTTTTTCTTCTTCTTTTGCACAATTAAATATTTGTGTACTTTGCTCTTGTTGAGTGGCTAACTAACGCCATTGTTTTTGTATTAATACATTTGTGAATAGAATCGTTCAATCCTGAGAGGATCTATTCCTTTAAACCCCAGGTACTAGAGGGGAATAATTTTCTTAAGGGGACACCGTGCATTTAGTAAGCTCAATTTTTCCTTTCTGTTTCATTCTATTGTTATGGATCATGGTATATTTTTTTTACAGTCATTAATTTATGCATATGATATTAATTGTTGTTTGTTGACACCCAATTTTGACCGACCTCTAACCCCTTTTGGGAATGCTATTCGATTAAATACATATTTTTTTAAATATATTTCGAGTATAAAATTTAATTGATTTTGTCTAAAAATTGTACATTTTAGTACACGTGCTTTATAAAATTATCGTAAATATTATTAAAATATATTTTTTATTATTAGTAAAACTAAAAGTATTTATTTTATTTAAATGTTTTAAAATTTAAGTGATTTTAATTATATAAAAAATATTATGATATGTGTAGTATTTAATTGAAATAGCATTTCTTAAAATTTCCTCAAAATCATTTAACTTATAACCTATTTATTTTAGTTCCTTTCAATTCTAGCCTACTCAATTTCAATTTTATTTCAATTATAGCCACATTTCATTTTTTTCAATTATAGCCAATCTGATTTCAAAGAGCCTAATTTTTCAATCTGAACCGTTCATCCTTCTGCTTTAAATCTGAGCCCTACATCTAATCTTGATCGGACGGACATAAATAATTCCTCTCATCTTTCCTATTTTAAATCCTAAAAGACTAAACCCTAAATCTATTCACTTCACTCCTCCTCTTCTCCCTTGAAGAGCAACCGCCGCCCCCACCCTCTCATTCTCCGGCGAGAACGACGGAGAAGCTAGCTCCACCGGTGAGCAGCCGGCAAGAACCGACCAGTTGACCCCGGCGAGCCCCTTTCTCCCCTTCCTCTCTAAAAATCTGCCGTCTCATCCTCTCCGTCTTCCGGCGAGAATCGCCATCTCCGGCGCCACTTCTCTCTCCTCTCTTTTCCTTCTCTGCCTCCTTTTTCTCCTCATTTTTGACCAGCAGCCACCAACGCAACCAGCAGCACTGGACAGCAGCTGCCAGCAACACGGACAGCAGCTACCAGCAGCACTGGACAGCAGTGCCTAGCGAGGCACACAACACCAGCAGCTGACAGCAACAACGGCAGCTCCGGCGAAGCACGAAGTCAGCAACTCCAGCGAGCTCCGGCGGCAGCAGCAGCTCTGGCTGGACAGAAACCAGCAGCCAACACCGGTGAAGCCAACAGTCCAAGACCAGCAGGAGCTCCGGCGATATGAAGACAGACAGATCTACTCAGATCTGTCCAGGTTCGATTTGTTTGGCCGATTTGACACTTGATTTTCTATCAAATTCCTTAAAAGTTGCTTATGTTTGTTCCATATGAGTCGGGATTCCTATTGTATGAAAATTTCAATAAGTATTATCTTAAACTTGAGCTACTATCTGCTATTTTCTGATTTGATGATGTCCTGATTTTAGAATGTCAAAATATTGCCATGTTATCTTCTCTTTTGGAGATTTTAGTATGTCGGTGATTTTTACTTATATATTTTTAATATTATTAGAATTGTTGGCTGATTGATTCAATTTCTTTAAGATTTGATGGGATAATTGGTGAATTTTCTCAACACTGATTTCATCCAGTCCGATTTTCACCTTAACTAATATGGTGTAAATTCGCTCTAACTTTAATATCCGCTTCATATAGAATAATTAGTTAATTAAGTGATGCCTATTACTCGTTTCTCTCTTATGACTTGTTCTTGATAAGGTAATCTTGATTCCGTAAGTTATTACTTTGCCCTAAATTGATGCAATGCGCTAATTTGGTATGATTCTCTTGTTGGACTACATGGTTAATGATTTAAATTGATACTATTGCCATAAGTACTTCTTGCCAGATCTGAATTTGGTCCTTATGAGGTAAAATACTGAAGTTGGTGTGGTTTGGAGTTATTCTCATTTTCCTTGAATAGTCACTTCCCTCGGCGTTATTTGTTGTTAATTGATTTTCTTGCTTTAGTTAAGGGTAGATTGATTTTATATGGTAAAATATTATTCGATTTAGGTAAGAAAGATTAAAAAACTGATTTTTCAATCTTGACCTGGTTAAGGAATACTTTTAATTGATTCTTTTTCCTCTCCTTAATTTGATTTTCAACAGTAATATATATGTAATTATGGCAACTAGAGGCCTTCCTACTTTTAAGACTATTAGTAGTTATTCTACAGACAGTCTCAATTTATGCTTTATTCTATGTATGTGGAGCGATTTGTTTGTTCGTTTTACTTTGGTAAGTATCGACTCGTTTTTTCTAAATAAATTCCTTTTTTTCTGTATATTATTTAAATTAATGTGGTGGCCTTAATGGATTTTTTTTACCTTTATTATAATGTATACTGATGTTTACTTGTTTATTTTTGGTAAAGACACTTGGTAAGGTAAATAATTTTGCTGATTTTTATTTTTGGTTAAGGAAAATTTTATTTTCCTTATTGCTTAAATTATTCTATTTCCTTTCTTGTATTGCCCCCCTATTCCCTATATAAACAGATGTCACATTCATGTTTGCAGAGACTCTCATACTCACACACACGGCTGAACACTCTCATATTCCAAGACTTGACACATACTGACTTGGTTTAGGATTAAAATTTATATCTACTCATAAAAAAGAAAATAGGAGCTCTAGTAAGGTTTTGGATCACTCTTTTGTCTCTTATTGCTGTGTTGCTGTTTTGGATTTGACATTCGTCGAGTACTTCATTGCTGATAATATAATCATTTCAACTGGTTAGTTTTCTCCAGTAGTTAATTTCTACATTGCGTTATAACTATTTATTTGTGCAATTCTCTATGACGGTTTAAGGAAAGCATCCGGGTCAATTTCGTTCTTCCCTCTCTGTGCGACATTATTGTTGTTATGCTTACTTGTCCAAATACGTGTTTGTCTGATGTATGAAACAAATGTGTGTATGATGAATCTGTCCATAATTGGTATTCTTTACTTATATTATATTGCTTTATATGCTATATTTGTGTGTTTCTTACTTTAGCAGGTTCGGACTTGGTTTCAAGTTTGAAGAGTTGGAAGAGTTACTAGACAGGATCTGATTTTATAATTTCTGTATTATTTTATCTGCTATTTTGGTTTTGTAATAATTTTATAGTAACACTCTCATATATAATATATTTGGGGATCGTCTAAGGGGGAGGGGGAACTATGTGCTAAATGTTCGTTTACTTTTCTTCTTTTCATGTTAATACGTATGGTTGTTAAATCTATCTATGTTGCTCAAATAATGAATTAGGCAAGTACATTGGAATATCTTATAATCGGTCTAAAATCAATTTTGTTTGTAACTTTGTCATTGTATATGTTACTAAAATTTAGAGTCCAACCAGTAATACAATTAGAAATCATGCCTAAGGTTTAAATAATTTGATTGATTTTGGGGGTTTAGAAATCATATAGGTGTCATTAATTAATTTCTTACATGTTAAAATAGTGAATCAAATCTGTGCATATTTTTTTTGCTGCGACATAAAATAATGAAAGGTTGATTGCCGGCATGTTTTACTAAATATATTTAATACGACTATTTTCTGCTCTGTGCTTGCTTTGTCATTTCCCGCTTGTTTAAGAGTTGAGCAGTATGCTAATGAATTTAATTAAAATTTGAACTGTTTTCAGTATTTGCTTGCCTAGGTTGATCATTTAGTCCAAATAACTCAGTATGTTTCAATAGCTTAAAATTGCTAGTTAATTGAGTTTTTAATGATTTTACAGTATGTTTAGAAGCGATGCTTATAGGTTTCTGAATATTATTAGATGAAAGTATGTTTGTAGGTTTTGACAATAATTTCAGCATGTTAAATAACTAAATAATTTCAGCATGATAAAAATGAAATCTGCCAGAGGTATCAATTTTCTGCCCTATAACTAATTACCTTGCCATCTAGTTTTTTTTTTTAAAAAAATAATGATCAATTCCCTGCATGCTTGCATATGTCCCCATTAAGAAAATAAAAAAAAATAAAAAAAATTAAGTCAACTCTGCTTGTAGCGTGATCGTTTTAAAATCTGTCCAACTTAACCAATTTTCTGTATCATAATTAGTTGATTTGCCATTTAAAATTATTTATTGATTAAATTTTGCATTTAATAAACTAACTGCCATTTAAATAAGTATCTGCAGTAATATTTGGACATGCTACTACTAAAAAATATATATATTTCATGTATCTTATGATCCATTTTCCCTATCATCTAAAATTAATTAATAATTATATTATGCATGTGTTTCAAAATCTGCTACTGCTTTAAATGTTTCTGCCACAGGTTTCTCATTTTTTAAGCTAATCCACTCTAATTATTGTGATCAATAAATAGTTAAAACCTGCATCTTATAATAACTTTCTACCGCTCTCTTAAGTATTCATGTGTTGTACTGCCTGTTATAATACTTGTTCTTTGTTTATATGCCACACACTTAACACGAGACCTTTCACTTTATGTGTGTTTGCTAGCATGTTAATTAAATCCTAGAGGCCAACTTGGAGACTTTATGTGCTAAATGTCGTCCTAATTGTTTGACTTGGTGTCTAGGTGGGCCTATTATATTTTTATCTTTGTCTAAATCCATCTTAATAGTAGTCCAATGCCTCTTGGACCTTAAGCGGGGACGATAGGCACCTTTTAGAGACGTAAAGCATGTGGTGGTGGGGTAGGGGTAGTCTAGGCCCTATGGAGATGATGACATCGACTCGGTCTAAATGACAAACTTTGGTTTTGTCTGTCCCTACGAGAAACCGACCGAAATAAAGAAAGTCGAGTGCTGATCCTAAAAGTCCTTCAGAGTTTCCCTTTCCTTTTCTCCCTTTATTTGTTATAATTATTTGGGGTAGTTTAATAAAAATAAAATGTTTATTCTATCTAATTGTGCAAATTAATTATTAACTAAAATAATTAAAGTGCTCTTAATTGCTTAATTTTATTATCACATAGTCTTGCATGATTAATTAAATAACAAATAAATAATTAAAATGACTTTAATTGTTTAATATTATTTATCACTTAGTGATCATGTTAACAAAATAAATAATAAATGAAGTGACCATACTTGCTATTTGTAACCCCCACATATTGCATGAGATACGGCCGGGACCCACATTTGTGGACCTCGAGGGATGTCTAACACCTTCCCCTCGAGGTAATTTGAACCCTTACCCTGATCTCTGGTTCGTTGACCTTAGCTAGACTTAGTTAGGTTAGATAGGTGCCCTAACGCGCCTTAATTCGTTAGGTGGCGACTCTTCAATCACCCAAAGCCCAAAAGAGTTGTTAGGTCGTGCACCAGAATCCGTTTTGAGAAAAACGGGGCACGACAGAATGGCGACTCTGCTGGGGATATTAGGTTCTAACCATTACGTGTTTTATGCTTATGTGGGGTTTACTGGTTATTTCATTGTTTATTTGGTTATTAGCATGTTAAGTTGTTATTAGTTTTGCTTGTTTACTTGTTTTCTTATTTATTGTCTATTTTCCATGTTTTCACCCCTTTCCCTTTCCCTTATTTATTTATTTCTATGTTTCATCCTCTCCCTTTTCCCTTATTTGAGTATTTTAATGCTTAATCCCATACCCATTTTTCTTATTTGTCTGATCCTTTAATTTTCTATATGTTTACTCCATTTTATTTACACATGTATTTATTTATTTACTGCTTTCTTTAAACTGTCTATATGTTACTACTTTCCACTTATATGCTAATTGTTACTGTTTTGATAAACTGACATTCCGCTCATACTTCCCCCAATTGGGACCCTCTTCCTTTTTTTATTTTTGTTACCGTGATGTTGTGCCTTTGCACATCTTACAACTACTCCAATTCACTTCAAATACCCAATTATAGAGAGTCGGCATATGCGTGGACGGAACGGATAGTTTTACTACCGTGAAACCACGAGCCTTCTCGCATAGAATCCCTTTCAAGACCGTGTCAAGCCAATTTTTAGAAATCTTGATTAGGTCATACATGCTGCATAAGCCCTAGGCGGTTTGACCCTTGGTGTCAATCCATATTATTAGTAGCCACCTTATTGTCTAAAGGGCCCCAACACCCTTAGACAAATTGCATACTTATGTGTCAATGTGGTCATAATAATTAAATTAAGCCAAGTTTGCCAATATGGAGTTTAGATTTTTTGTTTGTTGTCTGTTTGCAGAGTCATGGCATTTCCTCATTTTCTAAACACGCAAATGGTAGTCAAAGTGAATCCTACTTTGAAGGTCTGGTGGAAGGATATTGAAAGGAATCGAGAGTTGAAGGCAAACGAACTACTAGGTGGCCTTACTGCTTTAATCTCCATCGAGTCAGATCGTCACTTGATTAAGGCACTGTTGAAGTTTTGGGATTCGGAGAGGCTAGTGTTCAAATTTAGGGATTTTGAACTAACCCCGACGATTGAAGAGATTGGTGGGTTTCTTGGTCCCTTACAGAGATCGTGAAATGATTGTGCCACACAAGCCATCTCCAAGGTCCTTCCTGAAACAAATGGGCATGCGTCATAATCCGAATTTGTTTTGTCTGAAAGAGGGATGGATTTCTTTAGAATTTCTATACTCACGTTTTGGAGACGAGGAAGGCCATGAAAACTTCCACAGAGAATTTGCTTGCTCTCCTGCGAAGTGGGAAATATACCGTCTTAATGCTTTCGCTGTCGCACTGTTGGGCTCATTAGTTTTTCCTAAAGAAGGAGGAAAAATACACACTAGATTAAGTTATGTGGTCCGTATGATGGCTCGAGGCGGAAAGATTATAGTTCCCATGATACTGGCTGAAATTATAAGGGCACTCACCAAGTGCACCAAAGGCAAAAGGTATTTTGAGGGGTGTAATTTTCTATTGCAACTCTGGGTTGTTGAGCATTTCTATCAAAGGGAAAATTCGGTAGACATTCTTAGAGGGACTATGGGAAATAAAGTCATCAATCATACCTCAAGGATGAAATATTTTGTTTCCCCTGTGGGAACAGAGGACTGGTTTGTTTATTTGAGAGAACGTTCAGCCATCAACATTCAATGGAAATACTATTGCTTGAAGCCTCGTCGTGTCATTATAAGAGGTAATGACCTCTACTTTATTGAGCTCATTGGTTTAAATGGCGTGCAACCATACGCACCACTCCGAGTCCTTCGACAGTTTGGTCAAATCCAAATGATACCTCTACGATCCCATATGGGCCAATATGGGTATGATTTTGGGACAAAAATACCACAAGTGAGCACTATACTGCGAAGGTGGGAAAAAGTAGTTACTATTGATGTTCGAGAGCATAGACCCTTCTGCACGCTAGAGTATTACGTGTGGCTTTTGGAGGACGCAGAGCATGCAGATTTGAGCGAAGAAGGCATTCCAGGTTTTGGTGATGAAAAGGAAAGAAGATGGGCCCGCAACCTTCTCAATCGCGACTATGAAATCACTCCAGAAATGAGGCAGCAGATTGTGCCTAACATTGGAGACCAGCATTGACCCTGTTTCTTTTAGGATTTTTTTTCCCCATGTTATCCCTAGCCCTTTAGTTTATTTCTAGTTTTGTTTTAGTATGATGTAATAAATTGAAATTATTTAATATATGAAGATCGTTTTATTTCTCTAACTCTAAACTCCATTTGGCAAATAAGGCTTAAATTAATCATTATGCATCACTTATATGGCGTCTTAGGCCTACCTCTGGCTCAACGAGGTCCCTTGCATCTAGGGCGTTTATTTCAAATAATGTGCTATTATTATTATTATTTGCTCTAATCCCCTAACACTGTTTTCTGTTGATTCCATTGTTTTTCCCATTCCTAAGGTTGATCTGCTCTTCATTCTGGCACATACACGATCAAAAGGGACCCCCCTTCTCCCCCTCCTCCTCAAAGAACAGACAAGGGTAAAATGGTCAACAACAACAGCAGCAATGAAAGAGTAGAAACTTCTGAGGGAGGGCAACTTCCAAGTGACCTTGTCCTTAGGCTTGAGCGCAAGATTGCATATTTAGAAAAAGAAGTAGCGCATATGCGCGATTTGGCCAACTTATCTATTTCTCTTGGAACCCAATTTGGCGAAAATATAGACAATCCTCCTCATTCTAACCAAACAACTATGCCAAACAATCCCCCAACCAATGTACCCCGACCTGAACCCACTCATCCAAATATCTTCCCACCACTTCATGCCCAAAATACCCAAATCCCATTTTACCACTACCACCAACAAACTAAGCCAACTATTCCAGAACCAGTTCCAAATACAAATCCTTCATATACTCTCGGAAATAACAACCTCAACCCCATCTATGTGGAAACTGCTCCCTTGACCCATAACTACCATGAATCAGAGTCCTCCCAAAACGACATTCTGATAAAAAACCTGACCGAGAGATTAGATAACTTGGCCAACAGGGTGCAACATGTGGAAGGAAGCAAGAGGTTGGAGGACTGAGCTATGAGGATTTATGTATACATCCCGACGTAGAACTACCTGAAGGGTACAAACTTCCAAAGTTTGAACTGTTTAATGGCATTGGAGATCCCAAAGCCCACCTACGAATGTACTGTGACATTCTTGTAGGGGTGGGGAGAGATGACAGGATACTCATGAAGTTGTTTATGAGGAGTCTCACCGGAGAGGCACTGTCCTGGTATATTGAACAAGACCCGCGAAAATGGGATGAGTGGGTAGACATGGCAACAGACTTCATGAACCGGTTTGGATTTAATGTAGAAAATGCACCTGATTGGTTCTACATCCAAAATCTGAAGAAAAAGCCCAGTGAATCATTCAGGGATTATGCGATAAGATGGAGGTCTGAGGCGGCTAGGGCCAGACCTCCCATGGAAGAATCTCAGATGAAAGACTACTTCATCCGTGCTCAAGAACCATAATATTATGATAGGATGATGCTTGTAGCTGAGAAAAGTTTTGCTGAAATTATCAAGCTAGGTGAAAAGATCGAAGAGGGCATAAAAAATGGGACTATCATCAATCTGGAGGCCCTGCAAGCCACCAACAAAGCTCTGCAATCCGGAGGAATGGCAGAAAATCGAAAGAAAACAGGCTCAGTCATGATGGCTCAGGGGACCAGAACCCCTTATAAGTACCAATCAACAACCCCACCTCCATCTCCATATCCCCAAACTCCATACCCTTCAGCTCCACCACTTATATCTCCCAACCCCATGCCAGTATACTACCAAAATGCTCCTCATCAATATCCACAAGCTTCCTATCCTGTCTATAATGCCCAACCATCATACTTCCAAACCCTACCACCTACTCAAACATCAAACTACCAAAACAGACCACCATATGAAAGAAGGCCTGCGAAGAACTATACCCCTCTGGCTGAGCCAATAGCCCAGCTTTATGAGAGACTGAAAGAGGCTGGCTATGTCACCCCAGTTCCTGCATTGCCTGTGGATGTTCGCACAAAATAGTATGACCCTAACAAGGTTTGTGCCTACCATTCTGGGATGAAAGGTCATACTACTGAAATTTGCAGAGCCCTGAAAGATAAGATTCAAATGTTGATTGATACTAAGGCCATCCAACTCAAAGATTCAGCACCAAATGTTGCAAATAACCCTCTGCCTAATCATCAGGTCAACATGATAGAAGCCGATGATACCTCGGATTGGGAGAAATCCATTTGGGTCCTTGAGCCAGAAGAAGCAATGACTGCTACCGCTCAGACTGCAATGGTAGTGCAAAGGCGTGCTCCGTTTGAGGTTGAGATCGCCATGCCCAAGTCTCCATTCACTGTTTATAGGGCGCCTTCCCCTGTCCAGTATGATACCCATGCTGTTCCATGGGACTACAGAAAGGGAAAAATAAAAGTGGAAGAAGCAGACACTGCAACAGGAGTTACTAGATCGGGAAGAATTTACACTTCTGAAAATTTGGTGCAGGGAAGCTCTAGCAAATCCAAGGCATCAATTGTAGAACTTGAAAATCAAGGAATTTGGAAGAAGGTACAAGCAAAAGAGTACTCTATTGTTGAGCAATTGAGTAAAACCCAGTCTCAAATATCCATCCTATCATTGCTGCAATCTTTTGAAACTCATAGGAATGCTCTATTGAAGGTCCTGGGTGAAGCCTATGTCCTATCTAGCATCACTCAAGGAGAAGTAGCCCAAATGGTCGGGCAGGTTTTTGAGGCATATCGAATATCTTTCCATGAAGATGAGTTGCCAATTGAAGGAACAACCCATAATAAGGCTTTGTACATTTCAGTTCAATATCAGGACAAGATAATCACCAAAGCCTTGGTTGATTCAGGTTTGGGTTTGAATATCTGCCCTCTGAGCACATTGACAAGGCTAGGCGTGGATAGTGCAAAGATTCAAACCTGGAAGATGAATGTGAGAGCTTTTGATGGTTCTCAGAGGGGTACTATTGGAGAAATAACCTTGGACATGCTCATTGGTCCTGCTACTTTTCCAATAGCTTTCTAGGTCTTGGATATTCCATCTTCATATAACCTCTTGTTGGGTCGTCCTTGGATTCATATGGCTGGAGCAGTCCCCTCTACTCTTCATCAATGCTTGAAGTTTGAATGGGATCATGAAGAGGTTGTAGTCCATGGGGAAAAGGGACATCCTGTATATGCGATAGAAGGAAGGGGTCATCTAGACGGTGAGATGTACCATACAGTTGAGCTTGTTGGCAACATTGAAGTACAACCATGGTTCAGTCAGAAGATCATAGATATGATGGCCTGGTTTGGTTTCGAGCTCGGGAAAGGTTTGGGAGCTAATTTGCAAGGAATAGTTGAACCTATACACCCTGTTCGTCATTCAACCACTTTTGGCCTGGGATATAAATATACTACTGATGAGTGGCTTGATTGGCAACCACCTAGAGATGGGTACTACTATCCATTGAAGAAACCGATACCACCGTTGCACCAATCATTCCGATCAGCAGGTTTCATGGGATGTATCATTGGTGATCTTTTGAAAGACATGAAGGGCTTATCTCAGACCAAGGAGGAAGGAAAGGGTTGCAATGTCGTGATCAACGAGGAGGAGAAAGGGGACCCTAGAAGAAGCAATGAAGCAGGGATCAGCATCAGCATTTGGACCTCAACTCCATCCAGACCTCGTCGGGCATCTGGGTAGCCGTGGAAGAATTTTTTCTATCAAATTTTATAGTTTTCAATAAACAATTTTAAATTCCAGTGCTATGTTATTGTTTTCAAATACTAGTTTTATAAAGCTCTTGAGTTTTAATCAATAAAGTTCTTTTCTCATCTATTTAATATCTTATATTTATTTGTGCGTTATTCTTTTCCAGCCAAATCTATAATAAAAATGTTGAATCTGAGACTATGGCATATAATGAGACTGCACAGCTTAACATTAATGACTTAGAGGAAGTCGAAGAAAGTGAAGTCCCTGAAGAGTTAATTAGAAAGGTTGAGGAATTCAAGGAATAACCCAACCCGAATCTAGTGGAAACAGAGGTGGTAAATTTGGGAAATTCAGAAGTGGTAAAAGAGACCCGAGTAAGCATCCATATGACGAAAGAGGACAAGAAAGAGTATACAGAATGTCTCATGGAGAATAAGGATATATTCGCCTGGTCCTATGCAGACATGACAGGGTTAAACACTTCAATCGTAGCTCATCGATTGCCTACTGATCCATCATGTCCTCCTGTGAAGCAGAAGTTGAGAAAATACAAGCCTGAGTTGAGTCTGAAAATCAAAGAAGAAATATCGAAGCAATTAGATGCTGGAATCCTTCAAGTGACGGAGTACCCGACATGGCTTGCAAATGTCGTTCCAGTGCCAAAGAAAGATGGAAAGGGTAGAGTCTGTGTTGATTATCGAGATCTTAACAAAGCTAGTCCCAAAGATAATTTTCCATTGCCCAACATACACATCTTGATTGATAACTGTGCTAAGCATGAAACACAATCAGTCGTGGATTGTTTTGCTGGCTATCATCAAATTGAGATGCACAAGGACGATGCTGAGAAGACTGCTTTCATCACACCGTGGGGTGTCTACAACTACAAGGTAATGCCTTTTGGTTTAAAGAATGCTGGGGCTACATATATGAGGGCAATGACTACTTTGTTCCACGACATGATCCATAAGGAGATTGAAGTTTATGTGGATGATGTCATCATCAAATCAAAGAAGGGTTTAAATCATCTAGATGATCTGCAAAAGTTCTTTGCTAGGCTACGCAAGTATAACTTGAAGTTGAATCCTGCAAAATGTGTCTTTGGGGTTCCTGCTGGAAATCTCTTGGGTTTCATTATCAGCCGCCGAGGTATAGAACTGGATCCATCAAAAATCAAAGTCATTCGTGATCTACCTCCGCCGAAAAGTAAGAAAGAGGTAATGAGTTTCCTGGGTCGACTAAATTACATCAGTCGTTTCATAGCCCAGTCTACTGTCATTTGCGAGCCTATTTTCAAATTGCTGAAGAAGAATGCTGCACTGAAGTGGACAGATGAATGTCAACAAGCGTTTAACAAAATCAAAGACTATTTGTCCAATTCACCTGTGTTGGTTCCACCGGAATCTGGTAGACCGTTGTTGTTATACATCTCAGTGTTGGATAATGCGTTCAGCTGCATTTTGGGGCAACATGATGAGACTGGAAAGAAGGAGCAGGCGATATATTACATGAGTAAGAAGTTTACATCATATGAGGCTTGATATTCTCTATTGGAGCGTACCTGTTGTGCTTTAACTTGGGTCGCCCAGAAGCTTCGACACTACCTCTCTTCGCATACTACTTATCTGATTTCAAGAATGGACCCTCTGAAGTATATCTTTCAAAAGCCCATGCCTACAGGTAAACTGGCTAAATGGCAGATACTACTGAGCGAGTTTGACATAGTGTATGTTACACAGAAGGCCGTGAAGGCACAAACATTAGCAGATCATATGGCGGAGAACCCTGTAGATGATGATTATAGACCGTTGAAGACTTACTTCCCAGACGAAGAAGTAGCTTTTGTCGGGGAAGACATTTCTGAAGAATATGATGGTTGGAGGATGTTCTTTGATGGAGCTAAGAACCTGAGCGGATCCGGCATCGGAGCTGTTTTGATCTCACCAACTAGGCAACATTATTCGGTATCAGCCAAACTCAGGTTCCTTTGCTCGAATAATATGGCCGAATATGAAGCTTGCATATTGGGGCTCCGACGTGCTATTGAATTGGATGTCCAGAAAATGTTGATAATAGGAGATTCAGACTTACTGATCCATCAGGTCCGAGGCGAATGGGCTACCAAGAATCGGAAATTGTTACCATACTTGGAGTGCGTGCATAGGTTGTGCAAAAGGTTCATCAAGGCAGAATTCAAACATGTGCCAAGGATCCAGAATGAATTCGCAGATGCCTTAGCCACCTTATCTTCTATGATTCAACATCCTGATCATAATTACATTGATCCTATTTACATCCACATATACGAGCAACCGGCATACTATTTTCATGTCGAGGAAGAACCTAATGGAAAGCCTTGGTACAATGACATTCGAGGATATTTGAAGAGCGGAGAGTATACAGAGGATGCAACAAGTGTACAAAAGCGTACAATTCGGAGGTTAGCGAATCAATTCTTTCTAAGCGGAGAAATCCTTTATAGGAGGACTCCCGATTTGGGGTTGCTAAGGTGTGTCGAAGCTGGAGAAGCCAACAGGTTGATTGAAGAGATACATGCAGGAACATGTGGTCCTCACATGAATGGCTTTACACTGGCGAAGAAGATCTTGAGATCGGGATATTTCTGGCTAACTATGGAGACAGACTGTATCCGCTATGTTCAAAAATGCCACCAATGTCAGACTCATGCAGATATGATCAGAGTTCCTCCCAACTAACTTCATGTTACTAGTTCACCGTGGCCCTTTGCAGCTTGGGCATGGACGTCATTGGGCCAATCGAGTCAGCGGCATCCAATGGACATAGATTCATTCTTGTTGCAATTGACTATTTCACCAAATGGGTCGAAGCCACCTCTTACAAATCAGTGACAAAGAAGGTTGTTGATGACTTTGTCAAAAATAATATTATTTGTAGGTTCGGGATTCCTGAGTCAATCATCACTGATAATGGAACCAACCTAAATAGTGATTTGATGAGATCATTGTGTGAGAAGTTCAATATCAATCACGGAAATTCTACAGCATATAGACCACAGATGAATGGAGCTGTTGAGGCTGCAAACAAGAACATCAAGAGGATATTGCGTAAGATGATCGATAATCACAAACATTGGGATGAAAAGTTACCCTTTGCATTATTGGGATATCGTACAACCATCAGAACTTCTACTGGGGCTACGCCTTATTTTCTGGCATATGGTAATGAAGCTGTGATACCTGCCGAAGTGGAAATACCATCTCTAAGGATTATTTAGGAAGCGGAGCTGGATGATGCTAAATGGATACAAATTCGGGCGAAAAATCTTGCATTGATAGATGGAAGGAGGATTAATGCCATTTGTCATGGTCAACTCTATCAAAATAGAATGGCCAGAGCTTTCAACAAAAAGGTTAGACCCAGACATTTCTCACCTGGGTAACTGGTTCTGAAGCGGATTTTTCCAAACCAAGATGAAGCAAAGGGTAAATTCTCACCAAACTGGCAAGGCCCATACATAGTCTCTCGGGTATTAACAGGCAGAGCCCTCATACTTGCAGAAATAGATGGAGAAGTTTGGCCCAAACCCATCAACTCAGATGCTGTGAAGAGATATTACATCTAAATTGTTCATGCTCTTTTACTCTGTATTTGGAACTACGTCAGACCTGATTCCCGTTTAAGAGGGGATACGTAGGCGCTCCTTTAGAGTTCGGTCTTATCATAATAAAAATTTCATTTTCCCCTTTTGACTGTTAACTTGGGCAGAATTTTTGAAAGGGTCTCAAAAATTCCATCAAAAAGACATCTTCTTGCAAATCACGATACTGGGGTAGAATTTTTGAGAAGAACTCAAAAATTCCATCAAAAGCATTTCTTCTCACAATCAGTAACTGGGGCAGAATTTTTGAGAAGGTCTCAAAAATTCCTTCAAACAAGCATTTCCTGCACAAATCAAGACTGGGGCAGAATTTTTGAGGGTCTCAAAAATTCACTACAATCAAGCTATAATCTTCAACAAAGATCAGATAACAGATTTGATACTGATGTCAGATGTTGCAAAGTCTCAAACTATGCCATGGTCAAAGATTCAATATTACTTTTTACAATTTATTATTTTCAAAAGCTTTTTCGAAAACTCTCTCTCCCTCTATTTTACATTTCTCTTCAAAGCAAATGCCCGGAAAGGTCTGGATGGCAAGTCAAAGGGAGCACACCAGTCGGAGCAGATCAACCTCCCCCATTTTTAATCTCACAATCTTTCTTTGAACACAGGAAAACAGGTACAGACGCAAAAGATAAACTGACCGCTATTAAGCTCGACAAATCGCCATTAAACGGTGCCCTGTCCTTCTTACATGAATGAAAGACCAAGTTATTTTGAGCCTGACAGATCGCTAATTATTGGTACATATTTCCAATCAAACGAAAGAATCAAGCTACTTTATATCAAGCCCGACAAATCAACTGCACCCACTCCTTACAATAGGACGAAGGATCAAAGCTACAATATTCCGAATTCGTCAACAAATAACACTCAATCCTTTCAATAAGATGAAGATCTATGCCTCCAATCAACTATTGCATGTGCCCGAGAATTACATCATTGCATGTGCTCGAAGATTGCATTGTGCCCGAGATCTGCATGTGCCCGAGAATCGCATCATTTGCATGTGCCCGAGAATTGCATCAGATACATGTGCCCGAGATTGCATTGTGCCCGAGATTGCATTGAGCCCGAGATTGAATTGTGCCCGAGATTGCATTGAGCCCGAGATTGCATTGAGCCTGAGATTACATTGTGCCCGAGAATTGCATCATTTGCATGTGCCCGAGAATCGCATCATATGCATGTGCCCGAGATTGCATTGTGCCCGAGATCTGCATGTGCCCGAGATTGCATTGTGCCCGAGATCTGCATGTGCCCGAGAATTGCATCATCTGCATGTGCCCGAGAATTGCATCATATGCATGTGCCCGAGATTACATTGTGCCCGAGATTGCATTGAGACCGAGATTGCATTGAGCCCGAGATTACATTGTGCCCGAGATTTGCATGTGCCCAAGAATTACATCATCTGCATGTGCCCGAGATTGCATCGAGCCCGAGGTTGCATTGTGCCCGATATTGCATGTGCCCGAGATTGCATTGTGCTCGAGAATTGCATATGTCCGAATAAAAAAACACGCTACAAGTATCAACAGATGCCCGAATTACATATACGCTTTCTTTATTCATTATTTTATTCCTAAGGCGTCATGGTCTAAAGGCATCATTTTCATGGCCTGCGGACATCATTTCATGGCCTGAGGATGTACTTTCTTCTTATCATGATCCAAATGTGTCATAGTCTAAAGGCATCATTTTCATAGCCCACAGACAACATTTTCATGACCTGAGGATATTTTTTTTGCGTATCATGGCCCTAGACATCATAGCCTAAGACATCATTTTCATAGTCTTATGGCAAACATCATTGTCGATATGGGAAATTGCATCATGTTTACCTTTATCGTTTGTTCGACATATTTGCTCTAATAATATTACAAGCTACAGATTTGCAAGAGACTAACATTTTGCAGGCAAGATCAATCTCCCTTTCGACTACAATTATCGTGCTTACATCTATCACAACAAAGGCCTTATCAAATTCTTTGCTACCCATATTACCGTTTTTATTTAACCCTTGGCTACTCATATTATCGTTTCTCATCGGATTCTGCACTGGTAAATTGGAAATCGCTTCGTCATGCTCTTCTCGCTACTCTAATCTTATCCATCCAAGCCAATATCACTCTCGTTTGTACACCGTATCGCTCTTTCAACTCTTAGGAGTTTCATCTGCTCCTAAGTCCAGAACTACACACGACCTGATTCTCGTATAACCAGAGATATGTAGGCGGCTTAATACCAAAGTCTCGGTCGTACCCTTTTCCAACTCTACATCATTTCAATTGATCCCACTGACATCTCTCATCGGTCGGACAAAATCGGCTACTAAGTCAACGTTGGTTGCCCGACAATTCATCCTTCATTCTTAAGCAACCAAGGGGCAGTTGTTGACACCCAATTTTGACCGACCTCTAACCCCTTTTGGGAATGCTATTCGATTAAATACATATTTTTTTTAATATATTTCGAGTATAAAATTTAATTGATTTTGTCTAAAAATTGTACATTTTAGTAAACGTGCTTTATAAAATTATCGTAAATATTATTAAAACATATTTTTTATTATTAGTAAAACTAAAAGTATTTATTTTATTTAAATGTTTTAAAATTTAAGTGATTTTAATTATATAAAAAATATTATGATATGTGTAGTATTTAATTGAAATAGCATTTCTTAAAATTTCCTCAAAATCATTTAACTTATAACCTATTTATTCTAGTTCCTTTCAATTCTAGCCTACTCAATTTCAATTTTATTTCAATTATAGCCACATTTCATTTTTTTCAATTATAGCCAATCTGATTTCAAAGAGCCTAATTTTTCAATCTGAACCGTTCATCCTTCTGCTTTAAATCTGAGCCCTACATCTAATCTTGATCGGACGGACATAAATAATTCCTCTCATCTTTCCTATTTTAAATCCTAAAAGACTAAACCCTAAATCTATTCACTTCACTCCTCCTCTTCTCCCTTAAAGAGCAACCGCCGGCCCCACCCTCTCATTCTCCAGTGAGAACGACGGAGAAGCTAGCTCCACCGGTGAGCAGCCGGCAAGAACCGACCAGTTGACCCCGGCGAGCCCCTTTCTCCCCTTCCTCTCTAAAAATCTGTCGTCTCATCCTTTCCGTCTTCTGGCGAGAATCGCCATCTCCGGCGCCACCTCCCTCTCCTCTCTTCTCCTTCTCTGCCTCCTTTTTCTCCTCATTTTTGACCAGCAGCCACCAACGCAACCAGCAGCACTGGACAACAGCTGCCAGCAACACGGACAGCAGCTCCAGCAGCACTGGACAGCAGTGCCTAGCCAGGCACACAACACCAGCAGCTGACAGCAACAGCGGCAGCTCCGGCGAAGCACGAAGTCAGCAACTCCAGCGAGCTCCGTCGGCAGCAGCAGCTCTGGCTGGACAGAAACCAGCAGCCAACACCGGTGAAGCCAACAGTCCAAGACCAGCAGGAGCTCCGGCGATATGAAGACAGACAGATCTACTCAGATCTGTCCAGGTTCGATTCGTTTGGCCGATTTGACACTTGATTTTCTATCAAATTCCTTAAAAGTTGCTTGTGTTTGTTCCATATGAGTCGGGATTCCTATTGTATGAAAATTTCAATAAGTATTATCTTAAACTTGAGCTACTATCTGCTATTTTTTGATTTGATGATGTCCTGATTTTAGAATGTCAAAATATTGCCATGTTATCTTCTCTTTTGGAGATTTTAGTATGTCGGTGATTTTTACTTATATATTTTTTAATATTATTAGAATTGTTGGCTGATTGATTCAATTTCTTTAAGATTTGATGGGATAATTGGTGAATTTTCTCAACACTGATTTCATCCAGTCCGATTTTCACCTTAACTAATATGGTGTAAATTCGCTCTAACTTTAATACCCGCTTCATATAGAATAATTAGTTAATTAAGTGATGCCTATTACTCGTTTCTCTCTTATGACTTGTTCTTGATAAGGTAATCTTGATTCCGTAAGTTATTACTTTGCCCTAAATTGATGCAATGCGCTAATTTGGTATGATTCTCTTGTTGGACTACATGGTTAATGATTTAAATTGATACTATTGCCATAAGTACTTCTTGCCAGATCTGAATTTGGTCCTTATGAGGTAAAATACTGAAGTTGGTGTGGTTTGGAGTTATTCTCATTTTCCTTGAATAGTCACTTCCCTCGGCGTTATTTGTTGTTAATTGATTTTCTTGCTTTAGTTAAGGGTAGATTGATTTTATATGGTAAAATATTATTCGATTTAGGTAAGAAAGATTAAAAAACTGATTTTTCAATCTTGACCTGGTTAAGGAATAATTTTAATTGATTCTTTTTCCTCTCCTTAATTTGATTTTCAACAGTAATATATATGTAATTATGGCAACTAGAGGCCTTCCTGCTTTTAAGACTATTAGTAGCTATTCAATAAACAGTCTCAATTTATGCTTTATTCTATGTATGTGGAGCGATTTGTTTGTTCGTTTTACTTTGGTAAGTATCGACTCGTTTTTTCTAAATATATTCCTTTTTTTCTGCATATTATTTAAATTAATGTGGTGGCCTTAATGGATTTTTTTTACCTTAATTATAATGTATACTGATGTTTACTTGTTTATTTTTGGTAAAGACACTTGGTAAGGTAAATAATTTTGCTGATTTTTATTTTTGGTTAAGGAAAATTTTATTTTCCTTATTGCTTAAATTATTCTATTTCATTTCTTGTATTGCCCCCCTACTCCCTATATAAACAGATGTCACATTCATGTTTGCAGAGACTCTCATACTCACACACACGGCTGAACACTCTCATATTCCAAGACTTGACACATACTGACTTGGTTTAGGAATAAAATTTGTATCTACTCATAAAAAAGAAAATAGGAGCTCTAGTAAGGTTTTGGATCACTCTTTTGTCTCTTATTGCTGTGTTGCTGTTTTGGATTTGACATTCGTCGAGTACTTCATTGCTGATAATATAATCATTTCAACTGGTTAGTTTTCTCCAGTAGTTAATTTCTACATTGCGTTATAACTATTTATTTGTGCAATTCTCTATGACGGTTTAAGGAAAGCATCCGGGTCAATTTCGTTCTTCCCTCTCTGTGCGACATTATTGTTGTTATGCTTACTTGTCCAAATACGTGTTTGTCTGATGTATGAAACAAATGTGTGTATGATGAATCTGTCCATAATTGGTATTCTTTACTTATATTATATTGCTTTATATGCTATATTTGTGTGTTTCTTACTTTAGCAGGTTCGGACTTGGTTTCAAGTGTGAAGAGTCGGAAGAGTTACTAGACAGGATCTGATTTTATAATTTCTGTATTATTTTATCTGCTATTTTGGTTTTGTAATAATTTTATAGTAACACTCTCTATATATAATATATTTGGGGATCGTCTAAGGGGGAGGGGGAACTATGTACTAAATGTTCGTTTACTTTTCTTCTTTTCATGTTAATACGTATGGTTGTTAAATCTATCTATGTTGCTCAAATAATGAATTAGGCAAGTACATTAGAATATCTTATAATCGGTCTAAAATCAATTTTGTTTGTAACTTTGTCATTGTATATGTTACTAAAATTTAGAGTCCAGCCAGTAATACAATTAGAAATCATGCCTAAGGTTTAAATAATTTGATTGATTTTGGGGGTTTAGAAATCATATAGGCGTCATTAATTAATTTCTTACATGTTAAAATAGTGAATCAAATCTGTGCATATTTTTTTTGCTGCGACATAAAATAATGAAAGGTTGATTGCCGGCATGTTTTACTAAATATATTTAATACGACTATTTTCTGCTCTGTGCTTGCTTTGTCATTTCCCGCTTGTTTAAGAGTTGAGCAGTATGCTAATGAATTTAATTAAAATTTGAACTGTTTTCAGTATTTGCTTGCCTAGGTTGATCATTTAGTCCAAATAACTCAGTATGTTTCAATAGCTTAAAATTGCTAGTTAATTGAGTTTTTAATGATTTTACAGTATGTTTAGAAGCGATGCTTATAGGTTTCCGAATATTATTATATGAAAGTATGTTTGTAGGTTTTGACAATAATTTCAGCATGATAAAAATGAAATCTGCCAGAGGTATCAATTTTCTGCCCTATAACTAATTACCTTGCCATCTAGGTTTTTTTTTAAAAAAAAAAAATAAATAACGATCAATTCCCTGCATGCTTGCATATGTCCCCATTAAGAAAATAAAAAAAAAAAAAAAAAATTAAGTCAACTCTGCTTGTAGCGTGATCATTTTAAAATCTGTCCAACTTAACCAATTTTCTGTATCATAATTAGTTGATTTGCCATTTAAAATTATTTATTGATTAAATTTTGCATTTAATAAACTAACTGCCATTTAAATAAGTATCTGCAGTAATATTTGGACATGCTACTACTAAAAAATATATATATTTCATGTATCTTATGATCCATTTTCCCAATCATCTAAAATTAATTAATAATTATATTATGCATGTATTTCAAAATCTGCTACTGCTTTAAATGTTTCTGCCACAGGTTTCTCATTTTTTAAGCTAATCCACTCTAATTATTGTGATCAATAAATAGTTAAAACCTGCATCTTATAATAACTTTCTACCGCTCTCTTAAGTATTCATGTGTTGTACTGCCTGTTATAATACTTGTTCTTTGTTTATATGCCACACACTTAACACGAGACCTTTCACTTTATGTGTGTTTGCTAGCATGTTAATTAAATCCTAGAGGCCAACTTGGAGACTTTATGTGCTAAATGTTGTCCTAATTGTTTGACTTGGTGTCTAGGTGGGCCTATTATATTTTTATCTTTGTCTAAATCCATCTTAATAGTAGTCCAATGCCTCTTGGACCTTAAGCGGGGACGATAGGCACCTTTTAGAGACGTAAAGCATGTGGTGGTGGGGTAGGGGTAGTCTAGGCCCTATGGAGATGATGACATCGACTCGGTCTAAATGACAAACTTTGGTTTTGTCTGTCCCTACGAGAAACCGACCGAAATAAAGAAAGTCGAGTGCTGATCCTAAAAGTCCTTCAGAGTCTCCCTTTCCTTTTCTCCCTTTATTTGTTATAATTATTTGGGGTAGTTTAATAAAAATAAAATGTTTATTCTATCTAATTGTGCATATTTCTATCTCCTTGCTCGTCTCTTTATTTATTGTGTAATATTTATTTATTATGTTAGTCTCGCATGTCTATCTAATTAACTAAAATAATTAAAGTGCTCTTAATTGCTTAATTTTATTATCACATAGTCTTGCATGATTAATTAAATAACAAATAAATAATTAAAATGACTTTAATTGTTTAATATTATTTATCACTTAGTGATCATGTTAATAAAATAAATAATAAATGAAGTGACCATACTTGCTATTTGTAACCCCCACATATTGCATGAGATACGGCCGGGACCCACATTTGTGGACCTCGAGGGATGCCTAACACCTTCCCCTCGAGGTAATTTGAACCCTTACCCTGATCTCTGGTTCGTTGACCTTAGCTAGACTTAGTTAGGTTAGATAGGTGCCCTAACGCGCCTTAATTCGTTAGGTGGCGACTCTTCAATCACCCAAAGCCCAAAAGAGTTGTTAGGTCGTGCACCAGAATCCGTTTTGAGAAAAACGGGGCGCGACATTGTTTTTAGTACATGTTTTAATTTTGTTGTTTATGTTTCTGCAAAGTTATTGTTAGTACAAATAAAGATTATTTATTTATTAATATATATCTCATGTTGATGTTCATCTAATTTCCCAAAAATATGAAATAGTAACATTTCCTGGAGGCAAAAAGATAAATTATAAAATTAAATTAAAGATGATTGATTGAAGGATAAATGATAAGATGTTATAATTACCATTTTCTTTTACATTATCAATGTTTGTTACTATGTAATCTTGTATGTAAGATAATATAGTGTTTTAATTTTAATGATTAGTAGGTTTTAAGTATTTTTTTATAATTTTGTGATATTAAATATCCCACACGAAGCGCGAATAATTTTAGTAGTTAGAAATATAATAATATTTAGGTCGAACATATATATAGTGAATTTTAAAGAGAAGACAACACAACATAAAATGACATTTTTTTCTTTTAGTAATAAATTGAGGGGCAACATTATAATAAAATAGTCATGTAACTCATTATAAATGTTGTAATACTTATAGGAAGTAATTTCTTGTTTGTTTTTTTATTAAGATCAAAACGTTTGAATCTAAATAGATGTTGAATGATTAAGATGTTATCTTTAGATATGAATACGGAATGATTACGACGGTTTATCTTCCAATGTCTAGATGTGCATATTTATCTATTTATAAACATAATAAATGTATAGTTTAAATGAAAGAACAATTAACATTAAACATGTATAATTTTAACATAATATATTATTATTTGAGAAAATAATAAAAACTTAAGTTAGTTAGTAACGGTGGATATGATTTAAAGTGATGATTATGGCTGAAGAATGTGTAATAATTGACAATATGTTGGTGACAGTTGGCAACAATGTTAATTGTGATTGTGAAAGTAGTTACATAGGCAGTGGAGATTGACCATAGCGGTAGTAATGACTAATAATGGTAGTGGATGTAACGAGAGAGGTAACAATTAATGTAATTATAGTGATGGAGGTGATAAATTATGTAGTAGTGACTGATAGTAATATTTGATAGCACCGATCAATGTCAATGATGATTCAGAATATTAAACAATCAAGACTGAATATATTGAGTTATTAAATATTAAATTTAAATAATATTTATTTATTTTATATAAACAATTTGTGTGGATAATAGTTTGAAAAGAGAAAAAAAATGTGAATATTTCTTCTTTTTTTTCATTCATTCGAATATCTTGCTAGCCAACATTTTTTTTTATCTCTTTCTTTTGTCTACCCTAATTTTTTTATATCACATTATTTTTTTCACATTCTTTAGATATATTTTGGTATTTCTTTTAGTATTCATTTATATGATACAATTAAATAGTTTTACATATAATTATGAAATCTTTAGTTATAATTTTATAGTGCTTTCATACTATTATGATGGCTTATAGGGGTTCAAATTTTCAAAAAGATATCTTATGTTTATTCAATATCTTGCTCTCATAAATTTATAAAATACATGATAGCTAATTATAATTTAATTATTAAATATTATTTTTTTAATTTTTTCTTGTAATTATTCACAAGATATGAATAAACATATATAAATCATTGTACGTTATATGACATTACAAATGTTTACATTTAAGTTTTTATTGATTTTATAGTTTTGAAAAACTTTTTCAATTGAATAAATTGTTACATAAACAAACATAAAATTTAGAAGTAGTACAAGTATTTAAAATAGAATTTATTTTTATCTGATTGAGTATGCCAACTAGAATATCATTTGTAATTGTATAATATTTTGTAGTACTATAAAATAGGTCTAAATCGTCAATATTAGAGTAATATTTACGATTAAGAAGACATTCAAAGTTAAAATAATATCTTTTTAAATTTAATTATTTGATATAGTTGAATTTGAAATGTCTAAGAAGACGACTCAAATAATTGAAGATGGTTTTACAAAACCAATGTTAAAACATGATTGATTGAAATTGAAGTTAACAAAATGCAACTTGCTCGGAAGCAAATATACCTGTTAAAATAGCCTAGAGTTTGAGATAGTTAGAAATGAAAGTATGAACCAAGCTTTAACTTTATATACCGAATGGTATAACATAATTTAGTGAAAAATTCTAATATGACATATATTATACTAATATTTTCGAGTTATAGCAATAGATTTAGACTTTCAAGTTATAACATTAAAAATTTCAGGTTGTAACAAATTATTAAAAAAAAAAGTTATTTTTAATAATTAAAAATATTTGATTTGAAAAGAATAAAAAGATAAAAAAAAATTAAAATAAAACGTTTCTGAAGGAAAAAATGAAAAAAACGGAAATAGGGGTGGCAATTAAATTTGAATTAATTTAAGATAATTATTAATTAGCATGAATTAAGGAATTTCAAACTAATTAAGAATATTCAGTTTCCTTAATTCACTCCAATTTGTTAAAATTAATTTAATAATATGATTTTATCCATTTTTCTTTCACGTTTCTCTCTCTTCGATTTTCTTCTAGAAATTGTCACTGGCGACAAATTGATTTTTTTTTTGTTTGAAAAAACTTGTTTTTGTGATGGACAACTATGTAGCAATATTAATTAAACATGGCGGAAGATGGGTTGCTTCAGGTGAGTATTTTTAATTGCTTACCATTTTTATTTGGATTTCAGTGAAATAAAAAAAAAAGTGAAACTGTAAATCGTCACTATATTGAATGTGATATGTTTTTTGTATATACAATACGTTTTGTTCATAATACTTATTAGTTGTTGTGAAATTGTAATATTAGTGATTTTCTTGGTAAGATTCTGTTTTTTGGTAGTGGTTTAGTGTCACCATATTATTGATTACTGGTTTTTTTCGTGAAAAAATAAATTAAAATGTATAGTTTTGAATGAATTTGTTAATGTAAGTGTAATGAATTTGGTACGAAAGTGTATTCACTAATGTGAAAAAAAGGTTATTTAGAATTTTAAAGAATTGTATGACAGTTGTTTTAAGTTGATATGAAAGTATGTTAACTACTTAGTAAAAAAAGTTATTTTGAATTTTGAATAAGTGTATTAAAAATGTTTTAAGTTGGTGTGAAATGTGAAATGTTATTGTTTATATAAGTTTTGTCAATTATGTATAAATTTGTGTGAAAGGAATGAACTATTTGTTTATTCTAAATTAAAACACACTTCATACAAATGTTATTCAAGTTTCATTCCAATAGAAACTATAGTTTAAAAATAGTAATAATTAAATTATATCATATAAATTAAATAAAAAATAAATCAAAATCATATAAACATTGATAAAAATAATAATATAAAAGTATGTTCATACAAATATTATTTATGTTTCATACACATGCATATATATAAATTTTAGTACTGCCATATTTATAAATAAAATTCACACCAATTTTATTCAAACATCATACCAGCTTCATTTGCACTGTTGCATTCATCAATCTATTTTCATAAATTTATCTAATTACGCTAACAATAATTTAACAATTTTAATACATTAATGGATAAATTGAAAAATAAACCTTCTTAATAGGAAAAATCCCAATTTCATATCAATATTATTCTAAATTTATATAAAACAAAGTAATTAAACAATTCATACAATTTTATTCACATCAATTTAATAATTCATACCATATACAAAATTAATAGACAATCCCACCAATGTTAATACACAATTCATACCATTCGCATACCAATATTGTATCAAAATACATACAAAATCCAACAATCAAACATTAACCTCATATCCATACACATTTTATTCATATTTCGAACAATTTTCACACATACAAATGTTTCGAAAACAACAATAAGCATAATGTGATATAAAAAAATCAGTATTTTGTCTAATGTGGAAATAAATTAAAAAAAGTACTTACCCTAACAACTTTTTTGTGTTTTTTGGATGTTGGTATTTCTGATTCCTTCTTTTTTGTTGTTCTTCTTGTTGATGGTTTTGAAGATTGAGCAACTTCTACATTTGTTGTTTTTTTTTCTTTTTTTCTTTTTTGTTTCACTAACAAAATCAGAATCAGATTCAGAAGGGGTTTCAACAATTTTTCCTTTCCTCTTCTTCCCCTTTTGATTTGCCGAAGTCGCCCTTTTCTTTGCTTCATTTTTTTTCTCCTTTTTATCTTTCAACTGAGATGAACCACACATCGCCGAAATTTCAGCAATTTTAGGCGGGGGGTTTGAGTTAATATATTGAAAGTTGGAACATGAACTTCATCAATAGAAGTTCCTTCAACTGATCTGGCACTCTTTCGAGGCATTTCAATGTGTTTCTTAGACATGATGATGATGAGAAACGTAACGAGAGAGACGATTGTGGAGTTAGGGTATTGGGGTTGTGAGAAAGATTGGATGCACAGTTGTGAATGTGGTGTAGTGGAGTGGTGAGGAAGATGGGAGTGAAAATTGTGAATATGGGGTAGTGGGGTGGTGGCGTGTAGAAACTGATAGGTGTGGGTGGGCGGGGAACTGTGATTGGTGTATGAGATATTTAGAGTGTAACGATAAACAAGGAAGTCTAATCAATGTAAATTCCTAAATTCGTGTAACTGATAATTTCGGTTTTAAAAAAGGAACTGCAATTAAATTAGTTAGCTATTAATAATTAATAATATAAAAATATAAAGAGATTAATCATTTTTAAATAAAACTGTAATTGATTTTTAAATAAAGTTAAATTTAAGTTATATGTTATAACCCGTAAATAAACTGTTATAAGGTAGAATTTTTTAAGAGTGTGTTTAAAACTTGTAATATTGTCCCTTAAATGTGTATATGGTGTGATTTTCCCCATAATTTATTATAGTTGGAAAACAATATGCACAACGGAAGCACACTAGAATCATACTACTTACATGAATAATAGACAACACATAATTTATGCTAAAACACATAAAAATTCTGAATTTAAATTCAAGATTTATCTCTTCAAGGGTGAACATAGATACCTTTAAGCGAATCCACAAGCTAATCCATAAACGGGACAACAATTCTGCGGTCGTTTACAGTGATCCCAAGTTCACTTCCGAATTCTCAATACTTGGATGGGCAAGTATCGTATATAAAACTTCTCTTCCTTGAAGGGTTAGAAGAATCCCTATTTATAGAGATTTCTTCCTAGTCCAAGGAGGAGAAGAAACACATCGTCTTTCCGTAGAATAGAAAAAGACGTATACTTCTCCCTTTCCTTAAAATAGAAAAAGACATGTATTTTTCTATTTTCTTAGAATAGAAAAAGATATGTACTTCTCCCTTTCCTTAGAATATAAAAAGACACATAGTTCTCTCTTTTCTTGGAATAGAGAAAGACACATACTTCTCTTTTTCTTTAGAATAGAGAAAGACACATACTTCTTTTTTTTCCCCTTAGAATAGATTCTGAGTTCTAGTTAAATATGGGCACGGTAGAGACTACATAATTAACTGCTGAGGCTTTCTATTATGAAAATAATTTCAAATAATTAATTTGAACTATTTTAACCATAATAAATTACAAATCATTCCACTAGAAATTCGTAATTGCACTCCTCTATTTATATTTAGAAATTCCCCACTGAACGCATATGTAGTTCTCCATGTTAAGATTACAGATACTAGTCAATAAATTAAATTATTGACGAATTTAATTCAATGATCAATTTTCTTTAGAGCACTGCATGACTTATTTCATGTGTCGGATTCATAAATCCAGTTGCAAGGTTTGACACGATGAAAACTTATAAGCTTCTCAAAAAGGCATATCATCAATCTCTATGTCAAGACATGAATTCTGTCAACTAACTTATTATTTCACCAATATATATTATCATTATCCAATCTACCAGGCATATTGATCCATCTTAGAATCTCACATTTAATAAATCAAAACGATAATTAACATACACAGATCATAATAGTTATCAGGATTAAGAATATTAGTACATTTAATAGTTTAGAGAATATGATTTTGTTAGTCAGTCTAAAGAAACTATCTCTACTCGGTCACGTTCAATACATACAAAATGCACTAGCACAAGAAATTGGAATTATACCATTCCCATAATCAAGATAAACTACATATAATCTTGTGCTACAATCATACCGATGACATTTCCAATTCTCATCTTAGATTGTGAACAAAAAACTTTACACTTAAAAGAAACGATGATTTAAATACACTAAATCATCTAGTACTATATAAGTAAACAGATACCATAAACCAATACATGATCTATTAAATATAAATAAATAATTATTCTGTAATAAATACTATATCTAAACACATGGTTAATAGTATATATCCCAACAATTATCATGTAAGAAAAAATATTAAACTGTTAAAAATCGATAACCTGAGATTCTTTTAAAGTAATTACCAAAATCTTCAAACCTATAACTAACTATTCATAAATCAATAAAAAGAATTCAATTTAAATTAATGATTGTGATTCATTTTAAACCACTCTAAGTTGGAAGACAAAAGAATCATTTTAAATTAGTTCGGACTAGTAATAACATAAGTACATAACTAATCATTATAGTCCCACAAAATCAAATTTAAACAATATAATTATTAAAATATTATATCAATAATACATTTGAGGAAATATATTAATATAACATAATAAGATCACTAAACTAATAAAATATATAAATTTATAGAGTTGATAATTTTTTAATGTATCTAAACTATAAAAAAATCATAAACAATGTATATATACATATAATATTCAAATTTATTACTTGAAAAGACGTTTGTTTATTAAAAATGTAAATTATTCACAAACACTACAAAATTCAATAACCAAGGAACATTGAATGATCTTCAGACTTCATTTTAGGTTTGACTAAAACAGATCTATTGAGTGGTAAAGATTAAACAAAAATAACAAGCACACTTAATAAGTTGGAGTCTCAATAATTCAAATTCAAACCTTTAAATAAATAAGGCCTAAATATTGAAAACTATTTTTGCACTTATAGTATTTGATATATCACCATGAGTGGTTTTAATTTCATCATGCTTCAATGGTATATAAATATGCTGATGAAATCTGTATAACAATTTTTTTTTAAAAAAAAATTCTACCCAAAAAAAATTCAAATATATATATATTTTAATATATTTGAATTATCTATTGCCAACGACAATTAAAACGATGTAAAAAAACTTGACCCGTAAAATAGAAGGGTTGATAGAAACGATTCACTCCCTTGCATTAGTTTAACTTGTATACGAGCATTTTACAACATTAACATATATGTTGCTCAAAGAAGAAGTGTGAGTATACAATCCAACACTACTACTCACTTGACATGTTTCATTATGATATGAAAGAATCATGATGTCGATTATTCATCTTATAAGACCCTTCACTCGAGAGTGTCAAAAATAATAATTCAATATGACCCAAATTTTGTTTGACGATAATAACATATTCTATTTAATCTCATAAATAGAGATAAAAAATAATAATGCGTACGCAAATTTTATTTCTATTTCATAAAAATAAATAAATTTTAATTTGAAAGATCCTTGATTTATTAATTAAATATAAATAAATACTTATTATGTTGCTTCTTGCAGTGTTAATTCTCATATGTTATTGTTTTTTTGTCTCACAAAGAGGAACACATATTTTGAAATTAAAATATTTTTTGTTTTTGTAACTTTTACGTTTGAATTCATTTATATTTCAAGAGTTTCCATCTTATTAGTTTCTTCCTAAAGATCAAGCATTATTTTTTCTTGTACATTAATGATTCGCTATCATCGATTTATGTTTGTATTATTAAGTAAAATTCAATCAATATGTACAATTTACCAAATGACTTAAAAAAATCTAAAAAATTGAAAAATAAAATGGCTAAATCAATTCATTGTTTTTATTTTCTATAGTTGATAATAATTCAACAACAATTAATTCCATTAAGCTATGTTATATATATTTCAAAAATTTAATATGCACTTATATTTTTTAAAGAATTCAAATAACACACGAAATAGCTAATTTTGAAATTAATACGAAGGATAAGAATTACTAATTTTGAAATTAATTTTAAAATAAGTGTATATCATATTTGACAAAAATAAAATTACGAAATAGCTTATTCCAAAATCAATTATCGTTGATAACTTGTCCCCATCAAATGAGATTTGATTAAGTTAAACCATTAATTTTCCCTTTTTCAATTTTTTTCATGAGTTTAACAGAATATTCCTTAAAAACTTATATATTCTTCTCGTTGTTTCTTTTTCTTTCATTTTTTTTTCTATACAATTCAATATCCTCCTTCAACACGATTCAATTTCGTCGTTAGATTCCAAATCTAAAATTAACACGGAAAAATAGTACAAAATCCTCTCTGAGAATCCAGAAAACCCTTTAATTCTTGATTTTCAGGTGAATTTTGTTACCAAGACTATATGTTAATCTTCAATTCACAATACCCATTTCCAATTTCCAAGTTTTTAATATCTAAAGAACATATTTTTTGTTGATGGGTATGGTTTAATTCATGCCTTTAATTCAGTTGAGCATTTGTTTTGATGAATTCGTATAGAAAATTCCAAGAAACTAAGAAAAAATTTAAGATTTTCAGCTGGGAAAAGTTTATATTTATTTTGAGTTTATACCCGCTTGATTGAGATTTCTAACATTGTATTTTGCTTATGGTTATGCTGTTTGTGTTTTGCAGGTATTAGTTGACTGTGTTTGGACTTTTCACTTTTGTGAGGTTGAGGAGGAGGAGGAGGAGGTAATGGGATATGTCAATGGGCATGATTTAATTCATGCCCTTGAATAAGTTGAGCATTTGTTTGATGAATTCGTATAGAAAATTTCAAGAAACTAAGAAAAGCTCATGATTTTCAGCTGGGAAACGTTTATATTTTTCTTGAGTTTATACCCACTTGACTGAGATTTCTAAGATTGTATTTTGCTTATGGTTATGCTGTTTTTATTTTGTAGGTATTAGTTGACTGTGTTTGGACTTTTCACTTTTGTGAGGTTGAGGTTGGGGAGGAGGAGGAGGTAATGGCATCTGTTGATGGGCATGATTTGAATTAGTTGAGCATTTCTTTGATGAATTCTTATAGAAAATTTCAAAGAAACTAAGAAAAACTCATGATTTTCAGCTGGGAAAAGTTTATACTTATTTTTTTGAGTTGATACCCACTTGACTGAGATTTCTGAGATTGTATTTTGTTGATGCTGATGCTGCATACCTGTTTTTATTTTGTAGGTATTAGTTGACTGTGTTTGGACTTTTCACTTTTGGGAGGTTGAGGAGGAGGTAACGGCATCTGTTGAAAGGCATTATTTAATTCATGGCCTCAAATTAGTTGCACATGTTTTTGATGAATTCATATAGAAAAAAGTTAGATTTTGTTGCATATTCAAGATTTTCAGCTGGACAAAACTTATAATTTTTTCAAGTTGATACTCACTTGACTGAGATTTCTGAGGTTGTATTTTGTGGATGCTGATGCTGCTTGCCTGTTTTTCTTGTGAAGGTCTAGTTGACTGGTAGAGAGGTGTTTGGACTTTTGTGAGGTTGAGGTTCAGGAGGAGGAGGAAATGGCATCTGTTTCTGGGTCGAAAGGTGAGATTGATGAAACCTCTCCGGACATGTTGAAGAACACACCATCAAATATTAGGAGGTTAGCAGATGAGATTGAACACTTAGAGGGGAGGCAAAAGTACCTTGCTCAGACTAGAAGTCCGTCAGATGGTGGTGATGTTCGTTGGTATTTCTGCAAGATGCCTTTGGCAGTAAACCGTATGTTCTACTCATAGCTGTAAATGTTTTAGGTCCCGTGTTGGCATTCATATTTGCAAACTTCTCTAAAAGTTGTTTGAGTTCTTTGTTTTGTTTGAGTTCTTTGTTTTGATTGAGTTTGAAATGTGAACTCCACATGTCATGTGTTGTGACATGTTGCTTTTTGTTTCTCTGTATGTTGAAGTGCTTGTAGCAGATGTACGATGTGGACATGTTTTTTTTTTTTGGGGGGAAGTTAAGGCAGAATCAGAGAGTGACCAGAAGCTTGAAACAAATTTGAAAACCATTCCTTTATACATCATGTGGACTGTTTTTTTTCCGGGGGAAGTTAAGGCAGAATCAGAGAGTGAGCAGAAGCTTGAAACAAATTTGAAAACCATTCCTTTATGCATCATGTGGACTTTTTGGTTAGAGAGGAATAAGAGATCCTTTGAATACCAAATGCTTCATATTTATCTTGTTAGACGTTGATGCTTACAGAACTTAATTTTAGTGTAGGATTAGGATGTGGTTATATCCCAAAATTTTGAGTTTTTTGAGTTTCTGGGGTTGTCACTTTTGGCTATAGCTTGTAATCTTATGATGGACTTCTTCAGAAACTTCTTGGTACTTTATTGATAAAAACCTTGTCACAAAAAAAGAAGAAGAAGTGGGAACAGAATACAATGGAATACCAACTAGTCTTGATTATGGTTTAGTTGTGTACTTGTGTTGTTGCACTTACATTCTTTCTGATGTTGTTAGGAGACTTTTTAGATTGGTGAGGACTTGTATGTCAGTGTATCCTGTGAGATTTTAAAAATCCCTAGTTTTAGAGAACCAACAGACCCTAAATTACCTTAAAAGACGGATTATTAAAACAAATTAAGCTCGAATAAAGCTGAATGGATGTTGAAGATTCATATTGCCACCACCAAGTTTTGGATTGAAGCATAGTTCAGTAGGAAAAATTGAATTGAAATAGAAAGTCGTTAATGTATTGGCTCAAAGGAGTACAGCCACGTATTTGACTCATGGATATCTTTCCTCTTTGAGATTCTACCTTGGGAACAATCAATTGGAAAAGCAACTTGCTAGTTTATTCTGCTGTTTATCCTTACGCTGTTCATTATATGGTTCTGAGGGATTGTTGTCCTCCAAAATGTTGCATTCCTTTTGAACCCGACTACTGCAGCTTAAAAACATAAAATGTCTGGACTAAAAATTATACATAAGTTTTCTGAGTAACAACATTGTAGATTCTAAAAGCCAGCTATAACAGTAAGTTCAATTTGCCTAGATTTAGTGATCTTCAAAGGAGTTCATCATACCATCAGAAGCTTTACTCTTGATGAGCCAGGTTGTACTTTCTGGTTTAAAGTGTATTCATGAGTCAGAATTCTCCGATAAGTTGCTGATCTTCTTTAAACTCGAGAGTCCAAATATTATAGATTTATCAATTGCTGTGAGCATGAGCTGTCATATTCGTGTATAAATCTAGGTTGTCCTTTGTGGATTTCACTTTTGCACAGAGCCTGCTGCAGCAGTCCCCAAAACAGAAGTAGTGGGAAAGGGTGATTACTTTAGATTTGGCTTGAGAGATTCTCTTGCAATTGAGGCTTCTTTCTTGCAGGTAATGTTTTCTGACCAGAGTTCTGTTTATTTGGATTACTTCTCATCTGTAAATAATTAATCTATGGCCCAGTCAGTATAACATTTGCTAGTACGTGATAAAGAGCTATTGCCCCATATTTGCTTCATTTCTGCTTGATTATGCAAAGTTCAAGCTTTTGTATAAAAATGGTCATCATGTACTGTCCGAAAGAATGGAAACAAAAAGAATATCATGGTATAACTTGTTTGGATATTACAATCTGCAATATTGTTTGTCGATATCTGCGGTATTAATTGGTTTGCCCTATGCAGAGAGAGGATGAGTTGCTTTCTTCTTGGTGGGAAGAGTATGGGGAGTGCAGTGAGGGTCCAAAGGGGGCACCAAATAGGCTCAATTCTGCATCAGAAATATCTTCTCCGGAGAGCTCTCAAGCACATGAAGATTTAGTTGAAGAAGAAAGAGTTGGGGTCCCTGTTAAGGGTGGCCTCTATGAGGTATCCTCTGTCCATTTCACTCTCTTTTTGGATGAATATTTTTTACTGCCTGTTAGTCCATCAAGGAAGAGTACTTGCCTTTTGTACTGTCATAATGACTCGTGAAACCAAAAAAGAACCTATTACACAGAATATAGACCTACTAAGAGGAGAGGGTTAAGACAAAATTTATAAAGATGTTCGCCGATGGCAAAGATCTTAGGGTAGAACATGTGATATCTGTAAATTATGCATGATGTAGCATGGACTATGTGGTTCTTGCCTAGGAATCTTATCTGGTTTGCGAATCTGGTTTCAACCTCTGCATACGAGATTAATTGGAAGGGGGTAATCACACCGTCAGAAAATAAATTCCTGAATAATGACTGTCATCACTCTGCAGGTAGATTTGGTGAAGAGACACTGTTTTCCTGTTTACTGGAATGGAGAAAATCGTCGTGTCTTAAGAGGTCACTGGTTTGCTCGTAAAGGGGGTCTGGATTGGCTTCCACTACGTGAAGATGTTGCTGAGCAGTTGGAGTTTGCATATCGCAGTAAGGTATTTGGCATCACTAAGAGTGGCACTTTTGATTTATATCATCTGATGTTGACTGCAAAGATTTTTATGTAATTGGTGTTATCATCTTTTTTCTACATGTTCTGCCAAGGAATGTGTGACAGCATGTGGCAGATGCTGGACTCCCACTACTTACTGTCAAAAAATAAAATGCATTTGAAAATTTTACCTTGTTAGCCGTTTGTTCACTGATCCAATTGAACATTTCTTTTTTCATTTAATGTTTTATGCTCCTCATCTTTTTGTGGATAATTCAAAATTTTCCCTCAGTAATAGTGATAAGTCTTGGATGGCTGCCACAGGTTTGGCATAGAAGAACCTTTCAGCCGTCAGGGCTCTATGCAGCTCGAGTTGATATGCAGGGCTTCATCCCGGTATTAGATTGCTGAATTTATGGAGCTTTTGTTTATATGCTTTTTGAGTTGTACTGCTAGTGATGTACTTGCTTGCAACAATGCAGGGACTGCATGCTATTTTCACTGGAGAAGATGATACTTGGGAAGCCTGGCTTAATGCTGATGCCTCTGGTTTCTCAGGTGCTATAGGATTTGGGGGGAATGGTGTTAAGCTAAGGCGTGGATATGCTCTTCCTCAGTCCCCGAAACCAACACAGGCACTCATTTTCTTACTATCAAATTTAATACTTCTGTCTGTTCTCTTCGTTCTGATATGAAGTTACTAGTGTTGGTTTCCTTTTTACTGGTTTGTGCTCATCTTCATAGCGTCCTCTTTCTTTGAGTGGACATAGAGGGGGAGACCTCATATGGTCTCCTTATATAGTCTTGGATTGGCAATTCTCCCCTCATGGGATAGCTTTTGGGGTTGAGTTAGCCCAAGGTCCATTTCTTCGCGATAAGGAAGTTGTTTTTATGCCTTCTGCTATAAAGATGATTAAGAGTGAAGATTGGCTTTTGGTCCATTAAGGGGCTTGATATTGGGGATTTAATCTGTTTTCTCTTGTTCCTCCTTGCTGAAATTGAACTCCTGTATCTGTTTCTTTTAGGACGAAGTACGTCAACAAAAGGAGGAAGAAATGGATGATTACTGCTCACAGGTAGGCCAAGTGCTTCTTGTTTACTATGTGAGTGTATGTGTTCTACTTCTATCACTTATCAATCAAATGGTATATGAGTATGGGGATACTTATTTTGTCTGGACCTTAAAAAATGAAATCATCATTAAGTTGCCTGTTCCAAAAAAAAGAAAGAAAAAAAAGTAGATATGATAGGCATCAGAAGTACTATGTTACTGGTACTTGGTATATTGGAAATTCATAAGATTCTTTTAGTTGGGAAGTTTTATTCCCTCAAAACTAAAATATGACCCGTCACTTTCTTTGCAAGATCAAGCTAATATCTTATTTTAACTTCTCGTTTCACTCAGTGGATTGAAATACTCCTTTCTATTTTAGCCGTAAAGGTTTCTGATTTATTTAGCTAGTTCAACCTCTTTATACGACCTCATGCTTTGTCCTTTTCCTATCTCCCCATCTATGTGCACATATTCAAATTATCTTTCGACACTGATGGTAGTATATGTGCACAGAAAGTAAAAAGGTTGATCGAAAATTCGAGTGGTTGAAGCTAAAGCAGCTACTTTTGAAGTAACATAATGAAAAGCAACGATGGGAGGAAAAGTCAGATTTGAGAAGGGGATTTCACACTTCTTTCTCTCATTTAAAACTGTCATCTCACACAACTCCTGAGTGATAAATGAGAGAACAGCCCATTTTCCTTCCTTTTTGATTACCTTCCTCGCATATGTATAAGACCGCATAAAATCAATTTCTAGAAAGGATTAATAATCCTTACTTGACGAACTACTCTTGTCCAACTCATTGAGGTGGTTCTATCCGCATGATATGTCTCTATCCATGTTCTTTAGAGTTCAGTAATTACCTGTTTAATCAATTTTTCCATATCTTTGTTTTCCTTTGCTGATCAAGTTAGTTGAGATTAACCCTTCGGGGTGGCCCAGTGGTTTGGGCTTGGGACTTCCATCTTGGAGGTCTCAAGTTCGAAACCCGTTGCCAGCGAAAGCAAGGGGTTTGCCTTCTGGGTCGAGCTCGTCTCACTGGGCTTGCCTAGTGCGGTTTACCTCTCCTATGTGGTTTGCAAGCTATTGCATTGGAGTGGGGGTTTTTACCCTGTGTGCACCCAAAGGGTAGCGGCTACTGGTTTGCCTAGTCATCAAAAAAAAGTTAGTTGAGATTACTAATGTTTCCTTAAAAAAATGCATAAACTTGTTTTGTATACAAGACTCATCTTTTCCACTTTTTACATTCATTTGTAGAAAGGTCTCTTTTTAACTTCTATGATAACTTTGTAGTGCAGCCTGTGTAACTTGATACTGCTGTGTATAGGTCCCTGTTCGACATCTGGTGTTCATGGTTCACGGGATTGGTCAAAGGTTGGAAAAATCAAATCTTGTGGATGATGTTAGTGACTTCCGCCATATCACGTCAATCCTCGCTGAACGACACTTAACCTCATACCAACGTGGCACTCAGAGAGTCCTCTTCATCCCATGCCAGGTATTGCTTTCATAGTTGATCTTTTACATTTCTTAATGTGGTATACATTGTTATGAATGCATTAGGGGTCTTTTGGTTGAGGTTTTAGGAGATATAATCTCCACATAAAACTCAACATTGGTAATCCTCCAAAAAAAATTAAAGAAATCTCAACATTGGTTTATACAATATTTCTTTAGGATTTGAAGAGATTTATTTTCCACATAACAATCAGCATTAATTAATGCAACATTTGGTGATCCTTTCTGTTTCCTCATTAATAATACTTGTATAAGTTATGTGGGATAAAAGATTGAATAAGAAAGCAAATATTAATGATACATGGATTAATCAAGTCAATGAAGGTTAATATTGTAACATGGAATGTGAGGGGCCTTACTAATCCAAGAAATATGGTGAACAATTGGAAAGCGGATGTCTATTGCTTCCAAGAATCAAAGTTGAAAGGTGACATTAGGGATATTATCAAAGAATTATGGGCAAATAGGTGGGTGAAGTATGCATAATTGGAGGCCAGTGGTACCAGAGGGGGAATTATATTGCTATGGGATAGCAGAATATGGGAGGGAGGGATATGTGAGGCAGGTTCTTACTGTATCACCTGCAAATTGTTAGGCAAAACTCTGGATTTTTGTTGGCTTTTATCCAGATGTCAGGATGGAGAGGGAAGAGGTGTGGCTGGAACTGGGGGCAGTCGGAAGCCTTTTTAATGAGCCTTGGGTGATTGCCGGGAACTTCAACACAGTTAGATTTCCATTTGTGAAGAACTGTACTAAATTCAACAAAGCCATGGTTGATTTTTCTGAATTCATAGAGGAGATGGTGCCGGAGCCTGGAGGATATTCCATTGGCAGGTTGCAAGTATACATGGATAAAGGCCATTATATTGCCGCAAAACTTGATAGATTTTTGATTTCAGAAAGAGTGGGAAGTTTCCATTAGGAACATCAAGCAGTCAGTTCTACAGAGAGATACTTCTGACCACTGTCCTTTAGTTCTTGAATGTGACAATTGGGAGAGGTCAGATTATTAGTTCAAATTTGAAAATTGGTGGCTCCAGACAGAAACCTTCAAAAGATAGAGTCAAAAGTGTGGTGGGACTCTAGCATATGTGAAGGCAGGCCAGATTTCATTTTTAGCTTTCAAGTTGAAGGCTCTGAAGGGGAAACTTAAGGATTGGAGCAAAACTATACGGGGCAATATGGAAATGCAGAAACAAAGTATACTTAGTCAATTGACTAAGTTAGAAGAGATTCAAGACCATAGATTACTGACAGACGATGAGGCTTACTTAAGGGCTGCCCTGACAGTGGTGTTTGAGGAAAATGCGAAAAAAGGAGGAAGTGGCCTGGAGACAAAGATCAAGGGCTTTGTGGCTTAAAGAACGGGAGAGAAACACCAAATTTTTTCATAGAACCACAAACTGTTACAAAGGTGTAATACCGTTGATAAGTTTGTTATTAATGGGACTACCTTAGATGAACCATCAGAGATCAAAGGAGAGATTATCAAGTTTTACCAAAATCTTTACACTGAAACAGAGAATCCTGTCCTTCTGTAGTAAATGTATGCTTACTTGATCAGAGTGTCATTTATAACTGTAATTGCAACAGATGGGTTTGTAGAAAATGTTGATAATAATGATGAACACTAGAAGCATCTAAAATTAGTAAGTAAAATCATCTATTGGACATGTGATTTAGGTCTAGCAATCCGAGACCACAGGTGATCCACCCTCTGCTTAGGGGTCCTCCTCGAGATCGTAAGATGCAAAAGATAGAATAGGCCAAAGTGAGAGCACCAAGTAGGTATAATCACTGCTGTCTGTATTTGAATTTACATTGTTTGTGCTTAGTGGTGCTCGATGGAACTATTTCCAGTTATCGTGTTACTGCAACTCTAAAATTTGCTGTTATAGCCTTTCGATTAAAGCATTATCTTGTTACTTAAAAGTCACGTCTTTTTCCCCTTTGTCCCTCAGCATGTTCAAGTGTTTTATCTTTTGCATTCCTGTCATGTGATATTCTGGGGTTTTCTTCTTCATAGGTCTGTCCCTTGATCTGATTCCTGTTGATTTGTTCTTGTAAATTAACGCTATTTTTTCTTATGTTTCAACTGTGGGTACCACCAGTGGAGGAAGGGCTTAAAGCTTAGTGGTGAGGCTGCAGTTGAACGATGTACTTTAGATGGTGTACGGGGATTGCGCGTACTGTTGAGTGCAACAGTGCATGATGTACTGTATTACATGAGCCCTATTTACTGCCAGACTATTATTGACTCGGTACTTCTAATATGCTTTCTCCAGTTCAAGTTTTCCTCACTATCCTTTCTTCTTCCTGATGTTGCTCAGCTGTTGTGTTTGATTTGCTGCCTGGTTTCTTCTATTCAAATGTTCAAGTTGCACTTTTAATTTTGGAGCTGATGTGTTGCTGGATTTCTTGGATTCCCTCAGCTTTGAGGAATCCATGTCCAGTTAATTTCTGTATTGCTGCAGTACCAGCTTGGTACTATCTGTTATTTAATAAAATTTATTTCTACTGATAAAAGAATGTTCTTACAAACCTTTTACTTCCGTTGCCCAAACTCTTTTGACTCTGGAGAATGAGGGGTCGTAATTCACATAATTGTTTTTATAGCTATATGGAGCACAAATTGGTAACTAAGTGAAAATTTGTATTCTCTGTAAAAGGTGTATGGCTATCTGGCCAAGCACCCTATGCGGTTACCTTTCTCATTAGATTTTTGGTTGTTGATTTTTTTTTTATATATAAAAAAAAAGATTCCCATATGTCAAAACCAGTATTTTTTTTTTGTTTGTTTTGGTGGGGGAGATCAAGTAAAGTAGGATTTCATTAATCAACTATCCAGGGGATGTAATTGAAAAAACATAATGTAACTCCTACAGAGCAGATCTCCTTATAAATGCTCCTGGAACTAACAAAATCCAAAAGATCAGAAAAATTACTCCAAGCAAAAAGGTTTAGTAAACATCTAGATTTAAGTATTTATATGGGAGTTGAAATACCTTCAAAGTATCTCTGGTTTCGCTCCTTCCATATGCTCCATAAAATACACGATTATATCATCTTCCAATTGTCCCTAGTGGATTTCCTTACTCTTAATCCATTCCAAATAACAAAAACTTCCTTCGAGCTCCTAGGCATTACCCAGCTTGTACCAAAGGTACTGTTCAACAAATTCAACAAGCTCCTTGCTACTATACAATGCACAAATAAATGGTCTATATCTTCACCGTCTTCTTTAAACATGAAGCACCTACTGCAAAAACTATACCTCTCCTCCTTAGAACTTCTTGTGTTAAGCATGCTCCTTGAGCTGCCAGCCAGCTACAACATACCTTGGTTGGAGATTTTGTTCTCAATATCAATTTCAAAAGGTCTATCTTCAATGATATTGCTTCTACTAACCATTTCTTTATGCCACTCATTGACTGCAGCTTTCTTTACCTCTATTTTCCCATATCAACCTGTCTTTCTCTCCAGCTGATGTATCTGAATATTTTGAATATTGTCCGAAAGCTCTAGCATTTCTTCCACTTCCAAGTCATGGCATTGTCTCCTGGTTTGCATAACCTAATTTTAGAAATATAACTGTGTAATCTTATCAGCTTGTAACTGTGATGAATTGTGATTCTAGGGATCCCTGTTGTCTTTGAATGTGTTATGTATGTCTAATTTTCCTAAATCCTGAGATGGAAAAGATATGCTCAGTAGCATATTTTTTGTTTTTTGTTTTATTTATGAAACTGGCAACTAAAAAAAATAGCATTTGTATTTCTTTTCATGATGAAATCCTCATATACCACATAACTAGTGCCGACTCTATTATATATTGCAAAGAAATAGTTCCTTCTTAGAATGAAATCATACACATGTAATCACTTAAAAAAAAGTATAACTGATCCTATTCTAAAGTATTTAATGAATAACTACAAATCATAAGAGTTACCTAGTTTGAGAAATTTTGAGTTACACAAATAATGTTTTTTCTTTTGATAATTAGTACTGTTGTATTCTTCAGCATTAGCCATTAAGGAATGCTGGCCGCCTCCAAAAAAATTACGAGGTAGTAAGGTTAGACTCTAAGCTTTACAGAGCACCTAAGAAATCTACCAGCTCATCTACTTCCTCTATAAAATTTCCTTTGCACCAAGAGAATGAAAACACTAAACAGTTCCATTTCACATCATGTATGGACTTGATCTTGTCTTCAAAACATCTCCCATTTCTTTCTTTCCATATTGTCCACCATATACTTGAAGGAATTATCCTCTACCATTTTTCCGGACTCTTGCTACCCCCTCTTTTCATCCAGCAGCTCATCAAGTCAGCAGTATGCTCAGGCATTATCCACTCAAGTCTTTGTGAGACTGAGGAACAGGTTTCACAATTGTGAAGTAAACTTGCAATGTAAAAAAAGATAGTTGTTCGTCTCCCCAGTCTCATTGCACAAAAAACATCTTGTCACTACTATTCTCCCCTTCTTCTGCAAGAGTTACAGAAATAATGTTGCTTCTATGTGAACTGAATGGGGTCTAGGCATGCAGGATAGAATGTATGCTGGAATAGAAATTTATGTGTGAAAAAAATCATGGTACTCTAGTGGAGCAAAACTAAAGGCATTACAAATGATTCAACCAATTTTACCAAATAAGAATGACCAAAGGGTAAGGATACTGACACAATTAGAAATGACTCTATTAACCTTCCTGTGTGACTTAAGGTATGTTCAGGTGAACTGCATGACTTTCTGCAAAAGATTTGCTCCACTTGATTTGAAGGGCATTTTATTATGTTTTCTGAATTATTTCGTTTTCTGTTCATTTACCCCTGATTTAGGCGTGTCATTAATAATTGGTTTTAATATGTATGAATACCTCCAATCGCACCGATCTATGAGTTTCCAACCATGATGATTGAAGGTGTAACATAGGGACGAGGTAGACCTAAACTTACATTGAAGTCACAGTCTAAGAAGACCTACAATCTCTTGCAATCCATAAACATTCAGCTGAAAATAGAACACAATGGAAGCTAAATATCCATATAGGCAATGCCTACTAGCTGGAATTAAAACTTTTTTTTTTTTGATAAAGATAATGTTGTATTCCTCGGCATTAAGGATATGCTGGAGACCTCCAAAAATTGGTTTCCAACAAGAGAAAAAACAAAAAGGCGAATAGATTACAAAGTGCCTATAAAATCCAAAATTTGTGCAACTTCTTCTATCCCTTCCTCTTTACACCAAAATTTGTGCTGGAATTAAAACTTAGTCATGATAATATGGTAAACTTAGGTTCAACATTTGCTAGGATATCTATTTAGTTCAGAGATTTGTATGTCAGTAGAAACTATAGAAAACCTACAGTATTAATGAAATCCAAACTATTGAGTATTGGAAATGGAGTTGAGAGTTCATGTAGCTTGACCACAACTTCCTATGGGTTGAGGCATAATAGTTGTTGTCACACTTCTTCAAGGTCATTCTGTTTATTCATTTTAGCAAATTCATCCATTAATTTGTCTTTACTTCATATGATATGCATTGGCACTTCATTATGGTCTATCAATTGCCTACCTTTAAATTATTACTGTTTAGAGCTAATTGTTTATTCCATATTCAGGTCTCCAACCAGTTGAATATGTTATACTTAAAGTTTCTTAAGAGGAATCCCGGTTATAGTGGGAAGGTATAAAGATTTAACTGAATATGCAAAGTTTCCTTCTTATTTCTATAAGAACTTGATGTATACAGTTCAGAGTAAAGATACATACTAAAATTTTGTAAAATTCTCAGGTTTCTTTGTATGGTCATTCCCTTGGGAGCGTTTTGTCATATGATATCCTATGCCACCAAACAACACTGTCCTCCCCTTTTCCCATGGAGTGGATGTACAAAGAACAAAATGAGAATGAATTGTCTCAGCAGGATCAGAGCAACCTATCTTTAGACCAAAACTCTGCCTTAAGTTCAGATGATGAAACTTCTATTAGGGAGGGAAATAAGAGTAATCTGTCAGATAAAGACAAAATGAATGTAGAACCAAGTTTGTCAGAGTCTGTGGAAGATCATACTGAAGATTTTTGTCATCCTGTGGGCCCTCCTGCTTCATCAGACTCAGACGAACCCGTTGCAACCGATGATATCAGGCAACCTAATGATTCCTCAGCAAATGAAAATTCTCATGAAACTCCTATTGATGAGAGGGACACTATAAATGATGCCGAGAATGTGGATGATGGAATTGTTGAGTTTAATCAAAAGATTGATGAGGGAGTATCTGAATGTGAAAAAGACAAAACAATCAATTCCCTGAGGAAAGAGGTAGTGATATGTCATATTTTGCATGCATTTTTCATTATTAAAAATACTTTCTGTCTACTGAATTTTCTCCATCAATGAGACTGCTCCAGATTGACATGCTGAGAGCAAAAATCCAAGAATTAGACACCGAGTGTGTAAAGAAAGGTACAGCTAGACAAATAACCATTTATGGAGATTAGTTTTTAATTTCCCCTAACTTAGCATTTCTATTGTGTATCAAAGTAAATGGTCCTTATAAATTTCCTTTGGGATAGGATGTGTAACGGAAGCAGAAAATGGAGGAACAAACACAGCTACAAGAAATCAATCTATTCCTGAGGAAAGTGATTCAGCAAAGAGTTTTACCCCGCAATTAAGATACACAAAGTTGAAATTTAAGGTGATACTTCTCCTTTGTAAGATGCAACTATTTTCTGGGTGTGTTTGGGCAAGTCTTGGTTTGATGTTGGAGCAGGACTTTCAATGTTCTTTAGAAACTCCTAGAAGAAAGTTTTTGAGCTTATCGAAATCTTCATCTCTCTAAATGCTTGTATTATGCTTTCATCATTTCTTTAGTACAAGACTAGCAATACTCAATATCCTTTTTAAGTATGGTATGATTAACAATTTTCTTGGAATGCTTTAACTGGCTTTTGATAATTTGACCTTTCGTTCTTGTGATTATTCTCCATTTGTTGGGTACTCCAAGACATCTTCTAACTTTGGCTGTTTCATTCTTTGGTTCTTTCATTAAAAAGGTTGATACATTTTTTGCTGTTGGATCCCCTCTTGGTGTTTTTCTTTCCCTCCGCAATGTTCGTATTGGGATCGGTAATTCTTCTACTGTCTATATTTAAACACATGCTGATTTCCTTGCTTATTTATCCTCTGAATCTTGTGGAGGCAGGGGGTATACTTTGTACTTTTGTGACAAATCTCTTGAATATTTTACCATAAGCCTGTAAAACTGTTGTCTGTTTGCTTGAATAGACATTTAGTGTTTGTTTCCATAGATCTAATTAGTAAACTTTTTGAAAAAAGGTAAATTGTATGAAAAACAAAGGAATACTCAGGAAGTATTCCAGTAATACCTACAATCAGAAATACAAAAGTGTTGCTGTACTCCTATGAACTCATAAGTAGTCTAAAATACTAGGGATATCCTCATCTTCACAAGGGTATTCATGTTTACACCAGAAATAGAAAAGAGCCAAACAATTCAGCTTCGTCTTATCCATAGAGCAGCTCTTGTTCTCAAAACATCTCTGATTCCTTCTCAGCCAAATAGTCCACCAAATGCAAGCTGGGGCTATCTTCTATCTCTCCCTGTGCCCTGACTGATATCCGTCCCTATTCCAACATGCCAAAGCTTCCTTCATGTTTCCTGGCATAGACCAATTGATGCCCCTTATATTGATGAAAATCTGCCAAAGTTTCACCTTCTCCTTACAGTGTAAAAAGAGATGATTTATTATCTCTGCTTCACATTCACAAAAAAGCATCTGGAGCACAGCTGAAGGCCCCTCTTCATACGGGTATCCTGAGTGAGACCGGCCTGTTTGCTATTTAGCCAAGTAAAACAGGCCACCTTGAAGGACACCTTAACTTTCCAGATCATTTTCCATTGCCAGTAGCTTGGTTGAGTGTGTGTCCTCTGTGAGTTTCTGTAAGCTGATTACTTTACTACTTACCAAATCTGCCGTATAAACCTAATCTTTATATATCACTCAGCCGAAAGATTTTCTTTTTAACTTCAGTAGCAGTAAAAAAATGTTTGTCAAATCCTCCTGGTGCATTATGTTGCCTTTAGTTCTGCAAGTTCCAAGAATCCTGTGGATGCTATAAACTCTGTATGTTGGCGGTGACTGGTGCCTTTTGATGTTTATAAGGGGTTAGTTCATTTTTTTTGTTGGTTCTAGGCAACTCGTGGGTGTTGAAATATGGCAGTTCTTCTCTTCTTTATATTAAAAAGATGGTGGTGCATCTGTTTCACTTAGTTATCATTTCTTATTTCTGTTTTATCCTGGTATGACAGGCAAGGGGAAAGACTACTGGGAAGAGGATAATATAGTTGAAGAGATGCCAGCTTGTCGACAAATGTTCAACATATTCCATCCTTTTGATCCAGTGGCATACAGGTTTCATTGTTGTTATTGTTGCTAATTTTTGTCATCTTTTTTGTTATACAAGCTCATGCATGCTCGTTTCCTATTTCAGAATAGAACCACTCGTCTGTAAAGAATATCTCAACAAACGCCCTGTCATTATACCCTACCACAGAGGTGGGAAACGGCTGCATGTTGGTTTTCAGGTAAGGTCTCCATAGTTAGGTAATTAATGTGCTAGGTTCCTTCCACCATCTGTATTAATGTGCATCCTGATACTACTTGGTGCAGGAATTTAAAGAAGAAGTGTCTTTGCGCTCACATGCTTTTGTGAACAATATAAATACTGTAAAGGTGTGTTTTCTCCCCATTTGTTGATGTGACATTACATGCACAAAAGTGTGGTATGTTTGTAATTGAGATGATAAGATTCGATATCACTCATTAGGAAGTTCGATATGCTGTAATCTTGCTAAGGTTGACAAATGAAGAATTAAATATTCAGCTTATTACAAATGAAACTTGCTGATTGAATTTTAATTGACCTTAACAAAATAAGAGAACAGCTGTTTAAAGTATAGATCTGTGCATGATCTTTTAACATTATAAAGCACAGCTCGTAGAAGTAGAGATCCCTGTTGAACAGATAACTTGACATGGAAAATAATTATTTGTTTCGGTTTATATCAGCTTATTGTTGAAACCATGAATTGAATGACTTGGGTTATGCTTCTATAACCTGATATTCTCCTTTACTTCTCATACTGGAAACATGTCTTCTTCATCTAACTATTTTTTATGACATGCATTTTTTCTACTAGTTTGAAACTTCAATCCTGGATTAATTTACAGAAGATGGGTAGACTTGCTTGTTTTAGTGCTTAGCCTTTATTTGTGTGATTATTTTATGGTTTTAAATTAGGTATCGTGATGCCAATGAGTTATGGATATTAATGACACTTTGTGATTAGGTAAAGGTGATTACTCTTTGTCAATCAAGAGACAAGGATGGCGAAGATGGTAATAAAAGAAACCATTTCTTTTTTCGAGTGCTTTCTTCCAGTTTAGATTATAAAAGTTTCTCTTCCCTTTTCTCTGTGACAGAAGCTATCATCTCTAAATCAAGCTGGAGCCTTTCCCCTCACCCAACAAACACCATTTACCTTTCTATCTGTCTAGGTAATTATGTCACTTTCTTGCAGAGGGTTCCCAAGAGTCTCAGGAGATAGAAGAGAGGTCATATGGCTCAATTATGATGGAGAGATTAACTGGAAGTGAAGATGGTCGAGTAGATCATGTTTTACAAGTACGTTCATTCGCCAGTAGACCTTCAAACAGTTGTTCTATTTACGTTATATCTTTCCAGTTTCTACTGCAATTGAAGGCTTAATATTCTGTGTTACATGGCTATTCTTCTTGCTCTTTCTACCCTTTCATTGTTTTCCTGTAGCTGTAGATGTTCATATTTATGTGGGTGATTGTTCAGTATGCAAATTGGTGTTATTCAATACATAGATAGCCCCCTTAAACTTGGCACGAACTGCCAGTTAGACACCTCAACTTTCTTAGTGACCATTTCGACACCTCACTTTACAGAGGTGTGTCTTGAGTACACCTTGTGTTGACATGGCATATTGTTTATTTTACACTAATATTTGAGCACGTGAAAAGCTTAAATTATGTTTTTTCTCTTCCTTTTGTTCAAAAAAATTTCACCTTTCTTCTCCATAGACTTTTCCAAAAAAAATAATCAGGAGATCAGTTCAAATGGGTCTATACATTTTCACCATTGATGACAAAAACAAGGTGGAAAAGTGAATTTTCCAGCTATAAAAAAGCATGTAAAATCTCTTATGATTAATGCTGATCATTTCCGTCGATTTAATCCCTGTCGGTAATGGGCAAGATTGGAGAGTAAGGAGGGTTTCCCCTACAATCACTTCTCACCGAAAACAGAATTTCACATGTTCTCCAGGACCCCAGCGGAGGAAGGTTTTGGTCAAGATTAATAGCACTCGTGGTTGACTTGAAGGCATAGAATTTATGACAGAAGAATTCCACCATCTTCTTTCAGCATGTGTCGGGAAAACTGAATTCTTAACTTTTATGTTATACACAAAAATGGAAGTATGACTCTTGTTCTCATACTAATCATTAGACAAAGATCATCAAAAGAAGCTTTTCCATAATTTTAGAAACTTTAAAAATTACGATTACAGTAAGGAATCAAGTCTTAAAAGCTTACGAGCATGAGGCATTCCACCGTCTACTAATCAGATTTTGTGCTTTACTGTCTGTGCATGTTGTGAACTTAAGTTCTAATGTCCAGCAAACTGAATCAAAGGTTTTTTTCCTTTTTGAAATCCACATGATTTCGTGTGTGTGTATATATATCATTAGGTTCTTACTATGTGCTCCTTTTTAACACCTGGCAGCTGACAGTGTCCATGAATGAGTGTATATATTTTAACTCACCAGTCGCAATTGCCTTTTGTTCTTTCTTTTTGCAGGATAAAACATTTCGGCATGCATACATTTCAACCCTTGGAGCACACACGTAAGTATCCTTATCAACATAAGAGGGTTCATTATGTCAGTTGCATGTCTCCCCTAAATAATGATTGACAGGCATGTTTACCCAAAAATCTCTCATGTGCAAATGAAGAAAATGGTGAGATATGAAGTGTTTCAATGACAAAAATCTTCTCTGTGTTCATAGTGTCTTTTCATACTGCAAAGACTTCGGTAGGGGTAGGATCTCCTCCCCATACCCCACTTGTGAGATTCGCTGTGTATGTTGTTGTAGTTGTAAGACTTGTATGATATGCAAAGTGACAGGAATTGTGGAGGAGTTTGAATTAAGTAATTCAGAGACAGAAGTGCTTAATGGTTATGTGGTTATGGTAGTTCAACCCGTGTCAACTTACTCCACTTCTTAATGCGCCTTTCTTGGAATTTCCACTACTTCTCTCTACAAGTCTCCTCTTGTTAGGGAACTCTGTCAAATCTTTCCTTGTCGTAGTCGACTTTTCTGTAACTCAATATAGTTTTTATGCAATAGAGAACCCCACTAGACTCATTAATTAAAGCTTTAAAAAATATGAATTCCCCTGCTTTCTGGTTGTGTCAATTGAACTTTCTGGAAGCAAAATTTGTCCAGGACGATTTTGATGTTGGCAAGAAATGCATGTTTAAGTACCATTCTTGTCAATCTAAAAATCGGTGGAGCAAAAAGTTTGGTCAATTTATCCTAGAAGTTCTTTCTTCCTTGTCATCCTAGTTACCTACTATTCTTGAACTAGATAATGCATTACATTGAAAGTCAAGAGAATGAGTTGTTGTTTAGTTCAAGAACTAGTTCAGAGATTTAGTAATAATGTAGGGATACAAAATGTTGTGTTATTTACACAGAAATAACATTTGTAATTTAAGTTGTGTTGCAAAACAAATGTCTTATTAGTTATGCTGAATATTATGCCAGAATTATTTTTCCTGATGCAGCTAACCAAAAAAAACCTTCGTGTACTTTCAATCTTTTGGAGAAAAGCAAGTTCAAATTGGTTTTCCTTGTTTGGACAATGTTTGGTTGAGATTGAAAAACGAGTATTTGAAGTTCAATTTTTTTAAAAAGAATATTTGCAAGTTGCCATAATGTTTGGTTGCCGTAGTGAACACTACTATTTCACTTGAAATACTCATCATTTCAACTTCAAATTCCCTATTTCAAGCTGATTATTGGAGCTTCTTGAGTCATAACCAACATTTCTTTTGAATAAGCCTGGTATACTTGCATCTTTGCCAGCCTTTCGACATCCGTAGACAACTCCATCGAATTTAGAGTTGTCAATAGTCTCATATATTTAAATGTCAATTTGTTGCAGTCTTCTGTATATATGTGAAGAGCTTTTAAGAAGTCTGAATTCTGTCTTGACCTTACAATTAGCGCTTTTATTTTAAGCGGTATGGTGTAGTTTTTACTCCAACTTTTTTGGTTAACTGTGGTGTCTTGACCAATTTATGCACATCTCGACTAATCTATTTTGTACTTGCTACCTACTACCAATATAGGTATTGGGTAACCTATCTACCTAGGGTTTGAAGAATAGTAAGAGATCATCTATGGTTATTTCGTATCTGCTGGGATGCGAATCCAGATATGGCTCATTTTGTAATCCGTTGCAGATAGTTTTGTTTGTGAGACATGGCAGGTCAAAAATGCTTGCCAACCCATAGTACTATATTGCTTCGTGGATCTCATCTCTAAGGCAGCGTTTGATCAAGATTTTCCATTTGTTCTATGGTGTATTCAATTCTTTAAAAGGATTTAACATTTTGCAGGAATTACTGGAGAGATAACGATACAGCTCTTTTTATGCTGAAACACTTGTATCGGGATATACCAGAGGATTCCTACTCGTGTAGTGAACCTGTGGAAGGAAGTTCAAAGGATGATAGAGACACGGAGAACTGGTGTGATCAAAGAGAGGAGGCTGATGAAGAATTCCCATTAACATTTGCGGACAAAGTAACTGTGAAAAGTTTTTCTCACAAAGCCCGGAGAACTTTGAAGTGGTGAATCATGCTGATCTCTTTTGACTAGAGGTGCAGAAAAACACCAATTCTGGAGTTATGTTACTTCAACACTAATCAGTAAAAGCACAAGCTCTTTTTATACCAGAGCTCAAACGAGGAGTGTGTTGAAGGTATATCTGCCTTGTGCAATGTTCAAATTGCTGGGCTCATTGCTGAAGCGCGGTCAGGAAATACCTTATACTGTTTCAGAATCTGATGTAAACGAAGGTATTTCTCCGCATCTGTGATCTTTAACCATTTCCTGTAAGACTGATCTCTGTCATGAAAGGAAGACGAGAAACATAAGATCGATCCTCCAGTGTATACAGTGAAAAAGGATATGCTCATGTGACTTGAGCCGGTGTGAATACTTGTTTTTAGATGTGAATTTCTGGCACTAAACATGTAAATATATGTAGCTGTTATAAAGTCACAATATGCCACTTAGTTTATGTATTTCATTGTCATTTTCCTCTTTGGACATTTCCCTAGTTCATTTTCACCCCTCCATTCTTCTCGATCGCCTCGTACTTGTAGCTTGATCCCTAACCTAACCGCCACAAGCGGGCAGGAAATTGATGTGGTGGAGACTCAAGTCGAGGTGATGGATTACTATCACTATAGATAGATGCTCTAATAGTGATATGCCAACAAGGGTTTTCACTTTTCATGTAATTGAAAAATGGCCTCAACATCGACAAGTGGACAAGTAATAAATCATCTCATTAAGGTATAATAACTATAGTAAAATTAAATTATTTTTAAATATGAGAAATCATCATTTTAGGTTTAAATTAAAAATAAAAAGTATACAATAACAACAATCTATACTATACTTAACCCCTCCATCTATGGATTGATCTTGAGGAACAAAATTTACTTAAACAACTTAAAGGCTTGTCCCAGAGTTGGAATACCAACCAATGTCTAGTTATTGTTATAGAAACACGAAGCTATTATTATCCCGACCAATTAAAATATAATAGTTGCGATCTACTTTGATTCAAAAGAAAGGCAAAGGGATTGACAACCTTATGTTCTTGAATTGATAACTATCTTTCGACTAATCTAACATCCCACTCTTGGGGGCTAAATAAGGTTGTTTGACTTTGGTTTGGTACGGGTTGATTTTTTAAAATGCTTGTAAGAATTTCGTCTAATTAAACTTGATATTATTCGATTTCGTTTATTTGATTTTGTAGCTATGGTTTTGTCTTATTTGAATAAATAATTATATCTTTCCTTTTCGTATTTAAGAGCTAAAAAAATATTAGACAAAACATTAAATTAAAAAAAATGAATTCTATTACTTCTAATTTTCTAAATAGTGCGTTAAAGGATAAACATAGATAGACGTAATTATGTATGAACTTGTGAGCTGGATTACTATCGGTTCTAAAATAATAAAAAAATAATGCAAAATAAAAATCTATAAGTGATAATAGTGATTTAAATTGGATTAGATTTTTTATATTAAGAAATTAATTTAATTTAATTTCCCATCATCATAATTTTTCGACAGAAATTCATAGAGCAATGACATGAGAAAATACTATCTATTTTTCATATTTCTATTAATGAAATATGCTTTGGGTAATGACTATATTTAATAATAAAGATAAATAGGGAGCTAATCAGTAAATTAACTTTTTTAATTTTTTCAATCAGGCGTTTAATTTTAATGTAATATTGAATAAAAGTGGATAGAAGGAGTATGAGCTAGTTTTATCAAATTATATTTGATAAAAAATTAACAAAAAAGGGCAAAGTATACTAAAATTATGTGAAATTGAATAAAAATATCCTTTGTTAATAGTCTGGTCTAAAAGTGGCCTATCGTCAATAATTTGATCCAAAATATTCTTACCGCTAATAATTTAATCAAAAAATGTATCTATTATTACTTATTAGGTAAAAAATGTTGCTAATAAATAGAGTAGTATATTATTTCTTTTTCTCTTTAAACTCTTCTATTCCTAATAAAAATATCACTTTAAAGAACCTTTCTGTTCGATTTTTTTTTAAAATTACTTTAACTAATAAATAAATAGCAAGTAATTTATTTTTCTTCTTAGTCTCATTTTATCAATTAAAATAAAATAAATCCATGTACTTTTTTATTTAATAATATGTCATATATATGATTATAGTAAACTCATGATTAATTTTCATTCAAATAGCAATAAATAGAATTACTAAGATTTTTTCTCAAATTGATATAGGATAAATATTTTTTGATAAAAAATCATTAAAAGAATTTGTTCAAAAAAAGAAAAGAAAAATATTTATTTTAAAAAAGAACAATTTTTAGCTCATAAGTAATAACAAAAACATTTTTGAATCATGACTACAAAAACATTTTCAAATCAAACTATTAATTAAGCATATTTATATTCAATTTCACAGAATTTAAGACATTTTGACTCTTTCCCGAAAAATTAAATTAAATACTAGTCAAGTTCGAGTTCCCTTGGATACAGAGTCATTTTTGTTAAAAAACGCTTTATCCTCAGTGTGGGACTTCTCGATACGAATTCAAATTTAGCTGGACTTCAATGTGTGTACCTGACACGGCTGAAAAAATTTAAATCAAATCACAAAGCCCATTAGCAGCTAAAACCTGTAACACAGTTTTTGGCGGACCTTTCAATCTTGTTTTGGAACACAGTCAAGTTTCTTGCTTTCTTGTTTTCATCGACATCAACCTTTTCCTTCTTCAAATCTACCGCACACCCACCTCGTCATTCATTCTCATTTCTCTGTCAGAGTAGCAATTGGTAAGCTAATTACACTTCTAATTTCTTGTTTTCTTCACTTTCTTTGTGGGTCTTGAATCAATGTTCTAAAGATTTGTATTTTTTACATACCCACCTTGTCTTTTATCCCCATTTCTCTGTTAAAGTAGTAATTGGTAAGCTATGCACAGTTCTAATTGCTTGTTTTCTTTCATGTTGTTGTTATGAATTGAGATGTTCTTTGTGGGTCTTGGTTCAATGTTCTAAAGATTTGTTTTTTATTCCATACCCACCTTGTCTTTCATCCCCATTTTTCTGCTTCCACATCTTTATCTCTCTGTCAGTGTAATTCTCTGCTTCCACATCTCTATCTATCTGTCAGTGTAATTCTCTGCTGCCACATCTATTTATCTGTCAGTGTAATTCTCTGCTTCCATACAGTTTAAATTGTTTTTTTTCTTCATTTTCTTGTTTTGCATTGTTTTATTCTTTGCGGGTCTTGAATCAATGTGAAAAAGATCTGTTTTTTATTTCCATACCCACCTAGTCTGTTATCCCCATTTCTCTGCTTACAGATCTCTATTTCTCTGTCAGTGTAATAGGTACAGACTAAGCTAATTACAGTTATAATTGATTGTTTTCTTCATTTTCTTGTTTTGCATTGTGTTATTCTTTGTGGGTCTTGAATCATTCTTCTAAAGATTTGTTTTTTTTTTCCTATCTACCTAGTGTTTCTCTGCTTCCACATCTCTCTCTCTGTCAAAGAAATAGGTATGGACTAAGCTAATTATAGTTCTAACTTGTTTTCTTCATTTTGTTGTTATGCATTGATTTGTTCTTGTGGGTCTTGATTCAATGTTCTAAGGATTTGTTTTTTTATTCCATACCTACCTCCCTATTTCTCTGCTTCCACGTCTCTTTCTCTCTGTCAGTGTAATAGGTTTGGACTAAGCTAATTACAGTTCTGATTGTTTGTTTTCTTCATTTTGTTGTTTTGCATTGTTTTTTTCTCTGTGGGTATTGAATTAATGTTCTAAAGATTTGTTCTTTTTCCATACCCACCTGTCTTTCATCTGCTTCCAACTCTCTGTCAAAGTAATGGGTACAGACTAAGCTAATTACAGTTCTAATTGTTTGTTTACTTTCATTTTTTTGTTTTGTTTTATTCTTATGGGTCTTGAATCAATGTTCTAAAGATTCGTTTTTTTTTCCATACCCACCTAGTCTTTTATACCCATTTCTCTGCTTACACATCTCTTTCTCTCTGTCAAAGTAATAGGTACAGACTAAGCTAATTACAGTTCTAAATCGCTTGTTTTCTTCATTTTGTTGTTTTGCATTGTTTTATTCTTTGTGAGTCTTGAATCATTCTTCTAAAGATTTGTTCTTTTTCCATACCCACATAGTTTTTTTATCCCCATCTCTTCTTTTTTCATGTCTCTGTCAATGTAATAGGTACACACAAAGCTAATGACATTTCTTATTGCTTGTTTTCTTCATTTTCTTGTTAATCATTGTGTTATTCTTTGTGGGTCTTAGATCAATGTTCAAAAGATTTGTTTTTCCCAGTTCTTGGCAGGAAGACAGGAATTGGATTACATTGATCAGGAAATGGATTCTGCAGCCATGACTAGCGTTTGTGGCAAATCTGCTCTTTGCTCTACTCCCGTAAGGCACTTCTATATGTAATGTGTGTTAATCTTAAAATCCTGCTTTGTTATTAATGATATGCTCTTCTGGGAATTGACCTGACAGGTTGAATACCACTAAATAGTAATAATACCTGTGGTATTTAATAATTGCTAAAAAAAATAAAATATGATGTGTTAAAATACTTTTGGTATTTTAGACTGGCAAATGCTTGGTAGTTGAGGATAGGTTTTAGACTTGTATGGAACTTTTATTGTTTATTTTTATTATAAGTATTTTATATATATATTTTACTATGATATGAGCGTAAATGAAGAAATGAGGATTCATATAGCCAACCCCAACTTGTTTGTGACTGAGGCGTAGTTGTTGTTTTTGTGTTAAAGGTGTTTCTTTTTTCTTAAAACTACTTGAAACATCATCATGTAAAAGAGAGGTAGGGAGAATTTTCTTTTCACCTTGTTTGAAGTCTTCTAGTCAGCACATTTGTCTCTTTCTTTCAATATATAAATGTTCTTGCACACATCTCAAGATGAGAGTCCCAGAGGGTATGTTATGGTGCATTTTGTTAGTAGGTATTTTCTATATGAGTTGAAATATATTCTGCTTTTTTGCACCTTTCTGCCCGCCAAATAAAGATCTTGATGCTACAGATAACCTTAAACTTTGGGTGCATGTTCTGAATAGGGTTTATTTTTGGGGAGAACGAGCGGTATTAGGAGCTCACAGTGTAGCTTTATAGCTGGAAATAGGATAAACTTTCCAAGGCAGACAGCTCAAGCACACAGAGTTCGTACTAATTCTCGCAAGGGTCATGGTGCTCTTTCTGTGACATGTCGCGCCGAGAAAATTCTGGTGGCAAATAGAGGAGAGATTGCTGTCCGCGTAATTCGAACTGCCCATGAGATGGGAATTCCTTGTGTTGCGGTTTATTCGACCATTGATAAAGATGCCTTACATGTGAAGCTAGCTGATGAATCTGTTTGCATTGGAGAAGCACCAAGTAATCAGTCGTAAGTTATCAGAAACTTGCTGTTCTTATTGGACAAAACTAAGTTTAAATTCTTTGCATTTTTTAAATATCGCCAAAGATTTTCATTGATAATGACAAGGCCATTATGTCCGTATACAAGAGGTATACCAAAAAAGGAGAAACCTACAAAATATGGTTCTCTCCAAACGATACCCAATCCTCTATACAAACCGGAACTAAATGGGTGCACCAAAAGAAAATCCTTAACATTTTCATATCTTTATTTGATCTTCGTTTCATAATTTTCATCTCCAAGAATTACGGCATTTACATCTCCATTTACCGTGTATAGGTATTTAGTGATCCCAAATGTCTTGTCTGCTGCTATCAGTCGCGGATGTACAATGTTGCATCCTGGATATGGTTTCCTTTCTGAGAATGCAAGTTTTGTTGAGATGTGCAGAGAACATGGAATCAACTTTATTGGGCCAAATGTAAGTTCTTACACACGTCATTATCTTATTACCTATATTAAACCTGTAGGCATCTGTATTTTCCATGGTATCCGTGTTGTATTCAGTAGATACTAACAAAACAGAAACACGAAAGGTAAAACTTAGTATTATTCTAATCTATCCTTTGACTTTTGATCGATTCATATTAGATATTAAATCCATCAATTCAAGACATTGAACTTAAAAGTATTTATCTAGTGTGATTCCTATGCATCTGCTCATGATCACTTCATGATCACTGCTATATCAAGTATAGTAGTACAGTGAAATCTTAATCTGTTTTATCTATCTGTGTATGGTTTGAAGAAATTCAGCTGATCCTCATGTCGTTGTATATAAAAATGGGAGTTCTAAGGCACCCAAGGGTGTGGCATAGTGGTCAATGAAGTAGATAAGGCAAAAGCAAGGTGATTTCTTCCCATCTGTTCCAACCTTGGTGAACTTGGTACCTCTGTTGGTGGGATGTAGCAGGTACCCTGTAGAATTACTCAAGGTGTGCTTAGCTGGCCCCAACACCACATTTATTAAAAAAAGCTTCTAATAATTAGCTGGCGTTTTGTGGGTAAATAATCAAATATTTGGTCAAAGAGAAGAAATTACTGGGATAAATTGAAATATTTTCAGGCTTCAGCCATGTGAGTTTCAAATAGAGCTCTGTGGTACAACCGAGAGAGCTTGTTGTCTTCTGCTCAATAAGATCTTTCGAATAGGTATATCTACATATCTTTATAACTAACGTGGTAGTTCCTCTTCTTCCATCAGAAGATATTTTTTTTCAGTATAAGCTGAATGTTTTAATACAACAATCTGACACTCTCAAGCATGATAAGAAAGAAGCATTAGCTTCTCTATTGAGATTAGTGACTTATTGATGGAGGTCCCTTTTCTTGTTTCTTTTCCAAAACAGCAAACATATACATACATAACCATGTCATTTCCTTCCCTTTGCTCAATGGAAGCATATGCATCATTCACCCTCAGAATGTATTCTGCTATGTTTTGGTCAATAGCCACATAAATTAAAAGGATTACTTACATTCTTTGTCTTTTAGCAACAACTTCTGGCTTTAAGTAAAATCTTATTTTTGTAATATCCACTTCCAATCCTGTTCACCAAAGAAAACTAAAAGTTAGTAAAGGATAATATCACACATTCTACTTAACCTAGAGAGCCATAATAAACATGGTTATTCGTCCCAAGGAGTTGATCTAGTAGTTGAGGCACTGGAGTGACAACCTGGAGATCCCTGGTTCGAATCCTAGCAGCAACACTTGTTGGGCCCATCTGCTCCAGCTTTGCTAGGCATGATTGCCTTGGTAATCTGTGATTGTTGGCCGAACGACCTGCCTGTGGATCAGTCAAATTGCGCTAGCTGGTCCCAACACTACAAATATGAAAAGACATATGGTTGCTCAAAACACGAGGAAATGTAAACATCATTATAAAAGATTTATCTTAAAATTGCAGCCAGACAGTATAAGAGTCATGGGTGACAAAGCCACTGCTAGAGATACAATGAAGAATGCTGGTGTTCCAACTGTACCAGGAAGTGACGGACTATTGCAGGTATCACTGTGTCATGCCATAATATTTTGATTCATTTCCGTCATTTGAACATCGTCATACGCACATGCATTTTATATTTGTTTGTATAAGTGTTGCTGTTTCTTGGCTACCTACTAATAACTAGATAATCCCCATTGTAGAGCACTGAAGAAGGTGTAAGGCTCGCTGAGGAGATTGGTTACCCAGTGATGATTAAGGTAACTTTTCTCAAAACTGAAGTAGCTTGAATTATCAAATGCTCTGTGGTGTGAGGTATCTAAAATATATCCCTTTGACTATAGTGATTATATCAGTATATGTGAAATACCTGTCACTTGTGCATTTGGAGACTGATTGGCTTGTTGGGTCTGCTTGCTAGACTTCTCGTCTCTTTAATTCTAGGCGGCTATAGTATTATGGACTTTTGTGAAAACATTTGCCGGTCTTGAATACCTTTCCGCATTAAGAGACTGATTGTCGTGTTTGTTCTACAGTTATCATCCTTTGTCTCATACATAGTTTTGCTTCTTTTAGCCTCTGAAGTTGTGTATGACATGAACTTCTTTTCTGGCATTCTACTTCTAGTGAATGTTCTCTTCTAACAATGGGAACTGTATAGGACTTGATGGAGTTAATTTTTCTTAAATGGTAATTTCGAATAAAGGATCAAGTCATCAACTTGTCAGGTCTAGGAAAGACATTTTTAACATAACTAACTGGGCAAATTTTTATTGGCATAACTAAAGGTATCCTTACATTTCCAGAGAAGATTGTTACTACACCGATACAGACTCTGTGCCTCTTGCAAACCCTCTTCTGGATAAATGCAAAGAAAGACGTCAATTAGCGACACTCTCAACTGGAACAATTGTTATAACTTGACACAAGCGAAGCCTCCATTTACTTTGCTCATTTTGAAAATTTTACTGAACTGCTTCACTATCAAGTGTTATATTTGAATCCAGCATTCTTTTAATATGAAAAGTTACATAGTTTGAATATCATACTGTGGTACAATGAAAATAAACCTGTAGCTATATCTGGTTCTTATCTACCTGCTTTGATACAGTGTTATAATGCTTAATTTTGATCAAGAATATAATAAAGGGAAACAGAGAAAAGGATGTTTGATGCACAATTATGGAAGTTATTTGCTCGAAATAAAGTGATTAAAATTGAGCGTCTGAAGGGTTGTCACTGAACTTGTGAACCTTTTATGTTTTGAAGGCAACAGCTGGTGGTGGTGGACGTGGAATGCGTCTTGCTAAAGAACCTAATGAGTTCGTAAAATTATTGCAGGTACTTTTCTTTGTATCGTATGCCAATCTTTAAGTCTCAAACATAGTAGGTGAAGATCAGTCTCTTGCTTTTGACTTCTTTAATCTCTGGAGATTCATCCAATGAGATCTTTTGGAATTTTCATATAGATGAAAGTAGTATTTCCTGTAATTTGTTATTGAGGAAACTGTTGTGACTGTTGCATATCCTCTTTTGCTTTCTTCAGGCACTTAATATTTTCAGATATTATTGTTATTATTCCCTGAGCATTTGATAATATCTCATATCACCCGTGCTCATGCATGTGAATGGAAACTCTTTTTATATAAGCTTTGCCCAGCATTTTCTTCCATGGTGGTCTCTAATCATCCTTTTCTACGAATCATACGTAATCTAGCAGACCCACAAAACATATCATGAAGCATAATTGCTCTTACACCAGAGTTGTGACTTTATCGCTAAGCTTGGTCTTTTTTCATTTTCAGCAAGCTAAGAGTGAGGCAGCAGCTGCATTTGGAAATGATGGCGTTTATCTGGAGAAGTACATCGTAAATCCTAGGCACATTGAATTTCAGGTATCGTTGCACCTTACTTCATTAACCAAGAGGAATTTCTAACTGAGAAAAAAAGAATTTGACTCCATAGAGATCAAAGTTTTATGTGAGTTCTTGGAAAGAACTGGAATACTTTTTATTTTTAAAAAGCCACTCTGTTTTGGGAAGAATTGGAATACATGTATCAAATGACTGACAACTCTTGGATGTTGGACATTACATCGTACAACTGCTAATGAGCTGTTGTCTCAGGCTTTGTGTGCACATAAAATGTCTGAGTTATGGATTAGTGTTTCTTTTGTTTTGGCAGATTTATTTCTTTATATTGGGACTTGAAATTCCCACATATATTTGACCCAAAAGAATCACTCTTAGAAATGAAAAAAACGCTTTGCTATTAGTGTAACAATTATGAACAACTTCTACAATAGACACACACACACACACTATTTTATAAATATATATTTATAAGTTGCCATCCAGTGGTGAATTTTTGTGCAATAAGATGCAGAATCTGGATAGTACCTCTGTCATTTCTTGTCTGATTTAGTAATTGGTGCTAGACATATGATGACATTTGACACTTGTTAACTATTAATTTGTCTTTTTATTTTGCTTGATGGAACTATTAATTAATCTTACTAGTACTTGAGGTAATGAAGGAGGATACACAAGAGTGGCAAATGAAAGTGGTTCTTGGTTTAAGCTTTGTCATGGTTCCTTGGGAAGAGAAGGAAAAGGACTGTGATTAACAATATATTGGGACGTATCATGGTTTTCTATATTCATATTAAAATCTCCCGGATCAATTTGGTTTGTAGAAGAGAAAGATGGAGGCAAGTTGCACCCAAGGGTGTGGTCTAGTTGTTAATGAAAATGGGGTTTCAGGTTCAAATCCCAGCAGAGACAAAAACACTTGGAGATTTCTTCCGATCTGTCATGTCCTAGCCTTGGTGGAGAGAGTTACATGGTACCTATTGGCAGTGTTATCAAAAGCGAAAAGCGCAAAAAACTCCAGGCTCCAATGGGGCTTTAAGCAAAAAGTGCAAATAAAATGTGCACTTAAATGAAAAAAAGGTGCAAATGGAGAAGAATTACAAATTTGTATTTGTTTAGTCCAAGACTAATAGTTATAAGCATGAATAACAAATATATGGACAAAGATTGAATTTTTTTCATGATAAAGGGAAATATCAATAGTTTCATGTCGCCTCTTCCGGAAAACTCATTTGCAAGGAAGAGTTTGTCTTAGAGTCATGATGACGACACTGAAGTACACATTAAGCGAGGTGAAGTGCCCAACATGTTTTGAGGCTCGCTTTAGGGATTAAGCGTGCTTTTCACAACACTGCCTATTAAGCCTAAATACCATGGTTATCCCAAAAAAAGCCTAGTTTTGGTTCTTGATCTAGTTCAACTCCTCGTCCTTTAATTTCAACTAGTCTGAGATCCTTCTTTGTTCTGTTTTATCTGTAGTTCAACCTATTTCAGTTTGCTGTTTATTGAATCTGTGAGGAGCTCAGTTGCATCTTTTACCCTTAGCATCACGAGTGATCAACATAAATAAATGACCATTAGAAAGTGCATTTCTTTTCTAAAGTATCATCTTTAATCAATCTCATGCAGAAAATTAAATAATCCTAATTATTGCTTGAATGTATTGTAGATAGTTTATCTCCTTATAGTGGTAATCCTTGTTGGTTTAACCATTCACATTGTAATATACAGTTAATATTCTATTATTTTATGATTCAAATGTGCTGATTCACAGCTTCATGCTATATGCAGGTTTTGGCGGACAAGTATGGTAATGTTGTACACTTTGGAGAGCGTGATTGCAGTATTCAGGTAGGTACAATGTTATACAAATATCTCTTTTTGATCTTCTGCATTTTTGTGATTTGCATTATTGGAAAGCTCTTCTGTATTATAAATTCTGTAAATAATTGGTGCTGCTTCATTTTGTTGTAACATGGTTGGTTGAATGTCAAACACTCCTTTATGATTAATTATGTTTAAGAAATTCATTACATTGTGAAGTTATGTCAGTAATCTTGTTAAGTCAAGTGGCATTTACTAACAAAGTGCACCATTGAAATGGCTTATTTGTGCAGAGAAGAAACCAGAAGTTGCTGGAGGAAGCACCGTCCCCTGCATTGACATCAGAGCTGAGGAAAGCCATGGGTGATGCAGCTGTTGCAGCAGCAGCATCCATAGGATACATTGGTGTTGGTACCATAGAGTTCCTATTGGATGAGAGAGGGTCCTTTTACTTCATGGAAATGAACACTCGTATTCAGGTGAAAGAAGCTCTGTTCAAGATCTAAGCTTTTTAGATAATTAGAAACTCAACGATAACAATGTAATCTGTCTTTTACTTTTAATATTGTTTAGCAAATAATGTAATGTGTCGATTTGCTGAATATCTAGGTAGAGCATCCAGTGACAGAAATGATATCCTCTGTTGATCTGATAGAGGAACAGATCCGTGTCGCTATGGGAGAAAAGCTCCGATACCAACAGGTAACAGAGAACAGTCAATTTTTCTTTGCATTGGACTTCTGTTTCTGGAAAGAGACGGACAAGGAAAATTATAACAATTTCAGTGAAAGATTGTGTTTTGACTTGCACTATATCAAAATGAGAGTTCAAAAGTCTGTAATGCTTAAAGTAAGTTGCATGGATCAATAATTCCATCATTTAATGGTTGAATTCTTAGTAATTTCGGTGTATAAAAGTAATTTTGTAGTGTATAAAAATGATCCTTTGTTGCTTTGAATTATATAATGTTGATAGAGAATCAGATAAGAAATGATAAAAAAAAAATCTCTGAGGAGTGATGATATATCTTTAAGATTGCCAAAAACAGAACTACAGTTAATTATCTAATTTTCATTTGTTAATTTGTGTTCTTACTTACAGGAGGATATTGTGCTTAGAGGACACTCAATTGAATGCCGTATAAACGCAGAAGATGCTTTCAAAAACTTCAGACCCGGCCCAGGTTTTATTGAATTTTCTGTCTGTAGAATAATGTTTTCCTTTAAAGCAATGATTAATGACCTTCAAGGCAGACTCTGTCAGATTATTTATTTACAAATTAAGGTTGAATCATACTTCATTGTGATATCAATTGGCCTGGGTAAGCAAATCACTCTATGTTTCAGAATGGTGTACATGACGTTAAAAAAGTCCTTAGATGTTTTAACAAGTTCATATTGATCCCGCCTCCAAGGCCTAGCTCAAGTGGCAAAAGGTGGTGGATTTGTGGCTTAGGTCGCAGGTTCAAGCCCCAAACCATGCAAAGCGAAGCCCGGTATTTAAGTGGAGAAGGGTAGAGGGGCGGGCTCATTATCCACCGAGTTTAGAAGGCTGTGATTGGTCCAAAGGGCGGGTCCCAGACAGATTTCTCGGTTATAAAAAAAAAAAAAATATGTTCATATTGATCCCTGCATGTGAATGTTGCCAGAGATAAATATGCAAATGCCATAGCAAATAGACATAATTCACATCTTTACTATTAAATTTTAGTTAATATAGAGACGAAAGGTAGTTGATGACTTCTTTATTTCTCTTACCACCGTTCCTTTCCTATTATGGTGGATTTTACCCCGATTTTAACATTTCAGAAGAAATTGATGTAAAAAAAAATTGCTATTCAATTCTTGAGTTCTTAAAATTTACATTGAGAACTGTCAGCATTAAAGTGAAACTTGTGAGAAGAAAATGACATTTATGATTTGTATGACTGAATTGCACTTTGTTGGATATGCTCGTTCTGTTTTTCTTGAATGGAAGCCAGATTGTTAATCAGAATAGACATTACTTTCACTGTTTTGCATTTTACCTGATATATCTAAGCTTGTTTTCTTCATGAATAGGGAGAATCACTTCATATCTACCAGCTGGAGGTCCATTTACGCGTATGGATAGCCATGTTTATCCTGACTATGTGGTTCCACCTAGCTACGATTCCCTGCTAGGAAAGGTGGGTTTCTTTCTCTTTACCTGTCCCATTCTCCATGGACCCCGGGCCTCTCTTACATTTTTAAATGGACATGTACTGTGGGGGCACTTGGGTGGTCACTCTTCTCTTCTTAAGTCGCTGCTTAATGCTTTTCGCATTTCGAATTATCCAAGTACAATTGCCACAAAGTCCAGCAGAAATCATGGAAGTTGGTACTCATGTTTTCCTAGACCACCCAATGAACGTTTAAAACCAGAAGTAGATTTGTGTGATAGTAAACCTTATGCAAGACATGTGGTTCGACGATTAGTTTATCTTTACTGATTTTGAAAATCTTAGCCATCTTAGCCATCTTTCCATAGTCATGTTACAAACATTTAAATGGATTCTGTGGACTGGACTTGAGGGAACTTCTATTGGAGTATGATCATAGAAGTATGCATGACTGTTTTTCCATTTCTCATGTTGATGGTCGTTATTTGAAGTTGATAACACAGCAATTAAAAGCTATTTGATCTTTGTTGCAGCTTGTTCTACTATTTCCTTCTATTAACATATCTTCTTTTTCCAAAAAAATATTTATGAAACTGTTGCAGCTCATCGTATGGGCTCCAACACGTGAGAGGGCTATTGAGCGCATGAAAAGAGCACTTAATGACACCATTATCACTGGTAAGACCAACCTTCAATGGTTTCCTGGATATATGAGTGCTTATTTGCACTGCAAAGTAGAGTCAGTTCTTTAAGTTGCCATGAGAGGTTTAAAATCCACCCAGCACTCAAATTACATTTTCTTTTGACAGGAGTTCCTACCACAATAGAATATCATAAACTCATCCTTGATATCGAGGTAGGTGGACTCCCATGTTCTTAACGTGTATACCGACTTGGGAGATTTTGGCGAACCTAATTTTGCTTTGGTCCGTTGTTCAACAGGACTTTAAGAACGGGAACGTTGATACTGCTTTCATTCCAAAGCATGAGGAAGAATTAGCTCCGGTAAGTAATGGATTTGATATCTTTAAGCTTTTAACCTACAACATGACCATCTTCATCGTCCATTTTGAATGCTATTGCTTGGTTGCAACTTGTAATGTAGAAACACGAAAGATTAGATGATACAACACTTAGAAACTCGGTAATGGTTGTACTAACCATGAATCCTAATCTTAATATTTCTCTTGTTTTTGCAGTCATGTAGTTCAATCAAAATGAGATTTAAGAATTTGAAAAGGGATTTTTCTTTTCAACAACATACCTAGTGTGGGGAGGGTTTGGGGAGGGTAGAGAGACTATTTCTGAAAGATCCTCGGCTTAAGTAATGCATATCAAAGCAGTTTGTAATTAGATAACACTTCTATGTTCCTGCTGATGCTGGACAGAACTTCTATTACAAGAACAACAACGTACCTAGTGATCCCACAAGTGGGGTCTGGGGAGGGTAATATGTACGTAGACCTTACCCTACCTTCGTGGGGTAAAAAGGTTGTTTACGATAGACCCGCGGCTCAAAAGAAGCATACTATTCATGTGCTATGCATTTAAGTTGTGTTTTCCAGTATTTTGTCCACGGGCGGATGTAGCATACTTTGGCTCAGGCACTGCATGTGTTTATTATAACTACACAAGCATAAATAATAGATAAGTGGTAGAATTTCGAACTCGAACCATAAATTTTAAATCCTGAATCAATCTCTTCCTATCCTTCTTCATACATGTGTAACTAAATGTCAAAATGTTCTTGAAAGCTACTTTTTTTCCGCGCAAAGGCGCTGTAGATTTCATTATTCACTAGTGTAAGTTGATATTTTTGCAATTTTGTGATTGCAGCCTCAGCAAATTGTTCCAGCAGCAACCAAGGAGCTGATCAATGCCAATGCTTAATTATTCTTCTATTTAGTTTTAGTTTTCTTCTTTGATTTTCTTGTTTCATCAGTGAATATAGTGAAAGAACATTACTCCCATTGGATCTTGAAATTAATGCAGTTTTGGATACAACTTTCATCTCCTTTAGCTTTAGCTTGTTGTATTTAAAGATACACAAGACTGAATGAAGTTATTCTCTTTTTATAAATTGTCTTATTATGTGATTTCAACAACACATAGAAGGTAGAGTGTAAGCAGACGTTACATTGCCAATCTTTTCTTTTATCTCGGGAGGAGCTAATTCAAATCCCTCTGGTAAAATAAGAACAAACCGCTTCCCACCTTCTACCTTTGTGACTAGAGGTAGAGAGGTTGTTTTCGATTGACTTAATGTGTTTCAGAAATAGATGATTAAAGGGAAAACTGTATATAATAGCAAACTATTAATTAAAATTAAATGTTATAACCATAGTTTGATTTAATTGTACCTCATAGCAAACTGTTGCTATTTCACCTTTTTCTTGGTAAATCTCGTTCGCCACTCTCGTTCTCGCTGGACAGTCTCCCTCGCCTCTCTCGCTTTTATACAAACACAAATGTATAAAATGTGTTTCTGTTTGTATAAAGCGAGAGAAAATTGTATATACATATATTTTTGTTCCCCTCTCTCCCCTCTCCCAGATCTCGCTTGCCTCTCTCACTTTATACAAACACAAATTGCATACATTTGTGTTTGTATAAAGCAAGAGAAAATTGTATATACAAATACAAATGCATATATTTTCGTCCTATACACTTATGATTATACAAATATGATCTTCCCTTGCCCTGTTTTCTTTTGTCTCTCTCTTTATCGCTTTATACAAACACAAATTATACAATTGATCTTTTGTATATGTATACCGAAACAGATTATACAATTGCTTTCTTTTGTATATGTATAGTGAAATATACATATTTATGTTTACTATGGAGCGCAATTATGCAAACTATAGCTATAACATACAAATATGACTTTTATGTATGCTATATGTGAAAGTTGCTCTTAAATTATTAGGTATTAATTTTAAATAAGTTAGGGATCAGTTAGGAAGGAAATTAAGAATTGCAGTAAAGGAGATAGTGAAGAGTCATAGCATGACATGATACAATCAATTCGAATGACTATAAAGCTTCTACCTTTTTATTTTGGCTTAAGTCATCGATAGCCAATTAAAGTTATTCATATTTTAGTTGAATACCTTAACAAAGACTTATACCTATTGAACACCTAGACAACAAGAAATTTGTACCTATTAAATCCTTTTTGCTGACATGGATTTAACACACACTCTCTTATTTCAGCTGATCGTCTATAAAGTGTTCGATGGGTAATTTTTTTGATTAGTTGAGGTGTTCAATTGGAACAAGCCTAAGATGAGGTGTCTAAGTGAAATTTGCGGACAACTTTAAGTGACTATCGATGACTTAAGCCTTTTATTTTATTTATATGGACTCAAAACGTATGAATACAAAAGCAACATCATCGGTGGCTGAAAAAGGAATGATATGATTTTATTTCTATGTTCCCTTTTTCATTATTTTTCTTTTACTCCTTGTATACTGTCTAAAATATAGATTCAAATATTTAGGAATACTCCACTTGAACTTACGTCAAAATTTAAAGGGAACTCAATAATAATGCAAATGATATCAGAAAAATGATAAGACAATGTTTTTTATTGGTTTATATATCATTCATATTTCCATATTTATTGAATATATAATTTTCATAGTTTTAACATGTTTTAGCATTAATTAATTTTATGTATAATTTAACCTTTATAGGATGAAATTAACCATAAATTATATTTTCATAAAAACTTATATATAAATACACTTATATTTTTTGAGCATATAAGCTTATATATCTGAGAATATATGAAAGGATTATATAGAGATACACGTGTACATAAAAAGCTCAACTTATTAAAAATCAAACTTTCTTTTCTTTACAAAATAAGGAGAATAACTTCAGCGATGTCAAATTTTTTTTCAAAAGATAGAAAACTCTTAAATGATTTAAAATTACAAAAGATATGAAACTTAGGTATTAATAATAAAGTTGATTAAACTTGAAATTTGATATATTTTGATTAAACACTCCAAAAAATATTTAGAGAAAAAAGGATGCACTTTTAAAGTTACAAATTTCTAATTTCCTATGAAATAAGGAATGGGAAATTTTATACCACAGAGAAAGTCCAAGTATATATATATATATACCATTTAAAATTTATCATTTGCAATACAAAAATTGTATTATGCTTGGGATAAGAAAAAAATTCAATTATTCAGCCATTTAATGGAAATTATAATCAACGCATAAGAAACACTAACTGTCACTTTAGTGACTTTTAGCCTTTTCTACTCCTTTATTATTGAATAATTTGACTGATGAAATATGAGCATACAAATAATCATAGCAATCCATTTACACTTTATTATTTCATTGAGTCTACAATCTCTTCTCTTACACTTGAACACACGAACCAATCCGTAACAATTAAATTTGGTCAATTCATTTAGTATTTAAGTGTAATATTTTTCTCTTTTATTTGCTTTAAATATTAATTTCCATATCTCATATACAATTACTCATTCAATTGATATATTTAATATTCATAACTCTCATATATTTTATATTCATAACCTATATCTTTTGATATTCCTTAATTTTTATATATATAAATTCGTCTTTTTTGTTTCAACTGCTACCTAAGATTATTATTTTCATTCTATAGTTAAAATAGTGAATTATTGTATTATTTAATTTAAGTCATACTTTAGTTTGACTCGATGAAGACGACCGTTGAATTTATATTGGTGATGGAAGAAGGTGTCGACAAGAACTAGAAAAAATTATGTATTGATTTGTATATTATTTTTCGACTATATTATTTTGATTAAAGTCTTATGTATTTTTCCTTTTTATTGTATATTTTTTTGTGTTCTCCCTCTATTAGACTTTTTTTGTTTAATTTTTTTTATAAATTTCTTATTGTCGTGAGTTCTTTTTTTTATTGAGCTCAAATTAGACATTCATGACTTTATTAGAAGTTTGCTAACTACTACACAAAGTTCAAAATTTGTAGTTGGTTACTTCAAAATAGTTAGAGTATTGAACATTAAAATATGCCCCTCATTTGTTATTTCTTGTCATATTTTTTAAAGATTAATTTGTAATTGCTATATTTTATTACTCATTACATGCATGTTTTCATAGAATTCTAATAGTTCTAACGGATCTATAAAAAAATAACATGGGACACACGTGCAACACACGTATCTAGAAACTAGTAAATAAATACACGTCAATGGACCAAAATAAATTTGGCACGATTCTTTGCAATTCTCTTAACCCAATTTTATCTTGAATAAATGAGAAAAATATTTTTTTTAATAAGCAATTACCCCTTTTGAATTTAAACAGATTGTACTTAATTTCCACTAATTCATATTTCTATAAGAAAAAATAAGAGCCAAAAGCACTTTAATATCAACAAACAAGTAAAGATTAGAGGGATAGAAAGAATTTTAAAAAAAATTAAATTCACATAGAATTAAATTTTTAGCTAGCTTTTCCGAAGGAATAAAAAAAGAGGAAAAATCTAATATATCTAGATAAATAAGCCTAGTGTATAAATGTCATATCACTCCCACTTTCGTACGTAAATTCGCCCCTGTATAGCTATTTAGAAAAATCAACAAAAAGATTCGATCAATATAATGTCTCCATAGTCGTTATGTATGTGTACTTTAATTTCTAAAGGGTTGACTTGATTGGAATATGTCTAAACCAAATAAAAAGTTGGTTGGAAACTAAGGTTCCCTAAAAAGGACAAAGACTCAAAGTCTACTTTGTCCTGGTTTTAGGGCTCGTTTGATAGATAGTAAAGTAACAAATTGTTCATGTATTCATTTCTATATAAGTTATTAATTTTTGGATACATGTATTCCATGTGAATTTTTATAAATTTATTAGAACATAAAAATTCTATGAAAACATACATGTAATGAATAATAAAATACTAATTTGAGCCCAAATAAAAATACAGATTAACGAAGTCTACAGGAGAAAATACCAACAAAAAAAATTAGATAGGAAAAAAAATACAACGTACACATTCTTCTTAGAACTATAATCATGAAAATATTGATAAAAAAGAAATATAGAATCAATACTGAATTTTTCAAGTTCTTGTCGACTCGTTCTCCTATATAGCCTTCTTCATCGAGTCAAACTAAATCATAAATCAAATAGTACAATCATATCATATATCATACGTATAGATATATATTATTAAAAGTGGGCGAAGCTCCAAAGTGCAAAGTTGGATTACGATTTTATCCCTACACAAAATTAAAATGCAATAAAATAATTATTCTAAACATAAATTAAATATCTAATTAAATAGTAATATTTAAATTACATAATAGGGGAGTAAAATGAAAAAATCAGCAGTCCTCAATTATTATGTGTTTGAACCTAACTCTCTTTGAACCTAAGTATTGCAGCTGAAACTATTTTATAATCATACATTAGAAGTGTTCCAAAAACTAAACATAATGGTTAATTGCTATGACAATAGCACACTTAATTGCTTATGAACGGCTAAGCTTAATTTCACCATGCCTATTTCGAGACTTATCTACTGAGCAATAGATCGAAAATATCAAGAAACACTTGTAACAAATACGTATGTCCTCCCAATAATTTATTATATGCTTTTAATTTTTTTTAATTGATTTTCATATGGGATACACGTGCAACGCACATGCCTAAAAACTAGTTTCTAATACAAACAAATTGTAACCACCACATTAGAATATTTGAATTTGTGATAACAAGTTTTCGAAATTTATTTTTAACTAGATTAGTAAAATATTTATAAAAATAATTATCGGATTAGTATCTCATATAAGTGATTTATTGGGTAAGTAATTTTTTTTATATTTTAAATATATATATATAATTAAATTCAATAATTGTTACAGTTTTTCTCGAAGTAATTATAAAATTGTCTTTGTATAATTATCACGAGTTCAAATCATGAAAACTTTAGGATTCAAGTCGTAAAAATAATCATGAATATTTACATTAGGTAATGCGAGATATTTTATATATCAAGATTTCTATTATTATACTTTTCATTGCTTTTGATAAATTAATTTGAGAGAAAAATGTTTTTTTACTTTTTATTTTTGAGAAAATTATTTAAGAAAATATTTGTGTTAAACCCCAAATGCTACTGCTTCTGAACCCACACACAAACGCTTTTCACTTTCAGCAAGCGCCACCATCCTCCGCCGCTCACCGCCGCCGCCGATTCTGTATTTGACCTCCGAAACCCTAGAAGCTTCACATCGTAGATAGATTCTTCTAGAAGAAAATGTGGAGAAGACTCTCTTCTCAGCTCCGAGCTCTAACTCCATCCCTATCTCCTCCGAAATGCAACCTTTTCGTAACAAGTTCTGTTTCATCTTCGTCTCTGACGTCGGAGATTTTTCGTCCATCCGTGGCTCTGTATAATCGACATTTTAGCTCTGAATTTGGTACGCTACTATTATTTTACATCTTTTTTCTACTATTTACCTCACTGCCATTGGCTTGAACTATAAGAGTTGAACAATTATATGTATGTGCGTGTGGAGACATAAGATCTGGATTGTGATTTTTCCTTTTGTGATGTTGTATGTATTTAGAGGTGGTTTGGTAGCCAGTTAGAGTGATGCAACTATTAGTAATGCAGAAATTAGTACGAGGGAATTTATGTATTATTTTGTATAGGTGTAAGTAATGTAGGTTTTAGTTATTCATGTATTAACTATTCCATCTTTATCCTGCATAAAATAATGTATAGATTTTCTCATATTAGTTATGCGAGTTTCTAAATTGTAAACCAAACATAGTACTAATTTTATAAGAACTAGAATCATATGATATGTTGGGAATTTCTTATGATAATCATCCACGCTTGAAACGTATCTTAATGCCTGAAAGTTGAATAGGAGGGCCATATATAAGGATTATATTGGCCCCAATGTTTATGAAATACGAGATGCTCATTGAATGATACGATAGCTACCAAATGTGGTATTACTTATGCAAGATTTTTACCTGCATAACTCATCTCTAAACAATACCCAATGGCCCCTTATTGTATATTTGATGGTAATGAGTTGAAAATATTTTGTTTAAATTTTGTAAATCAGGCAATGCTTCTAAGGAGAATGAAGTCGAGCATGGAGTAAGTTCTCATCACTCTTATCTCCTTAAATCTTATCTATATTGACGGGTCTGGGCTCCACGGTTATAAGAAAAAATAACTTTTCTATATTGACTGTTAGATTATACTGAACAATGTGTTGGTCTTATGGTGTGTGTTGTTCAAAAAAATTCTGAATGATTGGTTTACAGTGTCAGAGTTTCTTTTTATCATTTTGATAGTCTTCTCATTTTAAGCCGAGGGTCTATCGGAAACAACCTCTCTATATCTACGAGGTAGGGGTAAGGTGTGCGTACACTCTACCCTCCCTAGACCCCACTTGTGGGATTATTACATTGGGTATATAGTAGTTGTTGTATTTTGATAGTCATTTCTGTAATAAAGAGATCATTTTGATAATTCCTTTTTGATATTATTGACTAGTAAATGTTTGTTGGAACTTTTGGAGTCTGTTCATTACATAGGATTTATTGACAATATGGATTGGTTGGAAGCTATATATGAGTAATATTAGAATGGTTCTCAGCTCCACATGCACACATGTTTGAATCTCTGTATGTTCTTGGTGGGGTGATTTTAAGCTGTATATATGTTGTGTTATGGTGGTACTAATATTCTGTGGCTAATGGAATATGGATCAACATGCCTTTTGCAGTGTCCAATAATTTGAATGGAAGAACTACGTTACATGTTATGCTGTTATGGTGGTTCCCTGTGGAATACGTTGATCAATAGTGTTTTAACATTACATTAAATTAGTATTGTTTTCTTCTGAAGCTCTGACGATTGATATTGTAACTGCAACTTATTTCAGAACTTACTCGAAACTAGATTGAACGTGTCTGTTCACTCTGAGAATAACAGACATGCTTCACTAACATCGCCTTACAAGGGTTATAGATCATGTTTATCACAATACAATGCCATGGTCCCAAGTTTCCTTAGAAGATTCATTACAACAGGTGCTACTTCAGTTGACATGGTTTCTGAAGATGCTTCTGCTTTGGCAACTCCACGTATCAAATTTAAGAGGCTTGATAAAACAGCAAAACATATAATGCAGGTATACAAGATGTGATCTTTTTTTCCAAATATTGCTCCCTTTGATGTTTTATTTTGTTGCCCTTTTTTCTTTTTCTTTTGTTACAATTTAAGAAATTATGATATCATCAATGTCTAAGGGAAGTCCTATTGATGTAGATTCTTGATAAGGAAGCTGTTGAAGAAGTAAGGGCACAGAGTGAGATTCCTGATATAAAGCCTGGTTATATTATCCAGCTCAAATTGGTATAGAAGCTTCTCTCAAAAGGATCATGTCTCATTTTTTAATTCCTACTTAACAGCCAGCATTGAACAAATGCTGTTGTTTTGGTGGTGTATTTTTAATCTGTGTTTTGTGCACATATGATCCTCCAACATGTTGGACTGATTTCATAGAAAGAAATTCCTGCATATATTTTTCATGTATGCTTGCTCCATCTTTACAAGAGAAGTATGACTTGTGAAAAAACCAAAAGGAAAACTGTGCTTTTATTGGTGGTATGATGATGGTTATATTGCAGGAAGTGCCAGAGAACAAGAGACGTGTTTCAACTATCAAAGGCATAGTGATAGCAAGGCGCAATGCAGGTTTAAATACTACATTCAGATTAAGAAGACTTGTGGCTGGAGTTGGGGTTGAAAACCTATTTCATCTGTAAGTCATCAGGTTTATGTGTTTGTTAGATTCTTAATTGAATGCTCTTTTGGTTGTCAGTTAATGCTTGCACTTGCTAGATTTAGGTTATGTTGCTACTTCCTTTTATTATTGGAAAGTGTGAGAGGTTAGCTTTGGTGGGTTGTAGGAGAGGGAGAGGTAGGCCAGAGAAGTATTAGGGAGAGATGATTAGACAAGACATGATTCAACGTCAATTCATTGAGGACACGAGCGCGCAATGGCTCTCTGATATGGGCTTGTTTCTTCAAGCTTCGCCCAACCTATACAAGGTGTTGCTCGTTTTCTCTCCGCCACTAACTTAGATAGGAGATTATGAATGACACGGATTAGGATAGGGGATTAGTCAGTAGTTGTGCGTTGCCTAGCTTCTCCTTTCATTCCAGTAGTAGTAGTAATACTCCTGTAGTTCTTGTTCTTCAATTTATGTTACTATCTGTTGTTTTTGTACTTCGATTGGCTCTATTTTTTGTAGTTATTACCAAATTTTATTTGTCCATCCTACTTTGCCATTTTTTTTGTTGCCATTTTCTTTCTTGAGCCTAAAGTCTATCTAAAAAAAATCCTCTCTTCCTCCAAGGTAGGGATTAGGTCGGTGTATACTCTACCCTCCCCAAACTCCACTTGTAGGATTACAATGAGACATTGTTGTTGTCGTATTGCACTATTGAGCAAATCTAATTTTGGATAGTGATTATTTGCTTAACCTGATTGAAGCCATTACTATAGGCAAAGGCGTATCTAGAGGGGGTTCCGTGGGTTCACATGAACCCATGCTCCCCTCTCTAGATTATATATAGTAGTGTTATATTTTTAAAAAAATATTTAAATATAGAGGTGTGAACCCACGTTAAAACTAGCATATAATAATATGATGATGATTGGGTGCACCTCTCAGCAAAGATAGAAATTTAAATCTTATATCTATCTTATTTTTATTAGTAACACCCCTCCAAGTGGTTATCGGTAACACTTTTGACGTTTCAATCAATTTTTCTTTTGTTTTTTTGCTTTAATCTTTCAAAATTTTCAAGTGTGTAACATTGGAAATTCCTAAAAAAAATTAGCACGGTATAATTTTTATATAATTAAATCAAATGTGTATATTAAAATTTAAAACTAGTAGTATTATATATGTTGGACCTATAATTTTTAAAATTTAACAGTTCAATGTTAAGAACGTAAAGGTCAAACCGATCAAACTTATATCTTAGATGCATATTTTTGTAATAGTGCACCCATCCTTTCGAAATCCTGGATACGCCTTTGACTATAGGAGTTGTAGTGGTGGAAAGTCAGAGAGAGATGTTTTTTTTTGTAAGGATTGGCATTGGCATGACATTAAGGAATGATCCTCAAGTGGTAATATAAGTTTAAGTTGATTTTGACCTAGAAGGTTAGCATGGTGTTTGTTGACCTAGAAAGGAAGGTCATTCAGAGATGTACGATGGCTTACATTAGGGCTATTAAGGACATGTACGATGAATCCAAGACTCGAGTTAAGATTGTGGGAGGTGACTTAGAACACTTTTCGGTCATGATAAGGTTGCACCAGAGATCAACCCTTAGCCCATTCATCTTTGCCTTAGTGATAAACGAATTAACATGACAAATTGAAGGGGAGAGGTATTGTGGTCTATGTTATTCATTGATGACATAGTATTGGCTAATGAGATGTGTAGGAGTTAATGGTAGGATGAAGTGTGGCGAGAGACCCTACACTATAAAAGTTTTAGGTTAAGCAGGACTAAAATCATAATACATGGAGTGCAAGTTTGGTGACCTTACGTATGAGGCAGAGGGGGGAAGTGAAAATCGAGGAACAAATCATACCTAAGAGAGGAAGTTTCAAGTATCTTGAGCCCATAGCCCAAGGAGATGGGGAGATTGAAGATGATGTTGTACTTCGTATTAGAGTGGGTAGGCAAAATGGAAGTTCACATCCAGTGTGTTGTGCAATAAGATTGTGTTACCAAGGCTTAAATGTAAAATTTACAAAGTGCTAGTTAGACCAACGTTGCTATATGCGGGAGAGTGTTGGCCAGTGTAGAATGCAACCTTCAAAAAATGAAGGTAGCAGAGATGAGATGCTCAACTGGATGTGTGGGCATATTCAAAGAGATGATTAGGAATGAAGCTATACAGAGCAAGCTGAGAGCGATGGAAAGCGAGGGTGAGATGGTTTATGCATGTGAAGAGAAGGTATGAGAGGTATACCGAAGAAGAACTAGGGAGAGGTGATTAGACATGATATGATACAGTTTCATTTGTTTGAGGACATGATATGGAGGTTGAGGATTAGGGTAGAGAAGGTTAGTAGGTAGCTGAGGTTGTTATTTTCTGTGTGGGAGTGGGTGTAGGCTAACCTTTTCCTCTTCTTCGTCTTCTTGGTAATATTATTCAATTATCGCATAGTTTCGTAATCTTTGATGTGTATTACTCCCTCTATTCACTTTTACTTGTCCACTATTTCAAAAATAAACTCACTTTTACTTGTCACATTTAACATATCAAGAAAAGACAATATTTTTCATGTTTTATCCTTTGCATTGATTACTTATTTTCAAATCATTTTTCAAGAGCTAATACTAAGCATTGATTAATATTATAGTAAAATACTCATATCAACAATTGTTTCTTAAAAGGATGTGGCAAAGTCCGAAGTGAACAAGTAAAAGTGAACGGGGGAGTACTATTTTGTTGCTGCATTTGTTTGTATCTTGCTACTTTGCTGTCTCTTTTCTTACAATCTTGTGCCACATACTTCCCTTTTGAGACTAGGAACTACCTCTCTACTTCACAAAGGTAGGGGTAAAGTCTGTGTACGTCCTACCCCTACCCTCCCCAGATCCCACTGTTGGGATTTCACTAGGTATGTGGTTGTTATTTTGCTATATTAAAACCAGGTCAAGTTTGCCAGGAAAGATAGTTGAATCTGCAGATTTTATTTGGTTTGTAATGATATGATAACATCCAAGAGGAAGGAAGGTTTCTAGGTAGGGTGTTTAAAATGGTTAACTTAGGTGCCTAAAAATCGTTCTCTAGGAAAACTGGGATGGTGCTTTTTGTATACACAAGTTCATAACTACCTTAAAAGTATGTGGGTATCATAAGCCTATAAGGGTGATCAGAGCTAGTATGGTCTTTGCCAGAAGGTTAGCATGCAAGGAGTGGCACAGTACTGTTCTTACGCGACTCCGTAGATATATCTCAATATCTCATCAACTGTCTTCTTTCATCTAATTTGTGTCTGTCACATGGGTGAACTTAACTCTTCTTCATAAAAATATTTTGTACTGGTGAGTGGTGACACTCCCCCCTCCTAATAGTTTTACTTACATCATTCCTAAGATCTTCTAGTTACAGCCAATCAATAACATTAAACATATCTTCAGTATCTCCTATCACTACTTGCTTACACCAAAAAAAGTAAAGCCCTAGGCAGTTTGTCTTTATCATCTGAATATTGTTCTGTTTTCCTTCAAAACATCTTTAATTCATTTCCTTCCAAATTGTCCACCAAATGCAAGCTGGGACAATCCTCCGTGTCTTCTCCTTTTTTCCTGCATTTCCATCCCTGTTCCAGCTGTGTAGGATATCTATAATTCTCCCAGGCTTTGTCTACTTGATCTTCCTCTTGTTGATGAACATTTGCCACAATTGATCTGTCCATTTGCTGTGTTAAAAGAGATGGTTAACTGTCTCCACATGTTCTTTACATAGATAGCATCTAGAACATAAATTGGATTTCCTCTTGTTCAAGTTCTCATGTGTCAAGACTGCTTCCTTTGCCAAAAGCCATTTGAAGTAATTCACCTTGTAGGGAATTTCTGTTCTCCAGATCATCCACCAGGGCCATCCTGCTTGCTGCACCTCAGAAGAACTGAGTTCTCTGTATGCTACAGTGAATTCTCCCCTTCTCTCCCTCTTCAATAGTGCATCTCTTATTTTGTTTTTCATTGAGAAATGTATTGTTTATCCTGCACAATTTACATCTAAAATCTCGTTAGTTATGCATAACACATACTGACTCCGGAATCCTGCAAATTTGTGGGTGTCAAGTGCAGTTGTAATTAATAATTGTAGGGGTGTTCCACAATTTGCTTATAGAGCTTTCACAAAAAATGGATTCCTAATGTTTAAGTGATTCGATTATTTGCAGGTACTCTCCCAACCTAAAGGAGATAAAGGTGTTGGACAAGAAAAGAGTGAGGAGGGCCAAGCTATACTATCTCAGGGACAAAATGAATGCCCTGAAAAAACACTAACAAGCTAGCTCATGTGGAAGGTACAATTTAAGTGTTCGATGTTATTGCCTAAAGAGATCCGTCAAATTCTTATGCGGTACCCTAAGAAAATGCTGTTTATTTATCAGGGTCGAGCCTATCATCTCAAAGTTGATTCGCCAATGTAAAAGACTGCAGCAGAAAAGAATATTATTGTTCCAATTCTGGGTCACAGGTTTTACTTATCCCTGTTGATCAACATGTATCAGCAACATACTTTTCCTTTTCGAGATGTTGCAGGTAACTTTTACTATGTCGCAAGTAGATCTTGCCATAGAATTAGCAATATCTTTTTGTTAGATTCTACGACACTCATAAACTGAGTGTGGTTTTAAAAAAAGATGTTTTGTTGACTACATCAGAACTGAATGAAAAGCTATACGATCTTTACTAAGTTTTAGCAATTTCTGATGTGCTGTACACTTCTGGTCTCTGTGACTTTACTGAAGAGATTCAAATAAAGCATTTTTCCTTAGCTGCTTAGCAGAAAGTGTACGGAATATTTCTCTTTATTTTCTGGTTGAATAGTTTGGTGAGTTGTGGTTTGTAAATTTTGTAATTGGATTTGGACTCAAAGAAAGGAGACTTTTCCAGTGTGATCGAAAACTCAAAAGAGCTTATCGATGGTGCGTTTCCTTGTTTAAGCTACCCTTCAGTGTAGGCAAGGCACCAATGTGTCCTCTTCCCACTCTCAAAGGGTAGTCTGGTATATTAAGTTCTTGCTATGCGTGGGGTTCCTCTAAGGACGGGACCATATATATAGTATGATCAAGTGCTAGTCAAATATATTACCCTTTCTGTCTTAGTTTTGGTTCATGTGATATGTGATATGTGACCTAACATTGTATTTGGTCCCCTTATTAAAGTATATATTATCGTCAAATATAAAATAACAATATAAGTTTAATTTAATATATGAGATATTAATATAATAAAACGATTAATAATTCTACAAATTTGTGAATATTCAAGAGCAAATGATTCGAGAGTGAACATTCAAGCAATCGAATATAAAATGCATCTAGTTAAATATGAGAGAAGAGAATCAAAATTGTCCTTTTTTTCTTTGAGTTAATTAGTAGTCCTTCATGTTTCAAAAATTGGTACATTTATATGTTTATTTTTTTAGCGGAACTTTTCTTTGCATGTGAGAAAGCATTTGCACGATAAATCTACTTTCATGTTGCAAACTAGATTTTCCCCTTCTTCTCCTAAACATGAGAGCACGATGAACAACGAGACAAACATGTTTAGTAATAGGGAATTCTAGTTGCTACTATGTTACCAGCAACGAGCTCACACTCGATGATCACCATCTATAATCTCAAACTTTTATATCTTTTTTTCCTCGCGTTTAAACAATCGATAATGAAGAAGACTCGAAGACTATTTTGCATCCATAAAAAAAAGAGAATAGGATTGATCAGATGGCTCACGTTCAACTATTAGAATAATTTAAATATTAAAATTACAATTTATAAAATCAAATTATTTTTTGTAACTATAAATTCGTATGGGAATGGGATTACAATTTTTGGAAACTTTTTATTTTTTTCCTTTCAGATTCCAACTTGGTTTCGGAAGTTAAAAAAAAATAAAATCTCTATATAAACGCAATTCCTAACTCTGTTTCTGTCTTTTTACTAGCAATCGATTTCATATAGCGAGGCTATACGAATTCAAATAATAACTCCATGGGAGAGAATTCGAGCCGGAAAAGAAAACAAGAAGAATTAGTCACTTCCTTGTCTGAGTCATCTTCTGCATCTGACTACGAAATTGATAGCTCCAAAAGGCGTCGTGAGGAGGAGAGGACAAAGAGAGAACGGAAGCATAGATGCAGCAACAGTAGTAGTCAGTGGCGGAGCCAGGAATTTCACGAAGAGTGTCCAGAAATAGCTCATTCCTAGGAGGTGAAAGCACTGGGCTACAATAACTTCTTGTGTTAAGGGTGTCCAAATTATGTTATTTAATCATTTCGTGTATCATTTTACTTGTATATACGGTATTATTTTCCGACGAAGAGTGTCCAATTGAACACCCTGACCACCATGTGGCTACGCCACTGGTAGTAGTAAGAGATCGAAACGAGAGGGGAAGAGGAAGGTCGTGGTGATACTAGTGTCTGGACAGATACCCCATCAGTTCGAGCTCAGAAAGTCAAAATGAATCATTTGGAAGCTTCAGCACTTGCTAGATCAAGTGTCGATGCTGAACTGGTGGTACATTATGTTGGGATATACTATTAACCATGTAATTGTGTTATAGTAATTTTTATTTAATCCATTGTAAAGATTTTTTATGTTATTTATTTAATAGAATAAAATCTTTGTTTAAATAGATCATTATGTATATATGTGTGTCCATTGCTTATATAGTAGACAATTTTGTGTATGGAGTATTTTAACTCATACGCGGAAGATTAAAATTGTGTCAGTGCATATAAGTTATAAATTTATGTTCACGATCAAAGATGAAGTAGGACGAACATCTTGATGATCGTAGCACAAGATCAAAATATAATTTGATCTTAATTATGAGAATGGTTAAATTTCAACTTCTTGTGCTAGTACATTTTGTATGTATTGAACGGACCAATTAGAGACATTTGTTTATGTTCTGAATATTTATAAATAAATTCTCTAGTCCACTACATGTACTTATACTCTTAATCTTGATATAATTATTATGATCTATGCAATTTATTTTATTGTTTTAATCTATTAAAAGGTGAGACTTTTTGATGAGTCAATAAATTCCTAATAGATTAGATAATGACAAATTACATTAGTGAAATAATAATTAGTTGATAGAACCGTGTCTCGGTCCCGAGTTGAAGACACCCCTTTATGGTTACTTATAAGTTTTCACGTGAAAACCCTGCAAGTGGATTGTATATCCGTCATGTGAAATAAGTTAAATAAATATAATAAAGGATTAATTTAGTCAATGAATTAAATTTTCAGAAAATTTTGATTTAATTGATTGGTGTCGGTAATTCTAACACGGGGGGGTTAAATAAGATGTAGTGGTAGATTTCAAAATTAAATCGAGGAATGCAATTACTGATTTTTAGTGGAATAATTTGTAATTTATTGCGATATGGTTAATTCGTTCATTTGAGAATTATTATCGTAATTGGAAGCCTTTATTAAATATATCTACGGTCCCTACTATGCCTGATTAATTGGCCAAGTTTGAAAAGAAGGACAAATTAATTTTATTGTTGGTCTTCTTTAAAGGATGAATTATTTGAGAGTTAAATATTGAGTTAATGACAAAAACGTTTGGCCTTAAATGGATGAAAACATTTTTTGTATTAATCTCAATTTATTCTCATTTTGAATGATCCTCTTGATTGCTCATTAAGCTTGAAATTTATTTGGTTTTTCCTATTCATTCTTGAGTTGGAAAACTAGTATAAATAGGCTGGATGTGGCATGAAAGAAATCATCTTTTAAAAACAAGTAATACTTGCCCACACAAGCTAAGTAACTTGGTAGTAACAATCAATCAGGAAATAGGAGAAGATTGTAGCTCTGGATCTTTGGCATCTGGACGACTTTTGTAGGAGTTTCAACAGGTTAGTCTTCTTCTAAATTCGTTCATGTTATATTGTTTAGTCTACATGTAAGTTTTGTGATCTTGAATATAGCTTCCGTTGTGCATATTCTATCACATTATAATAAAACGAGACGATCAAAATCTATGGTAGAAAAGCATCAAGAGACAACTCGTATCAAGTCAAAGAAAAATCGAAGCATGAATCAGTGAATGAAGAATGGAAAGGAAATCATCCATGGAAACCTTGGGATCGCGACAAGGATTTAACATGCGGAAGGAAAAATGTTAAGCTTGATGCTTCAGACATGTCTCAGAGTCTCACTTCCAGGTTTTCTTCCTGAAAGTAGACGACAAGTTTTAAATCTTAATGCAGGCAAGGCATATCTGGTTGAATAGTCTTTTTTGCCACATCATGTCTCTAGAAGAGTTGTGGTCATGTTCGATGTTTGAGTTTGTACTGAGCTCGATTTGATGGGGTGTCTGTCTTGAAGATTATCGTGGACAATGACATGCTTAAACATTCCTCGCGCTTGACAATTGCTAATGTATATTTGGTGTTAAATAGGGGTGTGCATTCGGTTTTTTTGGTTTGGTTTTACACTATTCGGTTTGGATTTTCGGTTTTTAGTTTTGTAAAAGTGTAACCCAATCCAATCCAAAATAAATTTGGTTTGGTTTGGTTTGGTTTTCCTCTATTCGGTTCGGCTTTTTTCGGTTTGGTTATTCGGTTATGTCAATAATTAATAACATATATAACCAAAGTAATAATATTTAATCCCTTAAATATTCTTTCTAACATAAATCATAAGTAAAACTTAAAACACAATACTTATAAGTATATCTATTATAGATGTAATTTAAACATAAAATATAAACGTAATCATCATGAAAGGCAATAACCAAAAAGGGACAAAAGTGGCTAACTTCAACTTAATTCTAAACCTAAACATTATATATATATAATTCGGTTTTTTTTGGTTTTTATTTTTTAAAATCCGAAATCAAACCAAAAAACCAAACAAAGTAATTTATTAATCCAAAACCAATCCGAAAAACCAAAAAACCAATCCAAATAAAAATTCGGTTTGATTTGATTTGGTTATTCGGTTTAATCCGAATAGTGCACACCCCTAGTGTTAAAGGAGAAGTTCCCTTTTTGTTGTGCTTCTACATGATTTATATATTATACCTTCAGGATCGCAATCCTGAAATATTCTTTTTTTTAAAAAAAAAAGAACTTAAAAGAGATATCCTGAACATGATACTTTTCGAAAGTTAATTTAATTGACTTAATAAAAACAGTAAAATATAAATTTCAAAAGTTTAGGTTTGATGCTCCTTTTTATACCAGAATAGTTGTCAAGTTTCATTTTTCGAGAGTTAATTTAACTACTTTTCAAAGTTAAAGTAAACTAATTCAATATTTTAAATCAAAGTTTAGATATTAAAAAATCAGACCAGAAGTAGGAGTAGTAATTAATACTCCATTTGATATGATAAATAAAATATATTTTAAAATATTGAACAAATTTTTTTTAATTTAACTAATTGGATTTTTAAAGTGGAACATGAAAAATATTTTGAAATAAAAATATATTTATGATATTCAATAACTTTTTTTAAAAAAAAAAAGAAACTCTCTCAAAGTTGCCCTATAAATTAAAACTGAGCAACAAATAACTCAATTTCTCTACTCTTTAACAGTAAAAAAAGGGCTAAATTTTCTCTCTTCTTCCGGCGAAACTATGGCGGCGTTGAGTCTCCGAAAGGGCAATACCCGGCTACCGCCGGAGGTAAACAGGGTGCTATACGTTCGGAACCTTCCGTTCAACATCACGAGCGAGGAGATGTACGATATTTTCGGCAAGTACGGCGCTATTAGACAGATTCGTATTGGCACAAACAAGGATACACGTGGTACTGCTTTCGTCGTCTATGAGGATATATATGATGCGAAAACTGCCGTCGATCATCTCTCCGGCTTCAATGTCGCTAATCGGTAAAAATAATAAGAACTTCTGGCTTATTTCCGGTTTTTCTATCGCATTAGGGTTTATTAGCTTAAATTTTAGTAGTGGATGTTATATTGGTTAAATTATTCAGTTTTTTCGGTTTCGATTTGGTAATCTATGTTTAATAATTTTATAAATTTTAAACTAATCTAAAAGATGTATGTAGATTTCGTAGGCGGAGTAAAGTTATTACATCTCTGAACTAGTTGAGGTTTGTTTTATGAATTTTTGATCTTATTGCTCAATTTTGACTAGTTTACTTCAATAGTTAGTAGATTATCTTTTTTAAGTAACTACGTGTCCGGGCGAGCTTGTGCTCACTTCAACTTAACACGCGAGCTTGCGCTTACTTCAACTTAACTTCACGCCGTACCTGTCACCTTATTATCTCCCTCCACCAAGGTTAGGACAGATGAGAAGAAATCACTTGGTGTTTTTTTGTCTTTGCTGGGATAGTAAATTTGTTTTTGATATGAATTAGGAATCCTTTTTGAAACCTGATATAGATTATGAATCCTTGATCTTATTCTGCTCAATTTTGACTAATTTACTTCAATAGTTAGTAGATTGTCTTTTTTAAATAACTACGGTGTCCGGCCAAGCTTGTGCTCACTTCAACTTAACTACACGCGATACATGTCACCTCTTTACCTCCCACCTTACCAGGTAACTATGTCCACCAAGGCTATGACAGATGATAAGAAATCAGTTGGTGTTTTTTTTGGTCTTTGCTGGGATCGTAAATTTGTTTTTGATATGAATTAGGAGTCCTTTTTGAAACTAGAGGTATCAACTTACTTAATTTGATGTATATTTGGTGTAGATTCTCAACTAGTTAGGATTCGTTATATGGATGTTCTATGTGAGCAGTCATTCTGCTATATCTTGACTTACTTTTCAGGAAAAAATGGGGTATTTTTAATATTATAGGTTCTGTTTTTCTACCCACATACTTATCTTGATGTATATATGGTGTTTTTGTTATTTGGCAGATACTTGATAGTTCTGTATTACCAGCAAGCGAAGATGAGTAAGAAATTTGACCAGAAGAAGAAAGAGGACGAGATAACGAAGCTTCAGGAGAAATATGGTATTCCCAAAGATAAGTGATGGGGAAACTTATGTTACTGTTTTCTTTCCTTCATTATGTAAATTGAGCCTGTCTTATCAAGGAGTGCATCACCTTTTGTGGAAACTGATCAAGGCACCCTGGCCACCGAATTTTCAGACAGAGTAGCTTGTAGTGCTGTATCTTATTCGAAGTTTGTAACGGATAGTTTTTGAGATGATTGAATGTTGCCAAATGGTTCTACCTATATCATGATGTTTTTCTTCTTTCCCTCCTTGCTGTAGTTACCTTAACATTATATGATGAGTGCATTTGCTGTGTGGTTTCTTTCTGTATGTGATGCTTCAGTTGTGCTCTCTTTGACACATGTTGGGTGGGTGACTTGTACCTTGGGCTTCCACACGTTCGATGTTAAGAGACATTTTTTTGTTGCTTTGCAGCAAATGGATGCTTGCAAATGATATGGCCTTGCCCTACAAGTTTTAATACCAGTAATTGTTTTAGTATTTTTTTACGATATCCTTATCTTCTATTTCGACAGTGAAAACCATATAGATATACACTACATAACTGCATGGATAAGCTCACACCAACCTGTCAATTTGAGATTCAAATTCAAGGTTTTCCTTGGGAGGTATTGGAAAGGATTTGGAACGACAATACAGATATACCCACATATCCAGATATCATTTTTTGATAATACACACGTGTAGATATCTTGCTCATTTAATTGCCAATGAGAGGAGATTGTTAGATATTTCAGTTACAATAGTACAGAATGCTCATGATACTCCTTCGTATATGCTAACGAAGGTGGTGATTGTGAACAAGCATGAGCTTTGCAGAAAATTTGCAGCGTGAAGCCTGTCCTTTTTATTTTGGTTAGATCATTCTGAATTTTTATCCGCAGTTAAGGAGAGCTGGCATACTGATTCAATTGGTTTGTCATGTTATCCGACTTCCACCTGAATGTAGTTATGATTTGCACTCATGTTTGAATTTAAATCGGGTAATTCAATGTGTATGCGAGTGTCCACAGGTTTCAAAGTCATATCTAAGAGGCTGATGTTTTGTGTTGAATTTCTGGTAATCACGTTATATTTGGTGGATTATTAAGTTGGTTATTCATTGATTTTATCAATGAAGGGCAAATGACACCTGTATACTAGAAGTACACTAACAAGTAAAAAACCTTACTGTCTTCTATACACATTGAAACCTCGTGAATCGTAGGTTCCAAAAAGAAACAAGAGATGAAAGGCAACGTCTCAAATATACAAATCCTTTCCTATTCCATCAAAATCTCTCCTATTTCTCTTTCCATAACCGTTCTTGACAGTATCCACTCAAGAGCAAACCATCTCAATATCTCCCCCCACATCGAGGCACTATCTTACAATGTAGAAGGAGGTGATTTTCATGTCTGTGCGCCCGAGCTTTTACAGATGAAACACACCACACCAACTGATATATGTAATTTGCCTCTTCCAGAAATTCTTTCTTGATAATACCTAAGGCCTATGGAAAGCTACCTTTTTCATGCCCAGCAGCTTAGTGCAAGTTATGTTCGTTTTGTTCATGCAAGATTTGCAACAATCTATTCTACAATATCTTGTCTTGTTTGAATGTCATATTGGATCAGCAAAAGACTATTTCCAAACTGCAACAACCTTCTATTGCAGTTTGATCTGAACTAAATGGTTGGTTTATCGGCTCTGCATTTGGTGAAAGCAAGAGCATTTTGATATGTATTTGGCGTATAACTCAGTTTTGTCAACTTGTTTTACTTCTGCTAACATTTGATTCATGAGCATCTGCATAAAGATTAGAACTTCTTATGCCAGATTATACTTCTTGCTGAGATGTAATGCAATGTCTCTCCACATTTCATGTCCTTGTGTCTCAATTCCCAAGATTTGCGGCATTATAGAGCTTGGGGAACTTGTGTTAGTTTTGGGGTATCCCATTTTCTATTTTGGACAAGTATTTGGTGACTTCTAAGTTTGTTTGAACTTTTTCCCTTGCTAATTTTCTACATTTTGTTGTGCTGGAATTTCATAACTTGTCTCTCTTTGGATGGTTTTAAGGTGGTGTTTGTTTTAAAAGTTTGAAAGATCCTCTTATTTTGTTGGTTTTGTTGTTTTCCTTCTTTTCATTTTTATGAGAAATTCATCATGAATTCTTCGATTTGATGTAGCACTGTTTTAGGTGTGCTGAGTATCTGATATGCTTGAAAAAATGTATTGTTTGAGCTCAAATTGCTTCTATTCCTGTCAATAAAAACCTTCCATCTCAACTGGGACCGTTCAAAATCAAATCGAAACCAATAAATTTGTATTGAAATTTTTTATATTGGTTTATCAGTAATGGGTTGTTCGTTTAGCGGTTTTGGTAATTGTTTTAACTTGTTTTATTATCGGGTTATCGTTTCTTAACGGGTTAACCAATAACCTGATAGTAAATTAAATAATTATTTTTATACCGTTTTGTATATAAAATTCTTGACTTAGTGTTTAGTTTCCTCTTTTAATTTCAGGCTGTCTCAAATTCTTGGTAATTCTACAAGTAAAAGTGTATTTTTGAGCAAGATGCAATAAGTGAATTCATGTGCATTGCTCATTTGGTTTGTCACCGAGATTTTCAATGATATTCTTTTCATGTTAAATCTTAACGATTAAATTGGTAACGATCAATAACCGTAAATCAATATCTTAATGGTTTTTTAACGGTTTAGCGTGTCTACAAATTGAAAACTAAAAAGACAAATTGATAAACTTCAAAACCAAACCGAAATGACTGATAACGCAACCCTGTTGCCAACATATGGTCGAGAAATATGCAATTTTCCTTCCTTCCTACGTATGTAAGCCACACAGTAACCAAGTTAAAAGAAAAGGTCATGATTTCTAATTTTTGTGATATCTAGTTATTTTTGTTATAACCTTTCCATTACATGAGGGCCACAAAAGCCAAAACACTGGAGACATAGTGTGTTGTGATCAAAATTGTGGTTTTGGACCAAAGAGACCCATTAAAGGATCGACTGGTTTAGGTAAAATATCTAATGCATCCCGCAACCAAAATCATTTTTGGAGGAGAGACTACATGTTTTTTTTTAATTTTTTTTTTTTTAAAAAAAAAACACAAATCAAGCATACAACTAAACTATTACTTATCTACCCATTTACTATCCATAAATAAGCTGGTATGCAACTTTACCTCTACCTTAGGAGAATAAAAGACTTTGCACATACACATTTCCCCCCAAAATAAAAGTCTTATTAGGGAGAGTCATAGTAGTAAATAGGCAGCTGCCACTCGAAACACCAAAACATCCACTGAATGCAATTAAGATAAGACGCATTCCTCTATTTTGGGTATTCAGTGATGAATTCATACGCGACACGCCAACATGTACCTTCGTTTTGAGCCTATGTTTTAACTGAATTCAGAGAAAAGGAAAAGGTAACATGTTTGATCTGTTAATACAAAGAAAATGATATGTCATCCATCACTTGATCTAAGTTCCACTGGACAAAAACTTCTAAAATCTGGAGGAACAAAGCTAAAACAGAACACATAAAGAGTTCCTCCATGTGCGAGATTGTCATAAGGCAGATTCAGGTTTCAATTGTAACTAGCTGCAAGTGCTGGGTAGTGGATGACGAAAGAGAATTGGGAGGGTGGATTGCTTAGCTTCCAGCTGTAGTTGGCACTGCACGGGGCTTCGAATCCTCAGCCTTTTCGTGTTCCTTGTTAAGCATCTGAAATGGATATCACAAGCCTCAGACTCTATCCTGATAATAGATAAATGGGCTGGCTGTGCAGATATTATATGCAGCAATATGTACTCCCTCCGTCACAATTTATGTCGAATTGTTTGACTGGAGCAGAGTTCAAGAAAGAACAAAAGATTTTTGAAACTTGTGGTTTAAAACAAGCCATGGACATTTGTCTAACTACAAATCATCTTATCAAGGTTCAAAATTTAAATTTTAAAAGTTAAATTGTTTCAAAATATATAGGTATCATTTATTTAATAACAGACTAAAAAGAAAGGTTTGTGGAAGCCAGGACATATCAACAAAATTCTAGGTATACGCAGGACAGTCACGTACAAGCAAGGACTCTGGTGAAAGATGGACAGTTGTATCCGCTACAGTGAAAGGTAGACAACAGAGTTCTAATCATGTGCAATTGTAGTAAAAATTGAAGACATTTGCACTTAACCACTGAACTAAGTTGCGGTTGCTGGCATATTCATAATTGAACTTTTTTTGACAAGCATTGAACACTCATTTAGATCTGTGTTACATTTGCACAACACATTTTTCGAAAGATAATGACAATCAAACAAGTGAAACTTTTGAAGCGTAGTTAAAAAGTAAAATGTACCTTGTTGTTGATCAAGTTATGGAGAGCAATTACACTTCGGATAAGCGAAGATAGATATATGACCAACATCATATCATTCGTTTTCACTGCAACAAGAAATCAAATGGGCACACAAAAGATTAAAAGGCCATATATCGGTGGTGGAGATTTTCTAATTGAAACAGAGATGAAATCCAGCTAATTTACCTGAAAATGATTTTACTAATTCAGCAACATTTAGATTGGGCAATAGATTGAAGACATCCTGCAAGAAATTTTTTATTTCAGAATTCAACATGTTAGCATCTTTGAATTGGACAGAAGTCTGTTAAAAATCAGCCTATCGGCACCACAACAAAATGCAGAGAACACTGACGGCAGTTGATGGATCAAGAAAGCAACACTTTTGTTTAGATGCAGAACAGGAGTCATTTTAGCATTTTATATTAAAACTCACGTGTGAGTGATAGATTTGACCTAGAACCTTGGTGCCAAAGATTCAAACATCTTACTAAAACAAAATCAACACACAATGATTCGGGAAGATCACAACAAGCAATGACCATATGTGCAACCAAACAGCACGCATAAAATTCTTTATAGAAAACATGTTGCCACTCATAGCCAAGGAAACAATATTCCTAAAATCTAGCAGCTTAATTTGTACAAAATAAGGTCCTTGAGCAGAGAAAGCTGCAGAAACCTTTTTTCCTGCTTAAGGACCTTATTTTTGAACAAATTAAGCTGCTAGTTTTTAGGAATAATCTACAAATTCATTAAACTTTTTACTTGAAAGTTCCCTACAACGTCAACAACCTTAAGAACATAGATGAAGTTGGCAACTGAAAGAATGATAATGAAGCCAGAAAAGAGAAGGAAAGTTGAAGTAATGCTAACCTGCAAATGGTATAGAATCTCATGGTTCAAGGGGAGCTTCCCATCAATGACAAGATCTAAATAACTCCGTATCTCTTGAAGTCGAGCATCCAATCCCTTCAAAGCTGCCAGTTTCCCAGTTACCTGGATTGGAAGTGTTCAAAGTTCTTATTGCTCTCTACTTGTTAAGAAATCAAACTTATTATTATCAATTTTCTATAATTGAAAGGTCATAAGAAGGTTCTGAGAGAAACCTCAGTTGCAAGGGTACTGATAGTAGTATCTTTCACATCCCTTAGCAAGTGCTCAACACCTGTCCATTATAATGCATGGTACACAAAATTTTAATGCATATGCTCAATGAACATGTCACTTGCATTGAAGAATGACTGAAAACTGCTAACAATTCAAGCAAATGAAATAAGTTGAATTTTCAGAAGTAAAACAATGGTAAACTAAAGAGTAAAAAATCAATCTTGGAGTTGTACCAATTTCTTCAACTTCATGAGCAGCGATTTCTGAAGGTACATGCACAAACACATTCTGGCTTTTCTGAGTTGCATTCTGCAAGTATATACCCATCCACAGCACGTCAAGTACATTGCAAAAACAACTTATGAATATCAACAAGCACCAAACCCTTTTAGACGATGAACTACTAATCTAAGTTGTTACCTCTTTAACTTCCTCAACTGCATAGTATGCCTTAGTTGGTATTCCTAGCTCCTTTGGCTGGACATCAATTATAACCAAGACTGGAGTAGGGACGTAGCTGCAATAACACCATCAATAATAAGTAGCATATTTGAGTGTGAAACTTATGGCATAAAAGATACAAAGTTCAAAACATTGTACCCACAAGTTAAATAAATTCAATCTCTTGAAAAAGAGAGAACAATTTTAGGCGAGTTTCTAATATGTGCTGTGTGCTTTACATCATATATCCAATTTTTAAGTTCCAATATGAACCCCGCTCTCCCTCCCATGTATTACAATGTATATCATGATTACTTCAATTTAAGCTGGTTTTCAAAGGTGTAGCTGCCAGCATAGCAGAAACTTAGGTTTCTTTGGCTTGGGCATGTTGATTTTGCAATGTCCTTGCTAACCCTCAAGATTAGCGTGTTTGAGGAAAATCAATCCAGGAGACAAGTAGCTTTTCCTACAAGGACCAGCATAAAACTTGGTAGCTTCTATAGAGAAGACAGTTCTGATGAGAAATTATACCTCTAATGATGGCCTCCTGCCCATTAAGACGCATCAGCATAGGGCAGGGATTATAGCAGGAAAAGAAGTGACCAAACAAGGATGAGAACTTTGGTGAAAATTCATGCAGCAATACATTGCCTTAATAGAACTGACACTCGAATAGAACTCCAAGAGAGTGGAAAGCTAGTATTCACAGAATGAACAAAATTTATTTTACCATAAAACTAGAAAAGTCTATGTTACCTTCCCGGACCCTGCGTGAACGGATTCTTTGAACACGGGGCTGCCTTTTTTTAACTAGAGAAGTCTATGTTGCTACTTTCTTCAATAACCCAGCTTTCTATGTCTTACTATTCGTTCTTTTAGCTTAGACTAAAATGGATCCGAAAATTGAAATATCACAACATGGAAAGTCTTCAAAGACTTCTAAAAGACTTGAGACAAGGCAAAACTTAAATTAAAGTAAAAAGGATGTGCAGCATCAATATTGTGCAAGAGGACATTTAAAGAAAATGTATATACAATGGAACTCATACCCACATTTAAATTTTGAGAACCTTTCCTCAGCAATAGGTAGAAATCCCCATTGGAGACATCTACCTAGATTTTGCATATAAGTTGCTTCCTTAAATTGAAGTAGCAAATAGGAAAAGGACAAGCCACAATTCCCATTATCTCCTCTCAGATATCTTACTTGTTAATGTCATACTATTATCAAAATCTAAACTAAGTTAGACTTATTGAAATTTATTAGAAAATCGTCATCCCTAAATCCATTTTGAGTTTTGCACCAGAAGGTGATTAACTACCATGAATTTTAACTATTAAAAAGTTGATTTGAGTTGGAATTTTTTGTATATCCATGAAAATGCATTTTAAATTGCATGAAGGGCTTGGGAGGTCAACAATGAAAGTTGTTATGTTAAGGGACTAGTACAAGATCAAGAGGGAAGTAAACTAGTTTGATTTGTGCATTTCAATGGTTTGTCCATTTTCCTGTGGCATTGCCTGTAAAGTCTATTAGTTTGTATCCTTTTTAGCTATACCCTACTGTAAGCAATTCTCTCCTGAAGTTCCCGTTTTGCCGGATCTCTCTAACAGATTCATTTGATAAGTAAAGCTTGTAGCTTGAGAAAACCATCCAGGCATAATCAATCACCAAAGATTCTCATGTTGCCAAACTAAAGATGCCAAATAGGATCTCTGAATGAAATGAATAAATAATAATGCCCTTACTCATTAAAAAGCCCATGAATGTTGAGGTCATTTTCCCTAAGTTTGGGACCAGTGCTATACCAACCAACAACATGCTCCTTTGCTGATACAATTAAATCAAAAGGAAGAATGAACATTCAAACAGGTGACAATACATCTAAAAAGATCATGAATTGCAAATCATGCAAGTAAATAATAACTATACCGTTTATCCTACGGAACATGGAAAACATTGATTCATGATAGTTATGGTCAAGAAACCAGATACTAGGGTCCCTGTCCTCCTCCTCAAAGGGCACTGTGAAACAGCGAAAGATGTTAGGTTAAATCACAAAACAGATTCATATCTATGGGCTGAGCCAACTCTTCATTTAGTTAGAAGTAAAACATGGAAAATGGTGAAGTGTTGCAGCCAGATGAACCCATCTCAGGAAACTGCGCAGGTTTCACAGTTATAATTTATTCAACCAAGTATGTAGACAGTCTAATTGATACTGCAATACATCTCCACAGAAAGGCTAGATGTCAGTCCTTCCCTCAAAATTCAGCAATCTCAAATTTAGCTCATACGAACCCTACCAAACTTCAAATTCCATCAAAAAGTAAAAGAACAAAAGCAACACAAGTATTCATCCCACAAATAAAAGCAAATTAACTGTTCTTTTACAATTTCCCAGCACATTAGATACCAATTCCTAGTTCCAATCTCAAATTTAGCTCATAAAAAACCTAACCTTTAAATTCCATCAAAATGCAAGAACACAAGCAACCCAATTATTAATCCCATAAATAAATGCAAATTGACTGCTACTTTACAATTTCCCAGCACATTAGATACCTATTCCTTGTCCCAACAAATTTAGCTCATAAAAGCTTAACTTGCTGTAAATTCCATCATAATGCAACCCAGTTAATCCCATAAATAAAGGCAAATTGACTACTATCTTACAATTTCCCAGCACTTTAGATACCTATTCCCAGTTCACAGTTCAAATCTTAAATTCACCTCATAAAAACCCTAACAAACTTCAAATTCCATCAAAAAATCAAAATAACAAAAAAATCAAAAACCCCATGAAACAAAACATTGAACAGATCTGAAAAGGGTTTGCAACAATGATACCTGCATAGCTATTAGTAACATCAACAGTGCCTTTAAATGAAGTTCCAAGCAAAACCCCAACAACACGTTTCCTTGTGTCTCTTGCAACTCTATTGTAGTGGTCTACGATGCTCAAAAGCACAAGCGGATGAACTATCACCTTCTCAATCGGCCTCGAAGATATTTGCTGAGATTTGATTACATCCATTATTGCTTCTTCCTTTCTTTCTCTCTTCGAAATCTGGCAAAAACTTGTTCTCCAAGGGAAAAGAGAGAATCAAATAGCAAACTCTGTGAAGTATTTTCTTTTGGGTATATATTTAAGACCTCTTTTTTATATTTTAGCCAAACAGACCTTTATAAGTATTTCTTTTTTGTATTGATTTTGATACTCATGATAATGGGCTTAGGGCCCATATTATTTTGGGCTATGTTGGACTAACGGCCCTAAAAACTATCATTTAATAATAAAATTTGCAAAAATCCTTACTCTCTCCTATTCTTGGTTGTATCACTTTATGAGGTATATTGATTGAATACAGTACTTTAAGCAATGCATTAATTTGATACATCACTTTATGCGATATATTAGGACGTACATAATGTATCGGGACATTGAATGATGTATCGGGATGTTGAGTGATGTATTCAAAATCGAGATGCGATGTATTGAGAAATTTTTGGAATGTATTCGAATTCCACCTAAATTAAGATATTTTTGTAATTTGAAAAAGAATAGAAATATGATATAATTAGCTCTTAACATTATGTGATTTGTGTAAAATTTTCACTAATGACACTGCTAAGATATCCTCAAGCATAACTAATACAATCGTAATTAATAGGAAAAATTACAGAAATCCACCTTTTAGTTTACTTATTACCATTATTCCCTATAAGTTTTACAAATCTCTAAAATCCCTTATTTTCACGTATCAGATTAGTGTACCATGTATAAAATGTAATGTATCTTACTTAATGATTAATGTATCTCGCGCATCAGATTAATGTATCAACGCTTATATTATTGTATCCGTTTGAGGAATTTCTGTAATTTTAAACTTTTAAGAGATAAATTGTAATTTTACCTTAAAAGTTAAAAATATGTGATTTCTGTAATTTGCCCTAATTAATATAAAACATTACTAATTTCAGCATTATTAATACATGCGATTTAACACTATTCTTATACACCCCTATTCATGTAAATTATACATACCTTATACTAAATATAGTGTATAAACTAATGTATGTTATACATAAGTCGAAAAAAAATATATCAAACAAGATAATTAGTAATACACAAAATTAATACATGTATGGACATATCTAGAGAGTTGTCAATATGTTCATCTGAATCCCCTCGATAAAAAAATACATAATATACAAGGTAACTTTTTTTTTTTATGCATATATATGAATTTTGAATCACTCAAATACAAAACTAGAGACTTACTAGTGGTTTAAATTTAAAATCGATTTCAAATTCAAACTCCATGAAATGCATTTTAATTTTTCGAACCCATCAACCACATGTACACCCACCCCACATGTTTCATCTAATTATTGTCTTGAAGACCTAGGGTGTGTTTGGTATGAAGGAAAACATTTTTCGGAAAATGTTTTCCAATTTTCTCATGTTAGGTTGGGTTAAATGTTTTGGAAAATGTTTTCCAAATCAACTCATTTTCCTCAAATTTAAGGAAAATGACTTTCCTTCAAAACTTAAGAAAAACATTTTCCAAAACTTTCTTCCAACTTCAAACTACAATTACTTTTTTATTGAAAAAATCAATTTATTTTGTCGCTACCCTCAAACCAACCCCCCAAAAAACAATATTTTAAAGATTGTTTTTAAATTCAATTTTTTTACCCAACCTCACCCCTACCCCCACCCCCTCCCAAAAAAATATTAAAAACTATTTTTAAAAGATATTTGTAATTTCAATTTTTTATTTTTTATCCCCACCCACTACCCTCGCCCCCCTATCAATTTTTTATTGTTTTTAAAAAATATTTTTAACTTCAATTTTTTATTTTTTTATCCTGATCCTCAATCACCCACGCCTCCTCCCCGGCCTGCCCCACCCTCCCCCCCCAAAAAAAAAATTGAGTTTGTTTTTAAAAAATATTTTCAACTTCAAAATTTTATTTTTTCACCCCAACCCTCAACCCCCCACCCCCTACTAGCCCCCCTCCCCCCAAAAAAATTTAAGTTTGTTTTTAAAAAATATTTTCAACTTCAAAATTTCAATTTTTCACCCCTACCCTCAACCCACCCCCCACCCCACCCCCAAAAAAATTTAAGTTCGTTTTTAAAAAATATTTTCAATTTCAAAATTATTTTTCTACCCTAGTAAAAATAAAAGATATTTCTCAAAAAAAATAATTAATTCATAAATCAAACACTAAAAATCTTTTCCAAAAAATATTTTCTACTCACCAACCAAACATGAGAAAATAAGTCAAAAATCAACTTGTTTTCCAGAAAAACATTTTCTAGGAAAACATTTTCAATGAAAAACATTTTCCTTCATACCAAACACACCCCTAGTATCAATTTTCACATTACAAATACAAAGTACGTCAAAGCTACTAGGTTCACATAACTAGTTCATCTAGCTAGTCACATTCTTTTGGGCGGAGAGCAGGCCGGACCCTACGGGCGGATATCACTACCCACCTAGTTGATAAGTCTGAAATATAGAAAAAAACATATTTTTTCTTGAAATTCTTTCTTGATTTTCAATAAAAAATTGCTCTTGGTACTTTTTATCAGTACGAGGCTATCGTAATAGTATATAAGAATTAGGCTCCTTACAGAAATTAATTATTGGGGACATATAGATTGGAAAGTATGCCTTTGCATCAGGCTATTGAACTATTGACAAGGGGGAGTGCATGCAAGGTGTTTGATGAAATTACTGAACCGAGTGTTATCTCGTATAATGTGATGGTTGATGCTTGTGGGAAAAATGGGGATATGGGTTTGGGGTTCTTGATGTTTTCTTGCATGCTTATAGTGATGCTAATTCATGGACTAGTATGATTCATGGGTATGAAGAACAGCTGCTCTGAGGTTGCTGTTAAGTTTTTTTTTTGAGAAAATGATGGTACATGAGGATATGAAGTGTGGTTTATTGAATCCAAATGAGGCAGCTTTTGTTAGTGTTCTTACTTCCTGCACGTGTTTGGATGTTGGTGTGGCGTTTTATCTAGGGAGGCAAGTACATGGTAAGGAATGAGGGGTTGAGTGTCTTCATGACGACTGAGTTGATCGCATTTTATGGGAAGATGGGTTGTTTGGTATATGCTTGGAAGGTTTTTGATGTGATGGTTAGCAAGCAGGTTTGAGCTTGGAATGGTATGATTTCTTCCCTAGCTCTGAATGGTTGGGAGAAGCAAGCATTAACGATGTATGAGAAGATGAGATCAAAGGGGCTGCTGCAGCCAAATGAGATTACCTTCGTGGCAGTTCTATCAGCTTGTGCGCGTGTCAAGCCTGTCGATTTTGGTTTTCAATTGTTTGAAGCAATGTCACGTGAATTCGGACTTGTAGCTAAAATGGAACATTATGGTTGTGTGGTTTATCTATTAGGGAGAGTTGGGCTACTGCAGGAAGCGTACAACTTCATAAAGAAGATGCCTTTTGAAGCTGATGCTACTGTCTCGGGTGCTTTGTGGGTACTTGTAGACTTCATGGAGGCTGGAGCTATTGAGTTGGGAAATGAAGTAGCTCAACTATTGCTTGAGTCGCAACTGAATCATTCTGGGCGTTATGTGCAACTCTCATGCATTTATGCTGGCGCAAAGAGGATGGATATGCTGCTGCCTTCAGAAAAGGCAGTGTTAGATGCTGGAATACACACGGTTCCAGCTCACAGTTTTTTTAGTAAGCTGATAACTGCAGCAGCTTGGTGATGGAATCTCGACTCATCTAAAAGGATCCTGCATATGGATTTAGCACAGAGATTGAAGCACTGCTTAAAGAAAGCAGTAGTCATAGCTTGACTGATCAAGAAGGAGGACACATTTTTGTGAAAATGCACAGCAAACCTGGTTCCAAAGTCTGTTTGTCGAGGTATTTCTTTTTTTTTCTACTTTTCTTTTTCTGAATCTTTTTCTTTGCCACGAAACTTTGAAATTATGGAGCGGCTTGCTAATTAATTAATCTGAACGATAGTTGATCACGATAAACATCACCTATAGGCAAGCGGTTCTGCTTGATTTCTTCCTAAATGAAGTTGTGACATGTTTTCTTTCCTTTAATTTTTTGTGACACTGTATGCTCCATGTTATAGAGATATCACGAGAGGCTGCCCCTATAGTGTGTAGTTCTGAATTCATTTGATTATAGTAACAGAAGATTCTTTTTCTGAGACCATGACGCCGTGTTAGACACTAAATTTTCTGAGTTATGGACCAAGAGATTCCCATTTATGAGAATAAGTCTCTTTCTCATGATACGCCAGTTGGGCATTTTGCTGTCGTTTCAATGAAAAAAGTTAAGATAGTTAAGAGAACAGACTGCAGCTTTGGTCCATGGTTTCCTGATGTTACTTTGATCTTTTGATGAAATACCATCATTAGTCTGTATAAAAGTATTTTCGAACTCTGTAACTACAGATTTTTTTTTTCTGAACTTTAAGTTATCTGTTCTATGTTTGTAGTTATGATGTCATGTGGAAGAGTTGAGTGAAATACAATGTTTTTAGTGATGGCACATATCGTCCGACTCAACGATCTAAAGATTCATGTTTGTGTTCGATTTCTGTTTATCAGTTGAATATGCCTTGGGAGTTTGCTAACTAATGATTAGGCTTGAAGATATTTCTACTGCCTAAGACAAATGGTTGAAACAAAATCTGGTTGAATCTGAAAGGAAGAAAGTCCTGTCTTTATTCATAGGTAACAAATACTTTATGAAACATCACATACTATAAAAGTAAAAGCTTTTATTTGAATCTCCAGCAACTTTAAAAAATGTAGAATTGAACTTCAGAGCTAGAATAGATAAAATGTATAAACAATATAATCTTCCAAAAGATAAAATGTATGGATTGTAAAACATCTACAACCTTTTTCATAGTAAAGTAGAACAATAAGGCAGCAAAAATATTTTAAGAAAATGCTTTATAAAGACTAGAGCATATGTCAATTCATAGTTCACAAAAAAAAAAGATCAAATGAAATGCTAATATCTAATTATTGAACCAAAAGAATCTGTATAGAGATCTAAGTTGAACACCTGGAGGTTACACACTAATTTCTTTTCTTGTGCCTTTGCATTCTTGCAATAATTCTGTGTTCTAATTCATCAAACATCCTTGAAAACCATGTTGGATTTTGAGTTAACAGCATTATGTATATTGCAAATAGTACAGTAACTAGTCCACAACCGTAACCTATGAGAGAACCGCCTGCCAACTTATCATTGGTGAATCTCCTCCTTCTTCTTCCTCTAGCTCTACTGGAGTTGTCACTTTTGGTACCCCATCATCATCACCACAATCTATTGAGAGTGGAAATCCACGTAGTCCATCATTCCCTTGGTATGAACTATTCTCAAACGTATCAAATTGTTTTCCTTTTGGGATGCATCCAACAAGATGATTATGAGAGAGATTTAAGACTGCAAGAAATGTGAGGGATACAAGTTGTTGTGGAATTCCTCCGCTGATTTTGTTGGATGAGAAATCCAATGATTCGAGTACAGATAAATGTTGTAGTGATGCTGGTATAAGACCTTCCAAGCCATTGTGAGATAAGTTCAATGTACGAAGTCCAACAAGATCTCCAATAATACTTGGAATGCCACCTTCAAATCTATTCCTTGAGAGATCAACAATCATGTTTGTAGTCACAATACGAACAAAATCAAAATCCAGTCCCTTTGTTGTAATTGTCGTCACATAATCATAATAACCCCTATATTCATTTCCTACATACCGTGGGGTTCTTGTATTCTCATCAATTATCTTCATGGATTGCAAATTCCCAAAAAGACTTGCTGGTAAATTCCCACCAAATCCATTGGATGATAGATCCATAATTTGAAGCTGCGAAAACAAGTTTCTATTTCCTGAAACTTTAATGGGACCATGCAATTTATTTGATCTCAAGCTTAAAATCAACAAATCAGGTAGGGTCCCCAACCAGTTTGGAAATGTGTCATTCAATTCATTGTTACCTAGATCAAGGAGTTTCAAATACTTGCAATTGATCAAATATCGTGGGACTTTCCCCTGTAGCTTATTCCCGTCCAATTTAATGATGTCCAGTGAGTTTCCAATGCTAACAGTTGTATTAATTGTCCCACTAAGATTGTTGTTGCTCAAATCCAAAGCCAAAATAGCACTCATCTCCCCCAAACATTGTGGAATTGCTCCATTCAAATTATTATTTCCCAAATCTAGGACCATCAGGGTTTTTAGATTGCAGATAGTTGAAGAAATCTGTCCACTGAAATTATTTTGCGATAGGAGAAGAAATCCTAGGCGCTGCTGGTTTAGGAGTGACTTTGGAATAGGACCTTCCAGCTGATTTTGTTTTACAGAAACAGAAAAAAATGTTTGGGACCTAAACTCCTGAATTTTCCCACCAAAATGGTTATCACTCAAGTCCAAATCAGTTAGTGAAGGAAGGGAGAATATCCAGGAAGGTATAATTCCATTCAAGTAGTTTGATGATAAGTTGAATGATTGTAGGGTTTGCAGTCTACTAATGTTGGATGGAATTGGACCAGTTAGAGAATTGGACGAAAAATCTAAGGTTGCAAGTTGCGTCCAGCTTCTGTTAAAGGATAAGAACTCGAGTTGGCCATTGAAGTTGTTATTTCTAAGTGAGAATCCCCTGAGCTTTCCGAATCTCAAGAGCTGAGAAATCGGTCCTTCAAGATTGTTATTACCAAACATCAAAATCTCTATGTTGGTGAGATTCCATAGAGGTCTAGGAATGGGCCCTGAGAGATTGGAATAACTCATCACCAGAAGAAGCAATGAAGTTAGCTGGCTTAATGATTCAGGTATCCTACCAGTAAAATTTACACCACTGAGATATATCCTCATGAGTGATGCACTGCTATTCCATTTGGTCATGGGAAACCTAACTGTGAGCTGGGGATTGGATGATAAATGAAGAAATTTCAAGTTGGAAAGGTGAAAAACTCTTTCGGGCAATATCCCACGTAATTGTGTGTATGGAAGCTGTAGAGTTGTTAAATATGAAGAGAAATTTAAAGGAATGGTGGACAAGATGTTCACACCGTAAAGGTCAAGCTCTCTTAATTGGGTCAAGTTCTTAAGGAGCAATTCAAAATTGTGAGGTCCAAATCTAAGCTCATATGGATTACTCTGGATATGAAGAACGTATAATTTAGAAAGGTGAGAGATTTCTGCCGGCCCTGGGAAGTCAAAAATTCAAGTTTGATTAGCTCTTGAATACAACAATAATAGCAGCAATGTACATGTAAGCATTTCACCTTGGCAAATGCAAGGAAGGACTTTGATAGATGAAAAAAGAAATCAACTTTAGCTCATATTTGTGGTCCTATTATGGTTGGTGAATGGTGGTGGTTGGAGTCATAGTAGTCCAACTATGTTTATATATATATATATATATATATATATATATATATATATCTTTATCCCAAAGTATTGTCCCATGTATCTTCAGCTTACTTCATTCTATTAGCTAAAATTTCATTCGCCACTTAAAATAAATAAATTGCTTATGTGTGTACATATTTTATTGGGCTGTACACCCATGCAAGTGAGCTCGGGTCTCGGGTGTGCAGGCAAGGTGTTTGATGAAATTCCTGAACCATGTGTTGTCTCGTATAATGTTGGGTTTTTGATGTTTTCTCACATGCCTTATAGAGATGTTTATTCATGGACTAGTATGATTCATGGGTACCTGAGGTTGCTGTTAAGTTTTTCGAGAATATGATGGTACAAGAGGATGTGAAGTGTGGTGTATTGAAGCCAAATGAGGTTACTTTTGTTAGTATTTTTCTTCTTGCACGTTTTTGGATTTTGGTGTGGCGTTATATCTAGGGAGGCAAGTACATGGTAAGGAATGAGGGGTTTGGTATATGCTTTGAAGGTATTTGATGTGATGGTTAGCAAGCAGGTTTGCATTGGAATGCTATGATTTCTTTCCTAGCTTTGAATGGTAGGGAGAAGCAAATGGGCTGCAACCAAATGAGGTACCTTCGTGGCAGTTCTATCAGCTTGTGCGAGTACCAAGCTTGTCAATTTCGGTTTTCAATTGGTTGAATCAGTGTCATGTGAATTCGGACTTGTAGCTAAGATGGAACATTATGGCTTCATGACGAAGATGCCTTTTGAAGCTGATGCTACTTTCTTGGGGGATCTGATGGGTGCTTGTAGACTTCATGGAGCCATTGAGTTGGGAAACGGAGTAGGTCAACTATTCCTTAAATCGCGACCGAATCATTCAGGGTGATATGTGCACTCTCAAGCATTTATGCTGGCGCAGAGAGGTGGAATCACACCGTTTCCTTAAGAAAAGCAATGTTAGATGCTGGAATACAGAAGGTTCCGGCCCACAGTTTTATTTAATAGAGCTGATAACTGTAGCAGCTTTTATTTGCAAAATTGTCGATGAGCCTGCTTGGTGATGAAATCTGGACTCTTCAAAATCAGCTAAAAGGATCCTTCATATTGGTTTTGCACAGAGATTGAAGCACTGCTTAATGAAAGCTGATGTCATAGCTTGACAGATCAAGGAGGATACATTTTTTGTGAAAATGAACAGCAAACCTGGTTCCAAAGTCTGCTTGGCGAGGTAATTCTTTTTGTTTTCTACTTTCATTTTTCTGAATCTTTTTATTTACCCTGAGAAGTTATGGAGCCGTTTGCTAGTTAATTAATCTGAACACTAGATGAGAGAGATTTAAGAATTCAAGTGATGTGAGGGATACAAGTTGTTGTGGAATTTCTCCGCCAATTTTGTTGGATGAGAGATCCAATGATTCAAGTACAGATAAATGTTGCATTGATGCTGGTATATGACCTTTCAAGTTATTATGAGAGAAGTTCAACGTACGAAGTTCAATTAGATCTCCAATAATACTTGGGATAGAACCTTCAAATCTATTCCTTGAGAGATCGATAATTATGTCCATAGTCAAAACTTGAGGAAGTTCAAGATCTAGTCCCTTTGTTGTCACTATCAAAGAATTTGTGTATAAAGTGGAATATGTTTCTGCTACATACTCTGGGGTTCCACTATTCTCACCAATCATTTTCATGGCTTGAAAATTCTCAAAAAGGCTCACAGGTAAATCTCCACTAAATCCATTGGATGAGAGATCTATTACTAGAATTTTAGCAAACAAGTTCTCAGTCCTTGAATCATTTATAGGGCCATGAAGCTTATTTAATCTCAAGTTTAAAATCTGCAAATCACACCATTTTAAGAATTTTGTGCAATTGATGTAGGTCTATTTTCACAATTCGTCTTATTAATTGGTTTGGATCTGCACTTCTTGTGATTTTAAGGTCTTACTTTCTGTCCCAAGTTGATAATTAGTGTCCTTTTATTTAAGTAGTGTCGACTTTTTTAAGCAAAAGAAGGTGTATGCCATGTCTTAATTTAGTTCCCATGAGCACAGAATAATTCAAGTTCTTGAATGTTATGAACATAATTTCTTAACTCTACGTATTCAAGACCTTAGAGTTAGAGTTAAGAATCAAACTCTTCGTGCCAGTCGAAAATCCTTTAAAGCTTGTTCCATTCCCTATCTATTGGGATATTTTTACACTTTCCTTTGAGCTTCCTACCACTATGAATAATTGGTGTATAAACCTTGACAACAAAATAATAATTGAAGGAGTACTTAAACAGAAAATCCACAACAGCTTCTGGACTGTTTGATGCAGGTGGAAATTGTCAGATAACAAATCCTATATAGCACATTTAAGTTTTGCTTTGAAATAATCAATTCCAGGAAGGTCCCCTAGTCATTTTCAGTCAGTTTTGGAGTTGTCAATTACACATTCACATTCAATGTGTCACACAATATGTAAAGACTGTTTAATCTTTCTCAAGTCATTGCACTGTAAGTCAAATAACATCCTCAAGTCAATTTAAGAAAGATTTAAATGAAAGTCCCAACACTTGTAATAACACATGCATTTTGTCTCCTAAGAAAAAGAAGATGTGTATAAAGTGAAGTGATACTCATATTAGGCTAGAGCAACGGGTGCTGTAGCGAAACTGATTGCAATATGATTGGAGACATTTGGAAGAAAACTGTGCATGTTTTGCCCAAAGCCAACAATATTACACTATATTAATTGTTTCTTCGTTTAGAATTTTGTGCAGTTGATGTCTATGTTAACAATTCGCCTGTAAATTGGTTTGGATCTGCACTTCTCGTGATTTTAAAGGTCTTATTTTCTGTCCTAAATTGATAGAAGTTTTTGCACGGATTGTCCCTATTTCGGGGTGGTCTTTGATTTTGTCGCTCAAATCGATGGTCTTTAATTTTTGCTCGTGCTTATCATTTAATGAAAGCTTGTTAGCAGGCCTTGCATGTATTTTAAACTGCGTGCTCTTTATAGTACGGGGCCTTGCATGTATTTTTAACCATTTGCTGTAACACAGGTATTTGATGCGATGGAGCAGGTTTGCACATGGAATGCTATGATTTCTTCCCTAGCATTAACGATGTATGTCAAGATTGCTGAAGTGTGTGACCATCTCATCTAAAAGCTTAAGCTATTATTTCATTATATTCGCAACAAAGATGAGAGTAAAAGGGGCTGCAACCAAATGAGATTGCCTTCGTGGCAGTTCTATCAGCTTGTCTGTGTGCCAAGCTTGTCGATTTCGGGTTCTAATTGTTTGAAGCAATGTCACATGAATTTGGACTTGCAGCTAAGATGAAACATTATGGTTGTGAGGTTGATCTACTGCAGGAAGCATACGACTTCATAAAGAAGATGCCTTTTGAAGCTGATGCTACTGTCTTGGGGGGCTCTGATGGGTGCTTGTAGACTTGGTGGAGCTATTGAGTTGGGAAATGAAGTAGCACAACTATTGCTTGAGTCGCAACAGAATCATTTTGGGCGTTATGTGCAACTCTCAAGAATTTATATTGGCGCAGAGAGGTGGGAAAGAACAATGTTAGATGCTGGAATACACAAGGTTCCAGCCCACAGTTTTAGTTAGTAGAGTTTAGTTTGTAAAATTGTCGATACGAAGTCATGACTCATCAAATTAAGCAGTTCTGCTGGATTTCTTCCTAAATGTGATATCTCTGCTAGGATTTAAACCTTAGTATCCAAGGTTGTTTCTCAAACTTTTCAACTGCTACACCAACTCTATTGTGGTCGTCATTATTATATATCGATGAATTTGGAACTGTTTTAGGAATTTGAATGTGCTTTCTACTGTTATTTCAAACTTTTTGCTCTACTGGTGTTTCCCTTTTGATCCCTTTGCATTTTATGAACTTGTTTTTTCCTCACAATTGAAAATGCTGAATTTATTTCTACATACTACAGATAAATGAAATCAAATTTTGTTGAGTTGCAACAGAATAACAAACTATGAAAGTAAAAGCTTCTATTTTTACATCCGAGCGATGCAGTAGACTTGAATCCTGCAGTTTTCAAAAATGAAGAATTAAAGTTAAAAGCTTTAACGATGAAGGAGGTAGAAAATTTATGGATATATAAAATGTAATCTTCTGAAGGATAGAGATTAAGTTGATACCTGGAGGTTACACACTAATGTCTTTTCTTGTGCCTTCTCATTCTCGTAAGAATTTTGTGTTCCAATTTTACATCCATCCTCGAAAACCATGCTGGATATTGAGTTGACAACATTATGTATATTATGGACAGTCCAATAACAAGTCCACAACCGTAACCCATGAGAACTGCCTGCCAACTGATCATTGATGAATCTCCCCCTCTTTCATCTAGCTCAACTGGATTCGTCGTTTGTGCTACCCCATCATCACCACCACAATCCTTTGAGAGTGGAAATCCACGTAACGCATCATTTCCTTGGTATGAACTATTCTCAAACGTATCAAATTGATTTCCTTTGGGTATGCATCCAACAAGATGATTGTGAGAGAGATTTAAGACTTCAAGTGATTTGAGGGATGCAAGTTGTTGTGGAATTTCTCCGCTGATTTTGTTGGATGAGAGATCCAATGATTCAAGTACAGATAGCTGGTGCAGTGATGCTGGTATGTGACCTTCCAAGCGATTATGAGATAGGTTCAAAGTACGAAGTCCAATGAGATCTCCAATAATGCCTGGGATATGACCTTCAAGTTTATTCCTTGAGAGATTGATAATAATCTCTGTAGTCAAAACTCGAGGAAGCTCAAGATCCAGTCCCTTTGTTGTCACTATCAAGGAAATTGTGTAATAATATAAACCTGTATCTCCTACATACTCTCGGGTTCCACTGTTTTCACTAGTTATTTTCATGGATTCAAATTTCTTGAAAAGGCTCACGGGTAAATGTCCACTAAATCCGTTAGATGAGAGATCTATGACTCGAATTTGAGCAAATAAGTTGTCAGTCCTAGAAACTTTTATAGGGCCAAAGAACTTATTTGATCTCAAGTTCAAAATCTGCAACTCAGGTAGGGCTCCCAACCATTTAGGAAATGTGTCACTCAACTCATTGTTACCTAAATCAAGAACTTCCAAAAATGGGCAATTGATCAAAGATTGCGGGACTTTCCCCTCTAGCTTATTCCCGTAAAATTTAATGACTCCAAGTTTGTTTCCTATACTAAAAGTAGTATTAATTGTCCCGCTAAGACTATTGTTGCTTAAATCCAAAACCTGAAGTCTACTCATCTCACCCAAACATAGTGGGATTGTTCCCTCCAAATTATTGCTGCCCAAATCTAGCACTTCTAGTGTTTTCAGATTGCAGATGGTTGAAGCAATCTGTCCACTGAGATTATTGTGCGAAAGAAGAAGATAATATAGCTCACGCTGGTTTAGGAGTGACTTTGGAATAGGACCTTGCAGCTGATTTTGTTTTAGAGAAACAGAAAAAAATGTTTGGGACTTGAACTCCTGAATGTTTCCACTGAAATGGTTATCACTCAACTCTAAAAAACTTAGTGAAGGGAGGGAGAATATCCAGGATGGTATAGTCCCATTCAAGTGGTTTGATGACAAGCTGAGTGATTGTAGGTTTTGCATACCACTTACATTAGAAGGAATGGGACCTGTTAGGGAATTGAATGAAAAATATAAGAATTGAAGTTGCGTCAAGCTTCTGTTAAAGGATAAGAACTCAAGTTGGCCATCCAAGTTGTTATGTCCAAGTGATAACACCCGGAGATTTCCAAATCTAAAGAAATCAGAAATTGGTCCTTCAAGATGGTTACAATCAAGGTTCAATTCCTCTATGTTGGTGAGATTCCATAGAGGTTTAGGAATAGAGCCTGAGAGATTACAAGAAAACAAATCTAATATACGCAGTGAAGTTAGATGACCAAATGATTCAGGTATCGTACCAGTAGCATTCACACCACTGAGATATAACTCCATGAGTGATGCACTGCTATTCCATTTGGTTGTGGGAAACTTAACAGTGAGCTGGGGATTGAATGATATATCAAGAGATTCCAAGTTGGAAAGGTGGAAAACTCCTTCGGGCAATGTCCCGTATATCTGCGTGTTCTGAAGGTGTAGAGTTGTCAAATAAGAAGAGAAATTCAGAGGAATGGTGGAAGAGATGTTCACAGAGCTAAGGCGGAGCTCTCTTAATTGGGTTAAGTTCTTGAGGAGCAGTTCAAAATTGTGAGGTTCGAATCTAAGCTCATATGGATCACTCTCGATACTAAGAACGTGCAATTTAGAAAGACGAGATATTTCTGCTGGGATTATACCTGTAAAAGTTGAATATGACAAATCAAGATGTGTCAAATTAGAAAGCTCACCAAATTTAGGTGAAATGAACGATCCAGAAAAATCATTTTCAGACAAATCAAGCCTTTTGAGATTGTAGAGTTTAAAGAGGCTACTGCTGGAATGAAACTCGCCTTGAAGTTGGCTGCGACTGAGATCAAGCTGAATCACTTGTCCTGTTATCTCGTCACACTTAACTCCATCCCATGAACAACAATCTGTGCTCTTATTCCATTTAACTGTTTTAGGATAATAACCACTATAAGAAGCATCAAGATTTATAGTAAACGTGTTTTTGAATTGAAGAAGAGCAAGGGCTTGATCATTGGGGCACAAATGAGGTAAAGATGAGGAGAAAACAAGTTGACACAGAAACGCGTATAGCAGAAACAATGCAAGTTTTTCAATGCCCATTTTCGCGCCTCAAAATATATATCAAAATTACTAAGTTATTCAATTCTTGCTTTGTGTCTCTATTCAATTATTCTGATGAGGTTTATATAGCACATAGCAAAAGGCAATTTTCTATGGTGATGTGCCAATGAAAAAGAAAAGTCTATAAGAGTATTTGTTGGTGCATAAACCTTGACCAAAACATTTTCCAATTTGGTTTGGTCATGTGCACAAAGGTTACTTTTTCTTTGGGAAAAAAAGTCTAATATACCCCACAACTTTGCGATTTAGAGTTGATATACCCTGTTACAAAAGTGACTCACATCTGCCCCTACCTTTTTATCTAATGGTAGTGAAAACATTAATGTTAAATTATTATTTTATTTTAAAAATAAAATAAAATTATGTAGATATGTATATATGATCCTTCTAGCAAAATTCAGAGTATATTTGATCTTTCTCACACATGATTTTTTTTACTTCTTTGATTTAATGTGTAATTTGAGTTTTTAATATCTCCCTTATAGATCTATTTGCTTATCATTGTTTGAGTCTCTTATTCTTATTTAATCTTTTTTTCCTTTCATTTTTACTGTAAAAATATGAGAATAGAAAAGAAAAAATGTGAATGGAAAATGAAAAAAAAAGATAGAAAAAAATTGAAAACTATTTGTGTCTATAAAAAATAAATAAATTGGGAAATCTATGATAAATTTTACAAGTAAATGAGTGAGAAATAAATTTTCCCATTAAGATAATAAATCCAAAAAAAATAAAAATCAAATAAAAATAAATTTATAATTAGATTTTCACTTCCGTTAGAGCAAATGTGAGCCACTTTGGTAATGATAGTTATATCAACTCTACATTGCAAAGGTAAAAATTCACGAAAGTTTTAATTTGTTGGGATAAGTGTATTGCTTAGTGTATAGATCTTGACAACAATATATCAAGTAAAAAATATCCATTTTTTATTAAATAACAATATCATGCTCAATTAAGGTTACCAAAATTAATTGGCTTTAAATGATGTGATGGCATAATATCTACGAAATATGTGAAAATGTGCGAGATGTTTTGTGTACACCGAACTCCCAAAATGAAAGGCGTTTTAATCACGAATATTATGTCATTCATTCAAAAAGAACAAACACTTTATGGAACCTACCATTTCCAAAAAATAAAGAATTAAGTAAAACATTTGAGGTAATAAACACTTGTAATTAAAATAATGAGAAAAATCTCAATTCAATGCACAAGTTATAGCACAAAAATTCAAATGTAATAATACAAAATTTTTGTCACTTGTAATAATACAATTTTGTTTTGATTCATCACAATCTCAACTTTCTGCAAGTAATCCTAACCCAGCTATAACGCAATGCAGAATATTTCACCTTGAGAATATTATCTTCGACCCGATTATTACGCAATGCGGAATAATGCACCTTGAGAATATTAATTTTTTTTTTTTTTTGGTTTTCCATCTGGTGGTGTCTGGTACACACATTGAAGCCTGACTATTTTAAATTCATGTCGTGCACTATATAGGGCCCCATTCTTGGAAGGGGGGGGGGGGGAGCGCTCTCTATAAGTTGAAAAATTTAAGTTAAAAGTTTGATTACGAAAATACCCTTAATCTATTAATTTGTTTTCTTAAAATCATTTTAAAAAAAATACGTTTTCATTTAAAATCAACTCCATAACTGCAGCTCTTCATTTTCATAACTTATATCAATAATATTTATTGATATTGCTGCTTTAACTCACACATTCTAATAATATTTTAGGAAAAAGTGACAAGTAAAAGTGAATGGAGGGAGTAGCTATCAAACGAGCCCTAAAAGCAGGACAAAGTAGACTTTGAGTCTTTGTCCTTTGTAGGGAACCTCAGTTTCCAGCTTTGGGACCAACTTTTAATTTGGTTTAGACATATTCCAATTGAGTCAACTCTCTATAAATGAAAGTAAACATACATGACGACTATGGAGACATTATATTGATTGAATTTTTTTGTTGATATTTCCAACTATCTATACCGGGGAGAATTTACGTAGGAAAGTGAGAGTGATATGACATTTAAACACTAGGCTTATTTATCTACATATTATATTTTTGCTCTTTTTTTCCTATGGAAAAGATAGCCAAAAATTTAATTCTATGTGAGTTTAATTTTAAAAAAATTCTTTCTATTCTCCTAATCTTTACTTGTTTGTTGATATTTCTTTTGGCTCCTATTTTTTTCTTATAGAAAAGGGGTAATTGTTCATTAAAATTATTTTTCTCATTTATTCAAGAAAAAAATGGGTTGAGAGAATTGCAATGAATTATGCCAAATTTATTTTATTAGTCCATTGACGTGTATTTATTTATGAAGCAATTTTTTTTATAAATTGAATCGAATTAACACAAAACAAAATGAACTGATCAATGTATGTCTTAATTGAATCTCCATAACTAGTAGTTACTTTACATTAAAAATAATCGTACTCGAAACCTTCAAATTCTGAATAGGCCTTTGAACTACAATGCTATGTGGTGTTTCTGTCTACAACTAACTTATCTTGTGATAGATCTAAGGGGATTCAACATCTATAAGATTTGGAAAAAATTTCACACGACTAAATTCTACTCAATGGATTCAGACTACAATCACAAAAAAACAAAGTGGATACAATCTATAGTCCGCCACGATAAGTGAATGCTTAAATTGTAAAAGTGCAAGGGTGAACTCTAGCCATCTTTCACCGGCCACGAGTATCACTAGCCACGAGTATCAAATAACTTTATCCACCAAAGATAGAAGAGGGGGAAAAATAACTACTACTTTGATATACTATTTGATTTTATGCAAGATTAATTACATCTAAATCCAGGCATAAATACAATTATGTAACCTATTGAATGTCATAAATGTCACAATCACAACTTGGTGCAAGTAGTCCTGACCCAATTATTACAATCTAGAAATCTTATTTATCAAATAGTACTAGATCTAATTATTGCGTAGTCCTACGTAATGCGGAATAATGCACCTTGAGAATATTAGCTTTAACAATTGGGGACAATTATTTAATCATTCTAAATTAGAAAAAGCCACAAGTACCCCTTAAACTATGACTGAAATTTCAAAGACACACTATATTTATGGGGGTCCTATTATGACCCTAAACTTTTTTTCCTCTATATTTCTTAGCACCTTATGTGCTGATGTAGAGCCGCAACTCAATCATTTAGTTGTGGTGATATACACGTGACACCACATATATATGTTTTTGTTACAAAAAAATAGTCCTTTTATTTTCTTTGCCTGATATATAAAATAAGTTAATATACATAATATGGTTTTTTTTCTTTTCTTTGCCTTTGTATTTAAAATTTTCTCAAACACACGTAATATATGTTTCATTTCGTTACCTTCTTTCATTGGTTTCTCTTGTTTTTCTATTTATTTTATTTTCAATGTCTTTCCTTTGAATTTGATTTCAAATTTAATTTCAGTGTCTAATATTTAATATAAGTTAATTTTAGATAGATGTCAAAGATTAAAGGAAATCAAATAAAACATGTAAAGATTACAGCTTTAAAATAAATGACACTTTTTTTTTAATTTTTAATTTTTTCCATATAATTCATAGCTAGGTAATTTATCCGCGAAGCATAAATGATTTTTCTAAGCTTTTGAACAATCTTTCCAATGTTATTGTTACTTTGTTACTCTAAATTTTTTTATAGAAGTAGAAAAATAAATTTGAAACAACATCAAAATAATATTGTTGACCCTTTTACAAATTCATTCTACATTAAATTGCTGCTCTGAAGGCCCTTCTAGATGCTTCATCAATGCAACTTTACGACTTTTTCAGAAATATGTATGTATAATTTTTGAAAGTACAAGTAGATCAAAATATTGGATTCTAGACTCATGCTAAATAAATATTCTTGAACATTATAAAACTAAAAATAAGTCTAACCTAGATAACTCAAGCGCTCATCAATGACTTGGGACATGAATGACAACAAATCTCTGTAAATAGACATATCTTTTGTAGCTTAAGATATTACTTTTATTTAGAGCAGGTTTTGTTTCATATCCTTCAAATTAAGCTTGCCAAAAATAGTCATAACTCACAACAAAAATATTTAGAAGAGCCGAATGTGAAGGAAAAAAAAGAAAAACATTAAAAGGGCGAAAGTTTTGTCCAAGTGAGATCATGTACATACCAAACGAAGAATATTCAATACAATTTTAAGGAGACAACAAAACAACGAGAAAAAACTTACATTAAAGGGAGTAAACTATGAGATATCCAATGATGATAACAAATCATTCTAACCAGAAAAGTTCTCATGTTTTGAAATAACATACCTCAAAAAATTGACGAACACTTCAATCAACTTTCAATTCTTAAAGTACTAATAATATCCACTAATAAAATTTAGTAAAATAGATAACAACAACATAAAAACCCAAAAATATGGGCATGCAAAGTTATTAACTCTCAAAGGATTTTTTAAAGAACACAAAATCTCATCCTTGTATGTGAAGAATTGACGTTGTTGATGGAGAAATTAGAGATTTGTAAGGGCTTTTTTTTTATTGTACCTTCTACAATTCCAGTAGAGAAAATTTGCTTGAATACTCAATTAGCGTTTGTTATTTAATTTGTACTAACAAATATGTATAACAATAATTCTGCAGTAACATAAACAATAAAGCTTAAAGAATGTACTCAAAATAACAATTAATAATATAAGCATAAATTAATGATTGTAAAAAACATATCAGAATCTGTAACAATAGAATGAAACAGAATTGGAAAAATCGAGCCCATTGAATGCACAACCGTTACCCGAATTCACGCAACTGTGTCCACAGCCCCCAAAGATATTTGATGGACTGGCAGGTCAGCCACGTAATTTATCCAGTGCCTCCTTAAGGAAATTATTCCCCTCTAGTATCCGAGGTTTAAAAGAATAGATCCTCTCAGGATAGAACAATTCTATTCGATGTATTGATACAAAAACAATGGTGTCAGTGAGTCATTCAACAGGTGCAAAGTACACAAAAATTTAATTGTTCAGAAGAAGAAGAAGAAATTCAAAATTTTTGTTGTTTTAAAATGAGAGGAAATTTATCTATTTATAGACAACAAAGGGTAGTGTGAACAAATTCTTATTGGGTCTTATCAGAAGTGTCACAACTCTTTGAAAAAGTTACAACCTTTTGGAAAGGTCACAACCTTTCATAAAAGTCACAACTTTTCATAAAAGTTGTAACTTTTCATAAAAGTCGCAACTCTTCATAAAAGTTGCAACTCTTCATGAAAGGGGAAGGTTAGTTTTGGAAATAAAATAAATTGAAAGGGAATCCTTGTTTGTGGTGGCGCCACATAGGCAGGTCTGGTTCTCTTTTATATATATACTAGTAAAATGATCCGCACTTCGCGCGGGAATTTAACATCACGAATTTTATAAAATAATACTTAAAATCTACCAGTCATTAAAACTAAACACTATATTATTTTACATACAAGATTACGTAGCAACAAACATTAATAATGTAAAGGAAAATGAAAACTATATCATCTTATCATTATCCTTAATAACATAAGCATAATGTCACGACCCGAGAGCACCCCTAAGTCGTAACATGCGTATTCGACCTCTCGGAGGTCTCATACAAGCCCTTAGCATTCATCACATTAGGTATGTAAAATAGTGCGGAATTTAAAAACTCTTTAAATAAAATCCCATAAGATTCAAAGGTCACTTTTAAAAACATCATTCAAAAGTACATAAGCGGAATACTAAGTCTCTTAGCCATCTTAGACATAAACGTGAAAACATACTAGGGACACGGCCCTTTACAATCAAAAGAAGTCTATTAAGTCTATTACAAGAACCTTATCATAAAACTAGAATAGAAAAGTCTTGCCCTCGACATATGAGGACATACCACAAAATCTAGGAAGAACTTCAAATCCCAAGTTTACTACAAAACCCGCTCACTTGCCGGAACCTATACTTGTAGAAAATAGAGAAATATGGAATTAGCACAATTAAGTACTAAGTATGATGACCATGCAAAAACATGCTAAAAAAGGACATTTATTTGAAATATGTGCTTTCATGCCATTTTTGATAAAACCTTCATATCACAATTATAAGAGACACATTTCAAGTCATCATCCACATATAAGACAATACCCACATAATAGACATACTCAACTAGTACCAATGTACAATACATGAATATAATTGACAAGTAAGCCTTTTCATCATTTCATGACCTCTATCTCAAGTTACCCAAAGCCACACTTAAGTGAAACATGAAGTGACCGCCCATACAATCTCTTTATATACACCTAAGTGTTCCTAAGGTTTAACATAGATAAGGAATGTACCATGACAATATAACATGCTAAGTCAAAATTCTTTAATGAACCACTTTAGGAGACATTTAGCATTTAGGGGACTTCCACTTAATAGTCATTTAGACTTAGGGAACTCACTTTAGCATCTTCTAGGCCTACTCGTGCAATGTGTAGATAGCATCCCATACTACCACCTACACTTTGTAGAACCTATCCAATAACTAGAGTGCACATCCCACATGATGGGAATAGGCATAACCGACATAGACCATACTAGCTAGGCATGGAATCCGGAGTCTACCCTACTCCGTGGAAGGTGTTCTACTTGCCAAAGGTAGAACTAATAATCAACCCATGTAGGCACATGGTTTAGGGGATGTCCAAGGATGTTCATTGTGCCCTAGTCTCATACTCAAGTAGGGCCACCATCCTAACCACATCCACTCGGTGCTAGCCTTGTTTCCCATAGAGTAATTTCATTCACATATGTACTAGAGAGGGTTCCTTTTCTAGTTCAACCAACTCATAGTACCTCTTCCCAAGAAAGGCCCCATTTCTTAGTCATGGCCAATCAAGGTTCATAAGGATAGCTCATTTGACTTTCTTAGATAAGGATTTTCATGCCGTTCCGGCTCCATCCATCTCTAAGTCTATCATCTCACTCAAGAAGGGAACTTCGCCCTAAGGCCCATCCTTCAAGGTTTTACATTTACTTAAGAAAACTAGACTTATGAAAGGGCACCATTTCTTAGTTTTGCCGATTCAAGTCTTGGCCTAGAATTCCTCTTTTAGCATTTATAGAAAGGGCACCATTTCTTAGTTCTAGCCCACTTCACACATTCATGCATTCAAGACTTTAAGTAACAAGGAGGGACACTTTAGTCTACCAACCAAGTCACAACATTATCATCTAAGGATACTTCATAATCCAACATCATTTCATATATATACATCATGAGAAAAATCATACTTCAAATCACAATGCTATCCACTTTACATAGGATCATCACAAGATCACGTAAACTCATTCACATCATACCTTCACACATAAAGCTTCACATAAAACTTTACATATAGCTTCATATAGGACTTTACATATAGCCTCATTTATATATATAATATACAATACAATAACACTTTGTACAAGATCACCTTATAACCATAAGAATACCTTCACATATTTACCTTCACATAGTACTATAACACTTCATAACTTGATAACACTTTAATTCAATAGGAAATGCCTTCAAGGCCATATTCATAATACAATCCATAATTAAACACCTACACCATAAGTGGATCAAACCAAGCAAGAACAATTATGTCAATAATATGAGATTAAGCCAACTTACCATCCTCCAAAGCCATCCTCAACATTAATCAATAGATATAGAAAATCATAAACATCAACAATACAATCTATTCTAAGCATAAATTCATCAATACCCAATCATTATCAACAAACCCATTTCGTAAGTCAAATATAGAAATTTGTGAAATCAAGGGTTCATGAGATTTTTCACTTGAAAACATCAATTTAATATCAACAATATCACAATCCATCATTTAAAACCATTTAATGCAAGAACCCTTGAGTAGAGTAAGAAATAGAAGTTTTTCATAACTTTTGAGAATTTGAAAACCCCTTGAAATTGGTTCTAAAGCGAAAACTAGCTTTAGATAAACAGCCACCATACCTTAGTATTGAGAAACCCACGAAAATTTGATGCAAGAAACCTTCAATTCGAAACCCTAGCTCCAACTTGACCTCTTCCTTGAGTTAGAGAGAAATATTTGAGAGAGGGAATGATTTGGAAATTCTAAGAGGAGAATGAAGTTATAACCCTCATTTAAATGATCTAATATACCTAAAATAATAAAAACAAACTAAAAAAATAAATGCCCAAACTACCCCTCACTTAGTTGGACCCACAAAGTCTTGACTTAAAAAAATGTTCACTAAACCCGTCTAAACTCGTCCTTTTGGACAGTGCTTCACTATTTCGGGCATAACTTTTTACTCCAAAGTCGGAATTGGGCAAACTCGGTGGCGTTGGAAAGAGGACTCAAAGACCTTTAATTGGATAGGTAATGGCCCACCTAATTCATTTTGATCTAAAAGATATGACCATTTAAAGTTGACCCTTACAACTCACTAGTTCAAATGACTAGTTTCCGGACGTCACGGTCATTTCTCATCATTTCATCAAGTTCTCAACTCCAACTCACATGTGAGGCTCTAGTTTCACTAGTTCGTTTTTAGGGTCGCTACACATAAATTAATGACTGTAAAAATAAATACCAGGATCTGCAACATAAGCAATGGTGTCAGTAAGCCACTCAACAGGAGCAAAGTACATAAATATTTATATTTAATTGTGAAGAAGAAGAAGAGGTTTAGAATTTTCGTTGTTTTAAAATGAGAGAAATTCCCTTTATTTATAGACAACAAAGGGCAGTGTGAACAAATGTTAATTGTTATCGGAAAGGTTACAACTATTTGGAAAAGTTGCAACCCTTCGGAAAGGTCATAACATTTCATAAAAGTCACAATTTTTCATAAAAGTCGCAACTCTTCATTAAAGTCACAACTTTTCATAAAAGTCGCAATTCTTCATTGAAGTCGCAACTCTTCATTAAAGTCGCAACTTTTCATGAAAGGGGAAGACTATTTTTGTAAATAAATAAATGAAAAGGGAATTCTTGTTTTTGGTGGCGCCATGTAGGCGGGCCTAAGGTTCTCTTATATATATATATATATATATATATATATATATATATATATATATATATATATATATGATATCAGCTTTACCAATAGGAAATTATTATTTAATCAATTTTAATTTCTCAGAGTGAGAGTAGAATAGTATTCATTGGTGTATATGCCTTGACAAAAACTTTCCACGCCAATAAATCAAAGGATTTCAATTACTAAGATAAAAATACATTGATTGATGTATAGACCTTGACAACAAAATTTCAAGTAAAAAATCCTTTAAGATTTTTGATTGGTTGGAATAAGAGTGTTACTTGCTGAATAGAACTTGACCTAAAGGTAAAGATTCACAAAACTGTTGATTGGTTAGGATAAGTGTATTGCTTGGTGTATAGACCAATGAATACTATTCTACTCAAAAATCTATCTTTTTATTGGTTAGAAGAAAAGTGTTATTGTTTATGCACCGGATTTTTAAATTTATTTTCTTGATTTTTAATTTTAAGGCAAAGAGGCAAATATACCCCTCAACTTTGCGATCTAGAACAGATACACCCCTCATTAAAAAAGTGATGCATATATACCTTTGTCGTCTAACAAATGGTGCATATATACCCTCGTCGTCTAATAAGTGGTGTACATATATATATATATTAAAGAAAAGGATAAATATGCACAATTTGTTAGACGACATGGGTATATATGCATCACATTTTTAACAAATTGTATATCTGCTCTAAAATCGTAAAGTTGAGGGGTATATTGGCCTCTTTTCCCTTGATTTTCTTAAAAAAATATGTAGGGTTATTTATGATCCTTCAGATGATTTTATTTTACTTATTCTATTCTTTATTGTAAACTTATGAGAAATAAAAAGAAAAAAGTGTGAATGAAAAAAAAAGAAAAAGTAAGAAAAAAATTAAAACCATTTTTTCGGCTATATTGTAATTTATTTTTTGTATCTAGAAACAATTGGGGCATCTATGATAAATTTACAAGAAAGTTCGTTAAAAAATATATTTATCATCAAAATAATAAATTCAAATTAGTTGTTGAATCAAAAAAGTTAAAAAAGAAGAAGAACGAAATGTTTGAGAAGGACCAAATATACCCCTACAAGAATGCTTTTTTATCTAAAAATAATTTAAAAAATAATATAAAATTAAATTTTTTCACTTCCGCTAAAGGAAAAGGGTATATATGAGTTATTTGTGTAACAGTAGGGGTATATATAAGTCACTTTTATAACGAGTGATATATAAAATCTAAATGATACAGTTGAAGGGTACATCGGGTCATTTTCTCTTTAATCAATTTAAATTTTAGAGGAAAAAAATGAATAGCCTATAAGAGCGGATGGTGATGTATGGGCCTAGATAAAAACAATTAAGTTCAAAATTCAAAAAAAAAAACTTGTTTAGTTTGGATTAGAGTGTTAATTGATATAAAGACCTTGACTTAAAGGTAAATAATAAATCTAGTCGAAAATCACTTTTAAATTTTGATGGAACTGATTTAAGTCCTAGAAAGACAAATACGGTGAAATATCAATGAATGTGATGTATGGATGTAATTTTAATGAATCACAAATTACGCAAAGAAAAATCTATTATTGTCGCTTTGAGTAGTCAATTCTAAGGAGCCCACCTAGTCACTTTCACTCAAATTTTGAACTGTCTACTTTATATTCTCAAGTCAATGCACAAGTCATTGCACAAGAATCCAAATGATTGTTGAAAAAGATCAAAAGTTCCAAATTATTAAGTCAAGTCATCACATAGAAAGTTTAATTGAAAGGTACTACACAAAATCCAATTATTTGTAATAATACAATTTTGTTTGATACCTTATCGGTCTAAAAGATCACAATCCCAAGTCTCTGCAAGTAGTCTTGACACAATTACTACACACTGTTTATCTTATTTATCAAATAGTACTACATATAACTTATCCAACACAATGCCGGAAAAATCACCCTCTGAATGTTATCTCAACAGAAGAAAACAATTGTTAAATAAATTTATATTCTTAAAGGGGAAAGAAAAGTTAAAGGGAGTCTTGGAACCACAGTAAAGTTGTCTCTATGTGAACTATAGGTCAAGCGTTCAAGCTGTGGAAGTAGTCACTAATGCTTGCATTAGGTTAACCTTTCTACACCACACCCTTATGTGAGACCCTTCTCCAGACCCTGCTAACACATGATGCTTTGTGCACTGGACAACCTCTTTTTTTATTTTTAATAGGAGAAAGAAAAGTCTATAAGAGTGATAATTGGTATATAGACCTTGGCCACAAGTTTTCACATCAAAATATCAAGAAAAGTTCGATTAGTTAGGATAAGAGTATCGGTTGGTGTATAGACCTTGAAAACAAATATTTAAAGTCAAAAATCCATTAAAATTTTGATTGGTTACAGTAAGAGTATTACATGATGTATAGACCTCGATTTACAAGTCATAAAAGGGTCTTTCATAGAACAACTTCTCCTTTACGGTTGCTTTCTCTACACAATCAAGAATCACAATCAACCGCGTGTTTCAAGGAATTGTTAAAAAGGAGAGAAGAGCCTAAAATGGCCCTTAACTATTTGAATTGGTACAAAACTACTCCCCATCCACCTTTCGGCCCCCAAGTACCCCCTAACGTATTGGAGTTGATGCTGCTGTATTGGAGGGCTCTAATTGGTGCTTGTAGACTTCGTGGAGCTATTGAGTTGGGAAATGAAGTGTACCACCAGTCATGTATAAGAATCTGTACTTACAGAGTTACAGAGTTTTGTATAAGAGTATAAAGTGATGTATGGGCCTTGACAAAAAGCATTTATGCCTAAAATTCAAAAAAAAAGAAGTGTTGTTTTATTTAGAATAAGAGTGTTGACTAGTATATAGACATCGACTTAAAAGGTAAAAAAAAAGAAATTCATCTGATAATCCGTTCAAATTTTGCTGGGACTGATTCATTAAGTCCAATAGACTAATATTGTGAACCAAAAACTAGGCAAAGATAAATCTACTACAGCTAATCAAATCCAAGAACCACATCTAGTCACTTTCAGTCAACTTTTGAGTTGTCAATTACGTATCACATTTTCTGGTGAAATTACATTGAATAATCTTTTTTAGACTATAATGAAAATAGTTGTAATAATACAATTTTATTTGATACATTATCAGTCTTAAAACGTGGTAATCCCAAGTCTCTACAAGTAGTTTAGACCCACATTGTTATCCTTTATTAATCTTATTTGTCAAATTAGTACTATCAGACACCTTGAGAATATTATGTCTAACAGTAAGAAATGGTTATTAAATCAATTTAAATTCTTAGAGAAGAAAAAAAGAAAAAAGAGTCTATAAGAGTATTAATTGGTGTAGACTTTACCAAAAAACATCTCAAGTCTAAAATTCAAAAATGTTTAATTAGACAAATAAGAGTAATAATTGGTATATAGACCTTGAGAAAAGAAATATTTCAAGTCAAAATTCCAAAACTATATTGATTGGTAATTATAAAAGTGTTGGTTGGTTTATAGACCTAAACTTCCAAGTCAAAAATGCCAACTTTTTTTTTTTCTTCTCATAATCTAGAATGAGATTTATATTTTAAAAAATTAGCGTGTTGTGTTTTATTGTCAAATATCTTTGCATCAATATGAATATCAACTAAAATTGTAGGTCTGAATTAGAATAAAAACATTAAACTGAATCTTCGGAATGCATACACATACATATGTAATTGTTTCGATTATCTATACCTTAGTAATCAAACAGAAGCATTTCTGTTCCCAAACTTTTTTCTCTCTTGGATTATCTCGTACAATAAGATAAGAGGTAAGAAGCAAGGAAGAGTGTATATGAATAGAGCCCTTTTCAGTTCCAATGCACGTAATCGACCCACAGAGAAAGAAAGAGTGCAGTGCCCCAGTCCAATCTAATGTAGAGAAAGGAGTTGAACAAACAGAGAAACAGCTAATTAATACACCTTTGTTCAAGAAGTTTCAGCACATCGTCACTGCTGCCTCATTCACTTTTGGACCCCGCCAGCCAACCTAATGCATGTTTCATAGGATGGATCTAATAAGATTGACCACAACATACGACGATATCAGTGAGGGGATCGACATCTAGGCCATGCATTTGTTTGAGTTGGTAATCACATATTGCTTGAACATGCCTGTACTGATTGAAGTCAGAGCGGATAGCGGAAAAGTCATAGTTTAACAACCCTCCATACACACAATATTCCCTTTCTACTACAATACAACAATGTAGGATCTTAGAATTGGTAACTCAAAATTACACAGAATGAGCCAATGTCGTCTAGTCTGAGCTCATTCTGCTATGGACATTAATCTATTTATCCTACTCGTCCTGTTGTGTATTATTAGCAGGATTGCCAAATTCAGTTTGAATGTGGAAACTACTCTGAATATCTTTAGTGGTGTTATTTAAGGTCTGGATCTGACTTTTCGATCATCATTAGTGGGAAAGCTAGCAGCAGAGGTACCGATCAATGTTAAGGTTCTGGAACGTGCTATAGCTGCATTTGATGTTGAATCTGAAAAAATCAAAATTATTGCACTGTGGAATGCATCTCATTGGGTGTACTCTTACGAGTTGATAGAGGTGAATGTTAAATTAGAAGTCATAAATTATGGAATGGTAAGTGGATACATCGACTTGTAGATTTTAAAGCAGACTCCGGAAAGAGAATGGCAGAGGCATATCATTCGATTACCTTCAATATTATGATCCTCACAACACCAACATCTTGATACCACACTAATTTTCATCCTTTTTAGATTATCGTCAGTAGGTATTCTTCCTTTCCATGCTCTCCATAAAAAGAAATTAATCTTTATACGCAACCCTTTAGTCCATATATAGTCAAAGTCTGTATTTTCTCCTGTTTCCGTCTTAATTCATTCCATGCTGATTTGACCGTGAACTTTCCATTTGAATTTCCCATCCACCATGATGTGTCATTATCTACATTGACAAGTTGTGGGCTGATGTTATCAAGTATATGCTGCACCATATCTACTGATAAGACTTCCTGTAGTTTCTGCACATTCCAATAGCCATTTGTAATGAATTGTTTCACTTCTACCTCCTCATCCAATACCTTTTTATTGTCCACGAAATAAAGGCCCCCCTGCTTAGTCCAATTATCAAACCAGAGCTAGAATTTCCAGCCTTAACTTGCCACCAAATCAAAATAGTGGGGAAAGTAAAAAAAAAATTACAAGCCAAAGTCTATAAAGATATGATGAGAGTAAGTAACTCTTAGGGGTCGTTTGGTTGGGAACAAGTTACCCCATGATTAAATATCTCGGGATCCTACGATAACTTCTTCCACCATGTATATGGAATAACTTATCCCATCACTATGGTATAAATGGTGGGATAAATAATCCAACGACTACCTAATACCTTCAACTAAAAGCAGGATACTACAGTTGTGCATTTTATCCCTGAGATTATTATACCTTATACTTCATACCAAATCAACAACTTCAATTGCGGAAAAGAAAAGACTGTAAGAATATTAATTGGTGTATAGAGACCACATCAACAACATTTCTTAGTAAAAAATTCATACAAGTTTGATTAGCTCTTAAATATAACAAAAATAGCATTTCACCTTGGCAAATGCAAGAAACGACTATGTTAATTTTAACAATATGAGTTTGTTACGAATAACAATAACAATATAGTATGACGGAGCAACAACATCAAAATTGGGAGTCTGAAATTTCTGGGCTATTTGGACATACAGATAGAGAGATGACTGCTAAAGCATGATTTGATAATCGGAAAAATCTCATATTTGTGGTCCTGTTTGTTTGCATAGTAATCAAAGTTTGGTAGGTATTTGTAATAAATTTTGGTTGGTGAATGGTGGTGGTTGAAGTACTCATAGTAGTTCCAACTATGTTTATTTAATGTATATTATATATATCTTTATCCCAAAGTATCTGCAACTTACTTCATTCTATTACCTAAAATTTCATTCATCACTTAACGAAATATATATAAATTGCTTATAAATCACTATCCAACTGTCAAATGTCGCTAAATTAAATAAGCAGCACCATGCCTTTACAAAAAGATAACACATATAGTAACTAATGAGTTAAGGCCACACGACCACAAGTTTTAACAAATAACGCATAAAGTATATATATATATACATACTTGGTGTATAGATCGTGAGAAAAAAATATTTCAAGTCAAAATTCCGAAACAATAGTGATAGGTTAGGATAAAAGTGTTGGTTGGTGTATAGACCTTTAACTTCCATCAAAAATGCCATTTTTTTTTCTTTTCTGATAATCTAGAATGGGATTTGATAATTTTAGTGTGTTCTTTTGATTTTGGAGATAAAATAAGAATGCTTCAATGTTATGTTTATTGGGTGTACAAATAAAGTCCCGCAAAGGAACCTCATGTATATATTCAAACGTTCACGAACACAGCTTGATGAAATATCATAAACTAGAAAAGGCAAAATGCTTTAATTTGCTTCTCTTGAAACCTGCAATTTCCAAAAATGAATTAAGTAAATATTTGAGGTAATAAATACTTATTACAATTAAACTAATAAGAGAAATCTCAAGTCAATGCACAACAATGACTTGAGAATATTAGCTTAAACAATTGAGGACAATTATCCTATCAATCTAAATTAGGAAAATCCACTATTTCTTTGCCTGATTTATAAAATAAGTTAATATACATACTATGTTTTTTTATTTTTCTTTGCCTTGTATTTAAAACTTTCTCAAACACACGTAATTGTTTTTTCTTTTCATTTTTTTACCTTCATTCATTGGTTTCTATTTATTTTATGTTCAATGTCTTTGCTTTGAATTTGATTTCAAATTTAACTCCAAATTTCTAATATTTAATATAAGTTAATTTTGGACAGATGCCAAAGACGGAAGGAAATCAAATAAAACATAAAAAGATTAAAGCGTTAAAAATAAAATGATACTTTTTTTTTAAAAAAAAAATTACACGTAATTGAGAATATCAGTTTTAACAATAGGAAACAATTATTTATTTAATTTAAATTCTTCTCAAAGCCACCGTCGAATAGTATTAATTAGTGTATATGCCTTGACAAAAAAAATTCACGCCAATAAATTAAAAAGAGTTTGATTAGTTAGGATACGAATACATTGATTGATGTATAGACCTTGACAATAAAATTTCAAATAAAAAATCCTTTAAAATTTTTGATTGGTTGGGATAAGAGTGTTACTTTGTGTATAGAACTTGACCTAAAGGTAAAGATTCCTAAAACTTTTGATTAGCTAGGATAAGAGTATTTCTTGGTGTATAGACCTTGAAAAAAACATATCAAATCAAAAATCATTTTTTTATTTGATTAGTTAGAATATATATAAGAGTGTTATTTTGTTTATACACTTGATTGAATATTAACTTAACTATGATCAAACTTATATTCTAATAATACTTCTAATGAATTTACATATTCCCAAATTAATGCACGAGTCATTGCAAATAAAAGTTCAAATAAAAGCTACAAAAGAAAAAATCAATCACTTATAATGCATTTTGTTTGATATTTTAGTAGACGAAAATTTCACAATTTTCAAGTCTTTGCAGTAGTCTTGGTCCAATTATTACACATTATTAGTCTTACCAAAATATTATACAATACTACATAACGTAGTATAATGCATCATAGAGATTAACTTTAATTTAATGGTAGTGAAGTAGGAAATAATTAGTTAATCAATTAATTTTTAGAAGAAAAACAAAAAAGAAGAAAAGTCTAAAACAGTATATGGCGATGTATGGGCCTTGACAAAACAATTGATTGGAAAATTCATAAAAGAAGTTTGTTTAGTTAATATAAGAGTGTTAGATGTGTATGCACCTTGACTAGAAAGGTAAAATAGAAATTCAATAAAAAGAATCACTTCAATTTTTGGTGGGACTGATTCATTAAGTTCAAATAGAAAAATACTGTAAATCACCAATAGATGTGATGGATTGAATGTGATTTTAATGAGGTATATTGTGAACCGCAAATTAAGTAAAGAAAAATCTACTATTGTTGCTTTGAAGTAATCATTATGAGGATGTCAGCTTGTCACTTTCAGTCAAATTTTGAGTTGCCAACTTTATATTCTCAAGTCAATGGATAAGTCGGTATAGCACATTTTTGCAGTAAAACATTCAAAACTTGTAACTCGGTAGAGAAGAAATCAAGAAATCTTTGCTTGTTTTGTTGTTCAATAATTTTGATGAAGTATGTATGACACAAATTAAGCAAAGAAATTTACTAGGGAAAAAGAGAAAATATATCCCTCAACTTTGTGATTTAGAGTGTGATATATCTCTCATTAAAAATGAGGTGCATATATAATCTCCCCATTTAATAAATCTTTATACTTCTTTTCTTCTCGCTCACAACCTAACGAATAGTGAAGGGGATAAAAATCATCATTTAGGTTGGAAAGAAATCTTGTGTCTCTTGTACTGGCGTTTAAAATTGTAGCAGATTGCACACATAATGATTCTCAAATGCAAAATAAATCATTAACGCAATTCAAATGAGAATCTACCGGGATATTGAGGGGGAGTTCATCAAAACTCTCAATTTGAACAAGGCCAAAATCAGAGGTTTGTCCATCTTCCTTTTGCTAATCAGCAGTGTAACAAACTCCTCCTGCTCCATGCATAAGGAATTTTGTTCCACCAGGATGTGTCATAGAACGACAACTATGGATATCCACAAAATTTGAATCGAATACAAGAGAATTACAGGATTTAGAAATGTACATGCATTAACGACTTAACAGAAAGCCATGAGAATATTTCAAACATTATTTCGTGAGGAATTGATACTTTTTTCCGACAAAATTCATCTTCTTGCTGGCAGCTAAACTTTTTGCCTCTATCCATTTCCTTATAACCTTCGAATTAGGATTGCAAAAAAAAATTGTACATTTTTAATTTGGTTGTTTGTTTTAAAATCCTAAACACAAAATTGCAAGTAATCTTATTGACTTTGAAAATAAATAATTAGTTTCAAGATTGTTTATCTCACCATTTATACTAAAATACGGATAAGCTATCCACGGTAAAGTCCATTTATATAAATTAACAATGGAGAGAGTGTATATAAATAAATAAATAAATAAATAAATGTTGGAGCCACTCCTAGAATCAAATACTTAGTCTAATTGGGAGACTAGGAAGGTGGTATGGATTGGGGTTTTTTCCTCTGTATTTGACAAAGCTAACTAATTGGGGCTTTGCAATTCTCATTTGGATGATCAATAAAATAAGTTAGATTGTAATTTTACCCTTTAGCTTAAAAGTTATTCCTTTTACATTTTATGTTTAAATAATAAAGACAAAATTAAGCACATTCATTTTCTGTTTGGACATTTACTCTTAGTTATTATAACATGACTGACGTTTACCACTGTATTTCATTATAACACAATAGAATCATGCAACACACGTTACTACTTACTAGTGTGCTTCCTGCTCGCGAGAAAAACAAAAGAGGAACAAGATTCAATTCAGATTTGACAATTTATCGCATGTGAACAGATTCCGCAAAAAATCTGTGCGAATTTTAAAAAGTTGAGTCATTATCAATAATAAAATCATAATTAACCGTCAGTCTTTTCCACTATCCTTATATAAATATACATGTAGAATACATAATGTAATTTATAATATTTTTGTATCCCAACAAAATTGATGTAATGTCTGATGTTGAGTGCATATAAGTTGACTATTATATTTTAGATTGATTAAATGAAGGTAATAATTATCCATAATTGTCATGTTTCACATTTTCAGAATTATATGTTCGTCCTTTGAGTTTCTACTATTACAATAACATTTGTGCATATCTTTTAGTTTACATTTTATATAAGTAAGACACCAAAAATGTCAAATCATTTGGTTCGTTTTCTCCACAACAATCTCCAACAAAAATGTTCAAGTAAATCTATTTTTTTAATTTAAAAAATCTTATTACTGTCAACTGCTACAATTTAAGTGCTTATATATTTATGGTCTAGCTTGAGATGTTTTATTATACGTTATCTAATTAGTTTATTTCTACTATGTTGGTAATCAATTATTTATTCATGAAACCGTCTAATCTTGTTTATGCACATTTTCATCAAGCAACACTGTCTACTTTATTGAACTTTAAGAAATTGTTAGCTTACTTTAATTTTAATTATCGTTATTTAATAATGTTTGTATTGAACATCTGATAGATGTTAAATTTTAGACATGCTTCATGTTATTTATCATAATACAATTATATTTGTACAATATAAATTTTCTTAGTAGAGTATATTGAATTATATTTTGTTAAAGATATTTTGTTATGCTAATTTTTTTGTTTCTGTTATAAGATTATTAATTCTTTTTTTCTAATTATAATTTTGATATTTATGAAAAAAAGAGTACTAATATCTAACTTTCATTGGACATTTTGTAAATTATAAATGTGTACCTTGAACTGTAATTTTATTGTATGATATAATTCTTTTTAAAAAAAAATTATGTGACAATGAATATAGGATATACGTGCGGAGCACGCGCCCAGAGACTAATCAAAATATGTTATGTTTGAAAGACAAGAAAACAAAAGGAAAAGAAAAATGGCTTCTAAGCTATGGTGAAAAATAAACAAGCTTCCATTAATCTTATTAATTATAATCTTCCAAAATTAATTGGAGATATAAATTGAAAACAAAGAAAAAAAGGGACATAAATAAATAAATAGAAGATATGAAAATTACAATAATGATGAAGTCAATAATATTGGAACTATTCATTGTACTCTCTGGTATTCCTTGTTGCACATGGTAGTACTCTACATCGTTTTCCTCTTTGATCGAAAGTTTTGAATTACTCCCTTCGTGCTTCTATATTTGTCTAGTTTGTATTTTGCACTCTCCTTAAAAAAATATTAATTAAGTATTTATTTTACCAAATTAATTTTATTAATGTTACTTTGAAATTTTAAATTCGACCACTAATACTCTAATTAGTTTAAATAATAATTACTTAATGATAAGGATAAAATTTAAAAATAATTAATATAAGACAATGATAAGATGTAAAATTAATTAATTATGTACACTCTCGATTCTTCAAATTTCTGGTTCTTATTTGCATCTTTTTTCTCATTCTTTAGTAATTCAAGCATACTGAACAAAAGAGGATTTTTTTTTCAATCATCATTATGTTTTACTTTAATCAAACATAATTAGATTGAGGCATTTTATAGTCTACTCTGCTATAAAATCAATTTTATCGCTAATTCAAGAAAAACAAAAAATGAGTACAAACATTGCTAAACTAAGAAGAACCACATATCGGTTAGAGATGGTTCATAAATTCAGAACCAAGAAAATAGATTAAATGAGAAAATGAGATTTGAATAGAATCAAACTCACCTTCACATAATTTGAGTCCTTTATAGTACGAGACTTAAAGAGCAAAAATAAATTGAATAAAATGAGAAAGTGAATCAGTCTCCTCTTCGTCGTGTTTATATTCCTCTTGGACGTTGAGTTATTCACTTAATAATTAGATTGAATGAAGAAGCACAATAGGGTTTCCCTTACTGGTTCGAATGAGGGTATCTCACGTTTTATAGTCTACTCTTGGAAACTGAGTTATTCCCTTGAAACCTCATTTGTTCAATTTTGATAATTCAAATTTGCTACTTATCAATAAAGACGAGAATGACTTCTAAATTTCAACGATATAGACTATCCGAGTTTTAAATCAACTAGTTCCTAGACACGTGTGTTGCACGTGAGTCCTTAGTTATTTTTTATAGATCTATTAGAACAGTTAAAATTAGGGGTGGGCATTCAATAGATCTATTAGAACTGAACCAACATTCTCTACGTTACGTTCAAAGATTAGAACCTCTCTCTTGAACCATCATCTGTTAGACTCTTTTTGAATCAATGTAACGTTAAGTTCACTTTCATCATCTCGAGTCATATGACTGAAAATGAGTGTTGATGTGTAAATGTTGAAACTGATTCTGTCTACTTTCTTCATAACCAATAAGAGCAGTTCAGCTGATACCACTGCCCTGTAGTGACATCAAACTTCCATCTCGATTACTATTAAGAATATGATCGCTTGCAATTGAGTTCCGCATATGTATCTGAATTCACAACGATAGTCCCGTTGTAATTTAAAACGAAACGCCCAGTTGGTTCATTGACAAAGTTGGTATTCAATTTTTTTTCTTATAACAACAAACAATCCAGAATCAAACTTCAACTTTACCTTTACCTTTGGTTCATTGACAAAGTTGGTATTCAATTTTTTTTTGAGAAAAGGGTATGTGATAGAGATCTCATATGTAATAACTACAATTATTTTTAACTATATTTATAGAAAGCACAAACAGAAGGTGAGCATTCTACAAAGAGGTCAAGAGGAAGACCACCTGCAGTACCTAGTGCATCTCCAGGACCTGCAAAGAGGTCGAGAGGAAGACCACCTGCAGCACCTAGTGCATCTCCAAGACCTGCAAAGAGGTCAAGAGGAAGACCATTGGCAGCACCTAGTGCATCTGCAACACTTACAAAAGGTGCAAGAGGAAGACCACCTATTGCACCTGCAGTACCTAATGCATCTGTAGCACCTGCAAAGAGTGTAAGAGGAAGACCACCTGCAGCAGCTAGTGCACCTCTTACATGTCCATCACCTGCTAATTACCATGTTGGATCTTCTACACCTGCTGATTACCAGTTAACTAATAGTAGCAAAGGAAGAGGAAGGGGTAGGGGAAGCACAACCTCATACAAAAGGCAAGCAGTCATTGGAATGGGTGTGTTTCAAGATGAAAATGGATTCAAAGCTCTTAATGTAAGTGTTTTCTATTGATTCAATTATACTATTTTTTTTATGTTTAACTACAAACTCAACTCACTCACTAATTATTTCATAATTTGAATACAGCCTGGGATGTCAAGTTGTAAGATCTTCTCTACTGGTACAACAAAGGTGACAAAATATGCTGATGTTACTGGTGATATTGGTTACAAACCAAGTACTGCACCCAAGTTGAAATGGAATGGAAAATCGGCAATCTCAACAAGAAAACTTCAAGAAATGAGAGAGGAACAAAGAAAAAAAAATCAAAAGGAAGTAGTTCAAACAATCCAATCTAGGAAGTACTGATATTGTAGTACTGTTTTAAGTAGGCATGAAATTATTTCCCATTTTGAATGATGATGTATTAGTATTGAACATCAAATTATGTTTTTGTTTTTGGTTTTTGATTGTAGTTTGACCTTATGTGAGGCCTGTTTTACAATTGATTATGTCAATTAAAGGCCTCCTATTTTACAAATGGTGTTATGTTTATTCAATTTCTCCCGTATTTGTTGTAATATAGACACTACTATATCAACTACTTTATCCGAAAAGATTCATGATATTGATATACAAAATTTCTCATATTACATATGACAACCAAAAGAGAGTTTCAACTCCTTTCACTACTCACTACTCACATATGTTATGGCAATTCAATTAGTTCAATACTTGAATGAACCCTACTTTGAAATAGGTTGTTGATGAACAAGGCAACAACACAAATCAAAATACACAAATGACCTTCCAATCAAACGTACACCATTTCAACTTTCTTCGTTTGAACCTCTTCTCTACTGTCAAATTATCAATCAGAACTTGTTGCTCATTGATTTGAATCTGTCTCCTCCAAACTTCATCTTCCAACTCTTTGATTTTGTTGACCAATTTTGGGAGGATAAATTGGGATCTTGGATCGATTTCTTCTGTGTCTCTCCATCGAAAAAAATGACAATTGTTCTCCTGAAAAAATAAAAAAATATATTAATGTTAATAACATTCACATCAATTAAACCCAACAAAATCAAACAACTGAAGAAAATTCACATACACCATAGTAGGGGCAAGACCAAAATCGTCTTCCGAGATTCGACTTCGACCAAGAAGTCTGCATATGCAACAAACTTCCATGTTTGCATCGTACTATAGTTTTGAGCATTGGGTCTGATTCTTCCATGCATAGCTTATTCAATTTTGCATTTGACATTACTAACCCTAATAACACAAAGTGAAAAAAAAATCAAGCTGTCGAATTGAAAAATTCGAGAAAATTGCAAACCCTAAATTCAATCTTAGTTGGAGAAGATACAACAACTAAATTCAAGCTTTGAAAATGGTGGATGAAGAACAAAGAAGAGAGAGAGCTTTTGTTCAAGTACAAAAGAGATGGAGATAAATGAATTGAGAAAAGAATTAAAAAATAAATGTATGGGTTATATAAAGAGTAAAGTTACCGTTGGGAGGATTATTTGGACTCCACATGGACATTTTATTACGTTGTTACGCGCCTCAAGAAGGTGAGTTCACGTATGTGGACACATCAGCGTCTGAGGGTGAAATAATATAAAAATGAAAAGGTTCAGGGGGTAATAGGACCCCCGAAAAGGTTAAGTGTGTAGTTGGAAATATGGCTAAAGCTTGAGGGGGCATTTGACCCTTTTCTCATTTTTTTTCTTATAACAACAAACAATCCAGAATCAAACTTCAACTACTCTCTCTGTATAAAATATCATTACTAGTACATAAGTCTCCATACATAAGTCGATATTATGCCAATCTACTTTGTTCAACTGATGATTTGTTTCTCGTGGCCTCTGATTTCTCCTTCGGTACTTTGTTTTTGTTAAGCAAGTTCTTCAAACATGTTGGCTTATCAGGATACTCTATTGGGTGATGAGCTTCTCTCGTTGAAATATTCTCGTGGCTTCCCGTCAAGTCGTTAATGTGTCTCAATTGCATTTCCACATTCTGTATATCTCTTGTATCGGAATCAGATTTTGTGGATATCCATAGCTGTTGTTCTATGACGCGTCCTGGTGGAACAAAATTCTTTCTCCATGAAAGGAAAGCATTTTATGCCTATGAGCAAAAGGAATATAGAAATATCTCTGCCTCCCATTTTCAGACTGGGAAATTTATTGAACATGACCCGGCATATTATTCTCGTTTGAATTGCACTAATGGTTTATTTTGTGTTTGGGAACCATTATCTGTATGATTTGATGTAATTACACTTCACACGCCACCTTATGTATTCAGGATTATAGTTCTTTTAAGTTATTCATGAATTACCAGTACCTATTCAACAGCGAAGAACTCGTGTAAACGAGACAAATTTCCTAAAATCATTTATAAATGTGACAAATCAACTGAAATCTGATGAATTATCTTTGAAATATTCTGGAAAAGAAGAAACTATAACTTGCTAAATACAATGAGAAATTGATTTTTAACTTATCAGACTCTTCCGCCTTTCTTCAAATTGAGAGATTTAATGTACTCTATGACTATACCCCTGCATCTTATTATTTGGATTGCGTTAATTGTTTATTTTGCAATTAGGGATCATTAAGATTTCTCCCCAACCTAAGTGAATAATTATTATTCATTAGGTTTTGAGCACGAAAAAATCAAGTACAAAGTTCTTTTGACGACAAATCATGTTGCGGAATAGTACAGGCAAAAACACTGAGTTTTCACTTTAGGTAAATACGAGTCATGGAGAGAGACTAAATATACCCCTCCTTGTATGCGCACACCCGGGGTTTACATCTATAAGCTGCATACTTATGGAGCAGCTTGAATTTGTCTGATGTAAGTGGATTGATTGAAGAGTCAACACATATAATTGACTGTTCGTGTTGTTATGGAGAAATTATCATTTGGAACCTGGGGTGGAGCTAGAGGGGAGACAAAGTTCATCCGAACCCTTTTGCCAAAAAATTACACTTTACATGCATGGTCTAATTTTTTGTATATGTATATACAGTAGATGATGAATTTTCCTCCGTGAAAATTATGTTTCCGATCCGCCACTGATTGGTACTGGTTATATGCTATTGTCAGTTCCGAAGGTTTGCTTTTGACAAATGATGTGGAATGATGTTTTGCTCATATTGCACATCCTACTTTTACTTTCTTAACTATTTATCGATCGATTGAGCATCGTGCTCCTCTGTAAATAGCCACAGTGATAGCTTAGAATTATATACTCAATATAAGAGTAACAGTATAGCTTAGAATTTTCCGACTAGCAGGCACTGTTTTATTTTCTGAAAAGATTTTGTTCACACAATCCCCTGAGTTATCTGGTGGACAGTTCGGAAAGAAAACAAAGG